>NC_137584.1:78247182-79592658 GCF_963210335.1 Falco punctatus | reverse complement strand
TTTTTTCCCCCTTCCTTTTTCTTTTACCATCCGAAAGAGCTGTCAGTCGCCGACAGGCTACATACGTAGAGGTATCGACAGAGGGAAAAAAAAGTCAGAGACACTCCTGAAAGAAGGAGACCGTGACACTAACTCTTCCAGCTCTGCTGGGGCGAGCGGCTTTGGCCGCTGTATTTTTCCCTTAACCCCGAGAGACACTTTCCCTTTTCCCCTGTGACGAGAAGCCAAGGGGTAGGAACGCGAGGGCACCAGAGCTGCCCCTCCAAAATGGGAGGTCGGTTCCTGCTGACGCTCGCCCTCTTCTCGGTGCTGCTGAGCCGCTGCCAGGTAAGTGCCCGCGGGGCGGGGGGCAGAAATACCTGCGGTTCCCTGCACCGGGGGGTCCCACGGGGCTGCCGGGGACTTGCTGCCTGTTGCAGCCGGGAGAAGCGGGGAGGGGCGTCGGGGCAGGGGGTGTCCGGCCCGCTGATGCCCGGCGGGGCCGGGCCGGGGCCGGGGGAGCGGGCTGCTCGGCGGGCTGACGGCCGCTGTCCCCGCCCCGCAGGTCGGCTGCTCCGGGGTCTTCGAGCTGAAGCTGCAGGAGTTTGTCAATAAGAAGGGGCTGCTCAGCAACCGCAACTGCTGCCGCGGGGGGGGGCCCGGCGGCGGGCTGCAGCAGTGCGACTGCAAGACCTTCTTCCGCGTCTGCCTCAAGCACTACCAGGCCAGCGTCTCCCCCGAGCCGCCCTGCACCTACGGCAGCGCCATCACCCCCGTCCTCGGCGCCAACTCCTTCAGCGTCCCCGACGGCGCGGGCGGTGCCGACCCCGCCTTCAGCAACCCCATCCGCTTCCCCTTCGGCTTCACCTGGCCCGTAAGTGGGGGGGCGGCGCGGGAGGGGGCGGCCCACATCCCACCCCGGGCCACCCCAGCTGGGCGAGCGCCTTTCCGAGGGGCCACCAAGCCCCCCGGGGGTGTCGGGGGGGGGGATGGGGACTGATAACTTCGGGGGTTGGGGGCGCTGACCCCTGGCCTGCCTGCTCTCACGCTCTCCCGGTGGGTTGTCTCCGCTCCTTCTTTCCCCAGGGCACCTTCTCGCTCATCATTGAAGCTCTGCATACGGACTCTCCTGATGACCTCACCACAGGTAACTGCCCGGAAACAGACTCTTCTCCAGAATAATCCCAGCCCTGCGGCCCCACTTGGCCCCTCTCTCTGCCGTGTGCAGCATGCTCCCCCCATCCCATCCCTGCTCCTCGTTGGGAGGTCATGGGAAGAGAGGCCAGCCTGCTGGCGTGCAGCGCTGTCATCCTGCCTCTGTGGTTCCCCTCCCACCAGAGACCCCCAGTGGAGCATCTTCCTCCCCCCTGCCTGCTTCGGGCTCCCTAATCACGCCTCTCCTCTCCACTTTCACACAGAAAACCCCGAGCGCCTCATCAGCCGCCTGGCCACCCAGAGGCACTTGGCGGTAGGTGAAGAGTGGTCCCAGGACCTGCACAGCAGCGGCCGCACTGACCTCAAGTACTCCTATCGCTTCGTGTGCGACGAGCACTACTACGGAGAAGGCTGTTCTGTCTTCTGCCGCCCCCGGGATGATGCCTTTGGTCACTTCACTTGTGGAGAGCGTGGCGAAAAAGTCTGCAACCCGGGCTGGAAAGGCCAGTACTGCACTGAGCGTGAGTGTCCACCTTCTTGTCTCCCCGGGCACTGGTTGCAGCAGCGTTCCCTGAGCTCTTGGGGATGGGCATTTCTCTGCCATCAGGCCCCACGGGACAGGGGGAACCAAGCTACAGTGGGTGGAGGTCTGGTGTTGTGCACGGGCTTTACTGGTGCGGGGGCCGGGAGGTCCTCAGCATTGCCACAGAAAGTTAACGCAGACAGCCCCTTCTCAAACGAATAAAATGTCAGTGCCAACATTACACTCTTGCTCGTTTGCTGTAGGTATGAAATCTGATAGCAAAATGTCCAGCAGTTGCTTGAGATGTTATTAAAATGTATCAAGACTACTTTTTAAACCTAGCCATCCCTTCAACCATGGTACATTGCTATCATCATCTGCAGGATACATGACTTCAGGAGAGGGAGCTAGGCTTTGGCAACACCCATGCGGCAGGCTTGTTGATAGGCTTGTTAGGGTCTGATGTCTTGCCACTTTGTATTGAGAAAAGTATTGGGAGGCACAAGATACATTCTCTGTCCCCTAGACTGTACCTTTCTCATTTGGGGTACTCATAAATGGCCAGTAACAGAGATTGTTGTACCTGGAGCCACAAGAACATTCAGCTTCTTCCCCATCTCTCTTCTGTGCCATTGCCATGATCATCACTAATAAAGTAGCGAGGGACATGAGTTTTAAAGTATGGCTGAGCTTGAAGTTGTCAAGGAATGTGATGTGTTGATACAGCAGGAAAAGCTGGGACAGTACGCATATCACAGTCAGGGATGTGAGATACCTGCAGCTTTGTACAAGATTACTGCCCTTTGTAGATGCGTAGCAGTGCGCACCCAAACATGCACACAGCGCTCCTGCCACAGCATGTGATGGCATTCTCTGTGTGTATACACGGCTCTGAAGTATGCTGGCAGATGACATACTGGGTGCGTGCTCCTCTCCACTCATCAAAGGGCCAGGCAGGCAGGGAGAAAACAGTTACAGGCTGTAAACCAGCCTCTTGGTTCCCTTCTAGTGATTTTGTTTTTCTTAAAAGCCCACCTACACTGTGGTGGTCTCAGCTGAGCTGCTAGCAATGAACCCAGATTGATTATTCACACTGTTAGTGACTGCTAGGATGCTTTTAGCAGTGCATGGTACAATGTTGCACAATAAACAGCAGGGAGAGGAGCTCGCATTTCCTTTGATAGTGCTTTAAATAGGAACTACAACCTTTCCCATGATCAAAAGTGCCCAACCCAGTTGTGTCAAGGGGTGGGGGAAAAGGAAGCATTTTGATAATGAGCTCTTTCGGGGCTGTCAGCACTTTTGGATGCCTGTACATCACTGCTCTTCCCATAGCAAAGAAGACTGTTCGTCTTTTTTGACTTGTTACGTATGCCCTTCGCTCTGCTTTCCCTCTCAGAAAGAAAGAGCTTGTAACAGTGACACAGACCTACTGGGCAGGGGAGATGTGTTTATGTATGCATGCAAAAAGACTGTTTTGCCGTTAGCGAACGGAGCTGCCAGTTGCAGATTGCTTCCCGTTGCCTTGCCCCCAGCTCCATTCTTTCCAACTTGGAGGCGATCTGATTATCAGCGCTGATTCTTTCTTTCTTTTTCCCCCCCCCCACCCCCCCATCCCGCTTCCCTTCGCATGCCATTGTCTCCGGCTGGCTTTGTTGAATTAAAACTTTGCAGTGCCTGCTTAATGAGTTCCATAACCAGGCGAAGTAATGAGCAGAAGTCCCTTTTTTTTCCCTTCCCTCATCCTCCCTCCTGCTGGCCCGCTTACCTCTTTCACCAGGGCTGCACCCACCCACCCACCCCTTTTTGCAGCGGGGCGGAGGAGGGGGGAAGGAGGGAGGAAGAACTTTAGACTTATTTATTTGAATAAGAAAAAAAAAAAAAAGTTTTTTTGCAGCGAAATCACGCGCGTGCCATAGATTAGCTGTGGGCAGGGATAGGCTGCCGGCCGCCGGCCGCCGGCCCCATTGGCTCCGGGGCCGGGGTATTGTTGCAGTGGGGCAGCTGCTGGGAGAGAATAGACAATAGAGCAGCTGTCTTGCACTGGCACCCTGCACACCAGCTGTCCACTCTTATCTGCACACACACTTTCGGGGGATATTAAGAGGTGGAGCTGTGTGCATAGAATTGGAAAAAAGGACTTCTGACCCTCACTGGGAAGGGAAGGGGGGTGAGGGGCTGTGGGGAAGGGAGCAATTGTGAGTCTTCTTTTGTCTGTGTGCAACTGTATTAAGAAGAATGCTCATCCCCGGCGATAAGTAAAGTGCCCAGTTACGGGGCGAGATCAATATTCCTGCAGACTCCAGAGATTAACTCAGCTGTGCTTAACTGCCCCAACCTAGTAAAAGGGGCTTGCTCCCCACCCGCAAGGTGCTCTCGGGATGGGATGTGTAAAAGGGAGGCATTCAGCCCTGGTGCTGATGTCTTTCCCTGCTTGGTTTGTTTACAGCAATTTGTTTGCCTGGATGCGATGAGCAACACGGCTTTTGTGACAAACCTGGGGAATGCAAGTAAGTTTTCCACTCCTCTCCTGCTCCCTTCTTTGTCTTTAACGTTGATGCTCTGGTGTTAAGGAAGCCGCTGGTTATTTGGAAGGTCTGTTTAAATGCCTTGCTACATGTTAGATGGTAATTTGAGAAATCCAGGTGATGTCAGATCAAAGTATTAATCTACAAGTCAAACATCAGTGCCACTAATATTAACCTGATGAGTTTACAGTGCTGTGTGCAAGGTTTAGCTGTTTGTTACTAGAGTAAACAGATTAACTACCTGGAACCATGGCTCTGTCTAAGCAAGTGGAAGAAATAGCTGGAACCGATGAAAGCTGATGCTACGGTTGGACTCAGTGACTTTCTTACATGAAGGATCACTGAGGGCTTTTAGGAAACTTGATCCCTGGCATCAGTGTGTTTGTAGAGTTTGTGATAGGGTTTCCAACTGTGAAAAGTCTAAATCTGACAAGACTTTGTTGATGTTTATTTTTTTTTTTTCCCCAGATGCAGAGTGGGTTGGCAGGGGCGATATTGTGATGAGTGTATCCGATACCCAGGCTGCCTCCATGGTACCTGTCAGCAGCCATGGCAGTGCAACTGCCAGGAAGGCTGGGGTGGCCTTTTCTGCAACCAGGGTGAGTTCTCAGTCCTTGCCTGACCATCTGTTTTAAAATGCAGAAATCAAGTGACTATTTCCAGCTCACCCACCCCGTGCTAGCCTTGCAAAGGAGCAAGTATCTTGACTGCCCTCTTTAAAAAAAACATAAATAATCTTTTACAGACCTGAACTACTGCACCCATCACAAGCCCTGCAAGAATGGTGCCACGTGCACCAACACCGGTCAGGGGAGCTACACTTGTTCTTGCCGACCTGGATACACAGGCTCCAACTGTGAGATTGAGATCAATGAATGTGACGCCAACCCTTGCAAGAATGGTGGAAGCTGCACTGTAAGTTTGAGTTGCTCGTGCCGGCTGAAACCCCAAGGGAGGAGTTAATGTCAGTTTTACTGATTTTCAAAATCCCTTTTTGGATTTCAAAGCAATTTCAGGTTGCTTTTTTTTGACCATTTCTCATGTCTTCCTCCCAGGATCTCGAGAACAGCTATTCTTGTACCTGCCCCCCGGGCTTCTATGGTAAAAACTGTGAGCTGAGCGCGATGACTTGTGCTGACGGACCATGCTTCAATGGTGGGAGATGTACTGACAACCCTGATGGGGGATACAGCTGCCGCTGCCCACTGGGTTATTCTGGGTTCAACTGTGAAAAGAAAATTGATTACTGCAGTTCCAGCCCTTGTGCTAATGGTAAGGCCAAACATGCTACAGTGACCTTCTAAAAGGAGACCATTCAGTTACTTTGGTTTCTGGTCTGGAGTTCATAACAAGGCCCACTAGGTCAATCATGATCCACGTCATGTCAATAGTTGACTTGGTGGAGGAACTGCACTTAAAAAGTAATGGTGTGATTTGGGCTACTGCTGCAGATTGCATTTTCTCAAGGGGTGACTGTAGCCAGGTAACTTGGCCTGAAGCTTCATGCATGAAAATGTGGAAGATTATACTTGCAAATGTTTTGCAAAGACTCTCTTGAGCTCTGTGGATGCAAAATGCCATACAAGTGCTAAATATTATTACTTGTAATCTGGTAACGGTAATCTTCCTGTTTTGATTAAACTAGCAAAGAATTTCTTTACTGCAGTCCTCCTCAATCATTGCCACTCAGACTCTGTAATGTGAGACTGTGGTGTTAACCTGATCTGGACTAGCTTTGTTGTCCATGTTGAGTGAAATGTTAAAAACTGAATAGGATGGAGAATGAAAAATAGATCTGATTAACAAATGTTTTCCTTAAAAAAACCAACCCCATACTTTTTTCTGGTGGATCAGACTGGGCAAAGATTGAGCTAACCTCTCAAAAAGGAAAGCTTTCCTTAGCCTCTGGTTGTGACAGTCACCCTGAGAGCAGCAGGTGGGAGGCTGTCGGGTCTGGCTGCTCACCACTCAATGCTCGTCCCCCTTGATGTCTTGCAGGAGCCCAGTGCGTTGATCTGGGGAACTCCTACATATGCCAGTGCCAGGCTGGCTTTACTGGGAGACACTGTGATGATAACGTGGACGACTGCGCCTCCTTTCCCTGCGTCAATGGAGGGACCTGCCAGGATGGCATCAATGACTATTCTTGCACGTGTCCCCCAGGATACAACGGGAAGAACTGCAGCACCCCGGTGAGCAGGTGTGAACACAACCCCTGCCACAACGGGGCCACCTGCCACGAAAGAAACAACCGCTATATCTGTGAGTGCGCCCGGGGGTACGGCGGGCTCAACTGCCAGTTTTTGCTCCCTGAGCCGCCTCAGGGACCGGTCATCGTTGACTTCACTGAGAAGTACACAGAAGGCCAGAACACCCAGTTCCCCTGGATCGCCGTCTGCGCCGGGATTATTCTGGTCCTCATGCTGCTGCTGGGGTGCGCTGCTGTGGTCGTCTGCATCAGGCTCAGAGTGCAGAAGAGGCACCACCAGCCTGATGCCTGCAGGAGCGAGACTGAGACCATGAACAACCTAGCGAACTGCCAGCGTGAAAAGGACATTTCCATAAGTGTCATTGGTGCCACTCAGATTAAAAACACAAATAAGAAAGTAGACTTTCACAGTGATAACTCTGATAAAAATGGCTACAAAGTAAGATACCCATCAGTGGATTACAATTTGGTGCATGAACTCAAGAACGAGGACTCTGTTAAAGAGGAGCACAGCAAATGTGAAGCCAAGTGTGAAACGTATGATTCGGAGGCAGAGGAGAAAAGTGCAGTACAACTAAAGAGGTATTTCTCACATCTGAGTATGGGGGGGCCAGCTTGACTCGGAAGGGTGTGTTTGTGTCTTCTAGGTAGTGTTAAGCAACATCCATCTGACTTGTGTTGTCTCTTTTTGTCTTCAATAGTGATACTTCTGAAAGAAAACGACCAGATTCAGTATATTCCACTTCAAAGGACACAAAGTACCAGTCGGTGTATGTCATATCAGAAGAGAAAGATGAGTGCATCATAGCAACTGAGGTTAGTATACTGCCTGGCGGTTGGAACATCAGGGAGAAGTCTCCGTGCACAACCCTCATCTAACACATGTCAGGGCAGCTAAACTTTTTCCCATGTTGCCGCAGTGATTTGTACCTGTTGACATCCAGCCAGCTTGAGTTTGTTATGCTTTGGATGTTGTAAAGACAAGCTCAGTGACTTACTGCTGTGGATGTTACGAGTCTGACAGCTTGTGCAGACAAGGGTACAGTGGTAGTGTGGTTGTGGTCTGCTGACCTACCGCTTGGCGAGCTTCATGCAGAATCTGTTCTTGCCCGGTGTAGACAAGAGTCCTAGTCTGCTGCAGCCCTACAACCCTCCTGTTACTTTCCATTAACCTTTCCTGATCTCTGCTCATGTTTTCTCTCACCAGGTGTAAACCAGAGGTGATACGGCAAGGTGGTTGTTCAGAACAATATCAGAGGAGACGTGCCCCGATGAATGCTGCTGAAAGAGGAATGGGAGATAGATTCCTTCACTGACTGCTGCTGAGAAACTAAATTCAGGCTTGAGCTGGTTCTCTACTGAAGTTAGCAAAGTGACTGCAAAATAAAGAAACAAGATGGACACCAGGCAAGGGTCTGTGTTCAAGGATTACTGTTGCACTGCCTTTTATGAATTTTATCATTGCACTATGGTCAGTTGCTTTTCTATATATATTTAAATGAATGGACTTAATTACTACATAAGAAGCATGCACTGCCTGAAGTGTATATTTTGGATTCTTATGAGCCAGTCTTTTCTTGAATTAGAGACACAAACACTGCCTTTATTGTCTTTTTTGATACTAAAATGTGTTTTTACTAGGTGAGAGAAAGTGTGTTATTTTTTTGAATCTGTAAAAATATTTTCATGATAATTGTAAAGCTTGAGTATTTTGTGATGTTCATTTTTTTATAATTTAAATTTTTTGGTAAATGTGTACAAAGGCACTTCGGGTCTATGTGACTATATTTTTTTGTATATAAATGTATTTATGGAATATTGTGCAAATGTTATTTGAGTTTTTTTTACCGTTTTGTTAATGAAGAAATTCATTTTTAAAATATTTTTCCAAAATAAATATTATTAATGATAACTAGAGTGCTACGTTTATTCCATAAACCATGATGAACTGACTGAACCTTGCAACCAGGCATCTGACAGGCTTCTATGGACTCTTGGGTGAATGGGGTAGGACCGAGACCTATCACAAAGACTGAGGAACAACTTTTTCTGTGTAGACCCCCCTCCTTCCCATCCAAAGCTTCTGAACTGTTGACCCTGCAGTTGTGCTCACTCTTACCCCAAAGGTGAATGCCTGTCACAACCTTGAGTAATGTTTGCTCTGTCACGTTGGGCGGTGTATATTTAAACACACACAGCATCACTTCCCGAGGAAGAGCAATGTGAGTGTGCTCTGTCGTAATCCAGATGTTGGGCTCATCATGACTCAGCTTTTAACTTCTTGCAACCTCAAACACTTGCCTGGAATCTCGGGGGAGTTTGGGACATGCAGGGCATGCCGGTGAGGACCCCCAGCTTAGGTCCTTGATGTGCACCCATGGGATGTGCGCTCCCCCGGTCACACCTGCCAGGGGGTGGCACTTTCCTCTCCAGGAAAGGGTGACACTGAATTGCCTGGTGGCCTCAACTCTCCTGGCTATGCCTGTCTGAAGTATTAGTTGCATCTTTGTTTTCTACTCTGCCCCTGGTGCCTGCTGCCTTTGTATTGGGGCAGGGTGTGATCCCGTTCTCTCGCTTGGCACCGAACGCTCAGGCAATGTCCCCAGTTTAGTTTGCCCTAACTAGCTCTCCTTCAGGTTGTGCTGCATGTTAATTAGCAGAGGTCCTTCAGAAACAGGCAAGTGTTCTTTCACTTCAGGAAAACCTAGGAAATAATTTCCTTTTTGCTCCATTAAAGGTGAACCCCTATCATTGTAGGCCTCCTTCCACAGCTTCGGGGGGCTGGTGAAAATCCTCTGTTCCCATCCACTTCAGGGGGAGAGCCATCCTAAACACAAAGAGTGGGACAGCAGATATAATCAAGCAATTATCACAGCTGGTGATCTATAACTGTAAAGTATATATGTGCTCCCCTTGTTTTAGTGTACATAAATACATGAACCGTTGGAACTGTACTGTGAGGTTGATGGAAATCTCACACTGACTGCAGGGACTTGTCTGTCTATAACTATAAGGCTTTCTGGCTAAGCCAAACCTTAGACAACATCTACTGACTCATGCAAGTGAGCCTTGGTAGGTTTTGTTGCCATCTCTGTTGCTGATCTGCTCTTCAACCTTGCGCCAATCACTTTATTACTCTCTGTTTCCTCTTCCCAAGCTTTTTGGAGCAGGCTTGTCTCTTACAATGTACAATGTACAATGTACAATGTACTCTGCACAGTCAGTGCCGTGGTCTCAGCTGGGCCCTCATAATGCTGCTTCCATAGAAATAACAGCAACAAACAGAAAGTCATAGGTGGCTGAATGCCTCTGTAATGTCAGGTCTTTAGTGCTACAGCAAATACTACTATAGTATTTATATACATCTACTATTACAGTATGGTGTCAGGTAAAGGTCTGGAAAAGCACACAGCTCCCTGCTCTTGTAAAAAGGCATGACATTGGCATCTACCTAGCTTCACTTAAAAATAAAATAGCTTCAGAAAGCTCAGTCTGTCCAAGTGCGCTAATTACCAGGAGTGCTGAGCTTGGTGAGCAAAAGAAAACGTGGGCAAGGAGAAGGGCTCGGTCTTGTCCTGAAGCACCTTCTGAAATGGTGGCTACACAGATGAGCCAAACAGCTTCTTCCTTTTCTGTCTCAGACAGGTTTGGGGCTACTGCTGCATGCAGGATTTATTTCTTGTACAGGATTACTAAGTGCCCTGAACCTGAGTGTGCGTGTATACAAGGACTCTCTGACCAGAGCAGGTTGAGCCATGCAGTGTGGAGCACTGGCTCCATGCTCCTCTCCTGTAGTGCCTGGGCCTTTCTAGGGGGAAAAAATGGATGATCTGGGCAGGGGGTGGAAGTCGTACATGTGTTTGCTCGAGCGAGAGAGGGCGGCACACAGAGGTGCAGAGCTGTGCGTGCAGGTGGCACGCACTGTGGGCAAGGGGCAGCTATGGTGCCTGCCTCAGCCCTGCCAGGGCCGCGCTTGCCCTGCCAAAAAGTGTCAGGAACCTCCCTGTCAGCAGGGTCCCCAAAAAGCCTCCTCGTTCTAAAACAAGAGGAGAGCCTGCCTAGAGAGGCTGCTTAGCTGGGACAGCTGAGAATTCAGGGCCTCATCCAAAGCCCATTAAAACTAATGGAAAGGCTCCAACGAGCTGCAGGGACGCATGGCACCATGCCCCTCCTGACACAGCACATCTCCGTCCTTCCCCGGGGAAGCTGCACATACCTACGTGGTGCGTGTCCCCACAGGTGGGGGCCACAAAAGCCTAGAGCCCATCTAGCCAGGTTTGCCCCCTGGGCAGCTCATCCCTCTGGTTCCAGCCCGCATGATGTGCCAGGACCTGGGGGGCCTGGGGTCCATCCCCAGGCCATCACTGCGACATCGTCCCTTCATGCCCCCACCTTGACCGGCAACACCTCCTCCCCTCCACCCTGCAGTGGCCAGGGAGAGCTTGGCCTCCTTTGGTGCCAGGTCTCAACAGGGTGGCCAAGAAGGCATCCCTCAGCCCACGCCTCTGCCTGCAAACCTGTCTCTCTGTGGCCAGCGGTGTTTGCAGGGTTGGCATGGACAGGACATGTCTGAATCTTAGGGGCACTGAACCCGCAGGAGAGGTTAGCTGCAGGGAGGTGTTAGCTGCCCTGTTTGTGGAAGGGAACTTTTTAAGCAAGGCTTTTGAAATGTAGGAAGCTTTGGGTTCAGACAGCGTGTCTTCGGTTTAACTGCAAGACACAGGTTTATAAATTGTTTTAAATTGATATTTGTGCTAACTTCATACACAGTGCAGGAGGACAGCTTGGGTGTCAGGAAGCTTGGCTACTATTCCTGGCTCCGCCACAGACCTGATGTGTAATCTTGGGAGAGGAAGGATGGTCTTGTGGTCAAGGCAGTGCAGAGGGACTCAGGAGGGCCCCCTTCTATTTCCAGTGCTCCCTCCAGACTTCCTGTGCAACCTTGGACCTGTGTCACTTTATCTTTCCAAGACCTTAGGAAAATGGGGGCCTCCTGGTTGTGCTAACAAGGAGAAGGTCAGTTTGTGCTTGTGAGAGGATACCATGGTGGTGGGGAATGTTTAAATGCCCTCCAAGGTGAAGAAGGCTATTTCCTATCTCTGCACATCAGATTGCTTGTCTGCGAGGTGGTGAGCTATTTTTGCAAAGCACTTTCAGATGCTTGCGTGGAATAAAGACCCCTGTCACAATTGAAACATCCATCATCTCGGAAAGGATACGCAAACCCTGTGCTGGCAGCAAGGAGACGAACTGGTGGGGGGAGGGGAGGCAGCTGCGGTGTGCTCGCAGGGTGTGCGGGGGGATGCGCTGCAGCTGTGTGCCCACTGCCCAGAAAGGATGCTGCACGCAGCAGCGCTAATGCGGGGGGCCACAGTGCCATCAGCCTCTTGTCACAGAGAAGCACCTGCCATCAGGGTCTGTAGCCTGCTCTCTGCTGTAGCAGGCTTTCTTCCAGCGAAACTGTTTTGCAGGTAGAGATATAGACTAAACTTTGTTTGGAGCTATGAGGGACAAGGAGGAAAAGTGCAGAAATGATACAGGTGGGAATTCTTCACCAGCAGACCTTGGGAAACATCCCTATTGTTATGGCCTAACATCCAGACTCATATATTTCAAAGAAAATGACCTGAGAACTACTTCCAGACCAAATCCCAAACTGAGTGGCAATCTCTCTGATGCCTGACATCTTTCAGATGTAACATGGGACCTACTGTTGTGGAAATGTGACAACTGATCCCGCTGCTCACAGTGAGGCAGAGGTGGATGACAGAGCCGCTGTGGTGTGGGGGCTGCTGCCTGGCCAGTGGGGCAGGGAGGTGGGGCTGGAGGTCACGCCGTCTTCGTGGCAGGTTGGCTTCTTTTTTTCTTAGGAAGAAGCATCTCTGATCTTTTCTTCTGCTGCTACTGCCTCATCTCCTGCACCAATAAATTCGGTTCTGCTGGGGCTGCTCTCTGGCCCTGCAGCCCATTGGTATGGATCAGTCTGCATCCGTAGCGTTAAACTCCCTTACTCTCCCAATCCAGCTGCTTACATCCACACTGCCTGTGGGGGATGGCTCCTGCTTTGTGCCTAGGATCCCTAGCTTGGGACGGTGCTAACTGTGGGGGCAAAAGCATGGCAGGACCACTATAGCAATGCAATGATACAGATGGTTGTTCTCCAGAAACCAGGAGCTGCTTAATTTCCCAGCACAGCTGTATCCAGAGCATCTTAGTGCTGTGTTCAGGAATGCCTTACTCCTTGGCATAGATGAGGGAACGCTGTACGCCAGCTGTGGGGGTAACTGTGAAGGGTCAGTGCGGGCTCATGTCACCTTTTAGGGGCAACTGTATAAACTGGCATTGCTTGCTTTAAAGCCCGCTCTGTGTATGGATTATGTATGAACAGGGTGATATTTTTCGTGGTATAAAACTATACCACCTGAATGGCTAGTGTGGATGCAGTTCCACTGGAAGAAAGGTCACGTACATCAGTGGAGATACCTTCCCTTCCCCTGTTTATTTAGCTAAACCGTGCTAGTAAAACCAGCTTTATACCAGTGCATTCTCCAGAGCGTGGCTGTGTGGCTATAAAGACTCAGGTATAATTCACAAAGTAAATGGCTGTTCAGGCAAGGCTTCAGCACTCACAGTTGCGCAGGCTCAGGACTGCTAGTTAGTGCGTGTATCTCCACGGGGTAATTTCCCAGGGTGCTGAAGGCTGAGCAAAAGAAAGGATCAGGATGGGGGTGTCCTGTGTTCTCTTTTGTAACATGAAACTGGAACTTTGCGAGGACAGCACTTTCTGTGGGAAAGGACAGAGCAGACAGACAACTCTGTCCAGCCCTTGGTGCAGGGAGGACATGTGCTGCAGAGCCCCCTGAACCAAGTGCTGCCAGGATGTTCATGCTGGAGGCACTTGATGACCATTTCTAATCAGAATTTTTATCTAGCAGAAAATTATGTTTTTCCATAACACTTCAAAGTAAGTATTTTTATGAAGGAGATTTTCAGTGAGGAAAATGTTTTTCAGCTATGATAAACTGAAATACCCTCTTGAAAAGCTATTATGAGTTTCACTTTCTTTGTGAAGCAAGATAGCAAAACGACAAGTAAGTGCTTCTCAACAGACAGAAAATTAGATGAAAACTTCCCGTCTTTTTCTTTTTCTTTTTTTTTCCCCGCCCCAAAAATAGAATTGATCCGGGAATTTTATCTCATTAAAAAGTGTTATATTTTACTTTTACTTTTGCTTTATAATGTGAACATCTTTAAAGATAAGTTCTCCCTCTCACCCCGTTTTCTGGCCCTAAGTAACACCTTAGTGTCCTGAGGTTGTATTTAACACAAGCAAACTGCAGGATTTGGCCATATGTCATAAAATATTTTTAATGATAACCTGCACAAGGAAAAGCTGGTATCCTCAAGAACAACTTATTACATGAGGCAGAAAGCATTATGAGATATGAACTCCTAGCACAAAAGGTTAGCACTTTACCATTAATACAAATAAATTAAACCTCTTCAGAATGTTTTCAACAGGCATAGAGTCAAAATACCTCATCTACATTTAAAGTAAAAATTTTACAGAGGAGAATCAGGCCTCCAACATTTGGATCCAAGTTCCACATCCAAGATAATTTGGCTATTACTTGTGTGCTTTCCTTCTCAAGACACTGAAAGTTTTTCCTTTACCAGCTTTTCCATATATGCAAACGTGGGTGTTTACAAAGGCCACCTGTCTGAAAAATGTAAACCCCTCGCTTCGGTCTGGTTTTACCTTGGTTTGAATCAAAGGGCCCGTGGAATTCTCCATTGCCCTGCAGTGGTGATGGTTTGGCACAGCTGCTGCTGTTTCTGCTGTGATTGTGGGTGTCTTTGGAAAAGTCAGATGCCCGGCGCTCTCGCTCAAAGTCAGTGGAATTGTTCAGAGCAAAAAACTAATGTGGAACAACTATGTGTTATGCTTGTTGTAGCCTTTTTTTGTTTCTTTCTGTCTGTCTTTCTTTCTGTATCAGTTTAAAGAAAGAAACCTTGAAAAAATATATGATGCTGTGTAAGTTTTTCTAATTGACTTCAGGAAGTGTTATCTGGAATGGCAGTTGTGAGCACACAAACTCAGCAGACTTATCTGTGTTATCTAATTACCAGACTATAAAGTTCTGCTGACATTTCCTTTTGATAAATACAGTACACTGCTTTCTTTATCTATCTGTATTAAAGAAACAATGTTCTCCTAAACCCAACCTCATGCATGCTTTTTACTAAAACAACGCTATAAACCCCAAGACTAACAGAAATGTTGCCACAGCTTCAACAGTCCTAAATGAAAACAGTGGCTTTCAGATGAAAAACATTATCTAATGGTGGTAGGAAACCACTACAAATCTCAGTGTTTAAACTGTGAATAAGCATGAAACAGATTTGACCGGTATTTATTAAGCAAAAAGAGAGAGCTGGAGGGGGGGAAAAAAGGAAACAAAGAGCAGCAGTATTACAGGTGTGCTTGCATTTCTTCCCTGCTGCTGACGTGTTCAACTATGTGCAGAAATATGGAATCATAGAATAATTTAAGTTGGAAAAGACCCTTAAGATTGAGTCCAACCGTAAACCTAAGACTGCCAAGTCCACCACTAAACCATGTCCCTAAGCACCACATCTACATGTCTTTTATATTATGTATTGTTTTATAGTATATATTAGTGTTTACTATAAAGTTTTCAATCCAGGATTGCCAGAACTGGCTGGACTTTCAGAGCTCGTTTCTGCATGTGCACAGGAGGGGTTTGGATGATCGCGGAAAGCAGGGCTTCCTACACCAAGCTCTGGTCTCCTTTGTTTTCTTCTGCTATGTGAGAAGAGCTTTGGGTGCCTGCTGCACTGGGATGGAAGAAGCAAGAGGCAGCCAGGGGCTGTTTCAGGAAGAGGTAAGGCAGGGCATTGCTTTGCCTGGGGAACCCCTGGCTGGGCTTGATCTGAGCAGGGAGACAGAGGCCCCCACAGAAGACAAAACGGACACAGAAACATTACAACACCCATAGCACTGAAATCCCATCTTGTAGGCCCTCTGAGTTTCCATTGGCCTTGGTGAGAATTAGGCATATGGGGTCTGTGGTGGTTGGGAATCTTTTGGCACCTGTACGCACCCCACAGTCACTGTGTGCCCCTGGCCCTGTGACCGATGAACCAGCGCATATTGAAGATTAAAGGCCACATCCGCAAAAGATATGGGGTGTTCAGTGCTTTTTACTTTTAGAATAAAGAACCCACAAGTGAAAAAGAAAAGCTGCGATACCACGCTGGGGTAAGCTGTAAACACACATTGTAGATCAAATGTAGCCACCAAGTTCTGGGGATGTTCCAAAGAGCACTTTTCTATCACGTAGAAAAGATACCCATTTCTGTTAGAAATGCTAAAGGAAGTGTTAATGATGGGAATAAATAACAGGTGCTGGGAGCAGCTGTTACTGATTAATGACTTGTCTTTTTTTAAATAGGTTTTCTGTTGGGGGAATCAGAAGTTTTCAGTAATGCTCCATTGTCAGACATTCGAGGAATTTTTTTCTGTTTTCTAATAAAGTGCTCCTGCATTATTTCTAAGGCAAAACAGATCCAAGAATCAAGCTAAATTCATGTTTGAGTTTCAGGCCATCAAAAATTGAGGAAAATCCAAACTATAATGCTTCTCAATTGTACAAATGACTTTCTTTCTTTCTTTCTGCCCATTTCCATCTTGTGTTCTCTCACTTTTTCTGTGTTTTTTTTCCTGTCTCTCTTTACCTCTCCATCTCCCTCTTTCTGTTTACCTGAGGTATCTGCAGACAGTGGTTCCAATGCCATTTATATTTGTCCCTGAAGTTGTCTTTTTATAAACATATGAGGGATGATGAGATTGAATGTTACAAGAAAGACTGGCACTGTTGCCATTTTTCAATGATGAAGTAATTTAAAAGTCATTGAGGACAGCTCAGTGAAAACATCTGCTCTGTGCCTTGGGGCCATCAGAGAAGCAAACAAAATAGTGTGATGGAAAACAATATGGAAAATACTGTAATAATTATAATTATTTTTTATTCAAGAATTTAATTTTTATATGCATCTAAACCCACTTCAGAAACAATGGCAAGTACCATAATATCACATTTTTTGGCACAAAAAGGAAGGCATGGGGGCTGCTATCCTGACCCCTTTGAAGTCAATGGCAATGCTTGTATTGACTCAAATAGAGCTAGGATTTCTTACAGAAATCTAGGTCACCCAAGAATGCCTTTCCAGTAGTCTAGAGCCCCATCTCCCTGCATCCTAAAGTGGCCAGAAAGCCACAGTCAGTTCCCATCTTGGCATTTCAAAACAGATAGGTTCAAGACTGAATGGACTGCAGAGGCTGACAGGGGAGGTTACAAGGCATGTGGAAAGGCTTCCAGGTCATGATAAAATGCTAGGGTTTCCTCACTAAAGAGTAGGTAAAGATAGAACATGACAGTACAAGGAATAGTGGCTTGGCTTCTCCTACTTGCTTGCTGGAAAAGGCTAGAATAAGAGGACTTGAAACTACATGTAGTTCACCAATGGAATTTAGTGCCTATGAACAACTTTGATGTCATTTCAAGAGCTTAGCATGCTTTAGAAAAGCATTGTTGTTCATATCAATAGGGAGCGTCTCTACAACTGCATTAGAGATGATAAGTAATAGAATAAAAGCCTTAATATGCTGAAGCATAACATCACCATACCTGAGACACATCATGTATTACATACTCTTCCAAGGCTAGTTGCTGTCCTTATTGTTTATTAAAAATCTTTACTTCTTTCTTTTAAAGTGACTGTTTAAAATTGTTGCCAAAGACAAGATGCAATATTAAACAAACGTGGTGATTTGTTCTGGTTTAGAGACAGAGCTGAAGCACAGAGTTGAGATTTGCTTTCCCACTGCCTGGGAATTTTCAGGAACTCTGAGTTACCTTCATCTGACCTTGATTTTTCATTCATCTGAAGATAAAGTTAAAAATAAAGCTATCATGCTATAATTTCCATGTACTGAGCTCCTTAATTACCTTTGCGCATATAAGGAAAACACTTATTTTGCAATGGAGACATATCTGGGGAAGAACACAGCACTATTCTGTACAACACCAGTTACCTATGATACTTTTGAAGAGAAAAGCAGCTATTAGCGTAAATATGAGGGAAGAGGAGAAGGTTATGGTTAGGCAGGAGGTAATGGTCTTCACTGACGTGAGTGACAAGGGCCACTAGCTTCTGGTCTATGAGGATAAATCAGCCCCCATTCTGCACTGTGCACTGCGGTACCCACCAAGTGTGGTTCCAGGTGGAGCAGTGCCACTTGCTGCATCACCACTGCCACCTCCTGAGCCCTGCGAAACCAGGGCTGTGTGGGGAGTGGTCCCACTGCGAACCTAGTGCTGTCCCGTGCCCTCAGCCCATTTGCAGGATGTAGAGACTGTAGTTCAAGGTAGCACAAACACATGGCTATGGTGCCAATCAATTCTAGAGCATCCATGCACAGCAGTCTCTTTTTATCATCCACCCACTGTTTTTCTCATATGTGACCACACAATATTTTTTTTTTAACTGACATGAGTGAAACAAGAATTGTCTCTACACTTAGATTTGCTGATCATTATGAGCAAGCCACTTCACAGTGGTTCCAAGAAAACATCCTGGGCTAAACCAGTTTCTGAGAACCTGAAGTGCTAACCCTAATGGATCTGTTTGGTTTTGCATGCTAGTCATGACCATCCCTGACTGGTTTAAAGATCTCTAAGAAGTATTCCCTCTGCCCAAAGAAATCCATTCCACAGTTTTCAGCATCCCTTTCTGACAACCAGGATTTCAAATCCCTTTATCTGGAGACAAACAGAAAGAGTGTGCTTGTGGTGAATAATTTGAGCTGATATTCTTGCCAGCTGTTAAGGGACACATGCAAAAAAAAAAAAAAAAAAAAAAAAAGTCAGTGACATCTGGTCAGCACTGATATTTCCTAACAGAAGTATTTGTTTCAGGGTGGGGAAGGGGTGGTGGGGGTAAAGAGAAATACCATCTCCATGCACCCCTTTGCCTGCTTTTGAAAAGTGAAAGCGATAACATTGACCACAGCAACTGGAACAAAAATTGCAACTTACATCATGGGGAAACAGTGACATTACATTAGCCCATATTACACAATGGTTGAGCAGTTGCTTTCACACACTAAGCTTTCAACTTTAACTTTTTTTCCCCCTTAAGCTACACAATAGATTTTTTTGCTGAGTTGGAAAATATCAGGAGACAGGCAGAAAGCTTTCCTTTTGTTCCTTCATCCTGCCGAGCACCTCATCATAAAGATTTTTTTCCCTTCTGTTCTGTTTTGCTTTCCCAACTTCCTTTCCCCTTTTCACCCTCCCCCACTTTTTTTGTCAAATAAATGTGACTAATTAACAGCATGACTTCTTTCCACTAAATTGTAAAACCACCTCCTTTCACTTCATGAAGGTGTTAACACCGCATCCTGGTTTGTACTTGGGAAGCAGACTTGCAAACTGTCTTCTAAGTGCTTTGCTTCAAGTGATGGTTTTCCTGGGCCTCAGACTGGAAGACAAGTTGACTTTAGTTCAAGAGTAACTTCAGCTCTCTCCTTCTCTTCTGGGCCTTTTCACAGAGGTACACCCAGCTCAAGTCAGTAGATAATAGAAATCCCAGAATGGAAACACATAAAAAAAGTTGTTTCCTGGGGTCAACAAAGGACAGGAAAAGAGCCAACAATTACTTAAATAAACAGTATTCAGAGAAACAAACAAAAAAAAAAAAAAAAAAACACCACCCACCACAAAACTTGCCTGTACAAACTGAGTTACATTATGAGGGAAGCAATAGTTTAAAGCAACCCAGCGCTCATTCTGCTGAAGTTCAATACTGTTGGGAAAAGGGAATCAAAACCAAATAAAATTCAAAGGGTGCTTACTCTTAGAAAAATGTCTTTTCCCCCCCACACTTCTCACCTCATAATAATACTCCACTCTTACATAACACTTTTCATCCTAAGAGCAGTAATGACTGCAAGGTGGACATTTCCTGGGGATTAATGACTAGCTGAAGGTTAACGATTTTCTGCTGCACCTCAAACCAACAGCTCCTCTTGATTTGTCTGTAACTCTTCAAAAGTAATCCCTACACCTCAGCCGTTACTACTTATTAAGATTAGGACTAGAAGAGTGGTAGAATAATTGTGAATTTTGTACCATATAGTTATCTCAAAAGAGGCACGGCAGGAAAGAAAGTAGAGAGATGAATAATGTCTTTAAGAGAAAGATGCAACATGGGGAATTTAGTAATTTCTTACCAATGACTACTCCTTACTGTCAACATGGCAAAATCAACTGTACTAGCAATTGCTCCAGGTGTTCCTGGCTTCTCAGGAGAACCATAGGGCAACTGCAGGGGAGGCCAGGCAAGAGAATTTTCCCTACTGGGAGAAAATGCTTTGCCTTCATATCCAGAATGCTCAAGGAAAAATGTAGGCTTGATCATAGGCAATTGTGAATTCAGAATGTGGGAAGCCATTTGCTCCCCAGCCCTGGCTCAGCTGGCACAGAAAGCTGCCTTGTGAGGGTTTCTGAGGGCTGGTAAACTTTGATGTTCTTTTGCAGAAATTGGTGTGAAAGTAGGAGATGGGAGTTGGGACTCTGAGAAATCTGTGAGAACAGTGGGTCTGGCCCTTCTCAAGTCCCTGTGTAAGGAAGGACATATGAGGACATGCTATTTATTTTTTTCATTCCTTTGGGCTGTGCCTCCTACATTTCCCTCTGCACTTTGGTGTTAGAGACTGGCTCTCTGCCTACAAGGTGGGTGAGGTGCTGTGAGACAACCCATCTGATATGACAGACCTAGAGTCTCCATTAAAGGAAGGAGCCCTAACTCTCATGAACAGCTACTTCCAGAAACACAAAACCTATCAGAATACATGTCAGGATCAGCTGAACCACTCAATTCTATCTAATCTGCTTCTTCCTAATTGTAATCTCTTCTTGGAAATGTGAGTTCAAGTGGGTAAGAAGTTTAGGGCCAAGTGAGAAGAAGTACACTTGAGCTTCTGGTTTGCTATGGTGCCACTTTTTACCTTGTGAAGACTTATAGATGAAATTCATGTCTTGCAGAAAATCGGTAAAATTCTCTAGATCCTTAGCATTTAAGTCCTCCAAACAAGACTTCACTGGCACACCGGTTTGGTCTGGCTGTATGTGCAAAGGCTGTCTTCGCTCTATTAGAAAAATCCAGTGCACTCTGAAGCAACATCAAAAGGTCTGAGAAAAAAGTCCCCCTTGACTCTAGTATTTGGAATGATCTATTTTTTTAAAAAAATATTTATTAAACCACCTAGAAATATAGAAATGAAAGAAATGAAGCAATAAAACTAATGAGAATACTTCAGTTAGGGAGAGACAATCCCCCCCCCCCCCCATCTATATCTATACCCATATCTATATCTCTCTACCTGACACACATGAACACATACACCACACACATCACCATATTATGTTTCTTTCTACTAACTCCTCTAAGATTTTTTTTATTGTTGGTTAAGGAAACTGAATTGTTCCTTCAAATATTTCTGAGATTGTCTTTTCTCTAACAAATTCCTGAGACAGCTAGTGACAGCTATTGTCTTCCTCATGCCTCCCGTGCCTAGCATTTATTTTTGGAGAAGGGTGCTCTCGCAGTCGGGAGGGGGGTCTGGCACTCCTGGATCATAGTTCTTACACTGCCCAGAAATGATGAGATTTTCGGCTAACTGCTTTGCACCAACATCCCCATCTCCAAAAAGGGAACTGTTGCACTGCTACTTCTTGCAGTGTTGTGGATGCATCCCTGAACATTAGCACTTCTATTATTGCCTCCAAAACAACAATGGGATGACTTCTATCAGGAACCAAGTAGCAACCTTACAGAGACCGCAAACAGCCCTTCAGAGAGCACACAGTACTCCAAGTACAGTACAATCAGCACTTCAGGTGCAATGGGTTGGGAAGAAAAGCGTTGAATAATTAGGTGAGCATAAGTGGTGAGGTTCAGTGGTGAGTGGCAATGAAAGCCTTTTGGATTATGAGTTGAGAGCAGTCAGAACTATTTATTTAAATTGTTGATCTTGTGTGGTTGAATTTCAGTGTTATTGTCACTGAAGCAGCATTGAATTATAGAGTGTCACAGGTCGACTGAACATGAGAGTGGAGTTAGTAGGTGATCTGAAGAAGGAGAAATACTTCTGCGGTAAAGTAATGAAAAAGAAGCTAGTTACATTGGAAAGGTTGCTCAGAACTGAACTTAACTTTAATGAGGATCACCCTGAAAGGTCTGCTAACAACTAACCAAATATTAATCTTATTTACATAGCACTTTGAGTTGCCCGTGAAGGATCAGGTACTAACACAGAATAAAGGCATAGGGCGGGACTGAAACAACCTCTTCCAGAACCTTATACAAGAGCTAAAGAAGACTGAGGCACAAAGAGATTAATTCAGAAAACCAGTTCTCCATTGCTGGGAAGGCACCTAGAATCATTCAGATTCAGAGATTTTGGATCACAATGTTCTCTGAAATTTCCCTGTTGCCACTGGAGCTTTACAATCCTGGGGGCAGGCACTTGCCTCAAGGCCAAGCTCATTGAGCTTTGGAGACACCTATGCTCTGCCTGAGTACTCTGATGGCTGATCTCTTGGTGTGTCTGGATCATGCTTAATTCACCCTAAAAGCATCGAGGCCCTTACAAAGGATGCTAGGTGTTGTGGAGCAGATGGCTGCTTACCTCACTGAGTGCACAGATGGACAAAAATAGTGAGTATAGAAGCATGAAACGTATGACTTGCAGCTGTAATAGTTAGCTGATCAACCGGCAGCAGCAAAATGATGCAAATGTTCCTCTCAGCTGGAGAATCAGAAAATTTGTTGGGGAGGAAGGTAAACATACTCCTATATTGTTCCTCCCAAAGACAGTCCAGTTGAAGATGATGGTATTCATGCAAGCAGTACATCACTCATAACCTGTGATGGTCAAGCTGTTAGCCAAAATTACATTGAAAAAGATTCTAGTTTAAGGAGTGACAAAACAAACCCTGCTTTGATGGAAGTAAAGCCTGGCCTATCCAAACCAGAAACAGAAACAAACTCATTTGACTTCTGTCAAGTTCAGATGGTAAATTCTGAAGAATGAGAATGTGCTGGAAAAAAAGCTTGCTGCGGACCGTTTGCCAGTAATCTGTGACTATACTATTGCCGTGAAACCTCAGTAAAGAAAGTTTTGCACAAGGATCAAATTAGGCCTGACCCTGCAGAACCTCACAAGCACTAACAGCGGCTATTTTGAGTCATGGAGGGTCTTCAGCTGGGAGGTATTTCCCATTTTTCTGTTCCTCTTTTCCTCTTGGTGCTTTCTGATCCTCAGTTGCAATGCACATGCCTGGCATAGCGGTGAGGTCAGCTTCAGCAGGTAAGATCAAAGTCTGAAGGCAGACGCAGCCCCACACTGTGCGCTCTGGCCAACCCTTTTTCATTAATGGAGGCACAATCCAACGATTACTGCAATTCTTGGCACATACGCAGATGTGGGACTAAATCCATCCACACTGACTTTTGCAGAAAAACAATGGGGATCGCTGGTCCTTGCTCTGGCCTGTCATCTTTTCGGTGATTGCAAGTAACAAAAGAAAAGTGTGTGCGTGTGGGGAGAGAATACTGTATTTTACAGTAAGTGGATGGGGTGACGGCGCGTGTGCGTGGCCCGAGTGGCAATGTGCAGTGTGTGCCTGGAGCAATGTGCACTTACAATTAGTTGAATTTCACTGTGTTGGAGATGGAAGCTGACAGGCCACCACACAAAACCTCCCTGCAGCCAGACTCATGCTGAGATCCAGAGCGGAAAAGGATTTTAACTGAAAGGCTTTGAAGGCTTTAAACATGGAGGCAGTGAATTCATGCACTGTTTACCTTTGCAGGCCTGGCTTTGACTCTGTCTTTCATTTTGTTCTAATGAACTAGGTGGTCTCATGTAATTCCCAATTACTGCAGAACTCCAATCCCCTAAACCCCATAGCCTGCAAATTATGAATATTCACTGAGGCTCACCCAAATTCTGAAGCGGTGACAGTATTGCAGTATTTAGACAGAAACAGCTCAAAACAGGTATATCCTCACAGAACGATTATAGGGGTGTAACAGCTTCTGAACAAGCCTGTGCTGGTGGGTCCATTGGGGTACTGAATTAAATGGGCCAAAGGGCTAAGCCACCATGGAAATTTCTCTCTTTCCAACTGAAATGGTGTTCTTCCATTTGCAGCCTATTTATTACAGTACTGATCTAATCTCTGAAAAGACCAGATTATTCAGAGGAAGGTCAGAGACCTCACAGGTGCAATTCATCTCTGGATGATGTTTCTACCTGCCCGTGAACATTTTGTTCTGGTTTGTATTCTGAGATGAGGACTAGTCTATATCATACACGTACATTTTAACTTACCAAGTGATGCTGTATGAATGACATTCCTCTTTAATATAATTCCTCACCCTTCTGTGAATCACAAACCTTATGTCCCACAGCATACTGTGGAGATACCCTGGCTCATCCCACAAACTCTACATCCCAGCTTCGCTCTTTCTCCTCCTTGCCTGTGGCAGGACATTCACCCCAGCTCTTTATCATGACAGCAAAACTCACCTTGCACCTACCCTACTGGCAAACCTTTGAGCAAAGGGAACTTAACTTGGATTAAACACAGAAAGGATCCTAGGGAGTACGAGACTCCAGCCAAAGCCCAGCTAGCTCATTTGTCATAACATGCATCTCTCACTTGAAGTCCTTGGAGTGCTTGCTTTTCATCCTCCTGCCTAAGGACTGACTCAGACTGAGGTGGGACCTGTGCCTGTTAGACCATTACCTCTTCCTACAGCCTTCCAAATCACCTCAGCTAGTGGGAAGGCAACAGCTCCCTTCCAGATTTTGGAGATACCCTGATGCTCCCACTCTTCAGACTCTGAGCCAGAAGGAAATACAGTATGCACAGACAACTTTGCTAGTGGTCAATGTTCATTAGTGTCCAGACTGAAGTTGCTAAAAGTGTCCAGGTGCTTTCTTTTCTTGAAAGTAATATGAGGGATTACCAATGAAACCTGAAAAGGAATTTCTTCCATGCAGACACATCGCGTATTTCTCTCCAGCTCTAGAGAAATGGAGTAGAGGGTACCTGTGTTACTAAGGACCACTGGCAGCCTTCCACACAGATTGCCTATAGACACAGTCTAGCTGATGATGAGAATGGGGGGAGGTCAGAAGGGCACCACATGAGAGAGCATCATGTCTTTTTCTTGCCCCTACTTTGAGAACTGAAGTGTTGCTTTCCCTAGTGCACAGTCTGCCAAGCAACAATGATGCTTGATGGGGGTGCTGAAAAGGACATTTTTGTATATGTGAAAGAGAAACATGTATGACAAAGACTTAGTTACATGCACAAGGAATGACTTGCAAAACTCAGGTTCTTCCTAATCTTTTCAGACTTGTTTTCTTTCTTGTCCTTATCCCATGCACCTATATCTCCTAGCTGTAATATCACACAATCTGCCCATGAAGTGCCATGTCAGGGTCAGCTCATTCAGGTATCAGGAAACCCACTTGCAGCATGGATTGTTCCACCTGGAGAGTGCCTGATGGGACCTCACCCTCTTATACTTCTGTGTGTATCCCTGGAAAGAGAGACAGATACTCACAAGGTGGATTTTCCACGTTGTGAGGCTTTGTTTCACAGCTTTGCCAGCAGTTCTGACACCCTTCACCACTTTCCCTCTTGTCTGCAGTGGCAGGCACAGACTTACCTTGCAGAAAATGTCACTGGCCAGCACCATCTGGGCAGACTTTGGAGCACCCGTTGGTGCCCTGGTTAGCCAGATCATCCTGGCAGCTCTGATGGCTCATGGCAAAACCGCTGTTCCCAGGAGGCACCTGAGGGAGACAAGGTGGCCGTGGCTTAAAATGTAATTGAAAATCCCCATCATAATATCACCTTCATGACAGATTATCTCCTGATAATAAGGGAGGTATCAGATGCTCAGAGAAATGCTGATGAAATGAACGATTAAAACTGTCCTTTCCAGGGCATTACTTTTTATTAAGCTCTTGAAGTTCATCTTTTATTTCTTCCTTTATTCTTTGAATATCTTAGATACAGCTCAGATTCCCCCTCACATGAACTTGTTTCATTACAGACTGAAAATCTCTGAAAATGTTATTGAAGTTCTTTGGACGTACCTGCATGTGGGTGAGCCCAGATGCCCTTCCACTGACATCAGTGGAAGCTGGACTTAGGCCTCTTTGCTCCTGTTTTGCAGGTGGAATTCTAACTATAGATCCTCAGGCCCTGCGGATGGCGGTCAGCAGCCTGATGGGTCTTTTCAGAGTCCCATTGCTTGTACCCCCCCATGGGGCCACCAACAAACAATGGTATCCACCCGCAATGCACTGCAGGCCTGGGGCTTTACTACCCCACATCTTCCCCAAGAAATCTGTGTTCACAAGAGGTCTTTACCACTTCAGAGGACTCCCCTTTGCCCTGAAGTCTTTTGTTGGTTCAAAGAGCAGATGTGGTGCAGGCAACAGCAGTGCCAGCTTCCCCCAGCGTCCCCCAGCACTCACCTGGAGGGAGCAGCTGAACGAGAGGAGGTGGTTCAGCCCTATTGCTTTTTCCATTCTTCAGCCTTTTAGCTGAGCTCGCCTCAAAAAAAGTACCAATTACTGCCACTTGTAGCAATGGCCTTGATGATGGGGAGAGCTGTCAGCTGGGAAGTGGACTGACACAACCAGTTCATTTCACATAGGTCAGCAAACAGCCATCAGATTAAAATGATTTTTGTTCGCTATCGACCTGGGCTCGATTGGAACCAGTGACCCGGAGATGAAAGGCTCAGAAAGAAGGGTTTCTATCTTGTGTATGGTCACACATCACTTCTGTCTCCACCTCACTCATTTTCTTGTCCAAAACTCTTTCTTTTCTTTTTCTTTTCTCCACCCTAAAAATTATAAATCCATCCTCTACTCTTTTAATTGCAATGCACCATATGGGGATCTGTTGAGGTTTTGTTAAGGCTTCAGTAATCTATTAGTCATCCTCTCCTTTGTGTTACAAAAGATCTATCCTTCAAGAGGCATGTATTGATTTCAGTATTTCTGCAGCTTGTTTGAGTTTGGAGGGCACTTTGTGAAGTAAAGCAGAGCATGGTTTGAAATCAACAATGATAGCAAAATAGCAAAACAGACAATTCAACATGCAAGCTGTATAAGGAAAAGTTAAATGAATGGAAAGGATATACACTGGTAGTCCAGATCTGCTTCCTTTAGGGAATAAAGTAATATTCTCTTGGGTCTGAAAAGTCTCTATCAATTTTTAAAACATGGGCAACTCTTTAATTCTATCTTATCACACCCTTGTCTCTCCTTTTTTGTTCCCTAGCCTCACCCTACAATATATAAAGGAAGCTTCTAACTTTTTTTTTGTTGTTGTTGTTGTTAGAAAAAAGGATACGCACTGGGAAATGAATATGCTTATCAATTTTTTTAGTGCTAATACATTGTTCCAGACCTTCTCCATTTATACTTTGTTTGAGCAAGCTTCCCTCTCATCTACGCTTGTGTTTAAGTCCCACTGTAGTAACAGGAATCTCAAAATTCTCCTGAATTAGAATCTTTGTTGCTTATGAATTTCACAAGATGCTCACAAATCTGTTTCTTTTTAGCACATGGTTAGTTTTTTCTTTCTATGTCAGGGACAAAACAAAGATGATATAAATGGGACCTGAGTAAAATTTTAAAGCTTATAAAAATGTTACCAATAAACATGTGGGACTCTGTAATGGCTCTCCTTACCATGATCATGACATTAACACCCATTTTTAAAGGATGGCAAAGAATATCTACATAAAATTTCTCTCTTCTTCTAAATGAATAGTGCAAATACGGTAGCCCACTACTTAAATCAATGTAATTTTCAGGCATTCAGAACAAGGCATTTTCCTAGGACCATACTCCCCTGAATTCTGTGATAAACTATTCATTTTGATTAAACCTGTAATCCATCCCCTAAAACACTGGTTATTACCATCCTCGCTACAGTTGAGCAGTATCATCATCATCCTCATGACCATCATTACCATATGAATCACTGGTAATTGATTTTGTTGGGATAATTGCTTTTTGTCATGTCTGCTGTTGCATTTCCAGCACACGGGTGATGGTTGAAGACCAGGAACAGGCAGTAGTTAATTCCTCCAGACACTTTATTTAACCCACAGAAGTCAGCAGGCACCAGCCCTTATTCTGAAGCTTTTACCACTGACAAGCTGGAGCTGGCTAGCACTGGTCTTTGGGTCTTTAAAAGGAGAATTCTTGCTCTTTTTGAGAGCAAGCCCCTTTCATTCAGGTGGTAATACTGAAAACACGGACCCCAGAAAAATAGTCCTTGAAGGAGGCATCTTTGGGTGTCATCAAGTCCATAGCACTGCACCAAGGCAGGAGCAGCTCTGCTTATGTGATAGATCTCCCTTCCCCAGAGGTATTTTCTAATTGCTTCTTTATGACCTTCAGTGACACAGATCCTGCCATCATTTCCAATGATCCAGTTGGGTGTTTCACTGTCTCAGCTGTCAGAAGTTTTCCTAATGTCTGAATGAGCTCCTGGCTTGTGGATAAGAAGAAGCATAAAGAAGAGAATAAGGTTATTATGTTCTTTACTGGCAGCCTTTCACATGTTTGAAGAGTGTCATCCTGGTGTCCCTCAGACTTTTCCGAATGTGGCCACCCTAACTTGGCCAGCCTTCTCTTATCTTCTTTGGGCTTCTTCCCATTTCTGCACATCTTGCTTCAACATTGATACTGAAATTTGCACAGAGCACAAATGGTGACCTAAGTACAGGACTGTCATACACTGACAATGCCTGTTGTAAAGTCAATATATGTTTATAACAGATAAGATATAATATTACATGTATTTATGAAAATAGATAGAATGTATTCTTATGTTTATACAGGCCAAATTAATATAGCAGTGGCATCATTCATTAACAGCATACAATACCTGCAGTCTGGCACAGTCTTGGCATGGGACTGTCACCTGTGGCTTCACCAGTTGTTTCTTTTAGGAAGAACATTATTCTGTCCTTGAAAAACTGCTAGGCTAAATCATGTTGCCTCTTTCCCTGGGTAATTCACTTCCAACATTGGAAGATTTTGACCCTGGTTTTGTCTAACTGGAAAGAATTCTAGAAACGGGATTGTTTCTGATGAATTGCACAACAATATTTTTTGCTGAGAAGTCTCAGGCGATGGACTTTTGAGTGTTTTTTGCCCATATCTCATGTACACAGAGTATACAGAATACATTATTGTATGGGTGATGGCTGTGTGATATTCTGCTCATTCAGCACAGCAGCTGGACCCATGACAGCTCCAAACTGGAAGCTGTGGCTAGAGGAATGCTGAGCCTTTACTAAAGAGTCCTGCTGAGAGATGCAGGAGAAAACACCTTGGATACAGGCAACATTAATACAGCTGCGTGGCTTCTAGAACAAAGTTTCCTTGGTTTTCACTAGGGTGGAAAGAGTTTGTGCTTGCCTGGAGTGTGGGCAGAGTGAGCTTGTGTCAGCCTACAAAGCTTTTTGCAGCCAAACCCTAAGACAGTGATGCAGAGTCTAGGTATTTCTTTAATATGTTCTGATTCATTTCAAAAACTCTGGCCCCTGGAGCTTTTTTGAAATACTGTCTAACCAGTTGTTTCCCAGCCTGCGTACAGTGCACCATTGGCTGTCCAAGGAGCTGGTTTATGGAACAATCTTCCCTTTAGAGTGCATACAGCTAAAAGGTGACTGTTTAAGGTACCTCAAGACTGACAGAAATGTGAATGGCCGTCAAAAGTCTCTGATCCAGAAAGCCTGAAACCTCCCACACTGAGAAAATCCCCAGACTCTGTATCACTTCTGCTCCAACCAGTAGCTGGTTTGCAAGACCACAAAATCTGGTACTGTTCAACAGAGTACTGATGCCTATATAGAATGGGTCCACAAATAGCACTCTGTAATGCTACAAAAATATGAACAACAGAAGAGGCAGTGCACAACACAACTAATGATGGAGTAGCTAAAGCTTGGAAAAGTGTTTATTGCTAGATGTTGTGCAATTCTCTGAAAATGTTACACATATCAACAAAGTCTATTACTGTGTTTAGTTCCTTTGCTGGCTTATTTTTGGGCACAGCTTCTGTCTACAAGATATTTCTGGGTAAACCAGGGATTGCATGGTATGTGGACCAAAGCAAATTATGTGAATGCTGGTAAATGGAAATTGCAGAGTTTTGTTCAGCTTTCTTGACTATCTGCTGCAAAAGGAAGTTCACTGTCTCCAGCTGCAGCATTAGGAATAGAAAATTATGCAATCATAATAACAACAACAACAGAAATAGTAACAATAATAATAATAATAGGAATATTGCAGCAATTATACCACTTCTGCTTTTTTCTCATCGATTTGCAAGAATAGTTGGCTTTAGCCCTTTGTATGATGCTGTGTTGGGTTGTAGTTATTGGCTATAAGAGGCATTAGTGCTGGACAATGTGGTGATTATTCTTAAAATCTAATAGTTTCCTCTCTAAGGGCAGTAGTTTTATTTAAAATTTGCCAATGAGTTCTGTACAGCATCTTGGCTCCTATATTGCCTAATCCGTATTTTGGCATTGGTTCCATGAAGCTCAGACTCAGGGATTTGGCACCAGAGACCAATATGTTTCTCCTCTCACTTTTCTCTCATTGCTTGCCACCAGCTAAACTGGAACAAGAAATAATGACATCCTACATGTTCCAAGTGAGGCGGAAAAAAGTGGCCTATGGTACAACTGACAGGCCTTGTTCTGTGTAGAGATGGGGTCTCACTGAGGAAAATATTTGACTTGCAAGTAGATATTGAAATCCTGTTTAAAAAACTCATGACTTTAAGATACATGCGTAAAAATCATAAATGTTTTTTCTGTTTTCTTTTTGTTGTTGAGTTCTTACTTGGGTGTAGGGGAAGATATTTCTCTCAGGAACACTGTTCCTTCAGTGCAGAGTAAGAACTTCTTTTAACTAGTACATGGCTCAAACTGCCTGGATTTCCCTCTCCGTTTAAGAACCAGCTAACACCATGTGTATTCTGATGCTTTTTTCACACAGAATTATCCAGGGAAGCCAAGCCTACCTGCAGATTTACTTGAGGGTGAGAAGGAGTGTCAGTACCCTAAACGAGCCCTAGGTCCTGCCTCTCTCACACTTTTTTGCATTCAGGGGGTTCCCAATGTCCATCAGCCCAAGCAGAACAGTGCCTCTGGCCAGCTGTTGGGCCATTGCCACACACACGAGTAGTGTGACTACAGAGTACTGAGACAGTCTTGCTCGTGACTGCACACCCGCCACGTGTCATGCACATCCATATTTCTGCCTGGGATTTCTTGAACTAGTCTTGATGCCTTCTCTGCATGATCTTGCCAATGTGACACAGTCATGAGGATGCAGTGGTACAGCCTGCAGCTTTGGACTGGGGCTGCATCAGAAGTTATCGATATGTTGGTATGTATCCCCTTTCCGCTTGGAAGGAGGACTGCTTTGCACAGAATTTGTGATTACTTAGAGTCTATCACAGTGTTGATACGCAGTACATTTTTATATTGTCTCTGGATAGAAGCGATATTTTACTGTAACTGTGCAGATAAAAAGAAACAACAAGAGCATTGACAAAATATTGAAAGCAGCAGTCAGAAATAAGAAAGGGTAATGAAAAAGATAAAATCAATAACAAAGACTGTAATAAGGGATGGAATGCAGAAAACTGATCAAGGAAAGCCAAAGTTATGTAAAACTCCATCTGTAGATGCTGAAGACAAAGAATAGGATTTTTTTAACTACAGTAGGAACAAAAGAGATCCTAATGATGGGATATAAATATTAGCAGATGGAGATTACAAAAAAGGATTCCTTGGATGTGGAAAAATAGATATTTCACAGCTATGTGTGTTTTTTTTCTTGATGTACTTTTACGAAGATCATGGAAGCTCCTTTCAGACACTGGGTTACTGGAAGGAAAGCAAGGCAACATCTTTTAGCAATAAACATTTATAAACCATCAGAGCTCTGTACCTTATACTCAGAAGTTCAGAAACCCTTGACTGAGGAAATCTTCAGCTTGTTGACATTAATTTTCAATTCATCTCAGACTTCTAAGGATATTCTGGCTGTACAGAATGCAAATGGCCTGCTGATACAGGGGGCAAGTAGGATGACCCAAGTAATGCCATTTATCTGAGGGGAAATAATGCTTAGACTTATACAGATTTTAATCAATAAAGAATTAGAAGATGGAAATATCTTTGGATTAGTGACACCAAAGCAAGCCAATCTTGTCAAATAACTGCAAACTCCTTCAATGAGATTCAAAGTTCAACTTTTAAAGATAACTACAGATACAATATATTTCATACAGCTATGGGACACTAATTAAGACTAAAGTTCTTTAAATTATCACTAGATCATGTGATAAACTATATACTAGCCTGTATTGAAGAGAAGTTGTCCCTGGGTAATTATCTCTCAATGAGATTGTTCCTAGTGTGCTTGACAGCAGCCAGATACAAGCCTTATCCTGCTCATCTTGGAGTAAAAAAAATGTCCTTGTAAATATACATTCACATACAAAGATTAGCAGGATGGTTGAGAACACAGCAGTCATATGGAGCAATATGATCATATGTCAGACAAACACAATGCCTTTGAAACTGCAAAATGGTGCACACTTAGGAACAAAGAAGGTGGGCTACTCCTTGAGAATGTAAGGTTGCCCTCTGGAATACAGCAATTTTGGAGGGGATTGGCACTCACAGTGGACAAGCTGCCTGAGCATGGCTATGGCAAAGGGGTCAAAGCAGACCTTTGGAGCCTGCATCAAAGGATTAGCGAGTGAGAGTAGGCAATCCCTACCTAACAGCAAAGAAAGACCAAGAAAGTGGCTTCCAGTGAAAACCCTAAGGAGTTCAACCAGTTTATATTGGCAAAAAAAGACTAAAGACATAAAGATTGCAAAGAGATCTACATATTTTGACAAGATGAAAATACCAGGTTCAGGAAGGCTTTGTTACTTTAGTAAAGCTAAACCAGGCAAACTTGAACGTTAAAGTCAGGCCCACTCAAATGAGAAACTAGGCACATGTTTTTGAAGAGTGAAGGTCATTAGAACACTGGCACAATCTACTACAGGAGGTAGTAGTTTCCCATTTTTTTTATTTCATCTCATTAGGACAGAATGGGTGATCTGTTTTAATCAAGTACAGGTAATTAGGCTCAATATGGGAATAACTGGGCGAAATATGATGGCATATGGTATGCATAAAGTCAGAGCAGATGATCTAACAATCCCTGTGGTCTTTGACTCTGTGAAATTATGAAATCTGTCCGATCAAATTTAGTGCTAGCAAAGTCCTGACCTCCAAATTCAGGCTTGGTCCAGGAGAGTCTTTAATGCCTTCAGACCCAGGCAGATCAGCCTGCTGTTACTGCAGGCTTCACGAGTGGATCCTGGAAATTTACTGAACTCATCGAAGTCAAGGGATGCTGAACTTAGACAAGTTTACAGAATTGACCAACTGTGAATGGGTCAGGGGAGGCTGAAGAAAGTGGTAGGCAACAGTACATTTACCGCTTGGCAGCCACTGTATATAGAGTATATGCTAGGGCCAAATCTAGAAATCAGCAAAATCAGTGTGAGGAGTCTCACTGACTTGAGTTGGCTTAGGATGACACAGAACCAGGATCATGTTGTTTCCACTTATTTATATAGGAACAACTTAAATCCAGAGGAAGCAATACAGGATTTGATATAAATACTATGTGCATGTTGCACACGGAAGTTGGTGGTGCATTCATTCTTACTCAGTGGTTATTACCTGCTGAAAGTTCCTCTTTGGGATGCCAGGCATATTAGGCTTTTAAATATTTAACATATCATGAACTTATAGGTTGCAATGTCACATTTGCTGTTACCTGTGAAACAGGTCCCAGTCTTTGACTACTAAAGAGCTGTGGGGGAAAAAAATAGAAAAACTAAAGAGCATTTAGGGTCCAACCCAAGCAAACAGGAGGCACAAACCACCAAGCCCAGACTGACACGCAGGCACCTACCCTGCTTCCCTTTGCTGCCACAGAGCAAAAGGCCCTACTGCCTTGATGGCAACAGGACTGTCTCCTTCCATCAGAATGATGCTCCAACACATGGTGTGGTGTTGAGTCAACTTGCCCTCTTCAGGACTTGCCAGCAATGCTCCCGTCTCCTTCATTTTTCCCAGGAATGTATTACAAATAATCAAAGCTGTCTACTTTACCAGGCGCTCCGTGTCTGTGCACAAAAAAAAAAAAGAATGAGTTAAAGGTAGGGCACTGGCCACTATGCTGAATTTCCTGTCTTTTGTGATCAGCCTATCTTACAACACCCAGACATTATTTCCAGGCTGTAGCAGAGACCGATATAGATTTGTATTTATTAATGATTTTGGTGTATGTGGGGGCTAGTCACTTTTGTGTGCAGTTTTGGGTTTTTTTCATGTTCTGTTGTTCTTGCTGCCGCAAACACTTGTGCCTGGAGAAAAAAAGAATTAAAATGGGGGAGAAAAATAGATCAGCCTCTATCAATTGGTCTGTTCAGCAAAGAAGGAATAGATTTTACTCTAATCTGTACCATTAGCATAACAAGAGAAATGCTGGAGCAGTTGTTAATAACAGCAAAGAGGTTGTTTAAGTCAAGCATGTGTTTCAGCTCCACGGGCTGATTAATCTTGTCACCACTTTTTTTTTTTTTCTTTTTTTTTTTTTTTTGTTCAGAAAACTTTTCACTGGAGGCAGAGGGGAAGGGAGGGGGAGGGAGAAAAAAAAAAGAGGCAGCAGAATAGCTATGTCCCCGCCTTCAAACCTGTCTCTGTGTCTACCCTTACTTCTGCCTGGATTAGTCGACATAAAGCTGTTTTCTACAGCCAGGGCCCTCAATGGCAAGTTAAATTCAGACAGATTGTGAGGAGTGGAGAACATGGGCCTGAGAAAAGGGACCCGGCTCCTGCCCTGACCCCGCTTTGTTCCCCCGCCGTGGTCACCTGCCACCCTGCACAAAGGCCCACGCCGCCGCCGCTGCCGCCGCTGCCGCCACTGTGCCGCCCTGACCCGGCCTGGCCCCGTTGGCTGCTGCCCTGCTGTTGCCGGGAGAGGAAGGCCGGGAAGGGGCCAGGGAAGGCCGGGAAAGGCCAGAGGAGGCTAGAGGAGGCCAGGAAGGCCAGGGAAGGCCGGGGGATCAGATCCCAGCCAGCCCCACCACCCAGCCGGCACAGCCACGGGCGCTGGCACAGGGTGGCTGGGCGGGGGCCGCCGCTGGCACCTCGCAGGCGCCGAGGGAGAGATCGCTCGCGGCCATGAGGCCTGGGGCCAGTGCCTGGGTGGCAAGCTTCTGCCGAGGCCGGGTGGCAGATCTGCCCTGGCGCGCCATCTCTTCCTCTGGCAACCTCATCCCAAACTAAGCACAGGCCTCTCCTGCCTCTGCTTCGCTTTATTTTAAACTCTGTCGCGCATGGTGGGAGCTGTAGCTGCTTGGCTAAATGAAAAACAAACAAAGAGTGAGTGGTTGAGTGAGAGCAGCCTCCAGCTCTTGCTTGCTATCAAAACCTACCTGCACATGGCAGGATATTTTTCTAGCTTGCAAACAGATCTACTGACAATAACGCTGGAAGGAGGAGAAGAGAGAGCAGATCCTAGCCTAAATACCCTGCTTACCCATAATAAAGGAATTTTGTCCGTACTTGTTCCTGCTGCTGAAACAAACAGGGAAAAAATATTGCTGCCTCCTTGCAATATTTCCTGGTTCGGGAAAACATTTGTACACATGCTTGTCTGTGAACGTGCCAGTGCTACTTTTCATTCAGGGAAGCTGCTGGCAGGGCTGACGTTCATTCTGGTTTCTCACACTGGTGAGGCTTGGGCCTCTCGTGGGTGCTGGAGGGGCAGCGTGCGCCCACCACCTCTCCAAGGAGCCCTTGGCTAGCTTCAGCCAGGCCCTGAGCAGAGAGAAGCCAAAATGAAGAGCAACAGAGTCCCCGTGATCAGCCTGAAATAGGGAAAAATACCTGGTGAGGCTTGTTGAAGCAATGCTATTAGTGTACAAATCTCTGCTGAAAGCAAGTGCTTTTGTGCCTCCTTACCTCGCACCTGGGGTTTGCTGTATTTCGCTGAAGATCTCAGGAAGGTCACAGCCATTTTGTAGTAGGTCTTGCCTTGGTTCAGCTTGTCACAGGAAATAATAAACACACAGCTCCTCCTGAAAAAAAGCTCTCAGTAAAGGATCCTGTATCCTAATGGAAATAGCAAAGGATGCAGTGGTGCCTCAGGGAACTACAGACTCAGAAATGGTGGTAGGCTTGCAGAGGTTCAGTTTCCACAGCCCACCTGGGAGGAATCTGTAGCTTAAAATCTGTCATTCAGACCATTTGTATATTGTGATCCTGTGCAATGATTCTGTCCCAAGCCATGTTATCTGACTGCTAGGATAATTTTATTGCTTTCCATCTATGGATATTAATTTTTTTATAAAAGCGGGTCACTCACAGTTTGTACTTACAGATTCTTTCACATGCACACACATGCTCTTCATTCTTTTTTAAAAAGAAATAATGGATTTCTCCACACAAATCTGCCTGTGCAGATTTTGCAGCCATCGTGGAGATCAGACGCTGTGAGTACAAAGGTCCGGCTCTAGGTACTCTTATGTGCTTCCCCAAGCTCATCCTGTCTTTGCAATAGAAAAGTTGCGTGTGACCCAGCCATGGTTTTCCTTCTGTTATCTTTTGCCTCTGGAAGAAGGAGTGTAGAGATGAACTCGACCTTGGATTCAGCGATGTATTTTTAATGGTCTTAAACCAGCAGCTTGGCAGATGTTTTATCTAACATCATACCTGGCTTAGCCTGTAAAGTGCCTTACTCTCCCTAACCTTTTACATGCACAGAGAGAATGCAAAGCAGTTTTAAATAGCCTTCCTCATTTAAATATATGATAACACTGAAAATGGACTTAAAATAACTAGCAAAATTGTAAAGGCAAGATGAACTGGTACCAAAGAGAGTAGTACGTTTGTATGGTACTTGTTCCTTATGTTCCCTCCATGCTGGTACTACGGTTGGTATTATTAGAACAGACAGGGCAGAAACACAGTCAAAAGATCGTAAATCCCCACTTAAAATAGGAATGGCCAAGATATAAAATCCTCAGAAGCACTGTCCCACAGAAAGTGTAATATAGGTGATGCAAAAAAATGGTACAAGAAAGGTTAACAGTAGCCAAATGTAGTCTTGTAAATGCTTCTCTGATATTTGCTTTGTCACCATGTGCTGTATTATACCACCTGACAGCTCCTCAGGACTGGGCAGAAGGAGAGATGAGGATTTGCAGGGGGCTTAGTTTTAAAAGCCTTCTTCACAAGTTCCATGTTTGGTTCTCCCTGTCTCTCCAGTATTTTGGTCTGCTCTAAGATGGATTTTAAAAATCAGCTCATTATCATTATTGCTTCCAGAGTCAGTCACCTTGCTTACTTTAGCTATCACAAAATTGTGAAAGTACCTCTGAGGGGTTTTAGGCATGATTCCATATGTGGTAAACAACCCCAAATTAATGAAAAGTTAAAAAGAAGGGGGAAAAAGGCATAAAAGATATATGAGTGTATCTGGGGAGATAAAACGTCACTCATGTCCTATGTATTTTAGGGAGAGATATTTACAATTCTTATACATAAATATAGCTATAACGTGGTAACTGCTTTATTTCAAAGTGCATGGTGTTACAAATGATCTGGGGGGTAACGGGAGCAGCACAGACACGTGGGAGATGCGATGTCTATTTTAATCGCATCTATTCTCTGCACAAAGATTTATGTGAGCAGAATTGACTTAAAAATCCAACCGCTAGGAACCTGGCCATCTTTTAAGTGGGTTTTGGTCAGAAGGTACATAAGGGCAGTAACTTTACAGAATTGTAAACATGGTTTTACTAGTAACATCTGTTGTGCTTTCTTTCTCCTTGCCCCATAGTGGGCTATTCTGAGCTGACACCAAGGATATTGTCGTGAGTTAAAAGTGGCTCTCTGGAGACCGGACCGTTCTGCGCTTGCAGTCTCTTACTCTAAAAGTTCCCAGGAGAAGCGCTTGACACTAACTGTTTGACAGAAGGACAAGGCAAGATGACAGCTTGGGACGCCTATGTCCATCAGAAGTCTCAGTCTGTATCCCACTAGCAGAGGGTATTTAAAGATCAGACACATAAATAATAGCATTCACACACATTTGGTTACAATGCTTAATAGCCGTATCAGGAATCAGGAGAAAAAACAATGCATCCTTTATAGTATTTTTAACAGAATTAAAACTGCTAGTTAGGACATTTTTTGCTTTTTGTCTTTTTGTTTGTTTGTTTTTAAACCTCTAGTTTACTTAGTGTCAAACTGTCATTATTTTAAAAGCAAAAAATACCCCAACAACAAAAATCTGTTTCGCTTTCCCATCCATTGCAAGCCTTGAAGATTTTCCTTCCAAAAATGGTCCAGCCTGCTTCTTTTTATTTTAATGGTTTGATGCATAGGAAAAGGGTTAACTGCATAACTCAATCACACAATATCTTAGATTACAGATAGCCTGCAAGAAAAGGTTTTGCAGTGTGGTAATAACTACCACTGCATCGTGGGAACAGGCTGTGGCAGACAATGATGGAATTGACAATGGTGCATACAAAGGCCACCTTTGGGAGAAACCATATCTCACAGCATGCTGGGAAAAGTGAGAAATAGTAGCAGATGCTGTCAGGACTATAAGCAACAGATGCCTCCTGGCCAGCGTTCAGCCAGTACAACCAGATCACACCATTCATAAGCAAGGAACATTTTTTTTTCTCCCTCTCTTTGTAGGAGGGAGGTAGCAAATACAAATATTGCAGAGGAATTAAAAACAGCAGATGGTGGCAGCAGGATTTGATGAGATCAGGGTCAGGTATGGGTATACATTTGGTAGTGGCATTAATCATCCTTTCCCTTTGGGAACTGAAAGTTCAGGCCACTAACACAGCATTAAATTGACCACCTTCAGGTTATGTTTTACTTACCCAGTCACCCTCAATACCCCCTTGTCATCCTCCTCCCACTTCAACAGCATGGCCACATAGCTCTCCCGTGCAAGGCTCTGGTAGATTTAAGAGAGTTTAAAAGAACATATGTTCAATATTTGGTTAATTCAATTTGTGCTTAAATCATTAATAAGCCAGCCAATCCTGAACAGGAAATGTTAAAAGCCTCCTATTAAACCCACTGCATTATCTCTCTCTCTCTTGTGCCAAGCTGGTTGTTTTCACCTACAAATGCTGTTTATTATAGGCTTGAATATATTTGGTCACCTTTCATCTTCCATCTATTGCTTGAGACATTTAGCTTATAGATCCCGTCGTAAATGCTCTAAAGGAAATGAGGAGGTAAATAATACAGCTCCCTTGGAAAAACAAAGTTGGAAGTGTAAATGAGCTTTCTTGCATGTGTTACTCAGTGTGTTGGGTTCAATACGGTCAGATCATTAAAGGAATGTAAATGAACTGTTCGTTTCTGAAAGTGACACAGATTCCTTTTCAGAAGCTTGTTTCAGATTTTAGTTTTATTTTAAGAGTGGTTTGAACTCGTTACAGGTCTCTGTGTAAGGACTTGTCAAATCTCTGAGATAATTTTTCAAAAACAAAATGTATTTTCTCCCAGTCATTGCTCTATTACCAGATTGTTGAGTAAACAGGATGGTGATGAAGGAGCAATCATTCTTCTGCTAGAGCTGTGGGTTTATTTGGCAATTAGGAGAACACAGTCCAGTAATTAGACGATCTGCGTTCTAGCATTGTCTATGATGCTGGTTTCCTCACCTTAGGTAGGTGATTTTTTTCCATTCTTCAGTTTTCTCTGTTGTGAAATAGAGATTTTTATTATACCTACATCAAAGCAGTAGTGTGGGTGCTTAAACAAATTATTCTTCATTTGCCCAGTGAGTTTGTGGAGTCTGAAAAACATGCCCAGTAGGCATGTTGTGTCAGATGCCAAAGCCTGACAGTTTGGTGGTTGTAATCTGAAACTTTGACACATAAAATGTAGGTTCTGAAATTCAAGGTACAGGAGAGGTGAGAGCTGACTTCCCTTTTTGAATTTCTTTTTTGAAAGTCTGATCCTAGGCCTTCATGGAGTGTTCTGGGAAGACACCCAGCATTACTCCAGCACCGTGACTTTTCCAGGCCAGTGGACCTTTCTGGCCACCCAAAGCACTGATTTTCTAGAGACATATCATGGAATGTGGCAACCAGTTATGGGTCAAATCAGGTCCTTCAATCAAACCACTAGATTTTACTTTACATGATTTTGTAGATATTTGCTAGGTGGATGGTAAACTTCTGCATCCTCATTAGAGGTTTTTCTTCTAGTTCTTACTCTAAAATCCATCCTAATTATCAGTGAGTTAGGATTTGGAACATATTGTATCCATATGCTGGGGATAAACTGGAGATTAGGGAGGCACTATTTAATTTATTAATCTGTCTGTTGCATACATATGCTGGGATGAGCAAGAATAAAGAAGATATTCTGTGGGCAGCAGGGGAAGAAAATATTTCCAGCCTCCTCTGCATAAGTTTTCCTTCTCCCAGATTGCTATCTTCAGCATCACCAGATTCATTTGCTTCAGGGTGTATGGCCTGATCTTTCTCCTACTAAAGCCAGGTGACTCATTACTACTGAAATGGTAAGAAGACTGGGCTTTTATTATGCAGTATACTCTTCTGTTGTAATTATTTTACAGAAATGGGGAAAAATTGTGTGTTCAACAGGAGATTGCACTGGAGATAGATGCTACTGCCTACTTTCTTTTGCACACAGCAGTACATGAAAAAGGAATTATCTCAGTTAAAAGGCAGCGGGCGTAAAATGAATAGAAGGGCGTGATTCTTTGTGCTAAGTTGTTTCATAGAGCTTTGAGCCAGATGGGACAACTAGATGATTTAGTTTGACCTCCTGTTTATCAGAAATGATTACATTTTTCCCAGTTACCTCTCTTTCAAGCCTGGCTGAATGCATGCTTGCCTAAAGCATAGCTTGTGCTTGCACATGTCATTATCTGATGAAAACTCACAGCTTTGGGATATTAACAAGTAAAATAAAGAAAAAACAGTAGACATCTGTATGGATAAAAACGTTACTCACGTGAATGCTATCCGGTCTTAGATTATGAATGATAAGGCTCTTCTGGGACTTTAGTATTCAAGCTATCTACAGTTACAAAACTAAGGGCTTTTTGAGGCATTTTATTATTCTTTTGAAGGCTCTGACATTGGACACTGTATTTATGATACTGGAGAAGTTATGACAGAAATATTTATTCTGTTACTGCTGTGATATCCTGCTTGATTGAGAGGGTATGGCAGACCTCTACTGGATCTTGTTGGATGAAACATTTGTATCAAAATCTGGGCAAGCAATCGATTTACAGCTACTAGCAGCTAAATGCCTACAAAGTAGCAAAATCAAAGAGAGTGTATTTACTAGATATTTATGGTTCCTTTGACTGAAAGAAATCAATCAACATATTGCTGTGACTTCTTTGAAGTCTTGAAATGCACATGGTTTTATTGTACAGAGTGGCAGAGTGAAAGTGAATTTTTGTGGAGTCCAAACCAGACCTTTATCTTCCAGAGATCTCAACAACAAACAAAACTGACCCCAGAACCAGACACTACAAAGCCCTGTAAATGTGAATTTCAATTATGATGTTATGGAATCCCTGTTTAGTTATGGAGCCAGCTATTCAGATATGGGAAAAAAACTTTCCCTGAAACTGAGCAATCCTGAACTTTGAGGTGCTGAAATCTTGCAAACAGGGTTATGGATTTGTCCTCCTGGAATACATTTGATTGTGATAAAATGACAAACTGAAATATGTTGACTAAATGATCCTACTCCATGTTACCCTTTGACACGCTAAGAAAGATCATATGTATTAAGTACGTGTTGCCTGATCCTTAAAACGACAAGTTCTGAAGATTGGCAGTGAAGACATTTCTTAGCAGAGGAGACAGAGCAGTGCCAGATGACACAGATGAAGCAGGTGAGCTTCGCAGCGTCGAGGCAGAGCTGAGTGTGGGCACCGATGTGGCCAAGGCAAGGCATGTCCATGCTCCAGCAGAGGTGTGGGAATGCAGCTTTGGAGACTTCGGAGCAACTTGGGCTGCAGCACTCTGTGACTCTGGCAGGGAAAAATCCTGCCTGATCCTGCAGTCCTGCACATGTTGAGATATTGATATCTAGAGTTAGCTCCTCAAAGATCTGGCCTACTTAAAGAATAATGACCTCTTAACATATATGGGGGCTACCAAAAGCTTTTTAGTGCCTTTGCAGATCAGACTTTTGATTGAAATTCCAGCAGCTGGATGGAGCCCTGACCTCCCACACCTGCCTCTGAGGATCAGCAAGATCCATTCTTTAAATTTCCAAATTGTAAAGAAAAAGACTTGCTCGGGATGGTATTTTTACTAATAGCCAGTTGTGTGTGGTCAACATAGTTCTCTTTCATTGCTCTTTCAACAAAGTTCAAAACCCCTGTGATTGCTAGTGAAAGCTAAAATTAAAAAATGGATCTTTCCAAGTCTAATCAAGCTTGTGTATTTGTTTTCCTGCTAGGTTTGGGATAAATCTTTCCACCCAATCGGAAGTTCTTTTGTTTTAACTTTCTGTCTCAAGGAGCCAATCGTCAAACTTCCCCCAGTGCCCGCAAGTTCAGCTGTCATTAGTCCTTTCTTCTGAAATGACTAATTTCCATCACTCCATGTCATCCATGAATGGGAAAGTAATCAGCACCATTTAGAGAGAAAAACCACTTGAGCTGCAGGATCCTTTTTTCTCTGTCGGCTGATTGTGATTTCATATCTTTTATGTAAAGCAGACTTTCAGAGCTGTTACCTATTTAAGGAATTTTTCAATTAACATTTTTTTTCTTCAAGAGTGACCAGGGCCTTTCGATTCTACCACAAAGGATTGGCTTACTTTCCATATAACACTGTGCTCAGCTCAGTTCCTTCATCCTGAAGGTCTTTTATTTGGCAGTGATAATTTAGTTTAAACCCTCACCAATCAATAGCTGATCAATGCACAGCAGGAGAGGATTTCTATTGAAAACCCATTACACTTCAAGGGACTAAAAATTTCTCATTTGAACAAAAAGAGCTCCAACCTTATTCAAAATTTGTCTAATTGGCTCTTGGTTAAAAACAAAAATAAGCCTAAAAGGGAAGAAAGTTCCATATGAACATTAAGGAAAGAATGAGGTTAAGGGCTGGTCCTGAAAGGTAATGAGAACCTTTAGTTTTTGAAGAACGCAGCCTTTCAGGACTTGCCAAGGTTGGGTTCTAATGTCAAAGTGCATTTTATGAAGAAGATCATATTTATTTGTAAATGTTTGCATTAGGATTGATTTTCCTTGAGTGTGAATTATATTATTTACAAACCATAAAGCCTTCAAAGTGCATAGTTTTTCTGCCTTCACAGGACGGGGTAAAATCAAATCCCAAACAACACGTGTAATCCATTATCTACCCATCTGTTTGCTGGATGTTCTCCTAACTGGGGAATATCATAATCACAGGGTGTAAATATTGTAAAGCTGGCCTCAATACTAATTGTGATATAGAGGCTAGTGCTTTCTTGCAGAATGATCCTCAGCTTTCACCAGCACTGTGAGCCTGATGATGCAACTGATGTTGTGTGGAGCTTTGTCATTGATTTCTGTGCCATCATCTCTCTGTCCAGCCAAGATGGCAGGACCACACTGATATAGTCTCATGACTGCTTGTAGGGCCACTCTGCGAAATGCCCATTGCGAACTCCTGTCTTGACAGGTGCTGGCTGGGTCCTGGTCCATTTTCCCACAGTTTTGTCTCCATCTCCCTACTGCTCCTTCCTCTGCTGCTTCTCTCCACTGTCTCAAGAGGATGACATAAGAGCGAGCCATCTCCTCCACAGCTGCAAGAGCATGGCCTCCTGGCAAAGCAAATAGCTGTATCTGTGCCCAGCTGGGTGACTGCTGCCACAGAGCAGTAGTGGCTGTCTGGTGGCCTCAGAAGGAACCAAAGCACCATGAGTGCACCTGTGCAGGTGGGACCCCCAGGAAGCCGCCTGCTGAGTGCCACCTCTCCAAGCCATACAAGGATCCCTTATTGCTCTGCTCCAGCACAGGCTGTGCCCCAAGCCACCTCCCTGGGGAAGAAGTGACAGTCACGGGCTTCTCAGAGGTGGAGGAAAATTGTACTTCTCCATTCGATCTGCAGGGAGAAGGGAATACCTTAATCACACATCCTTAACTCCACTGAGCAGCAGATACTCAGGCTCTGGGTTTGCTTTGTCCAACCAGATTAACCCAGACACCCCACCCCACCCCACCCCCCCCCCCGCCCCGCAGAGTGCTGGTATCCTCTGACTGCTCCTGGTGCGGGTCTCCTGATGTGAGAGACCCCATGTCAGTGAACAGAGCTCTCTTTCCAGCTCCTCTTCTGCCCACCACCCATCCTGCCTGCTGCCGCTTCGCCTGGCCTTTCCCCTGCTGCCTCTGGTGCCAGAGGTGAAATCCAGCCCTGCGCAGAGGGTACCGCATGGCGTCCCTGTGCCACTTAATTCATCTTTACTCCCCACATGCAGAGGTGGCACTCTGCTAGCCACATCTTTGTCTTGGCTTTCTGCACCAAGTAGTCTTGTTTTTTTTCTGTCCCATCCCACTTAGGCATCAACAGATGAAACAGCTTCTTGGGTGCCTGTGATTTAATGCAGTGGGAGAATACAGACAGTAACACAGACACCTGGTTAACAACACATACCCCTCCTCGCAACACACAGTTTCCTAATCTGTGGTTGCTTCAAAGAGCACAGGAAGAATGCATGGCCATATGGAGTTGAAAAAGTCATCCTGAGAAAATAATTGTTTCAATTCTTATGCTAGATGTTTTTATTTTCACTGCTTTTTAAAGATCTTGAAAACCCTAAATCATTGTCAGATTAGTCTGACTTTGCAAGATTCTCTCCACTATTTTTTATTAGCACGATAATTTAATTTTTTAAAATCAAGCACAATGGATTCTCTTAGTGGAAAATAACATTTCATCAAATGAAGTCTTTTTATGTGGAAGTAAAACCCCCACCTTCAGCCTAAAACTTTGTTAAAAATTTTGCTAGGGAAAAAGAATATCTGAAAAATACCCTAAGAAGTTGTGCAAGAATGTATCCACTGAAAATTTTGTAAAATAAAATCGGCTTTGATTTTTACTCCTACTTAGTAAATAATTTTCCTGAGCTTTGGTCAGTTCTGCTTGAGAAGTGTAAAGAAGGTAGATTAAATCTTAGAAACTCGAAGTGGAAAAGAACTTTTACATCATTTTGTTCTTCCGTTTGTGGAAGACAAAGGATTTTTCCTCTTCCTATCATGTATCTTCCTACAATATGCTTTGTCCCAACCAGGATATTTTTTCACAGAAGTAATTATGGGCATTAAAAAAAAAAATCATCTTTATGAGTGTTATCAATTTAACTTTGGCTAATAAAATATAACACAAAGGGAGCTAAAGCACCCTGAAGCATTAAAAGTACTCCAGGAAGGTGAAGGCATTTAGGTTGGTTTTATATCAGTGCATTTCAATTAGTTTCTGTCTCTCTGAAATTTTTCATTTTCTATGTCTACTGAAGACTGCCTACAAAGATCACCTGTGTGGCAACCTCTCAATATTTTAGTGATATTATAATTTAGTGATAATTTAGTGATACCCCTGCAAAGGGACTCTAAATTTAAATGAACCTTTAAATGGGAATGGATGCAATGACCAGTAAATTTCCTGTAAATTATTTTTCTCACTGAAATCTGTGTAGGTGGCTGGAGAATCTTTTTTAAAGAGATGAGCACAGAATGAATTGTTAGAATAAAAGTGCGATGTGACTTGGTTTCACTGGAGAAACCCCAGCTCCCCTGTATGATATAGCACACAGCTGCGCTCCATGGACACAAGCAGGTTTCTGGCCATCCAATTTCCCCTCCTCAGCATTGTTTGGGGTTTTTTGTCAGGCCGCCTTCCTCTAAAGCCGCCTCCCCTGGGACAGAGGCTCTTGGATGCCTTTGAGAGGCAATCCGTCCTGCTGCCATCCCCAGCTCTGCAGCCCCACAGCCTCGCAGCATCCTCCTGCATAGCCCTGCGCCTGCTGCCTGCAGCCAGCACTGCTGCTAGAGGGAACTTGTGACAGGAATGGCTAGTCCACTGTAAAAAAAATCATCCCAAATGTCAAATAGCCAGAAAAACATCCATTAAGGACATCCTTCTCTGCTGCTTCACTTAGGGGAAGTTATACAAGTAATCATGTCACCTTAACTGGATCGCTCTGGTGAGCGGGGGTGACTTGCATGGGAGGATTTGCAGGAACCAAACCTCAGGTTTGGTCCCAGTTATACTGGTTTAGCTCCAGGGTAATAGTATGCCAGTACTTAGTTGGGTTTGGTTTTAATTAGCAATGGACATCAAATATTTCTTCTGCTCTAAATTCAAGTGAATGTCATGTACATAAACCCAGCCACTCCCATCCCAAATGCTGTCAATAATTATTTTTTTCTGAAATAATTTCTTAGTGAGTTACTTGCCTCTGTGCACTCATTTTAGTGAGGTTTGGTCCTATTCCATGTGGCAAGAGTTTATCCATTGCTGATGTGAGAGGTGAGGCCCTGCAGATCCCATTATGGGAAGATTTGCAATCTGTGTCCTCTGAAGCCACCGATAAGCCCTAGCCGTGGGACCCGCACCAGACTCACCACCCAGACCTGAACTTACTTTGTGCTGCAGTGCAGTTCAGATTGCCTACCCTGGTTTAGCCTGATCTGGTGATGGACTTAGGCCCCTCAGTGTGGACTTAATGCCCCAGCTTTTATGCCAGAAGCATCTTCTTGGAAAGCATCCCGTAGATGTCATCAGGCAGACGTTAGGTAAAATGAGGAAGCATGGGAAATCTTACAAGAGATCCTGTTTTCAGACTTCCAGATCCGCCTGCAGATCCTCTTGGAGGATATGGATCCAAACAACAGTGGTATAATAATAACAGCAACAGAAATAACAGCCGCGTATGATGCCTACTTTTCAGTAATGTACTCAGGAAATCACACTGTAACGCTGGTTCTTGAGCAGCTTTTGCAGGAAGCGAGGCTTCACAGGCTGTCATTTTAGTACTCTCGCTCTTCCATGCCACTTCCTCACCCATTAGCCGAGATTTATTTTGTAGGTAGATGTTTTGCTTTCTTTTACAGGAGAATTGGGTGTCCTCATTTCTTCCTTTCAGTTTTCTGATTTAGCAGCAATCTAGTAAAGCCACTGACATTTCCAGAAACATAGTCTTCCATATTGATATAAAATGGTGACTATCAACTTTGCATTTAGCTTTCTATACACTGAAAAAATTCCCAAGGGATTAGTCTAAGCATCTCCAGTGACCATTAAGAAGTAGATAAACAAGCATAAGGAAGAGCGTTTATTTTGACAAGGCAAAGTTTTGGCACTCCTACCCACGCTCCCTAATCCCTTACAGTGAGCACTGACATCAGCAGGCTCTGAGACAAGGTACTATTCAAGAGGGTGAACTTACTTTAGCCCTGAGTAGTTAAAATCCGAAAAGGTGCATTGTGCTAGAAGTCCTTTCATAACCCCTGCTTCTTTAATGATAGCCATTTCTCCTTATTGAACCCTTTCTACTCCTTTTCTTCTCTGTTCCCCTCTCCTCCTTTTAAGGCTCCTTTGAGTGAGTGCTGTGCCTCTTGTTTTTCTTTTCCTTCGCCTGCTTCCTCCCTTTTATTTGTTTAAACCATTCCCTTGTTCATCTGCTCTCATTTTCTTTCTGCCTGTAACCCCCCCATTCAGTGTTATTCTCCGTTGTTTTTTTCTGTGTGGGTGTGAGCACATTCTCCTGCCTTATCAGCTCTCTGGCCCTTTCTCTACAACATCTGAGTGGATGCTGGAATGATCTTTAGCCAGAATCTCCCTAGGGGTCTCAGTCCCAGGCTCCAGAGCTTCTGAAATGAGATGGAAAAAGAGAGACACCCTGGCAGCAGCTTGTCCCTAATGGCCAGATGGCCAGCACTCACATTAATACAATATCAGGCATTGCTGTAGTTCTGCCTTGGAAACTGCTTGCCTGTGCTGGCATCTTCTCACACTCCTCTGACAGCCATGCCAGTCCCAGCACCCTCTTGGGAAAAGAAATTGAAATGACCACATAAATACTTTGAATTCAAGTCACTGTGCAACAAGAATCATGTAATATTTTCATGCGTGAATGTTTACGTTATCCCCTCCCCCTGCACACTCCCCCCTCTGTCCCCCTCTGCTTCCATTATACATTGTCCTTTCCTGTATGTTTTGCTGATATTAAATTCAGCTCCCTTGCAGCTTGGGACTGATGTTTTTGAATTTACCCTAGCTTTCATGTGTACATCCTTTCACACTGTGCTTTGTCGGGTGGGAGACTAGAAAGCAATTGCACATGTCAGGACTGGAAGCAGCCAACTATCTACAAAGGAACAATCGGTTGTTAATGTTTGGCTATGGTTAGATGGAGGAACAAGCAGGCAGTGCTTTTTTTTTTTTTTTTTCTTTTTCCTTTTTTTTCCCTGACCTTGTAATACCGTGGGGCTTTACTTTGTGTCATGCCATTCCCAGAAAAATACGGATGTGAAACAGAACGTTTTGTGGCTGATGGCAGGATCAGAGGAGGCAGAGGTGGAAAAAAGCTGTTGAGTGCATCTTGCGCTCACAGTCGCTCTTCCTTCTCTCACCAGGAGTGCATTATTCAGCCTACCTCCATTGCCAGAGCTACCCCCTAGGTCTAGCTTCCCCCAAACTGTGTTGAGCGTGGTGTAATGTGAGCAAGGGCTGCCTGTGGGGCTCTTCTTCCTGGCCTCCAACAAGGAACAATGTGGTTCAGCTTTGACTGTTGTAAGCTCAGACCTGGCCTGATGCAGAGAAAGATATGTTTGGTGTCACTTGAATGTCCAAGCTGCAGTTGCTCACCCTGATGCGCTTGCTTGTCTGTGTGCAGCAAGCTCCAGCCTGTGTGCCAAAGAAGAGTTACCTGGCTGTGCAGGAACATCTTCTCCTGTGGATCACAGAGCTTCCTGTGCTCCCGTGTCGGGATGGGTGGGCAGCTTGAGTGTGTAGGACCACCTAACACCTCAGTGCAGCATCAAAGCATAAGCCACTGAGCAGAGAGGTGAAATGTGGGGCACATTGTTATTCTTTCAGAGGAACTGTGTGTGGAGTCCCTCACTCCTGTTGGTAAGGGACAACTTGACAGCCCAGTCCTGCTGGGATGGCTCAGGTGGACGTTCCCTTGCTAGAGTGAATGGAGGCACCACGCAGGGCTGTGCGTGAAGCTTGCTTTGCTTTTCAACCTCTGCTTGTCTCTTGCTTGTCTGTCTCCCTTACAGCTTTCTTAATCTTTCCTGGTTTTCTTTTACTTGGAGTGGAAAGGGGAGGGAGACTTAATCCTATACTGCTTCCTTTTTCTTCGTTAGGCTACCCCTTGCTTCTTTAGGATCTGGCCTTTTTCCCATCGAAGTAAATCCCACAACTCCCATCAAGTTCAATAAAAGATGAGTATGCTCTTAAACCATTACTGTTATTAATTACGTTACGATGATGCTGATTACTACTGCTATGACTACTATGTCTACTACAACTATTACTATGACTAGCATTGCTAGTATTGCTATTACAACTAATAATATGATTTATTACCTATTTCTTTTTTCTTTGGAGCACTTCTTAAAGGTTGGGAGTGACATGTGCAGCTTAAAGGATTTCCAATTTCTGGCTGAAAAGACAGAAATTATTTTGGTGGGAACCTTTAGCCAGGAAATTACCTCTTATGCTAAAAGAGGCAACAGCATTCAGTTGAGTTTACATCTAGGAAGTGAACAATGGCTGGAGTTAAAAAAGAAGGAGACTGAAACAAATAGAGCTTGGCAGATCTGGCTCAGCTCTGTCGGAGACATTTATGAGCCTCTCAAGCGGCTTGGACGTTGCAGGTCTGACCAGACAGTGCTACCTTTAGACTTAGGGAGACATAATGAGAGGGAAGAACAGGTGGCCCGACCCTTTATGCACAGAGAGTTAGTAAATATTTGTCAGCAAACAGGGTTGGCATTAGTGCACAAGTCTGAGTGGGGCTTCATTAAACACAGTTTCTGCTTCAGATCATTAATTCATTTTAATTATGTGTCCACTGGTCAGCGTGGGCTGGGGGGACGCGGCGAGATGAATGGGATGCCGGGAGGTGAGGGGTGCGTGTGGGGATGCCCCGCGTGCGGCAGCCGGAAGGGCGCCCTCCATGCACCCAGCCCACGTGCACCCTCTCCTCCCTCTTCCTCTCACCCCAGCAGTAATGAATTTTGCACAGGACATTTCCTCTGGGATTAAATAATGCCTGCCTGGGGTTAATAGCACTTGGCTGTGCTTCATGTCAGCAGCTCCACCTAGCTGGTCATTAATCCACGGCCTCAGGGGAAGTCCTGTACTTCAATTATTGTTGGATTAATGAGATTAGAACTAGTCTGCACCACTCAACAGTTAATTTCCTCATCTGAATGTTTAAAATTGTGTGAGTGATGGGGAAAAATTTTATGCTCTTCATATAAAAAATTCTCATCTCCTTTATGTAAACTGTGTCACGGGCCTTCGTTTGATTGAGGCAGCACTCCTGAACGGATGGGGGTACTGACGGAATCAGTAAGTGCAGAAAGGTTAAGGTCTGTGTTAGAAACAGAAATTGTACTAACCATGACTGTCACACTAGAGTTAGTGCAATGGACTGACAGTGAGTTCCACTTAAACACCAATCAATATTAATGGCAATGGAGAGAGCAGCTTCTGGCCTGAGCAGTTTGTGAAGTAGTTCTTATGCATATTTATTAGGACATAAGTACGTAGTATGGGATCTTCTTCTGCTGTTCTAATCTGGTTATATTATCCAAGACAGGCAAATATATAGCTAATAAAAGCATATGCTGATATATCATTAACTTGAACAGCTAATATACAACTTAATTTTCCTCTGCAGTGGGAGATAATCTTGATTAATCTGTTATCATTTCTATCTCTGGATTGCTGAGGTGGTGTTTCTTTTGTTCATGTATTTTCTCCAGCTATAGTACAGGTTGTGTCTTAATCTCTAACGCTAACACATGTACACCTTTGCGTGTGTGTATCCTGAAACCACTTGGATGGGTCTTCTCTCCATGCTGGCCTCTATCTTCACATTTCATGCCTGACAATTAAAAAACCTCATAGTCGCCCACCTTTCCTTCCTCCATGCTGCTGCAGGCTGACAAAGGTGCTGCTGCTTCCCTTCCCAGACCCCAGACTTACCCTCCAGTCCTCTGGCCTTGGCTGCCGGTGGGCATGGGCAGGAGATACTTCCCAGACTCTGGGGTAACGCGCAACACTGCACGCTGACCCCTGACTTTCCCAAGAAAGAGGGGGGAAGCTCACTGATTTCCTTAGACTTCTGATGTGTTTTCAGGCAAAAAATGAAGTAGCTGTAAGTGTGAGAAGAAACACAATATAGGACTAATGTTATTTTCAAAAGCCTAGCTAAAGACAGAGATATCCCCGTTACAAATCAAAACTAGCAACTTCTGTCCAAGGTCCGGATCATGTTAAGCATAAATCCACAGCCGGGTAGGGCTGAGAAACTGAGACTTGTGTACACCTCTAAAGGCAGAGGCTGCAGCATGGGGCTCCCTTTGGCGCTGCCTCTCCTTCTAGCCCCTGAAGCCTTCATCCCTCGCAGGGTGCTGGTCACCTCTGGGAGGAGCGATGGAGGCATTGCCTCTCTGTTCAGCCCTCCCGAGTCTCTTTCCCAAGGCACTCCCTCCTCAGACTGGCACGGGCACGGGATCAAATCCTGTGGGACATGGGGAGAGATGAAGATGGGTTTCCCAGTTTCTAGGGAGGGTGTCCTGCCCTGTGTGCACCACATCAGAAGGCCAGCGGTGTTGCTGACACTCATCCTCCGGTTGTGTTTCAAGGGTAAGAGGGGCCGGTTCAGTCTTCGGACGTAAAGCACCAGAGCATTAGCCTTCAGAAGGGGAGTGAGGGTGGCTTATGCATGTGGTTCGTACAGAACTCAGTAGGGTGGTCAGAGGTTTAAGATACACTTGCATTTTCTCAGGTGTCCACTAGCTGCTTTACGAGGCTGCCATGACATAATTTGCTTTTGACACCAGTGGCCAAAAAGTGTGCAAAGTGCATGGAGTATGGAGAGGCTCTGTGCTGCCTCCTTCTTTGTGTCTGTGATGCCACGAGTCCCAGAGCAGGGGAAACCTCACTGGAGCTGAGATCAAAGAAGAAGAAATGAATGGGCTGGAGGACTGGCCATCGACCCTTTTATCAATATTAAAAACATCACTTAAAAAATAGCAGCAGGTAATCCGCAGGCATCACGGGGTCTCCACAGTGATCTTATCTAGCTCAGTATGCTCTCTATGATGCTGCTGCTATCAGGGCCTTGGATTCATTAGAAGAAGGTGTGTTAGACTCCTCAAAACAGTTACATAAATAACTAATTCTGGCAATGTCGGTCATTGTCTGAATTACACCGAAAGCACACAGGTCTGTATGTCACATATATACATACGTAAAATGATTCTGTCTGTTGTAACCGGATGTCCCCATTATCCATGTAAAGGATAGAGGGCATCGTGAATTTTTCATGCAGAGTGATTTCCATTTAAGTGCTGATCTGGATAACATTGATCTGTAGTCCCTGGTCATGCTATTATTCTTTCACTGACATGAACAGTTTTGATTCTTCTAAGGGGAAATATAAATTATTTTGCTTCTATGTTGGGGTAATGAATGGGACACAGAAATAAAAAGAAAGGTTGAATGGAGCAGGAAGCCTGCGTGTGACATAACAAAGAGAAGAGTTTTATACAAAAGTTTCTAAAAAATGCAAAACGTTGACCAGAAGTATCCTTTAGGAAGATGATACATTTGATTATTATAGCCGTAACAATGAGCTTTAGTTACAGGAGTGGTAAATTGAGTATCTCATTGGGGACAAGGCTGCAGATTAGACTTCAACTTGGAAATGATATACATTCAAGTAAGCTGAATTTGATCCCAGCCTGACTGCGTAATGTGGTGTGGGGGGGCAGGGAGAGCAAGAAGAAAGAGAAAGAGAGAGAAATTATAGGGTGTGTGGACCATATAATGCCTGTGTCTGAACTTGATCCACTTGAGGAACCAGCAGGATGATGTGGTGGGGGCGCACCTTGTCCCTTTCATCTTAAAATTCAGAGAAAGGGACTGTTCCCATCAAAATCTGCCCTCTATTTTTTTTTTCATAATCCTCTGCAAAGCCAGGCAAGGATGGGCAAGCATCCACCTACATGTGATTCACCTGCATACCCAAACACACGGCAAACATCAGGAAGGCTGCTAATGTGCGCAGAAAGGTGGCAGAACGTGGTGAGGGAAAAGTTCTTTACTGTCTTGCTTGGAAGATGGGTTGAGGGGAGCAGAAAACCATCAGTCATCTTCCCCAGGCCATTTTTTCTGGGTAGAGATGACAAATACCCATCTCACCTTATGACTGTGGCCCATATCCTGTGTTATGAGATGCTGCTGAGCAAGGGAGAATGGCATCTGCGAGACTGTCCCACATCCTCAGCCTCTCTTGAATGTTAGTCATTGTTCCTGGCACCAGTTCCTCTGTGTCCAAGCTGAGCACTTCCCCGAGCATATGGTGAAGGCTTTGCCTGCTCTCTTGCCACAGCAGAGCCAAAGCCGGGAGGTGGAGGGCTCCACAGTAGGATTTAAGCCTGTAGCATCCGCCCACAGAGAAAAGGGCGCAGTGTGTTTAGTCTCTCACTCTTTTGTACAAACATTCCCTGAAATAAGCGGATTTGCTCACTTCCACGAATTTTTCACTTTTGCTTCCTGTGCTGAGGATGTTGTTCCAACAGACCCCTGGGTACCAGGTAATGAGAGGGCTGAGTCAGTAAGACGTCCCTCTCTCTTCCCCCACCCCCCTTTCTTTTTTGGAAGCCACCAAATCTTACACAATCTGTTCAACTCATCTCCAGAGGTAAAAGACAGAAACAGTTGCCAGTTATGTGGGGCTCAGTGATCAGCGGTATCAATGCAGTCCCTTCATTTGCCTCCTGGCTCTGGCTTCCTGATCGGTATGGCCGTTAGCGGAGACAATGCCAGCAGAGCAGATGCAGAACTACAAACCACTGAAGGATGAAAGGGAAAGAGAAAAGTCTGTTTATTGCAGCCAGCTCTAAAGGGGGGAAAAAAATGACCCAAACTCCATCCAATTAAATTTTCTAATTAAACTGAGGACACACACATTCTCTCCCTCTCGCATTCCCTTTCTGCACACACGCACATGCTCATGCACACGCGCACCCCAGTGTTTTTAGAGTGGGGGTCTTGCCATGGAGCTCATCCTCCCAGTTCCTAGTGGGGCACAGAGTAACAAAGAGAGAGGAGCCTTGTCAGGCTGCAGAAATGATAATGACTTTTTTTTTTTTTTTTTTAGTGGAGAAACTTCACCATTCCAGCAACAGTGTTTAGGAGAAGAACAACTGATAGGAAAATGTAGAAGCAGCAGTAAGGAAAGGAAGAAACAATGTGAAATAGGTCAACCCCCCAGGTTTTGTTTGCAGAATTGCAAAATTAAACAAACTCTCTGGAAGACTTAAACATTCCCTGCGCTGATGCAGTATTTTGCTACTTGTCCAATGCTGACTAGAAATATGTATGGCTGGAGAAAGCCTGATGTGACTGGATGGAAGACCTTGGCCACACAGCTGCTCCTTGCTGCTCCCCACTTTGGTCCTGACACTGGGAGGGGATGGCAGGGGTGACACACTGCGGGAGCTGGCCTCCACTTATATCAGAAGAGTCTTCAGGATAACTTTCTTTAAACAGGGCTCAGAGATGGCTAGGTCTCTCTAGAGCATCGAGAAACTCCTGTTACCCCTGAGCTTCTCTTTCAAAACAGAAAAATAGATGGACATGCTCCTTAATCAAGGGAAATGCACTAGGTCAGAGAATTTAGAAAAATGAGGAACTATAGTGATACACTTGACAGTCAATACATCCAAGTTAATCATGAGACCCTGTGGTAGCTCAGAATTTTCTTGAATTGAGACTTAAAAAAAAATCATAGCCAAAACACAGTATATGATCTCAGACATCATTTGCTAGCCTGAGCAACAAGCATCTGTCAATGAGCATCTTGCAACTTATCACCACAAACATGCGGCGTGCTGCTCAGAACAGGAACTTGAATTTTACAGGGTGATAGTGAGACACCAAGTATAAATGATAATCCAAATTAAAGTATGCCCAGCATGCTAAGAATAATAGAGGTAGGGGCACTGCAAACAGCTCATGGTAACACCACAATTAAGGTAAACCCTGGTCACCTCCACCTCTTTCCTGTTGGAGGTCCCAGGGGCTTCAAACGGTCCCATCCCTGTGGGTGAGCCAGGAGACGCTGAGGATAGTGTCTGCAGCATGGGGCTGAGACCTAGTGGGATGTTTTCACCACAGCTGGTGTTGCTGGTGTGGTGGAAAGGATAATCTAATGTTTGCAGAAGGTTTGGGCTGGGATGAAGGTTAACTGTCAGGAGTTTGCACAAGATGAAACAGGGAATAACAGGTTACAGGGAACAACCAGAACCATTGGATACAATTATATCACTTCCACCAGTTATGGTGTATAGGAAACTATTACTTATGAATCAGGATAAAATATGTCACTGGGTACCGTGCTGCCTCTTGAATTCCCAGGTAGTCTCTGTGCTGAAAAACCTACTTGAGCTTGTTAATGGTGCTTGTGTGTTCACCCAGGACCTTGCTGCCTTCAGGTGAGACAAGCTGGGCTGGGGGTTAGGCACCACGATCTCTCATCAGAGAGGTCCAAGGTGGGAAGCCTCTGACTCTGTGATTTCCTTTCCTGCCTCACTTGTCCCTTCCTACAGGCTCCACAGAGGGGACTGCGGTTTGGTATTGGTGCAGCCTAGTAAAACACTAAGCCTAGTCTGAGCATGTTTTTTCTGGGTAGTTGATGCAAGTGAGTTAATGTGGTTTTGCAGACTTTTGGTTTTGTTCTAGCGAATACAGAGCTTGAGGTCAACAGTTCTCAGTTTGGTAGTTATTAAATCGAAATAGATAAACCCCCAAGCTTTCAGGTTGTGGGCAGCTCTGTGTACAGGATTGACACAATAAAAAATAAAATGGAGAAATCGTCAACAGCAAGCCCTCATTAATATGACTGCACATAGGTAACAAGAAGTGAAACATATGAACTCAGTATCCACTCAGCCTATAGCACGTGAGAGTTTTTCTATAGCATATGAACAAACATTCCCTTGTTTGGTCTTTCCAGCTGCCTTTCATATAATCTTTTACCTGAGCATCTGTTCAGGGCAAGCCGTGAATTATGCCTGTTGAACCATGCTCACAGCATCACCCAGCCACTGGGTATGAAGTTTTCAAGGGCTGAAGACACATTAGGGCTCTCTCACATCAGACACATCAGTTTGTTGGAAGAATTGTCCTGCCTCTCAGGATGTAGTCCTGCAAAGGCTGCTGAGATCTTACCTTTTCAGTAAGTCACCACTTACTTTTGCAGCCCCTAAAACACTAATTCACTGGCAATGTTCTGCCATATTAATCTATAGAGATAGTTTTTCCTGACTGCCACCAGTGTGAAGGGGCAGATCAGAGGAGAAACTGACGGTTGACCCAGTTTCCAAACCAGGACACACCTTAGGTGCCAAATTACTGTTTGAACTTTCAAATGGTCCCTAAATACCTGTTTTACTGATCTAAAAGACACGAGGTATGTGCTGCAGGGTCAGGGTGCTGAAATTCATAACCTCATTGTCTAGATTTGAAAACGTGGCATTTTACCCCATGATCACAGAGCAGAAAGGAGCTCTGGTCACCATCCGCTGCGGTCTTGGAGCATCACTCACAGTAGGTGGGGCAGAGCCTGAAGCAGAGAGCCACGGGTCTCATTTTAGGGGTGTAGAAACGTTGGGGAAATGAGGACAGTGCTGGGTAAAAGGGATGCAGGAGGGATCAGGCTGGGTGTGGGTCATATGATCACCTGCCCAGGGAGAAAGCAGAGGTAGCATAGGTTGGGTTAATTGGAAGAAGTGTTTAACCGTTCTCTTAGCGTTTGAATGATTGGGGCTTAATACCCAGGTCAGGGTACCTGACCAAGCCACGTCCAGTATCCCTTTGGTCTTGAAAATCTGTTGCTTGTACGCCTGATTCACCTGATCAGACCCAAGCAAACAGGATCTGTGCCACTGACATCTATTCGTCAGGATACACTGTGCCTGCACCACAGTTAGATAAGGGAACTATTTTTTGAAGAGATGATGCTTTTGCTTACATTTCTAAATATAAATGACTAATTTCTACTTAAGGTGATCAAATGACTATTGTTAGCTGAGTTGATCCATGGTCTGCCTCATCCCATAGACAACCTCTGGCCTTTCCTTTCTCTGCATTCTCTCGGACAAACAGGGAAATACATAATTATTTTGTTTAATTTAGCTCTCTTCTGATTCCCACTGACAGTGGGACCCCTGGATGCTTCTGTTCAATGCTCCACCTCATGATAGCTGTATCCACAGAGAGGAACTCATGTTCCTCAGCAAGGAAGGGCACATGCTTCTCTTACCTCTCTGAGTTTGAAGTTATTTATGAGGTGTTACCGGTGTTTCTGTAGTGAGACATGACTAGTTTTATATGATAGTACCACACAGATCAGTAGACAGACAGACAGAAAGATATATAGTGGGATAACCTATGGCCAAATTATAACAAATTCCTGGCACTTACTATTCTTAGAAAAATAATTTTGTGTTGTGAAAAGGAGCAATGGTTTGATATTGCAAGATAAGCACCTTCCTTAAGGGTAGAAGTTACACAGCACGTAGCAGGATTTGATCCTCTGCAAGTTTTTCTTTACTCATTCTTGACTTTTTTGCTGCTGTGAGGTTAAGGCAGTATTTGTAATACTTGAACAGATCAAAAGTAGCAACACATATGTGCTTTCCGTGAAAAAACTAGTACCACCAGTTTTCAGAGGAAGAAAAATACCTCTGATGTGCCTCACTATATTTCAGGTCAATATAAAAAGAAACTTCACTTTCAAAGAGGAACTTTTACATTAGATTTCTCTGGGGAAAGCGGAAGGCACTGATACGTTCCTTGCTCCTGCTTTCTCCTTTGCCAAGACGTACACCAGACAGATGAGGTCTGGCACTGGGCTCTGCTCTGCTGTTTTTAATTCAGAGTGGGAGAGGTCCAAGTACCACATACTAGAAAACATTTTACATATTTCCAGCACGACATGCATAATAAAGCCAACTTCCCAGACACAAACTACCCATCAAACATGCAATCATCTCCAGCTGCCAAGCCTGACAGAAGATCCAAATGTGCAGGTACATCTGCAGGCAGCAGCATCCCAGGAGGAGGCATGAGGGAGACACCTCTGTCTGGCAGTGTGGCCCAGGTTAGGTCACCAGCACTGATCCAGAGCTGATCAATGCTAGTGAGAGCCACAACTACCTTGCTGGAAGAGTAGACCACCTCCACCAGGTGTGAAGATGGGTGATGGATGTGGTGGGGATGATGGGGTCCCCTCTCTAGAAGAGGTCAGAATGGTCTCCTTATGTCTCACATCTCCAGGACTGGCTCCACAGGATGACAAGTTTTCACCATACCACTGTGACCTTCTCCATAGCAAAAGCAGAACAAAAATACAAGGTGGTGGTCCTTCTACCAGGTGGAAAGTTTAGGTGGTGTGATATAAACCCACGTGCAGACAGACTGTAGCTATTTTCATGTCCTCTGACACTCCTAAATTCAGTGAGGGACTCAAGTACTGAAAATCTGCCTCCTAGGCTCTAGCCTTGTTGGGTGCAGAACTGAGAGAGTATGTTGCACTATTTAGGTTTTTTTTTTGCAACTTTTAAAATCCTCAAGCCCCATTAGGTGGGATCTTCAAAGGTTTTAAAAGGAAATGAGGTGTTGACTTTCCACCTTCAGCTCCTTTGAAAGCTGCCACCTGGATTCATTTAAATGTTGTAATAATGTGTAAAATGGTTAATTAGAAAGGTGTCTTTTAGCAGTGAGGTCAGAAGTGGGGCAGAGGGGCAGTCTGACATTCTGGAGAGGGAAGAACTGCCAAATGGAAAGTAAACTTACTGGAGCATTTGAGAGGGACAGCGTCTTCAGGAAATAAATCAAACATTTCCAGATGATACTTAGCCATGCAATACCTTTCTTGTGTTTTTGAGGGTTTCTAGCAAACCTTCTGCCCTGCTGCCTAGACTGAATCTAAAGGTAAACTGATCAAAAGATAATGCCACTTAGCTTCTTGGATTGATTTTTTTCCAACTGCAATGCCTGTTCTTGCCTTCTATCGGTCTTCTGAGGTCTGCTCCTGGTAGGAAGCTGAAGGGAGCTGTAGATACCTGCAAGCTCACTCTTTTGGAATGGAGCTCAGTCCACTAAGATGGAGGTCTGGAGAAGAAGCTGGCCAGGCCTCTGCTTGAGTTCTTTGATGTCTAATAATAACTGGGAGACTCCAGACAGAAGGGTCCTTCTGTATCAGTCCTTAAGTGGGACTTTTTCCTCACAAAGCCTTTCACAAACCTTGTGAGAAGGTGGTGTACAAAATGTCTCTATCCCTCTGCCAAAATTAGTTGAAACTGCATTATGGATTCAAAAGTTGTTAAACAAAAAGTTAACGTAAGGACACAAACAGACAATAACTAAATGAAAAGGTAACTTCAGATAGAAAAGCTGCAGTGCAAGATTATGTTTGCTTTTCCTGTAGCCGTTAATACTCTACATTTGCTTCACATACTGTTCCTGTGAGTTTGATACCTTTTCTGCATGACACGCTAGCTGCAGAGATGATATCCAAGAAGGTATCTGAAGAAGCAGAGCACAGAGTAGGTGAGAGTGAAAAATCTTTTAGCAGAAGGAGCTGCTCTCACATGCATGACTGTGTCCCCCGCCATGGTGGAGATTACAAGTAAATGGGAGCAATTCATTTGCTAACCAGAGTTTGAACCGTCTCTGGATCCCGATCTGCGACTTGGCCCCACCAAGTCCCCGAAACACTGTTTGCATTGTTTACTGTATGTGGTACTAGGGAAAAGCTGGTGTTACTGTTATTTAGCACCAGCACTCTCCAGGCTGCCAAAATCCTTGTGCCAAAAAAGAAAGGTCATTTGAACCTCAGTGTCTGACAAAACAAGCTTAAACTGTCTACTGTGGGAACATGCTTTCTCTTGGGCTGGTCCCATTCTGCAGCCAGAATGCGAAACGGCAAGCTCTTCCCCTCCTGCTGTGTCTGGAGGTGAGTCCTAAAATCCCAATGAATCATTTTGTTTGTTTTGTGATGCCTTTTATTTTTTAATAGACACTCTGCCTTTTGTTAATGACAAAGAAATGGCTCCTTCCATCTCTCCGAATAGCAGTTGCTGCTGCAGGCGGCGTGTGTGTCTTGTGGCTAATGGACCAGTGGTGGGCTGTGCACAAGGCTGGTGCAGCCTGGCGAGCAGAAGATGCTGATTTTGAACTGCTCTCTCTTTCTCCAAATGTCTGCGTCAGTTTTATACAGCCTGCATTGCTGATGAGACATTTACATGCCACACCGTGGGAGTCACAGCCCACAGCAGTCTGATCCCTACCGGCTGCATGACCCTCCGGCTAAGTTTCTGAACATCATGGCTGGGCTAAAATGATTGATCACAGCAATAAAGGTTAGGCTCCTAAATCCATACGTTTCAGGTGCTGAGTGCCTACAGGTCCTGTTAGTCAGAGCAGACACGGGGGCTATTCAGTGCCTCTGGGAAATTAAAACCTTTCTTAGGGAACCGCAGGATTGCTTAGTGATGAGCAGGAAGATGAGGAATTTGCTTTATTTCTGCCTGTGGTCTCGGAGAATACGCTATATTTTGGACAAGGAAGGGATCACTCTTTTATAAGCATATCCATCTAAAGCAGCCTGTCGCTGAACCGCTGTAAAGCTGGTGCTGCTCCAGATGTCAAGCCTGGCTGGAGGTACATGCAACTGGCACAGCAACTTGCAGTGTTTGCTGGTTCCTGCAGGACCAGGATGGTGGCTTGGCCTGGCTGAGGGAGGCACTGGCTGGAGATGTGACAAGGCCAAAGGGCTATGGGCTCTCTCAAGCCCCAGGGCACCCACACTGGACCTGTGCCCAGCCCAAGCACATTTGGCAGCCAGAGGCAGGCCAGGTGAGTTCCACCCATAGGATCCTCTGTTTCCAAGGAGGCAAGAAATTCAAATGAGGTTGTATGCAGAGACACTCCTGATACGAACTGTGCTTCAGGGGAGTAATTTGGGGCAATTCCTAAGGCTAGGAATTATTTCCCAGCGAGTAGTAAAGATCTGGCTGGGGGACAGTGCTCCCAAATGCCAATGCTTAGAAAGGTTTTCACTCTGCCAAATGAAAACTCACTCCTCTTCCAAACATAGGTGGCTGGGCAGCAACTCACATCACCTGGCGAGCCTTAAAGCATCGTATAGCTCCTTTACTGTGAACAAGCAATCCACAAGTATAGCTTCAGCGATGACGCTCACTGCTTACTAATGTGCATTTTAGTAGTTTCTGAACTAGTGTCAGTTTATCTCTCTCATGCAATGCCTAAGCGGTGAAAGATCCAATAACTCTAATAAGAGAATAAGAGTATTGCCCTAGTGGTCTGAACATGTTTGTTTTATCTCTGTACTCTGGGCTGTCGATGTAAATCTAGGCAAAACCGATACTGCCTTCCACTGCTCTGAAACATCTGATAAATGAGCAGTTTGCTATGCAGAAGGGCTGATACATGCACTTCATGGTGTTTCTTATGAAAATAGGGGTTTACTTGGAAGGACTGTGAATAAATTTCTTTTTCTCTGAATCCAGCTCATCTGTTGCATGCACTTTGACTTCAGCTCCTTAGCTTTCTTGATACGCAATATGCAATGCTGTGCATGGGTTTTCAAATTTTTCAGGATGTCTATGCTGTATAAATGTATATATGATTAATTCAGAACTGCACTGCAGTACTTTCAAAGGTAAGAACAGTTTCTGCTCTTTCCATGTCTGTCTTGGTCTTTATTTATGGATCCAAAAAATAACCCCTCTGTCTGCTCCCTTCCAGCACTGTGTACGCACCTAATTTACTTTTTCAGAAAAGCCTTTCCATGATAAACAAACCCCACCAGAAGAAGTGGTGTGACCTTGAAGAGGGTGTCCTGTGGTGCCGGTGGGGGCAGTTCATTTGCAGAGGTCTGCCTTCAGCCTAGTGCCATGCACTGCACTGTACTGCACGGGTGTTGCCACCCCTCAGCACTGTGGCTGTTTTCCTCGGATGTATTACTAGAAGGAGTGATGAGGCTTTTTTTTTCTGAAGCAGAAGTTGTGGGAAGCCCTTGTTCATGCCCAGAAATATCCCCTGGAAATGGGCTTTCAGTGTGCCGTAGCTGCTGAGAAACTTTCACTCTCCTGGGGGAAATGGCCTCCGCAGTTGCTGTGGGACTCCCTGGTCATCCTGACAGGGATGTATAGTGGCACCTTCACATACCTGCACTAACCTTCACATGAAGGCTGAAACTCATGTTGCCAGCCATGACGATTGGATTCTTCCAATTCCTAACTCTGGGGCAGATCAGCATTACCTTGTTCTTGCAGTTTGGGCAGGGTTAACATAGCACTTGTTCAATATTCAAGTCAGAAATCTTTGTCAGAGTCATGGATAGACTACAGATGTCCTCAGCTTCCCACTTGACTTGAAAATTAACTAGGAAACCCAGGGACCTTCTTCAGTAAGCCAGTTCTGTAAGTACCAGCCCAGCATTATTAACCAATAACCAAAGCACTGGTGCTCTAGCAGCTTATTTGCAACATAACACAGCTGAGTATGGGCACATTTTTTGGTGACCTCAACAGGAGTTTTGCATGTAGGTGAAGGGTAATAAATGGTGCCTTGCTTTGATATGGAACAAAATAATAAATTGTTAAGGTGTAAGTAGCAACAGATCTACACTGCGATGGATCCTCACATGGAGCATGTTCCTGAAGGACAGCTGAACATCAGCTAAGAGGAAGCTCCCATCATGGAATGTAGGAAACAGCTTTCACAGGTGACTGCAGTGACCAGAGATTTCAAAACAAAGAACAAGATAAGAGAAAATCTTATTCTCAGTGCCTGGCTGCCCTCTGTGCTTGCTCTTATAAAACAAAGATGCTTCCAGTGCATGAAGGCAGACAAGAAAAGAACAAACAAGGTGGTGCCCTGCATTTCAAGAGTCTCCTTGCAAATACCTCTGACCCACTGAGGGCTAATATATTCCAGCTTTGCCTTCCCTTGCAGGAGGAATGCAATAACACCAGTAAGCAAATGTACCTGCAGTTTACAAACAACTGAGCATACCCAAGGCTGTCAGCATAAAGGCTTTTGTGGTAAAGCCTAGTTTGCAACCAACAGTGCCTGTTCATAATTGCCAAACCCTGGTGCAGCACTTTCCCTGCCTGTTGGGGAGTGTGCATGTTGTGTTCAGACTTGGCTCAGAGCCCAGAGCAGTCTGGGTTTTGTGTTCCTTTTGCATGAACATGCAGAAGATTTTCCAGTAGGATGGGTGGCTTAGCAGATAATGCACTGGCCTTTCAAAGTTGCGAACGTGGTCTGGGTTCAGCTTGAGGTCTCAAGCAAAATGATATTAGCGGTCTAGGCAAGTCACAGTCTTTTTTGTACAATAATTTGTATACTGTAAATTTCTCTCTGATTTGCTCCGCACAGGTTTATGGTATTTAGACCGCAATGCTAGCAAGGACATGGTGTTGTATCAGCCCAGGTACCTCTGGTGAACATGATGGTCCTGCCACTGGCCTGCCATTCCCAGGTCTGGTGGAATGAAGAGATGCCCGTTACATTCTGCCATAGTTTATTGGTTTAAACATTTCCTCTGTTCCCACTGGTTCACTGGGAATTTTGCGGTTAGTTACAGTAGGAATAAGAGTGTAGCTCACCGTTTCACCAGGAGACATGAGCTGTGAATCCCAGGGCAGTCTGAGCAGCATCCTTAGGGCTCAAGGTTGTAATTTCACACTGAACTCAGCATGGCCAGGGTGTGTATCGATAGGGGTTTAAATAGATGGTAAGACTGCAGGATCCCTATGCAATGGGCTCAGGGATTGCCCACAGCGGTGATGACTCCTGAACCCCACCTAAGCGAAAGGCTCCCTACCCTTGCATGCACTGTTGATAACGAGCAAGCACCAAAATGACTAGCTGTTGCAAGCATTCCTGGAGTGTTGACAAGTGTGCTTCTTTCAGCCAGTATAGCCTTCACCAAGGTAGACAACAGGATTTACCCAAGATGAGAACAGCTATGAACAGCTGATTATTGGCACACAGGACTGTTTCAATACTGCGCTCCATTTCTGTGAAAAGCAATGCTTCACCATCTGAGAAAAGCTTTCTAAAGCTTGTTGCAGCACTCATTAGCCAGTGTTACTGCTCCCGTCTGACGCAAGCACACTATGTAATGCTGCAGAGGATGGGTGTAAACTGGTGGAAGAGCTGGCTCCGCTTGCCCTGAGCTCAAACTCTGAGCTGATGGGAGACACGCTGGTTTAGGTCTGGAAATCATAGTCCTGTCAGTGTGGCACTGAGCTGGAGACAGCATGCACCAGGCGCTGTGCCTGAGAGCTTGCCTACGAGACCTTCCTTCCTTTCTGGCAAAAACTGAGTGCTCTGTGTGTACTGAAAAAAAAAAGGCCCAAACCCAACCCAGCTGATTAAGTTTCATCATTGGATAGTGTTATTGGGACCCAGCTATGGCAGGGAGCAATGCTAGAGCAGACCAAAGGCATGGACATGACAGATGGTTTAATTAATCACAAAACATTGGTAATGTCTTATCTGTGCTACTGTGTTAACTCCTCATTTGCTGGATTCCGGGATAACTCTCCTGCAGTTGAGTCCCCCAGTTTGCCTGTTGTTATGGTGTGACTGGGTAGCGGGACCACCGGTGAAATAGTCCCTTTCACCTGGACCATCACAAAACAGAGCTTTATGGGGGAACAGATGCAGGACTGAGGCTGCCCCCCCATTAAAGGTCTGACAAAAGAAAACCAGCCAATCCAGCAAGAACAATGGTGTACACAAACCAAAAATGTCCTGGGTTCATTGGAGTTTGTAAGAGCGACCCCCATGGGGCTTGCCAAAAGCATGACTGTACCTCCTGCCCTGTGCTCCGAGGATGGCGTACCTCTCACGGGTGTGCAGGGACTGCGACGGCAGCTCGCTCTGCTTCTCCCTAGCAGCAGTCCTCACATATTCCCATCTCTTCTTCTGGCCTGCTCCTGGAGGTTAATCCTTTTCTTCCATCTCAGGGCTTTGCTACTTACGTACAATCATTTCGTCATGAGTTATCAACCCAGAAAACTGCTGTTACTGGCCACAGTTGCCTGACGCTGATCTGGTATCATCAGTCCATGCACAGCACTTGTGCTAGCTGTGGGTTGCTCCTCCCTTTCCAAAATGGTCCATGCCATTTGGATCCGCACAGCCTCTCTCTGCCCCTCAGCCCCTAGACGTGACCAAATATCAGTTGCATCATGCAGTGAAGCTTGTCCTGACTGAATATTTGTTAATACTCCAGAAAAACAGCACTTTCTTCGGAGAGCGATACGTGTTAGCTAGCTGGTGGGCTGAGGCCACTGCCCATGACCCCTGACTGTTCTTTGCTTCCCTGCCTCTCTGCCTGTGTTTCCCTGTTGTTCCTAATCTAAGTGAAAAGCCTGCTAGGCAGGGGCCATCCTTACTTGCCATCTTCATAAAATAGGTAGCCCATTGACTTTGTGGTCTACTGTTAGAAACATTGTCAGCAGCACTAACATTATGGTAAAGGTGACTAATAGTTTTTTTCATTATGCCATCCTTTTTCCAATAAATTGCTAATATGCTGCATATAATATATGCACAAGTGTCTTATCAGTTTCTGGTTATCTCCCTTTGATTTAGGCTTTCAGGAGAAGCAGCCATTCCAACAAAAATGTCCCTATGAAATATGAGTGCCTTTTTGTGCCCAACAAGTAAAATCGAAAATTGAGCAGTGCTGTATAAGCCTTAACAAGTGCAGTAGTCCTGCAAACAGCGATGCTCTTGTGTACTGCTCTTTTACTTCATTTCCCCTCTGTGGCCAGGACTAGTGTCTCTCTGTGAAGCACTGACACAGTGGTCATAACCAACCATGGCTTTGCTGAGTCAAGAGGAGAAACAGAAGAGGCACCATGAGGCAGGATATCCTCTTAAATTTGTCAGGTTTGTTAGGTGGTTGAGCTCATATACTACCTGGGCTGGCACTTCCACCCCATGCTTTGGCTTCTGTGGCAGTTCACACTAGTATTTGAACTCTATTAGATGTCCTTTGTGTGCAAAACTCCAGAGATCTGGGGTCTTCAACTTTTTCATCTAAGGTTGCCTTCCTTTTTTATTGTTTGGGTTTGTTAACTGGCTGCTGTCGTCCTTCTCAAGTCCCAATAACCATTTTTCATCCCCCTTGTTTTTTTCCACAGGAAAGCCAGGAAGAAAGGCGTTTTCAGCAAGGCCTCCCTCCTTGCTGCGTTTTGTGCACAGACTTTAATCATTGCCTTGCCTGGAAAAGGGAAAGAGCTTTTCTTAGAACGTCCTACCGCGGCGTGCAAAGGCTTCCCCCCTTCTCCCTTCCTACTCATTAAAGCACAATTGTTGACTGCTCTGGGGTCCCTGTGGGTAAAGCTTGTTTGTAATGTCAATTACCTTGGGTTTATGAGTTAGGAGCTGTTGCCGGTCCTCTGGAAAAAGGAATCCTTCATTTAGCTGTCACTGGCATACACTGCAGTTCATTCGGCCAAGAGGAAATGGGGATTAAAGGCCTGATCCTGCTCCCGCTGGAGGTGGTGGCATGGTTCCTGGTGAGAACAATGGGAGCAGACCCCGGCCTCCGAGGAGAGGGTGGTCCTAGCTAGGGTGCTCCCCTGCTCCCCCTCTCCCCCAAGTGAATGATGATAATTACTGCAGGAGTGTCTGTTTGGTGCACTTCCTCCAATTGTTCCCAAGCCCTTATTTTGCTTGGTGCTCAGAAAGGGTCATTTGTTTAGCTGGATAGCAAAGCTTGTCTAGAATGACTTAATGTGTTCCTGAAATGCTTGAAAAGGTGGGTGATCACCCTGGGGAGTGGCAGGGTGGCTGGAAGAGGCTCTTTTCATGTCTTGGCCTGTCCTGGTCAAAGCAGTAAGGACAGTCGACAACGTTGGTGGCACAAGGCCACATTTTTTATGAGGTATAAAGAAGCTGTGACTGCACTGCCAGCCAGATTCCTATACCGGGATATCCTGAGGCAGTGTTTGCGAACTCTTTTGAAGGAATTAATATGGTTCACCTTGTCACTAACCAGATGCTTTGAGAAAAGATCACTTTTTGTTTGACACCTTGGACACTGGATCCAGCAGAGCCCTCAGCTCTGGATGCTGTGGGAGGATAGATCAGGTTCTCCAAAGAGTGAGCACCTGACTTGTGGCACAACCCAGCGGCTGGGCTGGTTCCCTGTTGCTCTGTTAGGGGAGTGACAAACTGCGAGAACATGGAAGAGGGAGGTCCTGTCATCAACTCATAGCTCATGAAGGCCTAATTATGACAATTTTCACCCCAGGTGACTTCCTTGTCACTGGAATGTGCAGCTCTAATGGGAAGGAAAACCCCCCATTTATTTCAGTTTTGAACACCCAACTGTCTTTATCCCACCCAACGTGTTGGTATACTCAAGCAGATTTTCAGCTAGGTGTGCAAAGCCTTGCTTGCAAATGCTTCCTCTGATGCTGGTAAAGCACTGGGTGTTCGTGTTTGTTCTTCTGTCATGGGAAAGTTTTTTGGAAACATCTTCCATAACAGCTGAGATTTAATTGCTGACAAAACCAGCAGCTCCACACCACGTCACAAGTTCAAGTAACAAGTTAGAAAGTGCAGAGATTTTTTTCTGCAACAGAAGATATTCTCACCCCAGGGGACCATACCTGTTAATAATGACCCTCCTTTGCACTCCGTTTCATCTCCCATCTGAAGGCTTTAAGTTGCTGAGCAGGCATGAAACAAACCTCCGAAGACCTCCAAAGAAGAATTCTAGAGTTACTGCTTTTCTCTTTAAAGAAAGGATGTCACAATACAGAAAGAAAAGTGAATGCTTAAAGTTGTGCTGTGGAGCTGTGATTGCAGTAAGCCCTGAAAGGAGATGAACCTGAAAGGGGCTTCCACATCTGAGTCTCCTAGGCATTTTGTGTTGGAAATGTGGAATAATCTCCTTCCAGCTTAAATGGCCTTTTCCAGCTCCCTTGTCCTCAGATAGCAGCACGTTTCTGTTGAACTCCTCTTGGCAGAGCGGTGGGCTTTTGTTGAGCTTTGAATTGCCATGAATATTTCTCGGTTGCAGGAAGTCACTGATAATGCATAGGCTGTATTACAGCCTTAATCAAAACTAAGCATTTTCAAGATCTTCTTGAGAAATTCAGAAACGTCATGACATCAGCTGTTTTTTGTCATCAGCCATAAGTGCCTCTTAAGGACTCAGTTTCTGTGGAGCCCCAAAGTTCAATAGCTTCATGTTTATGATTTCATTGTAAGGGTCACCTATTACATCATCAAAGACCCTCATTAAAGAGTGCTTTGTTTTGAGGCAGAGAATACCTCACTACTCACACACAGCTCTTAGGTTTCTCTGGTTCTAGGCGGCAAAACTTCCAGTGAAAGACTTCACGCTGAAAACGTATTTCAGTGGCATCAGCTTAATAACAAGAGATCTGATTCCCACCCAGCATGAGATCTGATTCCCATCCCAGGGATCTCAACTTTGTTAAAGAAAATTCCTGAGCCTTCTGAATTTCAGAAAGAAAATGTTAAAGGATCGAGGTAGTTTTCACCCACCACTCTTCATTTTCACTCGATTGTGCAAGTCTCCTACATGTAGTGCCCTTGCATACGAGTGTATGCAAGTGTATGTATGGAGTGGCAGCAGCACAGCGAATCAACATGTGCCAGCTGAGCTGTGGCAACCTTGGTAGCTCTGTGCCGTGTGTGCTTTTGGTCTGCCCTAGATGTGAGGTAATGCCATTTTGCCGAAAACTCGATGAAAGAAGCTTAAACTGAAACGCTAAAAATGTAGCCATGGACTGTTACAGAGGTTTGGCTGACATATAGTAACTCCTTCAGCCCGGTACCCAGACTGTGTGTCTGAACGCTTGAGTTGCTTGCTCACAAACCTTGATCCGTTCACCGCACCTGCACACCGGCTGCGATGCACAGCCAGCACTGAGACACTGAGCCCAGCGAGCCCGGCGCGCTGCCTGCGGCTGCCCGCGCTCTCAGGCAGGGGGTGATTTTTCTGGATGCAGCTGAAAGGATTGATTGGACTGATCATACCAAATGTGTGGGTGATATGGTAGGTGCGTTTATGTCAGTATAGGCTGACTGGGCACATTCTTATTTCCAGTGATCCTGACTAGCAATTTAGCTATGTGATTTTGCCAGTGGCAGCATGTTGAAAGTAAGACAGGCAGGGCAGAAAACCCGTGCTGCTTACTGAAGACAAAACAAGACCAGGCTGTAGTTAGTTTGTATACCAGTTGCTCCAGAGCAAAGCAATACTGGATATCTTCATCTAAGCAGGTCACATTTTGATGAAGAGCCATGGGGTCTAGAGTTCAGAGGGCAAGAACAAGTGTCGCAAAGGATCTCACCATGCTGTAGTCCCTCCTGAGCCATGGGCTTGCAGGGTGACCTTGGCTGTGACACTTGACCAGTCTGCTCAACCTTAGGAAAGAGGCAGCCAGCCCACCCCCTGCCAGCCCAAAAGTCACAGCGTCCAGCTTTTTAAGTGATGCTTCCCTTGCCCCAGCAGAAGTATCTGTTGATAAGTTATTATGCAGGGATCAATACCTGGTTCCTGGTGCACTGCTAGTTAGTAATCAGCAGCATTATGAGTGCTGTGAATTTTAAAGATTTATCAGTAGAAAGTTCATTATTAATAACAATGGGCTAGTGTATTAAATGGATGTGGATTTTGGGTGCTCTGCCAGATTCTGCAGTTTTGTCTTGGAACATGCTGTCTTGATGGTTACTGTTTCCCCACGGTGATACAGCTGAGAAGATGCTTCATCATGGCTTGTCAAGATCTGTAAGATAATTCTGAAGCACAACCATTTTTTTTTAAAGACAGCATCAGCATTTTGAGACTAAGGAAAGCAAGTATGGTTACCTAGAGGCTGGTAGCTCAGCCCAGAGGGAGGGAGCAATGTGATGCCTGCACAGAAGCACCCAGTGCACTTCTTCGCACCCACCTGGCATCCAGCTCCCACTCCTGAAGGGTGCATCTCTCCCCTAGGTGTCCTGGACACCCAAAGACATACAAAATGGCACCCAACACCTACGTGTTGGACTTAATCTAACGGCCTGATTTTAAGAGGGGCAGAAAAATCACAGCACTGGTGAAGCCAGGGTAGTAGACGTGTTTAACCCATTTTTTAGGTTGGTTATTTGTCTTTATTAGACTTGTTCACTAGCTGCAGTGAAGAGCAACTGAGGACAGTGGGTCAGTGGAAACCCTCACTGATTGCATGCAAGTGGGAGGGTTGCTGGAATAGTGGCTGAGACTCCTTTGGAGGAAGAGGTAAGTCTAGATGCTGGCTGGCACTGCAGTCAAGGGGACCCTCCTTCCTCTGCGATGAAATGCACGCTTGTGACAAGAGCTAGGAGGAACTTGTCGTAGTAGGTCATGCTGCTTACTGGAGTAGGTTGGCTGGTCTCAAACCTTGCTGTGGATAGGTGGGCAATGGTTAAAGTGAACTGCCCTTATCTACAAAAACCCGCTAGCGATAGCCAGAATTTGGTTGCCTAATTTAACTCCTCATGATTGTGGCAAGAAGGATGAGATTTCATCTCAAAAGTCATATCTTTATAGCACTTCCATATTTTATCTCCTTGCCCTTACTTCCGTGATATCTGGGCTGTTTTTTTCAGTACAGCTTCTGGCAAAACAATCAAATTTCCTGTAGCTCTGTTTGCCACTTTTCTGAAACCTCTGAAATGTTATCTTATAACCTAGATATTGATCTTCTTTCTAGTCCCTTCCCCTTCCCCCCAAGATTTTTGTATTTCTTATAATTTCTAATCTTAGGGTTAGTAAAGATGTTCTTAGAATAAAAATCATACAAAAATCTGTGAGGATGGACTGATTTGAATTGACTCACAAACTCTAGGAACTGGCCTGTGATTGAAAGAATGAGTCAAAGTCCTTTTTTTTTGTACTAAAAAAGATGAAAAGTGTGTGCTAAGAGACTGGGATAGTATTTTCATGCTGGTAAAATTTTAGCTGTGTGGCGGGTGATAGAGGGTGCTGCTGTATGGTGCTGTGTGTGAAAGAGAGTAGATTGTGTCTCTGTCATCCCGCTCCTGAAACATCTCCCCTCCTGCATGGAAGGATGATGCACATGTTTGTGTAATGTGTGGTGGTGCCCTGTTGTGGTTGTGATGTCTCAGCATCATCCACTGAAGCAGGGAAGGAGCTCTGGGCAGCAGAAGACATGGCACAGGACAGTTCAGGCACTTAAAGAGCTAGTTTATGTGGTCTTTGCTACTCAGATAAGTTTAAAATAATCGTTAGATGCAGTTGGAGAAGGAGAGGGAAGTGGACAGCTTGGCCACAGAAACTTTCACTCTCTGGCAGCAGAAAGCAAATCTATCAGACACCGAATGCAATGAGGCAAATCAGGGCAGACCACAGGCCCAGCTGAAACTGGGGTTCAGGTCTGTTGACCTAACCGGTCCCTCAGGGTGAGATGGGGCTGCTGGGTCAGCCGTTCCCCCCAGCAGAGTCTGACTGTGGTGTACAGTGGTTCTAGTTTTCATCGTGGAGCTGAGCTCTCACCTCTTTTCCTTTCCACGTTTCTGTTGTAGTTGCTCACGTTTATCTCATGGGGATCAAGATGTACTTGAACTTTAGAAATGAAAACGGAAATTTGAACAGGAAACATGGCAGATTGACATGTTCCTCATTATCACTGCTACATTTGTTAGACATATGTTTTAAAAATCAAAACACTGCAGTATCCAAAGCACTGGGGGTGGGAGCAAGGAGGGACACCCATCCATGCCCCGCCCAGGGCATTTATTCTTAAGGATGATTCATCTGGAGATGAAACTACAGAGCCAACCATAGCCAATGTTGAAAGCACTTAGTTACTGTTCAGAGATTTCCTGACTGAAATCCCAGCTCCTCCTCAAACATGGTGTGAGCCTACTGTAGAGGGAAAACACCACAGACCAGGTTATGCCCTCTAGGAAAAAACAAACCCACAAAATGCAGGCTGCCTACACCTATCAGTTGTGGAGGTGGAGCCCTGTACCCTGGTGGCAATCTGACTGCCTGCAGTTTAAGGTGGTCCCTTGCTGGGCTGCCAGGTATCAGCAAATCAAAGCTGAACTGCTTTTGCCTGTTAACGTGGCATCCCCACAGAACTTGTGGCATCCCCACGGAACTTGGTGCAGCAGGTGTGTGTTGTCCCGCATGCATCGTGTTTGCTGGGCAGCAGGGCTGATGGCGTGCACACCTTGGAGCTCTCACCCGCCTGGTGTGGGAAGGGCCCCGTGTGTGCAGATCAGCAGCTCATGCACTGAATTTCTGGTGCTGGGCACACCAGGCTGCTTGGAGTTTCCCCAGTGCTGCTGAGATAGAGCAACCCCTAAAGAAAAAGCAACAAAACCCTAAGAAACTGCAGGCATTTCCCATGCTTCCTGGTAAAAAGAAAAGCAAGATAAATGGCTTACTCCTCCAGCTTCTCTGGGCTCTCTCTTCAGCAGCCATTCTCCTGAGTTGACCTTATCCTACTGTTGGAGTGCCCTTAGACAGAGGCATGTCTAGACAGAGGATGATGTCCCCTCGACATCTTGGCCCCTGTGGACTCTTTGGTCAACATTAACTTCAACATAAGTCAGAGGAAGGAAGCACCTCAGAGAAAAGTTGTACTCCTGATGTATCTATCCCCAAACCTGAAGGATGCAACTTCATAACAGTAGGAGAACCTCTGAAAGGGGTCCCTGGAAAATGGCAGCAATGCCATGTATGTGGGACTTCCCACAACGTTTTATTCCCCCTAACTAAACCTGCCTGTCTGTATGGCCTCTTTCTGCCACGAATGCTGCAAGAAAGGTACACTCATTACCGGTCAATTAATTGACTTAGGGTTCATTTTTGTTTAATTTTTGAGAAAAAAGTCTTCTCACAATGAAGTTAACTGGGTGCTTGCTGAAGAGACACGGATTTTTCTGGTATTCAGTGAATGAGAAGAGAGATTCTGTCATCAGCTTGTAGCTGTGTCCTTGTCCACCTAACTCTGCTCCTATCACTGCAGTAGCAATGTACTGTGTTAGCTGCAAAGATTTGGAATGAGGATTTGAAGTGCTTTTGCCTGACACAAGTCAGGCCCTCAGTGAGCTGGCCAGTATGAACGGGACATGAAAGGACCGCAGCGAAAATATGTCAAGACTGGTGTGGAAAAAGCTGTTGAGGCTGGTAGATTCACACCTGCAAGGCTGAAAACCTCTTGATGGTCTGGGGCTTGGAGGATTATGTCTGTATTGAAAGCTGCTTTGGGGAGCCACAGCCTGCTTACGTTCTGCTCTATGGATACGAGGATACAGAAGAAAGGATTTAACTTGGAACACATCCTGTTCTTGAAGAGTGACTGTCTTTTTAGGAAGCAAAGCACAAGAGACTCTTCTTGGACACACAGCAGTCCATCCTTGGTTTAAATCACGCTGGTCTTTCAAGCAGCCTGGGACTCTTGTGATCATGTGGGCATTGCTCTCCAGAGAAAACAGCAAGGCCTCCAGAAAGTCACCCAGAATCAATTCTGCAAGTAACTTTTAGAAGAAAGGAATTTGCCTAAAAAAAGTTGGGAGAAAAGCATTCGTACATTTCTGGTCCTTCATCTGTCCTGCTGGTACAAGTTTGGGGGAAGCTTGAAGAGCTTGCTCTCCTGGTGGTAAGTCTCTTGAGTAAGTCACCTTTCCTGTGAGTTTCTGGTGAAAGAAGCTCCAAAACATGTATGAGCAGATCATAGAATAAACACAGGATGTAGGTAGTTTCCCGCGTTCTTCACTTTTAAAATCTTGTATGGCCTGCTTTTCGTTAATTTGGCTGGGTCACTGAAGCTGTGTTGTGACAAGCTTTACCGGGGGACATGGTGGTGGCTGGGAAGGCACAAATAACCCCTGTTTTCACATCCATTCTTCAGCAGGAGAGAAAAGTTTGTCTTTCCAGTGTGGTAAAAAGCAGGGAATTGTGGAAGATGACAAAATCATAGCCTTGTTGGTTTTGTTTTGTTTTGTTTTTTCATCAGCTGCAGTGGACACTGCTCAAAAAGAGATATCAAAGTTTCTGCGTTTGAGCGTGTTCCCTCCACGGCTGCTGGTGGTGCTTGTCCCATCTCCATGTGTTACTGGGATGCCTGCTGGACCTGCTGAGATCCTGGGGCCAATTCTCTCTGCTGAGGGCAGGCAGCACTGGCAGATAAGATTTTTCACTCATCCCTCTCTTGACCACAGACATCACCCAAGGGCTTGTTTCTAAATTAGGCACTAGGAGTAGCCAGCCTGTATATGGACTAATATAACTGGTAACCCTCGCTGCTGAGGACCCAGCTGTGAAGAAGACAGGCACACATTTTCCAGACACCAGTCAATCTGGGGTCCTACGTGAGAGCTACCTTGAGAAGTTCACTAGTATGATTATATGACTTCTGGTGTCCAGGTGTAGCTCTTCCTCTTAATTTAATTCTGTATCCAAGCAGTGTATGCTTACAGGGTGGTTTGGGTAATGAAGACTCTGCTGCATAGTAAAAATACTCACAGGCTGATCACTCTGGTATAACTATGAAATAATATGCCATAATTAAGTAATCATCTATTCTGTTTAAAAAACAACATAGCATTTTCAGTAATGAGGACAGCCAGCGCTGACTTCAGGTGTGGTTTTCCTGAGATCGGAGTCTGTCCGTCTGGAAGATGGTGGAAGCAACTAATCCATCTCTGTTTTTCAGATTCCTATTTTGTCTTTCTAGACTTCATTTCATACAGAGTTCTTTTTTATAAGCAGACTTTCAGGAAGGTTTCTAAAGGTAACAACTAGTTACCTAAAATAAGGACTATATTGCAATTTCCAAATATTTCCATAAATAGATGTGGGGAGAAGGGGAAAGGGAGATGCCCAGAGCAGCTGTGTCTCTGCACTGGCTTTTTCTCAGCTTGGCATTATCAAGAAGATTGTCACCTAGTGAAACTCAGTGCAACTTTATTTTTATTTCAAGTGTGATATGCTGGCTAAAAGCTGAAGGTATTGCCCTAGAAAAGAGAAGTATTTATTTCTTCTTTTGATACCTTCCAGTAAAGTGATGATATGCAAATTCTACATTGGAATTTTCTATGTATCCTCCAAAGACCGACATCCTAGCCAGCTCTTCCTGGACGAGTTGTCAGCTCAGAAAGAAAACTGAGCCTATAATGTGTCAGTCTGATCCCCACTGAGAGGGCAGGCTCCAAAGGGAAAGCAAAGATTTAAAAAGGAAAGGGTATTAATATGCCAGCAGGTCATATGATGTGTAGCATAATTTCTGGGGTCTAGGGTTGATTTCCTTGGCTATGCATGTGAGACTGACAAGCCCACTTGGTGACATGAAGTGCAAAGTTTGGTTATAATAAATGATCTTGCCTTCCTTTCCTCTGCGTCTGACTTTCGTACTTGCTTTTCCATGCTTTAGTTTGCAACAGTGAAAGCAGCAAATCCCATGTGTAGATTCTGATCACAACTAGCAGACTGCTATGAAAGAAACAGGTCGAAATGCTGATCTCACATGCATCAGGACAAATTTAGAGTGTCTCCCTGCCAGCTCCAAACTAGAGGTTTAAACTTGTAGCCTGGTTGAGTTTTGTTACGTTCTCTGTGGTTTGTGGTTTTTGCTTCCCATGTTTTGTGAAAAGGGACACCGGGACTAAGGAGTGAGGCTTGATGTCTCTTAAATTAAAATCACTATGCATTACAAGATGGGAGAGGTGATTCTGGTTAGCACCCTGGGACTTCTAGTTGTGCTGGCTTAGTAGCTGCTGAAATAGACTTCGTGTCCCCTTGTGTTTGCCTTTCCTGTTTGCCCAGTGTGGTTTGTGGAAGAGCAGCATGCAGGAGGACATCGTTGTCACAAGCAACAGCAAGAAAAGTGCAGCAGCATGCAATATTAAAAGAAGGGGGGAGCGTTTTCATGTGTTTCAACCAATGTGCAGACAAAACACCCTCCTTTATTTAGGTTAGACAGGTCCCTGGGTCCAGGAGAATGAATGACATCGCCACACTAGCTCATGTCCATGTTTTGGGAAATGCACCCATGGATGTACGCTCTCTAGAGCTAACACAAAGAACAAATTACATTTTTCTTTTCTGTTGTGGTTGTTGCTTTTCTTCTCCCAGGGTAAGGCTCAGCATACAGGTCACCAAACCAATTCTTCAGCCAGCCTACAACAGCCTCAAAACTGTGGAATGTCGTTGTAAAAATGCAAACATGTAAAATGAGAAGACATCTAATGCCAGCCTTTTGGTGGAGACTAGATTTAGGTTTAAGACAGCTGGTGCCAGAGCATTTGCCTGTTAATGTTCCTATGCTCTGGAATGCCTTGCAAGAGGTTATCAGAGCAGCAGAACCTTAAAAGTAATATTAAGACTTCTTAGGTGACATGATCATTTTTTACTTGGAAGAGTGTACTTTATGAGCTGAACTGCTAGCTGGAGAGGTACAATGTCATTGTTGCAGGGAAGAGGATAAACCATAATAAACCCCCCCTACAAAACCAACAAAATTCCTCAGATGATGACTTGCTTTTATGCTGTGTTTTACCATCCAGGAGCAGGGAAGAAGAAAGCAGGCGGTTTCCGTGTGACACACACAGATTCATACCTGCCTGACCATGCTCAGATGAGTTACAAGTAGGAATTTACTCTTGGCTGGTCTTTAACCCAGACTACGTGCCAGTGCAAAGGAGTCAGGGTGGATAAGAATTCCACTCAGACTTCTAATAGGATGACGCCACCTTTTATCCAAACATATGGAAATATATAGGACTGTTTGCCTGATTACTTCTTTTGCTGCAGCAAATGATGGGCAGTTACGGACAGGGCCCGTCTCCCTCCCTCCTGAGCTGCGTCAGAGTCCATGACAAAGCAGCAAGTAAGTGTCTGCGCCCCTGCAAGCCAGAGGAGGGACTTAGTGGGAAGAGGGACCCAGAGGGATTTCTGCTCAAAGCCATGGTGCTGCCCTCTAAGACTTAAGGGGATTCTTTAAAGGAATTGAGGGCATTGCCTTGCCTCAGAGGGAGAAGACCCGACTTCTGCCTTGTGCTGTCAGTCCTGACACCAGGGAAGAAGATGGGAGGGGATGAGAGCCACTGTCTCTCCTTGCCTTCTGCTCACAGGGCTATGGATGATACAGGGAACCCCTACAGAGCCACGATACAGACATGGAGTAAACTCTGTTACGTACAAATGGGTGATCTAAATGTTTCGTATCCTGCCTATGGCATCAGCACCCTAAGCCTCAGCCCATACCTCTCTCCCCGTACAGCAGGCTGTGCAGAACTGAGCCCTGCAGATACACAACACTGATTCAAGCAAATGCAGACCGGTGGTTTTGTCTTGATGCAGGAAGAGCAAAACCTCAGTTCTTCGTGACTTCCTGAACCATAGGTTGGCACTGACTGCATATCTGTTCAGGGGCAACCCTACGGTGGAGCCTGCAGAAGGCATGACTCCTCAGGAGGACACTCTGATAAGCGACAACAACCATCAGGACAACAAATGTAGGCCAGGTTCTCATACATGCTGACCCCTCTCCATACTGATAATAGAAACAACTCAGGCAAGCAGTGAAATTGTTCCAGATGGCAGCCACTGAACCCTGTTCATAGAGTAATAATTTACTTTGTGAACAGTCCTACGTATTTCAGCAGGACCGCAAAGTGCTGTGCGCAGGAAGAATGACACAGGAGTATCTGGTCTTAGGCTGCTCTGTAGCGTTTCCAATGAGCACTGATTTCTGGTGGCTTAGTTGAATTCTACACCACGTACCACACCTGGACTCATACACGGGTTGTGCCAGATGCTGCTACTTCCACACTGTACGAGGGCTGTAGAAAAAGGGGCAGAGGAGTGATCACTGCAATGGCAGCGCTTTCTTTTTGGTGTCTTTTTGGTGAAAATACTGCTAACGGGGCAATGCTCGCTGCTTGTGCCTGCACAGCCAGTGTACTTTCAGCAGCACTCTGTGCAAGGCAAGCATCTTCGGGGTCTTGACAGGGAAGAATAAAGGATACAAATCAAAAGCAAGATTGTACGCTGCCTCGTTTAATCAAAGGTGAATTGTGCCAGCAGAACCTGATATCTTATCAAAGAAGGCTAATTGGTTTTCCTGGTAAAGGAAACGCGGCTGATCTAGCTGGCTATCAGCAAAGCATTTGATATGATGCCACATGGGAAATTATCTGTTCAGCAGGGGATGATAGGGTTAGGTAGAAGAACAGTGTGCGGAGGTCTGGCTGAGGGAGGGATGAACACAGGTGATGTTGGTGTGGGAGTGATCAGCTGGAGGGGCACTACTTGTACAGTTGCTTAAGGAGTAATCATGGGACTGATTCTGCTTAATATTTTCAGTAATGGCCTCATCATGAAAAGTAGGAATGTGTAGATGAAATTTGCAAATGACACTGAATTTGGGAGCAGTTACTCTGCAAGAAGATTGTGGAGTGATACAGGAAGCACTGATTGACCTTGAGGACCGGACTAATAGAAATGGGTTGAAATTCAATATTACAGAGTGCAAGGTCATGCACTTAGGGACTAATAACATGAATTTCCACTATAAGCTGGAAGCTTATCAGCTCAAAACAAGCGTAGAAGAGAAAGACCTGGGTGTATTAGTTGATGGGAGTAACTAAGAAGCAGAGATATCATACCATCATGAAAAAGACAAATGCGAGCATAGGGTATATGAGTCACAGCCTTCCCCAGAGACAGGGAAGTATTAATGCCACTGGAGAGGGACAAGATCTCCCCTGGAAAACTGCTGTCTGCTGTGGTTGAGACAGAGGAAGCCCTGCCAGCGCAGGTGCAGAACTGGGCTATTAGGAGCATCAGGGCAGCAGGGAGCCCACCATATCAGCTCTGGCCTCCATCGCCCAGCAAGTGGTGGCTGAGAGGGGGCATGGCAGCTTGCTTTAAATACAGCAGTGGGTAAATGCAAAGGAGAGGAAAGCATGAATTGAGATCAAGGCAGTGCTGGCACAGGGACAAATACAAATCATCCATGGCTACACTGAGACTTGGAGGGTTTCTGGCTGCTTTTGGGCAGGGGGTATGGCAGAAAGGCATTCACTTGGTCTGTGGGGAGGATTGCACAATGTGGCAATGGTGGCAGTGGGGACCTGGGGTTGATGTCCCCACAGGATCCTCCCAGCCACGTATTGCTGGCTGGCGCCTGAGGCTTGATGGGGCTCAGTGCAATGGTAAATACTCTTCATTCCCCAGGGCCTCCTGATGGCAGCCTGCCCTCCTGCCCTCTCCCCAGGTACCCATGAGCACTGGCTCACCTCAGTGTCCAGCCCCTGGCTGGGATCCCCATTCAGCTGACGGGAATCGGGAAAAACTGAATTGTGCCGTGTCAGCATGGTGGCACTGCAAGTGAGATGGGACCCAGCCTGGGCTTCGCGGAGGCACCGCTTTCCCGGGCCAGCCGAGGCCATTTTGGGAAGCCGTGCTGACCTGCTGCTGGGGCTCGGGGCTCTGGCCAGCTGGGCTTCAGCCTTGTGTGCTGGGGGGGCTGTCAGCCTCCGTTTTAATTGCTCTCACACAGCATCCTCCTCTGCAAATCAGAAACTACAGTTCAGAGCTTTTTAGCCATTTTATTCAAACAAACATTTTTTTTTTCTTTTCTCCCTTTCTACCTTCTATCCCTTCCCTCCCCGTCTCATACCACCCCCCCACCCCCCACCCCCCATCATTGGTTGACATTTACCAGAACCCAGTGTGATTTAGTGACCTTGGGCATACTGTGCACTTTAATTTGTCAATTTGGGAAATTAATTTGTGGAAGAATGAGTTGAAGTCAGAGGTCAGGCAGTTGGAGTGCAGACCTGCTGACAGGTTGACTGTTGGTGGGGGGCTAATGAGAGCACACCACCAAGCGAACGGAACAAAAGCAGACAGATTACACTGCCTGCTCGCTGGCTGGAGTCAGTAACATTGGGCCGTTGCGCCTCCATCTCTGCCACAATTTTGCCTCATGCTGCTCCAGCAGCCGCTCAGAAACAGCCAGAGTGGCCTTTGGGAGGAAGGTATCAGTCGCTGGGTGCAAGGCCGCTTCATGGTGAGGATGGAGATCTTGTCATGGCAGCTCTACCAGCCTGACCCCAGCATGGAGGGAGCCACTGGCAAGGTTGCATCTGGGTGTTTGCAGCCCTGGAGTCCAGGTGAGTTTCAGCATCTTTGCTGGATGCTGACAGCCATGATTGGAGAAATGGGATTTGTTTTCTGCACACAGAATCCATCTGGTTCTGCATGCAGCCTTTGAGGGTGGCTGCAGAGCTGGAGAGCTTGCTGGGCAGCAAGTAAGAAACGTGATGGCTGCTGCTCAGCACCTTTCCACTCCAAAACCCCTTTCCTGCTTGGCTGGCAGGGTGTGTATTGGTTAGGCAGATTCCTGTGGGTGCTTGCCATTCATCTGCATGCAGCAGGAGCAGAGGTTTGACCGCAAACAAGACCTGAATGTGCTGGAGAGAGATTGCATCTACCTCCCTGAGGCAGCTGAACTGCTGCATCATGCTCAGGCTGCCCTGAAGCCCCATGGCAAAATGACTGAGCTTTAGAGGATGACGAATGCTCTAAAGTGCCAGCAAATGCTCAGGTTCTGCCTTTGAAACAACACAGCAGTCAGGCAAGAGGCACGGCTAGGTCATGTCAAAGGCAACACCATATCCACAAGGCTGCTGGGGAAGGGACTCAACCAGACATGCTTGTTAGCTAAGTATGTCGTGACAGAGGCTCCAGCAGCTCTGGAACAGCACAACTTCTGGGCCTGAGTGCAAAAGCTCGGGTCATTCCATTCCATCGCTTCACTTTTGGGGCTAGCAAAGGCTGAAAGGACCAGACTCAGCATGCACAGCCCACGGGGCAGGGGGAAGAAACTACTTGTTTTGCTCTGGCAATAGCAGCTGGCTCTGCACACACGAAGCAAGGTAGGCTTGGAAAGGTGTTTCTTACCATAAAGTAGCTGGCTAAATTGTGAGGAATCGACAGCTGTTTGGGGAAGGGAGTACAGAGGGCTATGAAAGCAACCTATTTTCCCCAATAGCTGGTAAAGAAAAGGAAGAAAACCTCACTGGGGCTGCAGCCTGGCTGGCCAGGAAGGTCTCCACGGCTTCGTGCATGCTTTGAGATTTGTACTTGAGGCAGGCATAACTCCCAGAGTCTCACATTCTGGGAACTAAGCATAGTTTCCAGAGATGGCACGACAGTTCTGGACCTGATCCAGGTCATCTGGTGAATGTAAGGTTGACTCTGAGGGAGATCTCAGGCCCTCAATGCCATGGGGAGTGCAGATGAAGACAGGCTTGGATCTCATAATTCCTCTGGTACCGCTTTAGCATGGTATCCCCTTCTGCAGCCATTTGTCTGACTTAGCTGTCGTCACTGATGTGGTCAGTCATGTCCTCTCATAGGCACTTCAAGCTCCCTCCTTTGGAAGGACTACAGGGTGCCTTGTGTCCATGTTTCCTTCAATGCCATCAGATCCAAATGCTCTCGGCCACACAACTGCTCCTCCCCGCTGGCTGCCGTGACTGTGCACTGTCGCTCTCATCACTGATGTCCTTCCTCATGGACTTCTTACATATTGCTGAAGCTGGAGAAGACCTCACTCTCACAGACTTTACTAATCTTCTGAGATTTTTAGGAGGGGGGGGTGGTGGTGGTGGTCATTAGATAGCACCAGAGACACAGTGGTAGGGACAAAATTAGGTCAGGCAGAGTGGGGGAGCAGAAGAGGACAAGGATGGTGACTTTCAGAGTCTGGCAGGAAGCTGAGACCTTGCAGACCCCATCCCTGCAAATCATCTTGATCTTTGTGGCTTGCAGCATTTCCCTTCTCTGGTTAAAATCTGTCTCCCATGCTCACGTTTTCCTTTACCGCCCAATATACCTTGCTCCCCTTTGCAGTAAGCAGTGAGAAATTCCTACACATTTTTTTGTCACCAAACCACAGTGAAGGCTAAGCATCTCAGCAACTTACAAATTGTTTCTCTTTTGTTTCTCAGACCTGACAAAAGCATCCTGGATGTTGGCACGCCACTCACGTGGGAAGTGAAGCATGTAACTTCCAAGAAAACCTAGCAGCTGGAGTGGAGGCGATTCAGGCTTCAGGCATTTGAACAGTCACGCTCTCCACGTTTGCTCCTTGCTCCATACATGGCCTCGGGCCCCCAAACCTTGGCTGCTCGGGAAGGGCTGTGCCACGGGAGGAGTGTGCGAAGGGTCTCAGCCCCTCTGGCTGCCTCCACAGCTTGCCACCCTCCACCTGCAGGAGACAAGGCAGAACCTTGCAGCAGCCCCTGGGCACCTGGCGCTCGCTTGGGGCTTGGCTCTGTCCTTCGTGCCCCGGGCAATCAGGCTGGTGGGGTAACCCCTGACTGTCGCTTTGTGCAAGTGTATGTTTTTGCTCTGGCAGGAAAAATCATAGCAGACCTTTGCTGAGTTTGAACTGCTGTTATGCAGGGGGTGATTGCTTCGTCCCCATCAGGCTGTCCCCACAAAGCCTGTTCCCCCCGGGTGGTGGGGAGCTCGCCTTGCTGGGGTTTGGACTCAGGCATCAGATACAGTGTGTGTATGGGCTGAGAAAGGTCTTCTCGGCTTACCTTGTTCTGCCCTATTAAATTAGCTTTGAGCAAAAAGGCTAAGGACAATTTCCTCCCGGTGGATTTATCTTTTACCCAATAGATTTAAGCTCACCTCTAACCTGGATGTACTAACTTGAGCAGACTGTCTCGTTACCTTTTATCACTGCTGTATTAATCTGGACTTCCCAAGTGACAGTAAGGATAGAGAAGAGCAAGTAACATATACTTTGATTTGCTGGCAGTGCTGAGAACTAGAAACAACAGTGCTTTGGGTCTACTATTCAGGACATCTGACATCTAAATATAGGCTATGTGTTGTTTTGAAGCTGCAAAACCCATTTGTTTTGATTCCAGCCCTTTAGATAAAACAAAGGAAATCTGGAGCGAGAGCAAGCTTGGTGTGCTGAATGGAGGTAGCAAAACCCGTGTGCTTTCTAGGTCAGCAGCAAGGACACTTGAAGGGAATTTGGGAGCCGTGGGCTCAAAGCTGCTGGCTGCTTGATTTGCAGTAGAGACTGACGGCTTAGGTGCTCTCTGGGGGAACCCACATCAGAGCGTGACTCTTACTCCTTCCTCACTCCCCAGCCAGGCTCTTTCCTCTCCTTTGGTGAGAAAAGATAGAGTTTTCTGGTCATCCCAGCTTCAAAATTTGAAATATTTCATCTGGGAAATGCCCAGGCAGATCCTGTTGTCCATTTCTCAGTTTTATGCATCACTTTTTTTGACCTGCTCCCAAGCTGGCTTTGTCATATTTGTTGGCAAATAATGCGTCCACAGTTAATGTTTTTTGTGACAAATGCTGGTCTGGCTGCCCGTTGTCCCTCCCTTGGGGACCACACCTGCTGACCCATGCGGACCCCCCCCAGGAACTTGCATTTCCCTGGTCCATGTCACATGTTTTGCTCTAGTCTGCTGCATCCTGCTGGTGAACTATGATGCCCTTTTAGTTATTTTGCCTGACTTCCCCCAGCCTTGCATTTTAGCTGTTGCCACCACATTAAATTCCTGAGCCGTCCAAGTCCAGACCCTGCAGCAGCCACAAGACTCTTTGCCCTGGCACAGAGGGGCTCAGGGGGAAGCCACCTGCAAATACCAGGGGAGCAGAAGGTGCCAAGGTATCGTCTGTTTGGAGATGAATGTGATGTTCTCTGCAAAGTGAACCTGCATCTCAGGTTTTGGAACCATTTCCGCTTTCAACTGCTTTAGTAAAATACCAATTCTTTAACCAGGCTGACCTGGGGTAAAAAACAGAAGTTGCACCTTTAAATTCAGACCCCATCATGAAGCAGCAACTCAAGTTACACATCCCTAACAAACTAGGGCTTGGTGAATTTTTGAATTCAAGCTGGTTGGCCTCAAGCTTACTGAGAACACTACTGGGACGTGAATGGGGCTTCTTTCCTGCTAGTGCAGGATTACTCTCCATGGGTGTATTTCTGGCTCCCTACACGGCATTATGTTATACACCACTCATCTTGGTTCAAAATAGATTCCCTGTGTTGGTGGACCATCACACTGTTTCTTGGCCTTTAAATCAGCCTTTTGGATGCAGTGGTTGCAGCTGTAAGCTCCTCTGTTCCTTAAATATCTGTCCACCCATCTAGCTTTCTTCAGCACCTCTCTGTGGATCCAGGTAGAGTTGCAAAGTCTGGCTATCTCCCCCTCCCTAGCCCCAGCCTTCCCCTGCAAATCTGACAGCCCCTCCAGTGACAAGCAGGGGCATTTCTGCAGTTGCTTACCTTGCCACGGAGTTTGCAAGCCTAGTTTTGGGCTAACATTCAGTCCAAGCTGGATTCGTGGGAGATTTTGGTGAAAAATTCTGAATTTTCATGAGTGGTCCATTGGACTGCTGTATGCAGCCAGACTCATTTGTAGTCTGACACTATAACTGATTAAGTCAGTCCTACGTGTTATTTTAAAATTAATCAGGCACATCTTGTTGTCTCTGGCCATTTATCTCCTAGTGCTGGAGTGTCACATCAGTCCTTTTCTCCACCTGGAGGTGCTGAGTCCTGTCTCTTTAGCTGAATATGCCAGAGTTGAGTTGTGGTATGGGACAGCCGTGTAGCTAAACAACGTCTTGATGAAGTATTGCCATTCAATGACAGAAGATGTTCTTCTCTAAAGCCAGGCTACTATCGTAAGTAAGTGGCATACAAAACAAATCCAGTGAGTTTGGGAATGTACTGACAATGCTAGGAATATTTGGAAATCCTCATTGCCTACTTTTGAGAAAGTCATCCAAGAAATAAATAAGCATCCCTTCACCTTAGGGAGACTGGGGAAACAACTGGGACCAGAGCAGAGAAGGGCTCCAGACAAGAAAAACTGCAAGACGACTAATCGCCCACAGACCAGACGCTGCAGGGACTCAGCATAGAGGAGGTTCCTACCACACTCATCTCTGCGCTGGCTCTTTCCTTCCACAGCCACACAAATAATCACGCACAGACAGGAAGATTAAGAACAGATTCACAAAACCATCACTAGAGACACATGAAGTCTCTTTTGAGCAACCCTTTCACTTCTAGCAGCCCAGCCATTGCTGCCGAAGCTTGATCAGCAGCTCCCAGGTGTGAAACGTCATGAAGCTCCTTCTCTCCCCACTGAAAATGACAAAGGGACCATGAGGTCACAGTGAGATGACAACTGAACAAGCAGGTAAAGAAAAGCCACTGAAAGAAAAGCTTTAAGGGCAGTGAGATGTCGGTAGGGCTGTGTCTGAGGTGGTGGAAAGCACGCTGGATATGTGGGAAACAAAAGGAACATTTGCCTGACTCATAAGAGAGCGAGGTGAAATCCCTGGTCTGATGGACAAATGAGCCCTGTGCTCATCGGGTGTGAAACAATCCTTTCTCCCGGCTGCCTTCCTTCCTAAAGAGTGAAAGTTTCCTGTATTCCCTCCTTGACAGCCATCATTCCCGGCCTTGACTCATTACACCTGTGTGAGGGCTCGAACCAGCATTAACCCTTTGCTTGCTGGAAACCAAGCATGTGCTGTGGATGTCGGTCTCCTTGGTCTCAGCCTTTGTCCCCCTTAGACCCCAGCCCTGCTCACCTCACCTGTGTGATGGCAGAGCCGCACGGTGAACAAAGCAAACAGTGTGTGATCTTTGTGGAGGGCAAAATGCGAGAAGGCAGCTTGTCTGGATGGAAGCTGTTTCCTAAATGCCAGGGCCTTCCCGTGCTTTCTCTTCCAAATTAAAAAAGCATACGAAAGAGGTATGTTTGAAAGCTGGGGCAAAACCTCACCTCCACATCCCTGCTTTCTCGGGCTCCTGGCAGGGCAATGGGCAAGGTCACGGCTCTGCAGAAGCTCTGGGTGTGCTGTAGCATGCACTAGCTATGGGACACAGGTGTTGGCAGGAGGGTGAAGGCACAATGAGGTGCCCAGAGGTAGGAAATTCAGCATCTCCGTGAATGGCACTGCCCATCCCAGCGTTTTCTTCTCCATCTCATGCTCCTTCACTCCCAGTTTTACTAAATCCTGGTCTTCTTACCACATCGGGACTCTGCTCTAGTTCCTAGTTTACCTTTCTGGTCCTTGCCCTGCCAGCCTGTGGTCTTATCTTCCATCTTGGCCTCTGTTCTTATCCACCGACCTGTGTCCTCATCCACCAGCCTAGTTCTTTTGGCCTCTTCTTTTGGCCTCTCTTCCCCATTGAGCTCAGATTTGGGGGAGCACCACTGCTGTAGGAGCTCAGGCTTGCTATGATGCGCAGAAGTGCAGGCAGACTCCGTAGCGCCAGGCTGCTGCATGCCCTCTGCAAGGAAATACGTACTGAGGTGCTCCAGCAAGCCTGTGCTCGGTAGGTTCAAACACATTCACACGGCCAGATTTGGGGGAGGAGGGGAACTTTCACAGGGACATTACAAGACAGACTGCCTACATGTCTGCCTGGCTCTTGCTCCATAGCACAGTGCTACTAGCTCTGCTCACTCAGCTTGTCTTACATCAGCAAATGACACACTTTCACCCCTTATTTCATTCACAGAAACACTTGAGCTGTTTGGGAGATGTTTTTCACAATGTGCATAACAGTGAATAATTCACTCTGAGGCACAAGCCCATTCTCAAAAGAATCTCTGCAGGAGGGAAGTCTGACAAATCTGCAGGCAACTGAGGTAAAAAAAATTCTTATGATGGGAAGCACTGGGAAACCTCAATATCCCTTCTTGCAATCTAATAGTATGGCCCCACTGTCCTTTTGCAAATCATCTGCAGGTATGCAATTTTTCCTCATTTAAGGGCTATTAATATTAAATACAGCAACCATACATTATTTATACTGTTTTATTCATGTATTAATTTTAAATCAATTCTTAAAAGCTGCAGTGCCAGGGATGGAAATGAATTACTTAGGGCAATAAAAAAGGACAGATCAAGGAGGAAATTAGCCAGACATATTAAAGCTACCATGAAAGAATTCCTTATATTGGAAGCTTCTAGACTGGAACATTTGGTAGGAAGAGGCAGCATCGAGGTCATTTTGAGCTAGGAAGTCCTCAAATATATGTAACGTGGGGGTCAGTCAGAGAGATGACAGACCCTGTGAAAGTGAGGACAGTATTACACCAAGCCCATTTCCCTGCTACAAAGATACTAACTCAAAGGATCTCTGCTGCACTTGCCATACGAGCAGGGCTCAGGCCAGGAAGCAAGCAGGACAAGAAGCTGGCCCCCTGGAGCCGAAGCCTGTCTTGACATTTCTCTTACATTTTTTTAAAAATGCTTTCTGTGCTGGGACACATATCTATGATGGCTTTTATTTGCAATTGTATCCTGTTTCCAGGCCTGGTGTTTTCAGGGAGGCACTGGCAGATGGCTGAAGCCAAACCCCAGGGTCTTGCTGTTGCCCCTTCACCGTGCTTAAGGGAGCATGCAAAGTAAGTGGCAAGGGGACACCAGGCTTGACGAGGAGGAACTGAGTTCAGGCAGATATTTAGGAATGGGAGTCTTCTCACCTGGCTTTAGCCATCAAAACCTCTATGCAAGTCATGTAGGCTCCATCTGTAATAAAGAAAGAGACTCCTGCAGAGGCGTTGGTCTTTGTTGGCTAGGCAGTCAAGGTGACTTGAGATGAATCTCACTTGGGTATTCCAGTAGCCATAGATCCACCTGAGAATTGTGGTAGAAATGATCACAACTACTGTTATGTACAAAAGACATCACAAATGTGCCATAGAGAGGTGAAGGACATAAAGGTTTTTTCTGTAATTCAAAATGCTTTACTGTACAGTCTCCTCTCTATTTCTTGTCATCTCATTTTACTGTAATGGCCCTTTGAGTCTCTCAGGCAATGTAAAGAGGGTTTAAGCATGGTAGAGCCCCTTTCAGTGCTAAGATCATTAGCAGATTGAAGCAAAGTGCTCCCTTATATCTGCAAGTAAATTATTTATTATGTGTGTTAGAGAGATGGATGGCTATGGAGATTCCTAGGGAAAACCATGCTGCGACAGAGATTAAATGGAGCTCTTGAGAGTCTTTCTCCCTGGGTCAGATTCATCCTGGGCCTCAGTGGTTTCACTGATCTCAGTACAGTTTACACCAAAGATAGGTTTAGCCCTTCAGTCCCAGATCTCAGGGGAAGCTCTGGCTACTTAAAATGCACAGAGGACCTGGATAAGAACATTGTCCCTTGAAGCCGTGGCATGATGAATATGCGTATTATTCAGAACAGTGGAATCAGTGGATAAATACACTAACAGAAACACTGCACATTAATAACAAGCCTGTATCATTAGTTTTTCTTTCCACTGGATCTCTAATCATTCACCCATGGACTATGCTGGATTAAAAAAGAAAAAGATACATCCCTATGATGAACAAGAAAAAGTGACAAAATAGCAGAAAGAAAATAAGAGAGCTTACACTGCAGCATTGTGAAACGGGAGCTTAGATGCAGACGGAGGAAGTACGCTAGGACCTAGAGGAAACAGTTCTCTGCATACACCCTCTACCTTCTTCCAGCAAGGAAAATATTATCCACAGAAACAGAAATATACAATGACTAAAAAAAATTAAATATATATATATAAATTCTCAGCTGGTTTAGAAAAATTTGAACTCCAAAGCAGAGTGTGGGACTTTTTTTTTCTTCAATAAGCTACAGAAGTTGTAAAATATCACAAAAGTGTTCTTAGAGGAAGTCTGTATATTGAAGACTTAAACTGTTATAATTGTAATTTAGCTGCTAGCGTGCTGAAACTGATATATAATCATAGCCTGCTCATGGTCTTTTTTTTAAATTTTATTTTACTGCCTTATTTTTTCATGCTTCAATTTTTTAATCTTTTCAATTAAACAATCAGTTGCTCAAGGCAAGGCTGCATTCATAAAATATCTGTTACCCAGCCTACATTTCATACTCCTTGCGTTAAACAAAAAAGGCAGTGCCTCAAGGGAATTTACTGGTATCATAAATATAAAGAACATACATGTTCCGTGTCACTCCGGATTTCTTTCAATTTTGTTATTTCAAATATGATTGTAAGACAGCGTGCAGGAATATGTGAAATGCTACAGAGCAAACATGATTTGTCTTTTTGAGACACTCTGGTCTAACCAAGGAGTTACCCAAGCTTATAGCTAGTTGATGGGCACAGCTTTGGAGGATTTAGATAAACCACGCAAAGCCTATTTGTGTATCTGTTTGGTCTATAAATTAGAAGAGAAGCTGCCCATTCCGAGGACAGGAGCCCAATGCCTCTCATATTAGCCCAAGTACAAAGTATGTGAAATCTTACTGTTTCTTTTCTGCTGGAACTAGGTGCTTGAGAAGACAAGAAATAATCATACAAAACAAAACATGAGTATTTGTGGACACCTTTTCTTCTCTCTCCCATCCAAAAAGATCAGTTTCAGCTTAGCAGAAATTTAGGTCAATTCTTACTTTGTTTAAACTGGCTAGCTTTCCTATGCCCTCAATATCTACTCAGTGCTACTAATCTGCAAACAAGATACAATGCACTGATTCAAACACATGCTAATTTTAGGGCATCATTCTGCTCTTGATGTGAGCAGGGAGCTCCTATTGATCTCTGTAGGGGTTGGTAACGCTCGCTGAGAGCAGATAGGGCATTAAGCTTTCCTCCCATGTATATCTGTGATAAAGACTAAAAACTCAACATTAAGAAGTCCTCCCCTGCAGCCAAATTCCCAGATGGTGTAAACCAGTAGAGCTTTAATGTCTTTAGTGGGACTTTGTTGATTTATACCAGATGATGATTTGGATACTAGGTCTCCCACATTTCACTTGCAGGTCACTTGTTGAAAGGAAAGCCTGGAGCTGAACTGCTCAGTGGCCACCCGCAGTCCCCCACCATCCACCCGGGGTGTGGGGCTCCCTCTCTGGTCCCCTGGATGCTTGGAAAAGCTTCAGAAGATGTAAGTGGTTGGAGAATCACCGTCTCCAGTCAAGTGGCTTGTCATATTCACTGGAGGATGATACATTGGTGGAATAGGCTAGGTAGAGCTGTGAGTAGCAGGCAGGATGTGTGAGGCAGCATGCTGGGCTCCTGGGATAGCTGAGAGTCCTTTTCCAGAAGGACTGATGAGACAGGGAGTGAAAAAGCATCATGGAAAGGATCTGTGGTCCTTCCCCCCAGGTGGGAGGTATGGGCAAGTAGGTTAGGCAATGGTGGAAGCAAGCCTTCCTCGAAAGGTTCTCCCAGCTGTCCTCGGAGAAAGGTACATACCAGTACCCGGTGCAGACATGTGGCTGTAGAGGCACATAGGGTAGAGTAATACAGACCTCTGGAGAGATGCAGCCTGGGCACTAATAGCAGTCAGAAAATTTCAGGTCAGGAGGTTTGGTGCTCTGCAAATGCGATCAGACTTCTTTTGGAGACTGTGCGCTTGCTAGCTGTGCATCTCTCTTCTGCAGGATGCTCTGGTCATCAGAGGTAGCCTTTAGACGTTAAATCCATATTTGTCTATTTGATCCAATCAGCAGTAAAAAATTTAAATCATGTATTTTAAGCTTCTAAACAACAGCTAGTAAGAGACGCTATATTTTTAAACAGTTTGTGAAGATTATTCTGTTTATTGCCAGTGAAAATCTTGTTTAAGAAAAAACTGTTAGGAAAAGATAAAGAATGAAAAACTATCAGTCAAGAGGAGAGTGACCTTGTTCCAGGATGGAATCAAAACAATGCCCTGGGGAGTTACGTAGGCATTGTTTCAGGACTTAGTACATCAATGTTTGTGGGTAAAATTAATTGAGATACGATATGAGCCAAGCATGCCTGAGCTCGCTAATCGGATAAGGATATTGCAATCATATGACATCAGTAAGAAATTGGTGAACATATGCCATGTTATGTGAATGGCAAGGTAGAAGGAATGCTCCGGGCTGCACAGAATTGGCATGGAGGTTCCCGGGATGTCAGAAAAATCCTGATGTCCCTGGTGCAGAAGTCCATAGGTGTGACTAGATGATGAGATGAAATGCTACTGAACAGCTATGCCCACAGAGAGGCTACTCCTAAGCTGCTCACAACCAGAAATCCTGTTCTTGCAGGACTCATGGCTTGTACTACAGTCCATAGTTTTGTCTGTTCTCGTTATTCAGGGGAAGAACACAAGAAACATGCCTTATCGGTACATCCATGGAGCCAAAGACTTTAATGCTCAGCAGGTAGCTAATGGACTGCAAATCCCTTTCCCCAGCCCCAGTAAGAGTGCTTGTTTACGTCTGGCCTTGTGCAAGAATAAAGTATCGCTTTGCTCTCTGGCCGTACTTTGGCAGTGGAGTACTTGGCACTTATTTGGACACTTATGAAGGAAATTTCATCACTGTGATTGCTATTGCCTGAGAGGAGATAGCAAAGGAGCTTTGTCTTCCTCTTTGGCCATTTCTCCTGGTTAGTGGGAAGTGGAGAGATGTCCCCTTGGTGCTTCTCTTGGTAACAGGGAGCTCTGCAGCCTGCAGACTTGTCGCTCTATTATCCCTCGAACTGCAAATTCACTACTCACGATCACTCATTAGGCTGTCATAACCTTTTCTGCTTTTGCTCTTGTAATTTATGACACTCTTGGCTGAGGCTAGCAACACCACAGATGTATGCTGCTTTAACAGCACTTTATAGGACCTATTTATAGCCTATACTAACAGCCTACCTTTTCATTATAGCAGGGTGCTATGCAGTGGGACACTGCCATACTGCAGAGGCTTGCTTTTTCTGCCCCGAGGGAAACGTGTGTTCCCTGCTCTAGCCGCTTCCATGTGTTTCAAGAGGCTGGTGTTGTGCGGGCACCTTCCTCTTCATCTGACCTCAGCCCAGGTGCGCAGAGGCAGGGGGGCACCTGAAAAGGGAAAGCTTATGTGGGTCTCTAGGGAAGCCAAGCAACTCCAGGAGTACGTGAGTACGGCTGCCAACAGCTGTCGGAAGCCTCAGAAGTGCACTCTATATTGTTTTATTATTTCTTCTTTGCTAATTATTTCCTAAGATGGAGAGGGGCTGGTAAGCAAAGCAAGAGAGCGCGAGGGCAGCAGCAAAGCGTGCTTGCTGTCAGGGCACAGCAAAGGCACTCGAGCTGGCTCTAACACACGCGGAGCAGCAGGAGGTCTGTGAGATGGAGCCGGACTGTTTCTGCTCTGACAAAAGAAGCCAGCATTGGCATAAACGTGTTTTTATTGAGCCTGTTCAAAGCGTTCTGTGAAGCAGCAGGCACAGAAAATGCTGCATGCATGTGCTGGAAAATATACGGGACAAGCATTTTGCAGGTTGTAAAGGAAAAATACCCGCAAGCTGAGAAAAGCCAAAGTGAAGGGGGTCTGTACCAAGAAAATTCAGCCCCTGTTGCATGTGTATCCTGAATGATGTGCTTATATGTGGGCTTGCTCACCACCCTGGTACTGCTGACAGGGCTAGCTGGCCCCCTCACCCCCCAGCTCGATCTTAGGAAGAGGGACACTGGTCTCCTTGCCAGAGCCATGTGGGGGTGGGAGGCAGGAGGGTAGTAAGAAGCAGCTGCTGCTTTTGGTGGGATGTCAGCATGGGGGTGTTGGTGCCTCTTTCTAACACCAGTGAAGGATTTAACTGGAAAAGCTGCTTTTCTGCCATCCGTTCTTGAAACCAGCCGAGATGGCCTCCCTCGCTCCCCTGCCCCCTAAGGGGAGCCATGCCCCAGCTGTGGTGGCACATGGAAGGCGACTGCTGGCTGCTCTGTGAGCCATGTGGGCGAAGCTATCAGCTGAGGCGCTACACTCTTTGACTGATTTCTTTTTCGTAATAAGCCTGTAGTCGCCCGACATAATTATTAGTGTTTCTTATTTTTCACTCACCCTGGCAAAAACTTCCGTAAGGAGCTGTTGACTATCTGTAATTGATTGCTTGCTCTGGAGGATGGGTTGCAGCATGAATGTCAGAGGTAGCTTGGAGGCAGTCTGGGGAGATGCCACCTTATTACTGTGGGGAATGCTCTCCCAAAGACAGCAGGCACACAGAAGTGAAGCAGGAAAAAACCAGCTTGGATAAAATCAGAAACAACACCCTTGCATCTGCCCAACCCTAACCTGAGAGCAAAACAAACTTGTATTGAACTCTTTCTGAGGTGTGAAAGAAGGTAAATTTTGTCCCTGTCATGATTATGTTTCTTGGAAGGAAAGGCTAATGTAGCTGAGTAAACACACCAAAATTGACCTGTGAGATTTCTGACCCAACACTGGAGATTAAGTGGTGTGAAAGTCCCTGAGCTGTGTGTATTTGTCCAAACTGCACCAATCCTCCTTGGATCCGGAGGTACGGGGGATGGTTTGTGCTTAATGAAGAGCATTATCCTGCCCAACACCAAAGCAGCAGCTATCCTCACTTGAAACAGCATCCCTTGTTGACAGAAACTGCAGCTTCAGTTCCTCTTTGGAGCACCTCTGGTGACTCCAGTGGTGTTACAGTGGAGATCATTCCCTGTTCTCTCCGTAACATAGGCTGGCTGTTTGCCTTAGCTGCTCTTCTTACTTCTCCATAAAAACTGCTTCACGTTCAACACCCCCAAATTCGCTTATTTATTTGCACTTCATTTTCAGTGGGGTGCAACCAGAAGGATATTGAAAGTGGTGAGAAGGTTCTTCTTCAGCTGGAAACTCTCACTACCCTCTTCTACATCTAAGAAATCTGCATAACAGCTATATGGCTGACAGTAAATAGACCCTTGAAACCTTTTCTTGAGTGGTGATTCACCAGGTTTCAGACACGCGTGGCTCTTCCCTACACACAAAGGCTGCACTTAAAATCCCAGTGGTGGAAATAAGTCAGGAGTCAAACCTTTGAGAGAAGCTGAATTCAGAAAAGTCCTTTTGGAATCAGTAGTTATTTGTCTGCTAGGGGGAGTTAAATTTCCTGGCATGGAGTACTCCCAAATACTTCAGGATACTATTGCATTTAAGGAAAAGTACTGATTGATTCAAGACAGCAGAAGGGCAATGGCAAAGGGTTGTACCTAGAATGACTTTGGGACTCCCCCAAGTTGTGTCCCTCCTTGCTGAAGCTCCACCAACCGGGTTGACTGCAAAGTCTAAACACTTTGCAATTCCAACACGCACACACAGAGTTTCTCTGGACTATCTAACAGAAAATTCAGTGTGTGTTGTGAACAACACCTCTCCAGGGTTTTTTGGGGTTTTTTGTTTTTGTTTTTTTTTTTTTCCCTCCTTATATAAGCTGGGACCAACCTCCAGGGTAAGAAGCAAAGAAAACACTGGGTGCTGCATTAAGGTGCCACACGATCTTGGCAGTCTTTTTATGAACTCATATTCCTTCAGGTGTAAACATGCTGGGAGAGCATGTTTAGACTGGTACCTCTCAAGTGCAGGAAGAACCTAGCAGAAATGCAAGGGAGAACCTCACTGTTTTCTTTTTTTAATTTTTTAATTTTTTAATTATTTACTTATTTTACCTCAAAAGAAATGACAGGCAGGAATTTCTGTGAAGAGCTGTATTGCTTATCTCGCCTTGCTGGCATGTTTGTGTATGTTTGTGTCTGCATCTGTGTGAGCCTCGTGCAGTCTAAATTATCTGACTCTCCTCTCTATATATCAAGATCCTGTTTATGAGGAGGGTACCGGTATTTGAGCCTTTTCATCTCAAGGAAGCAGTTTTCTGTCTGGTACTAAAATAACCACTGCAGGAATTAGTCTGTATTTTTAGGTTACAGGATGAATCAAGGACTGGCCTTATGCATTCCTATGGCTTCTAAGCTTCCTATTGTACCACAAAGTCTTGCTAAGGTGCTGGGACAAAACACATTTAAAGCTAAACACCACCCAAAGTGCTGGAAGGAGGCTGAGTGTCTGCTCCGTACGAACAGCCTTTTGTTTCCCTGTAGAGCAGCAGCCGTCATCAAGAATTAACGCAGTATTTGGCAGAGCTCACCGTCTGGCTGTGCATAATCTATGGCAATCTAGCAAGTCTTTGCAAAGACTGCCTTGGTCCAGGGGCCAGGTAGAGGAGCCCATCCTGGTCAGCTCTTAGTCACAGGAATACTCTTCTGTGTCCTGCTGACATCGTACTGATATTAGCTCAATGATGTAAAGCCCTGCAGCCTGACCCAGATGAAGGAGAAGAAGGACAAGGATGCCATAAATGCTATCATACCCAAGCTCCAGTAAACTGGGCTTTAGAGTGGCATTCAGAAACAAATCCAGTTCAGCCCAGGTGCTCTTCGGTACTGCCAGGACCTCTGGAATGGGACCACGCTGACCACAGGGCTGAAGCCAGCCCTACTCATAAGGCCTCCTATGCTGGCTGGATGGGGCTGAGCAAGACCAGCAGGTTTCATGGTCCTTGGGCTCTTCCACTTCCAGAACTAGTGGCAGTAAGAAAAGCAGGAGGCAAGAATGAAAGCAGAAGGAAAGGAAACCTGGCCAAAGAGCCTGCTGTCCACAGTTTCTAAAGCCTGGCTCTTCCACATAAGGGCTAAACGCTCAAGCTTTGATATGTGTTCAAGCAGCTGAGAAGTTGCTGGCTGCAAGCAGGTACAGAACAGCCTCTGGCTTGACCAACAGCACATGCCTGCTTAGAAAAGCATTACAGCACTGGTTTAGGGCCTAAATTGTTGTTGAAATCTAGAGAGGCTAAGCACATGCTGCTTTGCTGAGCTGAGTCTAGAGGTAGGGAGGAAGAAAAATAAACTAATAAGCAAAAGCAGGAGCAAAGCCCAGGTCTCCTGAACAAGCATCAGCATCTTACTCCTCCAGGAGCTCCTCGGGGCAACTGCCTGTTACAGATTAGAAAAGCGCTTATTGTGGAGGGACCCTGGACTTTATGCTGTCTTCCAGTGTGTTTCATACATAGAAATAAGTAGATGAACCTGCTATCATGGCTGTCTGTTCCTGGACCATCACTTCTTGACGCAATTCTTTTATTGGAAGGGTTCAGAAGCCTGTTTAGCCTGCCAGTTCACGGCTGTATCAACAAGAGAAAGTTAAGCAATTTCTGTTTTGAGTGATTCAGCATTCATTTCCCAGCAAGAAAAGGAAAGGCTGAAATTCCTATATGCTAATGATGTGAATTGTTGGGTTGGATGGGCAGGTTTCTCATATTTAACTGTTTATAAGGTCTCAAGGACTGTTCTTTAGCGTTTAACCTAATTGTCTCACTAGGTACGTAAGTCATACATCAAAGACAGATGCTTCTGCTGTACACATGTGGTACTGCTAATCCTGCTCTGACGCTAGGAAATTTTTGGAAAAAACTACTTAGTAATTAGCTGAGGACACAATTAGCTCCCCCTGCTTTCCATGTACTACTTCTTGCAAACTTTTTCTAGGAAAACATGAATGGAAGAACATACCTTTCTAGAGCACAGTTTCATAAGGTTTTTAATGGAACATCACCTGGACAACAGTGAAGCACAGGAATTCAGTCAAGACATTTTATTTCTAAAGGGTTCATATGTGGTAGCATGAAATGTTCTGGTTATTCAGTCGCAAGCAAGTTTTAAACGTGGTGCCACAGGGTTCCAGGAACTGAGCGGGACTGGGTGGACTTGTAAAAACAGTAATTTGTCCTGGTTACATCCCAGATTTAAAATGACTTTGCCCAGGTATTCTTCAGTACCGAGCACTCTTGAGCGTGAAGCTTTTTTAAAAACACTACCACACTGTGAAAAGCAGCTTTGCCAATGCAGCATTGCAGGCTCCTCTGCCTTGATTGTCTCTTAATAATTTCCATATAAAGCATGTGCAGTTTACAAGAAAAGAACCCAAGCAGCCTGTTTTTTTTCTATCTGCCAGCCTTGCAAAAGTAACCCCAACTTTCTCCTTTCCCGGTACTGTCACCAGCAATAAAGGCTCTGCAGGCCACATGGCTACTCGATATTAATAAATCAAGCAGTGCCGGGGAATGATGCCAGGCCCTGGCACTCGCATGTCTGCGCTGTTAATTGTTCGAATGGTCCCTGGCATGGCCGAGCCCAGTGCCAGCTAACGCTCTTCCAAACAATTCCTGGCACGGTGCTGGAGCCAGCGCCAGCCAGCGCCGGTTCCCAGGAGGTGGGTTGGATGTGGCCCTGCTGTTCTGGAGGCGAGGGGAGTTCAATAGCATGGAGGTAGGCTTTTCTGTGCCAGTTGGCCTTGGGGCCACTGCACAGTCCTGGACACATTTAGCTTATTAGTACAGATGTAGCCATTATGTCTTCAGGAACACCCCTGCAATTCTGAGGCTCATTAAAAAAAAAAAAAAAAACCAACAAAAAACCAAAACACACACACCAAAAAAATAGACACAACAAAAACCCACATGTGATTTAACGTCAATAGTATTTTACCCTTGTTAAAACTGACTGCAGTCAGAAAAGCATGTATGCAAACATGGCAACTCTATACAACGCATCTCCCCGTGGGTCTTCTGAGTTACATCTCTTTGCTTTGTTCATTAAAATGAATGTTTATTACACTTTGGTCCCATTAACAATGCATAGACATTACATCATATCCTAAGTCACTATGAAAGGATTCCACTGTTTAAAGACTTAAAGGGGTACGTACAGGCTCAGTTACACTTGTTGGGGTAAAAAAGAAGGGATATTAATTATAAAAAACCTTTACGCTTGCATAGGAGGTTTCAGTCAAGAATCTTGAAGCACTTCTCAAAGGAAGATAGTTATTAACTATCTTCATAAAGAGGCTGGGAAACAGACACACAAAGCGCCAAGTGACTTGGCTGGGGAATCAGTAACACATCAGAAGTCAAGAGCAAGGTTCAAGGCTTCCCCTGGCCTCTCTGCTGATGGCCTCACAGTGATGTGACAGCTCTTGCAGAAGCAGCTAAGAATGGATGAACCTGTTGGAATAAAATAAGAACAAAAACTTTTGCCTCTGGCTTGAGCAGAACAGAAACTTTTTGGAGACTTAAAAACCATTATTAAACTTCTTTTTCTTTTTATAAAATTTTCTCACGCTTCTGCACTTCCTGATTTAGGGTTGGACAGGAACCAGAAAATAAATACTGAAATACCATGAGAAAGGTTATTCTTGTGGTATTTTCACCCAGACTGAAAGTGTGGCGCGTTCATGAGAAAGCATGTCCTAGAAAAATTTCCACAGCAGAGGTTCACGTCAATTCAAGCAAGTACCAGACGGTCTGTGAACTTCTGACTCCCTGTAGGTTCCTACATGCTTTTATATTTAAGAGAAAAAAGAGTCAGCGATCTCAATATTGCCAGAGCTGGATCTGGGCTAATCTCCGGGGAGGGGGCAATGCCTTTGGGCAGGTGCAGCGCAGGAGCGGTGCTCTCGGTGGCATGGTACAGCTGAAGCCCCCCCGACCTCCCCTGCCTGCCCCCTGCCCCTCTCTGTGGGGCAGAGCATGGGTGTTTGGGGATGGGTTTAGCCCATCATTCCTCGTGGCGCCTGGAAAGAGCCATGCTGAGAGCATTGCCAAGAGAGCCAGCCATGGAGGGAGGAGGCTTTGGGAGGACAAAGGGCCCTGGGAATCTGGCATCATTTTTAATATACTTGGTACCAGGCCTTGTAAATGTTTATATAGCAGAATGATACAGGTGTAATTGCTATACTTGCCTCTGACTATTACTACCCTCTCACGCTGTGTTTACTGGTTAGAGCTCTTCACAGCCTTGTAACATTGATTTGACTCTGCTTGCGCTGAAAGGGCTACCTTGAATTTGCCTAGTGCTGATTCCACTAAAAATGGCACCTCAGATGTTTAAAGATCCCCCAGCACCCCAAAACCTAAACCCCCAACTCTGCAGAGTGACTGGCTGATCTTCTGTGAACACGTCTACCATTTTTCTTTCAAAAGTTCTTGGACAGGGAATTGCAGTGACTGTGCACACCCGGGTGTGCCAGCGCAGAGGGCTGGAAGGTGCGAGCGGAGGGTGGCTCACTGTGGTGCTGCACACACGTGCGAGCCTTCCCACTCCCACGTCAGCCAGACCTTCCCCTTAGCCCTCCCGTGTGCCCTAGCACAGACGGCTGTCATGCTACTGAAGGTAATCGTGTTGCAAAATACTAACACCTAGCACCAAACCTTGCCACTCCACGCCAGGGCTTCTGCTACCTTTGCTGTTAGAAGAGGCTGTTACCATCCTTAGGAGCATGACAGACATCAAAGCCCCAGCAAGCCTGACCTCCGGAGTGGAGTTGTGTCCCTGAGATATAAACCAGGGAAAATCAGCGTTTAAGCATGTTCTTTAAATTTCTTCCGGTAGTCCGTGCCCAGAGATGGGCACCCTTGGATGTATGTGTGCACATGACCTGAGAGGGTTGATTTTGGATGGGTAACCCTTTTCTTGGACAGGAGTTGTCTCTACAAAAGCTCTGTAAGGAGACTAGCTGGTGGGCTCAGGTTAGATTTCTGTCTTCCATAGCTAAAATGTGACCTGAGAGGGACATTTGTGTCCCTTAGATGAACTTGAGCGGGAATGTGGTGGGAGGCAGGAGTAAAACTCAACCTGCTGATTCCATCTTCATCACCTAAGCCAGAGAAATGGAGCCAGGGAGGAATCTGAACTCTGTGGCAAAGCCAACACCAGCTAAGGACAAAGAAGAGAGAAGTTCATGGGGAAGTGAGACAGTAACAAAGATGTAAGCCTGCTTGGCAGAGCAGCCATTATTCAGGCTGGGAGCTTAAAGAGTCAGAGTTTTCATCAGCTGGACGAACAAATGCATCCACGAGTGTCCCTCAGTGACTGGGGTCCTCTTCTGTGCCTCTCTTGCCCTGATGCTAGTGTTCATTAAATCCAACTAAGCTGTCCCATGACAAATTCCTTGCCAGCCTGGCAGAGGTGTTTGCGAGGCCAGGAGCCGACCCTCCCTACTCCTGGAGGGCAGCGCCTTGATCCCCATGCCCTCCCAGCGCAGGAAACGGAGCTGCTCCTGACATAAGCTACTGCTCAGCAGGGAAACATGGCCTCTTAACATTAATTATCGTGTACCAGACTGTTCTTAAATAAAACATCCGCTGGCAGGAGCAGCCCTTTTAAATCAACAGAAAGGGTTTCTGAAAGCAAGACTTGTAGCTCGACCTGAATATCCAAGCAAAGGAGAAATGTGGGGCAAGAGTCTTCCTTGCTCTTCTGATAGATCTTCAGTTCAGCTGTGTGGGTGGAACTGGTCTCTTTTCCCAGGCAAAGCAGGAGAGGGGATGGGCAATGAAGGGCACAGCGCCGGCAGAGCCTAGCTGAAGTACAGGCAGGAATACCCTCACCTCTGTCTGGAATAGCTCAGCTCTGCCAGGTGGATATTTGTCAGCAAGGCAGTCGGTGTGAAGTAAGTGTCCATCTTGGAGGACGAGTCTCAGGAGAGGCAGCAGAAGTCGGCAGCACGTTAAAATGCCTGCAGGGCTGGCGTGGATTGGGGGACTAGTGTACCTGCACCTTGCAGATCCCAAATGTCGTTCTCTGCAGCCTAAGCAAAGTACACAGCCCTCCAAGATTAATTCCTGACGTTTATTCCCTTCTCCCTTGCCACCTTTGAGTCACAGCCTCCCACCACAGCCCCATGGAGAGGGCCATGCCCTTGGCTAGCTTGAACTGGTGTCGATCGGCCTGCTGCATTGATTTGGACCCTGGTCAGAGCTGTGTCAGCGTGCGTGCAGCGTGCATGGGCAGGCACACAGCTCCGAGGTGAGGCAGCTCTGCCATCTGTCTCCCTTCTCCCTGGAAAAAGTAGAAATAAATCACAGCTCTTCTTTGCTTCCTTGTTTCACGGCCGGATCTCATCAGTGGCTCTCTGGGGGCAATGAAAGAGTCAGCAGAAGAGATGCTTCAGTTTCCTGAAAGGTCAGATAACTGGGGACCCCCTTCTTCTCTAATGGACTGCAAGCCATGCTGTAGGAGCAGCGGGCTTTAAACTCTTTATAACTTTGCAGCTCCAGGGATTAGAAATTATGTCTATTTACTTTCAAGTCATGAAAAACAGCTCCTTTAAAGGAACCGCTGAGGTCCTGGGAACCTGGAAAGGAGCTTCCAGGCGTGTGGTAACTGTCCCTGCAGAGCCCAGCAAGGCCAGCACAGCCCAGGGCTGCACGGGATTGATGAAATGGGACAGGGGAGAGCTTGCAAGGGAAGAGGGAGGAGGGGAGGAGAAAACTGGCATTTTAGATCACTGAGACCTGGCCTGTTATTAAAACTGTTCTTGCCCTGGGTTGACAATCTCCATGACTGTTTTGTCCCAGAGCTCAAAGGAAACCTCATGCTGCTCTCCCTTGCTGATGGAAAACAGGAATGAATATTTAGCTTGCAGTGATGACAAATGAAGTTTTTGCATTACAGAAGGGTCCCTGGGAGAATCCCATCCTCATGGCAGTGACTCGCCTGCTCGCTGTGCTGTGTTACTCTCTCCGTGCATTGCCATCAGAGGAGGAGATATGACAAAGCCTGAGCAACCCTACATGCCTGGAAAGGCAGGTTTTTTTCACTCCTGAGAAAGCACAAGAATATAATGGCACCTGGTGGTTTCCACACCTGAATGTAGGATAGCTGACTGGCAAGGAGCTTCATCTCCTCTTCACTGTGCTATAAATTCCGGCACCACCATTGTGGGCAGGGAGGGGTGTATGGGAAAAGGTTGGGCTGGCAGAAGAAAAATTAGGGAGTGGGAGCAGGATTGTCTCTGTTTTTACTTTAGATATCTTAATTGAGGAAATACCAGACTCAGTTCGCTGACACATCCTCAAGAGGGAGGGCGTCAGTGAGTGGAAAATATTTGAGAAAAAGCAGTTTGACTTCCTGGAAGATAAAAAAGAAATCAAGATCGATCATTTGATCAATTGATTGATTTATCTAGCCATCTGTCTACCTATCCGTCTATCTACCCTGAAATAATAACTTACAACTTCTTGCTTTGAAATACAAAACGATACCAAAGAAGTTATGGCACTCGCACAATTAAGTTTATATTTTGAAATACATGCATGCCACATCTACTTCTGCTTTCAATTATGTTTATACAGAACTAGCAAATTTAATAGCTGTATATTAGTAAACTGAAGCAGAGCTGGACTTCTTTCTCTACACCTCACACACATATACCCAGACAACCTATAGGTATACAAACATTACACATTATATATGTGAAAGTGATATTGATAAGATAAATCGCATTTACGATGCACCTTTGACCACCTCAGCTGCACTCTGCCTGCTAATACATTCCTAATGGGACTCCTTCTAGCAATCAAAAACTCTGATCATTTTCAAACAGCCACCATTATTTTTTGCAAATCAACCTGTCAGAATAGATGCCTCTGTCCTTCCCATGTATAGATAGCCCTTTTTCATGCTGAATTGCAGGGTAGATGAAAATCATTCCTGAATTAGCCATAGACTTAAGGTCTGAAACCACTGAAACCTTTAAGTAATAGTAACATTCCTGTTTCAATGTTTTAGGTCAAGGGAATTTTTAAATCACATTTTCAGGTGTTCTGCATATGCTACAGAATTAACAGAAAAATAATCATGTGACAATGCCTTGGAAAGTTAGCTTTTATTTGACATTAACATATTGTAGTAATTTTTTTTCCTCCTGTTTATGAAGCTAGACAACTTAGATACCACAAACGCGATTTTCTAGAGCTCAGGAAGAGCCATTAAATCCTTTTAAAATGATAAAGAATTACCTTTGTGAATAAAACGTGGTTTGAAAAGTTGTTTTCTCAAAACCGTCTCATGCTTCTGTGTCTATATACAGCCATCATCAAGGGTCTGCGAATGAACCAAATTCTCATTTTGTCTATGTTCATCATTATAAAATCACCCTGGCTAAGCAACTGCTTTTTTTATCCTTCCCATATGTGGTCATTTCATTCTGTCTCTGAGTACTTGAGAAATGAAAACTTGTGGCCTTCATTAAAATTTAAGGAATGTCCTCCATAGATTTAGAGGAAACTGGTTTGGAAAAAGTTCAAACGTGGTTGTTTGGAGCGCAGATTTCAGTGCGGGTCAGAGGTGAGTTTTTGATTAGCCACCGTAACACTAAACTGTGGTTGGCTCCATCATTTTCCTTGGTGTCATGTCCTAGGACCCCACTTCAGGACAGCAGCTGCTTCCTGGGTTGTCCTCACCATTGGCTGGTGTTGGCTTGTTTGCCAGGAGAAACTACCAGGGCACTTTAGGTGAGCTGTAAGAGCACTGTATCGAAATGCTGGTATTTCCTCTCTTTTCACCTGAGCACCTTATGCACAAATTAGAAGGTGGATTAATTTATCAGCAGTTGTGATGAATGATGCCAGTAATATGAGCCCTAAGTATTCATAAATCATGGCTCAGCTTCCCTCCCTCCCACCCTGGCTGGTGCAGCTGCCTTAAAAATCATAATGTGCAATAACAAAACATTAAAGCATTGGGATTCCTCTTGCTTGCTTCTGGTTCTTGAGCCTTACAGACTGGATTTGATTCACTGGTATAACTATTTCACTGAGGTGCATGGAGAGTTTTTGCTTTGTCTTCCACCACAAAGGCTAAATGATTTTTTCTTCCCTGCCTGAACTCAGCCAATGTTCCTTAATAATCCCATCTATCCAGGTGCTCTGGATTCCAGAAAAGCACCAAATATTGTTGGCATTGTGGAAAATAAAAAAGGAATAAAAGAATAATTGGCAACTTCACAGCCCCCAGATTAAGAGAAAGTAAGAGAAGAAACTGAATACAGTAGGAAAAACCAGGAAGAAATAAGCAGGAAAATGTTGCACTGAATAACATTTTCCCTTTTAGTTTAAATGGGATTCTCTTTTTAGCCTCTTCTAAGGACTTCTTCTGGGTATAATTCTCTCCAATAGCCCTACTAGTGATGTTGTGTTTTTACCGTAATTTGTTAGTCAAGCATGAACCAGGATCTCTGTGGGTTCCCATTCCCAGCCTTTTTGAAGGCTAAATAGTTCCATTCTCTGCCCTCATCTGCTGCCACAGAAGAAAAGGAAAAATGTAGGAAATTTGGATCTGTCTAAGCCTGGCTTGGAAATCTTGCCTTGGGTGATGAAGCCGGACTGTGTCATTCCAGCTGACATTTGCATTTAGTATAGTTAGAGTTAAATGCCAATATCTGGCATTTGTACACTGCAATTAGCAGTATCATTTGTTCTCATCTGAGCAATCTGAGGGCTTTTTTTGGTTTGTTTTTGCAAATGATTTGTGGGGATGCATTTCTACTGCAAATTTTATAGAAAAAACCCTGTATTTTAATAATGAAAATGCTTTTTTGTTGTTGTCATTCTTTTGATAGCCATAAGCCATAGTGCATAAAAGACAGATACTTCTACCAATGCTGTGAAGTTCCCTAAGGGCAACTCTGCTCGCCTGTTTTTCTAAAATGCTTGCAGTGTAGCTAGTAACTTTAGGTCTCACTGAGGCACTTGTAAATAAGAACCAAAATCTTGGTCTTACTCTGAGCACAGTGTGGGCAGCCTTGGGAAATCAGAGGAGTTCCGGGTAGATGCTGTCTGCCTGCTTGGAGCTTACTGCAGGATCCAGTCCAAATTTGTTTTGGAGTCACCAGCCTTGTTCTTGCTTGTGTTGTTGAGCTACTCAGAGCTAGAACTATGAGAGAAACAATGCACTGGGCACCATGTTGCATTGACCCTGCTTTGAAGCCTCTGCTGTTGAGCCTCACGCACCAGACTGCAGGAAAAAAAATGATTGCTGAAGTTGTTTTAGCTTGACAGGCTGGAGCAGTTTCAGAAAGTCTGCTCTGAATGTTTTTTTTGCTCTTTGCATTTTGGGGCCTTGGGTATTGTACCTGTCTTGAGAGCTTTGTATTTGTGAAATATTTTGAGTCCTCCAGAGGATGGATGCAGGGTAAGGTGCAATGGGTATTTTTGGAGGCGCAGAACATACCCCAGTGGCTTGTTGGCAGAGCTGCCTCTGAAGACTGCTAGGAGCATTTGCACACAAAGAACGACGGCAGCCAGGACCAACATCAAATAGTCATGGGAGGACTTTGAAAAAGCTTTAAGTGGGAGACATAGAGGGCTGTTAACACCCAGGGCCAGATCCTGACCCTCCCACTGGGTGGGTGTGCAGCCCAGCCGGAGCTGTGTCGCCTGGCGGGGCTCCATACCAAGGAACAATAATCTCGTCCAAGGATGGCTGGCCTGCCTGGGTGGCAGAGCAGACGTCCCGCGCTCTGCAGACAGCACACAGCAGAGAGGTCACCGAGGTTTTGAGGCTGTTGTCTGTGGGGTGGGTGCCAGCTGATGCATGGCTTCAAAGGAGATATGGGGATGTCTGGTGAGGCACATGGAGGTGGAAGGGTCCTTTCTGCCCTGGCTGTAGCATGGGTGGGTTTGGGACACAAGCTCCAAACATAGGGCAGCCCAGCGCTGAGCTGGCATGGGGCCATGCAGGGAGCAGGTCCATCCCTGGTGCATCCCAACAGCCCCAGCAGTAGGGACTGGTCCTTCATGCAGACCCCCAAGAGGAGCAGGGGAGGCTTAGCCCATCCTGGGGAATGTGAACCCCCCAGACGCTGCCCCTGCAGCCCCCCAGGATGACGTTACGACCCAGGCCGTTGTGTTCACCGCTGGCTGCGTCTCTTGTCACCTGGCCCCTGCTGAAACACACAGCCCGTTCCTCTTGCTCCCTTCTCCCCTCTGCTCACGCACCTTGGCTGGGGGACCCATGGCTGAGACTGCCGACATACCTCCCCAACAAGGGTTTCTCTTCCTCCCCTCTGCTCATGGCCACCCCAGCTTCTCGCACATCCCCCCCCCACCCACCCCGGCCTTGCACAAGAAACACAAACCTAAAATGCAATACATGAATTAAGTTAATTATCCAATTAATTGTAGCTACAACACATCTGCTATTGTTTCATGGGCTCTTCTCAAAATTTAAAACACATTTAAGGGAAAAAAAGGCAAAACAAAATACAAAAAAAGATCTCCCTGCCAGGGCAAATCCTCAGCATGCTATGAACAAATAAGACATCTGTTTAAAGTAAATTGGGGCTGGGGAGGATGGACTGAAGACAATAACAAGAGCAAGAAATAATAATGACACGGCGAAACCCAAAGAATTACACTCCCACTTTGAGCCAGAGACAGCTCTCTTGTTGCTGTGCAGGGCTCTTTAATAGAAGCTGTGAGCAAATTAGCGGATCTCCTGAAAGTTAAATTATAGTAAAAACATCAGAAAAGCCATCAAGTCCTGTCTCTTCATGGTGTTTGTGATCAGAGGTAGTCGGGATGTAGGGGGGTGGAGTGAGAGGAATTAAATCTATGACTAAACATTTTTCACAGCAACAAAAGGACGGCGATTAAGAGATAAATTAATGCTCTGGCAACGCTTCCTGTTTTGAAGGATGCAGCAGCGGGTAATGAATGGCTGTGTTTGGAGAGAGCCTGAAGAGCCTCTTGCAGAGCTCTCTGCTCAGGCCAAACTGCAATGAACTGGCCCTCCTCGCCTCCAGCTTCTGCAGGAAACGGACTTAAAAAATCTTTGGCAACCTCTGCGCCCCCTTTTTCCCCAGGGTTGTCGTCGATCGTTTGATCTCTCCCTCTCTCCCTCTCTTCCCCCGCTTCTAACCTTTTCCCATTCCCCCTCCCTTGGAGTCTGAAGTCTATTTTCGGTGTTCTGCTGTTGAAAGGCTTTTAAAGTTTTGTTTTCAGCAAAATATTTCCTTGAGAGCTCCCGCCCTGTTCCCTACTCCATGCCGCCGGCTTGCAGGTTACATTTAACCCCCCCTCCCAGAGCGAGTCACGAGGCTCCTCCGCAGCCCGGTCCAGACCGCAAGTGACAATAAATGCCCCATCTTATTTCCAGGAGAAACTCAGAGCTGACTGCGCCTTCGGGCTTGCACAGGGTGGTAGTGACGTCTGTGGGTCAGTACCAGGAGCGTGGCCAAGCCACCTCCGTGCAGGGGCAAGGACAGAGTGGTGGGAGAAGAAAGGATGGGAGCCTGCACGTCCGACCGGGGTGGAGGAGTGGTTTGTACAAAGGGCAGAGCTGGCTTCCCTCTGGCCAGGTCCCCCTTCTTCCTCCCGGCTTCGGCAGTGTGGCAGTGCCTCTGGGAGACACTTGGAGAGGAGAAGGGCTTGCCGGGACGCTGCTTTGGTTACCCCTTGTGCTGAAATTTGGCTGAGGTGAGCAGCAGCGCTTGCTACCACGGAGGCTGCGGGGGCTGCTTGTCCCCGGCTCCACCACAGCACAAGCAGCCAGGTACGAGAGCCTGGGACCCACGTGGCTGTGGCTGTGTTGGTGCACCATTGCAGCTTGTGGTGGCCGTTTGCAGCAGTGGGAGAGGACCGGCAGGCTGCCCCGCCCCCCCCCCCCCCCCCCCCCCCCCCGCTCTGCCCCTGACTGCTCAGAAACACAAAACAATTTCCTTGGGATCAGTGCCCGTTTCCTCCTTGAATGAGCTGTGAACAAGGGCTTCCTTGCTGCCACACCGTCCCACCCATATCCTCCCGAGCCCATCCTTCCAACCTTACTCACAGCACAAACTCCTTGGGGAAATGCCAAAGCAGAAGTTCAGCTGGGAAGGCTCTGCTGGGCTTGCTCGGCCATGGCCAGAGCAGAGGGGCAATGGTAACCTCGCCACAAAACAAAGCAGAGCTTCAGATAGGCAAGAAGAGAGAGCTCGCTTTGACATCGCTGTTTCTCGAATGCCAATGTTTACCATGTTCCCACAGAGGGTCCTGGGTGCTTGGTGCATGCAGACTGAGGGGTCCTTAGCTTAGCAAAAGAGCTTCTTACACTTTAATTCTGATTGATGGAGCTTGGCTTCCCAGTACAATGATTTCAAAGTTGGTTTTTTGCACCAAAACCAGCTAGTAATTGAGGGCCCTTTGCTGTTGAAGCCCACAGAGGCAACGAGTGTTGTTCTTGCACGTTGGGTGTAATGGGTTGTGTCGCACAACAGTTTGCTGTCACTGCCCATTGCCGCTGCAGCTGAGAGCTTCTGTAGGGTTTAATCAGTCACAGGCAAGGGCTGAGTCCCGATCCCTGCTCTGTGGGCTCAGCTCCGTTCTGCAGTATGCTGTAGCTGATCAGTGAACTGATTTAACCTGCTGCCTGAGGATTTGGCCAGGCACAGAGGAGGCATCCCTGGGTAGCACATTCCCCAGTGAAATGGGTGTTGGTTATTCCTCAGTGCTGAATGCAGCCTGGATGTGCACTGGTGCTGCTGCTCTCTGCCTCAGGAGAGGGATTAAAAGCAAGGTGCTGTCACCCGCACAGCCCCACACAGGGCTGCCAGCACTCACACCTGCACTCACGCAGCCTCCAGAGCTGGGCTGCACCTGGGCTGTCTCACGGGGACCCAGCTTCTCCAGTGGCAACAAAGAGATGTGCAGATGTCCCTCGCTCCAGGCAGTGGAGAGGAGGGAAGGAGAGGCTGGGAATTTGGGGAAAACACAGGCTGGTGTTGTCCTCAGGCCACAGAGCTCAGAGGCAGGACTGCCAGCCTGCCAGCTCCTTTTTGAAGCTACCTGGATGCCTGGCTGAGCTTAGGTGTCTCCTGCCAAAGCAGTTTTCATAAGCAAGGACTGTAGAAACAGGCCTGAACCCAGAGCCCTGAACTCCCCTAGCGAACCTCGTCCCAACGGGGGGGAGCCAAATTGCTCCTTCCCTCCCACCCTCCGACCTCCGATGGGGCACCCTTTGGTTGTGGCTGGCAAGTGCAGTGAAAACAAAGAACTTGGAGGAAATGACTTATTTTTTTCTCCCGCCTTTCTTTGTTTTTTCAGCTGTGGTAAGCTGGGCACCTCTTTCCTCTTCTGAAAGGTGTCGCAGAAGCTATATTAAACCTTGAAAAACCATCCCCCATGAGCATCACCTTCCTGATGACAGGGTGCAGTGGGGGCTTGTTTCACAGCCCCACAGGAGGGGTTGCAGGCTTACCCCACCAATGCCCCTGCGCCAGCACCTGGGCCAGAAACGGCCAGCTCCTGTGGGGTCAGGCTCTGCCCAAGGTGACCTGCTCAGCATGAGGAGAGAAGAAATTCTGGCCCCCCTACCTGGCTGCAGAACTGGGACATAAGGAAAAAAATATATTCACCCCTTCAGAGACCAGAAACATTTCAAGAGCTTTGTGTTTTCAGTTCAAAGTGCAGATAAAGGGAGGTGGATATTTTAGGAAGCAAATGGTAATGATTAGAGTTTTAAGTCTTAAGTAGTCATTTTGTCATAAAAGACTGAATTTGTATGCTTCAGAAAAATAGTCTTTTCCTCTTAGTTGATGATAGGTTTCCTTCAATTGCCATAATTGTTCATCTTTTTATGAATGCATAACAAACTATGACATGTGATTAAATCTCCGCCCAGGGCTTCCTTTCTGAAGATGATAGAGATACATAGAAATCACTCTGCTTTCTGAAAGGTTGTTAACTCATGTCCAAGGCTGCTGTACATACAAATCATGCAGCACATGTATGCAGAATTCCATGACTTATAGGTGGCTATATACATGGCTATGAAAATAATACGTTTCATTTCAGTCCCACTGATGCTGCAGCCTGTTATCTCAGAGAGTATCATGTGCTATGCCACACATTACAGTCAAAGACTAATAGCTTTGGAGAAACTTGGTGGTTGTCAAAAAAATTAAACTCAGCCTTCTTATAAAAGAGCTAGTAAGGACTAATTTAATCATTTACCTAGTAAGGACTAATTGAATCATTTACCTTGAAAATTACAGTTAGGTATTGTTTGGCTTTCCTTGAAAGATAACAAAGCAAGAAATATAGTGAGGCCAGAGGGATTAAATTCAAGGAATATTGTCTTGAGACGATATAAAAGAACGCTTTTTATATCCTTTCAGCATAATGTCCCTCTTATTAATGGATTAAAGTTCCTATGAACTGTTGATGAAACTTATTTTTTTAACTGTTACCATAAGTCTGTTACAGCTGACAGTGTTGCAGTGATGATTCATTTTGTTGTCTCAAGAGAAGCAAGGAGTTTTCACTTGGAAAGGAGAGAGGCATTTTCTCAGAAGAATGCTAAAATAAAAGAGAAAAATTAATTTCAAATTGATGAAGCTGTACTGCACTCGGCATGGAGCTTTGTTATATACAGCAGCTCTGTTCTTCCTCTTAGATGGGCACCCAGAGCTCTTCTCCACACTAACAGCAGGTTAATAGATGGGCAAGGGAAGCATGTACAAAAAATATCCCACTTAATTGCTTTCCCCACCTCTCAGTCACAGTATCACATACACAGAGTCCCACATCTATGTACATGGTGCTCTTCGCCATGACAGCTTTGCCAGCACTTTCCTGGGAATATTCTATTTGTTTAATTTAGCAAATGGGGTGTCCAATATCTAATGACAGTTTCTTCCATGTATTCTCCTCTCTAGAGAGAAACCTGGACATCTCCTGTGAGGCGGCAGACCTTTCAGCTGGTGTCAAAAATAATAGCTTGCTTGACTTCATGGCGTGATGGGAAGTTACCCCAGGGTGAGTGTTAGTTGTTAAGCCCCCAGCCAGTTGAAGCTGAAATTTTCTGGCTTGGCATTAAAAAATAAAAATAAAGGTTATTTCAGGGCTCAAACATGTTTTTCCCCCCGCTCCTGTACTCATGACCTTCTTTTAATACGCATATAAGAGATAATCTATTGCTAATAATTTTCTAGTTTTTGTAATAGTACAGGAATAAACTCTATTCCTCACTCAGTGTGGCACCAGAGAGTGGATCATGCTGCGAGAAAGAACATTATGGGTCACTTTTAACTATTTTTTCTTTCCACTGGGGTTTCTGTCTAAGCCCAAGCTGAGGCTGAAGCTGCTGCCTGCGGTTGCCCTGAGCTGTGTCAGCTGGACACGCTCCTCCCGGGCTGGAAACTGGTTAGAGCCATAGCTTGAATGCAGCCGCATCTTGTCACACATTTTTGTAGGTGAGGAAAGCCAGTCCAGAATACATGACGCCAGCACAGCATGAAATGCTGGCGGAAGTTGTGGCTGGAGGCTTTCTTGCCTGTGCATGCTGCAGAGGCCAGCAGACACGGCTTTCCTGAGCTGCGCAGTGTGGCAATGGGGAGTCCCAGCAGTGGTGCTAGGCTGAGGAGATAGCTGGGACAGACTGCAGGCTGCTGGAAATACATGTAATTTTTGTTAGGTCATAATAAAATAAGAAATAAAGCCAGCCCTTGTTTAAGTCGATACTGAGGTACAAAGATCCAGGTCTTCTGGTTCTGCAGGTCTAGTTTTGCAGCTGGCATGGTCAGCCAGCCCTAGTCAGTCCTAAGTAGAAAGTGAATGAGCAAAAGGAGATGTCGTAGGTCCTTGCCAGTCTGTGCTTTTTTTTAATTGCATCTCAGAGGAGCATGGATGCATTTGCAGTCATCTGAGGAGATGCTGCTGAACCAGTAGCCATTTGTGAAGACCTTGTGGACAGTTCAGTGACAGTGGGCACCACTCCACCACACTGCTGGCAGCTTTTGGGAGGCCAGAAAACAGCCCAGACCCAGCAGTGCCAGTGGTGGGTCCAGCATTCTGCCACCTCCCCAAGCATAATGATGCCATGTTGTCAATATGTGAACATTCAACATCAACGGGCTCCCTTCTCTCTGCCTTTCTTCTTCACGAGTATTGTAGAGCAAACGCTAGAATGTACAACTCCAGTTTGAGATTGCTAACATTGCATCTGCTCTCATTGCAGTTGAGAAAGATAAAATTTTTCATTGGAAATATCCAGAGAAAATTATACTTGCTTCTTTTCTGTTCTTGCAAATATTTTAGCATCTAATCCTTGTTTCTGCTTTTAATTTATTATGAGCTGTCCAACAAAAGAATAAAGGTTAGTGTACGTCCTCCACCTTATTCACATATTCAAGTCTTTAGACCTGAAAAGACCAGAAGGATTCGAGTTTGCCCTGTGCATATCAGAGGGCTGCTAATAAGCTCTGCTGAAAGTCAAGGGCATGTTAGCTTGGCATGAGTGACTTCTTACCTGTGATATACCACCTGGGATCGGCTCTGAGTGTGAATAGGAAAAGACCCTTTCCTAAGGGCGTCTGCTTTTCCCTGTTCTATGCAAGAACTAAATAGGGCTCACTGTGTTCTTATACAGTACACAGAATACTTCAGCCCCACACAGTTGCTTTTCATATTACAGGCAGGTGATTAGGTCTCTTGTTTATGTAAAATAACTGGATTTAATGCACGTCTAAGTATTGGAGCGTTCAAAGTCACTAGAACAATCTAATGGAAGTCAGTGGATTTTTATTTAATTGAAGGAACTTCTTGGCATGAGTTTCTGAGTGAATGTAGCCATGGCCTACTTGAGATCAACGTTTTGTGATGAATTTAATGCTGTTTGAGAAAACTACTTGTCTTGAGAGCCTTTATTCCCCTACTCCAGCTGAGATTCCCAAGCAAATTGGCAGTGGTCTTCCTGGAATCTGGCTCCCAGCTGGGCTTGGACAGAAACAAGCCTAGAGACCATTGAGATGGGGTGGCTTTGCTGTGTGTGGACAGAAAATCATGCTGTGAGGACTATGCACAAGGAAATGTCATGTCAAACCAAGGAGTGCCTCGAGAGCTGGGCTTTGAAGTGCAGCTTTGGAGGTCAGCATCTTAAGTCTGCCTGAGGCTTGTATTAGGTACCGACATCTTCCATGTGATCTGTCCTTAGGGCCTGAACATGTTTGGGCATTTGGCCCTTAGAGTTTCTCAGTAACAACAATACGATATTTTTGGCCTGTGACTGGCCAACCAATCCATAGCACAACATTTCTGCTTCCTGGATGGATGCCAAAGCTCGGTACATGTAGAAATGATGACTAAACCAGGATAATCTCTCTGGGGCATGGCATAAGTCAAACAGCCCAGGGCCAAAACAGGAGCAAACTGGTAAGGCAGGCTAGAGATACCATGAGGGATTGACAGAAAATGTGAGGTAATTGCCCAGAAAACTAAGAGATGAGAGTCAGCAGAGGAATTAGAAATGGCTAAGAAGACAAAAGCTTGTTCCCACACCTTTGCTTACTTCCAGAACTGAATGTCACAGAGGAGTTTTTAAAGCTCTGAAAACGTGGGTGTGAGTAGTTGGTTTTCTTTGTTCTTGTTTTTTGCCAAGAGGAAACTCAGCGAATCTAATCCACTCCTCCTTGGCATGCCCTTGAGACATTATTCAAGAACAATCCTAATGAAATAATTGGGATCACACTAGTGAAAAATCAATTTGAGGTAAGACTCAGATTCTTTGCCTTTTAATAGTCTGAGCAAACACACTGGCCTTCATGAACTGCAGAAGGGCTGGGGAGCTTGTTCTTGTGAGATTTCCAGGTTAGTTCTGTGGAGACATCTGGACCTTTCCAGGATGCTTATTTGTATTAGACATGGACCTTTACCAAATCCTTAGTATGGAACCATGTGTGTTTGACTTTGAAGTCAATCAACTGAAGTACTGGTGTCAGTCTATGTCTAGAAGCATGCACAGTTGTGAATGCCAACATTTGACAGCTAGTGATGGAGACAGTTGGAGGGATCATTAGATCCCTATGTTGTAGCTCCATGAAAATCCATATGCAAAGGGGGAGAATTCTGAAGGGACAGACTGGAAAGATTGTAAATATTTTGCTTCTAAAAAATTAAGATTGTCTTTTCCAAATGGAGACAGCTGGTGGGTACATGAGAGTTGTGTAGTGACAGCAGCATTTTCTTGGAGTATTTTCAATTGAATTACACAAGTCCCTCTGTTCACTCCAGGAGCATCACTACTGCAACTGTGTCCCCGAGCTCAATGGGACCCAACAGAGAAAGGTTCTTTGAAAGCCTTGCAGTTTCATCTCATGATAACTATAATGAGCCACTGGGTGCTGCTGGGTAATCTACACATCAGTATGCAAAATTCCCAAAGGTTTCTGAACAGAGCACTCACCGGTGGCATGTCAGAACTGCTTTGTTAACCAGATGTGACTTCATTGCACAACTTGCAGAGTTATCAAATATTTCACTGCTTAATTAACAAGATGCTCACTTAATTAAGTAGATGTAAAAAGATGTGTGATCAATTACCTGTTTATCTGTCTGACGTGCTATCAGAACTGTTCCACAAGATAAGTCTTCATCGCGGATCCCACTTGGCTAAATATTTATGCAGAGATCAGGAGAGGGAGAGTCCAAATGACTTCCTGTGGGGCTCCTCTCCTGCCTTCCCTTGTTGTTCCTGCCCTCGTAGAACTCAATTCAATTCCTCTCATTTAAAAAGGTAAATTATGATTTTAAATGGTTTTTAATGTTTCCGATAACAGTTTTTGTTGTTGTTGTTTGAGGAATGGGAAGGGAGGGGGAAAGCTGGAACAGAAGCATGGAGGGAAGGGCTGGACCTCTGCACGATTTATAACAAGGAAGCTGTTTTCCCGAGGAAGTCAAGGGACAGGAGCTGAAGGACAGCCAAGGAGACCTTCGGAGGACATCTGCGTTACTGTGAGCCTGCAGTTCACTCAGTGTCTTTCAACGTAAGTTTTTTGCACTTCTCAACAGCAAACTAGTGAAGCCAGTGTGGATGCACATAGCTTTAGTTGCAGAAGTTAGGTTGTGTATGCTTGCTTATCTGAGCCGAGAATCTGGAAACGGAAGCATAAATCCTAAAATCTGCATTTATAAATGGGAACATGGCAGCTAAAGGATGTGCTCAACAGCAGTGATCAAATCAGTGGTAAAGTGATGTAAGACCATGAACCTCCTGTCTATCGGAGTCAGATACTTTTCTCTAGGCCATGTTATCTCTTGTAACGCAAGCAGGCTGGATTAATTAGGGCTACATTTTCTCTATTGTGACTTTAGTGAGGATATAAGAAGGATGAATTTGTCCCTGGGGACAAGCCTGGTTTGTAAATGTAGTGTCCTTTTCTGTTTCATTGTACCCTCTAGAGCTGGTTCAAGGTTTCTCAGCAGTGCAGGGAAAATTGAATTCTGCTGCTTCAAATATGAGGGCAAATTGGCCTAAAAATGATGCATTTAGTTTGTGACTACAGCAAAGGATTTTTCCAAGGAAGTGAGAGGGAGGACAGCTAGGGTACAATAGTGAAGACTTTTGGCTATTTGGGGATGTTTTGGAGCCTTGGTTTGGGAAAAGCAAAGAGATGGGGAAATGAAAGGTTTGGGAGGAGTCATGGAATGCTCAGGACAGCTTGAAGAGAAGGGCTGAGAGGGGTTAGTGAAAGATCTGGAGGACATGGTCCAGGGAAGCATTTAGCAGCTGTTGGAGGAAGGTTTTTCCCCTTCCCCTAGCCTGCCACCCTACTGATTTTTTCCTCAGTTCTACCTCTGCCTCTGCATAAAGAGGGCTGCAAACGCCCTGGCTGGAGGTCCATGGACATGTCATTCTGTGAGCAGCAGAGCTAATGAAGCTGATGCTTACCTGGGGCATTAGTGGGGACTTGCATTGGATTCTCTGGTGTCTAATAGGATGTAAGTACTGATCTGTTTTCCCCTCTGTGGACATTCATAACATCTCTTTCCCAGGAGGATCTTCGCTGCCTAATAAGGGTCATGTTCATATTGCAGCCTTCACCTCTGTGTGGGCACTAATTGGGTCCTTTTCCTCTAACCAGCTGCCAATTTTCATAAACCATATTAGAATTTAATACCTTGGAGACTTCTTATTGTCTGTCAATTTTGTTTGAAATTGGTCAACAGGTTCAAAAGTTACTGGTGAAGGAGAAGGACAGCTGAGTGCAGATACACAGACAGGTGAACAGACAGATAGATGGGCACTGCATGTACTACCTCCTTGGAAAACCAAACTAAAACAAATGGGTAGGCTCTCTGGCCAATGCTGGTGTTCTTTGTTGTGTGACAATTGCAACCATAATACACCACAACATCAGCAGTATCAGTCTACATCCTTCTGCCATGCTGAGAAGTGTGACCTTTTCCTTGCAGCAAAACCAAATAGCATTGTGCATTGCCTGTCTAACCTAATGCTCTTTCTTAGTAAGTGCTCAGTTTCAAATCTGTGTGTGCCACCCTCGTCTGTGCAAAATACACAATGACATGTCCTGAACAAAACGATGGTCTTCAGTATCCAACCAATCCTACTTGTGCCTTGCAAGGTGAGGATGTGGGACATTATAGCCATATGTTTTTTCCAGTCCATCTTGGCACCTGACAGGCTGTAGTCCCAGCACAGGTTACTCCTCCTGGGTCTCCTCATGAGTATGGTGTACCTCATAAGCTGGGATGAGGTGGGATCATGTACCAGCCACTGTCCTCACCAGCAGGATTCGTGTGGCTGTGGGATTAAATATGCCATTACTCAGCAGGGGATGTAATGGCAGGCATGCTCCTGCAAGCTATTTATGGAGATTTCTTAGTATCCCTGCCCCTTTCTGCATAGTGGCGATACCAAAGAGTAGGGCTGGGCAAATAATTGGACTTTCTGTTTGTCTTCCCACATGTGCTCTCTGCAAGGAGGACACCCCATCTGATAGAGAATAGACGGAGGTGACTTTCCCACATGGAACAGTCTCACTCTGCACAGTACATCCAAACACTCCCCAGGAGTGGGATGAACAAAAAAGGCTTCCAGCTCAGAAGTGATGACATGTACCCAGAGATGAATATTTACACCCTAGTCCTGAACAGGTACTCAGAGCAAGCAAGCAGAGTCAGCAGGGGGTCAGAACACCGTAAACCTTGAACCTGTTACAGCCCAGCAGTGTGTGCACTCCCCTAGCAGGAAAAAAATGTGGATTTGAAGTCTTCAAGATGACGGAGGGCTCCACAGTGATGTTACACAGATCAAATCAAGTACTCAAACCTCACTGGTTAAAAAAGCATAATACTACCTCTTCCTTCTCTTTTTTTTTTTTTTTAAATTTCTTTTTATTTCTTTTCCTGAATCTTCTCTTCCCTGTCTTCCTCTTCTTCCTCTTCAGTTTTGGTCAATTCACTATCAAGCAACAACAGCAACAACGAAGTTTCTCCCTTAAAGCACTGGCTTTTAAGCTGGGGCAGGCTAGTGCCACAACCGGTCGGAACTGTGCTTATGTTGCAGTGGATTATTTGGCTGTTCCTAATCTCGTTCCAAAAGCCAGCTGCTTCCATATGGGCCTGACTTCAAGGATGTGCCAGTCAATGGGATTTCAGGCTGGGGTTCTAATGAAACATGCACTTCAGTGGGTACAGCTCTGACATCCTCAAACAGCATTTTTCAGAGATTCTTTCCACAGAGATTTCTGGGCTGCAGCCCGGTGTTATAATTATGACACAATCCTTATACATTTTTATCCCAGCTAGTAGCACTGGGGATATTTTAATGAATCATATAAATGTTTAATCCTTGTTAGAATCCTGCTAAGCTCTTTCCCTTAATAATTATCTTGTGGGTTAGCTCAGTCAGTACAAAACTGTAAGACAAGAAAAACATCCCAGAGTCTACGCTGGAGTCAAACAACTCAGCAGTGCATTTGAATGCAATGGGAAGTGGAAGTTTAGGATCAGCCAGTTCAGATTGGCAGGCCAATGAACCCTCCCCTGTGGCCAGTGGGCTATGCAATTTGTGATGCTGCTTTACTCATGCTTTTGGCAGAGGTTATGAATCAGAAGCATTTTTGACAGCACAGCACACTTTCTACATGCACAGCCCAAAAAGCCAAAGTGAGCGAAGTGGCAGCACAAAAATGAGTTTTTTTTCCAAACCCCTCCAGCTTCACTCAGAGCTTCTGAGTCACTCTTGAAATCTCACTGGAGAGAAATGAGACACACAAAAAACTCAGCTGCAGGATGGCTGGGAACGTATCCTGTGTTTATCAGGCAGGAACCTAAAGACTTGGCTTCTTGAGGGCAATGTTTATACCCTATTCAGAGTGAGACCAGTGGGCTGCTGCCACTGATTTTGGTGAGAGATGTGCAAACAGCTCTTATGAGATGCCTTTGTATTCAAAGGACTAACTGGACTGCAAGATGGTTGTTGAATGATTCAGAGGGGGTTGAGTACACTGAGACATGAACTGTCCTTACCAGCGGGCCCTCAGCAGTCTGAGCTTCCTTTCAGGGGTCAAAGCCAGTTATTTGGTAGGGACAATCTTCCACATTTGCACACAGATGAGCTGTTGCTTTCACTGCAGTAGAAAATGTAAGTATTTCCAAAGACATGAGAGGCTTTCAGTGTACTAGTGAAGGGCACTTGGGTTTTACTTCTACTGTCGAATCCAGCAGGAACGCTTGCTTGCCCCACTGGTGCTTTTATTTACGGTCTGTGGGATGACTTCAGATGGTAATGGGGTAGGGGGTCTGACCCTTAGGGTCTGATCCTGCTTCACTGCAGGCAGGGTGAGCTGAGATGGCATAGGACTTACGCTGAACTTTGCAGCACAGACCCATGTTTGGTACCTGTTGAGTATCTGGAGCTCTGATGCGTCACAGCCTTATGGATACTGCAGATTCGTAGTTGGAGGGCTGGACTTTATATAAAATCCAGACAAACTGATGTCCCAGCTTCATTTATTCAAAAATTTCCCTTCCTGTTTTCTGTGTATTGGTAGTCCCTGGTGCCAGTGAGAGACTGTGATATTTCCATCATATGAAACATGCAGGAAAACCTTACTCATGAACAGGTAGTTCTAAGCCAGTTTTTTTGCAAGCCCTGGGCTGGGACTCTGGTAGGCAGCACACAGCTCTGTCAGTATTCCATCCTAAGCAAGGTTGTTCTTGCTGCTTTGTGCAGTTTATCTGCCTATAAAATGGTGACAGTGCTGTTTTCCTATATAAACTCATTCTGAGAGCTACCACTGAAAGATGCGATAGAAAAGCTGTCAAGAATTTCCCCCAGAAGAAAGCTGAAGAAAGCACAGTGCTGCTGTTGACATGGGTTTCATATGATTAAGAGCTACTTTGCCAGAGTGTGTGCAATGAGCATCCCCCATGTGAGGTTTTGCTTTCTGGAGGTACCTCCAGGGAGCACCAAGAGATGCATTACCACCTCTGCTAAATCTAAAGATACCATGGTCATGGACCTTAGTACTATTCCTCAGTCAGGCTTCCCTTTCACAGCTGTGGGCAGATGAGCTGGTCCACAGAAACTCTGTATTGGAGTGCTTTGCATGTTGTGCAGGACAGAAAGTAAGGGATAAAAGTTCCTCCCTGGGGTTAGGGTAGGAATGAGACTCTGCAGCGATATAAAGAGCTATAAAACTGGCCTTATTTGAAGGATCTCCGTGGTTAAAAGAGAAAATTACAGCAAATGCAACTTGCAACTTTGAGCTTCACATCTGGACTGGGGACTGGTTACACTTTAAAGGTCTGCTTCTGAAAGATCTCAGCATATTGCAAAGTGTTAAATTTCAGCATCAGTGTATTATGGTCTTTGAGGTTAAGCAAATCCACTCGCAAAAGAAAACAGGATCCAGTCCAAAAGCTGATTTATGCAGACTTGGACTTCATCCTATAGATCTGCGCTTGGGAAACTCGTGCTTTAGTCAGGGTGTTTCTGCACTGAAGAGACCTGCAAGGTCGGACACTAACATTGCTAAGATATGCCAAAGCCATGGATCTAAGCTTACTTGCATATGGTGTCGTTACTCACATCAGCAGAGGATGGAGTTTATCCTCCATCCAGTGACTCTTCAGATTTTTAATTTTCTCCCTTCCTTGTGGGAAGGGCTTAGCATTAAAGACCACATTAAATGTAGTTTTATCAGTAATAGCTCAGGCTGTTGCTGTAAGGTGGACACCTTAAAAACTTATCTGTAAACATAGCAAGGGGAATCTCATAGTCAAGGGATTTCACAAAATATTCTGCAGGTCTAGACTTCCAAGGGAAGTGACTTCCTGAGGAACAGACCCTCCAATGAGGGTGCCCTGCCTCTGGACAGGCAGCACCAAATTCTTTGCTAATAAGCTGTGCTCATTTATACCAGCTGCAAACCTAGCATGCCAGCGCAAATTTCCTGTTTTGGTGAAAACATTGCTTGTGAACCTTGTTGCATTTACAGTGCCCATATCCCTTCACGTAGAGCCTGATCTTGATTAGGCCGTGGGGACTTTGGATTTCCCTCCAGCCTCCAGAGCAATTCCATTGAATTTGGTACTTCCACTGAAAACTTCACTTCGTTGCAATATAAAACCAGCCAGAGAGTAAAGTTGCACCTCTGAAGAGTAATGAAAATATGGGGTCTGACATGGCTGTATTTTTCCAGCAGGGGTAGACTGAATCGTCTCTTGATGTACACCCATGTGGCTTCACAAAAGGATATTTTTTTCTCCAGCCATTTTTGATAGAAGCTGTGTACTGATGGGTGGCAGAGGGGTGTCTGATGCTTGCATGTATGATGCGATGTGGAAGAACCCAGCAGCTGAGTGGCTGCGAGAAGAAGCCTCCTGTTATCTATTGTGCATGGAGCCTACCCTGTAGGTCCGCCTTGGCAGACACATATGGAGAGAGCCCGTTTCATCTGCTCCTCGCTGGCTGCTGAGGGCTGCTCCTGCGCGGCCGCGGAGGGCTGGGGGGCCCAGGCTGTACAGTTGTGGTTGCAAATTCCTGGGTGGGGAGGGGAGCTGCGGTGCTGCACGGGGGAGGCTCGGCTGGGGACAGGGCGGGATCTTTTCAATGGCAGCACAGAGGAGCTGAGGATCGGTTAATTAAAACTCTCGCAGATGGTTTAGGTTATGGGACACATGTGTGTGCCTGGCCGCATGATGCTCATCTGAGCCAATTAGCTGCCTGGGAGAGGGATGCCAACCTCGTGCAGGGTGCTGGTTGGGCTGCTGGTGGGGGACAGCAAGGTGAGGAGGGTTCCCAGGCTGCATGGTGAGTGCTGGGGTTGCCCAGGAGCCTGCAAGGTGGGCATCAGCCGGGGGTCTGTCTGCTGTCCTCACTGCAGAAATGGCATAACCTGTGGTTACAGACTGAGCCTCGAGTGCTGCTGAAGAGTGGTGCCCACAGGGTCCAGACCTGCTGGGAGAAAGCTGTCTGGGAACGGCAGCAAGCACATTACCTGTGTGCCCTCTCTCTGGGGCTGGGTCACTCCACCGTGTGCCCAAAGGCCACAGGAGGCTGTGGGAGCTGGGAACTTTGCCTGCACTGCATGGTGAGGAGAGGTGAATGTGCTATGTGCTCTGCTCTCATTTTGCATTGGGAAACTGGGGAGAAGTGCTGACTTTCAGTGATATAAGCACAGTCCAGGAATGAGTTTCTTAAAATAGGTTTTGGTTAAAATAAAATAAAGAAATATTTTAAGAAAGTTAGAACAATACAGCCAGCAATTTATCCTGTCACTGAGCTCTGTGCAAACCACACAAATATGCTTGAAATATTAGTAAGTCAGTGAAATTATGTCATTGGGTCGAACTGAGAAACAGAAGTACGACAGTAACAATTGTTTAAAAACCAGATGACTAAAGACAGGAAAAAGAAAACCCATCCAGCTCCACCCTGTCAGATTAACAAATGAATAGTAAACCTTGATTATTGGCTAACATTTGCTGGGACATGAATTTGCAGATGCGCAGGAGCCTGAGCAGGTTAATGGTCAGGGAATGGCGGCTCTTGGTTCTTCGATGCTGGTTCATGGCATTACATGGTTCTGAGCTGGAGGCAGCCCAGGTCTCACCCACCATGCTGGTGTGTGTGCGTGGCTCATTGTGGCAACCAGCTTGGGTCCCCAAGCACTGCTGTGTGTCTAGGCAACTTGCAATTTGCTTGGGCTAATCAACCCTTTAATCTCAAAGATTTTTGACTGTATTGCTAGACATTTGGAAGTTTGGATACACAATGCTGTTTGGGTTTTGATTTGCAAAGCCAAATGCCTTAAATGCTCTAAGGACTTTACCCACAATCATGCTGAAAGTCTGTGTTGGAGTAGGGAACTGAAGCAAACTCTCCTTCCAAATCCAAGGTGCTGGTATAAATTCTGAGTCAAATATGACCATCTTTCAGCCACTGCTGGCCCAGTAAATGGTGGCTAGAACTGCCTGAGCTTTTACAACTTGGAAGGTGCCTTCTTTCCTCTGGGTGAAAAAATCAGATTTTCTGCTGAAATTGTTTATGGACCCTTCTCATCCTTGGGAATGAAACTGTTTTGGTGCCAGAAATACCTAATCCTAAAATCCTGCCTGGAGTGCAGGAACCAATATAAGTAAAGGGGAAATAAATTATTAAAAAAAAATGTAAAAAGAAAGCTGGAAAATATTAGAATCATAGAATCATTTAGGTTGGATAAAACCTTTAAGATCATTAAGTGCAACCATTAACCCAGGACTGCCAAGCCTATCACTAAACCATGTCCCTAAACACCACGTCTAGTGTTTCTTAAACACTTCCAGTGATGGTGATTCCACCACCTCCCTGGGCAGCCTGTTCCAATGCTTGACCACCCTTTCAGTGAAGAAATTTTTCCTAATAGCCCATAATGAACCTCTGCTGGCATAACTTGAAGCTGTTTCCTCTTGTCCTATCACTTGTTATCTGGAAAAAGAGACTTCCCCCCACCTGCCTACAGCCTCCTTTCAGGCAGTTGTAGAGAGCAATAACATCCCCCCCTGAACCTCCTCCTCTCCAAGCTAAACAACCCCAGTTCCCTCAGATGCTCCTCACAAGACTTGTGCTCCAGACCCTACATCAGGTTGCTCTTCTCTGGACATGCTCCAGCACTTCAACATCCCTCCCAAAGTGAGGGGCCCAGAATTGGACACAGGATTCAAGATGCGGCCTCACCAGTGGTGAGCACATGGGGACAATCACTGCCCTAGTCCTGCTGGCTACACTGTTTCAGATAGAGGCCAGGGTGCTGTTGGCCTTCTGGGCCACCTGGGCACACTGCTGGCTCATGTTCAGCTGGCTGTCAACCAGCACTCCCAGGTCCTTTTCCACCAGGCAGCTTCCCAGCCTCTCTTCCCCAAGCCTGTAGCGCTGCGTGGGACTGCTGTGGCTCAGGTGCAGGACATGGCACTACTTGTTGAACCTCATACAGTTGGCCTTGGCTCATTGGTCCAGCCTGTCCAGGTGCCCCTGCAGAGACTTCCTACCCTCAAGCAGATCAGCACTCCCACCCAGCTAGGTGTCGCCTGCAGACTTACTGCGGGTGCACTCAATGCCCTCATCCAGATTGTCAATATAGATATTGAACAGAACTGGCCCCAGTGCTGAGCCCTGGGGAGCACCACTTGTGACTGGCCGCCAGCTGGGTATAACTCCATTTGCCACCACTCTTTGGGCTCAGCCATCCAACCAGCTTTTTACCCAGCAAACAGCACACCCATCCAAGCCACGAGCAGCCAGTTTCTCCAGGAGAATGGTGTGGGAGATGGTGTAGAAGGCTTTATTAAGGTCCAGGTAGACAACATCCACAGACTTTCCCTCATCCACTAAGCTGGTCATCTTGTTGTAGAAAGAGATCAGGTTCATCAAGCATGACCTGCCTTTCATAAACCCTTGCTGGCTGGGCCTGGTCCCCTGGTTGTCCTGCACATGCCATGTGATGGTGCTCACGATGATCTGCTCCATAACCTTCCCTGGCACCAAGGTCAGGCTGACAGGCCTGTAGTTTCCCACATTCCCCATCCTGCCCTTCTTATAGATGAGCATCATATTGGCTAGCCTCCTGTCTTCTAACCTTGCCGGTTAGCCAGGGTTGTTGATAAGTGATGGAGAAAAGCTTGACGAACTCTTCCACCAGCTCCCTCAGTAGCCCGGGTGGATCCCATCTGGCCCCACAGACCTGTGCATGTCTGAGTGGAGCAGCAGGTCACTGTTACCTCCTGGACTGTGGGGACTTCATTCTTCTCCTTGTCCCTGTCTTCCAGCTCAGGGTACTGAGTACCCTGAGGGTAAAAATTAATTGGAAACCAAGACTACAATAGGTTAATGAAAGGGAAGCTTCCATCAAAATTTAGAGGTTTGCTAAAACTAAAATATTTTTGTGAAGAATTGATAATAATGAAAGCTCATATAACAACAGAGGAGGTGATGGAGATGTGTGTTATTTAAATGAACTGAAGAACACAGTGTAAACTAATCAATGTCTCTTTACCTTGGTCTGTAGAGTGAGAACTCAGGGATGGCAAGTTTGGTGTAACTGACCTCAAGGGAGGTAAGCAAAGTGTTGAAAGACACTGCAGTTTGAAAACTTTCTGAGAGTCTGGGGCTTTGGTCATGGCTTTGCAGCATTCCCGACATCAGAGCTGGCTCCACAGGTGCTGGGACCTGTGTGACAAGGCTGAGCAGGTGTGACACAGTACCTGTAGCAATGTTTCTGCTGTGCTTTGAAGCCCCGACTGGCAGTGCTGCCCTGAGGACTGCTGTGCTGCCCTTCTTTGCAAGGAGCAGCCATGCCCCAGGAGTCTCCACCCTCCAGTACGGGGTCTGCTGGGCACACCTCTGTGGCATTTAGTGGGCTGGTGCCTATGGCCTGAGGAGCTGGGGTATGAAACAGCCATCATCAAACTGGTGTGACTGTGTTAAGAAGCTGCAGAGCCTGCCTTAGGCACGTAGGCTGGCTAACTTGGTTTAAGCACAAGCTAATATAGGCATGCACATTTTTATCATCTTGCTGCACCCTGGAGCAAGCTATACGTGTCTACAAAAAACAGTGCTGGAGACCCTTAAATCCCACTGGAAAAACAGGATCTCAGCTCCTAAGACATTGAGACACTTGCAGAAATATCCGTGTTGCTGCTGTCAGCAGCAGTGGCAGTAACACTGGGCGCATGGCACTGCTGTTTCGCTGGGTGCTGGTGCCTCTTCCAGTAGTGGGAGAGGAAGAGCCAGAGAAAGGAACTGTGATTACTAACCTGACACTGAGCTGGAGGAAATGTCCTCACTTCTGTTTGTGGCTCTTGTTTCTTCTCCGGTTTTGATTCTAAAAATGTCTGAAGTGAGATCAGTAAAGGGTATTGATCTGAGGAGCCAACAAAACAACAGCAACAAGAACTAAGCCAAAAATCTCCCCACAAAGTCAGCTCATGAGGAAATCATGTGGGTCTGTGAGCTCATTTCTGCTGGAATTCCCAGTTGTGTGGATTTTACACTATCACAGGATACTTCTGTTCAGAAGGTACTTCTGTAATTCAGCTAGTTTTTCACCATCTTAGGTTAGGAGTGGGACAGAGAGAGCAGAAGTACGTGTGTCATTCTGCTCTGCTAAGCCAAAACTAAGCGCAGATGTACTGGAGATGAGACTGTTTAGCTGAATTGACTGTTTACCATAGCTGCTTTCAGAAAACACATAGAAACCTTGGCGTCTGTCACATGAAGCTGTTTGCTAGAGGGGAGCCCTCTGTCTCACCAGACTCAGTGTTGCTTCACATGAGCAGAAGGGTACAATAGTGCAGCAACTTGAAGGGCTGGACATTGTGCCGATGTCTACAGCAAGGTGCAAGATTACTTAATTGATTAGGCATTTGCACTGATATTAAAATGTACGCAGGATATTCTCCCGGTCCTGTTAAGATATTTGTGTTCTGTTTTTTTTGCACGCTGAAACACAAAGTAATCAGTGTCACAATACCAGTCTACCCATGGTGGTCTTGAAAGAAGCATGGGCTTTTGAGAATCTGGCCATTTTGTTTTCATGTATAAGGCTGACAAGGTTCCTTCCAGGACTGACTGAGCTGTCCGTGGTCAGGAGATGATATTTGGGATTGACACTGAAAGGTCCAGCTCCAGAGGGAAGGGGTACAGTGAAAATCCCATCTCCAGTCTAGGAAAAAGAACGTATGTGCATACAAATCCACATCCAGCTCTGCTAGTCTCAGTCAAGCAGGCAAATAAAAAGATTTTCAGAAGTCCCATTTGTAAAGATTTTATGGAATAAATAATCAAACGTGATTTTTGAGGCAACTGCCTCCAGATTTTAGAGTGGTTAGGCTCAATCAGCATCCTAGAGCTAGAGCTTGGACCGAGCTGCCTTCCCTCCCAGCCAGTGCTTGCACACAGGCTTCAGCTCAGATCAGCTTGACATTTGGGGGTGCTTGGGGTGGCAGAACAGGTCTGCTATCCTGCTGTGCCTCCACAGCTTGAGTTTCATCATTGGCCATGACCACTACCACTGCTATCATCTGCCACTGCCCCTGTCACAGGGCAGACCCATGCGTATATTAGGAGTGGGGCACCCAGGTCGAGGCGGCAGGGATTCTGCATATGGTTCTACGACACAACCTACCTCCCGTCATGTGCCATTAAGGGTCATGTGCCATAATCTGGCTTGCTGGACACGAGTATGGCTTTGACCTAACGGTGATGTGGTAAAATAAAACAACACTTCCAGTTCCTTTTTATTGACATCAGCTGGTTTCAAAAAGGGGGTTAGACAGGTCTTATGAGAGAAGTCTTCACAGTCCAAATAAAGGTGACAGTCTTTGAGTACTTTCTGCCTTTCCACCCTTAAATGAGGTAAACTTACTAGGTTGCCACAGGGGCAAGTTAGGGGATTTATCATTTAGTGAGTTCCTTTATGAAAAGTCACTTTTTAGATCAAGAAATCTGAAGAAAACGCAGCCCTTGCAGGTCAACAAGACGCTGAGCATTTTCTGGGGAGGAATTAAGGGGAGTTGGCTGCAATTTACCTCATCAAACTAGTATCATGTTGAAATTATTTGGTACCAGAGAGCTTATTGCTGTAGCCTTTGAAGGAAACACGCCTGAAGCATCTTACCACCCTGTCGTGGGGATGTCTAGGTGCTTTCTGGAGTTCACAGGCTAGCAGGAAGCATCAAAACATGCAAATTTTAGGTTTCAGACAAAAATAAAGAAAGGAAGGGACTTTTGTTGGTTCTTTTTGTTTTCCAGTGACCCTCATTTTAATGTAGTCTGGCTCACTTTGCCAAGATGAACATGATGTGTTCTACTACTGACCATGGTGTTGGCTGAGGGTCAGGGAGTTTGCAGGACATTTGCAGGAAGAAAAGCACCTGTCACGAGGCAGCTAGGCATATCAGACACTTAACAGCCAGGTCAGGAATGGGTTCCACAATGAGATGTTTTTGCATGCACCAATTAACTGAAAGCATCCGAGTAAAAACAAAAAAAACCACAACCCTTTCAGGATGGTGCAGGAGGGGTAAAATCCTTTCTATGCTGAACTTAAAAGCAAAGCGCACACAAATCAACAAAGCTAGGATCTCACCTTTTATCTTTCTGTTGGATTTTGGGGAAGACGGGGTGTTTTTAGGGACTTTTTATCTCCCTTTCTCTTTCCTGTATTATCATCCTGAATTATCATCCAATGTTATTGAAAAAGAGGGGTCTGAGGCAGTGAATTTTTTCCGGGGTTGGTGTGTGGGAGGTATGTGTCTCTGGCCTGATGAGCTGTGTCCCCTGGCACCTGCAGTTCCTGGGGGCAGGTCTCCTCTCTCTCCATCAGCAACAGTAGTGGCCCTGTGGTGGGGGCCTGGAAATTGCAAAATCACAAAGGAGAGGGAGAAAAAAAGGCTCCTCAGTCTGATGACACAGCCTACAGGTCTCTGCAAGAGTCCCTGGGTTTTGTCTGTTTTACCCTTGCTGTGCCTGGGCTCAGTCCCAGATGCTGATGGACTTGGGGATGTGATGGAGAAGAGAACGTGTGAACTGGAGGCTGCAGCAGCCTTGCTGGCAGAGGGCTGGAGCAGTGGGGGCTGGAGCAGAGGGCTGGTGATCGCCTCCACCCATAAAGCCGAGAGAGGGGTCCAGAGCCGGGTCTGCCCAGGGAGCGAAGGGCTACAGCATCCAAACTGCCCTGTTGGGGCTGGGCAGTGGTGCCAGCTTCCCTGGAAGCACACGGTCCTCTGCAAACCTCGCAGCCCTTTCCTCTTGCCTGTGCTCTGAGATGGCTTTGAATCCAGGATTTAATCTGGACTGTTTTTTGGACAAACTGCAGGGTGGAGGGGTTGTTGTCGTACCTTCCTCTGCTATTTATTTTTGCACTGTGCACACTTACCACCATTGCCCAGAACAAATTCAGGAATTATCTGCAGAAAACTGTGCAAATCAGGTAGAGTCATTTGTTTATAGTTCAAAGTGAGGCATTAAAAACAATGGGCCGAGTAAAGCATGAAAGTAGATCAATCCCAACCCTGTTTTAACTTCCTCTCCTTCAAGATCACTTTGAACCTACAGTAATTATGATTCTTTCTGCTAGCTTAAATCACCCTTGCCCTCATTAGAGCTGTGCAGAGTGACCATTTTCCATTTCATGAGTTGCCACGTGTAAAAGCTGCTGTGTTTGCAAGTATTCAGGCATACCTGGCTGCACTACACAAGTCATAAGTGATAACAGTCATAATTAATATCCATTATACACCTTCCGTTTACACTGACATCACTGATAACATCAAGCGTAATTTATGTGGTGCTATGAACAGCAAGCTTCAGTCTCTTCTGAGGCGTCCTAGACATGGGCTCGTTGGTCCTGCAGGGAAAGAGGTCCCTTTTAGGCACTCACCCTGAATATTTTGAGGTGACACAAATGACCTGAGACCATATAAAAAGTATACCATTTCTGTGGGCTTAGGGTGAAAAAAAAAAAAGGAGTGGGTTCTCAACAGCTGAGATTTTTTTTAGACAGTTTTAGATGTTGATGATCTTTTTAAAATTCAGTGTTAGATTCTTGGACACACTTACTGCTCCAGCATGTTTCTCCAAAAGCTATGACCCTGTTCATAGGTGTCAATCACTTTACATACACTGAGAAGCCCATCTGCACATATTAAAGAGATACTCCTTTTCTACAGTGATATTTTGGAAAAAAAATGCTACCTATAAACATTCACATTAATATGTCCTTTTTCAGGGTGTGATTTCAAAAGGCTTCTCGTGACTTCTGTCAGGGAAGTGGGTCCTATCTCTTTCTCCTGCCTTTAAAACAGAGGTCTTTGGAGACCTCTAAATGTTATAGCTGGCGTTATAAGGCACCAGTTCGCCTTCACAGCAGAGAAAAAGAAAGAATCGATATTCTTTAAATATCTTAATTGCCTCTCCTGATATCAGCACTGTTATGTCAGGGGTAATTTGGTTCCTTAATTACCTCGGAAGGAGTCCGAGCATCACCAGGAGATGACAGTAAAAAACCCAGGAGGACGTATAGCATCCCCGAAAGGTCTAAATGGCTGCCCGGCGGTGTAAACTTTTGTACCCCTTTCATGCCCGTGGAGGTTAATCTCTCCACGTCCTCCTCTTTTCATATGCATGAAGAAGAGGAGATTTAGGGGTTGGTGGGCGGTGGGGCGGACGCGGGGGGTGCACGGCCGGGGGCAGCTGCGGGGCTGCCGGCGGGGAAGGGGCCGGCAGCGCGGCCGGGGACGGGCCCACTGAGCGGAAAGAACAAACTCTCCGGACCCGTCTGACACGCGGGTCAGGGGGTCACCCCGAGCTGGTGGAGGCGGCGCAGCAGATTGGAGGCTCGCGATGCCCCTCCGACATCATTTAGACAAACAAGCAGATGGCAGGTGTCAGCGGTGACAAAGAGCCATCTGTGCAGCGGGGACCATCCCCTCCATTCTCTCACAGGCTACTTCATTAAACCCTCACTTCAGAGTGACTGCGCCATAGCCTTTAACCAACGGGGCCCCTGGTAGCATGGGGTGGTGGGTTTTTTCCCCTTCTTTTTTTTTTTTTTTTTTATATTATTATTTAAAGGCTGCTCCCGTTCTGCTCTCTGCTGCCTACAGGCAGCTTGTTTGTGCACCTTCTTGCCTCTGAAGGGGCAGGAGGGGAGGAAAATAAAAACAGAAACACCCAACAAAAACCTCCTGCCAAGCTGAAGAAAAACGTGTTTGTGCAGAGCGGAACCTGTGACTGTAAACATGGCAGGGGGAGGTTAAAAATACCCTTGGGGACTGCTGGTTATCTGGGTGGAGGGGCCACAGGGAAGCTGTGGGCAGTCCAGGGGGGTTTCATCGGGCAGGGGCTGTGCAGGGCAAGCTGGGTGCTTGTGGGATGATGGTGTCCTCAGGCCTGGCCCTTCGGCCTCTCCTCTCCCTCTGGAAGCAGAGACAGCACCTCTGCTCCTCCAAAAATCTCGGGGCTCCTTCCAAAACGCCCTGTGGGGTGCCACCTCCCTAACCCCCACAGATCTACACAACCGCCTGGCCGCAGGGCAGGCCCCAGGAGCTGGCCTCGGTGAGGGGATCGGGATGGCGGGCAAGGAGAAACGAAGGCGCGAAGCCATGTCCAGCGGGGCCGCTGGAGGTGGCACTGGCGGGGCGGGGGACGCCTGCTTGGCCCCGCTCTGCAAGCCTCTGGTGACAGCAGGCCCGAGCAGAGGAGACATCTTTCTCACTGGCCCCAGGGGGAGGCAGGGGTGGGGGACAGGTGTGCCCCATAGTTTATTTATTTCTGTGCCTGGCTGGGCTGTGGTGGGGGATCTGGGAACTTTCTAGGCCAGTGCACCTCTGCGGCCAGTCGCGCTCCTTTAGCCTCCCCTGCAGATCCCAGCGGAGAACGGCACCGGCGGCGCCTCTGCGGAGGCCTGGTTGTCCCAGGGAGTCTCGGAGGAGCTCTGCGAGGGTCGCCCCGGTGACTCCCGGCCCCTTCCCGCAAACAGCAAACGGCGAAAGGAGAAACCCCGCCACGGGCGGCAGCCGGGTGGGTGGGAAGCACGCTGAGACACCTCTTCTCCCCCCTCCCCGTCCCCCCATCTCGGAGCGTGTGGAGGCACCAGAAAGCAATGCTCATAAGTAACTCATTAGAGGATGAGTTTTTCTGTGTGATGGATTTTGGGGTTGGTTCAAACAAAGCAAAAGCTATTCCCAAGCTCTGCCAAGTCCCTCATCAGGCTTGAACTGAACTTTTTAGGAGCGCTGGAACAGTTTTGGTTTGTTGTTTTGTTGGGGTTTTTTGGTGGTTTTGTTTGCTTGTTTAAACGGTTCTCCGCACTTTCTGGTTTGAGCTAGGGAAGCAGAGATGGGAGCATTGAAAAGCTAAATCAGAAGCTCTCCTTGCATCATCACTGATTTCTGTGGTACCAGATAGGCCTGGAAATACCATAGAAAAGTGCATTGTACAAGAGCTTTCAGACTGAGGCGGTTCAGACACATTTAGAGCTACAATGTTTGGTCGGCTGAGCTGGTTGAAGCCAACACTTTTCCTTTGCGAGGCAGCAGCACTCACCTGGGTAGTTACCCTGTGCATGGTGGCAATGTAAGGGGCATCATTCCTTCTTACAAGGCCCGCTTATGATCACGGCTTCTGATTTATGTGGACGTACCCTTGCTCCTTCCTATGAAACTGTCCCAAACAGCAGTGTAAGAAGTGTGGTCCAGGTCCTTCCCTCAACCCTTCTGGATGTCAAGGCATGAAAAGTGAGAAGGGAAAGAAAAGCCTCCTTTTTTCAGAAGCAGCTACATCTGGCTTTTAGACTGGCAACATCAGATCCTTTATTAGTTTATAAACATTGGAGTCCTCTGGGGAGTTGTCCAGATCCACTTACAGCCTCTGAGTGACAGAAGCGATGCTTGGAGTAAAGGCAGCATCCGTGAAGGAAGTTTGGCTTCTCTCTTAATAGAAAAAGGCTCCTGGGACTGCAGCAAAAGACTGACCAGTTACACACTGGAAACCCTTTAGTGCCAATAGTCGCTCCTCTCGGTGGAGGGGAAATGGCTGGTTGGCTAAGAAGGGAAAGGGGCTAAGGTTTTCCATCCTATTAGTGTGTTTACTTAGGGCAATTCCCAGTCAAACCACCTTGCTTAGGCTAGCTGGAGAATAAAATCTTGGCAACCTACCATCCACCTTACAGGCCTGGCAGGGCTTCAAGTATCTTCATCACTAAAGGTCCACTCCCCACTTAGATAATTCTCTGAAAAATAGCTGTATTTGCCAACAGCTTCCTGTTTCTCCTGATAATAAGGTGAAAATTTCTTATTCCTGACAGCTCATAAAACAACCCAACCCAAAACCTAATGAATTCCCACCCAATAAATGGAGGAAAAGCAGCAGATGACCAACAGTACATTTGCAGCCAGCCTTTAAGTGGGAGTTGGGAGTGCCAGGTGTGTGTGTGAGCCCACACTCACGTGTATGTGAATAAAATATAGTTCAATCTCTTAACTGGTAGGTTCCAATGGAAACATTGAGATATTTTTAATACAAACAGGTTTTACCAGTAAGCAGCAATAATTGCCATCTGCTTATCACAAGTCTTGGCTTTTAACTGTTTAATTTCTGCTGGCTGCAGTTCTTTCCATCGTTAAAAGATGTGGGATTCCTACAGAACATTATGGTATGGTAATCTGATTTACATGGCTACAGGGATAATCATGAAGCCTTAAATAAGAAGTCAGGATTTGAATGATGCCATTTCCTTCTGGAGGTGGGATGTTTTCCCCGATGGTATATTCCCATCCCATGGGTTTCATCAGCTTTGGTAAGCTACAGTACATGAAGAAGAAATTGCATCGGGCAAAGGCTCAAATAGGTTGCTGTGGTCCAGCTTCCCTCCTCTGTCCCCTGGAGAGATGAATTTCAGGAAGAGGCATTTAGGCAGCTAAAACTGACCAGGGTATAACGGCGTGAGCACGTTGTCAGTACAGTCTGACATTACTTTTAAGGAGGTTCTATCTTGCCTGATCGATGCGAAAAGGGTCAGGGTTGCAGCTCAGTATCCTCCTTGTCTTCTTTGAACAAATTAGTATCCATAGACACAATCAGGCCCTCAAATACTCACAGCTGTGGTTCAAATGAAGTCTCCTAATGAAATGCAAATTCAATAAGACAGTTACATGATCAGCATCAGCTCATTAAGGCCTGCCGAGCCTGTGTCCGTTCTTTGTTAGACTGGCATAACGCTCCCCCCAACTTTCATGGAGTTACCCTGGGCTGAAAGCTGCCAGGCTCCAGGCAAGGTTTGGCCCAGACAGCCAGCTGAGGGGAAGAGATGCGCTGCACTATGCTGTGCTGCCAGATCAGTGGCATCGGGCTGAGGGTCAAACTTGCCAGCTTTGAAGGAGGGCAGAGGGCTTGGGTTTGCTCTCCTCTGTCCTGCCATGAAAACAGCAGGAGGCCTCCTGGAGCTGCAAGGTAACACTGATACAAAGATCCCAAACCCCAACCCAAGGCAAGACTGAAATCAGGCTTGCACTTGGGATTTTCCCTGCAGAGGCACTCATCTTGCATTTGCAACCTTCTTGAAGTCACTGCTCTTTCCTCGGTCACGGTAGGCAGTCGAAAGGGTGTCAGGCAGCTGGCTTGCTACCTTCCTGACCCCGTTTCACAACGTCTGCGCTTCTGTGAAAGGGTTGCCCCAGACAAAGCACAAGGGATCCACAGCCTTGTATCCAAGTACAGGGTGTTTTTTCTCTTTTTTTTTTTTTTTTTTTTCTTTCTCCCTAGCCCCCGCATATGTGGCAATGTTTGACAGGTCTGACCTGCTCAGCCATAATGAGCCGTTGGGAGAAAAGGGACAAATGCAGTTACCTCTCGCCACAAGTCTTGCTGCTGGGAGATGAACTTTGCTACTCTGCCTTGGCTTTAATAAATGCCCCTCAGTGTATCTCAGTGCAAATGTGTTTCCTTTTCATTTTCAAATAGGGATGAATCCAGTATGTTGGATTAGAAATTTCCCATCACTGACAAAAGTGAAGGGGGAAAAAAAGCCATGTAAAGTTCAAGAGGAGGGCAAAGGGAAGAATGAAAACAAAATGAATGAGCATGAGCACGTTTCTGGTTGGTTTTTGGTTTTTTTGGGGGTTTTTTTGTTTGTTGTTGTTTTTTTTTTGTTGGTAGAATTCTCCAATAATTTCTGTTTTAAGATTTCTTTGCTGAGTTTTTTTTCTTGGAGGTGGGGTGGGGTGGGGGTGGGGGCTGGAGGTGGGAAAAAGCAGCATAAGGAAATTGGTTTTTTACTAAAGTTATTTATACATTAGATCTATGAATTCCATGTGAGTTGTCCACAATAGAGGTACAAAAATGCAAGCATACTTAATATAAAGCAAAAAGAGCCCTTTAATAGCTGGATTTCAGTTGTGGGGTTTCTGCTATTTGACTTTCAGTTTAACATCTATGTATTAAAAATTAATTTGGGTTACATTTATCATGCATAGGAATAACTGAGCAGTTGCTTAGGGGCATAGCAAATCCTGGAAAACTAAATACATAAAATAAATGCAATTTTATACATACAGTGCATTCAGGACAGATTTACTGTAGCAGGCTGTAGCCTCTCCTCTCTTTCCATTAGCACCTTGTTCTGTGGCTGTTATGATCTGGGTCACAAGAGGAGGGAACTGGGTTTTGAAGAAGAAAATGAGAAAGACGAAACTGTGCTTTGAAAGAAATACATATCCAAACCAGAGGAAATCCTTAGGAGACAAGCATGATAAGAGGTCAAGCAAATACAACGTATAAGAACAGGCTGAAGGAAATGGAATTAGTTTGGAAAAGCCAAGACTGAAAGGAGATCATAATAGCAGCCCTCAGATATCTAAGGTTAATAGAGGAGAGATACTGATATATTGCGCAAGAGAGAAGCAGGTTAGGAAAAGCTTGCTAACTGTAGGGAAGAGAAGCAATGGTTTAGGGCAGTGGTGGGGCCCTACTCACTGGAGGTTCAAAGTGTCGAGTGGGCTGATACTTGCTGGGCTTGGGCTCGGGCTCTTCACCTACCCTCAGAGGGGAGAGGAGGCAGTTTGTCTCTTGGGGTTCCTTTGCCAAGCTGTGACGCAGACTGTTTGTTAAGAACATAGGGAGGCAGGCAGTGGGGACAGGCAAGATGAAGTGGAATATTTTGCTGTTCTGATTATGCAAGCAGAAACTCCCAGTGTGAATGTGAAGACAGAAGGTCAATTTCAAATCAGACTCTAAGACAATTGCTCCGTTTTTCAGGGTCTGCTTGGCTTATCCCTTTTAGCCTCACTGCTTGTTCTTACTTTCCTATCTTTGACCCACATGTACTCCCCTGGACAGTTGCTAAAGTCATCTAGTCTGGAAACAATATAGTGTGGCTGTAGTAACTAACCTCCCCAGCAGTCACAGCAAACAAACAGCTTGTACATGCTCAGACTATAGTTTCCAGTCACGTATTGACCAAAATGTGCTCAGAGCAGTGACTGAATGACTTTGGTAACAGACACAATCATAAAAGCCAAAGAATCCTCACAAATGATTTGTGAGTAGGAATAGAAGTAAAATGTGTTGACTATATGGCTTGCTAAAAATATCTATCCCGGCTCGAGCTGTCATCACATCTCTCCTCTAATCCTGCAAGTAGCGTGTGAAGGGTTACCCTAATGCCCCCGCACTGATTCCTCATTCCGAGTGCACAGAACTGTATGCCTGAGGAGATGCGAGCAGATTGCCAAGTGAAGCCAAGTTTGCTCCCCAGGCTTTATGCAATCAGCCGCTGTTCCCGCCGTTTTGTCATCAAGTCAGCCGCAGCCTTCCCCATATTACTAAGGAACGTGCTGGAGCGACCCAAGTGTCATGCTTTCTATGGAGGCTTTCACTAGTTACCAGTGGTTATGCTATCCTTTAGAGCTCCTCCAGGTGCTAAGCTCCTACTGAAGAAGAACTTAGGAAATCATAAAAGTACCACCCCAAAAAGGTATTAGTGAGGCAGCAACATTTGTTATGCTTTGTCATGATGCCAAATTTCTATGCCAGAACTATGCAGTGTGTGTGTTAGAAACTAAAATCTCCTGTTTGCAGCACCTTGCTGAAGGAAGCAACACCAAAAATTGAGATATGTACATTTTCAAGTGCTTTTCTGCTAACAGGAAATTCATCTGAGATGTGTTGTTGACTACATCTGGGGAGATCAAATGTGACTTTGGTACCAGGTTTTCCTGAAATACCTGTTTTCCTAGTATCAGATTTCTTCCATTATACAGCTTTTTAAAAATGAAATATGTCTTCTTAATACTATTTTTATCTATTTGGCAAATGAATTTAAGGAACTCTTGTATGAATCTTGACAGGCAGATCTGACAGATTTATTGCAAAGATGGTTGGAAAGGTATTTGTTGTATAAAGAGTCTGTTCTTCCTTCAACGATATCAGAAGTAAGCCTGAACAAGACCTTCAGTAAGGTTCACTGGAGTTGCACACCTGATCTGGAAAATGAAAGAGTGGGTGCAGAGTGCTTTTTCTGTAGCTGCAGCAGTTTTCCATCCAAAGAGATAAAAAGTTAGATGACCCATCTTTAACAATGGAATTCAGATAAATGAAAGCACAATTGAAATATAGCTTATTCCAGAACCAGCGCTCCTTCATCCATCCTTCCCTCCACATCTCTACCCCTCCCTCCCTTCTTCCTTTCTTCCTTTCCCTATGTCTCTCCTTCCTTCCTAACTGCCAGAGTAGACACTGAAGCCCTCTTGTTCCTCTGAAGAGGCCACCGTAGGAAACACAAGTGCTGTGATGCTACATCCACCTCTGCTTAGACTCAGGCAGGGGGGAGAGCCCCACTCGGTCCCCATGGCAAAGGCATGGTCAATGCATCCATCCTGAATGGTGCTCCTGGTTCATGGAGTACTCCACTGCCGAGTTATTTCACCCTGAGTGACTACCTACCTGTCCGCTTGTACACGCACGAAAAGTCCTGCCAATATCTGTGCCTCCAGAGCCATTCTGCACCCGAGCCATGTTTGCTTTTGTAGCAAATGTTTTCCACATATCTGAGACACTGCTAGCATCCACCTTTTGGAAAGTGCAACTGACAGCAGAGGAAAAATTGAAGTAAATATTCCCTGAACACTGGAGGGAGAAAACTCTGCCTTGGCATTTCAACAAAATAGCCTGTATTTCATACCACAAAACGGAGTTTTTAAGGCTCCAGTGGGAAATAAATGGGAAGTGAGTATCCAGATGTTCTAGGCATCTCCAGAAGGCTCAGCTGATATAGAACTCTTGGGAGCTAATGGAGAAACCTATTAAACTTGTTAAAATAAATATTGATTTAATATGTCATGTTACAAATGTTCCATTTTTGACAGCTTTCCACTGCGTTTTGTTTTGTTTTTTTTTTTTTTTTTGTTGTTGTTGTTGTGGTTTTTTTTTCTTTTTTCCCATGTTGTTGCTGCTACCACTGGTAGTTCAAGGTTTTTATAATAAGCCTCACTGCTGACTGGTTGCTTCATTCACAGAAAGAAATGCCATTTTATAGTGATGCTATGTTTGTCACAGGTGCACATCCAGCTCTTGAGAGGAAGGCACTGTCAGTGCCAAAATCCTCCTGAAATTAGATTTGTTCAACTCATTGTGACCAGAGAGGCAAGGCAAGAGCTGAACTCTTGGACACAGTCCTGGTAGCTCTGTTGCAGAGATCTGGCTCCCTTGTGGTCTTAGGCAGAGAGAAGCAGAAACAGCTGAAATTCCCCTACACTGCGGTGGTCCTTTCCCTGCAACCCCCAGCAACCTTCTATATTTCTGTTGTCTGAAGCCATAGCCAGGAAAAGTTATTCAGGTCTTTGCAGCCTCGGGGGTAGCAATCATAGCAGCATCAGAAAGTTATGGTATCTATCGAGTGTTTTAGATAAAGGATGAAACTGGAGGTTAGACCTAACCTTGGGTGGGAAAGAAAGGGGAAAGAGAGTGGCCAGATAGAGGGAAGGGATCTGAACACAGAAGGAAAGGGAGGAAAATGGCATGCTGGGGAACTAAAAGAAAACAAGCAGAGGAAATGAGAGATGAAAAGGGAAAGAGAGGCATTATAGAGAAATTACAAAGAAAGAGAGAAGGGCACTCTCCCTTACTAAGTAATGAATTTATACATCTTAATGGTACTGTTTCCCTCCTAAGGCTTCTAATACTCTAAGCTCACCGATCTTGGGATTTTAAGGGCCTCATCTCAGCACTGACCTGCCAAGGCCATCTCCCCCTACCCTGCCGCAGAGCTGGCAGCCCATGTGTGCTGAGCAACAACCTGCAGCCCATCTTCCTCATGCAAAGCAAGGACCTGGGACCAACCCCCCCATCTTCAGCACACATGTCTTTGGATGAAATCTTGTGCTGCATGATCCTGTGCTCACAGCTGGAGGGGATGAGGCATTGCTAGTTAGCGATCAAGGGTGTGCATGAGGAGGGGAGAGGCAGTGTGGGAGGTGTGTGCCTCCATCACAGGACTGATGTGGGGAGGGAGGGAGGATTTTGGGCTTGCCTGGTCTGGTCTCCAGTGCTGGCTGCCAGCTCACTTTGTAATGGCACTGTTTGCAGCTTGCCGCCCCACATCCTGCTCTGTCCTGTAAGTGCAGCCCCATCCCACCCGGTGAGAGGCATTACACTTGGGGCCCCGGATCAGTGGGTATCACCTGCCACATGATGAGCAACTCCAAACCAGTTGGTATAGGGAGAAACACTCTTCTTAGGAGCATGGATTGACCTCTTCACTGTCCAGGGACTGGACTCTGGTGCCCAGTGTTCTGCTTCAATCAGGCACTGCCTGTGTATGGCCCTTCCTCTACGCAGGGAGGTAGAGGAGCTTAGGTTGAGGCATGGGCTTCAGGGCTTAAAAAAACAAAACCAAACAAAACCTAAAATAAGTTTAGGATCCAGCGAAATTAGGCCCGTGTGCAAGGGATGTGTCCAGAAGGGCCATGCAGCCAATCTTTGCTGTCATCTGTTTCCCAGGACACAGAGATGACAAAGGAGGAACTGACACCACATTTACTTTTCTGAGTTCTGGCCCATGTTCTTGTTTTTATTGCTCTGCCTTTGTGTGCAGCCTCCGCTGGCACTGGGATCCTCCTCGCTCCCTGCCCTGGGGGGAGAGAGGGCCATGTTTTCTTTAAACTTTCCGTCTCCTCCGTGACAGTTTCCATTAGTGGTTTGACACCCCTGTGCTTCTTCCATGAGGGCCCTGCCTTTACCCTGTCTTTAATCATGTTGTCATATGATAATAGGATCAAAAGGAAGAACACTGAGTCTTGCCCTTCTGGAGTGCTTTATGCTCACCCTAATAAACAGCTTGTGCTTGGGATTGTGTTGCAGCTGGCCTGCCCTCAGCCCCATCCTTTCTACGCCATACTCGTGCTGAACTTTAACCATGGGGCTGTCTGGTCTCAGCAGCCATCCCCAGCCCAACAGCCCTCTGCTGTAAAGGGCAGTCTGGGCTACCGTGGTGTAAGCTGAGTAAAACCATTACAGAAGCAGACAGCACACTGAAAAACATGATGGATTTTGCCTGCATTTCTATCTCTAGAAAAATCCAGATTCAGCAGAACTTGGTGAAAATGTACAGCATGTGCATGTGTATGTATACATCCATGGGGAAAAGGGAGTTTGTGCTTATTGTCACTTAGCACTAGGCCTCTTAGAAGACTCAATGAAGTCCTGAAGCAGGGGGAGTTACCTGTCTGTTTTTGTGCTGTGAGAGACATTTTCGGAAAACTGGCTTCCTCAGAAGTCACACCCCTGAGCCTGTGCAGTAACTGCTGGAACTGCAGGAGCAGGTTTTCCCACCACTGCAGTGGTGTGAGTGAGTCTATCAATAGAAGGACTCATCAGTGTGTTCCTTCTACTTGCATTACAGTAGCCTTGAGAGAGCTCAGTCAAGCCCAGGTCTCATTGAAGTATTTTCTACACATAGTTGGAGATGGGACCTGCCTAAAAGACCTTGCAGTCCAGTTGGAAAAACAGTCAGTGCTCACACTATGACGTTAAAAATGAAGAAGTGAGGCACTGACAGTGTTTGTGATTCACTCCCATATGTAAAGTTCCATCTGTACCTTCTGAGCTGCAGTCCAGTGCTTTGCCCACAGTGGTGACCTCTCTCTCAGACCTTGGAAAAAATGTCTAGGTTTGATTAAAAAATGTTCAGTGAAGAAACCCCACCTCAGCACTGCTTGCAGTCACACAGGTTCATACTGAAGCCACTGGATTCAAGATGAGGTAGGTCTAAAAGCTCATTATCATCACTCTGTCTTTTCCTATTGCAAATATCTGTAACTGTGCTGAAACACTTAAATCAACTGTCACCTCCATTCTGGTAAAATGGCTAGTTCAAATAGTTAAAAAACTCCTTACTCCTCCACATTAAAACATTTCCCAAATTCCTAACTACTGACAGTTTTTGTGAAGCTTCTTCAGTTTATCTGTCTCTCTGAAATGAGGACATCAGAAGTGGACACAGTGCCAAATATGTAGTGCTTTCACCCTCATTCTCTTGGATGTCTAAAAGCCTCTGCTGTGCTTTCCTCAGTCCTGCAATGTGAACCATCAGTTGGTTATGGATCTCACTATTAAGTCTTTTATGAAGTTATTTCTTCTCTGGATGGAAGGCCCCATCTTTTCGATGTCAGCTTTAAATGTTGTCTTTGTTTCTTCCCAATACCCTCCGCTGTGATAGACTTAGTCTGCTTCCTTAATAATTTTCTGCCATGTCTAGTCTTTAATTTATATGTTGCTAGTTTACATACACATCTGTCTTTATCTGTATCTGCTTTCACTTCCCTTCTGAAACATTGGGGTTTTTTTAAGCAGTAGAGCCTTCTCTGTTACTGCAGCTTCTGGAGCCGATATTCTCAAGTGGTTCCTGATTATTTTTAAAAATTTTCTGTTTCAATTCTTTCGCCAAGTCAGCTGGGCTCACAACCATTGTCAATGTTGAGAAATGTTCCCTTTAAAGTATCAAGTATCTATATTATTGTTTTGGATTTCATGTTGTTTGCCTAAAACAAGGGTAACTAAATCACTGTTGCTTTTGTCTGAACAATCCCTCCAGTTCCCAGTTCTCCTCTATCTGTCAAGAGGAGCACCAGAAAAAAATTTCCCCCTGGTAAATGAATCAGTCTTTGAGTTAGAAAGTTGCCCCTTAAAAAAGCAAAGGCTGGTTTAGAAGCCCTGTCCTGAGAACTTTGCTCTGTTGCATTCAGATTGTCCTGTAAGCTCATGCATTACAGCTAGGTACATACAAAAGCTGATTTTCCTGTCCCCTGTCAAAACTGATGATCTATCAGAGTCACCAAATAGCTCCAATTGTGCTTTATCTCTTCTCATTTAAGATCATTGGCTCAGTGGTGTGGAGAACGAAATATTGTCAAACACAGGATGATTCTTTTCCCTTTTCTTTTTGTCTATTCTAGCATTTCTAAAGAGGTTATAATACTTGATATTAACATTTCAAACATGCGAGTCTTCCCATAAATTTTGAATACTACCAACTAGTTTCATGCCTAGAAATGATCAGTTTCCACTTGACTTCTTACCTCAGCTCCTGTCATTAAAGTGTGGACAGTATCTAAAGCACCCCTGCACTGTAAAGCATGTATTGCCACAAAGTTTTCATTCCAGTTTGCACCCTCAGGAGACCCTTGGATAGGGGCCGGCATGTGAGAATTTGCCCACATGTAACCTCCCAGTCTTTGGAGATTCATCCATCATGGCATTTACTATGAGTGACACAGCAATGATCTCCTATACTCACATCAGAACCAGAGATCTATATACTGATTTCCAAGCTGCTTTCATGTGATGAGCCCTTAGTGGCACACAGGGCTTTTGCTCAGCCTGCCTTTATGTGTGTAGGCTTTTCGTGGTCCCCTAGATAACATCAAGCTGCCTTTCAGTGCTGAAGACAGGGTCGTTTAGAATCATCCGGATAATAGAAACAATGTCTGGTGTGAGCCAGAGTGATTAGAGTTGGCAGTGGTTCACTGGTAAAGAAAGTAAAAGAATACTACAGATAGTCTTTGCTGAAATAAAACCAAGGGGATTAGACTTAACAGCAAACCTTGTTTTGGTTTGAGACTATGTTATCTGCTAGGAGCATTCATTATCAACATGTTCTAAAATAAATAAATGGCTTTTCACTAACAAGACATTGGGTAGAGATAAAGCATGTGTGGCACTCTATCAAATCCACAGGCAAATAGTCGAGTTCCCTGGTCCCTTTTTCCCTGCTCTTTGTTTGCTCCTTTCACTGCCTGGAAAGCCTGTTTCTCCAGGGACACATCCTGCACTTGCAGTAGTTTCGATATAGAAGATCACGATGTCACTATCTGTCCTATTCCTTTTTCTGTCTCCCTGCACTGCTTTTTCTTTTCTTTCTTGATTTTTATTTGAACATGTAAAAAGAAACTCATCCTCCTAAATCAATGGCTGTCTTGGAAAGAGCTGAAACAGAAGGAATATCACTCAAAGTCCCCTGAGCCCCTGTGAGCTGCAGTCTGGCTGTCAGCATCCTGGCAGATTTATGAATATGGCCGTGACCGGCTTGAAAGGGCAGAGGGGGGAGAAGAAGAGATCCCAACCCATTAGTAATTCCCTGCAGGAAAGTGACAGAGCTGATGACATGCATGAGGACACATTGCAGGAGATGGGCTGGGGGAGACATTCCCATGCAAGAACAATTTCAGGTCACTTCTGGCTCCAAGATTGGATTCCACTAATGATCTATTTCTAGGCCTCCCATCCTTTAGCTTGTGATCTGTTTTGTCGCAATTTGGGCCAGACCCTGTGCTTTGTTTTCCTCTGGAAGAAAAGAATCTCATGGAGGTCAGTAAGTTTTGTGGTCGTGAAGGCTGCAGATCATGGGTGAATGAAGAGCAGAGCCCAGAATCAACAACAGTGCCCAGAGCCTACAGCAGGATCACAGGTACCACAGTGGATCATTGAACCACTCTGACGCCGTAGATGTCACCTTCACCACAGCAGGCAGCCCAGCCTCAGAAAAAAACATAGGAGGAAGAGTAAGTGACTGGGACAGATAAAGCAAATGCCAGCCATTCCAAAGTCAAGCATTTTCTTGCATTGTTTTCAAAAGAATGATTTGTTCTCTTAAATTTGTTTTGTTTTCTTTTTTTTTGTTTTTTGTTCTTAAGAATCCTGGCTAGAACAAGAGATGAGAAGCATTATGTTTCCAAGGTAGGTTTGTATCTGATATTTTTTAGTATTTACTCAGATATCTAATATGATGACAATAATGAGGGCTGTTCTCACTGAAAATGCGGATGGAATTGGCTAGAATTGCATTAATATATTGTCAGACTGTCAATGTAACACCCACACTTGGAGCTGTTGTTTACATGAGTAGTTGCCTTAACTACAAGGAGATGGAGATGTTTGGAAGTAACATGATTGTAAGGAGAAAAAAGAAGAAATAAAAAATGGACACAAGCCAGGGAAGATGAGTGCAGAAGCTTCAAATAAAGGAAAGGACCTCAATATGTTTATTGTATAAATAACCAGAACTAGAAGAAAAATTATTTTTGTGGGATATTGAGGCCCATTTTGCAGACCTGTGATAATTAGAACAGTTTATTATAGACCACATTGTTTGTTGTACACATATTTTTCTCTTGCTATTAAACTCATTGCTTCTGCTTTGGTGATGTGACTCATTTCAATGATCCTGATTGAAATGCGTCTCTGGCATTATCCATCAAGAGAGAAAAGCAGTAGATTACCCATCGTCTTTAACGGTCATGGGTTGAAAGTGCATAGGTGTAATATTAATAGACTCAAATAGTAAGAAAACCTAGGTATAAGAGCCTGCAAGAAAGCTGGTGACAGGCAGAAAGATCTGTGGAGGGATTTTCCTTTCTTTCCACCTAGAGAGGATAGATGTGTTTCAATAGCCAGCAAGACCACACTTCTCACTGACTGCAGTGATGTGGTGAGGTGAGGCCCCGGTGGCTTGCTGCTGTACAAACGCAGAACAAAAAGGACATCCCTACAGAAACAGTTTTGGTAAAGCACACAGAGCTCCTCCTGCCCTGAAGCAGTGGGACAGAGAGGTGTCAGCTTCAAAAATGTGGGTCTCTTTCCAAGTGCCCCAAGGGAATGTGAGCAGCTACATAACTTGGGTACTTCTGGGCTGCATAAACACTCCTCCCTGAGCTCTGCTTTAGCACTCTTCAGACAGTTTGGCCTCTCTTAACATGTCCTCAGACATGTACTTTGTTACGAGGTTTGAACTTCTGGAGGATCTGCCTTGCTGCTGCAATGAGAAGAGCAAAAAAAGACTTCAGGGCCAAATCCTGCAGCCATTTTCACCAGGGAAAATCTGGGTTATTCAGTTGGTTTTAGTGGAATTGCTTGGGGTTTGCACTTAGCGTTTGTAATTAGAACAGGCCCTTTGTGATCTGGAGAGGACTAGTTATTATAACTATCTGCTTGAGTAAAATTGTCAGCACAGTTCTGGCTCCAAAGGGGAGCGCAGGACTGTGTCCAAACAGGACAGTGTTGGATTCACAGATTCTGCTCGTCATGATTTCGCTATGATTTCTTCTTTGTAACACAATGGCAGAAGCCCCGGGTGAGTTGCACTCCCAGATGTTGTAATGCCAGATGCTGTGCTGGAGGGCATTGCAGATCCACCTCAGTTAACTTTGAAACAGCAGCCTTGCCAGGACAGTTTTAGGCACACTATGGAGATGTAAGACACCCACTGAATCACCATGCATTTCTTGCAAATAAATATGGATAGTGAAAGGAAGGGAGACATTGGCCAAAGGGATGGCAGGGAGGAGTGAGGAAGCCCTGAAGTCTGTTGAGAAGTACTGTGGTGTGGTAACATGATGATACAGGCTGGAGGATGGAGAGTTGCTATTGTTTTCTCACTGGAGCTCCTAAAACCCCACCATAGCTGTGCCTTCTGTCTGTCCTTTTGTCTTGTCCATTTAGTCTGTACTTTTTCCAGGCTGAGAAGACTAAGACAATCAGCCTCATGAGTGCTGGGTGGGGGTAGGTGCAAGGGGCCATCCCTGCTGGGGTGGGATGGTGCAGTCCCCACACAGGGAGACCCTGCTCTGCCTTGGCTGGGGATGTACAAGGCTGATGCTGACAGCGATGAGGGATGGTGCTGGTAGAACAAGTCTCTCCTCTGCTCTGAAGGCTGGCAGAAAAATTAAGAAGTATGCCAGGCATTTTTCCATCCAATTAATGAATAATGGCACCAGAAATGCCCTGTCAGTCCCTCTCTCCTACATATATCCTGGCTGGAAAGAGAAAACCAGCTGGGTCCTGTGAGGCCGCGCGGCTTCCCTGTGCAATTGAGATGCAGTTGCCAGGCTGTGAGGTCTGAGAAGTGCTGCATGCTTTTTTTAAGCCTGCAGGCAGTTCTGTTGACTGACGCTGCCTGACTGCTTTTCAGGAATGCTGACATATTTTCATGTTATCACTTTTCATGCAAACTTTTCCCTGAGAGCCTGCTTCTCCTTGCTCGGCGTCGTGTCGGGGGAGAAGGAAAGAGAGGAGAACTGTCAAGACACATCAGTAGTTGTCGTGTTTGTACTGAAAGGTATATGCATAATGAAGGGTAATATTTTCTGGCTGCAGAAGGTTGCAATATCCCAGCGTGAGATGCCTGTGAGTGTATCTGGTATGGTTGTGACAAGAGGGGATTTGTCTTGGGATACAGAGCCTTTTTGCATCTGGTCCCTTGTGCAAATCAGGACAAGTTGGCAGGGATTGAAAGTCCATATCATCTGTTGACCCAAATGAATAGTTCCAGATGGACTGGGGCCCTCATCACAGTTGGTACCCTTATTGACTGGAGGGCCAAAGCTGAATGAAAGGAGAGATTCACCGTGGAGAAGGTCTGAGTACCTTGCTTCACTCACGCCTTGCGGACAGAGAATTTTAATTCCTCAGCTTTATTGATGTGCCACATTGCACAAACAATGGGCACTTCAACACTGAAGAGAAAGGCAATAACATTTACATGAGGATGAACTTATTCCTGCCATGGGACCCTTCCTACCTAGCCAGTCCTTGTCCAGCCCTGCCACTTTGCAGGCTACCAAAGGGCTGTGAGACGGCTGGGGACATCTTTTCTCATGGGTAACACCTATAGCCCTTCCCCAGGCACCTAACCTGCAAAAAAAGGCCACACAGTCCTCCCCCACCTTGCAAGAAAGGCAGAGCCTGTGCCTGGAGATCCCAGGCATCTGTACCTCACCTTGGGTCAAGGGCCAGAATAAAGACATTCTCCCTTTTGGGAAGCTTATCAGGACACCTGAGCTGGAAGTGAAACTTGGAAATGTCTGTCAGCATATCCAGAATTTCCCTAGTGAGACACAAAGCAGCAGCTGTCCATGATAGCCTGGCATGCCTGAGCAGGGAATGTGGCTTTTTCCTCTGTCTTATCAACGTTTTTTGTCAACAGGTAAAAACCTGTCCTGAAGACTGGGCCCTTGCTGAAAAATTCAGCTCAATTTAGAAAGAAAGCCTTGGGGAACCCCCAACCCTTGGCAGTCCTTAACGAATGTCTTAAAGGTCTGACCTTTTCCTCTGGGATCCCCCCTCCCCTTTCCTGACTTGAGGAGACGAGTGGTGCTGGGAGAAAAAGCAGGGTGGAAAGCTTCTGAAGTCAGACATCCCAAGCACCGCAAAGTACTCTCACAAGGCCTTGTTATAATCATTGCTTGCTTCCCCCATATGTCTGGCCGTCCAAAAGGTTTAAGGAGTAACTGATCTGATAGCCTGTATGTGCCATTGATTTGTTAAGCTGAAGGTTTTTGTCGTGTTTTTTTTTTTTTTTTTTAAATCCTATTAACAATAGCGTTTGCAGAAGGAATGCAGATTAACCAGGTCTAATTGTATATCATTTGCATGAAGAATGAATTAAAAAGCAGCTTTGCAACACATTGACTCAGGATGTTATTGAGCCATTGAAGTCTTAAGGCTGTGAGGGTTGGAGCTATTTAATTAGTGGGGGTGGGGTGTGTGGCTGGAGAGAAAATAGCGGAAAAGAGGTGTTTTAATCAATGAAGCAGAGAAATCACAACTGTTAGAAGATGCGAGATTATTCCTTTCAGGCAAATAACCCAACCAAATAAATCAAGGTCCAACTGTATGAGAACTTTGCTGAATGAAAACCTGGTATTTGAATTGAAGTGAGACAGTTGTTTAGGAGAGAGTTCAATGCCGGTGCTTTCCCAGGACCAGAGCTGTGCAGCTCTGCTCAGGGACTACCTTCAACTGGTGGCTCCAGCTGGATTTGGTTTTTCTTTTTCTTTTTCTTTCAGCTCATGCAGCCCAAACTGCATCCCAGAAGTCAGAGGGGATGTTCCTGCTGTCTCCCCTGGGTCTCCGACTGATCCCACAGCCAGGGGTGAGGGTGCAAGGCTGCCTGCCCTTGGCAGCTCTGTAGCTTGGCAGAGCAAACCTGCCACAGGGTCTGCAGGGCAGGGGCATGGGTGCTCATCATCAGGTTCATGTGGTGGCTCCCAGCTGCAGTGTGGCACGAACTGCAACAGAAGCATTTAAGTGAATGAGATGGGCTCTCCTAACACTGTCCTTACCTGCAGGGTGACTAAGGCATGTTATTTTGCCTCTGTGAACTGTTGAAGTTTCAGGCAGGTCTTAAATCTGGAACGTTTTCATCACATAAACAGCTCTGCTTTTCACCCCATTTCTGTCTGATCACCAGTAAATACTGCAGGGTACCCATTGCCTGCCACACAGAGGGAGATCTGAGGTCAGGTAACAGTGACAATGACAAGATTGCCCACTTTCTCTTCCTCTAACAGATGCCACAGACACCACCTAAGCCCCTCTTGATGTTTGTGGTTTGATTTCTGTACTTGGCATATGTTGGCTAACAAGTGCCTCATCTCAGTACTTCGTGTCACAAGGTAAAATGTGTTAATAAAAGTAACAATAACAACTGCACATGGTTGAGGCTGAGTGCAGGATTTTTTAAGGTCACAAGATCTTAGCTGCAGGGAAAGTAACTGTATTATAATCCTGGGGGAAAACAGATAGGCCATTAACAATGATGGATTAGTTATTCCCCTGACATATGCTAAAGATACATGTTAAATTAATTGTGTACCCACATACTAAGTTTTTTGGGAACATTCTTGAACCCAGCATGTCGCTTTGCTTTTTTGGAAGGCCAGATTTTTTATTTTATTTTTTTTTAAGGCAGTCCTCATCTAAAACCTATTTAGAAGGCTGGGATCTGGGATGCCAAGAAGTCTTGCAGTATTTAACTAGAGGGGTAATGTGCTGGCAGGCATCAAGGTGTGTCAGTCCAAGCCCTCGAATGTGATACAGTGAAACTGGAGCAGACACGTGATAACTGGACCACATGCATATCATGGGTGGGCTGCAAACCTTTATTATAGTGCCACTGTTCAAGGGGGTCAGGACGTTTGGAATCACACTGAAAGAGCAGGGTTGGATTGAGGGCTGCTCTACCCGAGGACAATAAGGGACAATTTCTCAAATCCATGAAAGTGACACTTGTGTAAATACTACCAGCAACTATTGTAGATTAATTACTTTTTTATTCACTGCAATACTAATTATGTGTGTTTAAACTACACTATCACCTGCAGTCAGCAATTCAGCTACCATATGAAACACAGTATTTAAGGCAATAGGAATGTGACACAGAATGAAAACTTGCTGGAAGAAACTTGTAGGTCTACAAACACGGACCATGGACTAAACTGTTTTGTCAATAATGAAGTTATGTTGAATAACATTAGTGGTGAAGCTTATCTTCAAGAAACAGTTCCTCTCTCTTTGCTTCATACTATGAGCTGTGAACCAGATGATTTTTTTGTAACTGGCAATGTTAGCAAAGAGAAGCTGCATGAATGTGGCTGATTTGTAGCATGGCCTTTACCGCTGACAAGGGATGGATTTGAAACCACTTAACATACAGTATTTCATGTAGGTCTATAGGCTGAAATCAAGCTGCAAGGGAAAAGCTTAGATGGAAGGAGAGTATTTTTCCTTTATGAATCAGGCAGCTCTCTTAAATCTTTCAGCATTTTTTGAGAGAGCATGGTAGTAGCTGATTCTCAGTTTTACCTTTGTTTATAGCTTAGCTCTAGCTGGCTTGCACTGATACAGCCACCAGCCTGCATCTGTCACTCTTGAAAAGGAGGTTTTGGGCCTGGAGCTGTGGGGAAGTAGGGCTGGAAGGACCTTGAGAAGTTACGGAGTCCACATTCCTGCTCCAGGTACAGTCCAAGGGAAACGTACACTTGACAGGTGCTCATCTCCATTGTTTGAAAAAGATGACAGTAGAGGAGATTAAAAAGCCAAGTAGCCTGGTATATGTTTATCATTCAAAAGTTTCCCTAAATATTAAACCTGAGGTTAAGCTGCAAATTGAGCCAACTTCTTGTCCTGCCTCACTGGAACAGGAGAACAACAGACCACTGTCTGCTGTAAACAGCCTTCTGCATATCATGGACAGAACAGATTCAGTTCTTTCAGTACTCAGTAGGGTAAACTGATTGCTACACTTTTACCTTCCTATCTTGCTGTTCCTCTGGATTCCTTTCACTTTGTCTCCACCTTCTGCAAAGTGTTGTTCCTTCAGATGTGGCCTCCACTGTGCCAGGTGGTAGGTGACGAGGGTCTACCCTGTGTTGTATACATGATGCCTCCCCTGAGCGAGGCCCATCCTTCTTGTGGCACTCCCCTCCTCTCAACTCATGCTTGGCTTGTGGGCTGCTGGCTGTCCCCAGCCCTCTTCCCCCAGCGCTGCTGCTTGGGTGCATTGTGACTCCCCTTCCCCCGCATGGGGCGGCATTTTGCTTTGGCCTTGGTGACATTCAGTTGATGGAGCACACTCCTCTCGTTTCTTTTCATTTCTTTGCAATTCTAATTTTAATCCTGCAACATGTTGGAGATCCTCCCAAACCTGTGGTTATTGAAATTTTTAAAGAGTATTCTGTGTCTCACCATTGAAGGAATGAACAGCATCCCAGAACAGCCCCTTGAATAGTAGCTTTCTTTTCTCCCTTGGTGTTCTCTTCTAATTTGACAAAGACTGTTGATAACAATTTTTTGGAGCAGTGAAGCACCTGGGGAAGTCAGGCTCTCAGTTCTGGGGAGCAGCAGTCTTTGCAGCTGCTCACAGTGATGCAAGTACAAACACCTGGGCAAGCAGGACAGGCAGACATTTTACGATAAACACCTGCCTCTCTCTGCCTGCAAACATCGTGGGGCATCCCAGTGATGTGGGCACACAACCCAAAGTAAAGAATCCAGTTCGTCTCTTATGGTAAACTAAACATGAAATTATGGGCGTCACCCTGATCTTTAAAAAAAGAGTCAAATACCTTGACATGTGAACCTAAGTTAGAGGCTTACATCTAAGTTATGTGTTATCTTGAAGAAAATCCAGTTCAGTGCAGGAATAAATGTTGATTTTAGCTCCAGTCAGCATTTGTTTGCATCCCTAACAAAGGGGATTTTTAAATGCTAATTTGCCTAAAATCTGAATGAAGCTTCAGCTAAGCAGTTACTAAGGATACCTCCACAGAATATTATTCTTATGAATACATTAAATGCCCTCCACATTAAATGCACACATGAACACAAACATGCAGACAGCTCTATGTATAAGCTTCATCTTTTCTCTTGGGATAATCTGCTAAGAATGCGGTGGAATCTGTTACATCCTCTTTGATATTTCTAGTAGGTTTCGAACCATTTTTTCTGTTTGTTTGCTTATATCCTGCCTTGTAAAAAACTTCCGTTATTTCTTAAATTTAGCCTTCCCTGTTTAAGAGGTGTATATTTTGCTAGCAGGCTGTGACTACCCTATCCTTCCTGCTAGCAAAATATACACCTCTCTGTGATGTGAAGCAAACAGAAGAATGTCTAAGTTGAGACATGGGCATCTGAAAAGAAATAAACTAAGGAATTTTCAGCAGATTTTTCTTGCAAAAGGATGCTGAAGACATATCTCACTTTCAATATTGTAAGATATTTTTTTTTATGTTAGCTGCAATTAACAAATGCTCCTTTCACTTGGACATGACACAAATAGAGAAACAAGGCTGAAGTGCACAGTTAATTCAAGGCAGAGTAAAATGTTGACAAATAGTTCAAGCAAACCTGAGAGGTTCCTGTGCAGAACAGGCTTTTAATGCTTGGGTCATGCTTTGTACACATCAATTGAGTCTGCATCAGCTGTAACAAAAAATCCATACACCTATGTTATTTTTCATTTAGAGTTTCTAACAGCAATAATGACCTTGGTACAGGACATTTTCTGGGGATTAATGACAAAGTGGGGTTAACGGTCCTTGACTGCACCTTGAGCCATCAGCACCTCTCAAATGGTTATTAATCCCCAGGGGTAAGACTGTACCTCCATAGTGAAGTTTAGATATTATTTTAATCGATACAGGTTTATGCACACTGACTACCAAATGCAGCGCTCATAAACTCTGTTATTATCATGTAAATAATTCTAAATATTGAGCAGCAATGTTCTGATATATATTATGTGTCCACCTAAAGGCCCAGTGGTCTTTTTTTTTTTTTTTTTTACATTTACATTACATTTGATTTCCTTTTTATTAAAAGACTTTTCCTCTCCCATGTACACAGAAGAAATGGTGTCACAAAATCCTGTGTGAAGAGGTTAATCATTAGTCTGGCTGCAAACACTGAGCCACAGACCTGGCATGGGGGTTACCATTCTAGCTTCTTTCCCTTTCCCTTTCCCTTTCCCTTTCCCTTTCCCTTTCCCTTTCCCTTTCCCTTTCCCTTTCCCTTTCCCTTTCCCTTTCCCTTTCCCTTTCCCTTTCCCTTTCCCCTTCCCTTCTATACCCATTTGTTGCAGTATATTTGATTTGATACATACAAACTTCTCTTTTTGAGAGCTCTGGAATACTCATGTATTGATACTGTGCATCTCTGAAGGACAGTTGCAGATGATGTTTTTGGGTTTTTTTGTAATGCCTTCTGCCTGTCACTGCATCCATTTTTTCTATGGCACCAAGACCACCTCGAGGTTTTAAACTAGCAATGGTTATTAAAATACCTTTGTGCTATTTCTGACGTAGGGGAAAATGAAGACTACTGTTTGCTTTCTTTTCTGGAAAAGTATGACAAAATATTTGCAGGTTCTGAACAGAGATCACTGGCAGCAAAGCAAATGGCAAAAGACCAGGTGCTAAATTTTGGACTCTGTTTTATTGCATGCATGATAGTGATGATAGGAAGCCACAGATCACTAGACTTGGGGCTGACCTTAGCAAAGTATTTCAGCTCTCACTCCCTTACCTGCATGTGCTTTTGTTTGTTCCGAGCCTGTAAGCATCCTTGGCTTTGGAGAGGTTGTGCTGGATCACTTGTTACCAACAGGGAGCAGCCGGGCAGCTGGGGCACACCTCCTGCCTTCAAAATTCAAGCACCACAAGAGTAATTGAGGCCATGGAGGAGTCCAGAGCTGTGTTCATTTGAAGTAGCTCAACTTCCTAAGATGTGTGAGGGTCCCCAACAGGGCCTCCTCTTTCATGAGAATGGGCTACCTTACGACAAGAACATAAAACACAAGCCTCAGATGTGTGTGAGAGCTATTTGTACTCACATCTACAGCAACCACTGGGCAGCAGTTTCTCCTCTGTCCAGCTGTTCATAAAGGACCAAATTCTCTCCTGATTTCAGTCTGCCGCTAAAATTTTTGTGAGTACAAATGTGGTCCACAGCCTCTGATTTTCATGTTATGCAATTTTATGACTTTGAATTCCAGTAACACATGTCTGGCTGGTACAAAGTGCTTGTTGTGGTAGCACAGGCAGATTAAGAGTAAAAGCATTTTGTAGTCCATTTCAGTGCAAAAAGTATGGCTAGAATATTGATCGGTAATGTATAGCTGTCTTTGTATCGCCTTTGTATTTGTGCAGCAATAAATACTCGAGATTTGTTGATAAATGCCTGCATTTTTCAGGCTCAATTACCATCATTCAATTAATCAGATTTTCTAGTTAGCACATTATGTGGAGAATGCAGCCCCTGCATTCAGACACACAAATGACTGAAAATAACTTCCTGGTTTGAGATCCATGTGTCAGTATCTGTCAAATTGTCAACTCATTTAAAATTTTAATTAGTTGTAATTTTTTTTTAAGGCTCTCAATGCTTGCATTCCAGACAGAGCTCAGACTTTCTCCAGCCTTGAGCTGCAGATTCCCTCTGTACCCTGTCTGCTTTAACACTATCCAGCTCAGTGTAGCCGTGGCAGAATCTGACCCAGGCAAACAGGAGGTGGAAATTTTACCAGCACAAAAACAGGAATCAGGGGAACAGGCGGGAGCACAGTGAGGAGACTTCTAACGGGAGTGTCCTGTCAGATTCACCCAGGTTTCCTGGCTCTGGACCAGCAGTGGCCGTGGCTGAGCTGTGGAGCATCCCCATGTGCCTGACCGGGTGCCTGAGCCCCATGCTGCCAGGACAGCTGCCCTGGAGGTATGCTTACCTCTGGGTGGCTCATCTAGCTGGCAAGAGCACAAAGCCCCTGACATCCACTGGCTGGAGACTGAGAGCAGAGGGAGATCAGCAGCATAGCCAGCATAGCATCTCTGGGGAAAAAGGTCTCCGAAATGCTCTGCCACAGGTGTGAAGTGTGCACCCATCCAGTGGCACATTTTCAAGGGGAGCCGTGGGTGTGTGTCATTGCCATGGTGTTCACAGACAACATCTTGTAAAGTCAAAATCTTAATCCCGGCTTTACTCCAGTAAAGGGTCTCTAACATGCATTTTGTGTGTTAGCAAGCTCCCTTGCTATTAATGTGATTGAGTTTTAATAGCACCGGCTTTCATAACAATGGTGAGAGGGAAGTGACAACGGTGACCTTGAGGTAACAATAACCTTGCAAGCACATAATGCCATTTATCACTGCATAGCTCCTTTCATTAGGAGATCTGAAGCTGCTTCACAAAGATAGGCGTTTGCAGCACTGACACAGTGAAGCCCTAATCCCTTACTGGGACACTGTGATTGTATCACAATGCAAATGATTACTACCATACACTCCCCATATTGGTACATTTTGATGTCTTTTGTTGAGGAAATTATCTAATTAATATTTTTCATCGTTTTAATCTTTAATCCCCGCTATTATCTTTTGCTGATATCTATCCATCTGTTTTCCTAAGCATTTGCATTATCTCTTTCATTATGTGTATAAACAATTCCCCTTTCTAAAGAAGTGAGGTGTATTTATTTTTTTATATATCAAATTATTTTCTGCAGAAAAGCCAGGCAAAAGGCAGATTCTGATTTGGTGTATGAATAAACATAGCTGTTAAATTCTGCCTTCAAGTAGTTTACAAATGAAAACTGCTAGTGGTCAATGCAGATGCAACCCTATGAACTACTATGTAGTAGCACTGTATCATGGAAAGGTTTTCCACATCCAGATTTACACCAATTCAACTTACAGTGGGCCAAAATTGATTTAATTTATTTCTTTTGCAACACTATTGAATGCTTACTAAGGTCCATATGGCCATTCTGGAGAGCCTTATTGCAAACCCGTGACCTTTATAAAAGCTAGCCTATATTTTATTTTGCTTTATTTTATGGATACTAGGCTCCCATTATTTTATTTATTCAGCCCCATCACGCAGATCACTCACCTGCATCCATCTCTGTGGCAGCAGCAACCTTGACACTCATGACAGCCAGAGGCCAAGGACTTCCGCAGATTAAATATATGAGTCCCCATGGTGAACCCAAGATGAATGCACATTGTGTGCTGCGTATGTCAGCTGCAGCCCTGGCAGGCGCTGAGCGCTGGCAGTGGGAGCAGAAGGGGCTCAGGCACTGCGAGGGTGAGCACAGTGCCCGGTGGGATGCGCTGTGAGGAGAGCACATGGTTCAATGCGCCTGGGAATGAGGCACCCACCCGCTGCAATGGCTGCCCTTGGTTTACTCCAGCTGGATTGTGATTAGCACTTCGATACAGGCAGCATCCAAACCTCAGGCAGGGGGCTGGGAGTGGGGATTAAAAACTACTTAATCTTTTTATTTTTTCCTAACGGAGCTGGGGATGTTGAACTGTGTTAATGCAGAGCAGGTGAGCAAGCGAGTATGTGGCACACATGCTCAGATATATCACTTCCAATTATCACTTTTAATTTACAGTTCCTGGCAGCATTTTTTTATTCTTGTTCAAGAATTTCTGCTAACACCTTGCCAGTACAGAAGGCCTCCTTTCCAGGAAGACAAACCTTTTCAGACACAGCTGAAAGGGATCTAATGGAAACCAGGCACCCTGATCCCTTCGGCAGATCTGCACGCCCAGCCTGGACATGCCCCTGGGTGCCGCTGAGGTGCTCGCTCTGCGGGCACAGGGGTGGCAGAGTGGAGCAGTCACGGTGCGATCTGCGCTCATGGGGCAGCAGCCGCTACACAAAATGTGATTCAGATGCCACTGAAATGTGCCACTGTATCTCCCACATGCCTGCTCCGGCCTGGCTCTCCAGCCCTCGCCGTGAGCCGTGCCCAAGCCCTCCCAGGGCAGTGATGGATCCGCTGCGGGAGCAAGGGGAGCTGCCTCTCCCTCCCCACCTCTGCTTGCCAGCTGCACCGCGACTCAGCTCCATGAAACGAGGGGTTGTTCCAGCTGGAGGGGCCTCCCGGCTCTTCTCAGGGCTCCCCTCCATCACGGCATGGCACGAGCACCGGAGACTCCCAGCTTGTATACCTGCACACCCTCGGCAGACCTGTTTGAGGGGTTGCCCAGGCTGAGCGGCGGGCGCTGGGTGCGTGGTGCTATCAGAGAGCGGCTGTCCTTGCCCAGCCCTCGGTCCCCGGCAAACCGCCATCCCAGCTGTAATGTAATATCCATTACAATATTACCACTGGGCACGCTCACAAGAAGACAGAGTTTAATAGCTCCAGTCATTTGTCTTTCACAGCAAGCTGCATATCCGAAACAGGGTGATTAGAGCAGGGCCGAGCGTAACTGAGGGCCGGGGAAGGATCGCCTTGTTTCAGAGGATGCCCACATAAAAGGGAGCTTTTACAATGCAAGTACAGTAACATTTGCACGGCCATGCTTAATCTGACAGTTATTTATTGCGCAGGGTTAGATAAAAACCTCCATGCAGAAAGGAATCGAGGCCTGAACTCAATATGTGCCAAAATCCACAGATGGCCCTTTTCTCTGACAAGTGGGCTTGAGGAGCGTGAGGGAGACCTTCAGTGCCCCTGGGCTTGCAGAGCCCATACCTGCTCCATACCCGCTCCCTGTGTCCAGCACCTGCAACCTCACCCCAATGGGCAAACGGGACAGGGAACTCAAATGGTGGCAGAGACGAGACTGGGAGTTGCCCAGACCTCAGCAGTGGGATCAGCCTGGGAGCCCTGGGAGAGCCGGGTGGTGGCTGTGAGCAGTAAATCATGGAGCTGGGGAGCAAATTACAGCAAAACACATGTGCATCTCCACCCTGATAATGCAACCCTCCCTTAAACGCATTCTCCAGCGTGGATCCCACAACCAAGAGCTGGAGGTGGCAAAAGGCTTCAGATGACAGGAAAATAGCTGTGGAGGCAGTTGTGCCGGGAGGTGGGGTCTGGAGCTGTTGCTGGACTTGAATTCAATTAATCTGCACATATTTTTCATAGAAGAAATTTCCCTGTAAACTTTTTGAAAGGAGGCATTTGAGTTTTCAGTTGGAAACAATGCTTTTCTTTAAGCGTTTCCATAACATTCCATGGGCTATCCCCATTGCCCATAGCCTAAAGACCTAAAGACAGCTTTGTATGTTTCCTTTAATTTTCTCAGAAAATGGAAACTTCTAATTTTTGTGCAGCAGAAAATAATTATTTTTGAGCTAGTGGACTGGTGCCCCAATTACTTAGATAGCTGTTAAAGCCCAGCTGGGGCTGAGGTACAGTTTTGGAAAATGAGTGTTGGTCCTCATAGGGTTGCGGGAAGAGAGATTAATCCTTCTGCTAGAGGGAAAAAGAGGACAGTGGAACCTAAAATTGGCTGGAGACTTTGAAACACTCAAAGGATTTCATATATTTAATTCCATATACATGCTTCTTTTTTACACAGGGGTTTATCAAAAGCCCGTATCTAAAAAATAAGCAGAGTCACTTCCCTTTGAAGAGCAGTGGTGGTGAGAGCTTCAATGTTTAAATAGGATCTGCCACCACTCAGACTGAGGCATACTCCAGTCAATGGCTCTGCTTGCATTGCAGGGAGAGGCAGGGACAACACCAAAGGTGACACTCACCCTGGAGTTCGTGGCCTCAGCCCTCACTTGAGCCGACCAACCTGCCTCTGACTGCTGCTCTTCTAGTCCTGGGGAGGGGGGGGGGGTGTGGTGGTGGGGCAAGTGAGCTAAAATTTCTGCATATCAGTGGCCGAACTAGTCAGATTAATACCTTCATTAGCAAGATATGGTGTTTCGAGATTAATCCCTGAAAAACAAAATTTCAGTTCCAAAGATGTTAGGAATTTAAATTTCTCTAGGAAAGCAAGTCACAGGTAAGTATGGAACGAGTAATGAATGTGAAAGACACGACAATGTGAAAGGTAGAGGATAACCAGCAGGTGGAATTAGCCATGAACATTTGGCTCTCTTCCTTCTCCACAGGCAGTTGCATGCACACAGTAACACTTGACAAGCCTAAATGCTGATGCTAAATGACGTACCAGATGTTCTTGTCGGCCCACGATCACTCTCTTAGCCCTTACTGCCAGTCCAGCAGGAGGTTCTCCTTGTGCAGTGTCCCAGGCAATGGCACCTAATTGATACATTGAGAGGTTTCATGGCTTTTTGTCCACAAAGTTCTTCCCCTCTGCTATCCCGTGCCCAAAGCATTATTCACTGGCGCGTGTGATCGTTCACTTTGCAGATCTCAGTCTGTATTGCTCACAAGTGAACCTCATGCTTAATCACAAACAATAAGCTTACCACACAGACAACTAAGCTTTGAATAAAATGTGGTTATTCTGCCAATACCTGACATCAGATAATCTGTTTGTTTTATCCAGTTTTGTGTGGAAAACATACCAAACAGCCATCTTTGCGTGGTGTTTGCCAAACCAACATTTGCAAGCCCATGTTCACCCCGAAGCTTCTGGGGCCTTCAGGATCACGCATACACTGTTTTGGGACAAGGCGTTATGCAAGTACGTAGTATGCAAGACACTACCGGGAGGGAATGAGAGTCTCCAGGCTGTATTTCCAGAACACAATTTCTTATTCATGGTAACATAAGCCTCTCTGATTCAGCATGTTATTGCTCAAACACATGGTTTGCTTCTCTTCTTAGATGGAGCAAACCACATACAGTGTCATCTCAAAGCCACAGGAGAATAGCATGATTGTCCTAGATTTATCTTAGGAATATTGCACATTGCCTGAGTACTAAATGTGCAGGTAAGGACCATATATATAACTGTATATTGCAACATATAGCTATACTGTGGACTTTGTGTTGTTTAATTAAAAAAAACCCATCTGTTAAACTCCATTTAGCCCAAAAGGAAGAAGAAGAAAGAAAGAAAAAATGTTCAGTCTATCATATTTTCAAAGCATTTGCCCTTTCAAAACTGAATGTCATGAGCAGGGAATGTTTCCAGCGATCAGTACTTGGATGGGGGGAAGCTTTCCAGCACTGCTGAGTAGCTTTCACAGCAGCTGTGATCAAGATGGTTTGAGGGTTTGTTGTTGTGTTTTTTCATTTTATTTCCTTGCTCTGTAATACTCGTTGACTTAAATATTAATATAGACCTGATGTTCATCTTGTCTTTGTAATATTTTGCACAGAATGAATTTTTCTCCCAATAAATCGAACAGTGCATGAGTATGCAGAAAGGGATGTCCCGACAGTTATTGGTTTCCTTATAAAAAAGGTAAGGACAAGAAAGAGTTTGCCTGGGAATGACTCTCAACTCACTCATGTCAAAAGGACCATTTAGCAACCCGCACAATTTGGAAAAAGGGTTCAGATGGCAGATGAATAGAGGGTGCCTGGGAGGGTGGTGCTGGGCCCTGAGGTGTCTGCTGTGCTCAGCCGGGATGGGTCCAGCCCAGGGCTCACAGGTGGCTGAAGCAGCAGCAGGGTCAGGTCAGGCCAAGCCTGTGGGAACTGCTGGAGGCTGCTGAGGCCGGTGGGGTGACCTGGCCACCCCATGCAAAGCCGGTATCCCTCGGTGGTGGCTGGGCGCACGGCCGCCTGCTTGGGCTAGCCTGGAGGTGCAGCCAACACATTTCCCAACCCAGCTCCAGCGCCCAGGAGGTAGGTACCGTGAGTACGAAATGAGCTCATTGGCAAGTCTTCTGGAATGACGCAGGGTGGCTTCCTGCTAGCTCCTCTTGATCTGACCATACTGCTGTTGTTCTGATGAGATTTCCACACTGATGCTTCGTTTATGCTGAATACAAACAGTGGCACACAATGTGTGGTCCAAGGAGATCTGAGCAAGTGAGCACTGAACCAAATCTGGGACGTATTAGGGCCTGTTATGGGATGTACATTGATGTTACATTTGTGTTGCAGCGCTGTAACATTTGAATCATGATGTCGTGATATGCAAGATAAAGGCTGGGGGGCCCCTTTATAGTAAGATCTTTATGGCTCTGGCACTGCACAGTGAAAAGCTGCAGAGATGAGAAGGAGCTGTGAGCGGGAAAGAAAAGCCATTAAATGAAAGCCCTTAGACTGGTGTTTAACATGAAAGACTCATCAGATTGTGTCACGTATTTGTAAGGGAATTAAGAGATGGGCTTGAACCACAACTCCCAGTTCCAAATACCTTCACTCGGAGAAATATGGAGCCAGATTTATTTCTTAAACACAGTTCTGCTCAAGCTCTTCCCTCCTTTTCCTCTGTTTTGGCCTTGTGGAAAGCTTGTGCTCTCCAAACAGCAGGGAGGCAATGGGGTCTTAGCGCAAAAGGCTGCAAATCCCCCGCTGGGGTTGAGCAGAGGATTGCTGAGGAGCAACCCCTGACCGTGAAGACAACCAGAGGGCAGCTCCCAGTGCTTCCCAGAGAGCAGCCCCCAGTGCTTCCTAGAGAGAAGCTCCCAGTGCTGCCCAGAGAGTGGAACCCAGTGCTGCAGCGGGGGCAGATGGGGTGAGTTGAGGTTGTTCACCTTTTACTGCCAGAGTTACCAGCTGCAGCCCTGGGCTTACACGCTCGCTGATTCCTGCTGTGCCACTGCCTGGATGCAAAAGCTAACACCGCCTTGGGTGATCCAGAGGGATGAGGTCTCTGTTTTAGCTGTCCTGGTGTGAGCTGACAGCAGTTCCCCGTGTGTCACTGGATCTACCTTGGAACAAACTAGGTATAAAGAACGTGCAAATCCACAAATGTAACCATTTGCCAAAATTCAACAAATTGTGGGTTTGAATTTGCATTTTAGGAAAAAAACATGAATGAGAAAAAGATAATATGGAAAGTTTACTCTATTGGATCATAATTATTTTTGCTTTTAATTCCTGGAAGCTATTATTTTCCTTGGGTTTATTCTGCCACTTATTCCCATGGTGAGACTGAAATTGTGTGTGGCTGACTTTTACAATGATCCTGCCACAGTGGCTGTGGCCGGATTGCGGCACTGTACATTAGCACAGCAGCAGCAAGACTGTAATTATTGGTGATCCTTGCTTGACAGAGAGTTGCTTTAAAGCAAGAGGGCAAAGTCCAGAAGACTCTTGTGCATCCCTGAGTGAACTGCTGATAACCAACCCAACAATGCTATTATTTGTACTTCAGCTGCATTTAGAGACCGAGTCAGGGGTCAGGTCAGAGTGTGCTAATCAGGATACAGATACAGAACAAAGACAGCCCTTCCTCTCGGCAGTTTGCACTCCAGAGGCTGCATCCTGGGTGAGCTGGAATAGCTCCATAGACCCATGGATTTCAGCAAGGCAGCGCTGATTTGCTGTGGCTGAAGGTCTGGCTGCTGGAAACCAGACATGTCAGGCAGATAAAGCACACAGACACACACAATGTGGCAGTTGTGGTTTGGGAGGCTGAAGCAGCAGCGCTGAGCAGAATGGCACTGTCCTGCTCACTGCTCGCTTGGCCAGCACCAAGCAGTGTTAAATGGGTCATTGCTTTTCCTGACTACACAAAATGCCCCCATCTCACATGTGCGGGCACGTCTGGAGGACTCTTGTCCTGGAGAGACTCAGCTTTGGGAACCAGCAGGCATCTTCTAATCTTCCATTGTGCACCCTCTGAACTTGTCATCTGTGCTAGCTCAAAGTAGCTAAGTGGATGTACACAAAATGCTACCAGTCCAAAGCGCTGTTTGATTTTAGTAATATTTGCTGTCCCTTTGAACAGGTGTAAATAACTGTGTAAAGCACATGGTAAAGGAAAGCTAGCTTCATGTGGCATGCTTTGGCTTCTTTGCTGGATGCAATTGAGTTTCTCTGGCTTCTGAATCCCTTCTTTGACAGTGTCCATCATTATCTGAAGTGTAATCACTACTTTTGAAAGCATTCAGAAAAAAGTATGCATCCTTGCTATGGGCAGTGCTCAGCCAGCTCCCTGCCAAGGAAGCTGCCAGATCCTTCACACCAGCCAGCGAGCTGCCCTGCCTGCCTGCTGGCTGCCCTGCTACCCTGGCAAGTGCTCATCTAAACATCCCTGCCTCACCCTGTAGCTGCGCTGAGTGCCTTCACCCTGTGCTTACAAAGGCATTTTGCAAAGCAGCATTTTATTATTGCTCTACCACTGACCTCTGTGATTCCATTGCAGCACCTCAGTGCTTCCCGCTGCATTTCCATTGCTCTCGGTTATTATTGCTGCACAGGCTCTTCTATTCTCTCTCCAGTTGAGTCAGTGTTTCTCTTCACCACTTGATGCTTTTCTCTCTACCTTCCGCTCACTTTTACCCTGCTTTCCTCCTCCTCCCATTTTACATGAAACATTTCCTGGTCCATTGCTTCATGTTCCCTATTGTGCTCCATCCCGTGACTCACTGCACAGGAAAGCCCAGTTGTTTGCTCGGGATGTTCTGGAGGGCAGGGGCTGAGGTCTGGGAGGGGACAGGAGAGGTTCTCAGAGGTTTTGAGGGAGACAAGATCCATGTTCACTTTCAGACCTTGCCAGCTGATGCTCTTGAAAGCAGTCTATTGCTCCTGCTAGTTTTCTATTCCTGGTCTTCTCCCAGGAGTGGGACCATCCTGTCCCCCACTCCTCTTGGAAGAGGCATCCGGCATGGCACAACTAACCAGGAAGGCTCTGGTTTAGTTTTCCCTTTACAACCTCATCCGTAAAGTACCTTCAGATGGGAATACTCCCATCCCTGTAGCTGTGACTGTGGTAGTAGCAGGAAGGAAGGGGGAGCCTCTCATTTTGTTTCCTCATGGTCAGTTATGATGCTGGTAATGGTAGTGGGAAGTCCAGGTATGAATTTCAGGTATTGCCTGGCTTCTCCAGTCAAGAGTGATCTAAAAGAAAAAACTTTACCCTGGCCACAGCAGCACAGGAATTTAAATGTGGGTTTCTGCAGCTCTGACCAGACCCTTCCCTATTCTTGCTCCTGCAGACACTTGGGAAAGATATTGCTCTTGTTCCAGGGCAGATGGAAAACAAATGTTTGAAGCTGGGATGAAACAGTTCACTCTAGCCATTAATGAGCAGGGGTTTGACTGTACCTGGTAAGAGTAGCTTTTATGTGTGCTGGGAACAGCAACCCTGCTGTAGCAAGGGCCCTGAGCAGCACCTGGGGGCTCAGTTCTCTGATCTCTGCATCCTGCAGGAGAGGGATGACTGACTTTCCTGAATTCAGCCTATTCTGGTGGTTTCAATGTGACAGAGTTCCTGCACACCTTGTTATTTCTCCACTGGAGAGAAATGGGTGCTTTGGATAGAGCAGGGAGAAAATTAAGGGCTTTAAAATAAAAAGTTGTGACAACTTTATTCAGAAGCGTGGAGGGAGGGGAAGCGTGTTTCCACACATTGCCCAACTTCCCGATTCCGGCAGTTCCTTCTGGCGAGCCCCGGGCGGATGGAAATTTGCAGCGCTTTGCATGTCAGCGGCCCACGGTGCCCTCCCCTCCGTGACCTCTTCCTCCTCTGTACCGTATGCTGAGCCATGGGGAAAGCAGGAGCTGGAGACCGGGCTGCCCTGGGACTTTTCCAATTCATAAAAATGTGCTGCTGCCTCCTGGATGAAGGAGGGGAGGGAGGTCCAGGAAGGGAAGGGAATCCCCTGGACTCAGCAGGTTCCTACTGCTCCTGTCATCTGTGGCAGCAGTCCTCTTGCCTTCAGCAGGAGTTATATTAATCACCTTGGCCGTAGCTCTGAGCTGCTTGCTGGGCACCGCAGCACCAGAGCTGAGATCCTGAATGCTCAGAGTGAATCTCTCCCCTCTTGCCCAGGCAGTGAAGTCTCCATTATTTGTGCTGTGTTGCCAACAGCCATCCCAGGTGTCCCTGCCCCTGTCTTGCCTGATGTTGTGCAAAGGATAGGAGATCGTTCCTGCCCCAAGGAGTTTATGGTGGAAACATCAGAGATTGTATTTTATTGAGAGGGGACACTAAAAGGAGCAGAGAGAAAAGCAGTGACCTCCTTGCAGTCACATTTCATGTCAACTCTTTGGATGTTGTCTTAACCTTAACTTGGAGGTGCCAGTGAAACAATAGTACCTGGGGATAAGGCTGAGATACAGCTGTAAGAAGTGGGACTGCAAAAAAGACCTGATTTCTTGCTTCAAGTGTGTCAAATTCCACTATCAAGGAAAAAACTACAAGAGGCACCCCTACCTCCTCCCTCACACTAAAGAACAAAAGGACAAAAAACTCCAAAAGGACCCCAGAAAATAAAAGAAAAGAAAAGAAAAGAAAAGAAAAGAAAAGAAAAGAAAAGAAAAGAAAAGAAAAGAAAAGAAAAGAAAAGAAAAGAAAAGAAAAGAAAAGAAAAGAAAAGAAAAGAAAAGAAAAAAGAAATTTGCCTTGTACAGGAGGAAAAAGTGTCTTCCAGCTGACACACCAGGCTAAGTATGCCCTCAGGCCTTCTGCATCTACCAAGCATGGCTGCAAGGTGTCCTACCAGCAGCACCCACCTCTGCCTTGAAGGCACCAGTCGCCATAGGTAGTGCTTCCTTGTAGTTTGAAGGGTGAATAATCATCCCTAACTGGAATTTGTGCATGTGCAAGGGTTGGTGGTAAGGCAAGGATGAAAAGTTAGGAGAGGCAAGCAATATTTTTCTGGGAAGAGAGCTGTGCCATATCCTGCAGGTAGCCATTGCAAAACACCATGACCCTTGGCTGGAACATGTTGACAGGAGGAGCTCCCATAGGTATAGGTGTCTATTTTAAATGGACCATTCAGAAACGGCCCATTCAGAGCCAAAAAACATGTCAGAAAATGTCCTAGGGCCACCCTGGGACATGGAATTATAAATACATCTGTTTTTTAGAAGTAGGAAACAGAGGTCATCAGTTTGCTCTCCTGTGGAGCTGTGCCTTGTTCTGGGGAAGGTCCCTCTGGCCTGTGTTGTGTCTATCGCACAAAGAAACTAGAGTTGGTACCACAGGACGTCAGGAGCGCTAGAGCAGCGTCCCTGTGGCATAACAAGCCCTGCTGCTCCAGAATGGGATGCAGCCTCTGCAAAGCATAGTGATGCACCATGGAGGGGCACCATCCCCAGCAGCCACAGAGCCCAACTGGAACACGTAAACTCACAGGGGAGGTCTCTGCAGAAGTGGGAATGAACCCAGTAGCTCCGAGGTGGGATCAAACAGCTAAATTTGCTCTCTGGCTGAGCAAAGAAGCACTGAGAGGAGCTGCACATCTTTTTCTGCTGGTTGGGTAGTAGGACTGGGAAAGGAACAAAAAGTTTTCCTGGAGAAGCAAAACACAATCGTCCCAAGCTGCCAATTATACTGTGGAATTTGGTACCATTTGATCCCCGCACTTGACTTAAACATCCACTCTTTGATCATATGAATATTCTTCAGGCAAAGCAATGGTATTCATTTTAGTGTTTTATTTTTTTTGTTGTTTTAATCAGTCTGTCAGACTGATGTGCAGATTAAATACAGATGCTTTCATGGTTTTCTGTGCGACTTCTAGAGCAGAAAGACTATTACATTTACAGCACTTTCTTCTTTTGAGAGAGTCGACACTCCCATTCTATTTGAAATCCAAGGGTATAAGGCTCTTTGTGAGCATGCCTGATGTTCAGAACAGGAGCGATTGCTAAATTGCCACAGCCAGGCAGAAGCTGGGCACCAACAGACACGATTTCAGTCTCTCCAATGCACTCTGCCAAGCACTTAGCCTCCTCGTCACAGGAGCCCTGGGTCCTTCCTGAGCTGAGACCCACACTCATGTCCATAAATACACAGCAATGTGCCTGTGCCTGACAAGTGCTCGCGGGAAGCTGTCGTCGCCGAGTCTCGGTTCCCAGTCAGTTCTCAGTACTCTCAGCGAGCGCAGCCACTTCTGGAGATGAAAGGCTGGTGCATGCTGCATTGCAAATGATGGGCCCTGCGAGCTGTGCTTTCCCAGTTGAAGCACACAAATGGGAAGGTAATGTGCCTTGGCGGGTAGGCTGGGAAATTTTTAACCCATCTTCCAAACTGATCTGCTCCGTGACCCTGCACTCTCCATGCCTTAGTTCCTACCATCTTTAATCAAGTTACTCTATGTGTGGTGTGAAGCTGACTCCTGTGATGCTCTCACACTGCTCACCAGTCCCTTGGCCACTCCAGTGAGGGTGGCTGCAGGCAGGATCTCTAGGAGTGAGAAGTTTCCTCACTTGGCATGTTCTGCTTCGGGCTGTGCTCCAGCACCGAGGACCCAAACCTCACTCTTCCATCACCAGTAACACCTGTGTGAGGTGCTTTGGGCTACATAATGGGGAGTTGCCACCCTGCTTATCCTGTGGGTGTTGCTACAAGCTGGTTCCCTCTGACCTCCTGCACTGCACCCTGATCCTGAAGGGCTCGCAATGCATTGCTAGTTATCTTGGAACCCTGGCTGACCCACTGTGCTTTGCATTGCAGTGTAAATCCCCAGACAACAAAAGGTTTGTGTGTCCAAGGAAGGACAGACAGCAACATTCCCGTGCTTTGAGCAGCTACAGATGTACTGCGCCATACAGGAATTAAGTATCTTCATGAGAAGACCGACTTGCCTATCCATCATTGCTAAGAGGTTCCCTCAAGGCTGGTGTACCAACCGGCCCCTGAGGAACCACTCCTGTCTCATGGTCTGGAAATGATCTCAACAGGGTACTTGCTGCTGCGTGGCAGACCTTTCTCCAGCTACCCTGCAGTGGCACTGAATACACACACATTTCAGGAGCTAGCTAGCTGGCTAGATGGATAGTTACTTAATCTCCAGCTAAGGACACAGCCCAATCAGATACAGAAGATAATAGATCTTATAAAATGAGAAACAGCAATCCTGTTACGGTGATAGGGAATTTTGAGCAGTCACCCTCCTGTCAGTAGATGGACCCTAGGTACAGTTTATGACTACAGAAGAGTCCTGCCCACCAGATCTCACCCTGCCCTGGCATCCCCCCATTCCCAGATCCTCTGTGGGGTGAGAAGCCACCCTTCTCCTGTTTAATCTCTTCAGCAAAAGCATCATTCATCGTGGAGGTGGTAAAATGGGGCTTCGCATGTACATGAAACCATGAGGGAGTCACCATTTCACAGAAGTTTAATCCCTACTGTATGACTGAGTATAGGAAAAAAAAGAGTTCTGGGAGGCAGATGCTTTTAAGGAGCAGCATCTGCCTTATAAATCTATAAAAGGCACCCAAATGTCCCTGGAAAATGTTCCCACTGCTCCTTAATCAGAACGTATTCTTTTTGAAGCCATCTGGGACAGGCATGTTGTCCATTTCAGCTCAGCCAAAACAGAATTGTCATCGCTATGGTTCAGTACGTTCCCTCTTCAGTGGCTTGTTTTGTACGTGGTGATGCAAATGAATTTAAAAGTTGGTAAAAAATTTGGATCAGTTCTGTCCAAATTCTGTAGAAGGACATTATGTGGAAGAATAAAAACAAACGTCAAAATATCCTTGAATTTTAAGCGCTGCTTTATTTATAGGATAACATGTATTAACACCCTGTTGTACCCTTGCATGAGTTTTATCTTTGTGTCAATGCATTGATTATAGTTTTTTTTTGTTTTACAGTATGAGCAGAATTCTTCCACCCTAGATTACTCCACGAGTTTATAATATGCTGAACAATTATAATCAGGACTAACGATATCCCTGCTTAAACATTCAGGTCTGTTCCTGGAAAAAATGTGACACTTGGCCACCAGGTAAAAGCTTTCTGTTGTGTGGGACTGTCTGGGCTTTGGCCTGGCTCAATAGTGCTCTTAGGGCTGCTTTAAGCTCTGATTCCTTTCCCTGTTCTTCTTCCAGACCTGACTACCAGAGCAGCCCCAGAGCAACAAGTTTGGGTCAAGGCCTCCCCATAGCAACACTTGAACAGGAGCAGAACTGGCTTATGGCTTCCATAGTAGACCTACGCTGGTTGAGGTTGGTCCTTGCACAGGTCCTTGTAGGAGATGCGTTATCTGCTTTATGACCTTTGACTACTTTCAGAGAGACGTGAAGAAGACCTAGTGCATTGGGTCCAGTGTCATTAGAATGAGGTATTAGAACTGTCCAAACCCAGAAAATTTCTTCTTAGTTTCAAGCTAGGATCTACTTGCCCAGTAACACAGGACTCTTCCCAAAGACTGAGGGGACTTTCCAGTTCACAAGCAGTTTCTTCAGTGATTCTAAGATCAATAAATCTGAGTGACACGTCTGGGTACAGCCTGCATGCGTATCTCCCGTGCACATCCTAGCCTGCCTGGGTGGCAAACAAGCAATCCATGGCAGGGAGAGTCCGGGGAAGGTTGTTGTCTCATACGGAGTGGCCAGAGACCCTCAGTTACAACCCCAGAAGCAGGAGAAAGTCGGGAAATTAGAGATTTCAGAAAATGTGACGTTTCTTCAGAAAAGCAAAATCTGAGAAAACCAAAGACAGTGGGAAGTTCTCATCCAGTTACACCATCAACTAAAGGGGAAAAACAACAGCGGAGTGAGAAAAGTACTGAAAGAGAATCTTCTAGTGCAGTCCTATCTCCTCACTACAGCCCTGCTGCTCTCTCCATAGCACCCATCCATGACTGGATGCAATCCTTCAAAAACATTTTGCAGCCGTTTTCCAGGATATCCCTGCACCCACCCCAAATTCAAATGAGCAGCCACAATAACCACCTCCCTTCCAAACCCAGAACTGATTCCTTTTGCCAAACAGAAGTGAGCGTAAATGGCGTGGTCTCCCAGGACCACATACTTTCTTGTCAGAGGTGGTTCATTCTCATGTATCATTGAATTATTACTGTTGTAGAAGAACATCCAGAGGCAAGGAAGAGAGCATGGCAGGTGTCAGGCAGATGTACACATTGATAAGTTGTCTATGCTAGAGTATTCATAATTGAAGCAGACAACACACAAAGGGCAGAGGGAAATGTGAAGCAGGCAGTCTGGTACATAGAACATGCAGCTGTAGGAGGCCTGGCCCAAAGACATGCTTCTTATTCCATGAGACATCTTAAGATTTGCTGTATCCTAACCAAGGTAAATGAAAACATGAAGCTTAACATTTGTGAGCAAGAAAAGATGGGAAAAAATAACCAACTCCATTTGGGACCAATAGTTTGCTTACAACGTTTGGCAATATTTTATTTTGTTCAGCCTTTTTCCTTCTGTAAATTTACCAGAATATTAAGCTCCAGATCTTTCACTGAAAAATATACCAATTTTACAAAAAAAATCTTTCCCTCAAAAATCTTGTTTTAGGATATTTGCCAATAACTGTGTTATTCTGTGAACAGCTCTTGACAAACTGTGTTCTGGTAACAAATGTTTTGTCAAACTACTAAGCAGCTCTGTTGTTTCCAAGGCTTTTCTTCTCTGCAAACATTAACTAAATGATGCTGCTTCCATGAGCTGTAATACTCATCCTACATAGCCATCCTGGGAAGAGATCTGATGGAGCAAAAGGTTCAGTATAGATATTGGAGTCAGGTCCAGTGTGGAGCTTAAAAGAACAGAAAGGCAGATTGAAATTCAGCTTCTGCTCTGACCCCTGTGTCACCTGCGTTTTCTATGTCTTTCCTCCAAAACGGAAGGGCAGTTGCCAGTACCATGGACCATGGGGCCCTGTTCCACTGCTGGGAATACCAGTGTTCCCATCCCATGATAGCAATGAAATGGTGATACTTTCAATGCAAAGAGCTTCTTGTTTTGGAGGTAAAGAGTAGCCACCCATTTGAGAGTTGGCCATTTCTTCTCCTGCAGGGAAAATAATCTTTCCTTTAATGAGTCCAGATCAGCTACATGCAGTCACAGATCTGTCTGAGCTCTCTGCTGTATTTTCACCAGACTTGTGAGGGAACTTCCATGCCCAAGCTTGCAACGGCCAGATACTTTATCTTTATGACACTGGCTGGTACTTTCATTCTCCACCAGAAGAGATATTTGGAGCAAATATATTTTCCAAGCTTAATCAGACCTACTGCCAAGAGAGGTCTCCATATGAATGCTGTGATTTGAACACTGACTTTTGTCTTTGGTTTGGTGGGAATTTGTCTGCCACATTGGATTGCATCAGCACACAATGTCTCTGCATGATAAAAGAATTTTTTCTAAGACCAGCTATGTCACATCAGTCGGAATTTCTCATCTGCATTTACTTTTAAAGGATAGACTTACTACTGTGGCATTGTGCAGTCTGGTCTAAAATTAGTTTATCTCAACCACAGACAATTTGTCAAACTGCTTGCTACTGGGCTGTGCTTACCCTGGGTATAGGTAGTCTTGACTCAGCAAGCTTCTTACAATCTGGGGTTTCATAGGTGTGATGTCAGGGAAGAAAAAGTTTTTCTATGCTTCCACCATAGCCAACCATAGCAAATTAATTGTCAGAATAAGAGTCTAAATTTCCTTCATTATTTTCCTTACCCTCCTAGCTTTCCATCTCACTTATCTAAAATGTTTATTTGATATAGATCTGCAAAAAACTGAGGGATTTTCAGCCAGTGGTTTAGACGATGGCTAATAAAGGCCATACAAAAAGTGTACTGTTACAGTAGCTATTGATAGCACACACTACAAGCTCCTTCATCATCTTCCTTCGGGCAGTCTGGAATCCAGCCAGAGCTGCCGGTGAGACCTGGGTGCTAATAAAATGTGTCTCTGAGGGGTGGCCCTGGGAAGGGGTGGGTGACTGGTCTAAATCGTGACTGGAGTGGGTCTTCCTGCCCTCCACCCAGCCCCACAGCCTTCCCCATGGATGGATGCTGCTTCTTGCTGCATGCCACACTCCCTCCACGCCAGGCTCCAGCCCTGGTGGGTCTCTGCAAGACAACCTGGAAAAAAGCCACTCAAATGAAAATAAATCTACATTGCAAAACCTGCCTGTATAGTAAACTCAAAATAAAACCAGTAGTGTCAAAAAAAAAAAAAAAAAAAAAAAGAGAGAGAGAGAAAAAAAAAAGACGAGAAACAACCCCTGTCCTACACAAATGCATTGCTGGATGCAAACAGCTGAATGTTAGTCAACCCTTGACGGCACAAAGAGAGACTGGTTGTAAACAAAACAGAGAGCTGAGACGGAGCCTTCTAACGAAGGCTATTGAAGTTTGTGCTCCCTGTAACGTGAAAGCCGCAAATGCTGAAAGAGCCATCTGTATTAAACCATGGCTGGGATCATGTTCATTAGCTGGTTGGCTGTAAATATAGCCTCCCCCCAACACAAAAGGTAACGCATGTCAGCTCAAACCATCACCAGCAGGTCTGTGTAAATATTTACTGGGCTGTTCAGACTGCTGTAATTTGAGGCTGTTGATGTCTCACAAACAAGTTAGAAAATGAGCTGGCAAGTTCCTGAAAACAGTGTCAAAAGGCAGCTCTGGTACAGTAGAGGGAATGTGAGCTTTGTGCCGTTCTCTCTGAGGGCTGCAGGGCTTCCCAACAGCTCCAGCCTGGCTAGCTTTTGGCCTCCTTGCGTTCAAAACTCAGATTTAAAGGTTTATAGCCTTTCACATGTTATTTTTTTCTTTAGACTCTAGAAGAAAGTTTCTTGGGCGTTTCAGGTGTTGGGATGAGGAAAATAATTTTTCTTGTTAATTTTTTATGCCTTCTTTCATAAAAATACATCAGAGCATAAAACCACCTGTAAGAGGACTGCAGGGTCACAGGTAGGCCACCCACCAGAGTGAAACTGCCAGCCCTATCCCTTGTGGATCATGGAGGGATGTTGGGGTAATCTTCATAGAGCTGAACCACCAGCAATGCTCTTTGGGACTTAGGATGCCTGCACTGGGTATCCAAGTCTATTGGAGAGCTCAGAGTAGACTGCCTGGATGTGGTGCGTGATGTCTCTTGCTAGTCCCAAGGTTGGGGGAGAAGAAAGCCACAGCCTGTGCCTGCTCCAGCTCTGAGGCTGCCCACACACTTTCCACCTGTGCAAGCTACCAGTTTCCCAGGATAATACCTAACAGAGACTGTTCCCAGGGGCTAGTTGGGATGTGGACACCCATCCAAAGTGAGAGGGGGGAGAGGGGCCAGAAATTTCAACAGTTCAGCCATGGAGACATGCCTCAGAACTAGAGAACAGTCACTGTTCTCTTTTACACTGTGGAGTGGATGTAGCTACAGCAATCATCTATTCCCGCGTCTCTTGGGGTGGAAGAAATCCCCCATTCCCCAAAAAAGCCAGCTTCAGGAAAGGTCATCCTTCCTCTACTCTTGTGGTGTATGTGACGCCCAGGTGTAATTTTAAAAAGCTGCACAGGGAGGATAGTCTGAGTAGTCATTTTTGGGCACTTCCATTTTTGAAGCATGCCGGTTCCCAGAGTTCTTCATTTTTGTCCTCCCAGTGAAGACAGCAGGGAGACTTTAGGGACCGGAGGTCGTCTGTGAGTCCAGGGAACAGTACACAGAGAAATGTTTCTTGGTACCAAAGGGCTGTGGAAGTCCATGCGTTCAGCATGTACTCTGTGCCCATAGCCTTGCTCAGCCCTGGAAGCACTGTCTGGGAAAAAACACGTTTCTCCCTTGCCTGGAAAGTGCCATTGCCCAAATGGGCTTAAGGCATGGTGACAAGGAGGGAGTTTTGCTAGCTGGCATCTGTTGTCCTCACTGCTGGAAATCAGCTCTATCAAAAGGAACACTTGGCATCTGAGTGGCATTTAATCCTTTAAACCACCTGGTGGTGGGAATCCCTGACTGGTGTAAAACTGCTGAGGCAGGTTTTACAGAGACATTGCTGCCCTCCTTGCAGGCGCAGGTGTGTGTAGCAATGTGAGTTGGGGGTCTGGTGCATAACAAACCCCCATCTCCTCCCTGGGACATGGCTGGGTTCATGTAGCTACTCATGCGAGCTGCTTCCAGCTGGCTGGGCTGCTGCTGTGTATCGCCTTGCCCTCAGAAGCAGGGGAAAAGCACAGCTTGCTGAGAGCCACTGCACCCACCCATCCCCAGCTGTGCCCAGCCCAGCTCAGGGGCCACCAGCCCTGATTCTGAGCAAGTGGCAAGAAGCAACTGAGCAACAAAATGACTGCAGCTTTATAGCCAGGTACATTATTGTTTTATACAACCTCCCCCTGAACTATCTTGTGCTGACCACTGCAGGGCTGTCCTCCCAGCTCTTCACATGGTGCAAGTCAGTGAGATTTCATTTCCATCAGTGGAGTGCCCCTGACTTACACAACTTCATGGTTTAGTCTAGGAGACTTCACATGATAGACCTCAAGGTCTGAACCTGTGATCTCAGTGTCTTACAATGTGACTCGTGCACAAAAAGCAGCCCTCTGAGAAGCCAGCCCTGTAAGGCCCGGAATGTGAGTCATTTTGTTTCTTTGGTGATGGGGCACAAGTTTTGCAGCCTCCACACATAATTCAGTATTTCAGGTAATTTCCATCTGAGGTAGGGCTCTGTCACTCAGAAATCCCAGCTCTGCCCACAGTGTAAACAGGTGCCCACTCCCCCCTCGGCGGTGGCCCTCCTCTTCAGGGAGGAAGGCAGGCAAAATGCACTCCAGGCTTTCGGTGCTCACAGTGTGGATTTGGGACAGCAAAGCTTTTTTTTTTTAAAGCAGCAGAAGCAGAGGTTTTGAGGTCCTCCTTATCAAAAAGCTTCTTTCTTACAGAATTAAATGAAGGGGTCAGATCCACTGGTCTCTGCTCTTTTGGCTGCTGCAGGAAATTAGTGATGCAGATACGACCAGGACAAGAGACTAGAACTAGTCCTATGCAGAAAACAGAAAACCCCATCTGCACCGCGGCACTCTGCGGGTTCGTATCGCACCGATGCCCATCAGAGAGCATTTATATAAATGGTAAGAACTAGTTTACCATGACAGGCTATACTGCGGGCACCCCTGACAGCAGACCTGAACTGGCATGAAGGCAGAAGGAAATCCCGTTGCTTAAGGGGCTGTTTTGGATGGGCTGGACAGGAGCAAGAATTCCACTCTGTAGGTCAGCTGTCTCCGTGGGTAAATGCAAAAGGGAGAAGCTTTCTCAGACAGCTCTGCTTTCCAAGATTAGGGAAGTAAAAATAGAAGATGTGAAGTGGAGGAGGAGGGGAAAAGAGCTGTCCATGAATTTTTAATAATGAATTCTCCAACTGCCATCACTCCATCACCTGAAATAACGGCTCAGAATAACAGGATGATACCATGCTGGCTTATGCGGGCAACATATGTAAAAGATTTCTCTGGGGCAAATCAGAAATACAGTATTTTGATATCAATAGAATGCAGCGTATTCCATAGAGGAACATGATTTCCTCCTCCTAGATTACATTGCTACATCCAAATCTGCAGCAAAGCTGGGCAGAGTCACCAGGATGCCTGTCTGTACTGTGCCTTAGTTATTGGAGCAGAAAGCTCTCCTGGAAAACGATTTGGCTATGGGTGCTTCATCCTTACAGAACCAGAGACTGGAGTCCTTTCACTTGTGAGATACAGCATGATGAAGTTTCTCTTCTCCTCTCAACTTCCAACCTTTCCATAGCCTCTGAAATTTACTTCTGCTCCAGGATGCCAGGCCCAGCAAGGAGGTTGATTTGACTGGCATTTGATTTTTCAGTCATCCACCTCTGGCTGCATAGCTGCTTTTAAAGGCACGGCTCCGGTGAAATCTTTGCAAGCGTGCTGATATCTTCAGTCAACCAGCTACCATTTACCTTCATTCCTTATGCCAAAAGAAAGTGCTGTTGCTCTGTGTTTTTCTGCAGGGGATGGAAGAGGTTGCTTATAGGCCTGATGTTTAGAGGCGTTTTCTGTCCCACCCATCTCCAGCTTTTGCATTCATCAGTGTGTCCCAAGGACAGGGTGTGAAGACACTGTTTTGTGGTACATCTTACATGGCAAAAAACTGGAATCACAGCATGAATAGTGGTCTTTTCTGGCTCCTCCAAAGCCATCGCTGATCTTTATCAGCTGTTATGTTCCAATTCAGAAGCAAGGATGAGGAGGTGGATGCACAGGCATCTGGAGGAAAAACAAGTGCAGGGAGTGGCTTTAAAAAATGCTTAAGAAAACATAGAACAAATCAGAGGTAAACCAAATGGCTCATTTATTCCATCTTCCTGCTCATGAAGGTTCAGTGTTTGATTGCACCTTCTCCAGTGTTACATTAAACCCATGTTAAATGATGCGAATGGCAGTTCTTCCAGCATGCTTGCACTCTCACCTCCACAACAAAGCAGTGACATGTATGAGTGGAGCATCTTGGATGCTCCTGGACACAGTGTCTCTGCTGATGGCTGCCATTACCCAGCAAGGATCAGAGCTGGAAAACATAGTGATGGGTAAGGGCTGAAGAGGGACAGATTCATGGGCTCTTCCCATGAGGCAGGTGGAGCAACTGCGTGGCCATGATGTTCCCAACAAACGGTGCAGGGAACAAGGCTCATGGCTCATATGATGCCTGCTGGGTGGAGGGTCTGCTAAAGATGGAGATGTCTGGTTACTCTTCCTGCCTGCTGAGGGCAGGGGTCAGGATATGACACCCTGAGCTTGTGCCTCTCCTGTGCTAACCTTCAGCTCCATAGTTTGCAAGGGATGCTAAGCATCACAGGCCTTATACATAGAGGACATTGAGAGCCAGCTTTGCTTTGCCCAGGAAAGCATTTATTTTACTTCTAGAAGGTAGGTTTCCATGTGATAACTCCTAATGTACTGGAAAATAAAACATCTCATGAAGATGTTTTATTTATGGAACAGGTTGCCCAAAGGGATAGTAGATGCCCCGCCCCTGGGAATATTCAAGGTCAGGCTGGATGGGGCTCTGAGCCACCTGATCTTGTGGAAGATGTCCCTGCTTATTGCAGGGGGGTTGGACGAGATGACCTTTAAAAGTCCCTTTTCAATCCAATCCATTCTATGATTCTGTGATTCTATGATTAATAGCCAGACCAAGACACCATTAGGGTGGGTCATAATAAACCACCTGCACTGAGGGCAATGAAGTTCCGGGTTGATTTACCTAGCAGAGCAGAAATGTTACTGCATCAAGCTCAAAAAAGGGTTATCCTCTGAGAAAAGACTCAATTAAAATAATAGCTTGAGACTTTCTGGCTTACAAATCTTACACAAATAGCAACCACGTGCTCATAGTTTACAAGCTGAAGGAAGGTACTTTTCCTTGCACAAGCAGTCTGCACTCTGTGGTTGTAGCTTTTAGGTGCTGAGGTAATGGATAGTAACGAGTGGGTTACTAAGAGGATACTTTCTCTGCCCATAATCCCCTGCTCCATGATACGAAGCAGAAGCTGGGATGTTTGCTTCCTCACACAGCACAACCAGCAGGGCAGGAGCCCTCACTGGCCGTGTTACCCGTTCCTGCGTACTGAAGCAGAAGCACCCACAGCTCAGGATCTCATGATGCTGTTTCTGAGGCCATTGGCCATGCTGCGCTGGTGGAAGCACCACATCAGCTATGGGGCCTCTGCTGTGAGCTGTAGATGTAAGCAGAAGTCCTGGCCTGAATCCCATGAGGTCTAGGAACTAGAAGAAAATGTAATTTTGCTTCTCAAAAGCACACAAATGATACACAGAGAACAAGTGTAGAAAATACGGAAAGATATCATGTCATTTTTGGAGTCAGCCTTTCCTGAACAGCACTTTTCCCATAGCAGTAATCGACCTCTGTGCAAAGCGAGTGTGAGATGCTACCAAGCCATAAAAGCTGTGCTCTCAAGTGTAGCTTGTTTTTCTATGCATTATTATACATGGTGCAGAATTAAGTGCATCAAGCAGAAAAGATTTCCATTTCAAATAGGTAAACATTTTGCTGTTGTCAAGCTAACAGGAAGGCAAGCTGGAAACTACTAAATCATTTTTCTGACAGTGGTACCGAATAGGTCCCACATGCTGACAGGGTCATAAATAAAGTTGCTTTCCCAGCAAATTGGCACCTGGAGAATGCTTTCCCATATAGCATCTCTGCCTGTGTGTTGTGGAAGCAGATTGGGGTGATGGTAAGATGTGTACAGTTCAGCTCTCAAATGCCAACCTCACGTTTATTTGCTTTAAGATATTTTCTGGCACAGAAGACGTGAGGAGATAAAAAGCAAGAAAGCATGGGAAAATGAGGCAAGAACAGAGGTAATCTGTGAAGAATTTGAACTGTACATCCACATTGCAAACTGATCAAAAAATCAATCCAAATGTAAGCAGCACCCAGATGTGAACTTTTGGTGCACAGCACTCTGGCTTACGTGAGTTGAAAGCACCACTGCACCTAGATCATGGGTCAAAAATCAGAGTTTCCTTGTTCCATTACAGAACTGAAAGCAACAGTACTGAAATTTCCAGTCAGTGCAAAATTCTAGGGAAAAAATAATGTAAAACAATGCTGGTAACAACACACAGAAAACTGAGAAACAAAACTCCACCCGGAAGCTTTGTGAGTGCCCTAGCCCCTCAGTCACCTGAGGCTTCCAAATGCCTTTGAACTAACCAGAAAGGACCAGGGGTCCCTGAGCTTAGTCCCTGGGGTAGGATGCCAAGGGACTAAGACAGGTTGCCAGGCCTGTTGACCCAAGCCCAAAAAGCTGTCTGCCTTCTTCAGGATGGTTCCTCAAAATCTCCCTGTTCTGCAGAGCATTCAATTTCAGGGAAGTGATATTTCCTGGCATCAAAGCATCCTCCAAGAGACTTCCTAGCTAGCTCAAATGTGGACACCTAAGGAACAGGTGCTATCAGCTCCATGGTTCAAAGCTCAGATTTCAAATCAATTCAGAAATTTTCAGTCCATTTTGCAAAAGACAGTCCTAGGAAAGCTGGGGGGAAGATTATCTGAGCTCAGATCCTGGTGACAGGCAGCTTGTGTCATTATGAAAAGCATTGGCAGGCTCACCCTGCATGGGTGGATGACCAAACTAATCTCTCAGTTTCTGATAGATGTCACTCTACAAAGCAAGACAGGGAAGTACTATCAGGGCTGTTGTACCTCTCTCAGCCTCTCTTATGTTTCTTCTGGTTATTATCACATTCATATTGCCCTTTAGCTTCCAGTACAATCTGTTTAACTCTTTCTTTCCCTCTGGCCTGTACTCACAAAGGAAAATAAAAGCTGCCATGGCCTTCGTGAGCAAATAACTCACCTCTGCACTGTGCTGACTTGGCTGGATGGTCAGGGTGCCTCCAAAGCTGGGACTTTCCCTGTTAAGCTTTCCTGGATGCTCACTCGGCATTGCCACATCAGCATGGGTGCTGTGTTGCTCAGTGCATTGGCAGCTGGGGTCACACTCACGCTCCCAGACACACTAGTCTGTAATGTGATGCCCGATGGAGCGGCATCGGCAAAGGCAAGGTCAGAGGGATGCATCATCAGATGGCCACCAGGCATGAGTTTGGGGCTGTGGGATCATGTGCTCATGTCTCCAACCAGCTCCACTGGCTGGCTTCCGTGCGGAGCACCCAAGCACCAGCAGATGCTTTCCAGGAAGTTCTGAACTCTGCTAAGCCCTCTGACATCAACCCCATGCAGGGCAACTAGCTGGGAATTTCCCTTCCGAGGCTCACATGATGCTCTGGGATATAATTATCTGGTAGGAACCTTGCTTGGGAGTTTGTGCACTGGGTAGGTGGTGGTTGGGTGGCTTCCTGGGGTGACCCTCCCATGCAGTTGGATGGAAGAACATCCCACCACCTGGAGACTCTGCCGAGCTAATGCAGGCTTCACCTAACACGCAGGAGGATGAAAGTGGTACATACTGCTGGTTGGAGGTGGTACATGCTACCTGTGTGCTCAAATTCAGCTTGGACATCAGTGTGCACAGTTCTGTGGCAGGGTAATATAGTCTCCTGCGTTTCCAGGAAGCCTTTTCTTTTTGTGCTGGAGAGAGTGAGAGGTGCTTGAGCCACTCCGTTTTGACAGCCAGGTCCCTGGTGGGTGCCCAGTGAGACACCCCCATCGTATGCTATCCTGGGCAGCCAGCCCAGGGCTGCCATTGCCCTCTGTTGGCAAAATCCCAAGATGTCCCCTCTTACTGCCTGCTTTGTGCTAGCACAGAGCATGTCCCCCACCTCTGGGCACTGCCACCAGCTCTTGCTACATCAGTCCTCCTCTCTACCCTTCTCAAAGTCCAGAGCTGCTGGGCAACCAAAGGATGTAAAGGTATCTGCTGAGTAAAGTCAAAGTGAATCCTCCAAAAGGCCTCTCTGGTTTCAGAAAGAAATCTCTTTGTCAGATCCTGCCCGCTTGTGTTTTCTGACTGATTTAGGGGGATGTATTTGTTTGTCCCTCCATCAGCAGCCAATAAACAAAATGCTTTACGCAGATGTGCATGTAAAGGGCTTACTTTCCTCAGTAAGGAAAACTTTTTTTTCTATAATCAGAGAGCCTTTCTCTGTCCTACTGTCTCCTTTCTTCCTTAAGGCTCACAGCTTAAGTCCCTCAGCTTTTGTTGACAGCATCCCTTACCTGGGTCATCCAAAAAGGAAAGACGAAGAGAGAAGTATTGCCGGTCATAGCTTCAGGCTGGCAGAGATCGCAGAGGGATAAAAAAGAACATTTGTTTTTGTTTTTAGCTTATTTTGTCCAGTTAAAAGCAAGGACTGAATCCAAGAACTCTATGACAAAAGCATTTTGCATTCGGTTCTGCTGCTTCTCACAAATTGTGCTGGTGGTGCCTCTATGCTACATCATTGTGCGGTGTATTTGACAAGTACATTTAAACAGAGGTTACTCGACATGCCCATTACATACATCCTCCTTCAGCGTATGGGACATCCTAATGGCCAAACTGTAGACTGCCAGTCTGCCTGACAGGATATCATGCTAGCTACCATGTTATCAGTTGTAGTAATAATGGCAACTGTCCATCGTTGTTGTTTATGACAATAGAAGAACATTACGGGCGGGTGTGAAGGGAGGTGATCCTTCCCTTCTCCTCAGCACTTGGTGATGCCACACTTGGGAGTGGTGGGTTCAGATCTAAGCACACCAGTACAAGACAGACTTGGACACACTAGAGTGAGATGAGAGAAGGTCCACTAAGATGGTTATGGATGTGGAGCACCTGACAGATGAGGAAAGGCTGGGAGAGCTGGGACTGTTCAGCCTGAAGAACAGAAGGCTCGGGGGGATCTCACCAATATATATAAATATCTGGTGGGGGTAGTAAAGAAGATGGAGCCAGACTTTTCTCATTGGTACCCAGTGACAGGACCAAGAGGTAATGGGCACAAACTGAATCACAGGAGGTCCTGTCTGACCTCAGGAACCACTTTTTTACTGTAAGGGTGACTGAACACTGGCACAGGTTTCCCAGACAGGTTGTGGAGTCTCCAGTTTTAGAGGTATTAGGAGCCTGACTGGACACAGTTCTGGGTGATGTGCCCTAGCTGACCTTGCCTGAGCATGGGCATTGGGCCAGATGATCTCCAGAGGTCCCTTACCATCTCAACCATTTTCAGGGAAGTGACATTTCCTGGCATCAGAGCATCCATGCCAGTTTTAACTGAGGTCTCACGTGGCTATAAAATCCACTGTTTGTGAGAAATATTTTCCCATATATAGGAGAAGACATGTCAGACTTACCATAAAAGACAAATATCAAGAAAGTTTATCTAAGCTAACAGCTGTCATGTCTGTAGTCTCTCCTGTGTAACTTTAAAGTAGGTATTGCTGTATGTCTATCTTGTCTATCAGTACAGAAGAAATACAGCAGGTCTTTCCCTTTGCCACCAGCTGCTCTGAAACCACAGCACTGTGTACCCTCTTACTGGGAGAGCACACTGGAAAGCCTGGCCGTTAAAAAGTGAGTCAAGATCTCTCAATCTGTTTTTCTTGTCTGAACACTAATGTCACAAAGAAAAGAGGTTGTTCCGATGGATTTAAATACACATGGATATTTTTTTAATTGGCTAGAGTATCTTCATGGTCAAATACCTAGGCAAATCTGCAAGAAAATGTTTTCTGAGCAACAGAAGAGAAATAAAGGTAGGAATTTACAATTCACTGTGGAGACATAAAAATTATAGCAGAGATTACTTTGGAAGACTTGCAAGTGCAGTGATTTTCAGATGGTTCCTGGCTGCCATAGGGAACTGTTTTCAGACTGTAGGTAGGCTGATGCATGCCGGGGATCACTGACTCCAGGTAGCCCTGGCTGCTGGCTCTCGTCCATCAGCTTCTGATCTGGTAGCATTTAGCAGAGCCCTGGAGGGAGAGCTCCGAGCATGGGCCAAGGGGAGGGAGAAAGGTTTCTCACTGTTTAGCAGTGGCACATCCTATGCCCCAGGCAGTCAAGAAAAAGCCCTGAACAATCTAAGAAGAGTTTGGGAGTGGGTAGTAGGTATATCTTAAGACAAGGTCTCAGCCCTTACTGTGCTGATGGAAAATGAAGCTTTATTTTCCCTTCTGCAGTGCTAATTTCTCACCCAGCCATGGCTCCTTCTTCCAACTAGTTTCTGCACGCTCTCCTTACCAACTTCTATCTGTGCTAGTGTCCTCACCCCTTCTTACAGTGCTTGGTCCAATTTCACCCCCAGGTCTAATCTTTATCCTGTTTAACTACAAATTGCTCTTCTCTAGGCAGACTGGGACCAGCGGTTGAGTTGTTTGGAGCACAGATGGGAGAAGTTTTCTTCATTCTTATTTCAAATGCTCAAGCTACAGCCAACTGAGCTGCAGTGCTGGGAAAGGTCTTGCTCTGCCTCTAGATGAGTTTCAATGGCTTGAGCTGGTTCAGGTATGGCCTTTGGGGGATGTAACTGTTAAGACTGCAGAAATCTCTGCTAGGAATTAAACTGCTGCTTTGCTAAAAGGTGACCGACTTTGGGCAGTACTTTTAGGGGGGTTACTGATGAACTACTTACCCCTCCTTCCTCTGTCTCTGGATCTGAAGTTTCTGCCCCAAACCAGGGGTAGTTAAGCTTTTAAAATAAAAGATTTTCCTTTTTTCCCCCTAAGATGGGCAAAAGAACATTCCAGATTCCTTCTTAGAAACTGGTGAGTTGGTCTAAAATGTTTTGAACAGAACAGTAAGTACACTGTTCAGGGTAAGCCAGACATACAGAACACATAAGAGGTTTAGCTCAGATTATTAAAGCTAGGCAAAGTTAAGCAAAGATGGAAGCAAGATTTGATGTGGGATGTGGACAGGAACCTTCACAGTAAATTGTGCTGTGAACACAAAGAATGTGAGAGTAATCCGTAGTTAGGCAAGAGTTGGGAGTGCCAGGTGCATCTTATTCTATTAAGAGGTGCTTTTTTCTGGGTAAAAAATAGCTAAGAAATGCCATAAACTCATTATTGCTTGTTCTTCAGCAAGTGCTGACACTAAGCTATGGAAATGCATCAGATAAGCAGGGCTCCCAAGCCTCCAAAGCCATTGCACTTCCCCAAATACACTAGCAGCCCAGCTCAGAGCTCTGCAAACCTGCACAACGGCACAAGCTTGATATAGTAGGAGCATCTGGCAAACATTGTAGCAGAGGCCACAGCGTGTGCAGTCTTTTTGGCAAGGCACTGTCTTTGCTCATGGCGTGCTGTCCTCATGCCACAGGCCTGCTGCTGCAGAGACCTGGGCAGAAAATAACATTGTCTATGGCTGGGATCTGGTGCAGCTTCCAAGTGCACCATGAGCAAACAGGTCCTGGACTATATCCCCAGCCTGAGGATGTTGCTGTTCCGCCAGCATGCTGGAGTATAGCTTGGAATTTAGTTGTAGCTGGAGTCATTCAGCACATTTGCACCACAGTGGGAAGAGTATAGCAGCTCCATGTGAGGTCAAGGGGACTAGCACATGCTCAGGTCGTTCCCAGTATGTATAACGTGTATGGGATGATGAGAGAAAATGGCTGAAATGAATGTAAATGTTGGCCATGTCACCGGCTGGGAAGCTGCAGCCAGTGGACTGTATGAAGGCTGAATGAAGCTCTTCATTCACTGTTTAAGAAAAAGGATCTCATCTACCTGAAATGTATCCAGAGCTGCAAGGTAAATCTTATCCTGTCTGCTTATTTACTAGCCACCTCAAAAGTTCACAGAGTAAATTACAAAAAAATATTGCCTGCATGGAGTAAGGAAAGATAGGCAACAAGAGATATGAAATATGCCCTGTGTTTGTTCATAATGTGCAGGCACTCAGAAAAGCTGGCTATGGTAACATGCTTGTGAGAATTATTTCAAACAGATGCCATCAAAAAAGTATCCCAGGTAACTTTTTTTTTGGGGGGGGAACCCCAAAAACAAAAAGAAAAGAAGGAAAGAGAAGATTTTCAGTGCTGATCTGTAGATTTATTGTTAATTTGTGGGGTTTATGCTTTGACAGTGTTTGACCATCAGCTTCAAGCAAGAACATAAACAGAATTGTGCATGTATGCAAAAGCCAATTTTTTTTTTTCCTAAGTGCATAATTGCTTTTTTCTAGCCGTATGCTTTGTGCTTCAGATGTGCTGTGGGCAAGGGTTGTGCTAGCTAAGGAAGGCAGGGGCTGGAGGGAGTGGGAAGAAAGGAGTCTCAGCACTCATGGCTGTAGTGAGACCTATGTGCTGCTGGTATGTTTGTGGAATCATCTAAGTTCACCAGCTGCCTAATTCTTGATCCACCCTTAAATGACATCTTGAAAGTCCAAGATTTTCCCTACTCTCACAACTCTTATGACTAGTCTGGTCTGATATGCTCCATGGCCAGGATGTCCAGGTCAAAAGGACTTGAGGTTGTCACGGGGCATTCTCGGCTCCCATTAAACACACATTGCCCCGAGAAAACAGCTTTGCCACTTTCTCTGCAAGCTTCTTTCCCAGGGAGAACTTACCAGGCTGCAAATAATAGGTGCAATGGTAACACTTCTTCATCTAGCAGTGGGGCACAGGGCAGGAAGAAGCAGCATGCATAGAAGGAAGCCTGAGGACAACAGGTAAATGAGATATTACTGACACTGGCAGCAACAGTTAAAAAAACAAGGTGACAGTCTAGCACACCAGATCTTTTGAAGTAATGAGGAGCAGGTATGGTCTGGAGCAGAGAAGCTGTAGCACAGAGCTAGATGTGGAGAAAAGGGCTGGGATGTCTCAGTGTGAGGAAAAGCAGTGGGCACTTCTCCACAGCTGGCCATGCCCAGCTGCCAGAAATTTTCATTTCAATCCCTTTTATGATTACAGGTGCCCTGTGTTTGCTTTTAAAGCTACACTGGGTTTTGACATGTTGAAACATGCTGGAGTTTCCCCTCCGCGAAATTTTTAGAGGGAGAGGTTAATATGGCTCAGTGCCACAATTCATTGGTCTCCCAGTGTGAGCCAACATAGCATTGCTCAGCAAGAAAATGTAGCCCTTTCATGAGCACTGGCTGTCGCTTTATTGCTGCTGTGTTGGAATTAGATATTAGACTTTGTCAAAGCACAATTTAGCATTCAAAGATTATTCTTAGGATTTGCTAATGCAGAGCTTGGATCTTCTTACGGGAATTCAGAGGGATGAGCGTGATTGACCCCCGCGCTCCTAAGCAAGTTCATCTGAAGAGCATCAGATATATCATAGCCTATAGAAAGTAATAGTGCTGTGTTACTTAAAAGTTGCTGGCACCCACTGGGCAAAACTAACTCACTCTGACAATATTATTTTGTTTGGAGAACATATCAAAGCAATCTGAACATCAGGAGTTATACACAACTCTTCAAACTCCTTTCAAAATCTCCTAGGGCAACTCAGGATTTATTCAGCTAAGTACAAGTATGGAAGGACAGCATTTGAGGTAAAAAATACAGCCTGTTTGCATTTGCTTTGCCAGTGTGTGACAGAGGGGAGATCCTGTGCAGATAAACTAATTTGTGCAACAGAAAGTTTGCAAACAGGGTGCAAGTTTGACATTTTAATTCCATTAATGAAAATAAAAGAACAATGTAATAGGCAGTGCCAAGGAACTCTCTGATCTGGAACTGATAGATGCTCTGGAGTTGATGAGTGATATCCAGGTGGATTGGCAGCTCTGGCTAAAAACACAAACAAGCCTTTCAGGTTCCCCAAAGCCATGTCTGCACTGCCCCATGAGATCTCTTCTGAGGGTACATCAGAGGTCCCACTGAGGGCAGAAGACCCCTGATGGATCCTGCTCTGAGGCACCATGGGACACCTCCACCATGCCCACACAGGACAAGTACTGCTTTTCCACACATGACACACAGCCACTGCTTCTTTCTGCCCAGCAAGGCTCCTGGCCCTTGACTGCCCTTGAGCTGGCCTATGGTCCCTTGTTGCCACTCCACCTCAGGACGGTGCCTACCCACTGCCATCACCCACCAGCACAGGTACTGCAAAGGCTCAGCAGTGGACTGGATGAGGAGCACCATATCCTAGGCAGGGTGGATATATATGTAGGATGACATCTGTAATATCTTGCCTCCTCCTAAGGATGCAAGATGCTTCTAGACACTAGTCCCACCTCTAGAGATATATGCTTGAAGAACCAGATCTATGAGGAATGAAGAATGAAGAAGTGGTTTTCTCTGCCTCTCTAGCAAGGCAGCTGGAGTAATGGGAAGTCTAAGGGCTCCTGAGAGAGCAGAGTTTGAGGGGACACAGTCAATTACAGCGATGTTGAAAGCTAGTCTAGTTAAGAACAGGACTGGAAAAAGCCAGTCCTGACCTACCGTTTGTCTTTTTATCAGTGATAGAGCTCTTTTATTTATATTTGTAATTTCTCTATCCCTCCAGGTAAATGTCTTGATGAGGTATTTCTGAGGTTGGCTAAGAAGCAATATGAGAGGCAATTCAAGGCAAGTAGCAAATGCCTGGTTTTAATACTGCCTTTCTACCAAGGCACTAACCATGCTGCTGTCCTGACCTGGGGTCAGCATCAAGAACAGTCTGGTCCCAAACAAAGGCTTTTAGCCCTTTCTCTGCATGTGGGTCCTTTTGGGCTGCTGGTGGTGTGAGACGACCACCAAAAGTCCTGTGAGAGCTACATGGTGTAGGACTGTTGAGGGACTAAGCCGTGAGAATGTTCCTGGTGGTGGTGGGAGATCACCAGGGATAATTTCCTTGTCTTCTCAGTCCCTGCTGCTGTGTATTCGGACAAAATGCATGCTCCTGTGAGAGTTATCATGTGCCATAGTCCTGAGACTGCAAATTCTGATAGATGCAAAGCCCCAGTGTAGGATGAAGATGCACTGTTGACATGGATGGATTAAAAAGAAGAAAAACTGAGAGCTGTTTTGAGAGCTGAATAGTCTTCCTTATATTTTTCTGTTTTCTTTTTTTTTTTTTTTTTTCTTTAAAAGGTCTTTCAGTGGCAAAGGCAACCCCCAGCAAAGGCTTGCATTTCATTGTCTCAGGCACCATTCAAATACATATTAAAAGGTTGCTTCATTCTGAAGAATTTACAGTCTAAATAGGGCAGACAAAGCAATGCAGGAAAGAGGACTACATCTATACAAGCAAATAAAATAGGACAGGGCCTATTCTCTGGCCCTTCAGGCCAGTCATGGTGTGATTTGTGTCCATACAGCTAAACACTCCCCCATGGTGACTGGGGAAGGGCTGACTCCATCCACGCTGCCTGCTGGGGCAGTCCCTGGCGCACGCTGTCCTCTGAACTGTGCATTGACATTGTTGGGGGGAAATCAAGTCAGTATGGGCCAAAGCCATGTGAGAGAGTGTGTTAACAATTAAACAGTGTAGACAATTATGGGCTAGTACTTGAGTCCTGGCCCTGGTCTTGTTTTAATTACCATTTGCATGGACAGATTTTTGCCCAAGATTTTGTGGGAAACCCATGACAAAGCCTGAAATCCAACCTATATCTGCTGAGTCTTCCTCTGGTCCCTCATACATCATTCCTTTCCTCTCCTTCATTAACTTCTCATATTCTTTCTGTGCAGTGTTCATGTTTAGAAACAAGCCCTGCTGAGGATGTCGGTCTGACACCCCACTAGAGGTAGGTTATAGGACCAACAGGTTGCTTAATTTGGCAGCCAGTTTTAGCAATTCAGGAAAAGGGCAGATATCTTTATGGAGTGAGACAGCATGTCAAGGGAATGTGTTCATTGACCTCTGATTTCATTTATTCATACACCCTCTCTTTGGCCTTCAGCTGGGACATAACTGCTCATATTGTATTTACAGACCATCTGGAGCTACAGTTTAAAAATTCTGTTTGAAATTATTTGTCTGTAAACTGAAAATTTCTCCCCAGTCAATGTAGCTGAGATTGTGTTTGGTTCTGGTGTTGTCTCTCAAGCATGCACAAAGAGCATCTTCAGCAGGTTTCCTACCATGCAGGGCACACCTGGAAATGTTGTCTTTGGAAAGAGCCATGTATCCTCCTTGTAGGCTATGAAACGCAAGGCAAGCCCGGGGGAACTTGGGAAAATGACTGTGGTGGTTTCAAGGTAGTTGATAGAGGGAGCAATCTTTTAATTTCCTACATGGACTGTGACTCTTCCTTGTCTTTGAACAGGATGTACAAGGGAGCAGAAAAGGATTGTTGTCCCATTTCCCTGTTACGTGTGTGCGAGGATCACTCACTGAATGATGACTCTTGACTGATCCCTGGAAGATCAATAGTGATATGCCCATTCACAGCAGATGGGACATTAACAGCTACACAACTTTTCAAGCCTGATCCATGAAATCTGCATGTTACTCAAGAAACTGACATAGAAGCACCATTTACTACTAAACCAAACCATTTATTACATTTGATACAGTTTCTGCAATTTTTATAGAAGTTCTAAGCAGCAGTACAACAGGATGCAGGGTTGAGGAACAAAGCAAATGACAAGACTTGTCTAAGGACGTATGTGAAATCTGTTGAAGCAGGCACTAACAGTTGTCCCACACCCTGTCCAGCATCCACAACCCACAGAAAAAGGGTTGCCTTCTGCTGGCTTTATGTGTCAGCAGAGAAGGTATTTGTAGGCATTTGTAGACAGTACTAAAAAATATCCAGCAAGATCCAAGTGCAAGAATATGACAACCTGGTGCTAGGGGAGTAAGACAGGACCTGGGGAATTAATTTACTAAAGCAGAAAGGCTCCCCCTTGTGAAATGCAGCAATAAGACCTCTGTGGTCCCCTCAGCAGCTAGATAAACATTCTCACCTGTTTGCTGGATAAGTGCATAAGGTACCAACAAGCAATGAGTAATTGCTTCCAACTCTGGAAGAAAGCTGTGTTTTCTAAGCTTGTAAAGCTCATTTGTTTCCAAAACCTACCTCATATATTCTTAATTTTCTTCTGGTTTATTAATTATAATCTAGCTTGCTAATTTTTTGCTTTCTGATCTGTAGAACAGCAGCTCCCAGACTGCAGTCTCTAGCTAATATCGCCGTCTGCTACTCCTGCTGCTGTTGTTTCATCTGCACAGACTTCTCCAAAACACTAATCATTTCATCAGCATTCAAAAAAGACATTAAAGATGTGTGTGTATAAATTTTCCTCCCTTTGTGTAAGAGGCAACAGTGGGAGTTACTCAAGGGAAATTCTTAAAATAAGGTCATTACTCAGCTTCCACAGGTTGCTCTTTTCTTTCATCTGCAAGTTAATTTTCTAATGAATTAATCGTTTATAGTAGAAAGTAGCAAGCAGACTAAAAATCAGTGGGATAGTTTCTTTAGTAAGTGGTAACATCATACTTGAAAATAATGAGGAAATCCAGATAAGTGACTTGGAAAATACTCTTTTCCCCCTTTTTCTGATAGGTAGAAAATAATTTCCTCCAGGTGAGAGGTTCAAGCAAAGCAAGGATGCTCAGGAGGTGTTCCGTGAATGGGATCTCATGCTTACGTTTCATAACTGTATATTCTGAAGATTATAGTTGTGTTTAGCTAATTCATATCTTGAACCTGAAGGTTTCAGACATGCACACACACACACTTGTATGACTGTCTTCACTAACATCAGCCCTGAATTTATATGTCTATCGGCAGAGTGTGCACTACAACCATGCTGCCTTTAAAGCAATGTCAAATTCACTGCTATAGCAATGAGAACATAAAAGAGCACGCGCTGTACCCATGGTGCCAAGATACATGACCACAGCACAAGTTGGACAAGACCTCATGCTGGAAGGACACCTGCCTGGTTAGATGCTGCAGCCTCTGGTTCATGGCATTGTAAGGAGGCTTGGCCAGCCTGGGGCTTTGGACTCCCACATGCTCTTTGTGTGGCTCTTCAATGGTAGAGGAACTGTTTCCCAAAAGCCCAGGGTGCTCAGCTGCTGGCTGAGACCGGCTTCATGCCAGGGAACTGACGGGGGGAAAAAATCACTCTTTTTCAGGCAAGCTAAAAGCACGGTAATCATGGACACAGTGGTAGACGTGGTGCGTTCCTTGGCCTGAGAAGGTCTCAAAACGTGAAACCAGCACTTTGACCTCTGCCAGGGTTTATATTTAACAGCAAGGCTGCTCTGCTGCTTTACTAACGGCTACGGGCCTTTGCACAGAGCTGTTTCTACAAACGAAACGTGGAAGGAGGATGGAAAAGGCTTGTAGTGTGGTCCTGGGCAGGGTCTCAGTCCATTGCCTGCAACCTCCAGTGAGCGCTTGGCTAGAGAAGATTAACTACACTGAATACTCCGAGGCGCTTCTGCCCTACAGCTCTCCACAGGAATTAATAACGTGCCCCTTGCTGTGTGTGTCCCAGGGTGGGCTCTCCTCAGTTTCCCCTTTCCCCTCTCCTCTTCGTGGGAGCACGGGAGGCATGCCCACTGCCCTAGGCCACCGCTTCACTTGCGTCCGGCTGGGCATCTGCATCCTTCGGGAATGCTATGCCAGTATCACTTACAAATCGCTTGGGGGTCATAGGCTGAGGAATTTTAAAATATTGCCTTAAGCATTTCACTCCATTTGTTGTCCCAGTTGTTCTCTTGTGGATTCAGCAAGGAGCAGTAAGAGATGAGTCTATTTTTCTTCCTCACTCCTTTTTGTATGTGGAACTAAATTAGATCTCTGTGCTTCGAGCGGGCTATAAAAGGGGCTCCAATGCAGGCAGGGCAGGTGATTCAAAACAAAAGGCCTTGATTGAAGTGGTTACAATACACAGAACCACTAATGTTATTCTCGGCCATTCAGGGAGGTTTATAGCATTGTACGACAACAAACAAAGATGGAACTCACTGTGCTTACTGACTCAAGAAATTTTTTCTTCAATTTATATTCTCTCAGTCATTTAAAGAATTTATTTTAAAGGTTTGGAACGTTTCTGTGACTTGGTGTTGTCTTTTTTTTTTTTTTCCCCTGGACCATTTTCCTGTCCCCAAAGCCCCTTTTATCAAAGATATCTTTGTAAATAACCTCTTTTTCTTTCTGTGCGCTTGGTTGTCCTGCCAAATTAGCTGTGCTACCATGGAGACGTGGCATCAGCAATCCTTGTTCTTTTTCTGTAGGATTTCACTAGGCCCTTGTCTCAGACCTTGATTGAATTAGAAAAATAGTGAGATATTGAATGTAAATGTTATACTCTTAACATTGTTGGTAATGGTGTTGTAAGTGTCGTAATATTTCATGATGCAAAGTGTCTTAGTTTTTCTCTGAATACATCTATCTGTTGGGGTTTAGTTTATCCTACAATTCAAGCAGGATATCAATACACTTATTTAGCCAATAAGTTTGTTACAGACATAGTAATCGATATATGTCTAAACAGTGAAGAAGATACATGTACCTTTTATAAATGATGTCTCAGATTTTTTTATTTTTCTTGTTTGGCTTCTCTATAAAACATGCTACAACATTTAGCAATATAATAATCAGCTATATCTATTTTAAAAATGGACAAAACAGTATATCTGCTCTACCTATGGCTGGAAGTGACTCTTGTAAGACTTGCTGCACATACTAGACGAGATACACCCTATTGCTGTGTCCATATTTCTTGTATCCTGCAGACTGGCAGTCCTACAATAGAGAGCTTGTTTCAGGAGGGTAAGGAAAGGGTTATTTCTGCAGGAAAACGTTAAACTTTGCCATTTCCTGATGGAAAAAGACAACTGAAAATGAACTCTGCTAAAAATTTCCCCGTGAGGTCCAGAAAGGAGCTTCATAAGACAATAAAAAAATGTTTCTATAAATACATTAGCAACAAAAGGAAGGCTAAGGAATCTCCACCCTTTATTGGATGTAGGGGGAACATAGTGACAAAGGATGAGGAAAAGTAGTGCTGCCTTTGCCTCAGTCTTTAGTAGAAAGACCAGTTGTTCTCTGGGTGTAGAGGAATGAAGCTGGGTTAATCAGCATTGATAATATACAGCTGTGGGCTGGCTTCAGGGGGGTGGGTTGGCCGATGTAGATAAGGTGCAGCTGTGGCTGGTTCTGGTAAGTGGGTGAGAGCCAATGAAGAGAGAGCAGCTGAGGAAGAGAAGGTGAGAGAGGAAGAAGTAAAGAGAAAACACACGTCCTGGATGAGGCAAGACAAGGAGAAGGCAGCAGAGGGGCTAGTACGAAGAGTATGCTGGTATGAGATGGTAAAAGACTTTGTTGTAGCTTGATAGTTTGGAGAGCACTGCAACATCTGGGTGCCCAGCCCCATTAGCTGGAAGAATGAAACAGAATTAAGTCCCCATAATCCAAGGGGAAATGGTCAGTGACCTGCTACACCACTTAGACATATGCAAGTCTATGGGGCTGATGGGATCCACCCAGGAGTACTGAAGGAGCTGGTGGAAGTGCTCACCAAGCCACTTCCAGTCATTTACCAGCGGCTCTGGCTAACTGGGGGGTTCCCAGTTGACTGGAATTTAGCAAATGTGACATCCATCTATAAGAAGGACAGGAAAGAGGATCCGTGGAGCTACAGGTCTGTTAGCCTGACCTTGGTGCCAGGGAAGGTTATGGAGCAGATCATCTTGAGTGCTATGAGCAATGCTACAGCCTTGTGGAAGAGGGGAAAGCTGCCTGGTGGAAAAGGATCTGGGGGTGCTGGTCAACAGCCAGCTGAACATGAGCCACCAGTGTGCCCAGGTGGCCAAGGCAGCTAACAGCATCCTTGGTTGTACCAGAAACAGTGTGGTCAGCAGGACTAGGGAAGTGATTGTCCCCCTGTACTTGGTACTGGTGTGGCCGCACGTCAAATCCTGTGTTCAGTTCTGGCCCCCTCACTATAAGAAAGATGTTGAGGTGCTGGAGCGTGTCCAGAGAAGAGCAATGGAGCTGGGGAAGGGTCCTATGAGGAGCAGCTGAGGGAACTGGGGTTGTTTAGCCTGGAGAGGTGATGACTCAGGAGAGACTGTATTGGTCTCTACAAATACCTGAAAGGAGGTGATAAGGAGGTGGGAATTGGTCTGTTCTCCCAAGTTACAAGCAATAGGATGAAAGAAAATGGCCTCAAGTTTTGTTAGGGAAGCTTTAGATTGGATATTAGGAAAACTTCTTCACCAAAATGGTTGTTAATCATTGCAACAGGCTGCCCGGGGAAGTGGTGGAGTCACCATCTCCGGATATATTTAAAAACCGCATACATGTAGTGCTTAGGGACATGGTTTAGTGGTGGACTTGGCAGTGCTAGGCTAATGGTTGGACTCAATGATCTTAAAGGTCTTTTCCAATCTAAAGGATTCTGATTCTATGATTCATAGGAAGGGGTCAGCTTTTCAGATTTATATGGCATGCTTGGAGCACAGTTTTCTCAAGGTAAGCCTTTAATTGGGAGACAGAGCAAGTACTATGGAAGTGATTCCTGTCCACATATTACAGTGAAGTTAGATGAGCTTCCTAGTCCAAAGTTACCCAAGGTTCTTTGTAAAATTAAGTACTTTCTCCTCTGAATCTGTATGTCAGTGGCAGGACTAACAAAGGACCACGAACACCATCCTGAGAGCTGACAAGTGGTTAAGCAGCAATCGGAGTTAGATAATGAGAGATTTTTTTTGTCAGGTGTTTCCACTCCCCTGATGGACTCTCAGGGGAATTTTTGAATGAATTAATGTGAATAAAAGGCAGAGCTACATTTTGAAGGTTTGGTTTTCCAGGAATATTTTTCACATTGCAGTGTCAGTTTCCTGTTCCTCCTCAAAAGATGCCAGATCAATGGCTTTTTAGCAGAAATAAGCAATAGAAAACAAGAAAAAAATTCCCTAGGAAACTTCACCTCCCCTCCCCTCCCCACCGCTGACACTGTATTTGCAAAATAGGGCAACGTTCACATCGAAGCCATTGAGTTTGCACAATCACTTCCCTTTACGAAGATGTCATCTTATGGTATTGACTCCTTCCACAGCAGCTGGAAATTCCCCCAGGGCAGCTACCTGCACAGCCCCTGCACTGCAACCCTCCTGACTGGAGACAAGATGACTTTGTTATGCAAATCATCGTTCTCATTGCTAACGAGAACAACTACAAGAGTCCGGAAGAGTAAAAGTTAAAAAAGTCCCTCTGAATTTACTTCCTCGAGCATCCCTTACAGCATACTCTATGAGAAAAGATGATCTCTCAAGCAACTGTAATTTCTTGGTGAAGTTCCCTGTCTGAGTGGCACAATTTACAGACGGGCCCTCCATGGCCTGCTCTAGGGCATTACTTGAAATGCTGCCTAAAATGGTGCCCAAGATGCCCAAAAAAACATTTGTCTTTGGAAGTCTGAGAGAGTTAAATGTACTGATTGGACACTGCTGTAAAGCTGAGGTACCTTAGCTGAAGTCGGTGGTCTACCACTAATGTGATGTTACGAATTTTAAAACCACAAACTATCAGAAAATTCCTAATACTGGAGAGAATTTTCTGCTCCAAGATCTATTTTGCTGTTCGTTCAGCTTCTCCATGCCTCAGTGGGTTCAGGATTCCCTGCTCCCTTCATGGAACTCTAAGTGCAGAGGACTCAAGCTTGACACTTGGGGTTGGGCTTTTTTCCCTCCCCGTGTAGACAGGACTGGGCTCTGAGTTACTTTCAGCTTTGGAGGAAGGGGGGTGTTGGCCTTTCTGCTGCTCAGTAGCAACATCTGCTGGCTATTGAGGACCAGCTATACTGTGAAGGAAGTCCAGTTAAAGACATTTGGCTGAAGAATAGTTAGGAGAACAGGCTTTTCTACGTACAGATCTTGAGCAACGTGCTATTGAGAGGAAATGAGGTGCTATAAGTAATTATGGACCATGGGTTGGTTGACCTGGGGTAAACCACTTTGGAGCACAAAGGAACCCAAGACCATTGCAATAGATGGGGTCCCTCCTCTGGCTGAGACCACAAGAATAAAACACTCACCATCATTTGTTCATCACTATCACATCCTTTGGTGGAGTCAGAGCTTGCAAATATGACACACTGCTAAAGGAAAAGAAGTAGTTTAATTAGTTTCAGAGGGAACAGTTTGTGAGGCAGAGGGGAGCCGCAGCCCAGGACTGGTTCCCTAACACCCCTGCTAGACCACAGCAGGTTATTCCAGGAGAAAAGGCACATTTTGGTGCCGTCCTTTTACCTGAATGACTTTTCTTATACTCACAAGTCAGCGCTGGCCCAACCCATGTGGCACAACTCTCCAGGCTGCACCACTATGGTTATGTCCTCCTGAATCCATGGTTTTAGGAATCCCATTTATTTTCAAGAGGTTCCTGTCTGTGGAATAGCAAAAGAGGGAAGCAGACGGTGCAGCCCTCACCTCCTTGCAGAAATACCTACCTAATAATCACACTTGGGTATCTGAGACACTGTAAAATTAAACTGAGGATTCCTGATGATAAATTATAGAACATCTGGAGGTGTTCAAAAAACCCCTAAGTACTGAAAGCTTCATTGCAGCTTTCTCCTACCCTATGATATTGGGTCAGAAAGCAGTATTGCATCACACTAAATCAGTTGTTGACTGTGTTACCCTTAATAGGACACAGTACCTATTACCATACTACATAGACCACAGGAAGAAGCAAGGGCTGCCTTTTTTAAGAAGCTGGAACAATTGTGCATACCATCTTTCATACATTAAACTAAGACACGCTCATAAAAAACAAAGGTATTGTTTTCAGGGGTGTTTTAAGAAATGCTGTTCCTCTCAGCATGGCATGCATCTGTCTTTCAAAAGTATGTTTCTACAGCTGTTGAATTTAAAATAATATTTATGTAAGCACAAATTTATTATTTAAAACTGTGATTATCGTAAATTTGAATACGTTAAATATATTTTTGGGGTTTAAAATCAGTTCATAAAGCACTTACTGTCCCCAGTTGAAGTTAACTTCAGTATGAAAGTAAACCTCAGCAATCTCAATATTTTGCAGTTTATTTTAACGTATTTAAACCTTGTTTACACAAGGGAAATATTCTTTCATTAGCGCATTTGAGATAAAAATACACACAGTAAATGCCACAGGCTTAAAGAAGCTGGGATAAAGAGGATTTGAAGATAATATATTGGATCATTTTCTAATATTTGTCCTCTGAAGTGTGCACACTCTAGTAAATATCTCAGTATCTGATATTTCTTCTGATCCAAACAAACTCCACTACATCCTGTAATTCTCAGCTCTCTAATAATATTAAAATGGTCCAAAAAGTTGACATTCTTTCAATGAAAAAAGACTGAATCAAGGTAAGACAAATTTGTCTGTTGAAATTGAAGGCCAAATAAGACTGTTCGCTATGGAACAAAATCCCTTTCCTGTTTTTCTGCTTTGGCATTACACGTTTTTAGGAGGGAGTTGCTTTAGACCACAGGCATTGCCAGCAATGCTTGCTTGTAACTTATCTTTGGATGAAAGTCTGTTATAAACAGTTCTTTGTTCTAATTATAAGAATTTATTTAGAAGTAATTTTTACCTTAATGTAGAAGACCACTACAGATAATTCAGTAATTCTTTTTAACGTTCATTATACATTGTCCTTACAGAGCTTAAAATTTCCAGCTGGAGAGTCTACCATAGAAAAATAACTTTTAGTGGTTCAAAAATATTTTAACATTCTTTCACTCCATGGATAAGCACCTGAGACTTAGACTCTGAATTTAGGTAAATTCAAGACTGATGACACAAAATGTCCCATATTGATTTTTTTTTCTGGTGGAGGAACCAAAACACTGGCTAATGACTTTAAAGGTCAAGTGATAACTTATCTTTTGCTTATTTAGTTGTATTTTTTTCAGCTACAAGCTGATTAATTAGCTGTAAGGAAATATTCATGCTTCTGTTTGGAAACAAATTTCCACCAATTTGTTTCTATTAACTTGAAGTCAGCATCAGCTTCTCAGATGAGGATACTGATGCAAAAACAATGCACTGCCAAAAGTACAACCTGTTTGTTTCGTACTTTCAAATGTTTCTAAGGCAGCTTACTCTGCTTAGAAAATAATCAAGGAGTCAGTGAGTTACTTGCCTTTCAGCTGTTTGTAGCAAAGATCAAATAGCCTTAATATGAGACAACAGTAACAACAGAGGAAAAAATTTACTCTTTAATGAAGAGTGGAAATGTTTTCTCTATGAAAGAGAAACTAACATGTTGTTGGCGAGACACAAAGATCTATTTCTTCCAAGATGTGTCATTTAACTGTGGCTGAATCTTGGAAAGCAACAATATTTAATTTCTTGTCATGGTCAAGGATCTGTATGAAACACACGCGTAAAACAGAAATAATTTACTTCTGCTGCTTTTGCAGCCCAGGGTTTTTTTTTATTTCCATCTTTCTTAGGACCTAAAAACGTTTTAAAGGCTTTGTTCTTATAAATCATATTGAAATTATTATTCAGGCCTTGTGCTTAATAGTCCACCTCATGTAAATGGCACATTCTACAGAAGTTTCAGCAAATTTTATGGCAAATATTGCTGCTTTTCCTGACTTTTCCTGATCCATGCAAAATAAATTTGTTGCTCATCCTAGGGTGGATCCCTTCTTCTCAGAGGCTGTATCTTGTTTCCCTGATTCAATGTTAAAATTGTAGTTGTTACAGAGATCTTTAACTACTTTCTGAAAATACAGAAATATGTAAACTCAGGCTTTGATCATGATCATCGCCTATCCTGCCCCCCGCCTCCAGTTGTCCACAGACACCATTTCAAATATTGCTAGCAATTACGTTATAATGAAATTAAGAAATAAAAGCACCTTTGTACACCAAAATGTTAAAGTTTAAAAATAATCATAGTCCCAGCTCTTTAATACATTAAACCCTTTTCAGATTACAGCTACAGATGAAATAATTCCTCCATAAAATTTTGCAAAAGTTTGGGATTCTTTAGTTTTAAAGAAGCAACTTAATGTGGCTCTTTATGAGATGCCACAGGACTCCATCTCAAGAAAACAGGGGGTTGGGGAAAAAAAGGGTCTTTAGAAAAATTAGCTCAGCTTCAGGGTTCACAAAACTACACTTTATTTCCTAGTTTGTTGCCTTCCTTAGCCCAGGCTGTTCAGTGCACCAGGAGAATTGCATTGCAAATCTAGTGGGGTTTCCACCTATTTTGAGGGAACTCTCCCCATTTTTGTTACCTTTGCTGGATAAGGACACTTTGGAGCAGGCCTGCCCCTACTGTCAGGGAGCCCATGTCTCTTCCAAGCTCTGTGTCCAGGTGTGAAGCTGTCTTTCGGTTGAAATCGTCCAGACTTCTCAGCACCTCCAATACAGGAATGCAGTTTGGCAAAGTTGCCTATGAACCGGGCACCACCACTTCTAGGCAGCTTGATTAAAGCCTGTGTTTGGAAAAGGAGCAGCCCTACACAAGAGCTGCTTGCTTCAGGACCCTGGTCTGAAGTCACCAGTCACCGAGCTTTTGCAAGAAAACATGTTGCTGCTCCCACAGTGGTTCATTATTTCTCAAAGTCTCTTTCCAGAAGTTTCCTTTCTTCTATCCCCTTTTCTTACATGATGCAGAAGTACAAAAGCAGAGGACAAGTTTAAAACCATATTTTAAGAGGCAAAGTCTCACATACAAACCTACATTTGTGATTTTCATTTCAGATGTGCAGTTTAGTGTAGTCTTAGGACATCACAAAAAAACCCAACCATTTTTTCTCCCTGCTTCGTGGTAAGTTTTTTGTTACAAGACTGTGACTTTAGGCTAAAGTCTACACTGAAAAATGAGGTTTAACCAATGGGCTATATTGTTTTATGTCACCCCACTAAGGCTGGATTGATTGATTGACCCTTCTTGTTACTGGTATAACAAATCCAAGAAACAAAGGCTGGTCCCTTCTAATTACAGGCAGGTGGGATGTTACGTCCCGTCCGCCTTCTGCCTCCCACAAGGCTGGAGCTCAGCTTCTCTTATCCAGCTCCAGCACAGAGCAAGCAAGAAAGGGGAACACCTTGTCTTCTCCTCTGTTACTCACCCGGCTGAAATGGGCACAAGCCATCACTGAAACAGCCTTATTGCAGCAATTCTAGGCAAAACAAAATACCCGCAAGAATCAAAGCTCTTCAAAATGAATGTCCAAGCACATTTTTCACAGTGTTGTTTGGGACAAGTTCCCAGTATAAATTTAACAGCAAAATCCTTTGTTGCCAAATTAAGCCCTTGCACAAATATGTTTTTACTTTATGAAAGTTCAAGCAAGGCTGAGGGGGAGGGTGGAGAGACTCTGAAAGAATCCCAGCCAGGTTGCATACAAAAGGAAGGAGGAGCTGAGTATATTGAACATAAATTTGGTGGGGGGGGAAGCCCAACACTCTATTTAGTTGGAGAGTCAGCAAATTAGAGTTGGAGCAAGTTTAAGAGCTGGTTAATAACTCCAGTATGAGTCCTCTGGAGCAAAGAGCCTTGTATGGATCAAGCGAGATCTGTCATCTGGTAGGGATGTACAAAATGCCAATGTGAAATCTAGCATGCCATTGAAATCCCGAATTCTGACTTCTGCCACTCTGCTGGTCTCTCTGGGGTGCATTTCCTCCTGTTGCAGTCATGCTCTGGAGCTGGTCTGTTACTCATACTTTAAAACTGGGTATCTGGAGTGGGTCAGTGAAGACCACAAGATGTTTGTACATAACTAGGAGGAGTTCGTAGCAAAGTAGGTCCTGCAGAGTCTGCAGCAGTGTCTTGGAATAAAACTTCTCCTTCCTTAAATATTATTGCTAGATAAATCACCCACCTCCGCCACTCCACAAGTTCACCCATCTGTTCTTAAAATACCTTCACCTGTTTTCTGGGGTTAGGATTGCTCCTGCAAGCAACTCCTTTTTCAGTCTTTTGCCAATTACAAAGTGTCACACTGCAGCAAGGAAGTGAAGTGATAAAGCCACATTTCTGCTAGAGTGAAGTATGTGGAATTTACTCACTGGTCTTCCTGTTCATGAGAAACTTTTAGGATGAAAATATTTCTGGTAGTCACTTTGGGTTAATGAGCTTCTGTGTTTGGCTGTTTGTCTGATGAAAGGCACCAGGCTGCAAATGTGACAGTCCCAGATGTATTGACTTTTGCTGTCCTCTATTGTGGAAGAAGGTTTGGGGAAACCAGGCCATGATTTCATTCTCCCAGATAAATGCCGACAGCACAACTAAGACTGAACACTGTTCATTTCAGAAGGGCAATGGGAAGAAGAAAGCTGATTGGGAAGGTGGGTGGGAAAAATGAGATAGGCTTCAGGTTCACAAGTGCTGTAATGCTGGTTTATGGTTGCTTTTCATGTGTACCTTCAATATTAGTTTGCTGGCCATCTCTCAGGCTTCATGCATTAATGATTTTACTCAGTTTCTTCTGCTGATCTACATTTTTGGCTCCAGTGCCTGCTATGCTCCCAGCAATAGAGGTGAGGCTTTGATGTGGACCTGCTTCCCTGCCCGTCCTTGACACATCTTCCTCAGCCGCAACTGGTGTCTCATGTTGCTGCCTGTGGATGTTCGCCCAGCCTCCCCCAGCCACACCAGCCCTCTTTGAGCGAAGACAACACATGGAGGATGAGCTCTGCTGTCCCTGTGAGCTCAGGCTGGAGATGCTTGGGAAAGGAGCACCTACCTCTGACCCCCTGGGCTGCTCCCTTGCCTCCCTCCTTGGGGAATGATGGCTTCCAGAGAGTGACCACAATTTACAGCTGTCAAGGTGTCCCATTCCTCTGGAAAGTTCATGAAAGATGCCCTTCATTTTATAGCAATAACTGGTCCTGCTGGCCACTGTGTAGATGCTTATAAAGTCCTATGCTTTCTGGAGTGTCTGCCTTCTACTCAATCACAAGGAGCGAGTTTCTCTCCCAATCCAGCCTGTGGCAGAGAAATGCATAATGTGTGTTCAACCACATAACAAAACCTCTCAGAGTATCCTTTTCATACGAGTATAAGAATGCTTTTTCTGCCTACGAATGTTTTTAACAAGCCTACAACAAACTTTTTAGCAGTGGCACAGGATCCAATGATAGGGCATTTTGCCTGATTTTCATATACAAATACTTTATTTCACTCAGTTGTGTAACATCATTCTTTAATCCTTCCTGTGTCAGTATGGATTAATCCTCTCTGAATTTACAGCTTGAAGATGCATGTCAGCAGTATCTCGTGCACGCTGCATGGGAAGCGATTCTCATCTTCCCCTCTGCCTAACATGGATCTTCTGCATACGAAACATCATAGAGTTTAAGTTTTGTTTGTCATTCTCTTGTGCTTCCAAAACATACTGGTTTTACTATCTGATGCTGCTATTAAGTGCTTACTAGGTCCTACTAATCTTTCTGCTTTTTGCGTCTCTTTCTGATACCTAACATTTTCCAGATATTTTCCAAACCACATGTTGTGTGTATCTAACGTAATTTTAATTCCTTTTTGTAACATACTTCACACATTTCAAACTCTTCCAGTTTAACTTTGGGTTTCTTTCCCTCTGCCTTCACTGGTGTTTGTGTCTCCACAAATTGAATATAACCTGCAGACATAGTGTACAGTTTATCTCATCCAGTCTTGGTGGCACCCTGCTGGACCCACCCCCAGCTCAGGACATCGCTGTTTCTGGTTACCTGCTGTTTGCATCATCCAGTCAATTCCTAGATTTTAGTGTTTTTATCTAGGCTGGAATTAATATGAATTTCACTATTACAGGTTATTTTTGAGGCAAGGTGTCAAACGGTTTAAGAAAATGCATCCACTGTACCACATTCTTTCCATTGTAAATAGAGTTTAAAAACTATCATCGGCTCTGCCAGGTTTAATTGGATTTCCAGAAACCTAGTCAGAGAGGAGGGTGGTCCTAGACAAGCCTTGAATGAAGTGCCAGTAACCCTTACATGCTAATACGTGTTCTTGCAAGTCACTCAACTTCCATACCACTCTTTTCCTAAACGTGAAGAAAGCAGAATTAACCTGTAAAAGAATTACTATGTTTACTTGATTCTCAAAGGTGTTAAGGATTGATTAACGCTTAAATACGCAACACTGTTATTTTACTTCCCCAGCTTCTGTAAGATTCAAGGAACTAGGGAATGAATCTAGGGAATACACTTATTCTTAAATTCCAGTTTTTAATAGGGTTGAAGGTTTCAGATTCTGGTCCTTTCAGCATTCTCATCACAAAATCCATAGTGCATTAGTGAGAATTAAAATAAACTTTGAAGATCTTCACCAGTCTCTATATTTTTTCCTTAATCCAGATTTCCTTTTCAACTTTTATTTGTAGTTCAAGATCACTTTGACTCTTTGTAGGTATTTATCCAAGGTTCAGTGAGTTCATCAGGTTTCCCTAAACATTAGAAACGGTTCATCTTAGCTCACTGATCTATGAATCTATATTTTTTCTTCATCTTCCTACAACTGTTTTGTCTCCACAGATAATTCTCTACCTCAGAGATACTGGGGTGACACAGCAGTATGCAAGAATCCAGGAGATTTCTGGAGTGCATTGATGACAATTTTGTGACACAGATGATTGGGGAGCTGACAAAGGGAGATGGACCTCTTACCTACAAAGAAGGAAGAACTCTATGGGGATATAAAGATTTGGGCGAGTCTTGACTGCAGTGACCATGGGATGGTGGAATTCAGGATTCTGAGGGGAGGGAGCAGGACAAAAACCAGGATCATCACCCTGAGCTTTAGGAGAACAAGCTTTGGTCTCTTCAGGGCTGTGCTTGAAAGAATCCCATGGGAGACAGCCTGGAGAGAAAAGATGACCAGGAGATCTGGTTAGTTTTCAGAGATCATCTCCTCCAGGTTCAGAAATGGTCCACACCAATGTGCAGGATATCAAGCAAATGTGGCAGGAAGCCTAGATGGATGACCAAGGAGCTCCTAACACTCAGACACAAAAAAGAACTGTACAAGATGTAGAAGCAGGATCAGGTGACCCAGCAGAATTAGAGATAATAGATGTATAGAGATTGGGTTAGAAAAGCCAAAGACCGCCTGAAGTTGAATCTGGTGAGGTGTGTGAAGCATTAATAGGACAGGCTTCTGCAGATACATTGGCCACAAAAGGAAAAAGCTGATGTTATTGTGAGGCCAATCCTGACTGTCTTTGAGCTGCCCTGGTGATTGGGGAAGGTTCTTAAGGATGGGAAGAAAGCAAACATCACTTGAAGAAAGGCAAGGAGGAGAACCCTGTAACTAATAGGTGGTCAGCCTTGCATTATCCCTGGGAAGATGATGAACTGAATATTTCTGGAAGCCATTTTCAAATATTAAGGATGAGAAGGCAATTGGGAGTTGCTAACGTGGATTTGGTATCATAGTCTTCCTTGTGCTAAATGTGGATGTCCACAGAGCTTTGATCACCCACAAAGCCTTGGCTCCAGTAAGTCATTCATCCTTAACAGAGTGGCCTTAATGGAAAGACATTTCTTTGGATTTTCAGGGTAAAATCCAAAGGACTTTTACTGCTGACCTATGTCTAGTTTGCTCTTGTCATTCATAGATTTGCAAAAAACTCAGCCTGATTTATGCAAACATTTTGATTGATTTCTGTTCCTTGTGTTAGTTTATGTCTCTACCACTCCAAAAGACCCCCCATAGAGCATGCTGCTGCTGGTGTTCTGTCTCCTCTAATGTTTGACATGACTTTGGAAGGGTCATAAGGAAACACAGGATCCCCTGCCTTCAATACACTGTATCCTATACTCAGCTGAACAAACTGATGTAGTGGAATAAATGACCCAGTTAGCGCCAGTGATGAGGTCGATGCTTCAGCTGCACCATACTGTGACAGACAAGCTGAAGAATTGATGAAGGCCAACGTTGAAACTCCTGGCTTGGAGGCAATGCAGCTGGCATTTGTGAGAGATTTGCCATTAAGGAGGACATTGGCATCTGGGTACAGCAGCTTCCTGGTGGGACCCTTGCTATGGTAAAGCAGCTTAAATGCCACAATTCTGCAGGTGTGAGCTTGTGCATAGCAAGCTGAGACCTGTCTTGTCCTCACACATCCCTTCTGGGGCCAGGAAACTTAAGAAATCCTTTGTGAGCCTCCCTTTACGCGCTGCTTAGGCAGCGAAGTTAGAGACCATAACTGTGATATAACAGGACAGCCAGACCCTGTCACGTGCTGCCAGAAAGTTGGTGGCCATCAGGGCGTGTGTACTAGGTGGAGGGAAGGTAATAATGTCCACTCCAAACCCTCCCTGGTGCAACCTAAGGCCGTTTCCTCTTGTCCTGTCGCTCGTTATCCGGGAGAAGAGACCGACCCCCGCTGCCTACGGCCCCTGTCAGGTGGCTGCGGAGAGCGATCAGGTCCCCCCTGAGCCCCCTCCTCTCCAGGCCAACCCCCCCAGGTCCCTCAGCCACTCCTCATCAGCCCTGTGCCCCAGCCCCTGCCCCAGCCCCCTGCCCGGCTCTGGACACGCTCCAGCCCCTCCACGTCCCCCTGCAGTGAGGGGCCCAAAGCTGAACACAGGGGTCCAGGGGCGGCCTCACCGGTGCCCAGCGCAGGGGGACGGGCACTGCCCTGGTCCTGCTGGCCACACTCTTTCGCATACCAGCCAGGATGCTGATGGCCACCTGGGCCACCTGGGCACACTGCTGGCTCCTGTTCAGATGTCCATCAACCAGCACCCCCAGGTCCTCTTCTGCCAGGCAGCTTCCCAGCCCCCTGCCCCAGCCTGTAGGGTTGCGTGGGGTTGCTGTGACTATCATGCAGACACATACCCACACAATCCCCCCTTCCATTGTATACTATGACAGGGGCTCTCCCCTCTGTGTTTCCTGGTGGTGCTCAGGGTTTCACAAACATTGGAATCCAAGAGAGGACAGAGGAAAACCAGCTCCTGTTGTGTCACTGGCTGCTGCCCATTTCCTTCACTGGCTTTCAGCTGTGTGCTGGTTCTTGTTTGGCACGTGGGACACTTTCCACTCCCTGGTATTGACTCATGGGCTTAAATTTTGGAAATAGCTTTTGAAATGTGCTGATATGTTTTATGAAGCATATCAGAATTACACATCTAAAATGTGCCTGGAAGGGTTCTTTTGCTGCTTTCCTTTGACCGGGTGGTGAGACAGAGAACAGCCACGGACTCGTTGCAGCGCAGGCAGATGTGCTGCAGGGAGCCAAGAGCAGGGCAGGAAGCCCCTCCAAGTGGCAAAGGGGAGGCTGCATACCTGCATTACTGAGGGGTGATACATCGCTGCTGTAGTCTGAGTGAGTAATTGTGACTTTAACAGAGAAAAGCAAATAAACCTACTGAAGAAATGTACATGGTTTGCAGGAGCCATCACTTCCTCTTGAGTAAGATGCAGCCCCCAAATTCTGTTGTGACTTGTCAGGATTAGGTAAACCACATAGCTGGGCTTGGCACCGTTTCATTTCATTCACTCTTCTTTCCGTGATATCTCTAAGGGGTAACACAAAGGCCGTGCAGCAGGAAGGCAGCCACAGGAACGAGGGCTGTGCCCGTCCCAGCTGCAGGCAGAGCAGGGAGCAGAGGGTGCAAAAACAAATTGTCATGGCTGAAACAAAAGTGTGAGGAGTAGCTGGAGCCATGTCTCTACTGGTGCTCTTTTCTCTCATCTCTGGGTGGCCAGTGGCACAGCCTTTCTTTTAGTCTTGACAGCTGTTTCTCAGAGAGTATTCTTACCGTCAGTGCCCTTTGAGGAAGAAGGCCTGCTCAGCCACTGGAGGCTAAAATAAACTGGTGGTGATGAGCAGCAGCCAGATAATCTGGGAAGATACTGCTGGTTCTTTGCAGCAGCTAGAGGAACATTTTAAATTTTCGGGTGCTTTTCAGATGTGTGCATATCTTTGGCTATGTCTCAAAGCAGAAGTCTAAATTAGCTTTGAGTAAAACAGCACCATCCATATTGATTGAAGTACAACTGCCTCTGAGAAGTTTTGGTAGCTTCAGCAGCAGGGGAGTTGCAAAGAGAGAGGAAGGAAGGGGAGCAGAAGTAATTGAGTGTCCCTGTGTCTCCAGGCTGCCTGGGGACACATGGGCATCAGATTGTTCTGCTCCAAAGATGCAGAAGCTGTTATGTATCTCAAACAGTTCTGGTGCTGTCTGGTGGTACCAAATGTGTATTTACTAGAGAAGGTAAGGAGAATGCAGCCACCATCACTACCCCTGCACAGAATACATACTCATTTCCTACCCCACACTAGTAAATGCAGCCCTCGTTCTACACCTCACCCCATCCCATCCCACCCCATCCCATCCCATCCCATGCATGTTCAACCCGGAAGATGTGGCAGCAGATGGAGGATAGCTATCTTATTCAACACACGGTCAGGGGTCTTATATGGCTGACAACATCCAAACCTGAGTGAATATAGAGAAACTAGCTTCCTTCTGGTCACTGCTGTCAGCAAACTGTACTACCCAAGCACTTTGCAAATTCTGGTGACCTCTGCAAAGCAGCACAGCTAGAGAAAACTTAAGAACAACCTTTATGAAGTATCCACTGTTTTAAATGCTCAGTTCAGGACAGCTAGGATTCAGCTGGCAATGCGTGCAGAGCTGTATTGTCTGCAACACAGCCAGGCACCTACCTTCTAGCCTGGACACTGAAGAGCTGCAGTGTAACTCACCTCTTCCTAAAGGAGGTGTCTAAAATACACATTAGATGAGTCACTCTGTAGAAATGCGTATTTCCCTCCTTTGACTGTAAAAGGAGTGACTACTTTTGGAGGAAAATGGGATGTCTGGAGTGAGGTGACATGAACCCCACTTGTGAGGTCAGAGCTCGGCACAGCGCTTTGCAAGTGCAGGCTGCAGCTCTCATCCAGCCCTTGCTCTTCCTGAAGTCCTGCCAAGGAGGTGCTCAGGTCGCTGTCAGAGAACAAGGAGCAGTCAGTCAGTCTTCCCTGTGGATATTTGGGTGCCAAGGCTGTCAGCAGGGCAGTAATCATCTTTCTTGTGGTAGTTCACTCTTCACCTTACTAGGGGGCCTTAACTCATGTACTCATCAATCCCCACCTTCACAACATAAGACGCTGTGAATTCACAGATGAAATCAGAAATGCTCCTGGTTTGTCTGTGGACCTAAGCCTTACATATATATGGTAGAAAAGTTTAAGTGTAACAAATTCATAAGCGATCAACATGCACGTAACTTGCAGAGGGCAGAATCAGATCCTGTCGCAGTCCTCGGTTAGGTTAGCTCAGGCATCCGTCCAGTACGTGTTTTCTAATTACTTAAGTTTACCTTCCCCAGCCTGTCCCAGATGCTTTTTGACCTCTCCTGGTGGCTCTGTTAGTTATCTAGTTTTGAGAGGATGTGATCTTATGGGAGGCACAGCAGAGTGCCCCCAACCCCTGCCAGGGTGTAGCTTTGCTACCAAAGCAGCCACGGCCTCTCAGACCTCTCAGCTGGAGCTACTGTGAACCCTGTCTAATCCACGTCATTCTCATTGCAAGAAGACTGGGAAGCCAGCATTTTGAATGCACTGGGTGGAGAAATGTTCCCACAAATAGCCTAGATGAGAGGTCTGTGGCAGGCAGTAACCCCTGACAAAAGAGGGACAGCAAGTGTCCAGGGAGGTGTTTGCAGCTGGTACAGCTGGATTGGGAAGAAGCTGTGCACCTGTGATCTCTAGAGGTGCAGCAAAGAGGTGTGGTGGGAAGGCCACCACCACCTCTTCTCCTCTTGTATCTCTTTTCTCAGAAACAGGTGAAATGGAGCTGCCTGTTAACTAGTAGGGGAGACTGGCTGTGCTGTGGTCCCTGGGTGGGCATGAGGGTGTTTGATGCCAGCTGGGATGTGGGTGCCCGCAGAGGAGGTATGAGCTCCTCCATTTGCCCTCTCTGCCTTGTGGGGCACTGGTAACAGGACAAAGACCCACCTGCTTCTGGCTGACTGTAAAGGCAGCGTGCTGCACCTGTGCAATGCTGTAGCTAGAGTAGGTGTGCCCACAGGTAACCCCTGTGCACCCTTTCCCTTGTCGTCAATGCTCCCGCACAAGCCCCCAAGAGCCTGTGGGATTCACCTTTTGTGCCTGGCGCACACCCTGCCGAGGGGCTTTGGAGAGTGTCTCTTTCCAGTCACGGCCTCAGGGATGCACTGGGGAGCTTGGCTTGCAGCGGAGCGAGGGAGCGGGAAGGAGCTGCCATCTGCTAACACTCCGAGGATAAACAGACTGTTTTTCCATTACCGCACTGTTTGTGTTGCGGAAGTACCAGAGGACACATTTCCAGTCTACAGCCCTGTCTGTTTACTTGCTGTGAAGGGGCTTGGAGGGGGAGCAAAGGCAGTGTGACCTGGTGATCTAACGTGTTAACTGCTGTCATTAACTTCTACCTGTCAGCTTCCAGGAGGAGGTGCGCACCCAGGGGGGCACTGAAAGGGCCCCAGAGCTGCACAGAGGAACGCCTCGGCTCCCACAGTCTTTCCCAACAGGCCAGATTCTCTGGTAGACTCTTTGCTTAGCACTTAACTCACAGATTAATGCAAATGTCAACATTTATGGCCTGCCTTGTCTTGTTGCATGACCCTTTTCCTCATAAAAGTAAACTACAGAGACTCTCTGTCTCATTATTCTCCTTCTGTGCTTTTTTTCCTCCTCCTTCGGATAGCATCGCCACCCATCTACTTTTTCTGCCCCTTCCTTTCCTTATTTCTTCTCCATTAAAAACGGGAGACCTTTGCCAAGAAAGGCACGAGTCCCACCGCTCCCACTGCCACGCATGTGTGGGGAGCGCTGCCGGCTGTGGGGCTCCTCTGTCACACAGCCCCGGACCACACGTGTGTGTGGCACCCACATCCTTGCTCCTCTCCTGGCCACTGTGGAAGCGGCTGTGGGGGACCCAGGGAGAGGCTGGACCAGGCAGGACACACCTCTGTAGGTCCAGATTTTCATAGGTGACATCTGACCTCAGTAATAAAAATGAATAAATAAATAAATAAATAAATAAATAAATAAGAGTAAAAATTTATGCTCTCTAAGATAAATCCCAAATCCTATAACGTAATAGAGCTTTCCAGGCCAGTTAGGAAGCTTTTATTACTGTAATTTATTTTGCTGTCTTAAATTGTTAGTTGTATTACATACTTCTGGTGTGGGATGGGGAAAGAAAGTGTTTGCAATGTAAGTAACTGGTGGGGATAAGTACATAATGTCACAAGGGCCCCATAGTAAGTAGTCTCTCCCAAATCACAGCCTTCCTTTTTATCACAGATGCTTATAAATCAGGGCAGGAATTGCTCAGCTTTTATTTATTATGGAGTTTGTATCCCTTAGGTGAGTGATGTGGATCTGAGAGATTTAAAGGACATCAGAGCATCAGAATGTGCAGATATAAATTATATTTATTTTCCCAATGTGGAAAATCAAATGTCAAAGTGTTAATTAATATCAATTTCCAGTGGTTAAATCACTAAAGGTTTGAGGTCAACTTGCTTTGGTTTCTTTTGGTCTTTAAATGTAGCATTATTTTGACTCTGTGCAGCTCCTTGATCTTCCAAAAAATCCAGCTCCAGGCTGGAAGTCTTGAAGGAGGGAGAATCTCTGGAAACACTCTTTGTGGTGCTTCCTTCTGGTTTGGAGGAGGTGTCAGGACAATCTTTCCCTCTGCATCCTCAGGCAGTTCTTAGCGCTGAAAAGGGAAGCCAGGAGTACAGCATCAAAGGAGTGCATGGCGAAGTCTGGGAAGATGGAGATAGTCATAGAAAAAAAAAAAAGAAGAAAAACCTTCTGATTTTTGACAGCCACGTGAACTGTTTCTGTCAACAATCAGTAGATTTTTCTTTTTTTTTTTTCCCCTCCCTCTCCCCCCAAATGACTAGGCTAAAGTTTGGTAAAGGAAACTCCCACTATTTTTTCTTATCAAAAGAGTTTCCACTCAAGTCACACTCAGGTGCAACTAGAGGTACAAAGGACCTGTGATGCGGCCCCAGCCAGAGGTTTCATGGGACTTTTAAGGTTCAGGCAATGTCACAACTATTCTTCTGCTTAGGAGTCACCGAGCCCTGACCTCTGACCATGGGTGGGGGTTGCATCTCGCATATGACTGAGTCCACAGGGGAGGAAGCAGCATCTCTTTTTGCACCATTTGCACTCTGCAGACACCAAAGTGTCCCCACAGAGGCTTTTTGTTAGAAGAGCAGGTGGAGGCAGGTTGGTCCAAGGCAATCTTTTATAAGAGGGACACCTCTGTTCCCTCCCACACGCTCAGCACTGGATCATTCAATGTCAGCCAGCAGACTCACAATAAAACAGCCACAGTGGAATGATCTCTTTCTATTCACAACACCAGAGTAAGAGTACAACTCTGCTGCTGCCAGCACGTGCTTTGGAGGAGTTCACAGACTCAGCATGCCTACAGTATAAAGGTGTTGCAGCAGGGTTGGAGGAGGTCCCTGATCTAGCAGGGTGGGAGACAGTATTTTTACATGGCAGAGTGCAATATCACATAGCATGAGCATCTTTGGATTGCAACAGCAGGGTGGGCTGGGTTGTTGCCCTCTCAGCTAAGCATCCCTCCCTCTCACCCGTATGGTTTTCCTGCTCTTGGTTCTGGAGCAAACTCATCCAGGACTAGCTCAGGGACCATGGCACTCAATTTGGTGGTGAAGATGTACCAGCCTTCCATTCAGCTATCAGCAAAAACGTGTATGTTGTTAATGGACCTATTGAAACCTCACACTTGCTTTTTGTCTGCCAGAATTCTGTTTTTAATCGGTAATTGTTGGTTCTCTGACACTTGATTATTAATAAAAAGCTGGATTTATTTACTTGGCAGGCTAAACCAGTCTTATTAAAACAAGGCTTGGATGTAAACAATCATTATAGTCCATCTAAGTACCAAATTATCATTAAAAACATATTTGTTTTAGATTAATGCCTGTGTGGGACCCAACCATGCAACTTCTTAGTCGTATAGATTAATGAACTCATGTGTGTAGTCTCAGTTAATTCAATGGGACTACTCATATGAGTAAGGATTGCTCAAATGAGTAAGAGCTGAAGGATCTGGCCTTTAGGGAAATATATTTATGACTTTGTTGTTAATTCTCATGACTTATGTTTTCAATAAGCAAATGGTATTAATTCAGCTCACAATAGCTTCTTAATTAACCTCCGTACATCAGAGGCATATTCAGGAATCTTAATTTAAAGCATTACTATCTAAGCATGTCATCATCTATCCCATTCCTCAGGGTAACAATTGACTCTGTACACATGGCAAATGCTAATAGTGGGTTGACACAGTTCAAAGAGCTTCACATAATGAGAGTGGGAAAGACTTGGGGATGGTCTGCATGGAGATATTATGTCAGACTGGTTACTTTTCTTAAAAATATTCTGCGTCCACACAGAACACTTACTAAAGCAAGTGATTTGGCATAACAGATTGCACTAAGTAATTACCCCTGTGACAGGAATATCTCCAGTTTTAGAGACTTTGTCAGGATCTGGGTAGTCCCTTTTCTCTTACTCTCCCACTCTTGCTCTCAGTGCCCAGAGACCCTTGGCTTCAGCTGTCTTTGCTGTATGCCATCCCACCCTTTTGACACAGGGAAGGTGTCCCCAGGGTACCCTCAGATCACAACCCCCACCCCAGCCTGTCTTAACCTGATTGATCCCCAGGACCACATACAGGCCAAGGAGTCCAACCAAGGAAGATTTATGAGAGCAACAAAAACCTGTATGATCCATACAGGTACCCTGGAAAAGCAATCAATCAGCCTCCTCTGTCAGTTCCTCCTAAAACTGGCCATAAGAAATTGCCTGAATAAAGTGAAAAAAAAAATAGTTGAAGTTCAGTAAACACAAAGGCAAGTATTTGTTATTTGAAAGAAATCATCTGCACAACTACAAGCTGAGAAAAAACATCTCTACAGCAAAAGACAGTACACTGTATATGGCATACCACAAGCAAAAATGATTCTGTAATGTCACGCATGTGTAAAAACCAAATTTCTTAACAGTAATAGATAAAGTTGAACATCACATCTGAGATACATTAAGACACACTTCCAATATATCCAGGTCCCGACTGATACAGTCTCAGGTGTTGTAGACTGGACTTCAAGAAATATGTAAACTATCTAAAAACAGTCTAGAAGAAAACATGGAGAATCTTGGAGATATATATCATCTAGAAGGAAAGATCAGTCAAAATAAGGGGAGACTCAGTAACAGTTGAGAACTCACAGATATACAAGAAGCTGCCACAGAGGAAATAATTTGTCTTCCATAGTGCAGAGGATAAAAAGTAATGAGGGTAAATTGCAGAAGAGATTTGTATTCAAAATTAGGAAAACTTTTCAAACTGGAAGGACAGAAAATCACCTCAAGCTATTGGCAAAGTGGAGAAATGTGTCCATTTGAAAATATTGATTTATGACACTCAGAGTGGCTATGAATATTTACGTATATGCAAGCCACACACAATACCATTTAGTATCCATGGTTTTAGGAGAAGAACAAGAGACAGGATTTCATTTCCACGAGGAGATGAAGTGAAAGGACTTTCTATCATAATTCCTTGTGAATAATGGGGTCAATTCCATCAAACAAAATTGGTACCAAGGAGAAACAAAATGAAAAGCAGCCATACTGCTTGAAACACTAACCTCACTGCCTAGGAATGTTAAAAGATTCTCTCTTCATTTATGAAAGTACTTGCAAAAATTCACTTCAAATATGGAGGAAAAACAGGAGCCAGAAGTAAACGCTGTATTTGGCATTTTGTTGTAAAATGCAGTTTGCAGTTTGTATTGTGTTGATAATTCTATTAACCATCCCCCAAAGAACAGGGTCACCCCCATGTGCCTGGAATAACGAACCAGAACCCCCCCAAGTTCTCAGTCGCCCGCTCCCGTGCAGTCACTGTGGCACAGTTTCCCCTTTGTCCCTTTCTGGCTGTCTGTCCCAGAGTGGTCTAAGTGCCGTATAGAGAAAACACACAGCAGAGTCCTGCTCATGTGTGAGTTGTAACTGAGACAGGACTCAGCAAAAGGTGGCCACACACAATGCCATGAGATCAGAGCTTTCCAGGGAGCCAGGCACGGCAGAATACTATTATGAAATCCCAGAGGTACTCTTGGGTATTATGTTTGCTTGCTCCATTAAATGTGTGATTTGAGAGGCAGATGGGGAGACAAATGCTTACCTACCTTGGTGTAACTTAACACAAGGATGTACTACAGTTCAGGAGCAGAAACGATGCCATGTGACTTACGTTATTTACCAACCCTATGAATTGCAAATATATTCAAATTGCAATTGACAGCTTGTAAACAATCTGCAAACCAAGAATTAGCCTCTCCAGGGCATCACATCTCTTTCTGAGTAACATATAAATATGAATATTTTACAATCTGGATGAGACAACTCATGAGCAGTCAAAGCAGTAACACGCATGAAAACCATCAAATAATGATGTATTTATTTTTGCTAATTGTATGTTTGTCTTTCTTTCCAAGCACTTTTTTTCATGTATTTTCTGGTTGTCTTCTCTGAAAAGAAAATGGAAAACAAAAAAGAAAGCACAAAAAGACAGTTGGCCTTAAATGCCTCTTCAGGCCAGAAAAGAGAGCTCTGGCTACATGCAACTGACAATGTCAAATAAGACAAACCTCCTACAAAGATAGATTAGAAAGTGAGCCTTAATGACAAATAGAAACAATACTTGTAAAAAAAAAAAAAAAAAAGAATCCCAGGCTCCCATCATACCAAACAATAACTGAGCATTATTGTATTTGTTTGCATACAAGCTGTGCCCACTGAGCTAATAGAAATGTTCAGAAAATGCCAGTAAAATCTGGTAGGGGGCAGACCCAGAGCCCTGAGAGCATTCTCGCTCCCATCATCACGTAATTAATCGATCCCCTCCTTGAACTAACACACACACACACACACACATGCTCACCAGCCTTGTCTGCAAACGAGAGGATCATAAGGAGATTCAGGCTGCTCTCTTTCTCTCCTGGCTGTATTTGCTCAGGGAAGAGGAGGGCTGGAGCTGCTGGCTGGGCTGTTAGGGCTCATCCTGCCCACATGAGAATATGGCTGGGTTTGGGGAGGGCTGCAGCTCTGGCACTACCGCTGCTGAGCCCCACGGATCTCAGGCCGTGTCCCCGCAGCACAGCAGTGACTCTGCTACAATTCACTTCTGCATTGCAGGTTGTGCTGACCATTCTGGCTCGGTAGAGCAAAGCAAAAAGGCAGAAGTATTGGGTAAGCTTGTTTCTGACTGCATAAGGCTACAGCATAAAGAAGATACTGGAAGATGGACCTTCAAAAAAGGTAGTTAGTGGAAGGGGCATTTTTCATGCAATGGAAGTGAAGGTCCATGAAGCAGGGTGGTTACATCAGTGTCTGAGATGCTGTTTCTGGTATGTCTTCGTCTGACACTTAAGTCAGAGGGCTGTGAAGGCACACTGGCAGCCTGTGTGCATTCTGGAGAGGTCCACGCCCAGCATGGGCATTAGCTTTGGACATCTGCATGGAGAATATTCCAGAGAGAAACAACCCTCTGCAGTGATCCACAGTGGTAACACAAGCCATCTGGTAACAGCTGCTTCTGAGAAGTGTCCTGAGTCACAACACAAAGCAAATGTGGCGTGTGGATGCACCCATGGCATTTATCACTGTACCTCTTGGGTCAGACCTGGGCCCAGGCTCAGGACAGCCCCTGGTGCCCAGCTGAACTTGATGCCCTTGAGGCAGGAAAGGGTCCAGCTGAGTCTTCTGTAGAGCATAGGCTCTGCAGGGAGACAGAAAATTCCACTGCAGTTTTCCACCAGCACAGGGATTACCCCATATTTCTCCAGAGAGAAAAGTACTCCTTTTTTCCTATCCTTGTTGTCAGGTGTAGCATACTGAGGGTTTGCTGGCCTAGGAGATGCTACATGTTCTACAGCTGTAAGTGCCTTACAGCAATGAAAGTTGCTTTTTCATGACAAAAAACTTGCATACATTTTTGTCTCTTTCTTTCCTTCCTTCCTTCCTTCCTTCCTTCCTTCCTTCCTTCCTTCCTTCCTTCCATCTCTCCCTCTTTCCTCCCTTCCCCTTTCCATCTCTCCCTCATTGCAATGATGTTAACCCCTGAAGCACCATTTAGGGACTTCTGGAGAGACCAGTGGCCATCAGCACTATCCAGAGCTGCTATTGTCCTTTCTCACCTCCACATGGATCATTTGCCTCTGAGACAGGACATGTCTTTATTAACATGACTCCCAAGTGCACCCTTTTACTCTTCACCCAGCTGAGACATGAACAGGAGTAGAGGTAGATGGCCTGACCCCCTGAGATGGATGGTCTCTCCACCCACCCCTCATACCTCCCTCTCCCTCCGACTGCCCCCAGTTTCCCAGTGGATCCTGGGGCAATGGCATCCACAGCCACCATCCGGTGCTGCTCTGCTCTGTCCTGGGAAAGCCGACAGACCCCTTCGCTCCCAGGCTGGAGCCAGCAGTGGACAGTACCAATGCTGGGCTTTGCTCCCCACCGGCTGGATGCACACTGGCACCTCCAGGTACAGCCCCGGGCTGCAGTTAGTGTCCATGTGGCTGGAGGTCAGGGAGAGGCCAGTTTTCCCTTCACGTATTTGATGAGAACACAGTCTGGCAGCGGCGGCCTTGGGCGGGGAGCTTAGGAAAGGCGAAGCATGGCGTGTCCTGCTACATCCTCACTGCCGGCTACCGCACCTGGAAATGGCAATCGAGTCCGTCGCAGGAAACCTTTCCCCTGCTGTTTCACATGGCTCAGCAAGATGTGAAGGACACTGCTTGTCGCTGCAAGAGCTGACGGTGGGGTTGGGAATTACAGGTCAGGCAAAGGAAGGGAGGTGATGGTTATCTGACCTGATCCCAATCTGGAAATAGAATCATCTCATTTATTCCTCTTTGTAATCTTCCCAAATGGGACTGCCAAATGTGAAACACTTGCAGGGTTGTGTGGCTCCCTTAATTTCAGATGCTTAATAGGAAATGGAGCTAAAATATCAAAAAATTGTAGTATCTTCAGGTATGTATCTGTATTGATGTAGATACATGAGAGACTTGTATCACACTCTGTTGTGCCATATGGAAGAAAGCTGCTGGCAGCTGTTCAGTGTCTTCCTACAGAGTTGGACCTTGACTCTCAGCTAAGTGTCATAATTTCACTCTGCCATGAAGATGTTGCAATCCTTTTCTACTCTGCAGTGTGTCAATGCAGTCTGGGGCAATGGCCTTACATGAAGTGGTATGATGCTACGGATAACCCTGTGGACTCTGGAGCATCCAAAAGGGCTTTGAAGCATGGGCTTCAGGCAGGTAAGAACATCATGGGCTCATTAGGTCTATGGAGCTTCAAGGTGTTCCTGTAAACAGGGCCTGGGACTTCAAGGCTGCAGCTCTGTTACTACACCATGACACCCCATTGCACAGGTTACTCCTCATTTGGTCCCACAGATGTTCTTCTCTCCAGTTGTGTTTCAAGCATTTTGACTGGCATGATGTATAGTAGCCAAATAGCCACAGTCTCCACATACTTCTGTGCAAGAAACAGCAACGGCAGAAGGATGCTCTGCAGCCCTTTTGCAGTGGCTGTGCAAGGAGAAAAGTGATGTTGTGGCTCTTCCCTGTGTTCTCCTTTGTCTTCAGAGCACCCTGAAGCTGCAGTTCATGTTCTCCCCTGACCATAGGTACTGTGACAACCCACTTGGCATCTGCAACGAGTGGCAGGAGAGAAGCCTGATTGTCAAGGGCAGATTTAGTGGGTGACACCTTTTCCATTCCCTTTCTCCAGCTAAACAGGCATGTGCTTGGGTGGATGAGACACAGACATAAGCCTTCTTTGTTTAGATGAGCCCTGAAACTAAGGAATGTAATTTCTACAGAGGGGAATTGGATTCAGGGATCTGAATCTCAGTCCATTAGGGTAACAGGCAGGAGCTCCCACATCTGGAGCAGCCTGGATACTTTTCTTTTCTCTGTGTGATACAAGCACGTTCGTTTTGGAGAGCTGGTAACCCAAATGTCAGCGCTTAGAGAGGTTCAGACACAAAAACCTGACCCCAGGCCATCCTGCTGAGCCCCAGCCAGAGAGTGGGCACCATCATCCAGAACATTTCCCATCCCCGTCGCCTGCCCCGGGGTGCCTTTCACTGTGGAGACCGCCCTGTTCACAAAGCTTATTCTTACATGTCGGGGTTTGGACTTGGTAACAAAGAGCCTGTGTATGCATCTTGTTATGTTTTCTTATTTATTTTCTGAGATGGGTGTTTGGCGCTCAGGCCAACCCTAAAGGTCCGGGCTGACCTCTCCTCCCCATCAGGAGCTGTCTTCTTGTGCGATCCCTGCCTGCCGAGGCACAAGGCAGGGCTCCTCACCAGCTGAGAAACAGCTCCGTGGGACCATTGTTAGGCTCCAGGACCCCTCCGCAGAACTGGGGATGGGACAACATTCACAGTGAAGGAGTATACGAGGCAATAAATTTTTGTGTTTGTGGAAGATGCCAAATTAAATCCGAGGCATTTGGAAAACCACAAGAATACTCCAAGGCCATGAACATTATTCCTACTATACAACAAGAAAAACAGAAGATTCAACAGACCATAAAATGAAGGGGGAAATCATGTTTTCTTGCCTCAGGAGGGTTTGGAAATTCAGTGCTGCTGCTGCTGCTGCTACCACCACCATTAAGGATTTTTCATTGATGTCAGTTTGGGGGCAAAGCTTAGGTGAATGATGGCTCAAGGGCATTTAACCCTCCAAGTGCTTCACAAACATTAATTAATAGAGCTGGGCAAATAATTTGCAGCAGATTATCCAATGAATTCAGAGCCTGTCTCTACTTGCAGAGAGCAGTTTGTGCCCTGGTTTTGCTCTGCTGAGCAGAAAAATAAGTCTCCTTTGCTCAGCAGCGCTCAGCCTACAAGCTATTTGGGGTTTGGTGAGGAGGGCAGACCCCTCCACCCAGGCGTTTTTCCTGTATGGGTGAGTAAAGTGAGGGCAACGATGATGTTCTGCTCCCCTCTCTTCTGCAGTCAAGCTGGGAGCTGCAGTACACAGCCTTTCATGGCATGCAGTGCTGCCGGCCTCAGCAGGGACCAGGCTGTGCTCCAAGGGGTTCCCCCTGCCCCGCTCCTCCTGGGGTTGCGCTTGTCACTGGCTCCTGCCCATGCCTTCAGGCATCAAACTATCTCTGCACTGCCCTGAGTGATGTCTCCTGGTGACAGGACTATGTCCCTGCAAGTGGGTCTGCTGAGGTGTCTTGCCAGCAATCTTCTGCTTGCCAGGAATTGTCCTGTCTCCAATTGAAAAATAATGAGGCATACTAAAGCAAATACAATGAATACAAATAGCTAATAAATAAGCCCGTAAGACCATGCTTCAAAATTGTGTAATATCGTTAATAATATTTAACCTGAAATCCTATGAAAATAAGAAAGAAATCACAAATTTTTTTCTGCAGATATTTCTATGCACACACACATTTGTGGATGTGTTTTTGTGTGCATACAGATTTGTCCAGATGTGTGCGTGCCTTTTGTTAGTCTGTGAAGCTGCTGCTCTACTGGAACAAAATTTAGCAGAGAGATGAAGATAACGAAGGTGACTGTGACAATAAATTTCATCTACATTTCAGGAGAACAGTGTACCGCCCAAGGGAGACCCAGTCTGTGACTCCCATAAGTGACTTGATGGAGAAAAAAGCCATAACGTGAGCTCAGCTCTCGGCAGACTTCAGACAAGACATGAGAGTGAGCAGGAGCAGGAGGAAGGCCTTATCTAAAGCGCAGGGAAAGCTTGATTTGCAGCTGATACATTCCTAGTCACCAGTTTTAAACAACCATGACAAACAGATCTGTAGGGAAAAAAATTCATGCAGGGAGTGGGCAAGCATGGATGCTGTGTACTCTCCATCCACCGAGGGTTTCAGAACTCAGCTAGACACAACCCTGAGGGCTTGGTCTAGTCTTCAAGTAAGTCCTGCTTGGCCCAGGGAGCTGTACTAGAGACCTCCAAAGGACTCTCCCCACCTAAATCATTCGGTGATCCTATGAAACCAAGCTTCATTCATAACTCTTTCCATGGAGCTGCATACTCAGCTCAGTGAAGAACTAGCGGCTGATGGTGGAAAGTACTGGACACGACCACAGCAGAAGGCTAATATTGCTGCCAAGTGAGGAAAATCACATAGATGAACTTGTTAGCAGCTGGTAAAATCATCCAGAGCACCAGGACTAGTTGTAGTAGGGGATTTTAATTAATTGGAAGTTTCTTGGGAAAGGATGCAGTGCAGCCTACAAGTTTTTGGAAGTCATCAGTGGCCATTTCGTATTCAGAAAACAGAGATAAACAGAATAGTTTCTGTTTATTTAATCAAATGTTCTTGATTTGATTAATGAAGATCAGTAAGAAACACATTAACTGTAACAGGAAGATCAGGTAAAAGATTCCACAGAAGAAAAAATCCACTGGCAAAAAAGCTGGTGCATTAAGGTCTCTTTTATATGGACTAACAAAGAAAAATCAGCTTCTAGATAGTGGACACAGCTATAAGCTTGAACAGATGTAGGAATGGATGAGATAATACTTGGGCAAATTAATGCTTTCTAGTTGGCTGTGGCTACTGCACTTTGTCTTAAAATCTTTGAAGTACTGGCTGCAGTAAACTGAGCGTCACTTCTGGTTGTCTGTGAGTGCCTGGACAAGACAGGTGAGATATCGAATAACCGGAGAAAGATTTTCCTGATAATAAAAGTAGGAGAAAAAAGAGCATTTGGAGCCGTATTATCTTCAACTTCTGAAAGAGTATTGCAGGAAGTAATTAAACAAAATTCTAAAAACTTAAAAGATTAAAAGATTCATAAAAGTCTACACGGACTTCTCAAGAAAAAGCCTTCTAGAACTTAACTATTTTTTTTTCTCCGCTAATGACAAGAAAATTCAGAAAAGAGAGATGGACCAGTAAGAAGCCATACCATCCCACCTGGCACAAGCACACAAAGTAACTTGCGCAGCATCACACAGATGGCCAGCACACCCACGGGTCTAGAGTCACCATTGCTTCAACGCTGACCCAAGGCTCTATCACCACCAAAAATCCTGCTGCCAGACAGGCCCAGGACCCCACATCCTCTTCTGTTCCTGACTTTGGCCCAGCCTGCAGGAGAGTAGAAGCAAGACACACTCTGCAGTGTCGTCCCTTCTCCTTGTCTTCCGAATGAAACCGGTGTGTGCCACAGCAAATGTAATTCCTCCATAGTGCCAAGGCACCATTCCTATGTCCAAACTGGAAGAATACTGCTGGAAGAGATTCAAGTTCCTAAATAATGCTTTATAAACTGAAAAATTCTACTTACTTGACAATCCCATTATTACTTATCCAGGAATACGCTATATTAATTAAAGGGTCTAATATGTACAAATAATAGGTCTTGTCCACTTTTTTTAGTAACATCTAGAATGTGAGATCATATACTCTTTATTTTCAAGCCAGGGAAACCACAGGGTATAACAAACTGGGAAACTTAGAAAGGGTAGTTTTAGTCATTTCAATAATGAGAAACAATCTGTAGACTAAGTGAGGACTTTGTTCTGTGGGTCAGCCAGCGCCTCCCATCCCCACTGAGCTCAATCAGTGATAGGATGTAAAAGCCAAGAAAAGGAAAAACTAGCTATGGAAAATCAGACCCCTGAAAGGGAAAACTAAATTGAACGGTATGTGGATTTAATCATCAAATGTAACAACATCTGTTACATTTACCACACAAAATAGCCTTCACATTGAAAAATCACAATCAGCGTGGGTTAACTAGATGTGTATTACTATTGGAATTAATGACTCGATGGTATTTACAGGGGACTATAGCAATATCTGTAGTTAGTAGATAGCATCTACCTTGGTTAAAAGAATTGGAAAAAAAAGGATGCTGGCTTGTGAACTTCCAATATAATGTGCGAAGATCTCTAGAGGATTGGGTATGGCTGCCAAGGGGTCAGAGAAAATTGTAATGCAGAACTAAGAAAGAGCAATAAAACTGGCTTTATTGCAGACCATGGGACAAAGCCTGTGTCCTCAAGGACTGTAAATAAGCCGGAGGTAGAGTGTTCTGGGGGACAGGGGAAGACACTTGGGTGGATACAAGGGATGGGGGGCAGGGACAGGGGACGGGGGGTAGGGGCAGGGGGTGGTGGGGCAGGGGGCAGGGACAGGGGGTAGGGACAGGGGACAGGGGGTGGGGACAGACTGCTGTCCATTGGGACCAGCCCTGCAGCCTGAGATGGGCACTTCCACCGCCGGCACCTGGCCTGATGGCCTCCCTGCTGCTCCTGCTTTCAATTCAAAAGGTACTAGAGGCAGAGAAGCAGGTGGGAAGAACTGTGCTTCGCTCCTGCTAGGAAAAAAGAAAGCTCTGATGCTTTTCAAAGTCAATTGGCAAACCTGTGGTCAAAAGAGAAGTCACACCAGGCAGATGCATGCAGACAGCCACCTCCTTTAAAAAGGAATTAATAACAACACTAACACGCCCCCAGTTATAATGTTTATCTGCTTCCCAATACCCTATCACAGCTGGGAAAGACCTTTCCTCCTTGCTAACACCTTCTCTCCTTCCTTTCGCTTCCCACAGTCACACAGGGATGGGCATGAGTATGTTCAGCACACCCCGAGCTGGGCAGCAGCTGAAGGCTTTGCTCCCAAATGGGACCTTGAAGGAGATCAACTCTTTTGTAAAGGTAGGTTAGCCAAGAGGGCAGGGAGAAGAGAGGGAGAGAAATAAATTCCAAGAATTATCTGTATGGCAACAAACCTCTGCCTTGGGCTGCATGGCAGCTAGAACGGGCCACGCAGTGACGGGGCTAGTGTTCTCGGGTGTTAGGGCTGGGGGTGCTGATACCCCTCCTGAGGGGGGTCTGGCCCCAGTGTAGCTCTGACTTATGAGATTGGAGCAGCGAGGGACAGGAAAACTTTAGCGATGGTTCATGCAGTGTCTGGTTTTCCAAAGCCAGTGATACAGGATACGGAATGAATTTGAATTTACTAAGTCCTTCGATACCACTGTCTCATGAGGCAGCACAGCACTGGAAAAGTAGTTCAGATAGGCTTTGCACAGACACAGACATGAGGGACTACATATTGCCAAGTGGGATTGAGAAAAGCGTACATGAATGGTACAATCCCAGTATATCCAGCTGTACGGAGGTATCTGTCGAGGCACTGCAGTTGAAAGGATTTGTTTGAGGGCAAGTTTTGAGGTTTGATCTGGAACACACAAAAATCAATGAGAGACTTTACTTTGGCTTGAGTGAGCTTCAGATCTTTATTCATACCACCTATTAATGACCCATGGAACTAATTAATGACACGTTAAGAAATGTACAGGTAATGCCTAACAGGAAGAGATATAAAAACCTGACGAGAACAGGGAAAGGACTCAGAAAGCTGGAAACCGTGGGCAGGAGGGAACACAATTATATTATAGATGGGAGACAAACATGAAGTCATGGCATTTAAAAAAACATAATTCAAATGTTTAGCAACACTGCACCATGGAATATAGAGATCCTGGGCTCTGGGGTGAAAATAAACTGCCAATGAAATAGTTCACCAGGTGTTTTCATGGGTCAGGTTTTTTTAACTGTAACTTTCAGTTCAGACCTCACACTTGGCAGTGGGGAGGTAGGATTTCTCTCAGGAGAGCCAGGAACCAACTTTTTGCCCAGATGTGGGGCACTCTGTGTGCCTGGACAGACAGCAGTGAGCCCACGCAGCCATGCCGGTGATCAGGGAGACAGCAGTGACCCAGCATCCTCTCCCCAGCAACTGCCTGCAAGCCTGTTAACGCAGAAATACCCCATCTGACTACATTCAGGTTTGGGTTATATCTGCAGGTCTTGAGTAGAAACTTCCATACTTGATTTCATAAGCATATGGCCATATTTATGCACTTGGGAGTGAAATATTAATGCACGGTCCTCTTTCTTATCTTGTTCCTCATCACAGGCAGATAATTTTCATTGGTATTTCCCTTTGCCTGAGGAAATGAGGTTACTTTCTGTATTGAGCTTCATATGCTTCGCCAATGAAAAGCAGAATCCTGAGGCCATATGATGTGTCTCTGCTTTCGCTGGTGCCACAGCACTGACAGCTGCCTGTTAGGATCCAGTCCCCAAAGCCTTCTGGATTTGGTGGTGCTTTGTAGGTATTTTACCATTTGTCGTGGCTGAAAGTGAGTCAGCTTCTGCAAACGTCTCATAAACCAACAAGCAGTATTTGGAACTGCCTTTCTCCTAACACGGAACAAGGAACTTTGTAAAAATATGATGACCATAAAGCTTTCTCTATTTTATCTCTGAGGTCTTAAGCTGGAATTGCCTGACATCTCCTTGCCTAGTTCCATGCAATAAATCTGAAAAAAACCTTGTGAAAATATTGGAAAGTGGGAAATGAAATAGTGGAAAATGTAGGTACAAATGTAGAGAGAACATTGTGATTTACTGTATCAGGTAGTCTTCCCAAGTAATACTTCTGGTAGACTCCAGGTGGTTAGACCTAGATTGGTCATAGAATTATAACTGTATGTCAGTCAAAGGAACAGACCAGATGATAAGCTTTTTTTTTTTTCTAACATCCATGATATTAGGGTGGTGGCAAGAAATCTGCTGAAATCTTAACTGCTGCAGTAAAGTCTTTCGTTTTCACATGTAACCATAAGGATCCAGGAATCTAGTTTATTACAGGTACTTATATATCCAAGACATTTGTAAAAAGAGACAAAATAAAGAAAAAGTTTTGTGAGGGACTGCTGGAGGGTTAGTTTGAGTCTCAGTGAGGACAAATTGACTCCCTCACTATTTAGAAGGGCAGAAACAATCAGGAACATCTTACTGTGGCAAACATCACTGACAGCACTGAATGAGGATGGGTAGGACTTTCTCTTTTTGCTGCCTTCAGGAACTAGTGAGGACACTTGCATACGTAGTCGAGCGTGTGGATTTCCTCACTGATAACATGGGCATCCTGCTGCGTAAGTGCTGCCGGATCAGGGCTCTGGGCGGCTCCTCCTGTGGGCAACTCTCATGATTAATGAGTTATTTCCAGAGAGGTATCTACTGTCAGCAGCTCATACTGATTACAATAGTAGTAATAGTAATAGTAATTAGTAGTCATAATAGCAACAATAACAAAATAATCATAACAATAATAATAAAATCATCTTATTCCCTAGCTTCTGCCTGAAGTCAGTGACTACAGGCTTCATAACGGAGTTGTCACAAGCTGTTGAGTGCAGATGTCAGCTCTGTGAACTGTGGTGGTGAACTGTGGTGCAGACCATAACTTCCCTGCTTCAAATGCAGTGGCAGGCTGAGGACATCGTGTTCGCCCAGGGCTGCTGCAGGGAGGGAGGAAAAGCCCTGCTGAGGCAGCTCGTGGAGCTGGACTTGTAACCAGGGCACTTCCCTTCTGGCAGCTTATAAAAGTGACAGAGGAAGTCTGCAGTGTACACTGATGTGAGGTGGGGGGAGAAACGGGGGCGGATAGGACAACTGAAATGTGCGTACACACACACACACAACGGGAGAAAAGGAAGAACCCTAATACTGAAGTGCGTAAGACCTCTTCATGTTAAACAGTGATGAAGTAATTTCAAATTTAGGTCAGAAAGCAAGCACGTGTCAGCAGTGCCGAGTTGTGTGTTATTGTCTGCAGCTTTGCAGCTGCTGTGGCCTCTCACCTGACCTTGCACCTTAAAGTGTCTGAATACTGAGGATTGCAGACTCATGGGCTGTGGTGGCAACAAATTCACAACGATGTCTGCAGGAAGCAGGGTAGGGCCCCCAGGTTGGGAAGAGATTGGACTTCTTCTCAGGGGCTGGGGAAGGTGGAGGGTGTTGGTAAGCATGGCCCGTCAGCATGTGAAAGGGGTAAGCCTGGCTAGAGGTGACATCTGGCTGCATCTGCTGTTTTAGTGCAGTGGAGGGTGTGTAACTCTTGCCATAGTGGAGCATGTCCATGTCCACCATGGCCAGCATCCTGCCGCTGACTGGAGTTGGTGCCAGATGCTTCAGAGGAAGGTGACGCCCTCCCCTCTCACCTCAGATGATGAATGTGGCCAGTGATTGCATAATCCTCCACCGGGCTCAGGGAAGCCAGACAGTGACTTCAGCCCGTGATGAGGTTCTAGCCTGGAACACGGAGATTAATGGCTGTTGCAGTATCAGTCTCAGTCAGCATAACAGCAAAATGCTTTTTCTCTGTATGAATATTTAACCTTTTCCTAATTTTCATTACGCTTTTTATCTCAAGAGGACGAACAGAAACCAGGCTGTCTTTGCCCTTTGCCTCCACCAAGTCAGGGACTCAGCAAGGATGCAAGATGTCAGAGTTATCTCAGTGCATCATAATGTAGCACCTTGATGGACCACCACATCAAGTCCAAACACGCGTGGATTGCCCCCTGGTGTGGTTCTGTGTGGCAGCCCAGCTGCACCCAGTGTGCCTGGCTGCCGTGTGGGCCAGAGAGATGGGTGGCTGCGCTGGGAGCCTGGCACTTTGGGTCAGCCAGCCCAAGCTGCAGGCAGCTCTAGGTTCTGTTCTCAAGTTTTTCATCATTTGTCCTGAGGGCAAGCAGGGAGGAGGATGAGAAAAAGAAAGATTGGTATGATTTAAGGAATGAGAGGCAGTGCCTTATAGATTCTGTCCTATGGTGGCATGTAGCTTTCTCCTGTTCCTGGTTTGGCACCTTGTGTTGCTGTCTTAAAAATACATAGAAAATACTGACTTGGGTGACATAGTTTCCAGTGCAATAGTTGCCTTCTTGTCTCTTTTAAGAGAGTAAGAAATCAATATGCAGCATCTTTTGTGCTTACCTGTTTTCAAATGACAGTTATTTGCTTTTCCTCTGAACAGTAACAACGTGAAATACAAATACTTGGCAACCAGGGCTGCACCCAGAACGTTTATCATTTACTCACAGCAGGTTACACATTGTAAAAAGATGGAACTAAGCCCTGTGTAAACGTTTAACCAGATGTTAACCCCACCCTGGCAGCACTTGGATATCACCCCTTGAACAGATCTGCAGGTGCATTGTATTTCTGAACAGCTCTGGTATTTCCACTGTAGAGAATGAATATCCAGGAGGCGAAGGGGATGCGTTCCCCTATGTGATGTACAGGATTAAGTGCTTTAAAAAATATAATAATAACACCACTTCCAAAGAACACTTTCAACACTAAAGATTAATGCTAATAGTATACCTGATAAGAAGAATCCTGTTAGTTTTCAAAGAAGTTTCATGTTAGTATAGTATGCTATAGAAACTTTTGTTCCAGAAATACTGCCCTCTTCACCAACAGCACCAGCTGATCAGCACCAGCCCAACCTGACCCAGGCTGCTGCATTGGTCCAGTTTATTTTTCATGTTCAAACATAAAATGGTTGCTACCTTTTTGGATTACAGCCAGGAGCGGCAAGCAAAAAGCTTGTGTAAGAGGCTGTTCTCCAGGTATTTTTAACATCCTGAGCTGAAACAAGATGTGCTGGTAATCTTGTAAGAGAACTTGGACTCATGGAATTTCTGGTGTAATCTCACAAATTTAGGAGATGTTTGAATAATTCAATAAGGTCGTGTTAGGCACACTACACTTGGGTGCTCATCCTCTGAGAATATGAATCTCTTGTTATTCACCCACTGCTTGCTACACTGACATAATTTCTCTTAACGTATGTACTGTGGCAAGAGCTTTATCCACTGGAAAAAACTCCATCTGTCATGGGAACTCTTCCAGGCTGGATCCCGCCCTGATCACGTTCACTCCATGAGTAAGCATTTGCCAGGTCAGTTCGCTATTACCTTTTACTTTTTGGTGTGCTGAAAATTTATTCTTTGGTCTTGTTGCTTCTTTCTCTCCGCCTGTTTAGATATCTATATGATTGCTCTAACCCTGAATACCCCCCAACAGTAAACAGGACAGCAAACAGAGTTATCTCTCTATTCTTTTATGCTGGTATCAGTAGGATACCAGATGTGAGGGTGGGTTTTGGCTAAAATTAGTCTGCTTTTCATCTGGGGAGAACTAGGGTACGATTTTCTTTACGTATCACTAAGGTAAATGGAGGCTGAGAAAGTTAATATGATAACTACAGTACTGGATCAAGGCCATCTGGGACCAGTTGGCATCTGGTTTTCCATTTTTAATATACATGTAACACACTCTGCAGCTGCATCTCAGGAGTTTTGTGGGGAAAAAGATTACTAAGAATTAGTGCGCACTGAGTTGAAAGAAGATATCTATTGTTTTCAGACAGCAGCAGCACAAAAAGTCACAAGATCCAGATTTGATGTAAAGAAGAAAATCCACAAAGCTGTCGCTTTGAAAACTGAGCTGAACTTTTTTAGAGTGTGAAAGTCTTCAACCCTTTCCCCTCAATCTGAATTTGAAGGAAAAGTCCACAGCGTTTTGCCTTGGCTAAATTATACACAGAAAGCTACACTGAACACTGGGATTTGCTTAGGCATGGTGCAAAGATGCTGTGAAAAGCCACCAAGCAGAGGCAGCTTGTTCAGTGAACCACGCGGAGTGCAGAGGGAAGCCCTGGCAGGGACCACCCCAGCTTTCCCATTCCCTGGGCTCTCCCAGAGGCAGAGGCTGCCAGGCATAGAAAGCAGAAGCAAAGTAACCAAGTGTAGATTGTCACAGCAGGATGGGTGAAGGGATGAGCAACATTCCCACTTCCATGGGACTGTGAGATGTATATATAGATTTTTCCTACCATGTGGGGTACCTGGCTCTTGTGCTGGCTGGGAGGCCGGCCCAGGTGGGATGGGGAGTGCTGATGGGGGGGGCTCATGGGGCACTGCTGGGGGAAGCAAGGAGGAGGAGGAGGAGGAGGAGGAGGAGAAGTGTGACCATGTGTGAGAGGAAGCAGCAGTGGTGGTGGGGTGGTGTAGCTTGCTGAGGGCAGATTTTAACAGGTGCTTTAGAAACCAGTTGTGCTTTTAACAGCTGCCCTGCTTGCTGTACCAAACACAGCCCTCAAACTAGCCAGCTTTTATTTCTGAGGCGTGCAAAACCCCCTGCAGCTTCAGCTCAATGGGATGCACCGAGCAGGTTTATACCAAATACATCCAGGAGGTAAATGCTCCACAGAGGCGCAGCTCTCCCTGCTCACCCCTGCACAGGGGGCTGGGGAGGTGGCAGCCCAGCAGAGAGACAGTTCTCTCTCCCAGTGTGATACCTCTTTATTGGTGCCAGCTGAGTCCTGAAATCTCTGCTTTGGAGAGATGAAACACATGCTCATATATTGAGATGGGACAGCTCTAGGGCACAGCCACACTTGGCTCTGTTTATTTCATTATCTTTCATTTATTCTTTGGTGTTCACCCTACCAGAAATAAAATAATAATCAGACAGATAAATTAAACAAACCAGAATCTCTGCCTAAAGATTCAATAAAAATTGAGCTTAACTGTCTAGTAAGATCAAACAAACAAAAAAAAACCCTTGTAATTAATTTTCCTTTCCATCTTCCCTTCTATTTAATTTAATTAAAAATATTCTGGGTCCAGAAGTAGAACTATCAAAATCCTTTGGGAAATACATCCATTTCCAGCTCAGCTAGAAAGAAATTTGCACAGAGTCTTGTGTGGGGACTCATGTTTTTGTGGCTTGCAGCCTGTTTTAGCAGTTACAAAGAGATGTCAGTGTCTCAGTACTGCAAGCGCCTGTATCAGCAGAATTTCTGAAGCTCCCAAAGTTTGTCTATTACTGTGGGTTTGTTTTGTTTAAAAGTTATAGTACAAACCCCCAAAACCCAACACAATGAAATCAGAAATGACCTAATGACTCCTCCAAGAGGGAACCAGGACCCCCTCTGAGCTTTGGCACATCTCAGCGTGCCAGGCTGCTGTTGGAGTCTGCACCCATTCCCATCAAATGAGTTCATTCAGTGAGTCCCCATCCCTGCAGGGGCATATCTTAAAGCCAATTTATTTTGATCACAGTCACTGCAAAAGCAGACCGACCTGCCAACAAATAGCCGCATCGTTCAGTAAAATTCACTTGTTCCTGTGGCTTCCTCAACAAAAAGTCACTAATCAGTGATGAGAGGAGGGCTAGAGTGATGACATGTTTTCTCAGCATCATGTACCTATGCCATCCATGTCACCTGAGCCACCTGGACATCACAACTTTTCCTTTCTGGCAGCATTAATGTCCTTCAGGAAGGTGGAAGTCAGGGGATGATGTGAGAGCCAACGCAAGGCCTTCTTGTCCCCATCTTTCACTGCTTAAATTTTGTTGTTATATCTGTTATAATTAATTCAAATAAAGACCTTAACTGCTCAAAGATGTATTCATATTTTCCATCACTGAAGCTCTACAGGCCAGTGAAAGGCATTTCTAGGAAAGTGATACTCCAGGATATCTCTAGGCAATAAATTATCCTTTCCCCACTCCCCCTCCCCACTCATTTCATTTAAAAGTGAAGGGTGCTGAGTTTTATTAGGCCCCCTCTTGTCATCACAGCCTGTGATTTGCAGTCCCAGGGCCAGACTTTTCTTCCCTTTTTTCTCCCAAGCGCCGCGAGATCGCATTACATTAGACGGGGAGGTCTGCCAGGTCACAGCCCCGGTCGCTGTCACCCACTTCCCGTTTCCTGCAAAATCCATACATGGGAACATTTTCCCTTTATCTTTGTGAAAAAGAGAAAAAAAAAAAAAAAAAAAAGAAAAAAAATGGCCTGAGGGTTTGTCTGTGCAAAGGCTGGCAAACAAAGACACTGGCTGTATTTGTGTGTGTGTATTGATGTACACAGCTCTACCTATGAGCCAGATGGGAAGAAAACCTGAAAGAAAAAGGAAGGAAAGTGGTTAAATCTGGGTGTCTGGAAAACACATTCCCCACTCTTGTACCACTTGTCACTGCCTTTCAAGCAAGCCATCACTCTGATAGCAATGTCCCGCTGTTCAGCAGTATCCCTCTTGCTACCTGGGCACACAGCGAGCTGGTCCAGCTGCCGCTCCAGGACCGGCCAATTGTTAAGCTCAAAGCAAAGTAAAACAAACACTGACACGAGCATCAGTGACAGCAAGGGAGCAAAGTACATGCTTTCCAAAAACATTTATGATGTGAGACCCAGGGGGACCCGGGAGGATACTCAGAGAGTAACATTGATGTCCGTCTCCTTGCAAATATAGGTGAGTTGATACTGTATTTCATTTGTCAAACGGCACATGCGCCCAAACCTGCAACCTGCCCACATGGGCACAGCTGGGCTGGCAGAGCCCTGGGCTGCCCAAGAGCGAGCACCCTGCGGTGCCAGCGGAGGGATGAACCGGGGTCTCCACCTCCTTCCCAGAGCAAACACCTATGGCTGTGGGAATGCTGGTGGGTGACAAAAAAGACCTTGGGATTGGCCAACAGAATCTGAAATCTTAGACGCTTTTGCTCCCAAGTGATTTAAGCAGCAAGTTATGCATTACAATCACTGCAGGGGGATCAAGGGTATCTCTGCCGTCTCAGTACTGGAAAACAAAGACGGTTCCCCTCAGGGGAGTGGGAGAACCAAATAATTTTCTTTCTTCTGTGTCTCTTGGATTAAACCCTTGTGAGCTGCCTGTCTTCTCTGCTAACATAGCCCACAGCCAGAGCTGGAATAGAGGGCTGACTTTATCAGACTCTGCAGGTTAGCTCATTCTCCTTTATGGAATCAGTAACAGGAAGGAATTTTCTTTCTTATGTAGGAAGTGAACCTAAAATTACTTTTCCTCAGGCTCCTGGCTTAACTGAATGGTATTTACCATTAAGAAACAGCAACTGTTAGCTGTAGAAGAGTGGGGCCCCTTTCCCTGGGAGGGTGATGGAGATGGCTCTGCTAGCATCTGGAGTGAAGGGACGGGAAGCACAGCAATCTTTCTTTTATGAATTATTAGCAGCACAAAGCGGGTATGCAGTGGAGGTTTAACCACATGCTTACCCAGCATCTGAGGCAAAAACAAAATGGTGTAGACCTTCAATACTGCAAAGCTGTGGTTTTGAATGTTTGACATTTACAGTGTAAGTCAGACCATATTCTTCTTATAGGTTCATCTTCCCTAAAGGTCCCTGTCCTGAAGCAATATTAACAAGTAGGGACACCAGACTTCTTTTTGAAGGTAAGCTTCCAAGCCTTAAGTCCAAAAAGAAGTTTGAATACATGAATCTTGAAGGCTAATTAGGTATATTAGGTGTAGAAGAGTATACTGCACATGAAGACAGCCACGAGAAACCAGGCCTGAGATATTTGAATAGGACAAGGAATGAAAAAAAGCAAAACCAAGGAAGTTGGCTGAAGGGGGGCTGTGTAGAGCTTCAAAAAGAAAGGCAAAAGAGACTTGACCTTACCCTGGGGTGCCAGTAAGAGTCTGGGAGATTCACATGGGGAGTGATGTGTCTGAGAAGAAGGGAAAGATGGTGCTGGTAGAGACAGTCTGTGTTAAGTCCTTCCAGAGCAGACAGGAGAAAATGGCAAAGAGCAAAGCAAGAGTTAATCAATGCTTGGTCAAGGGATGTCGCAGTAAACACAGGAAGAAAAACAAAGTGTTGGAAAGGAAGAAAATACTCGACAGTTTCCAGTAACAAGCCAGGGTGATGAAAAGAGAGGAAAGAGGGGAATAAAATCTGACAGTAGAGGTGCAAAAGGAGGTAACAGGGAAGTTAACATCAGTGAGAGAGGCAAGTGGAGCATTGCTAAAGAAAGCATGTCTTCTGTGCCTGTCATTCTGGCTCTGCATAGCCAGATGGGAGGGTGAAGGAGCAGGCAACAATGTTCAGTACAACATAAACGGAGAAACCAAGACAGAGAAGTTGGTCAACACAGGGCTGCTTCTGCAGTCCAAGATGTAACTGAAGTCACCTTCTAGAAGGCAGAGAAATAAAGAGGATCAAAAGCCAAGCTGAAAATGAACTTGAAAACCAGAAGCAAAGATGGTACCTGCCAAGAAGCAGCAAGAGGAAGAGGAGTTCCCCGAGAATGTAAAGAGCGCAGGAGGTGAAACCGTTGTGTTCTGAAATGAAATATTGATATAAATGGCCAAAAAGGGGTCTCTCCCAGCCAAGTCTGCACAGTAGCAAAGCAGTCTCCCCTCACTACATACATGCTCCAAAAAACAAGCAGTTTGGTTTTGATAGCAGACCACTGGGGTGGTGTTCCAACATTAACTGCAAGCACAAAAATCAAAATTGATGGAAGTATCCTGGCTTGAGATTCAGGTGAGAAGAAGGACTGCTTGGCATAGCACAGGTTCACAGAGGGAGGAAACTGTACCCTTCTTGTGTGGGGTGTGAAGGAGATAAGAGGGTGTCTGACCTGCCTGGAAGAACAAACAAGGCCTCTGTCAGCAGCGCAGTCATATTTGCAAGGAGGCTTGATACCAAAACACAGCATGGCAGATATAAAAACAACGCAGGAAAAAAGCAAAGGTGGCCCAAGCAGACACTGAAGAAGCACAGTAACACTTCAGATGGCGTGGCAGTCTTAAGGAATAGCAGAGCTTTATGCAGCTTGTTATCTCACAGCTTTTAAACCTGTCTACCCATGGTGAGTCACTTGCATGGGCCTGACCAAGTATCTGAACAGGAGTTTTAGCCTGGACCCTCCCCAATTAAGACCCACCAGGCATGGCACATTCCTAATTAGGACGGATGCAGGAGAAGGAAGCAATGCTTTGTTTCAACAGGCTCACCCTTACCAGCCCTGCATGGCCAGCAAGGTTTCCAGCCTACTTTATTACTTGGGCTTCTTTCAGTCTTCCCACCTCTCTCTTCTCTGGTGTCTCAGCTCCTCCTCCTGCCTGAACCTGACCTCTGTGGGACTTGGTCTGGCAGGTCAGGACAGAGAAGCAGTCTCAAAGACCATGTTGCAGGTGGGTTACTCTCCATCTGTGACTGCCACCTTGTTTGTCATGCCCAAACTAGCTAATGCAGTGAGTGGGAGAGATCTCTGTGTGGGCTGCAAAGCAAGTGTAAATGTGCAGGGAGTTAGATGGTGTGGAGCTGCCTCCTGGTGTAGCTGTACTGCAGTGCTCAAGGGGCTTGAAATTTTCTGGGAAGTGTCTTTGGGAGCTACTTCCACCATTCAGGTGATAGGCAGGCACCCCTGGGAGAAGCAGTGTCTGTTGCGGGCGTTGGTGGCTTTGCCTTGCTCTTTTCCATGGCATGGAGAAGCCAGCTTGCAGTGAGACCTATGGCTCTCAGTGAGTTTTGCCTGGCTATTTGAGAGGGAGATTTATTCCAGGGTTTTTTTCCCTTTTCTGCAGCAATTTTTCTACTCCAAGTGTATGAAGCATTTGAAGTGAATCTGATTTCCCTGGCAGTCCCAAGGGGAATGAGGGGAAGCCTCAAGGAGAGGCAGAAAATTGAAGATTTAATGACTTATAGATGCTCTGCTCAGCCCCCTGCTCTCTGGTGAGATTAAAAGCTTGACCTGCTTCCTATGTATCTCAAGGCTGGATTTTTGTTTTATTTGAACAGAGCAACACCAGGTCTGTAAGACTTGCTACTTCTTTTCTTCTGCTGGGAAATGTGCTGTAAGGAGCGAGGGTTTGTGAGTCAGACCTCTCCATGGGTCAGAGGGCAAACAAATGGGAACAAAATACTTCTAGAAGTAGACTTCAGAGTGGCACATGAAACATGAAAGTCTGATTGAAAACCGTGTACAGCTGTGCATGTGTCTCCTCTTCTGCACAGGCAAATGCTCCGGAGTGTCCAAAAAGTAGGGCATGGGGAAAGAGTTCAGGCTGTTAAATTAGCAGTAGAGATAATTCTAAACAAATTGCCTGAGAATCCCTGCCAGGCTGGGATGCCATGGACATTTTAGGACATGTGTTTTCTTTCTTATAATTAATTTCTTGAGTATTAACCCCCCCTTGGATTCTTTCCATTGCCCCATGAATGGCAAAGATACTGTCTGAAAGAACTAAATTAAAATTTCTGGATGAGCATTTGGGTTTAAGTTCCCTAGTCTAGAATTCATATAAAACACCAGCAAAACTGAAGCTGGTGAAATTTCTGGCCTGAAAACACAACTCTCTGACAAAGCACTCCCAAACCTACAGTGCCTTTCAGACTGGTTGTGGACATCGTTCTGTCTCATGCCAAGGCCACTTACTGTGGCTCTAACTTTCGTATTGGGAGTACAGTCTTTCCAATCACATTCTGTCAGGTAAATGAAGTCTCATTTTCTAAAAATATAATTACCTCTAAAGTGAAAGACACATTTATAAAATTATAGCGGAACAAACTTTATAAAAGTTTGTAAATACTTAAGTATTTAAAAGCTTTTCATAAAGGCTTCTAAAAACTCTTTCTTGAAGTTTCTTGCTCCTCCTAAAATGAAATTAAAATTTCTCACAGCAAATTGGACAAAATTTTGCAACAAGGATGGAGTTTTGCTTGGTCTAAGCTTTCACCCCACATCAAACTGGGTTCAAAACTTCTGAAACATGTAATGAACCTGTCCCAAGTTTACAGTTTATATTTTTACCTAATACTGGCAAAATTAAACCTGATTGATTGTGAAATGTAGCCCAAGGTTGAATTTTTAAGCTGGCAAGGCTGCAATAGACAGCAAAGTTGATGGTATTACATAGAAAATGAGTCTCATGTTTGTGATTCAAAAAGTACTGGGGCATTCATCTTCGAAGCATCAAAGCTCTTCTGCTTCTTTAGTACTTCAAAAGCATACAAATAGCACCATGGAGATCACAAATAAATTTAAAGTTACACATGGTGTAGTCCATTGCTGGATCTAGGAACAGCTAAGCATGCCAATATATAAAATCAAACCATGGAGGATGTCTATGAACACTTCAGCATCCCTTATCAGTCTACTATGTTGGCATTTTAAATGTTCAGGTATGGGTACAGATATATGTGAAAGAAGTATAAATTTTTCCTACTTCCATTTAGGCTGATCCTAGTGACAGCTACTCTTTCATCTAGAGAAGCCTACAGAGAAATTTTTCATCTTTTCTACTCTGAAAACACCATCCTGGTGTTGGAGATAGAACAGTCCTAGGCTCTCACAAGGTCTCTTGTTTACCTGACCCAACCAAACACAAAAGAGTTTTTACCATTTAAATGTTTCATTAAGCATTGATTAACAGGGGACTGACCTGCCCCAGCTTTTTGCTCTCTGTAGTTGAGCACAAGTGACTGGAGTCAGGGTACGAATGAGGACGTGATGCTGGGTGACTGGCAGGTGCTTGTAGGTGTGAGAGCATGGGAGGACAAAGTTGTCTGCACACATGCACATGCCATTTAGGCAAGAGTTAAAGGAGAACTATCAAAATTATTCAGTTCGATGCAGGTTTTTAAGGTGAGAGATCATTCAGGCCTGCCAAGCAGCAAGCCGAAAGGTCTTTTGGCGCTAATGTCTAAAGCTGTGAAAATGGGACATTTTTCCTATCAATGCTTTAATAATCTGCCGTGCAAGGCAGGGTTAAATTTTCTCTTTCATCACATGCCAGTCACTCCAGGTGTTGCTAATGTCTGAAATAAAATCTCAGTGTCTTCCCAGCTCAAGTGATGCTCTGGGCCTCTTTTCTCTTTGGGTTCCCATCCCCCTGAACCTGTCACCACATTAAATATGTATTGTTTAAGTTGGCCTGTGGGAGAAACAGTGACTGTGTCATGTACTAACAGCTGTATTTTTAGGGGGATTACCTCCCAGGGTTGTATCTTGGCCAGTGACACATTGCCTGAGAGTGTAATGGTAATGAGCAGATTTGCACCTGATGTTGTAAAAGATTATTACTCATTTGCTATTTTTATTTGCTCTCCTTAATCCCCTCTGTCCTTCCTCCTTGTGCTGCGGGTTGCTGTGAGGATGCAGGGAAGCTCACTGAGCCCCGCACTATGGCTCCGCTGTGTGCATGTACACACAAAGCAGGACCAACCTCCCCACTACAAAAAAAGCTGGGAAATAGCAACATCTTGCATTTTCCCTCCCAGACACAGGCCTTAAAGGGCCCTGATATGCCTCAGTGGCGTTTTTACATCAACCTGGAAGCAGAATCCAGACTTGAATAAACAGATCTTTTTCGCCTTTGGGTTCTCAGCAGGGGTTATTTGTGCCGTCAGAGTCTAGGGAAGACAGAGGTAAATACTTGCTTAAGAGGAACCCCAGGCAGACAGAAGGAGAGGTAGACTGGTCAGACACCAAGTGGTCTGAAGTGTCCCCGCAGTGGTGGAAGCACAGATCCCAGGGAGCTCCACTCTATGGCTTGGAACAGGACGTGTCCTATTTTGTTTCATTATAGTAACGTTTCCTACAGCTGGACATAGTTGAATCACAGAAAGATACAGGTTCAGCTGCTTTTTTCTTCATGAGATTTGGAGGGTCTCACCATATTTGTTGGATACCTGCTACTTTTGCCAAATCACTGGAGGGAAAATCTGTATCTCCCAGAACAACAAGAAAGAATTTCTTAGGTTTTGGGTAAGATCTGAGTAGGTGTGCGCTACATACAAACTTGCGCAGTTTGCAGAAATGTCTGTTAGCTTCAAGAGGACCAACTAATGAACACAAATTACAACATACCACCCAAAAGTTGTTTGACTGATGACCCATTGGGAGCTAATTTTACTTCTAGTCCTGTGAAAGAACAGTACATTCCCACTGTAAACTCACATCACCTTGCTATGACATTTGTTCAAAGCAAATGAGGTCTTAAGTTTGTTCCACTGCTTTCTCATTTTTTTTTCAAGGTTCTAGCTTCAATTCCCAGTTCTTCCAAATCTTTCTTCACCGGTTTTCATACTGTTGTGAAAATATGTGATAGTGGAAGAGTTTGCTCTAAATAAGGAGTGGAAGAAGCTGAAGCGACAGTCTGCACACTGGCTTTCTCAGCTCAAGCATGGACACAGCTAGCTGTCAGCATTACAGTGGCCCCAGGGCCTGCTGGTCTTCTGGTGAGGGTATGGGCATGAGGATGGGGAGACATGAAAGTGTGGGTAGGTCCAGGGCAGAGCAGCACATCCAGAAGGTAAGAAGGTGCTTAGGCATAATCATCATCCTGCCATGCCAGGGGTGTAAAGAAGGCCACATGGAGCCAGGGCACTTACCTCTGCCCGCTCCTTTGAGTGTTGAGGGTCAATTCATAGCCATCTATCTGCAAGCAGCACTTCACCGTCAGAGTCCCACCACCTGCTGCAATGTTTTTGGTAGGAGAGATATTTTCCTGCACAAGCGTAACACAGCCCAGCTCATCTTAGATTTCGGAGTTTCTTGGAAGTCAGCAGAAATGGAGAAGTAACCTACCCTGGCCTTCTGTCCTTGATAAACTATAACCAAAGAGTTCAGCAAAAGTGCCCTATGTTGTCTTTCTCTATGATTACCTTCTCTTAAAAGTCAACATTCAACTGAAGGCAACAAAAAGTTGGAAAGAATGGTCAGGTATGAAGAAGACATATATTTCCTTAGGAGGCAGAACTCTGGGGAGGGTAATGGGGGCCAGTGGATAAAGAACATTTTTGCAGAAAACAACTTGGGTAGATGAAGGTCTATGCCATGAAGAGGTGTTTCAGATCTCAAAATGCAGCAGCCAAAGTAAATAAAAAGTCAGACCTTTGCAAAATTGTAGTTACATCTAATAAGGTCTGTTACTCGATTCTTAATCCAGTTTCAAGGGCTTGCCATCACTTGAAATCTTCTGTTGAAATGCATCTGATTTTTGTTGCATTCTCTGAAATTTGAGAAGAAGCCACTTGAAAGACATGCTAAAAACTCTGCAATAAATTAAGGAATTTTTTACATTTTTGCCTGTGTAACTGGAGAAGCCAGGATTGATAGACTGAGACCACTGCTCATAGAACTCAGTGCAGGGCATTCACAGTAAATTTAAATCAGTAAATAAATACGGGCAATTTTGAAGAGTTCCCGTTAACATGATAGATAAATCCAAAACACAAAAGCAGATTGAAGAAGCTGAAGCCACAGTATTTCAACAAGCAAAGGACAGGTCCATTCTGACCTTACTCATTAAAAATTAGTAAAAAGGAAGAAAGAATTAGGAAAAGACACTGACAGGAAGGAAGTTAAGAAGCCAAGAGTAAAGCGCTAGAATATGCACCACCATATCATTTATGGAGGGGAAGATTTATGAATCACAAAGGACTGCAGTAGGCCATTTGCAGACAAAATTAAACAACAGTCATTTCTTTCCTAAAGAACTGCCAGTCCAATGCCAACTACCGAAAATTATGAAAACCAAAATGATTAATGGGACAAGAAAGATGGATGTTTCCTGTTCCATTGGTGTACAGCCGTAAAAAATCAAAGGCAGGCTACACTGTACCCTCCAAAGCATATCCAGAGCGTTCAGTGGTTTTATTTGGATAAAACAGGCACAGAAACAAAAGGGGAAAAGCAATCTTAAACATAACCTTATCACCACACTTCCTAATCATCAACCACCTACCAAAACATTTCGACTACTTTTCTGGTCTTCTTCCTTTTCTAATTTCTAATTTTCAGATGGGAGAGACCAAGATCATTGAAGGAGTCTCGGGATCTGGATCCCTGACTGGCCATTGCCTCTGCCTACCTCCATCTTTCTCTGACCTCAGGGAATTGATATGTCCCTCTTTGATTCTGGTTAGTATATACTGTGAAAGAAATAACATTTATTTACTTCAGATGGGTGTCAGGACCTGTAAGAACTCTAGAGAAACGCAGGTGCTTCTGAAAGGACAGTGTGAATATAATGAAATACAATAGAAAATACCAACAATTAGGCCAACATTGTCCAACATCGGTGCTGATGCTTACATTTCTAGACATTAGTAATAAGAAATTTGTTTCAACATTGAAGTCAGTGGGCAATTAAACTGCTCATCACGTTAGTATGAGACCATTTACTTACATGCCTCACCAGAGATAAAGACTAAAGTCTCTGTGTTTCAAAATCCTGGCCTTGGTTATGAGCCAAACTGTGTTATACCTCCTTTTTTTTAGCACAGGAAGATTCTGCGCTAACTCTTGACTGCAGGAGCAAGCAGTTATCTATGACTGTTACTCTGTAACTTGGTGTCCTTAAGAAAAATAATTTTATGAAATAGCTGAAGAAATCAACTGTTTTCTGAGAGGGGATGTGACTGCTGAGTGTAAATACATCAAGGAGCAGTAAACCTGAGGGAGGTGAAATGAGCTATTTAAGCTAAAAAGTAACCTTGGCACATGAACAAACAAATGCTAACTGGCCATGAATAAAATTAGGAAAAGTAGAAGCAGGTTGCCAGTGATCCAAACAATGAGAGAAGGAAGGACCTTCCCAATAGAAGAAAAGCAAGCACAATACCAAAGTACTTCTTTTTAAAAGGAGTTTTAACTAGTTCCTGAAAGGGAATAAAAGCATTCAGCTGGTTGCTGTGGCTAAGCAGACCGGCCTGGTGTCACTTCCATGTCAGGTTGATATTCAGGTTGGATAACCTCTTTCTCCCACCTCCTTGCATCCTGTTTTACATCAACAAAGAGAGCGAGGCCAGCAGCAGAAGGCAAAGTAAGAAGGGTGATGGCACAGCATGCCTCAGTTAGATCTCTTTCCTGGAAATTCAGGGAATCAAGAATTCAGTCAATGCTGCAGAGTGAACCCTCACCTAGGTCTCCCTTGTGATACTGAAGGACTGTAGTAACATGTTCACAAAGTTGCCTTTTCTGTTTCTGTCAGTTAATACTCCTGTATTTTCTATATTTAGAAGATATTTAAAGAAAACTCCCCCACATTATATATACATAAAAAAGCAAGACCTCCCACACATACTTTGTCATCATGATGCCAGACGTGCTGAGAGAGATGATCATTCCAACAGCTAAATAGCAAATCTTTAGTTAATTAAACAACTGTTGATTATTAAACTGAACACCTGACTGTGATCCTTACAAGGCTCTGTAGGACCACAGGAAAGCTCTGATCCTTTGCCTGGCACACTGATGTGACTTTTCCTCTTTGAAGAATATGAGTTTTACGGATGCCACATCACTGCTCAAGTGTTTGTTCTGTTTCCTGACTTGATTTTTACCCTGTCACTGTAAAAGCTCCTTAATTACATGTACTGGTTTGTTATATATAACGAACACAGCAACAGCTTCTTCCCTGTCAAGTGAAATTGCACCAGGTAAAAAAAGATCGTCTAAAAAGTAGAGTTTGACGATTGATGTTTAATGTGACACACGTCTTATTCAGCTGCAGGCAATGTTACTCTATTATTTCTAAAATTATGAACCTGTCTGCTTGTACTGATAAAATAATTAGAGCTAAAGTGTGATCATCAAATTGAGTTTACAAAGCTATTTTCTAGCTTTTTCCAAAACTGCCAGACAGACTACTAAGCCTCAAATGTCTCACATACCATACCATCATTTACTTTACCATCAGACTTCTAGCTGGAAAGGTCATTCATTTTCTCACCAAGAGGTCCCATGACTTGAAGTTTCTACCATGAGAATATCGTCTGCAACTTTTATGTGATGTTGTCACTTTGTTTGCCTTGCTTCTGTCCCTTGGCTAACTGACAAGCCAGTTTTGTATCGAGCAATACAAGGCTAAAGTCCTCATTCCTTGGACGAGCAGCTCTCCCACATTCAGACAAAGCCTTGTGGAGACAGTTACCCATCACATTGCTTGGGCACTGGTGCCCAGCCACTTACCTTAGGAAACAAAAGCAAAGACTCCAGTCTCACCATCATCATGAGGAGGATCTTTTCACTGTCCCTGTGAGCAGGTGTTGATTAACCTCATTTCCTGGGTGCAGGGTGTGCAGACAGCCTCTGTGTCCTTGGGAAGTGATCCATGCACAACTCTGTCACTTCTCAGGTCCATTATCATCAACTCTTCCTCTTTGCTGATCCTTTGGAAAGGGGATAATTTTTTTCCCAGGCTGTTCATTACTGTGAACAAGAGGAGGAGGGGCAGAAACAGCAGCCACAGTTTGACAAATGACCCTTAGTAACAGATTAAACAAATGGTAAAAATTAGCTGTGCTACAAACTCCCTTAACTCCCGCTCCTTTCACTTCTGCACAAGCCCCTTCCTTCCCACCTGCATCCATATAATAGGCTGAAAGAGATCTTCTCAGGGTCCTTAATTAGCAAGAACACATTAATGGAGAGGAAGGATGACCAAAGCACACACAATTAGTCACTGAATATAATTGTAATTCAGGACAGATTCAGTGACTAATTGATTCTCAAATCCAGTATCACCCAGGCACCAATAAGGATGCCCGGCATGGGAGTGCTCTGCCTCTAGTAATCACTTTCACACCAAAAACTGTGTCACAATGACTTATACCAACAAAAACAATCAGTATATTTGCAGCTGAGTCAATTGTTAACCTACCCCATGCAATGGACCTTCACACTCCCTGGAAAAGAAAAGGTATGGAGTTGGTTCAGACCTTCTAGCTCCCACCTGGAGCTGAGGAGGCAGCTGGAGTTTCATCATCATCAGTCAGTTTAGGAGCACAGGACTGGCCCAGTTCCTCCTAACTCTGTCAGACAGTTTTGAAACACCTCCTCTTGCAGGAATATATTTACACCTAGAGCTTGAACACAAAAATAGTGGCTCTGCATCTGGAAATCTCTAAGGTCAAGATTAGTAGAGGCTGAGAAAATAGACCTCTGGCCTTACCCAGATTGGTCATTCTTACGATCTCATAGTGGAGGCTGTGCGGGCACACCTGCCTTGCTGCTCAGCCTGCCCCATCACGTCTCTGCATACAACCAGCCAGCTGGTAGGGGAACCTAGCACTGGGGCACACCTCTTACCCTGTGCATGATCACGCTGACTTCTCATCTTTTCCTAAGCTTCATCTGACAAGAGCCCTTTTATCTCCTGCTGTTGCTTTATGTTTGTCTTCTAGTGCATTTAATGGTAGTATTTGAGTGGAAGTAGTCAATGAGGTCAAGCTCTCTTCTGTTGCCTTTTCATTTTTTATTAAGGTGCATAAGTTCTGCCCTGTTGTTAAACAGGTGCATCTTTTAACCTCACTAGGGATTATTCTGTTTCTTTCAGCAAGTTTGAGGGCAAATCCTTCAAATGATACTCTCCTTGAATCCCTTGAATGAAAACAAAGACCAAGCCCATCAGTGATGGTGGTAGATCCTCTGGGATAATGTATTTAAGAAGGGGGAAAGAACCTGTGCAATAAATTGCAGCCAGAGACAGGAAGGAGTGAGAGTAGGCGAGAGCAACAACTCTGTAGACACCAAGGTCAGTGAAGGAGCGGCAGGAGGCGGCAGGTTTGCTGGCAGGACCTGTGGCCCCATGGGGGACCCATGCTGGAGCAGTGTGTTCCTGAAGGGCTGCACCCTGTGGGAGGGACCCACACTGGGGCAGTTCATGGAGGACCGCCTCCCATGAGAGGGACCCTACACCGGAGCAGGGGAAGAGTGTGAGGAGGAAGGAGCGGCAGAGACAGTGTGTGAGGGACTGATCGCAGCTCCCATTCCCCATCCCCCTGCGCCACTCAGGGGGAGGAGGTAGAGAAATTGGGAGTGAAGGTGAGCCTGGGAAAAAGGGAGAGGTGGAAGGAAGGTGGTTTTAAGTTTTGGTTTAATTTCTCATTATCCTGCTCTGATTTGATTGGTAATAAATTAATTTCCCCAAGTCAAGTCTGCCTGTGACGGTAATTGGTGAGCGATCTCTCCCTGCCCTTGTCTCAGCCCACAGATTTTTGCACAGTATCCAGAGAGGTCTGAGGGTTTTGGGGTGCAAAGGAAAGACCAGGACAATGTCTGAGCTCCCATCGCAGACCATGGCCAATGCCAGCATACCTCTAGGAATGGGACCATCCTCGGGCCACTTGCCCTCTGTCCTTTGCTGCCAAGTCAGGGAAGGAGAAAGGTCTACAGGAGATCTCAGCAGATCTCTGAGATTTCCTTTCAGCTCATGGAAATAGCTCTGCAGAGAGCGCACACAATCATCTTGTAAATAACTACTCTACCGAATCTGGGTCTGTTAGGAGTGATGAAGGCTTGACTCCTGACAAAAGCATGAGGGGAACATTTTGGGGTGAAGAGTGAAAATCTGCCAACTCACTTCAAGTGAAATCCCTGAAAGATGGCCTTGTTGGACTAAGTGTCTGTGCAACCCAGCTTATCTATTTTCTTATCCAAAGTCATAAAGTAGGATTTGAATAGACCACCTACCCCCTCATCCTCCTGGATAAAGGCTTGATTCGGAGCTGGCAAATAGTTAATTTCAATGAAAACCTGTTCAAGGAACACTGCTGCTTACACAGGGCTCTATTTTTGTTCAGACAGATGATTAAATCCTCAGTTTTGTTTGCCATTAGCAATGCAAATAACAGTGTGTGTCTGAGTCATCGCTAACCCAACACTGTTTCAGGAAAACTGTAGTCAAGCCTGTCATGAGTGCTTACCTCCATGTGATGTTCCTGTACATCCCTATTGTCTCCAGACATTCAGCCCTGCTGGAGGCTGTGGGTATCATCACAGTCACCATGGTGGAAGCATTTAGCCTCTGCAGCCTGCAGTGGTCCAGAGGAGACTGCTTTTCTCAGGCATGGCCTTTTGCTCACTTACATCAAGAGTATAACACTGACTTGGCATAATGGGTCAACCGCTCAGCTGTGTAAATCACTTCAGCTCCCTTTATTTGCTGTACCAGCTAACTCCAAGGATGGGTCATCTACCACCTCTCTGAGCAACTTGTTCCAGTGTTGCACCACCCTCATTGTAAAAAATTTCTTCCTTGTATCTAGTTTAAATCTACCCTCTTTTTGTTTAAAACCATTACCCCTTGTCCTATCGCAACAGGCCCTGCTAAAATGTCCTCATCTTTCTTACAGGGATGTTCGACAGGAGTACAGAAATCACTCTGAAGTGCTGTGTTCAGCATCTGGGTCTTGGGATCCCCTAAGGTGGCCAGCGTTCATGCTCACACTATTCACAATTGTTGTGTGCAAGGCAAGTACTTTTAGTATGAAGTCTGGGGCTCTCCACAGGTCGCAAATAGCCAGGAAAGTTTGCTATAGTTGTGGTCTGATATTTCTACTGCTCTTCTGAGGCCAGGTCCACCCTTAGTAAAGTGTTCCACAGAAAGGGATTGCCTCACAAAGGGCCAAGTTTCTAAAGAAGCAAGAAACCGAGAACTGAGTCATTGCCCATTACAAAGTCAGGTAATATCACTCCAAAGTTTTATCAGAAGAAGCACATAGAATCACAAAATCATTTAAGTTGGAAAAGACCCTTAAGATCATTGAGTCCAAACACACACCACCTTCTTTTTTTCCTCTGAAGGATTAAGCTGACACAAAAACATTTATTTCATAGACCTAGCATAAATTACAATCTTATCTGACTGTGCAAGCCAGGAATCTCACAATAATGTTTCCCAGTAAGATTTCCAAAACATTGCTTTTAGGTTTGAATTTTGTGAGAATAACCCTTTTTTCCTGGTATTTTGGTGCTCTTTCCTCAAGTCAAAAGCAGAAGCACAGAATGCTAAAAATGAGAGGGAGAATTCCAGCAAAATGGGAGTCAAATGGGAACTTGCTAAAAGGCTCAGTTTGGTATGATTTGGCGATGAAATGGGCAGAACTAGCTTGGTCTTCACAGAACCCTGTCCCAGCTGGGTCTGTGTTCATGCTGGTCCGTATCCCATCAGCGAGGATGGCCTACAGGGTTCAGTCCTGCCTGTTTGCAGAGTCTCGTAAAGGCAGCCTTCTTTTGCACAGAGAGAAGCTGTTAACAGCTCTGTTGAGATCTGAGCTTCAGCGAGTTAACTCACAGCTCACCTCTGAATTTGGCCCTGTGAACTAGCTCTGGTATCTCTTTGATGAAAATGTTTTAAAACAACATATCAGCAAAAAAGTATGGTAAAAGCTAAGTGGTTTGCAGAAAGTTTTGTCTACCCCTTCAAAGCTAGAAACTCTAAGCAAATATTTACAGTCTGCTTATTAAGAGTTTAGATACAAACCTACCAGACCTATTTACAGTCTGCTCGTTAGGAGTTTAGATACACACTGATATCAGCCCTCGAGAATTAGTCACTCTTCCTTTTCCCATTCTGCAATGGATTCAAGAGAAAAGCTTCCTTCTCTGATGTTTGCTGTGGGGAAGGTACATTTAACCATGAGGGGTAACTTGGTCAGTGATGCAGAGGTCCCACCTCACTAGCATCCTAGGCAGTGTTATGTGAACAGTGTGAATCCTTCAAAGTAAGTGTCTGGCTGTGGCAGGACTTCCACACACCCCAGCAAGATGCCTTGATTCCCTTTTTATGGGGTTATTCTTGAAAGTGGTTGAATTGAGGGTAGTTTGACAGCAGAAGAAACCAGTCCGAGGCCTCCCACGTGAACACCAGCTCTGTCCATGGCTCTGTTTTCCATGTCACCTGTGCATGCACCAAATGCTCGCAGCTGCCCACTCTCCACACTGCTCAGTAACTGCAAAGAAATTAAGCAAGCAAGCCAGAAGCCACAGGCAGGCTCTCTTTGCCCCTGTCCCATAAACCAGTACCGTATATCACAGTATATCACAGCTCGTACTTCACTCCTGCACATGTGCTTACCACTTCACACTAACCCCTGCAGACTTTGCATGTGTTCACCATGCGCACGTTGGGAAAAAGCCTTTGGGAAACACAGCTCTATAATAGAAAAGAGTCTGAAATACAGTTGTAAGAATAGTTACCTTTTTTATTTTCCTCACAGTGTTACTTATATTCATCTTTAACAAGGCAAAAAGCTTCTACAGGAATCACTCCATTAGAGGACAAAGAAGAGTGAGCTTGAAACGCAGCCCGAGCAGGTGCATGTTGCCCTCCTGAATGCTGTTTCCCTTCTTCCCCAGCTCCTTTTTCCTCCGACATAAGCTGTTTTCTTAGCAAACTGGAATGTAAGAGTGTTGTGGTCTGAAGCAGGATAATTTTGGGCAGCCATGAGTTAAGAATTAGTTAATATTACTTAAAGTAAACAGCGCTATTAGTTTTACCTTTCCAAAATGTGATAATAAAACAATAATGTAAGCCACCGATTCCTGGCCTTTCTCCAGTATTCTGAAGTTTTGTTATGATTTACTGGATACAACAATGTCAGGCAAATCTATTATCTTTCAGATGGCTGTTTATCTCAAGCCTGGTCTCCAGACCTGGCTGTTTTTTTCAAGGCATGCAGCTTTATCTTGAATTCACAGAGATTGACCTGTCTGACTCCTGCTAGAATATGCTATGGTTACTTTCCAAACTATACACAACTATATACATGAAAAGCAAAAAAGAAGCATATAGTGATGCCAGAATTTTAGTTACATTTTGTGTTGGGGCAAGTTTTGATTTTATTGTTTTTAATGTCTTTGGTGGAATGAAACCGGTGGTATACAATTGCATGCCTACATCAAAACATTGACAGATATATTAAGTGATAACATTGTAGTTCCTAATTCCACTGACATAAACTCCAGTGTGGATCTCCTTCTTCTCTCGTTACTCATTACAAGTTCCACTTTTGCTTTTTGTTTTGTTGGTTTTGTGTGTTTGGTTGTTGTTTTTTTTTAAATCTGGGATTTGAACCTATTGCATTGAAAGAAATGAGACATCAGTAAGATTAGCTTCAGGCCCCAATGTCTTAAAGGTGGGGTAAACTGCAGTGTGCAATTACTTTACACAAGGTAGGTAATTACAGTGTGTGGTTCCAGGCCTGGTTTAGAGCTGTCTGCAGGTGTCTAACTGAAGAGGACTCATAGCTAGGTCTGAAAACATTTATTGGAGGCTATCTGGCCCCCAAACTTGCTATGAGATCCATCTACTCAGGTGGCGTGCTTTCTCCTTCCCACTGCAGTGGCTCAGTAAGCCCTTTCTGTCCATCACGTTAGTTTATCAAGCAATTTATCGCAGGGTTGACTGTTCTGTAAAAAAAGCATCACCCCACAAGCTATAGCATGGGAGCACACCTGTTTGGAAGCATGGGATGTAGAGAACATAGATTTTGCACTCTGTGGTATAATTGCTTAGATATAAGCATTTTCATAGTTAAGCAAAAAGGTGATATTAAATAGGAGAGCACTTAAAACACTGGGTTTATGTTATTCTTTGATGCCCAGCATACAGAGAGGATTTTTTGTTATTTATTAAGTGTTGATTAACTCTGCCAAAGGGTAGAGTTTCCTGGGGCTCAGAAGAACATTTTCTGCTTCCAGAACCAGGACCACAACATCAAATGGGCACCAGAGGGCAATAACCCACCTGATGTCTTCCTGCTTCTTTACAACACCTCAGCAAACTTTTCAGTCTAAAGCTGTGGCCCTACCTTTTTGTCTCCTTTGATGTACCCCAGTAGCACATATTTGCAAAAAAAATGAGCTATTGCAAAATTGCAATTATATTTTTATTTCATGACAACACACTGGGAACTGAGGACATGTCTTTGGCGATGACAACCTAATTATCTCATCTTTGACAATGCAACTGTGGAGGAGGATGCTGAAAGGACATCTCCTTTGGGTTTATATCTGCAACAGTACAATGGAGAGACGAATTGTCCTGGAGAAGTTCTTGTGCTGTCTCTCTGTTACAGTCACATGCAGAAGAACCACATTGCGTATGAACCTTGAATGTGTATGATGACTTCTTCTTAGGCTTACAGCTGATTTCTCCTTCAGAGAGCTAAAGTAAACAGAGTGTTGATGAATTTTTAACTTGGTTATCTAAGAGAGATGTCAAACCATGCTTAGTAGTTTGGCAGGAGCAAAGGGTGCCCACAGCTGTGGGAGGCATAACCCAGGAGCTGACCGTAGGTACAGCTGTTGCTGGTCTTGCTTTTCTCAAGAACATCTGTCCTTCCCCAGCTTCTTCAGTGGGGCTTCCCCTGACTCTGACCTGGCCAGTGAATGAGGAAATAGCCAGCCTGCAGCCACATTGCCCAGCCATTTGTCCCACCATCTCTATTGAGCAGGAAATGTGATGGAAAATGGCAATGCCGTTGCCTGTTTTGCTCACCAGGCTCCTCTGGCTTGAAAGATGCAAGTCATTAGATGCCCCAGACTGAGGCTGAAGGCAGGATGTGAAACCTTTATGTCTCCTCAACTACTGTGTCCAAGGCAAAGTTAAAATCATTGTTTCTTCCGTAGACTGACGAAGCCATGTCAAGGCTATATATACTCCTGCCTGTATTTTTTCCCAAACAGCGAAGAGTTTAACCATGGAGCTTGTGGCTAGTATCCTGCGTACTGACAGAGGTCAGGCACTGGCTGTATTATGTCCTGTTTTTTTTCACACAACACCTGTTTTCTTTTGGAAAGAGCATACTGGATGTGTCACATAGCATATTTTCTTTCTTCTTTTAAGCCATCATCTTTCTAATAGCAGCAGCTGCAGAGGTTTTGTGTGTGATCTGAGTGAAATCCTAGTAGCCCCACACTTTCGTCCTGTGCCTAAAACTCAGGGAACAGGAATCTTTACAGAGGGCAGTGGCCAACTGCATTTTCATAATTGGTATTTTACTACTAGCAAAAACCAGCAACAAGGCTACCCTTCTTGTGTCTATGAACTGCTGTGATAAGCTGTAGCTGCTCTCCTTCAGCAGCAGAGAGCAGAGGAAAGGCTTGTGACCAAACCTGTCCTGGCGAACCAGCTTTGCCAGGTGTAGGCATTTTCCAATTGGATGTTGCAAGGCATGTACTGACTGAAAGGTTTGGTGTGATTGGGAAGCAGCTTGTGCCATAGATGCTGAGGAACAGCAGCCCTGCTTCATGGTTCTTGTATAGGACTAATGGTTTGATCCTTTTTGATCAGGAGCTGGTTTGATCAGGAGCTACTGAAAGGAGCTGGACAGAAAACCTTTTCCCTAAGGTGCTGGGGGAAGGTTGAATATATTCCAATAAAACCAGCAGTAGATTCAAGACAAAATATTATAATTGGGGTGGGAAGGAATCATAAAGAGATTGTGTTATTTCCATTGAGGCAGTCTTCCTTCAGTTCCTGAGCCCTAATGCTAAGGCTGGATGTCAGCCTGTCATGCTTTCATTGGGTTATTCCTGGAGAATGACACCAAGTATTGCCTCTAGAAATGGAAAAGAGCCAGAAATGGTGGTTTTACACAGCTTGCTTTAAAATACTGCTAGTAGATTCTAAATGTAAACCAGGAAAATGCAAATACTTGCCAGGCAATTAAGCTGGAGTTAAAATTTACCTTCTGTTGTCATTACAGAGATAATTTTCTCCATCTTTCAGTGAAGTCTCTGCTACCAACCTAGCAGTTTCCTGGCTTGCCTGTTAGATGCAAATGGCTGCCCTTGAACTCCCATCTGACTCCCCAGGGCTGGATATCATGCTGCCATGTGCCTTTGCAAGACAGTTGTCCCAGATTTGCAATGATATCCTTCTTTGAATGCTGCGCTCCTGATCACAAGGTTTGGGGGGCATTCCTACTTTTGCTCCTTGAAGGACATTAAAATCTGACCAGTTTATCCACAGAAAAATACCCCTGGTTAAACTGCATTTGGTGTGTCTTATTCTATTTTTTTTTTTTTTGGTGGGGGGGGTGTTAATTGTGATTCTCTAAACCAGTCAACATCATCTGGGAACGGCTGCAAACACCAACATTTTTTAATTATATGCACACATAATAGTGAACAAAGATTTGTCAGTGATCCTCCCGTTGGCACATCTCTGCTCAAAAGAAACGTCTGTCTTTTAACCATACCCCTCTAAGCCTTTCTTTTATGAGGCATCCTGTTATGCAAGACCTTGGCTGCGATCCAAACCATATTGGGCCCCTTTTAAGCATCCCTTTTACAACCTATCTTTTACAGTAACACACCAGTCCCTTGTTTCCCAACAACAACTTTCTGTACAGAAAGCTTTCAGTCCCAAAGAAGCCTTTAGACCCAGTGGTCGTGCGATTTTCACCATAAATAACAGCTCTTATTAATCAGCAGCATTAATCTATAAAGGCATTATTCCCCAAACTTGCAGCTTTTCAGAATTTGCTGAGAACGCTGCTAGAACAGTAACACCTAAAAAATCCCTTGGATTTGATTAGTGTTGACTTTCTTTTGGGTTGTAATGTTCAGTGCTGTTAAGATATCCTCAGTCGCCACTTTGGTTGACCTAGAGGACACAGTGTATACATTAGCCATCTACTGGTCTCCAGAGAAATTCTCCTGAACTAATCACTGATCCCGTTATGGGCTTATTTCACAAAGACTTAAGAACTGAGAATGTGGAGATCTCGATATCCCGTTACACACCCGTCTTGCGCTGCCAGCTGGTTAACAAGCCACTACCCAGGAAAGTAATTCGTCAATCCATAGGTCTCCATGAAGAAGGCAAAGAGAATGAATTTCTGAATGAAATTCAAAATCAGATCATTATTTAGGATATGGAAGAAATCAGAAAAAAAGAAGGCACCACCCAAGACTTGTATCTCTTGCAGTAGATGGAAATGTAAAACTTAGCAGCCTAGTTAAGAAACATTTCTGTCCTGTAGACAGAATACCACCTGTTCATTACAGTGGCCCACCTCTAAATAGCATGAATGAGTTTTAAACTGTTAATATCTTGATTTTTCAAGTATTTTGATTTTGCAAACGTAATAGGTACATATGGATGCTTTGCTAGGGAAATTACAGTTGCTGCCTTGCAGATTATGACTCAGACATAGGCCTGGAGGAGACGGTATTTTGGCAGGAGGGTAAAATATCACTGGATGTTTTCATTATTGTTGAGTATAAAGGTAAAATGAGCACATTTTATGCCTGGGCTGGTAAACTTTCAGGCCAAATTGAAAGCTGAATTACAATACCTAGTACAGAAATTGCTTATTGGACCATGCTAGCCATAGTCTCTAGTGGGAATTTGGAGAAGTCTGCCTTTGAAAGACTGGGAAATAAACCATAATGGATTATTAGCAGCAACTGTGTTACAGTGACAAGCAAAATGGTGATCTGCTATCATGTTCTTGGTCCTGTGACACACCCAAAAAATCCTTTGGTCTGACTTTTCTTAGAGTTATGGTGGTGTAATTTAGAGATGATGAGTTGGATGGGAAAGGAGAATCAGAATCCAAATTTGGCATTCCTGCCACTTACGTGGACATGTATAGAAGGATGTTATGGATCACATCAATGTATGTACACCTTTGTTGTATGTTCAGTGTTGTCCAGATCAGACTGTCTCAGGTTTGCTACTCCTCACTGACCTTAGAACCTGGTCTCTCCACACACTGAGCCAAGGGCAGCTGGTGAAGGGGAACCTCATTTTCTTTTTTAATATGCACATCTTACCGCTATATCCAGTCGGGGTCGCTGATTCTGCTTTGGGGGTAGCCTCAGGAGAGAGACACTCACAGCTCTGTGTAACAGAAAAAATCAGCCACTGTTTGTATCTGCATCATGCAACTTCAGGACCTCTTGCAGTCCTCTCCAGGCTCTCTCCAGCCTCACCAAAAACAGTTTCATTAATTTGTAAGGCTAGCCTGGTCTTGCTAATGTATTTGGGAGCAGTTTTCAAGCTAGATTATTAAATATATTTTTGGAAGGAATAGAAACAGGGGAAGGGCATTTTTCCTATTAGTTCTTCAACTGAAGCTATCATTGTACAAACATGATTGGAAAAAACCCAAGAATAAGCAAATACATGACTTCAGCAGGGCTTTAATTTCTTTGGTGTCAGGTATTAATTTAAGCTGCAACTAAAACAATGGGCAGTTGGGTGCTATTGGTGCAGCCGAAAGCCTGGTGCACATGACTTTTCCACTGGAATGCTTTCAAGGTCTTTTTCCTCTTCCTATCCTAGCTGCGAAACCTTTATGCAAACGGTCTTAGTCACAATTAGATTACATCAAAGAATGTTTGTCTTGGTTTCAAGCCTGCTTGGGCTAAAACCAAGATAAATTGCAAATTGGCTAAAACCACCAAAAAACACCCACTTTTTCTGGTCATTACAGATGAGGAATGTACAGTGCCTTTAGGTCTTATATTTCCACCGCCCTATCCTGTCCTTAGTCAGCAATTTGTTAGGTAATTGGAAAACAAAGTTCAATAGACTGTCTCAGAGCGGGTGGGGATTTTTTCTTTCCTCTTTTGGCTTTTGTGCGTCACAGAGTACTTACAAAGGAATCAGCTTATAACTGGACACATGTAAAAGCAGCCACATGTGAAGCACAAAGAGAGGAGGCATCCCTCAGTGCATAATCCTTGAAGGCAAGTAAAACTTAATATGACAAACGACAAGGGAAGGCAACCCTTTTCTGCCTCCTCCTCTCCCTCCGCAGTCACAACTGAGGAAGGTAAAGAGTTACCGAGCGAGCTTGTTCTCCCTTGCTAATGTAAAGCTGCCACCCTCAAAATTGTCTGCAGGCTAGAAAACTAGATAGGGATCCTTTCAGCAGCCACTAAAAGAGAGATGCCTCTGGAGGGACACACCACACCATGGCACAGCAAAGCTCCAGGTGGGAGCCCCGGAAAGGCTGGTGAGGGTGGAATTAAACACCCTGCAATCAGCCAAGCAGGGATGTGAAGAATGCATTAACACAACTATTTTTTGCGGGCCTTGCCATGAGATAGGTAGTGAAGTTGAGAGCCAGGACTGACTTCACAGCCCATGGACTGGAAATGAAAAGTCGCTGTTGGTGTAAATGGAGTTTTGCTTCTGGAGGCTAAAGGGGGCCATGCAATCCCACCCTGTTAGGGCTGTGCTGTTCACCTCTCTCTGCCCCATGCCAATTTCACTACTTAAGTTTTAAATCTGTGTAGCTCAGTAGACACTCGAGGAGTTATTCTAGACTTATACCATTAGTTTTTAATAGAGGTGGCCAGAAAAAATAAATATGATCCATGAAAAAAGTTGAAAGTACAAAAATACCCTTGGCTAGATATTTACCATGAGGAATATTTGCTCCTTGATATTTACGTTGGCCAATCAGCCCAAAATAGAAAATTTTCCAAGAAAAAAATCCATGAAGGTGCATTTTCAGAGACATTTTTTTCAGACTTTTTCCCTTAAGTATTCCTGCCAGAGCTCAAGGTGGCTGCCACGGCTGCTAGTGCCATGCTGAAATCTCTGCCATTTAATCACAGGGTGGCATAAAAGCTGTGCAGAAAATCCTAACAGCTGGAAATTCAGGATGTCAGACAGTAGTTTCAGCTGTGTGCTGCTGCATGCCGTCAATTAATATACTCCTCTGGAATGCAGAACAACCATAATTATCACTTAGCCCAAACTGAATGAGAGAAGTGGGACCGATCATCTTCCCAGGTATGTGCAACTGTCTGCTTCCTCACTTTTCCTTTCCAAGCCTTTATCCACCTCAGTTCCATGTCCTTCGCACCAGAAGTTCCCCTGGGTTTTGATATTTTCACCCACCACCATTCTTTTAAAAGCATCAAGCTTATTCTAAAGAGTAATGTAATCCTCTGCAGTCAGAGCAGAGGCACGAAAACTGGTCCCTGAGCTAGGATGGAAATCACAGTTTTAAACATGAAATAGATCCAGCTTTTAGCAAGTAAATGTGTTAGTACATTTTCATTTTACATGAATGGTAACTGGTAAGCTAAAGGTCACTTTGGACATTTCATGGTGGATTTTCTCTAAGAGGTTCTGGTTTACATGGCGAACTGATGCTGAGTTCATTGGGGTAGAAAATGGCTCATACTGCTCCCAAGAGTAACTCTTCCAGTAACTGTGCTGATATTGGTACACAGCATGGCCTGGTCTGGAACAGTAACAAGGACTGCAAATGGATGTTTTCATCTTCATAGTCACTGAAGCTGTCACCAGAGACTAAGCAAAAATGCGATCTGTCAAAAAATACCCCAAAACACTTTTTGAACAAATTTGTGAAATATAATCCCAGCAGATTGACTAGACATGCGAGCCATTTACAATGAGCATTGAATTAATCTGTATTGTCCATTTAGACCCGTGTTCAACATGCAGCACAATGTGCCCTGGCGTCTTGGCCACCTCCAGCCGTGCAGGGGGCACAGTGGCAAAAGAAACCTGACAGAGGAGGACAGCTAGTGCCCAAATCTCAATCAGAGAAGAGTCGTTAGGCAGGCTCGGTGCTGCACCCGGACTGGGGGACTGTCTCCCAGCTGTGAAAACACAGATGTAGCCTAGGGTATAATGGATACCTCTACTTGACATAGTGTAAAAGTTAGGTACAAGCTGATAGGTAACCAATCCCGGTGCATTATTTTCTGATGGAAGAAAAGGTTTTAAAATTAATTTAGTGCCTTCCACAGGCTTTGAAAGCCCTCATGATTTACTAACCACATAGGCATTTTCTCCAAAAACTTGAAAAAGCAAAGTAGCACTCTAAAAAGTACAACTGACATTAAAGAGAACAGTTGTTGCTATTATGAAGTGTTCGGTTTCTAAGGAGTTGGCAAATGCTTCTTCCCTGATGCTTTGATAATGAAGTAGAAATTAAGATTTTCAAAAAGTATGGGTGGTTGGGGGTGAGTTGTGTCTGTGTGTCAAACTGGTGTCTCATTTCAGGCCTGATTTTCAGAAATGCTCAGAAATGCCTCTCTGAAAAACGAGCCATCTAACACTGTTGAAAATCTCAGAGTTTGGATCCAAACATAGTTACAAATTTCAGGAGTGATTAAGTCAGCAGCCTGGTTTTTATCCTTTACAATTATTGTGATGACTTATGAGGTTGGGATCTGATTCCAGATTTCCCGAAAGTGTGTGACAGTTTTGATCTGGCATGTCCTAAGGCCATGTGCCCATTTAAATTACTTGACTGAAAAGCGTGGATTAAAATAACATACTAGCTTTTAAAGATAGAGCATCAGCAAGCTACTGCAGCCTACGTACATATGTGATTGCCAACCAGCAAAATGTTTGCAGATTCAAAGACAAGGCAATGAGAAGGGTTCGTTACAATCATTGAGTAAGAAATTTTACAGAGCTTTCCAGAGTGAAAAGTTTTCACATTAATTTCTGCTTTGGATCCATAGCTTCTGTTGCACAAATGTTTTTCTGATGAATTTGAGGCCAGAATGGGGACCCTGTGGACAAGGGTTTTATGGCTCTCTGTTGTGCCCTGCCTATGCTTACCTTCTACATGTTCTGTAGCAGGGTATGCCTTCCCATTCCATGCCTGCAGCACACAGCAGTTTCATTCTGCCATCATATGCTTATTTAGGGTAAAAGACAGAAAAATGCATGCCTGGTATTAACTAACATTATCAGATGCTCACGGATCGTGCTTTGACCTCATCTGATAGAACAGCTCTGGTCAGGTCACATAGAGCATTCTCCCGTTTTGTAACCGTTCAGCTAAGCTGATTAAGGCTGGTGGGTCATAGGAAGGTTGGTGGTGGCTGGGTCTCCTGCAGGTAGCAAGGGCAGCTGGTCAGCCCCCCGTCTCCTCCTTGTGACTGAGTCTGGGAGTTTCTGGACATTACTTTTGCCTGGAAATGCCTTGATGGAGACAAAAGAAATTCTCCGTGTCCTCTCTTTAGGGCATAATTCAAAGCTCGCTGCAGTGGGAAGGTTTCTTCTAAGCTTTACATCAGTCAAGGGTTAAACTACATATATAAACCACAAGCTGTTTGGAGACTTCTTGTGAAAGTCTCTGAAGTCTGGGGTGTCCCTGCCTGCAGTAACAAATCCAGCCTCACTAAGAGATGGATATGCTCAATAAGACAAAGAAAACAAAGCAGATCTGGTGAACAAAGAACACATCGTATCAGAAACAAAAGCATAAGCCAGAAAATAATTCAGTTCAAAAAGTTGAACCAGAAAATCATACTTTTAATGCACCTGATTTCTCCCTCACCCTGAAACAGACCAGTGAAGCAAAGAACAAATGTGATCTTCCAGGGAAGAAAGAAATGTTGTCATGGATCAAGTTTTGAGGGAAGGATTTTCAGCAGAGTTGAAAATTAAGTTCAGAGTGCGCAACTACAGTCAGATTTAAGCATCAAGCACAGTCAGTGATGGCACCGGGATGGTTCAGAACAACCAGCAGCGATTCAGTGCTGTGTTTGAGGACATTGTGGGAGAATTCTGCATTATTTGTTTTCATAAGGAAACATTAATCTTTCTTACGTCCAGCTAAAACCATTTGTTGTTGGAAGGAGCATGTTTACCAGGGAATGTCTGCAGGACTCCTGGGTCCTCTATACACTGCAAGTGTGACCTGCATGTGCAGGCACAGCCCAGGAAGGAGAAGACAATGATCCAAGCACTTTCCCTCCCACCTCTGCATTACATCCAGCAGGGCTGTAACAGCAGCAGAAGAGGCAGCTACTCTTAATACTACGTGGAATGGTCCAATCAGAAAGGAGAAGTGATGGGGAAATGCCAGTCAGCAGCGGTCGTAGGAAGGCATCCAGGGCTAAATTCCTGGCAGACTTGGGCTGTTTTTATAATTTTCTTGCAGGTTGCCAAGGGTTTGGTTTTTTTTTTTTTTTTTTTTTTTTTTTTTTGGCAGTGTGCACATTCCTTAGAGTGATTTTTTGTTCCTCTCCCTCACTTCTCTGCACACTCATGCGTCGCTGCACAATTTTTCTGCCTTGCTTGGTGGTGTGATAGGGAGGGAAGGTGTGGGGGGCAGACGAGTCACTGCTCATGACCCGACAGCGTGGCAGCCGTTGCAGCTGGCAGGGAGCAGAGGGAAGGTTCTCAACGGAGCCATTGCTGAAGTTGGTTTTAATCAATTTAATTGTTAACGTTTGGGGGAGAGAGGGAGGAAGCAGACCACAGACTAACGTGGTGGGGTTAATGGAAAGAGAAGTGATAAAATATAACCTTACAGCCTGCTGTGCAGCAAGTCTCTGAGAGATTAAAAAGTTATCAAGCGAGAGAACAATTAAACTGATTTGTAATTAACTCTGCAGAGAGTAAAACCAGCGAGTTAATGGAAGGCAAAATACTGCTTGCTGCGTTTGTCCCTAAAAACTGTTTTGGTGCCTGACCCTTTTTGTCTGTGCCCTTTTGCAATCCCAAAGAGCTGGCAAGAGGGTCGGCGGCGAGCTCACCCTGGGTGGGTGCACGCTGGTGCTGCTGGGCTTGCTGCAAGCCCACAGTAGTGCTAGCCCCGGGTGCTAGCCCTGCCGCCAGTGCTCAGCGCTGAAGAGGAACAGTGGGGAAAGGGAGGCAATTATCCCTGATGCTTTAGGCAGCTGCACAAATACTCGTCACAGGGCTGGCAGGCGTGTGGCCACCGCCAGTGGACCAGGGCAGGGGGGAGGTGGTGAGCCCCTACCCCACACCAGTGCGCGCAGGCAGGGCTGTTCGGGCACCCTTGCTCTGGGCAGCTGCCACGCGGAGGTGGGGTGACAAACCGCAAAGCCCTGCTAGTGACCCAGCAGGGCCGTGTGGACGTGGGTAGTGTAACACGGATGGTGGCAACTGCCCTGGAAAGGCTCCTTGCTGCTCCTGTGTCTTCGTGGTCACGTTCCCCAGGCCTTGCACTCGTGGCTGAGTTTGTCAGAGCAGCAATGTCCTGCTTGCTTGTGAAAACATTAGTTTCTCTGGCTCAATGTGGATTTGAGAATAACCCTGCTCAGAGAGCAATGTCTCCTCTTGGAGGGGATCTGTGTTCCAGGACGAACCCTGGCTCACTTTAACCCAGCTCCCATTGGCTCCGACAAGCCCCTAACTCAAGGCTACCAGTGCGTTTAACTAAGCCATTCACCCTGTCTTTGGTTATAAACTAAAACATCACTCGCAGCCTGTTTACTTTGTAGTGTGGATATAACCTAAACCCCCTAAATGCTACCAGTGTGTTCCTGTCTTGCCGTAATTAGCAGGATGAAGTCACTGCAACCACACGGCAGCTCTGCGGCGTGACTCTTCTCCCCGGGGCACACACCATGTGTGTGGTGCTAACCACCACCACCGTCTGCGGGGAAGATGTGCTGTTAATTTCAAGCTTCCCACTTATCTGTGCTCACGGCTGACATGGCTACTTGGGCCACAGAGGTGGAGGAAAGTCCCCAGGCAAGGGGACAGGCAGGAGCAACGGGCTCACCTCCAATGATTTGGATGGATGAGAGAGAAGCCTCACCCAACCAAGAGTTTTGCTCAGCTGCCTTCTATTTCTGCAGGTTGCTTGCCTGTGTTTTGCTGCCTTTTGGGGACACAATGTTTTTTAGTTGCAGGTTGTTGTTCTAAAGCTGCTGGTAGGCTGAGAAAATACAGGGTGAAGCTTTTTTTCCTTTTTGCAATAATAATGTAACATGGAAGGAAGCAAGGGAAGAAACAGGAGAAGAGAGGGAAGTAAGGAGACAGTTAAAATAAATACAGAGGGGAAGAGGGAAGTTAATGAACTTGTTCCGTCTAATAAACAGTTTCCTTCTCTCCCCCCTGTGAATGCTGTTGTTTCACCAGCCCGCGCCAGTGGCTTTTTCCTGGTGCTCCCTGCCCAGGCTGCTGGGGAGCGAGGGCCATCCACCACGCACCGCTTGAGCGATGGGGTCAGGGTTTTCCGCAGCAACTCCAGAGGCAGAGGGGCTGCCCTGAGGAGGGAGCGGGGAAGCTGATCTCCATGGCCCAGACAAGCCCTGGTCTCTTTTCTCAGCATGCCAATAGGGACAGCAATTAATGCCAAGGGGGGTGGTGGCTTTAATGATGCGGACACCTGTTCCCCGAGAAATGGCCTCAGCTCTATTTGGCACGAGTTGCTGCCGAGGCTCCTCAGACACAAATTGCTTTTCCATAAAGGCAAAGCAGCTTTGTTTATAAACTGCTGTAGATAGGCTGGAGTTTTCATGATGAGAGCACAGAAGCAACAGTCATTACAGCCGTATAAATGAGTTTATTTATTCAGCGAGAGCACATCTGCCAGGCTGTCGTGAGGTAATCTGCTGCCGCTACAGCCCACAATTAATGGCTGCTGGGGGACGAGCAAGGTGAGAGAGCGACTCGCTGGTGGGGAGGGGATAGCTCCACCGGCTTCACAGGGGACCCAGTGCTGCCTGCACTGGCACCAGTGCCCTCGCGGCAGCGAGGCTTTGGCCAGGGACCACCAGAGAAGTGGGGCTGGCAGACCTGGCCCCGACCTTACCTCGGGCATGGAGCTTGCTGGAAAGACGAAGGGGCTGGAAATGCAGCCGTAGCAGCTCCACCCCAAAATGAGCAGCCTGGAGGGTAGAGCTGTCCCTGCTTATTCTGCTGGACGCTGAAACAAGAAGTAAGAATAAATCTGGGCTGGAAACAGAGGGTGGATTCAAGGCTCAGATTTCAGATCCAGGCTGTTAAAAATGGTACCCTTCAGAGACTGTTTGGATCCAGAGCTTTGACTTGATTCACCAAAGAAGTTGGAACCGTTTCTTGACTCTGTATTGGTTTCTTGGCTCTGATTTTGGGGTGGGGGTGAGTGCAAAAGAGGTGTTAATCCAAGGGTTTGGTTTGGACTTTTGCTTAGCTGGAAATGAATATCTTGCCTGTGGCACAGCTCCTGTGGGCAAAGTTGCAGATGATTAGTCGGCTGTCATATATTTGACCCAATGAGGCCTGAAGAATTTGCTTGCAATGCCACTAAACTGGTCAAATGCTGAAACATGAAGGACAGATGGAAATAACCGTAAAATGCTGTAACCTGGCATGTCACCAACACTTCACAGCTTTCATAATGACTGCCAGCAGTAGCAGAAACAGGCATTAACAGGAAAAGTGAAAACCTAGATGACCTCAGTTATAGGAGGCAATGCTGAGAGAGGTTGTGAGTTGTTCCGCACAACTGAGTGTAATCATTCAGATGGCTGGAGAAACATGGCAAAATAAGAGGATGTCACAGGCAAAGACAAGATGAAATCCCCCCCATCCTTCCCCTTCCACCTCCAGGGTGAGGTAGACGTGACTGGCAGGCCCAGCTGATACTACTGCTGCTGCTTGTCTGGTCCCATCCAATGGTCCTGACAGATGTTTTAATCTACTGTTTGAAGAATGACTTCTGCACAGCTCTGCTGTTCAAACATCTGTTTCTGTTTAGATAGACAGAGGCATTTCAAACTGCACTGGCCATGCCACACACTGGGAATTGTTTAAACGGCAACCCAAGTTGCTTACATTACTCAGTTACAGCATGAGGAGGATTTACTGCAGCAAACCTTGACATATTTTTAAGCCCTGTAAAACAGATCATTCACTAAAAAGGAACTGTTTTGCTTCCTAAATACATCCTTTAAAAAAAGGGGTATTTAAAGTTATAAAACTATAAAGGCATCTCTGAAAAGCCAGGGCTTTTCTACTTGCATCCGGGTTCCCACGTCAAGGGAAGAAATACTTGCTTAATCATGATTTCACTGTCCTTGGCTTTCCTGGCTTTTGTAGTTGAGTGTGTGTGTGTTTTTGCTGTACCACTTCTCGCCCTGCTGTTGTCAACACCCTCCGATTACTCCTGCTCCAAACAGCCCATGACACATTTCATGTCAGACGATTTCTATGCCAGCCTTCTCAGTTTCTCAACAGAGAGAAACAAGAAGCAGATACATTCCTGATGACTATGGTGAAAGGTCAGTATCACTAAGCCAGTAGAATTCAAAGGACTTTCTGCGTACCTACCATCCTACCCATGAAATTAAAGAAGATGCTATCACCTCCCTGCTTTTCCTCTGACTTGCCTAGTTGTTAAAGCCTCGAACTACAAAGCACATGGCAAGATTGGATTTTCCGTTGGTCAATAATTGCTGTTTATCACATGTAAGAAATATCCTGATTGCTGGCCATCAAGTGGGAGCTGCCATCATCCAGCCCCTTGCCTGCATTCTTGTAACAGGTGGAGCACTTCGTTAATGCATTTGGCTGATTTTCAGTGGTGAAATATTCCCCTGGGGTTCTGGTTTTAAAAATAGCAGAAATCAGAGCTTGTCTACAAAGTGATAGAAGGAGCACACTGTGAGCTTTTGCTTCTTTTGTCCTACTGGGAATTACCAGGATAAAAACACACTCTGAAGGATCATGCTGCTTGTTTTCTTTAGCATCCTTCCCCCTTCTCTGTGACTTTTCAGATTCGTAAGCCAAGGAGCTGGGGTACAAGTCTCCCTGGTTAGCTTTTCTTTTCCAGTTGCAGGCTCCATTAACAAGCACCTCTCAAAATCAAACATGCAACAATACTTTTGTCCTTATACACTGTTTCTATTCTCTATGAAAAAAAGAATAGGTTAAAAGGAAGCCCTTACATAAACATGAACACGCTGGTTTGTGGCTGGCTGTGTCTCTGTGCACGAACGGTATTTCTGTGCTATGCAATACTCAAGGGATTAATTTTCCTTTATGGGTTTGATTATACGGCTCAGCTTCATCAAAGTCCTTAACTACTTGTGTAACTCTAAGCCTGTAAATAATCCCAAATTGGACGAACAGCTCACCTTCTTTAAATTAGATGTGTTTGAATACGGTCCTCGTTTGGGTCCTGCAGTAATTAGCCTGGAAACAGCAGATAGCCAGTTGCATTGAGCTGAACTTTTCTTTCAAAGAAATGCCAAAAATTGAAAGAGACTAATGATATTTCCTGAGATCCACCTGTTGCTCAGTTTCCCTTCAATTAAGAGACAAAGGGGAGGTGCGGGAACTGCTTCTTGTTATAAACACAAATTAGTATTCGGACAAATGAAGCTGGGAAGAGAAAGGCGAAAGCAAGGCGAAACAATGAGAGAAAAGCCGCCTCTGCTTTATCATGGGCTGGCCATGCGCAGGGGCGCTCAGGAAGAGGCACATTCCGATGCAGCACGAAGGCTGAAAGAACAATGCAGTCCTTCCTCAATAAGGCATTTGAACAGGCTAAATGATCCCTCTGGAGATTATATGGAAGTGAAATACATCAAAATAAGAAAGGAGAACGAAACACATTTCTGCCTTGATGAGGCACAGCCCACGTTTTTCTGAGACACGACAATGGACTTCTAGTAAATAAACCAAGCAGCAGATGAAGATTTTTCAGGGGGTAGTCGCCAGCCTGTACTCTGTGGCTGTGTGAATGTCCCTTGGGGGCACCAAGCACTTAGCCAGCTGTCTTTGCTTGTGCCGTACTCCCGGCTACCTCCATGTCCTTTTCCTCCATCCTGCAGTTCCTTGACAGCACTCTCTTCTGCATGCTTTATTCTAGGTGTCTTTGGCATCTCTGATCAAAATGCGAGTTTAAGGAGCTACAGCTCCACTGCAGCACTATTACTTTAATGCCTGTAGGCACAAAGCAGAGGAGGAGATGACCTATTCATTAGTCTTCAGGAATTACCCAGCATCCGGAAGCACCTGCACAGTGTCATGGCCTTGAAGTCACCCCCCTGCACAGTCACTGCTCCATGAAGCAGTGGCCATGCCTCTTCTCACTGCACGTTGGTCCCCATGGCATGAGTACTGTGGTGCCTGTCAGGCAATTAGGCCCACCTGCTAGGGCAAATGAGGAACTGGGTATTTACTGATGATGGCCAGTGAGGGTTAAAGGCCCTGTTTCAGCCAGGACATGCCCCAGGGCTGCCCTGCCAACTCCCTTTGTCCTGCTTGTGACTGAGGACAATGGTTATGGAGGTGCTCCTCAGCCCTTGGTGCTCGGCAGCCCTTGTTTTGTCAAGGTACGATGCCCAGCTCTGGTCTTAAGCCCTGTTAGGAAAGGGACCCCTTGTTGTCTTCCCTGTTGCCACGTGGGATGTCCCCAGGACCCTCCAAGCATAAGCTGGGAATCAGAAGGGATTTTGCAGGTATTCAGGATGCTGGCAAAGAAGCAGAAATCCTTAAACAGGCCATCCTGTACCTCTTCTATTGCTGAACAGCACCCGGGCTTTCACTACAGACTAATTTCCTCAGTCTCCCTGAAATCTTCCACAATGCTGCAGGCAGCCTCAAAGAGGAGCATCACAAATTCATCCTGAACCACAGGAAACCTGCGTCTGCAGAGTGGTGCAGGTTGCTCTGCAGTTCCCCCCGCCAGGTGCCACATGCAGCATTCTTGCATCCCTGCCCCTGCACGTCCTCATCTACTCTGCAGGGAAACTCAGGTGTACAGTCCCTCCTGCCTGGCGACTGAGGGACCACCCCTCTGCTGTGCTCCAAAAAGCACATTAGCCCCATGCTGTCAGCACAGCCAGGAAAAGCCATCCTGACACTCATCCAAAGGTGTTACAGCATATTCCATACCCTATGGTCACATGAATTTCAGACCCAGGTGACATATAGGCCTTGTTATGGAAAATCAGTAGGGGCTGTTGGAAAGACTACTTATGACCTTTGTCTGGGAACCCATGCCAGCATTTGTTAGTGGTCTCCTCAAGAAGCTCACCTACTCCTGAGCGTTTTGTAACTTCAGGTAATCCATGTGTTGTTCAAAATATCCCTTTCTTCACTCCAGAGATCTCATTGTCCCACCACTGGGAAATACCACAGCCAGGTACTTTCCCAACAGATCAGGTAAGAGCAAGTAAACGACTCTTCAGGAGGAGGCTATTCTACTTTCAATTAAGTTAATTTGTGATGAGATTATACTGGCGCCTATACTTGCGGACCATTCAGCATTATTTAACAGATGATTTTCCTGGTGATGTCCATTTAGGCAACTTTATCCTTGCTTTGACATGAAACAAGTTGCTGTCCAGGTGTATATTCATTCAATGTTCAATTCAATGATCAGAAGGAAAGCAAAAAAACCCAACTGTGTCTTGAAAATCACTAAGGAGCACGCAGGCCAGTATAATTTGAGTATATTGATACGGGTCTCAGCTGGGGTGAGCATGGAGGTGACAGGGACCTGGTGGTGTTACTGTGAGCTGGGATAAAGTCATGTGGAACAAAATCTGCTGACAACCGCTGCTCTGGCACCATGCTGCCTGGGGAGTAAGTTTTTCTTATGTATAATGTTTGTGTATTTACATCCATTTGCATCTTCAGACTGCACAAGAACTGTTCTCACCACTCTTTGAGCCTGCTGGTATCGTGTTTTCACAAGTCTTCACAGAATGGGCGAACTTCTACTCTGACCTTGAAGCAATTTGTGAAGTTCTTTCTTCAGAAGCAAAGCTTCATTTAAAAACTGTGGTTTCTTGAAGAAATGCTCTTCAGGGCAATTCCCTATTTTACATGAAAGTAGAAGACCACAGAACTATTGCTACAGAAAACAGGTAAAGCTTCAGACTGGATCACATTCATAAGTGTATGAAAAAATGTCTGCCTTTATAGATAATGTAAATACCTTTGACAAATACCCATTGCTTCAACTATCACGTTTGAGGGTTTTTTGTGTACACATGCACTAATAGCATTTTACTTAGGGAGGAAAAGCTTCTGAGATAGATGATTCATTCTGCCAATCATTCCTTGAATGATTTATGTAGTATTAGCATGTAATTAGGAACTGTCTTTAAAGTCACAGTGTAACACGTTCAATTTTTTTAACTGTTTTGTAGTCTGTGGCAGTGAATTGTGAGCGCTGGGTTGGGTTTGTATGAGGTCAGGTACCTGTTGTCCAGAATAAAGGTCTCCATGTAAAGGTTGGCCTGTGTTTTCAGCAAGATATCCTGCTGACCTTTGCTGGGGAAGCAATGCGTATCTTTTGCCTAGATACATATATACGTGTTTATTTGATGGTGTGGTGGAAGATGTTTATTCCAGCAACTGGTTGCTGGAGGCAAAGGAGCTACCTTCTTGGGGAGACCTCATGAGACCAGTGAGATTCACAGTCCTTCGTGGGGCTGGAGCAGGAAGCGCTTAGCTGTGCCTCACACAGTCTTAAATCCTATATGTACTTGCAAAAGCCAAAAAGGTGTGTATGTCTGGGACTGGGGAAATGGAAACCTTCCAACCTTCCCGTCTTACCTTGGCTCAGTTTGATATTATTTCGACCCAAGTAAAAGCAACAGCTGATTATATATAATAAAGATAAATGCTACATTGCAGTACTGTGTTTATTAAATCACTGCATTTGTAGGGGAGTTCCTTGGTATTGTTTGTCCGTGATATAAATATTTTAAGTCTCTGTTGGTAAGTGAGGCTGGTGTGTGTATATTACATAGTGTACTCTCTTATCCGGTTAAGAAAAGCAACAGATGCAAATTGTCCAAACAAACATTTTGTTTCTCCCCACAGCTGACCTGATTGTCATCATTCCTTCCAGCCTCGGGCTCCTTCTCTGCTTTGGGTCAAACGTTTTACACGTGTGGACTGCACTGGTGAGGACAATCTGAGCCGTGGATTTCCCCCTTTCTCCACTGCTCAGATCATCTCCTGTAAATTCAGCCCACCGCTCGCTCCACCAGAAAGCCAAGGCTGCATCCATCTGCAGTTCTCCAGCACAGCCCATTTTTCTTTCCCTGTCCACAGTGAATATAGAGAAGAGTTTATTTCCTTCCTCTTTGCAGCAGCCACTTACATAACTACATTTATGTTATTGAACCTCCTCTCAGTCCTGTCCTTATTCTAAACAACCTCAGTTCTTTCAGCCCTCCCTCATAGGTTATGTTTTTGAGCTCTCTCATCACTATTCCCCGGACTGTTTCCAGTTGGTCCACATTCCTCTTGAATTGTGGTGCCCCGGCTGGGACACAGCACTCCAGATGAGACCTTCAAGCACAGAGGAGTTACGTTGCTTGCCTTAGGATGTTCAGCAATCCCATCGTACTTCATACTTCACATTGCAAGAACACAGCAAAATTACCCACTACCAAGGGGAAAGCAGGCTTTCTCTGTGTCAGAAATGACTGGTTCCTTACAGAAAGCCAGAAGATCACACCAGTTGCATCTGAGCTAAACTGTAGTGTTCTGCTATGGCTTAGTTTAGGGTGCTGAGCACTTCACAACTCTTACAAGCCACTTTCTGATGAAACCAAGATGTGAGTTTGGCAGTTGGGTCTTATCCTGCTCTACAATGACCTGGTAGCATGCCTGAGTCCCTCCTCAGTTTATACAGAGGCACCAATGGTAAAGCTCAGAAGAAAAATCAAGGCTGCCAAATGACTGGCAAGCTCCGCAGGGGGGAGGGAGGTGGCTGAGGGCAGTGAACGGTGGAGTCATAGCAGCTACCAGCACAGGACATCCTATTCCTGAAATGGATGAGAAAAAAAAAGGACTTGAGGAAGGGTAAATTTCACTCAACATCAAAAGAAATGCCTGAAAAAGGGTTATTTCTGATCTTGGCCACTATTGCACAGAAATAATCACAGGAAATAAACATGGTAGAGCTAGAGAAACCCCCCACCAGAGACTAATGTAGAGTCCAGCAGCACTGATGGATGGATCCCTGTGCTTCCACATCCCAGTTGTGTCCAGACCCTTAGAACACACTTCACATTATAAACAGAGGAAAAAATTACTGGGTCTGGATGAATGTAAAGGTCTGAATGAAGTGCATGCATGAACAGCCAAGAAAAGTGGGATGGAACCACATTTTTAATGGATCAGTAAAGATGAGTGTAAATAGATGATTGACAGGTGATACTGAAAAAAAATTTTGGTGTGAGCATTCTTTGTGTGAAATACAAAGCTAACATGGGGGCTGTAAGAGCAGGAGTGTTCCTGGGGCAGAGCAGCGGGGGGCTCAGGGTTTGGAGTGCAGGTGTCCACAGCCAGGTCAGTTCTTCATCTCAGAATCAGCTCCTGTAGCATCCCCAGCACTGCTGTATCCCCAGTGCATGTGGTCTTGCATCGTTTTAACAGCGCCATTTGTTTAACAAACTAAAAGACACCCAAAGTAATTCAGTGCAAAGATGAGGAAGTGAACATGATTTCAACTGCAAAAGGTAGCTTCTTCTCTAACTGCTGAAAACATACTTTCTTCTTTATTATCCAAGCAATTAAGAGTGCCTCTTATCAAAATGTAAAACTTTAATTGCATCATTTTTCACCATCTTACATTATTAGAAAGCAAGTTATTTTGGTAAAAAGACAGATGTCACGCTTACATGCAGTTATAAACCAGAACTATTTCTGTTGCAGGAGTGATTAAGAAAGATATTTGGCAGTGGTTACTACAGTTAGAAGCCCAGAAGGATTCAAGAGCTGTCAAAGGAGTGGCCCAGAATCATTCATTCTGATTTTTATAAAATAAATCTTGATGCCCAAGAGACAGTCTGGTGTATTGGGAAAGATCTTCATGCTGCCTCCATACTAAAGATCTGAATTGGATAACCTGGTGCAAGATAAAGGAATGGTTCATGTAAGATGCAAGCAAGAGCTGAAACTTCATTACTGTCATTAACACAGTCAACATGGGCTGACAGACAGGTTTTACCTAACTAGTCAGCTTTTAGACATCAAAGTTAAGGCAGCCTACATATCTTTTAAACTACGTATCTTTTAAACTACCATTCAGATTTAACCAACAAGGGTGAAAGTGTTGATGAAATTACCAATTAATTTCCCTCTTTTTATGATGTCATTTTGACTGAAGATACTGAGGAATGTACTAAGGGATTTAAGTCTGTTTCCTTTTTCATGTTACCAACTCATCAGATTCTGAGGGGAATGTTTACAACCAGCAGGAAGCCCTGCTTTGTTTCTTCGGCTAGGTTATAGTCTTCAAAACCCAGGTGGGGTATAGATGCTCAAACTTTTCTTCCTACCTCATGAGGACATTAAAATTGGAATGTACCTCTAAAGTTTTCTGATTAACAGTCTCCAAAGTGCACTTACCAACTGGCATCTCCAACCAGTCTCAAATCCTTGAAGGCAGCAGTCTGGACGAGTATCCTGCACATACAACAGTGCCTGCTAAACTCCTGGGGCCAGTATCCTAGAAACAAAGAATTAAAAAAACCCAAAACAAACCATAAAACTCTAGCAAAATCAGGATGCTGCACTGATCACCCATTCCCAGAGTATTTTCCAGGAGGTGCACTGCTCAGTAGGTTGAAGAAAGTAAGTCTAAAAATCAACTTGAAAAGAAATATTTCCTTGGAAGGTATAAATAACCTAATCCATCACCTTACGCTTCCTTTTGAGAGTGACAAAACCACCAGTGATTAATATCCCAGCACAAGATCACATGACAGCATCTCTACCGTATGTATAATAACATCTTGTCATTTTTCAACCCCTGAGGTAACCTGATGGCTTTTGTTACTCGTGCTTTTGGCAGTGACTGTGCTTCCTCTGAATTTTTGCCGTTAAAAAAGTGAGGAAAAAATCAGAATGTGACATTAAAAATATAGAGATATGTTAGAAATTGATATTCTGACACTTTAATTGTGCTCACTGTCCCAAGTATTAAAAGCACTTTGGATATAGTGGCTGAGTTCAGCATTTGCTCAACGGTGGCTTGCTGTGCAAAGCTGCAGGAGGCAACATGACTGCATTGCTGAGAAGTGAGTGACCATTTTAGGGAAAACCTCTATGAAATGTGTACTTGTGTGTTATCACTTCTCTTTCTGCAGATCACACTGGACCTGAACGATGCACAGTACTAATGCACAGGCTCGATACACCATAAGTCACAATGGCTGCACTATATTAGCAATCTAAATGGTGCTAGGGCTCATTCCCTGGTCCTGCGGCCAGCTAATGCGGTGTAGTTAAGTCCATGCAGCTGAACTCCCCAGTTGCCAAAGGCTGCCAGTTGCGCCTGAGCTGCCTGTTGGGGATGGCCGGTGTCCCCCGCCAAGCCCTGGGCTGTGCCCAGGATCTGTCTGTCGCTCCCGTCTGTGTGGGGCCAACACCTTGCCAGGAGATACGCAAAATATTTATCAGTGTAGGTGGACTTCCACCCTGAGGTGTTTAATTTAGTGGTATCGGTACAGCCAGCGAATGTTAAACCCTGATTTAGTTACCATTGTGACTCGGCAGCGCTGGGCGTACGCAGGGATGGACAGCCCAGGAGGGAATGCAGTGCTGGCCCGCAGGAACGGGCTGGCATGAGGCACCACCCTGCCAGCCCTTCCCTGTGGGAACAGCCGTGGGAGCAGATGCTGAGAGGAAACGTTAGGAAGGGAGAAAGAAAAATGGGGGAGACTAGAAAGAGAACAGGGAAGGAGTGGGCAGAGTGGGCAGTCTGGGGCAATGGGGATGTGGGGGGAGAGCAGAGAGGGCACCGAGACACGCCGTGCCGTGATGCTGGAGCGTGGTAGGAAAGTGGAACAACAAAGCCGAAGAGAACAAAGAGAACAAATACACAGTAAAAGGCCAGGAGACTTCAGGTTGTTAATACCTGCTCCATTAATTTCAACGGCCTTCTGCAAAGGTCTAACTCACTTTGACTTTTAGCGGGATCCAGTCAGAAGTGTGTTACTAGAACCATTTTAACAGGCCGCAGCTACTCCTCCATGTTGTTTTCAGGCAAGTACGCCATTGTACCAAGCCCCATGGAGAGACAGGAGCTGAGGCTGAAGGAGGGAAGGGTTGTAAGGCAGTGCTGGGAAGCCAGCCCCATGTGTGGGAATATAGCTGCAGTCCTCCTGTTTAGTAAATAATTCAGCAGCAAATAAGTCAGTTTAGTCTTACGATGACTGAACTCTCTGGTGTTGTTTCTCAGTCCATGACACATTTCCTACTGATATTGATGGTAAAAATGTTCTTTACTTGACAGAAAACACAATGTTTAAAAAACACTCTGCATTTTGTGTATTCATTCCTGTTCTTCAGCTGATTTTACCCCTAGCCTATGATGAGTTAAAAGAGATAGCTGCGCCTAGGTCCATAGCTGACATTTGGATGTCCAGAGTGAATTCCCATATGTTGTTCTTGGCTGCTAGCACAACCCCTGTGGAGAGTGCTGGAAGAGGGAGCCCAGCCCATGCCCGTGGCACAGGGATGGAAGGTTTGCTCTCAGCCTCACCTTGAGCAGGATTTGGCGTGATCGATGCTGTGGGCATTTGTCAGCAGGCCAGAGGAGGGGCGTCTCACCTGCAGCCCGGCAGGGGTGTGAGGGCAGCCTGACGCATCTCTCAGCCCTCCAGTGTTTCACTTAAGCTCTTTAGAGCAGGGATGGTGCTGAACAGGAATGTTCCACTCTTGAACAAGAACTCTAGCAGGCAATATAATTAAGCTCTTTTTAAATGTACACTGTATACATTTTTTTGCATACATTACGGTAGTTCCTGGCACAGCCTTCGATATGTGCAAATGCTGATTGTAGAAGATTTGCATAGCCTTTCACTTTGTCAGCTGTATCAAGCCAGCCATGGTCCCTGCACCCATTCAAACACCTCCTTTACCTGCCTCATATGGAAACCTTCAAGCTTTTAGCTGAAAAAGAAAGATGGAGCAAAGGTGTGATATGATCAGGCCTCCACACGAAGCTGTAAGTTGGAAATGTAAATAATCTGCTTCTAGTCTGTTCCTCTGAGCCGTATTGGTATTACTCAAGCAGGTTGTGTATGCTGGAAATGTCTTAGAGTTTTATTCTGTTCTGTTCTTCTAGTTTTATTCTGATTTGGGTCTCGCTGAACTGCCTACCTTGGGAAAGTTAAATACCGGGCACAATTGCTTCCTCAAAGGGAAGTGAGTATTATGCACAAACACTGCTTTTCTTATTTCCAGGAAAGTTTAGCATTAGAGGTATCCAGTGTAGCAAGCAATGCACATCTTATTGGGCATTTTCCAGGAATGAATGTTGTTCTCAGAGGATGGCTTATTAACAAGGGAAAGCAGCCCAACAAATTTTGTATTCACATAAATCGACATAGGATTGTAACAGATGGGGTCTGTTTAGGTTTAGCTTTTTTTAACAGCACAAGGAAGGGTTCTCAACTAAACTACATTCGATGATCCATCAGCAAGAGGGTTCAGTCGAAAGGACTGAAAGGAGAAAAAAAAAATCCCATTCATTTACAGCTACAGCCATCCAAGTTAAAGCGTCTCTCGCCTGACAGCAGCAAGTGGCAAACTTAGGGAAGCAATGGGTCATGGGAAAGGTCCCATTAGATCAGTGGGAGCACACACTAAACAAATACAGCCACATGGATGCACACATTTAAATACTGCCCAAGGGAATATGTGGACATATGTTCAGTGTGGCTGAGAGAGGCAGGCTCTAGGCCTTGAGAAAGCTATGTTAAAAAAAAAAAAAAAAAAAAAAAAAAAAGAATTCCATCAATCAGTCCTTGGGCCCTGTGAAGTATGAAGATGAAAACTGCAAAGGAAACATGTGCTCAGCTCTCTCCACCAGCTGCCCCATTAAACAGCACTGTTCCGCAATACTGCCCTGGAGACCCTGCAACTTCAGTTCCAGCCTCCCTTTAAGCCCGGATGAGAGAGGGAGGGAGGGAAAAAAGAAAGAATTAAAAAGATAGACTAGCATCGTTTAGCTTTTTCTGTGACCTGATTTTTTTGCTAGTGATAATGAAATTTACTTTTTATGTTGGTCTCTGTCCTTTTGAGGGGGCTGATTGAGGCTTATATGGTAATAGAAATGCTATTAGCACAGCAAAGCAGGGAAAAAAGAAAAGACAGACACAAACTCGAACATGATAATCTGACAGTGCCAACTCAGCTGCTGCCAGCCGGGGCTTTGTGATGCCATCTGCAGTGATGCTGTCACTGGGGCATTTCCCTGCTTCGGAAATAAGATCAAATCAAAGTAAAAGAAATGGGTCTTCATCCCATAGCACTGTGCCACTTGCAGATGCTAATTTAACAGTCGGGTGTGCTCCCTTGCTTCACATTGCTCAGGCACATTGCCCCAGTGCGTGCACAAAGCCTCCTCCGGGCTCTGCCCATGGGGCAGGCAGGGTGGCTGTGCCTGGGGGCAGAGGGACAGGGTGGCAGTGTCCATGGGTGGGTGCTGGCCTCGGCTGGAGGCACCTTGCTCATTCCCATGTCAAGGTGTCAGGGTGGCTTTGTTGGGAATATCCCTAAACAACTGGCCTGTCATCCAGTTCTCTGTCCTCCCTGGTGTCTTTAGAAAAGCCACAGAAAGGACCTGGGACATACTAGCATCAGCTGTTAGCAGTATTTTCGAGAACTGCCTTGCAGCCAGGAGACCTGGTTCTAACCTAGCCATGCTTCCCAAGCCTGGCCCAGGATTTCGTTTTTTAGCTTATGTCAGGCAGGAGCACCAGCACTGCAGGAGATTTGCAGGATGATGTCTAGGGATGCAGGATGCTTCAGCCACCAGGCAGCCACCAGAGAGCAATGGGGCACTTTGAAGGCTGTCCTCTTGCTTAAGGGAGCACCTACTCCTGTGTGCCTGGGGGTATCTTCCCTAGGAAAAGGAGCACCCTGCCCTCTCTTTCCAGACCAGCCTTCCTGGTGGCTGGTACTTCTTTCAAAAGTCATTCTCCACATCAGAGCAGGGTCCGGGTACCGGCAAAGCTGGTTCTTGGGACAGTGCAATGTTAGAAGCAGCAAAGTAACTACAGACCTGCTGCCTCATTTGTCCCTGCTAGAGCCTGCTGGCCCTGAGGGCACGGAAGAAGCAGGATACCTGCTGCGGCAGCACTGCAGGAAGATTTCCTTTTTATGGCATGTAGGAAGAGAAAAACCTAACTTTACATGGATATCCTGCAACTCTTCAGCCCCCTCAGAAAGTTGTGGGGAGCTATTTGTTAGGGTTTTCCACCAGGTTCAGCCCACGGTGTGCAATGCTGCCATGGGCACTGACAAAATTGCACTTAGTCTCCACAGGACCTGTCCTTGCTGAAAGAACATGCCCTGTACTGTGGGATCATCAGGTACAAAGGCTAGATTTCTAGCTTTATCATGTAGGAGCCTGTAAGGGACATGGCGGATTTCCAATGACAGAAAAAAACCCTAGACTATGGCAAGCGATGGAGATTTTCCCCCTCCACGTGCTTGGTGCTCCCTGCCAGAGAGACCTCCACAAGTTCCCTCCCGGGAACGGCATCTGGGAGCTGGTTAGAGGGTGGGGAAAAGAGGCGTGTGGTAAGCGAGGCTTGGGCAGGTTAAAATTTGACACTCAGCTTTATATTGATAGCCCAAAAGATTTCCTCCACTCCTTCCCCCACCACAGCCCCAGCTACTCAGAGGCAGGGAACCTCCAGAAGTGTGGCCACCCCAGGGGCCTCGTGCTGGAGGGACACAGAGAGAGAGACAGCCCCAGTCCCTCCTACGGTGCTGGGTACCCATCTGCTCACTTCAGGAGGATCTAAACCCCTTGTCTAAGATTTCTCACTATTTGACATTTTCCCTCTGAAAGAGAAGAAGACCTTATATATTGAGAAGAAGAAGTACACAGGCATTCTTACATAGACTGTAAGCTGGAATACGCAGCTGACCACCACTACCGACTTACGAAAAAATTAAAATAAATAAATTAATTAAAATATATTTATCTATCTCAATATATGCTTAGGAAACTGCTCACAGGTAATTATCGCTCCCATTACACACACAAGAGCACTCCCCCCCTCCCTCTCTCCCCATGCACAGAGCCCTTCACACACAACAAAGAGGGAGGCAGAAGCCTGCATTTTATGTCCCTTTTGACCTACAACATGGATCTGTTCCAATCTAGCAGGTAATTAAGTGATGAGGCATCTTTTTAATCCACATTTTATGTTCACAATCAGGTCTTTGGGGTATTGATATAATTAAATCATGTGATCCCCTATAATGAAATCCTTAATTAGGGAAAATATAATTAAACTGGGTTTCTTAAAAACTGAATGTCACAGTGCTTAAGTGTGTTTTTCTTTTAAACATGTGCAGCAATCAGGCTAAATCTGCTGATGCTTTGCTCAATTTTCTGTTTGAAATGCCACTATCTATATTTATAAGTTTAAATAGAACAAAAAGATTTGAAACTAATTTTTAAATATAGCTTTTTAAATTAGCTCTTAATGCAAGATTACCAGATTCCAGATATTTTACTCTGCAGAACAGGAAAAAACCTACCCAAGCTGAGGAGTGTGTTCGGCAAATCTCATGCTTATAATGTTTAAGCTTTCAATCATTAAATACTGAAAACGAGACATGGTTTTGGCTGCTTTGTTTGCTTTTTAGCATGAAACCATTTCTTCATAAAAGTTGCCACGCAGAGAGCTGCTGGAGACCCCAGGAGCTGTTCCTTCCCCCGTCCCTAACCTCACGCTGTAACATCTTTCAGCAAGCTTGCTAGGTGGAGGCAGAGGTGGCAGGGGTCTGAGGCTGGGAGGTAGCCCACCTTTCCCCCCTGTCTGTCTGCCCCTGTAAGCTACTACTTTTTAGTATCAGGTTTTTGGGGAGATGGATGGCCTTTTTGTCCTGTATTGGTACAGCCCATGGCACAGCACCGCCCTGCTTTGTACTGAGGTTTTGTGGTTTCTCAGGCTGTGGGACCCGTGACATCCAGACGGCATGGAGGGGCATCAGTCCCGGCCACAGGCCAGGTTTTGCGGTGGGTGCACACCTGATGCACAACAGACATGTACTAGTGGGCACTGAGGGGACCTGAGCATGAGGTTTCCAGGCTAAGCTTGTGAGTACCCCAACATGAGAGTACAGAGACATCCCTTCATGCTACCTGGCACGTTCATCTACCATGCTTTCCTGAGAGGACAGTGGGAAGAGATCCTGGGTTTTTTCCATTTATGCTAATACACGGCAGACTGGTGACAAACAAGATTTGAGTTCAATGTTTGCTAAAAGGATGAAGACCCTAAGCTGACCACCATCAGCATCTGCTAGCTGCTCAGGGCTGCAGGGCTTTCTCTGGGGCCATTGGTGTCAGCGACAGGTTTGGTACCACCTAAGCAACAGGCAAACAAAAAACCTGGCTGTGCTTTTTGCATCCTACCGTGGATGCCATCAGGCTTCTGCTCCTGCAGTGACTCTGGGCTGGTGGTGACACCGTGGCTCCCGCTGCGTCGAGCAACACATCTTATGCTGGTTTAGGCAGGAAGGAAGAAGGACTGGAGGAATGGAGAAGGCAGTGTGTCTGAAACTGGTGGAAAACAGTGTTTGAAATAAGAACCATAATTTTATGCGCGGTTGTCCAGAAAGCAAAGAAAGTTTTCTCAGTTTCTAGTGCAGCAAAATCAGCAGTAGCACGTTTGGTAATGAACAATATAAAAAAATCTATTCTGTTTTATAACCAGTGAAATGCACTCTATTTAAAAATAATTTGTTTATAACTGCAAATGCTTTACTACTTTAAGGCAGCGTTTGCCTGGTTGTTTGGGTGCAAGTCAATCTGTTGAGAGGATAAACACCACATCTTAGACTTGTGATTGACGTTCCTCAAGGAACCGATTTTGTCAGAAACTCTTCATCACTGATAGGTTTTCAGGTCCCACATTAATCTTGACTACTGAAGACAAGTATATAAAATGTTTGCATTATTTCTGGAAATAAATAACTCCTTAAGAGAGAGTACAAGCTTCTGACCAGTCTCCTGAAGGAAGCAGGTGAATCTGAAGCCAGGGGCTGATGTTGATACTCCAAGCATTTGTATTTTAAGATTCATTTCACAAGGAAAGTATTAATGGGTCTGGAAAATAACAGACTTCACCAGACACATGATATTACCTGTAATCACTTTCTGACTGAAACTGGCAATGAGATTGGCATTTCATCTACGGCTCATCCGTGTCACCCTTCCCACACAGATGGGACACCTGGTTTTCCACTGACCTTGTCCAAAACTCCTGTACTGCCCGCTGCCTGCTGTGTGGGTGGTCACCGTTAGTGTTTCTTACAGTGCATTTGCTAACGGGTGGTGTTGAAGCACACTCCTAACACCTAATAACCCTTGCAAGGTAGCTGTAATAAGTCAAGTTTCCCAGCCATTTCTCTGAACTTGAAGCTGGAGTTGATGAAGAAAATATATAACAGTACCAATCTAAAGTGCTTTCCTGTTCGTGTTTCAGTTCAGATCTGTACTGCAATTCTGAAGTGAATTTTGTGGTAGTCCCCACCTACCACACTTCAGTTTACACCAGAGAGCAGTGCCAGAGATCCCAAATTGGATTTCTTTTGTGCAAAACTAAGCCAGAAGACATGCTGCAAGAGCACAACCTAATTTGCTCTGGCCATTAGTGGACATTCAGTTCCTGAAATTGGAAGAGGGCAAGAGAAACCCCTCAGAACCAGCCAGTTTTGTCTGCTGGTGCACTTGAGGAGGTGCCTCCAGGATTCCTCAGCAGGCTGAAACTGCAGCCAGTGCTTCCTCCCAGCCCTGAAACACCACCCCATGGCTGCAGCGGGACTGCCTGGGTGGGACAGGGCTGGCACCGAATCTCCCGCAGTAATCACAGACGTGGCAAGAGCACGCCCAGGAATGGGGAGTGAGCCCCACTTGTGGGAACTTGGCAATAGGTACCTAGAAAGTGAGAATGAAAGGGCAGGAGTTCAAGCCCAGCATCACAGTGTAACCTCCTGCCTGGCAACTGCAGCACTTGCAGCAAAACCGCTGGCAGATGTGGTTTAGTCTTTGGACCACAGGGGAAAAAAGAACCCAATCTTGTTGTGGTTAGATCCGCTTTTTACCACATTACATCATGACTGTGGTGCAGTACGGGAGAGAAAAGCAGCTTCTCCGCATAGATGCATGGAAACAGGCCAGTGATGCCAGCCTTACCTTAGCAGCGGTTATGAATGGAGGCAAACAGCACAAAGCAACACGATGAGGAGAAAGCCAGGCATCGCAGGGCCAGCCCAGCCAAGTGCTGGCCGTGCACAGAGCCTTCCAGCTTCAGGACGTGGGCTTGGGTCGGGGAGGTGCAGGGGGCTGACACCCCGCTCCAGTGCTACAAGGCAGACGAGGCTTTTCCACATCTTACGGCTTCTGCGGCGCTAAATGTCAGCAAGAGGAACCACAGCCACAGGCCAGGCACACAGCCCACCCAGCCCTTCCTGCACGGCAGCCCTGAGCTCCCAGTAACACCGGAGCCCTAGTGGGTCATTGCTACCAGTGTCATTGTAAATCAGGACGCAAAATGTGGAGCGTAAGAGGAAGTGAGAGCCTGCCTGCTTTGCCTCATGCAATCAAAAGGTGGGTCTCTCCCATAATGGTCTCGTCATGTTGTCTGGCTGGAAACAAAAGAGAAAAAAAATCAAGTGCACAAACTAAGTAAACAGTAGCATGGCTGAAAAAATGTGGCAGTTACAGTGCACCTCCAACCGAGCAAGCAGTCGCTTTTCAGATTTTTTTTCTCAGAAAGTGAAAAACCACATCCTTGACTGGTCCACACACTCCTGCTATGACAGTCGTTGAAAATACTTACTTCAAATGCCCCTGAGGTCTCAGCTGGGGTAGTGAGTCTGGCTTTGGGGTCTGAAGGCAGATACTGGAAGGCAAGCCAAAAATACGGAGCTGAGAAACCACAAAAGGCTGCAGGGAGAGGCTGGCAGAGATGGGTCTGCCTCGCCAGGGAGGAGGGAGAATAAAACAGGCTGCAAGGAGAATATCCCAGTATTTAAAGTGATGTTGTTTTAGTGAGTATGATCCACTATTCTTCATCCCCTCTGGCAATGTGACAAGATTAACTGCATTATGAAGTAACAAAGGAGATGTAAGTAATGCAGGGGGAAAACATAGTAACTAAAAAGGTATAATAGACTCTTTGGTTTGATGCAGTCATTGGTTACATCAATGGAGCAGGGTAGCTTGTGGGACTGAAAACCTCCTCACTAGTGTTTAAGCACAGGACCAGGCAAACCCGTGGTCTCAGGGGAGCAGAAGCGGTCCCCTGCCAGGGGCCACACCACCACGGCTCACGGGGGTCCCTCCAGCCACCCATTCCTCTGGGTCTTTGTGAGAGACACCTGGAAAGAAATAGGAAGTCTGCTCGGGTTTTTAGCATAAGATTCTTATTTTCCTGCTGATTAAGAAAGCAGCAGTCAGGAATGGCGGTAGTTATTAACAAATTTAATGAAAAATAACAGCCAAAGGTCACATATTTGGGTTATTGTTATTTTTCATCAGTACTGTATTTTAGTAAATACCGAAATTTACAATTTTTTGCTGTCATGGAAAATGGTGTTGGGACAGCCATCTTTGACAGATTATATATACCATCACATATGAAATTGAACTACTTTCATGCATACACTGTTATTTGTTTCACTGTAATTGCTTGGCAATTGGAAGGCTGTTTATCTTCAGCTCTGCTTCTCAGCCTGAAAAGAAAAAGGAAGCCTTCCCATGGCTTTGTATCAGCTTAGGCAGTCAAGTATAAAATACAGTAAGTTAATTAAATGATTCAGCATGTTTCTCTGCTCCAAAGTGAGCATTTTTAGCTGATGTGACCAAAGAGAAATTGTTCCAGTGCTTCTCTTTGCATTCTACTTTCCCTAGAAAATGAGTTTGCCTCAGTATTAGGGAAAAATATTTTCACACAGCAATGCTGTTCCCTGCAGTTTTGCTAAGGTGCTCTGTCTGCAGATGAACCTAGTGGCTGCTAGTATGTTTTGGGGTTTAGTAGATAACATCTCTATTAACACTTTTTTTTTTTCTGTTGACTGCTTTATGATTTCTCTCATTTCTGAGGAGGATTTTAAGCTTCAGCACTTTTCACATGTTTTACATAATACTCCCAAAGTAAGAAAATCAACTTTATTGTCCTCTTCGTTGTGTACACATCAGGCTGATTTCAGCTTAATGAAACACCATGTCAGAGCAATGCTTGGACTGCATGCAAGTTTCACAACAGCATCCTCCACAGAAAGATCAAAATAGAGCCTCTTCTTTGCACATTTGAAGATCACAGAGAAATGACCCATATTTTTTTTCTCCCAGTCAACATTGTCTTTAGTACCATGACATGAAAAGTACATGAAACACCCAACAAGCTCAAATGAACATGGTCTCTAACATTAGCTTTTATGACACCGAATTGCTGCTGATGCACACAGTTTTCCCAGAGAACGTATATCCCCCCAGATTGCTGTTTAACAGCAGGCCCCAAACTTTGCTTCCATTGAATCAACTTCTGATGTTTGAGCACAGTTTCTGCACTTAACAAATTTTGTGCATATACATTAACTGCTAAAGCACCCCCAATGCCAAGCTTCCCATTGCACCCTCGAGCTTCTTCAGCAACCAGAGAATAATTGAAACTTTACAAACTGTCAGCTATTTGTTTGATAACTGTCATATGCTTCAGGAAGATGTATTGTCAATAGCTGTCATCTCAGGAGAAATGTTTAACAAGAATGCGTGTTTGCTTAGTAAAACTAACGAAGGCTTGAAAATTGAGCCCTATCATAATACACAGCACGCACCGAGTCCCACAGGACTTCATCCACCAGATTTGATTCTCTATACGTATGCCTCAAGCACAGCACTCTAAAGTTTTATGAAGTTTTTTCTCAGGCCTTAATTTGATGCAACTAGCAGATTCATTTTTTTTTTAACTACCCAGAAATTGCTTTCTTTACCATTTGCTTCACTGCTACAATGTTTGTGGCTTGAAATCATAATATCCACACTGTTCCTTTTCTTCAAACATTTGCTTCCAGCTCTTTACACTCTGTGTGACGCTCTTTAGTGGCTTCTCCACACGTTCCATTCTCACAAACCAGCTTCGCATTCAATTAAATGTACATCTTTTTTGCATCTAAACATCAGGCTTTTATTGACAAGTTTGTTTTGGCAGGGAGGGAGCATGGCAGAGGAAAGCCAATTACAAATTGCTTCTTAAGAAAAAAAAAAAAAAAAAACAAAAAACACACAAACACAAAAAGTCACCATAGTCCACCATCGAGTCTTTTAGTGAAGAACACCAAATTGGAAGGGGATTGCTTCAATCCAAAATACAAAAAAAGCTTTATACTGGGTAGTGCTTATACTTGTCTCTCTCCCAGTCTCCTGGAGCACCCAGTGTGACAGACATCATGGTACACTCACTCATCTCTTCTTATCAATAGCCTTCTCCTAAGGAGTGAGGAAACTTCAAGGTGTCCATAGCTAAACAGAGAATATAGGGGCTCACCACCTCTGGCTATGGAGAAGAGAAAGCACATTATTCAAAAGCTTTGGGCAACATGACCCTTTCTCTTCTCCTCTCATTTTCTAAATGTACCCTCTTTTCCACTGCATTGCTTGTATCTCATGTGCTTTTCCATTCCAGGGAAGAAACATCAGTTAATTTGGTGGGCTCAGAGCTATCCCTGTCAAAAGAGCTCCTGCCATACATCCCCAAATCATCCTCCAGCATCCAAACAGCTGTACCTTTAAGCCTCACTTCACTCCACCCCACCCCTACAAATAACTCATATTCCTTGGCAAGCTCTGGTCCCACATCCTCTGCCCTCCCATCTTGTCTCCCAACACCTTCATTACCCAATATGCTGCTCCAGCACACAGACCTCTTTCCATATTGCTAGAGCCAGCAACCTTGTGTTCTACTGATTACACAAAGATAACATTACAGATAAAAACAAATAAATCTTTCTTTCAGCTGCAACATTACCCTCCCCAGCACAGAATCCTCTTTACTCCCCAAGACTAGAGAGACCCTCCTGTCCCCTATTTATCTGCACCTGTCCAATTAGCACCTCATTAAGAAACACACCTGCAGTGGCTTTACTTCCACCCACTGCACTGTAACCATTAACTCTCTATGGTACGTTACATGAATAGCATCCTCTGCTTCAGAACCACTGAGACTTTCTCTATCTCTTTTTTCAGCTGTTAATTGAGCATTAATTTAGCCTGAGACTTGGACGGTAATAAGTACAATGTAACGCAAATTCACACCTGAGTAACACTGGGAATTTATGCTGGTGTCAGTGAGGTGTCAGTCTAGTACTATGGGTTGTTCTGTGATTTCTGTATATCTAGGACACAACCCATCCTAGCACTGTGTTGCTGGAAAGGAGGGGGTTATACAGTGTGGAGGACAAAGACACTGGCACATCTAGGTGGAACAACATGAAATTTCTTTTCCTTTGAATTATTTTCTACAAGACAGCACTGTTTTAAATTCACAGGCAATTGGAAAGGACAACAGTCCTGTATGATTAATCTCACAGGCAAAAATTAATGAAGATATTCTCTCTGTACTGCTAAGGACACATAAGTAGACTTGTCTCTGATCTTCGTTTTGTTTTATGTTTTTGCTAGTATAGCCTGTGAGAGGCAACAGCTGAGGGAATTTGTAGCAGTAAAACCTGAGCCAGATCACATCACAGCTGACATCGTACCTCCAGCAGCAGCCTCCTGCTCCATGCTCCAGGCAAAGACAACAACAAAAAGCTCCAGCCCAAACCTTGTTCCCAGTGGGCAATCCCACATCCTTTAGCCGCAAAAAAAACCCAGAATCATAAAGAAATCAAGGGCGCCACTACATTAAACTGTATCAGGACTCAGCTGATTTACATTCTTAATAAAACTCCTGGTGTCTTTTGTGAAGCAGGCTTAGGCAAAGCTCCAGTGAACTGAGGTGGGCTTCTCCTCCCTCTCGAGGCATTCATGGAGCGCAGGTCACTCTTTCTAAGCTACCTGCAGGAGAAATTTCTTCTTATACCTTCTAGCAATTGATCTGTGCCCTACAGCAAGTTCAGCTTATTGTGCAGATGAACACAGGATCTCCTGCTCTTCTTTTATTCAGATCTGTTCCCCCAAAATTAACTGCGTATTTGATTATTTTCCCCCCAATGTAGAGAATTTCACAGGCTGACCGTCACTACACAAACCAACCTTTTCTTATTCTGGACCCAAATTTTCTCCCCATTTATTTAATATGATGTCGTAATTGCCCCAAAAATATCTCCAAAAGGTATAAAGTAGCCTTCCCTCCACATTTCTTGACTATCCCACAAATATTCTTTGATAAACGAAACTGAAATAAGCCCAAGATTTTCATGAGTTTGTCTTCTGTTGAAATTGTTTTCTGATCAAAAATATTCATCGGTTATAAAGCCAGCACCACTGTAATCATGCTGTAACACAGCGTGTAAAAGTCTTTTGAATCAAGTAAAACATCTCTTTTTTGGCTGGTTGGGGAAGAGATGAGGAAATTCTGAGGTGATTTAAAAGTCTCCAGTGACAGAGAGTCCATCACAGCCCTCAGAAAGTAACATCAGTGGTTCATTATCCTCTCTTACGAATCCTTTCTTTAGGATTTAGCTTTAGCTTGCATCTGCCTAATTTCAACTTCTTGCTCTAGATTTTGTTATACCTCAGCAGACTGAGGACTGATGCTTTGCCAGATTTCCTTTCCCAGAGCAGATGCTCGGGGTGGGGAGCCCTTGCTGTTATACTGGAGCTGGACACATGTCCCCATTTTTCACGCGAGCTTATAGCTCTGCCCAGCACGCTTCCCTGAAGCCTGCTCTGCCTTCCTCACCTCCCTTGCAAACTTTGCTCTCTGCCAGCCTTTGTACATAACATGGCTTTTATTTTATTTCCAGATCACTGATAAAAGTGTTAAAGAACTTGGTTCAAGAACACATCCTTTGAAAGCCACTAGAAACATATTTTTTGCTTTCTATTAACTTTGGAGATGTATCAGCTGTTTCCTGTGCAATCCATTTAGTGCATTTTATATCTTTCTAGCCTCTTCATTAATAAATCTTGCAAAATCAAGCAAAACGTCCTTACACAGCCCAAGTGCCTTAGTGACCCAAATACACAAATTCACACATACACAAAGAGAAATCACATTACTCGGATAAAAGCAGTTTTCCTTACTTCCTAATTTACTGGCACAAACTATACAAGTCCCTTCTAATTCCCCATTAAGTAAATCTCACATTAGCTATTGACTCAACATTATTTGTTTGTTGTCACAAGAAAACAACCTGAAAAAAAATTAAAGGTCAAATGTAGGTAGGAGGCTACATGGAAGAAGAACATCTGTTCTCATTAACAGGATGGGTTTATTGCCTAGCATTGATTGCTGGTATCAGGACCATACAGCAGCACTTCAGGGTGTAACCACCCAACACTCCAACGTTTTAACATCAGCGCAGGCCTTTTAAACAGCTGTGAGCAAAATGAATGTGCTCGTGCTTCTCTTTGCCTGTGTGAATAACCTTTCCCAGCAATGCAACCAACATGGAAAGCAAGGGTTGCTTCTCTGAGAAATCAGAGGAAAAATAAGCCCTGTCCAAAAAACACCCAGCACAGCCTTTTTCTCTTCATCTTCTTCTCTTTTTTTGTTTTCTTTTAAGGGGAGGGGGGAGCTGGGAGGAGGCTCAGGCAGAGACAAAAGACTAGATTTGTCTTCAAATAGCAGCACTTAAATGCTAAGCCCCGACCACGGCAGGTGTTTCAATCCCTGATGAGCAGGTGCAACAAACTGGCTATTGGGCCTTGCAATGCCCTCCAGCCAGATTAGACCATTCATTCAGGGAAAGAAAAGGAATGTGCAAAGCCACTGGGGATCTGGCCAAACGCTGGGTGACTCTCAAGAAGGCCACCGCTCCTAAAGTGCCCAAGGCCAGAATAATGGGAGCCTCCACTCTTGGTGCCTGCCTTGCATCTGTCACCCTGTCTCCCCCAGAGAGAGGGGGACGGGGTGAGCCCAGCAGAGCTGCCGCCAGCCACCCTGAGCCTGCAGCATGTGGGGCCTCATCCTGCACGCTGTCCCTCGCCAGCACCAGGGGAGGCAAGCCTGGCCAGGAGGCAAGTGAAGCGGGCATCGTTGGGATGTCCCCCCTTCCCCCTTTGGGGATGAAGAGATGGGAGCTGGGGGGCCCGGGGAGCAGCCTGCATCCCCTGCCCCAGGGATGAGGCATGTGGGGCAGGGAGAGGAGCTGCGCTACTGGTACAGGGGACAGGGGGGAGTGTAGCACTGTACCCACAGCATAGGCTCTGCTACTGCAACCTGCACATCCGAGTTCACCCCAAATATTGCTGAGTTCCTCTTGGTTTGCTTCAAGCCTACAGTTTGTACTGGAAAAGCATCCCACTGGTGAGCAGAGCCCTGAAGGTGCCCCTCGGATGCACGGGAAGCCCAGCTGGTGTGCACACGGGGAGAGGGACTTCCCAGCATCACCCCCTCCTTGGGCAGCTGGGACCGGTGTCCCACATGGTTGTGTCTGTGTGGGACAGTGGTGATGGGGGAGACACATGTTTCTCCTAAGAACACTCTGCAAAATGCAGAGCAGCTGAGTGCCATCTGCTCAGGGTGGCTGTGCCACCAGCAGCCATACACCACACAAGCCTACAGCTGCCAGTGCCGGGCAGCATGCCACACGCATTCCTGGGGACACGGTGCCCCCATGCAGGCTTGGAAGCTGCTGGGTGAGCATCACACTGTGCAGGGCAGGTTGCTCTTGGCCATGTCCACGGGTGGCACCCTTTTGTCCTTTCATGTCCTCCTCAGCTGCTGGCCCCCACACAGCCCCCTGCTTCCCTGTACCCTGCCAAAATGAGGTGACCACAGACATGCCAGAGGCTGACCCCACGATCCTGCTGCTTGTCATTTGTGGACAGGATATGTGGTTGCCCAAAAGCCAGTAAAGAAATCAAATCTGTTGGCAAAGGGCAGGATCCTTCCACCTCCTGCTTATTAGCTCCATGGCTGCCATTAAAACAGACAGCTCATTAACAGCTTGTAATGAACATCAATAAAGCATGTGCTGGTAAATAATAAATATATGTGGTTATCCGATCCGGCAATTACAAGCATAGATGATGTTGTTGGATGACTCAGTTCTGGAATATTATGGTTGAGCAGGATTTCACTAGCTAGGCGCAGCTCGGTAAGGAGGAACCAGCAGTTTTTCCAGACCTTCCTTGCCCATGGAGGGTGCTGAGTGCTCCTCTTCCATCCTCACTGGCTGCACAAGCTGGGCTCAGTGGGTGTGATAAGGAGCACGTCCTCTGCTGCATATTTGCACAGAAAATACCTCACTGTCTGTAATCTCAACCATGCCAACATATATCTGTACCTATAAATCATTTCTGCAAAGAGTCAAGCAAGCTATGAGGTCAGGATCTGGGAAAGCTCCCGGCAGTAAGCTGAACTTCAAGCATCAGTTGCCTCATTGGGATGGGTATAGAAGTAGGCACAGTGTGTTTGCAGGACAGGGTCTGAGAGTCTAGAAATGCTTTGCAAAGCACAAATTAAGGTCCTGAGCCCATAGGTATGTAAGAACAGTGCTACTCGTTCAGAAAAACAAACCCAGGCCTAAGGAAGGTATCTCAGCAGGGCTGAGTGTGGCAGGGGGTGATGGGCAAGGGGTGGGCAGCCAGCTGAGGTTGTCCACTCCCTGCTTGTTGCTTGTTTGTATGGTATAGATCCTGGAGGATTTAAAAAATTCAACCCGAACTCCTACAGTGGAAAGTGCAAAGGGTTGTTCTGAGTGTAACTACACAGGGAACTGAAGTGGAAAGATGAGTCTGTCGTTGTGGTACAGGCACTCTCATGAGCCATTTGAGAAACCATCACCAGCTGGGTGAGTGGCTGCCCTGGTGTCACGTGTTTCAGGTCCATTAGCTTTACTGGGGACCAGAGCCTGGATCCTGCCTGGCCTGCGCAGCTGGAGAGGTGCTGAGCACACGCAGGACAAGGCAAGCTCAGAGGCAGCCCTGGATGGACAGATGCTTTTACCTGGGTTTTGGGTAATGGCAGAGAGAGCCTGGGAAGACTATTACAAACCCCTGTCTGGACCCATCATGACCCATCAGGCTTCCTATGGGCACCTCCATGAAGAAACATCTTGCTCAGATCCCACTGCCTCCCAGTGTGTGCTGTGAAGGCTGCGCATGGATGAGGCTTGGCATGGAAGAGATGCCCCACATGCAGTCTTCAATTTACCAAGCTCTAGCCACCACCTGATTAAATTACACCCCTTCTGCCATGCACAAGCTTAGTGGCCTAGAAAAGAAGGCTGAATTTGTCCCAGCTGGTCAAAATACTATGAAAAAGTCTATTTCCATAATCTGCCAAACAAGTCAGTGCTAGAAAGCCCTTAAAGGATCCTGATGGCTGCAGTTTTGTGAAGCTGGCTCATCAAAGGGAAAGGGCTTAAAAAATGATTCAAAAAGCAACCTGCCTTATTCCCCCACATGCAGGGGCAAGAGAAAAAGAAAACTGCTTATCCTTGCAGCTGCCTACCAAACCAACCCCCGAGGCTGGACGGCAGCCCCTGGAAGGGTGAGAGGGCACAGGACAGGGACAGTTCAGATCAGCACACATGGGACAGCAGTGATTTTGCTCTGCAATCATAATAAGCATTTGGGAAGAGGGGAAAGGGAAGATCAACAAGCTTTCATAGGGCAAACACACATCCCAGTCTGGCAGCAATGCATCACAGCCATCCTCTCTCAGGCTCTTTGGGTGGGCATGTTTACAGCATAGAGCACAGAGCACTAGCAGGGGCATGAGGAAAACATCACAGCTGCAGCAAAGAAAAGTTTGGTTAGACCTCCTGAGTTCATCAGAGCATTCCTGATCTTGGGAGTCAGATGACACCTCCTATCGACAGCAGTCAAAACCTCGTACACACAGCATTTAGCAGAGTGTGGTCCTCTCCGAGTCCTGCACACACCAGCATCACCAAGTGTGCAGCCCTGATCTTCTGGCTCTTCATCTGCCTTGGTACATGGTTTAATGCACCTCTCAAAACACTTTTCAAACAAGCTGCCTTGTGCATCCTGAACTTCTGATGCAGTAATGAATGAAAGGTGTAAAGTAGCTTGTTTTCCTTTGATTTCTTATGTTCTGTAGATATCTCATGGTTTACATTTTGGAGGCATCTTTTACACATTTTGCATCCCTTTCATCTACGCAGCCTTTCATCTCTGAAAAATCATTGTTCAAAACTTCAAGAGTTTGGGTAGCTATCCTCATCCAACCAAGCTGTGCTGGGAGCAGGACAAGGCTGGGGAGGGAAGGGAAGAGAGGCAAACTCCTGTTACATCAAGTCACTCTACCCCACTCAGGACCATGGCAGGGATGAGTGTTGTCTTGCGTGTCTACAACATTGTGGCAAGCTGCAGGTCCAAGTGCACAATGCTACGGGTTATTTTGCTCAATCAAAATGTGGCTGCCAAGGGTGAGCTCAGGTTCCTACTGGGATGGCTTGCATGCTTCCAGGCTGCTTCCTTGTAAGTGTTTTTTTTAATCTCCAAAGCAGAGTGTCTAGAAAGTGGGACCAAAGAAACCTAGGGCTTGAAAATTCCTAACACACTATCAATTTCACTGCCAGTGCTGCAAACGGCTCCTTTGATACACTGCAGACGGATGCTTTATTTGTGCTGTAATTTGGCATGGATTTTATTCACCTTTTTGTATATGTGCCAGGTGCCTTGCTGTTCATGAACCCCAACCCTGCTGCTTCTAAGGAGCCAGGAAAGCAAACAAGCAGTGGTGACATGCCAGTGGTACAAAATGCTCTCATCTCCGAAGGCCAGCAGCGAGGGCAGGGGCGTACGGCATGAGCTAATACGCAAACGGCAGCCAAGAGGTTGAATGTGCCTTCTCATTTCCTCTGCTTCAGGAGGTTAAAGGTGGGCCTTTCATGTTCCTTAAGTGTAGCTTTGGTTTTGATGACTCTAACTAATCATACATGGTTGGACACCTATATTTATAGTAGATTGTGCCTCCTGGTAGCTCTCTCACCACCGCGGAGCTCCCTACCCTTTTAAGGAGGGGCCGGGAGCTATCAGCTAGTTGATATTTATTTTGAATTATATACTCGTTTCAAAAGCTTCATCCTCTTTTCTCCATGGATGCTTGCTGCCAAGAGCCCCTGACCGCTTGTTTTCTTATCTTGCGTGCCCCCCTCAGTCGCACGCTGTCCCCAGCTTTTTTGGCAGTGAGCTCTGCAGACGCAGGACTTGTCCAAGTCCTCCTCCCAGCTCTCCCAGTAACCTTTGCAGGAAGAAGTGTCCCATTAAATGTGAGGTGTTAACTGCTCTCCTGCCTACATATTCCAAGATGTTTCCTGCTCATATTTCAGGAGCGGTCTGCAATGTTGCAACCCCCACTGGGGCCGTTCTGTCAGTCCAAGCATTTAATTAGCTAATTACAACCTGCTGACATGAATACACAGAATATGGTGTTCGAAGAGCAATTTTTTTTTCAATTCATTTATTATTAACCCCCAGTAAACATCTGATATGCTCTTCCCCGAGGGGACAGAGTGGTAATTGGTCCCTTGAACACTGAGTTCCCTTTCTAATCTGCCTGAGCTGGAGCTGAGTGTCACCATCTGTCAGTGTTTGCATATACAGCCCACCGCGCGTTTCACGTGGTGAAAGGGGAGAAAGAGAAAAAGGAAGCAGGAAAATCTCAGGGAAGGACTTTGAATGTAGTCAGGTCCCAGATCCTCTGCCTGTCACTCACTGCTTGCACATCTGCACCCGGCCCGGCGGGCGGTACGCAGGGACCAGCTGAAACGCCCTGCCCAGGGTGCTGCGCTAATTGGGCTGGTTCCCCTCAGCCTTGCTTTCTTCCGTGCTTCATCAGGCATCTGCACAAAGTCTGAGGTAGCAGTGGAAATGACTCTCCCCTCCAGTGCCCTGACCAAAGTGCTACAAAGCAGCAATAGCTGGGTTATGTTTCTGAAGGGAGCAAGGATGCCTTATAAATGTAAAATGTTATGGGCATCTGGTCCTGGGTGAAGCACCGTAGCTGGAGACTCTCTGGTGAGCACAAGATCTACCAGATGAGGCTTGGCTGGTCCACTCAGTGCTTCTGGAAGAAAAGAAAATGATGTTTGCATCAAAATAGCTCCTACAAGCCCCTTGGTGCTGTTATGTTTGGAACCATGGCAGTGCAAATCTCACATGGACAGAAACAAACCCTGCCCCATGGAGCCGGGAAGGGCACAGGCAGCAGCGGGTGGGCAGGCGGGGGGAGCAGGGAGCAGGGGGGTGTCCCAGCAGGGCACGGTGGCTGCTGCAGCATGCCCAGTGTGCACAGCCCAGCTTTTCCCTCTGCCTTGGCCACCTTGCTCCCACAGCACCAGGCTGCCCCCCCCAGAGGTGTTAGAAAGACTTAAACCAAACTCCTAAGTATTGACATTAAGAAAACTCAGAAAAACTGCTAGAAGACTTGTTTATGATATTTTAAAGCACCTGGATTTCAACTGTATCCACGCTGCTCTGGTATTTGCTTTCTATGAATGCAACAGATTGCCAAAACACAGTAAACGCTGAGAAATACATGGAAAAAGCAAAATCCTAGACTGATTTTACCAGTAGAGACATTTCTGCTTAATGTGATGAGAAGTCTCTCGAATGGGTACGTTGTCTGCAGTGTTTTCACAGTGGTACACGTCAGGGTCCCACAGTCCAACAGCAAAGGCAAGGTGGAGACATGGAAAAAGGCAGGTGAATCTGGGAAACCACAGCAGTCAGGGATCTTTGGTTATAAGTAACAAAACCTAGCTTATAGTCTCATCAAATATTTTCAAGATTTCAACAAAAAAAAATAACACACATCTATCTCTGGGCTTATAAAAATGTGATTTTCCCACATCTGCCTTGGAGGAAAAAGCAGCAGAATCCAGAGGAAACAGAAAAGTAAATAAATAAATGAGAAAAAGAAATACAAATGTGTGTCAGAGGGTGGATGGGGGAAGACTGAGTACCTTGAGCTAGGTAGTTGAAAGGCAGATGTCTGACTGTAAACAGCTTGTCTTGGTGCCATCCTGCACAGATGGGAGACGCTGGTGGTTATCCAGAACTTGTCCTATACAGGGTGAATCAAGCACAGGCAGGTGCAGTTATCATTGCTGAGCTTGACTAAGACCCACGCGTTTAGCTCTGGGAGCAGAAAAAAAATTACAATGCAGTGGCTGGGTGGTTTAAACAGAGACTAACTTGTGGCTAGACTTCTCTGGCTCCAAATGTTGACTATATCAGTGCTGACTCTGAGCCCAACATGGCTTTTTTGGGTGACAGTCTATGAGCACATAGCACAGAATCCATCACAAAGCCAGTTAACAGCATTTTCTACTCCCATGTATTAATTTCTAATTATTTCTAATGTAAAGTCTATGAAAAAGTTTCTGCTTTGGGAGACCTTGCTCTTTAGAAAGCCTTGGGCTGCAGTTCAGGCACAAACTAGTGACATTTTGGCATCCTGGGAGATCATTCAAAGCTGCTAAGGAAAAAACCTGTGCTATGCACAGTGCTCAGGAGGAAAACCTTAGGTCTAAAGCAGAGGGCTTTAAAAATGTTGCTTTTACCCCACATAAGAGCAGAGTCCAGCCTTCAGATCTGGGAACCAAGCACGAACTTCATCTTACTTCAGGCATATTTGGGGGTTGGATCTGGTCCATCTCCTCCTGCAAAAGAAAGGTTCCATTCTGATATGATTTTTCGCATGTGGTCCAGTAGAGCAAAGGGGCGTGCATGTCTCCTTGTGGGAAATGCTTTCCCTTCAGGTCCCTGTGGATGGATGGCATGAGCTTCGGCGAGCAGGCTGTCAGCTGCAAGGAACCCTGTAAAAGGTGTCATTTTGGCTTTGGGACATCCCCTTGCACGTGACCACTGGTGTCCCGTTTTGCCCTCCAGTGGAGCCTATGGACACCATGCATTGGGAAGGGGATGAGTGGGGGCGGTGGCACGGACGCAGCAGTGGGTGAGGGCAGAGGGCTGCCAGTGGCAGCGAGCGACAAAGCGGCTGTTCTTGGCGATTCAGCTAAAGCTGCCCAGGGTGCTGAGGCATCCCTGACATGGCTCCGCAGCCACACAGCTGCTCTCTTCCACCTCCAGCTGCCCTGGGGCTAAAGCAAAGGGACCTCTGCTGCCCTTCAGAGCAAGGCTGAGGCAGGCACCAGGCACTCCCAGCTCACATTTTTAGGCCTTCCTTCTGTGGATTACAGATTTCCATGCACAACCCTGTTCTTTCTGGATGAGCAAAGGACAGGGCCATTGTCGTGGGCCTTGGCGCATTTGTGTTAAGCAGGTTTTGGGTAGGTGCCATGCACAGATGGATACAAAACATTTCAGCTGTTCCCTTGTTGTTTGCTGCAACAAAGGGACGCGATAATTTCACTGAACCTTGCTGATAGTGTAGAAAATGTTTCTCTTCTCTTTTAGCTGCCCTGGCCTTTTTTTCTTTCTTTCTTTTTTTTTTTTTTTTAATATTTTTAATGCAGCATTATTCAAACAGGTTGGCTACTGACAACTGAGATCATGATGGCAAAGACAGTTTAAAAAAATATCATGAATTAATTATTTTCTCCCATGGCCGGCTGTATCACTTATCAGGCCTTCAATGGGAGCACTGGCCCAGCTCTCTTACCATGTGCACACTAATGGCTTGCTCCTCTATTATCCCTTTTGATCAGACACAGGTGGACAACAAGGCTTCCTCCTTGTCTGTTGAAAAAGGTGCACACTGTTGTCAGGGTGATTATATCTAATTACATCCTGGTTAATTATCAGACATGAATAATTATAGCAGAGCTAGTCTCCTCCAGAGATAGGTGCATCTTCCAGATGTCACACTGCAGTCTCCACAGGGCAATTTCCCGAGACCTTTTGTTGGGATGTGCCGGCTGCAGGAAGGGGCTGCGGGGGAACTGCTGAGACCCACTGGCGACCAAACAGCCCAGTGGCCTCTGCTTGCCCTCCCTGACCTTACAGTTAACTGGGCTGGGTCACTTTCTGTTATTTATACTGGTAATAGGGTCACGCACCCCTACAGCCAGGTTCAGTGCTTGTGTGGGGGCAGATGGATGAAGGAAAATACCCCTCCTGCCACACAAACACTGGCACGCTGCTGGCCTGGCTACCGCCCAGCGCTTGAGCACAGCCATGTGCCACCACTGTCCCCTGTCCCCACGGCACTGTCCACCTCAGCCCAGCACAGGAGGTCCCAGGCCCTCTTCACAAAGTGGAAATCTGTCGTCTCCTGACAGAGTCCAAACACGGCTCTAAACCCCCCAACAAGAGTTCTTGTCACCTGAATTATTGTGCTGGCTTGGCTATCACAGCTAAGGTACTCCTTGTGTCTCCTCGTCTCATTTACTGGTTGATAGCTGATAGTTGGTAGATAGTTTCAGAGTATCATTTAGGCAAAACCTAAGTAAGGAACAAATACATAACATTTACGTTAATAATAGCAACGCCTGTCTCCAAGTCTAAAGTTGGGAGGGCTGTTGGTCCATGAGCTTGTGAGGTTAATTGAAATGTGACCAGATCTCCTTCAAACACAATCCTGTCTTCAAATGTGTTAGAGAGCCACCTATGGTGCGGATACTGAGGTGCCCGTTGTGCTGTGGGTATGTCAGTACGTGGCATTGCTCCCACTCTAGTGACATTTGCAAGATGTTTGGGTTTGCATGGCAAGGTTTTGGTGGCTGTGAGCTACAGGGGTGGCTTCTGTGAGAAGCTGCTAGAAGCTTCCCCTATGTCTAATGGAGCTCATGCCAGCCAGCTCCGAGATGGATCTGCCACTGGCCAAGGCCAAGCCCATCAGCCACGGTGGTGGCGCCTCTGGGATAATGTATTTAAGAAGGGGGGAAAGTTGCAGCGTGACTGGGTAACTGTAGCTGGGGAGAGGAGTGGGACTGTGTGAGAGCAGCAGCCCTGCAGCCCCCAGGCCAGGGCAGGAGCAGCAGGAGGGGCTCCAGGCCTGGAGCAGAGGTTCCCCCCAGCCCCTGGGGAAGCCCACGCTGAGGCAGGCTGTCCCCTCAGCCCCTGGAGCCCACGGAGGAGCAGATCCCACCCGCAGCCCATGGGGACCCCGCGCCGGAGCAGGGGGATGCCCGCAGGAGGCTGTGACCCCGTGGGCAGCCCGTGCTGGAGCAGCTCCTGGCAGGGCCTGTGGCCCAGCGGGGACCCACGCTGGGGCGGCGTGTTCATGAGGGGCTGCACCCTGTGGGGGGACCCACGCTGGGGCGGCGTGTTCATGAGGGGCTGCACCCTGTGGGGGGGACCCACGCTGGAGCGGCGTGTTCATGAGGGGCTGCACCCTGTGGGGGGGACCCGCGCTGTGAGTGTGAGGGGGCAGGAGCGGCAGGGACAGCGTGTGGGGGACTGACCCCAGCCCCATGCCCCACGTCCCTGCACTGCTGGGGGGAGCAGGGAGAGAAACCGGGATGGAAGCTGAGCCCGGGAAGAAGGGAGGGGTGGGGGAAGGTGTTTTTGAGAGGTGGTTTTATTTCCCATTATCCTACTCTGATCTGGTTGGTAATAAATTAAATTAATTTTTCCCCAAGTTGAGTCTGTTTTGCCCATGATGGTAATTGGTGAGCGATCCCCCTGTCCTTATCTCAACCCATGAGCTTTTCATTATATTTTCTCTCGCCTGTCCAGCTGAGGAGGGGAGTGATAGATAGACAGGGTATCTGGTGTCCAGCCAGGGACAGAAACCTGTGTCCCCAACCCTGCCCCCGTCCCATCCCAGAGTAATCCTCACCCTGTGTCTTGGTGGGCTAGATCAGGTATCAGCAATTATCTCACACCCCATGTGTTCATATAGCCCATGCCCATGCCCATGCCCTGCTCCTCACCTGCAGCTGGTTCTGTAAGGTCTCCTCAGCCTGGCTCTAGCTGTTCTCTGAAAGATGTGACTATCTTTGATAACCTGAAAATAGCAGAATAATTTTTTAAAAACTTCATCTATTGGATTTGGTGTAACACGACTGCTTTCACTTCACAGGCTACTCCAGACTCTGCACTGTGAACAAGAGCAATAAAGAAACCTGGCACAAGAAAGACCCTAGAAATTTACCTAAATAAATGCATGTTAAGCTTGCACAAGCTTATCAAATAACTTATATTAAAAACACTGAAATAGCTCATTTAATGCCATGATTGACTGGCTGTGAAGAGACATCAGAGACTTCTGTCATGTTTTCCTTGGTTCTTAACCCAAAATGTTACATCCTCATTGTCAAATAATGAAAAAAAAATGTAAAAAATGGAAGTAAAATAAAATAAAATAAAAGTTATCAGCTTCCTTCTGCTGATTCTGATATTCTTTTAACAATATAAATGTCAGGCCTTACTTTGAGCCTTAGTGTATCCTTGGGCTCAAAAGATCACCCACATTAACGTTTGAGTTTGGATCTGAGGTGTGTTTTTTACCCATTTCTCCCTGTTTCCCATGTACCATGTTTGGTTCACAGTGCGGAGTGTTCATTTCGATCAGCTGGTGCACTTCCACCGGGTGAAAAGAAACCACAGGACACCCCCAGGGAGTGTGACTGACCAGCTGCTGCTGCTGAAGGTCTGGTCTGTGAGATCAGGGCAGGTCTAGTCCTGTGTTAGAGCCCCAGAGGCACGTAGCGTGGGTGGTGGGTCCCCTGCAACCGCCGCTCGCTCCACCAGCCCGCTCCCATCATGACAAATCGCTTGCTGCTACAGGCTTAGCAACCAGTGTCTGATGGCATTGAGGCCAATGATATGTGTGCAAAATATTTTCTGTTCTTAATCATCTCTGAAATTGCTACTTTTTCAGTTCATTCACTCCTCTCTTACTCCTGATTTGTAACACAGGCCAAACAGGCTTTGTATTTGCTAGCTGCATATCACAACCCACCTTTACAATATTTATACCATATCACCTCTTCTTCACCATGTTTTAAAAAGTAAACAATCCAGTCTTTCCAGTCTCTTCTCACATGGGAAATTTCACATGTCCTTTTCCATTCCTGTCACCTTTCTCTGAACTCTGTCTTGCTTTGGTGCAGGCTTCTTGTGAAGCTTCAGAGTGTTGGGTGACCAGTTCTGCATATGTTATTCCAAATGTGAATGCATCATCGACTTACATTATTAATTGCTTGTATTTTACACATTATTCTCTATCCTGTTCCCTTTTGCAGTCTAACGTCTTGCCTGACCAATAAATTAGAGCTGTGCTTTGCATCCAAATGATCATTGAGCCATCCATGGTGACACTCAGCTGCCTTTCCCAAGCCACTGCAGGTAATTGAGAGCCCTGTAAGGCATACGAGCACATCCATTTTTTTCTCCCCTTCAGTGTGCAACACTTTGTCTGAACAGAGCTGAACTTTGCCTGACACCGTGTCACCCATTCATCTATTTGGATTAGGTGCCTCTGAAGCTTCTCACAGCCTTTTCAGAATTCAACTAATTCTGTATTCTTTGCAGATTTGGTGGATTTACAGCCACCTTTTCCAGATCTTTCCTGAATATCTTGAGCAACCCAGGAGGCAGTAGAACCTTAAATAACCTGAAAGGCAAATTTTTGCCATGATGAAACATAGATATGTAAACCCACATTTTGTTTCCTACATCGGAGGTAATTAAAACACTTCTATGAGCAAACGTTATATGGGACTTTCCCCCCCCCCCTTTTTTTTTTTTACCTCACTCCTCCCTCAGTATCCAGGGCTGTCCTACCCCTGTAGATGCAAGCAGAGAAAACAAGAATCCATTAAGGTCGGCAAGAGGAGGAATCTTCCCCCAAGATCACTCCAAAAAACTGTGGTTCCCAGTGGTATTCACTAACAAACAGCCCTATGCCTCCTAGGGGCAATTTTCTTTTATTCTATTGTAATTAAAACATCACCATTTTCCTTTATTCTTCTGTCAGCCCACATTTGCCTGAGGTTTCAGGAGCACCGTGTGTCTGTCCCTATTTTTTACTTCTGTTTTATTTTGAGGGAAGAACAGTGCATGAGATGGCGTTGCCCAAGAGTCGCAGACTCAAATGTGGCAAAGAGAAGAGGGACAGGAAAGGTGCCAAGCATGAATTAAGTCTGCATTCTGCCAGAACAATGCCGCATCGTACAGACGTGTCCTGGAGCACACAGCACCCTAGTGATAATTTCACAGAATTAATTTTCCCAAAATGAAAAAAAAAAAAAGGCAACAGCACAGAAAGGATGAGGCAAATTACCAACACTAATCAGTCTCCCTCTCTCTCTTCCCTTTCCCCTTGTATGATAATTATGATAATTAACAAGCTAACAAGCTTCTAGTAAAAACAGTTCCAGAATCTCAATGTATAATTAATATTTACATCCATAACAAGTTGTCATTTATGGTGCATGTTGATTTTCTTTTTTCAAAAGAAACTGCGCTTTACACTCAGAAAAGAAAAATCCTTTGAGAACACGCACTAAAAGGCATCCTAAATTCAGAAACCTTGTCCTCATTTGCTATTTATTTATGCAGGGATATGGAAGTGTTTTAACATCTGGGTTTCTTACAAATTATGAGTGCACATATGTAAACAGATGCAGTTTCCTTATTTTTGTTCACAGAAGAGAAGGCCACAAATCCACCACCATACTCAAAACCAGAAAACAGATGCATCCACAATGGACTTGTGTTTCAGGTGGGTCCATGCACATAAACGTGCATCATTATTTAGTGACCTGTAAAGCCAAGTTCAGATGACCAGTCATTTGCAGAAATAATGGGTCCTTAGTATGCAAAATTCTGCTGCTTGTTATTGCATGTTTTCTCCAGTATTCCACCTGATGGGGAATATGGAGCAGGAGGCAAATACTTCACTAAAATAGGATCAAATTTCTGTGCTTATGTAGGGTGGGAGCCGTGCTCCGATACCACAGTGATGATGGAGAAGAGTTGCACAGAGAAGTAACAGTCAACAGCCACTTCTCTTTGAGTATAAAAGCATCACCCGTGGGCAGCTGGGTAAACTGGCTGCAACAAACACCTTAAAATAGCGGTTTTTGTTTTACAGCAATAATGTTTTATAACCTGAGAAATAAGAATGGTACTATCTTAAGGCCAGGTGCCAACTGAGTTCTTCTCAATCCATCCGTATGCAATGGCTCTTGACTCACCCTATGGCAAACTGCTGTCCTCAGACTCTCACAACACAATGGAACACGATAGCACTTCAAAGCAGAAACTGGAGACAGGACAATGATTTACGTGGCATCAATAGGTTAAACGATGAAGCAAATCTCTATGGAGATACAGAGAAGAGAAGCAATGGGAGATACAGCCAAGAAAATTTCTGGGAAGACTTACTGTGCTTATTCATTAATATTTGATCCAACAACATATGTTCTTTGGCCAGCTGGTTTTCAGGTTTTGTTTTTCCCACAAGTGCAATCATCAAAGGAAGCATGGGCGGTGGGGTGAAGGGCTTGTTCCACCAGCCCAGCCCTAGGGCAGGGACAATGCTGCTGCAGGGCAGGAGCCCAGTCATCCGCTAGGTCCCTCTGATGGAGACCACAGCCCGTGCTCCTGGGGCATCTGCTTGGCAGAAGGATTGGGAGCTGGGAACAAGGGGAAGAAAAAGGGAGGGAATACACACCTGGTAAACTAGGGTGGCTTTGATTCTTTCTAAGATGCAAGTATTCAAGAAAAGGAAAGGCACTATAAATATCCACAGCTGAGAGAGAAACTCATAGAAGCATCCAACTTCAGAAGGCAGTCAACACTTTTTATTTAAGTTGGAACTGAAGGTAGATTTCTATGAAAGTGAAGTTGGACCTGAATTCTGGCATTACTTCTTTGCTAGATGAGACAAAACATGTGGTCTAGATACAGAGTCAAGTCCACAGAACCTGAACTAATTAAAATAATTAATTAAATCAGCTGCTTACATCCCAGCTCTGGAGGTGTGCTTCAGTAGTCATCTACACCAAGTCATTATTTTTTACAATATCTCATGGGAAGAAATGAAAGAGTCATGAACTTGTGCTTCTTCCAAAGTGCTGTGCAGACAGATCCCTGCCAAATATTGACAGCGGAGTCATCTTGCAGTGGTTTCACAAGTGACTGGCAAACTTTGAATGAATTCTCTACATATGGATTCCACCCATCTTGGTTAGATACTCGCACAAAAATGATTAAACATGCACAAAAGGTCAGAACAGAAATAGGTCTTGTGTACAAACCTAGAAGACTCCTCCTAAGCTCCGACTCCTGTGGTTATTTCAAGCCTGAAGGAGGGTACTTTGCCATGATGAAATGTAAAAGTATTGTACAGAGGATGCTCAGCAGCTGTTGGACCACAGGTTTGATTAATAAGGGCAAAATAATGACACAGGAGATTTAGATTTCTTCCACAGAGCATTTCACCTGGTAGCATGTGGCATTTTAATTAAGAAACTAGGACACTACAAGATAAAAGCTCTTAGATTAAATTTATTAAAAATTAACTGATAGTTCTCAAAAGTTCAATTTGAAATGGGAAATCTTTATCATGGGCGGCAATCTTCAGTAAGTGGGTGTGACTTTTATTTGTATAATGTATATTTATATCTATTTTTATCAATAGGGAAAAATTAGTTTTAACATTGCAGGTGGCACATGATAACACTCTTCTATTTATCTATGTGCAATTTAAGAAGTACGGTAGAAGTTAGGCAGTTCAAGCCATAAAATATTGTGATGTACTGGAATCCCTCTTTTACTGTGGAAACTGAAATATTTCTCTGCTGGAGAGTCAGTCATTTACCAACTGTTCACTGATCCAATAGTGGGAATATTTAGAGGTTTCTTAGGCAAGGAAATGGTTCAACAGGGTACATCTATACAGAGGCAAATTAATAGCACTAAAGCAAAGAAACCTGCTGTCAGTAAGGAGAAGGATGCAAAATTGCTTTAACACTAAAAAATAATGACTAAATAATAAGCTTCAGATGAAAAAGGAAATACAGGCACACTTTCTTGCAGGAATTTCAGTCGAATCAGGGAACCCTCTAAGGACAGAGAGAACAAGTCTACCTAGACATGATTCTGAAGGAAAATTAACAACTGCAAAAAAGAAGTGGAATAATTTAGAGAGTTTCACCCTTTTCTAGCTCTTCAGAAGGATGACAAATCAAAACAGGACAAAGATATATAAATGTGCTTACTATTTCTTCAGATCTTGGTCTCTCGTGTTCTGCTAAGCGGTTTTCAACACTACGTGAGGAGTCTGGTGCAAAGCCTGTCTGTGCCTCTGTACGCTCGCACTGGGTCTGTCTGCAGTCCCCAAGTGCCCCTAAGGATGCAGCTTTGGAATGGGCTGGGTGTGCAGTAGTGGGCAGCCTGCAGCTCACAGTGCAAAGGCGAGACCCCTTCCTGAGATCCCAGAGCCAGTGGGCTGTGAGATCCCATTATGAGAAAATTCTGGTTAGAGGGGATTTTGGTTTGCTTTGGACCAACACCAAATCCCAAACACACAAAAATTTCTCACAGGTAGGAAACTTTGCTCCTTACTCAGTGGTAAAGTAAAAGTTTGGCCACGGTCTTTGCCACATCCTTAGAGGATGCCTCAACAAAGCTTCACCTACTGCATTTGCAAACTTTATTCTTAGCACAGGCAACTCAGTTTTACCAGAAGAAAGATGACCACTGGCTGCTTTATTCATCCTGTACAGTTAAGGTCTTTTTGATAGCCTGGGTTCAGGCCACGGGGACTTGGGAAACAATGACTCAGATCTTAAAATTAAAAGCCATCCCTGTGCTGCACATCCAGATTTTCAAAGGGTCCCTGCTTGAGAAAATGTGTTTTAAATTAGAATAGAGAAGGAAACAAATCTGTTCACACAATAAATAAATAAATATTCCATTTCTGGTGCGCAGTGCAAGACTTGGAGAACAAAGAAGCTGTTCTCATCTCAGAACACGGCTGCAATAGGGACACAGCCCGGAGTGGCTGCGCTGTATTAACTTCCATCTTGGACATGCTAATTTTCTTCTGAGTGCTGCCTACATTTAGGCAGTTCTGCAGGTGGGTTAAGTGGAGTGACCAAAAGACATTCTTCGTGACGAGTAAAGGCATCCATTCAAGGAGCAGATCCAGAGCATGGTTTTAAATTCACCCCCTCACACGCACTCAGCTTGAAATAGCCTCCCCGCGAGGACAGGTGCTGAGCCTAGAGAAATGTAGGTGCTATGGGAGATACGTTTGCTGGGGGAAAACAGAGAATCATAGAATCATTTAGGTTGGAAAAGACCTTTAAGATCATCAAGTCCAACTGTTAATCAAGTCCACCACTAAACCATGTTGCTTAGCACCACATCCATGCATTTTTTAAACACCTCCAAGGATGGTGGTTCTACCATGTCTCCGGGCAGCCTGTTCCAATGCTTGACCACCTTTCAGCAAAGAAATCTTTCCTGATGTAGCTTGTCATCATGATAGATGCACTGACGTCCTGTATTTTGCCCTTCTACTGATGCAATTTTAACGGATGTGCCCTCAGTAATAGGTGTGTTTCTGTTAGTCCTCAGGACTTCTCCTCCCTTTATGTCACTCTATAAAAACACCCAAACATGAGGTGGTGCAAGCCCCCTGTGACTGCCAGGGCATGGCTCTGCAGACTGGAAGGAGGTGGGTGCACTCCAGCGTGCCACCCTTTAGCCCCCAGAGAGGTTACAGCATGTAAGGCAGGGCTCCCAGCTGACACCCGGGCAATCCACTGCCCCATAGCTACGCTGGCTGAGGCAGGTTGGAAGCTGCAATAAGGTTTGCTCAGCCGTGCCGAAGGGTGAGTTGGGCAGGCGCTGTTGGCAGTGAGGAAGAGTGAATGGGCTTGATCTGCAGTCAATCTCAAACGCTTCTGAATGAATGGGACACGCTCCTGTGCCTGCTCAGGGATGGCAACGCATCATCAGGCAATTCTCCCTCCAGACATGATAATACAGTCTCCTCCGTAGACAATTCCCAGCACCTACAGAGAGCTGGGAAGAGACGGTAGCTCTTAATAATCTTGCTCTGGGTGGGATTTCCAAGGCAATGGCTCCCTGGAATGTCCCTTTTGTTCCCAGGAGAAGCAGCCATCTACCCCTCCCCTCAGCCCAAGACTAACAGCTGTCCCTTATTCTCTGCCAGTGCTACCCCAAACAGAGCTTTTAAGAGCGCCTCATTGCTAACACATGTAAATCTCAAAAGATTCCTTAAGAATCAATATAAGTTTTTCATGTAAGTATCGGGACTGTACGCAGTGAAAGAGGTAGACAGAAGAAAGGAAATGGTTTAGCAGCAACTACTTTTAAGGAACCCTATAACAAAATATGTATGCTTGTACATTCATGCTACTGTATTTTACTTTATGTCAAATAAGACTCTGAATTTATGAATACCATGACCTGTGCATGTGCCTCACTGGGAATTTGCACTTCAGGCTGCGTGTTTGCTATTCTCAGTCTCAGAGTCCTAAATGTGTAGGCACCATTTGAATGAGTCTCCCCAAACCTGCTCCATTTTTGCACTGAGCGTACATGTGGCTCTTAGTCACATGCAAAAAGCTCCACACATCACAAGCAAGCTCTTACTAGAAAGGGAGCACAGGGAGGTGAGGGGTGCAGCTGCAGCCCCCAGCCCCCTGGCCGTGTTCCCCTGGCTGCAGGCATGGGCCTGCTGCCCGTCTTTCTGTCTGCAGCAGGTTGTGCTTTCTGGCCTGTTCTCTGCCCCTGCATGGAAGGAAAATGCCCATCGCCTTGCCTTCTTACAGGCCATTCACATAAGGGAAATTCAGGAGCTTTGCCTTAGCTGGGACGTGTCAGCATTTGAGTCCATGGCAAACCTGATTTATTTTTTCTCCCAGTAGGTAAGAATGTGCTTCTGTGCACCGCAACAGAAGATATCCTCCACCGCCCCCTCCTTGCTGCCTATTTGTTTTCTCCCAGTTAAGTCTGTGAGGAAATCCTCTTGGTAAAGCCAGTTAATAAGATTAGATAAATGTCTTTGAAACCAAAATGCTGATATAAAAATCAGAACAACAGAGCACCAGCTGGCTTTTCTTTTGCTCATTCAAATGCAGCTGGAACGCCACAGCCAGTAACGTGCAAACTGGGAGTGATAATCAATAAGCAGTGAAACAAGAGCAAGATGCCTCTGGAGGAATTTTCCCTTGGTGAGAAAGATGGATTAACTCTAATTCTCAAGGCAACTGAACAAAAAACATTTGCCTAAATTCAGACATAATTTAAATACTGCTCCAGAGAAACGTGACAGCCTGAAATAGCAGTGAAACAAGATCCTCCAGTCACAGCCAATGATGTTATTTAATGTTGGCACTGGCCTTTTTTTAATGCAAGGTAGCTGCTGCACTGTACAATAAGGAATGCATATTAATGATGTATAATGATTAAAGGCTGTTTAGTTAAGGACACCAGGTGAGAGAATGATATTGCTGACTATTATAGCTCTGAGCATACAGAGGCACACAGTTCTGGGCAGCTTATCCAGCAGGGCGCTGTGTACACAGCAGGCTAAAGACTGAAACATTAACTAAATCACAAGATTCGGATCATTTATCTTATCATCACATGGGGGAAGAGTTTATCTTTCAAGCAGGCACACCTGCTCTCCTTGTAAAACTTTACTCACGCCATTACCAAGCATGTTATTGTTTCTTGTTCAAACACGCCGCTGCAGGAGTAGGATGGAGCCAAGGGTGGGTGCCTGCCCCCCTGTGAGCAAGCACCCAGCCCTGCATCTGCACATCCCACTGGGGCACCAGTGCATGGCCGCAGCAGACAAGCTCCATTACCCATTCACATTACCCGCAAGAAGGGTGCTGGGCTAAAATCAAAGATGCTTTGGAGGATTTTACAGAAGCAACACAAAGTTCTTGTTTGTGCTTCTGCCCTGTGGGATAAAGTGATGAGAATGAAATTTGGGGATTTAATTAAATTTGAGAATTTAATCAGCTGTGTTAGTGTAGTGAACTGAGTTGAAAATCTCATTGACCTGGATTTCAGAAGAAACCTGGAATGTCTTCAAGACAAAATTTAATTGAAATGTCAAACTTCTGACCAAAGGGAGAACTCTGTAAGGGTGGCATCACACCCATGTGGATGAATGACCACCTCAATAAGTGTATTGAATTAAGCAAAGATCACAGAAATATTGGAAACCAGGATTGGACTCGGAAGAAATCACATTGGAGACAAGAAAGGGTACCACCAAAGTCGAAATTTTTCTGGTTGATCTGACCTCAACCTTACCCAACAAAACAAAGTAAAAAACTAATCAGGCATTAAGCATAATGAAAACTACAGAAAAAGGAGGCTTTTCTGAAGTTAAAGACATCACAAATGTTCTAGCATGGCCTGAAACCTAGATGAAAGGCTTCATCACCAGGTCTTGTGAGGGAGGACAATGTAAAAGGTGGAAGCAAAGGTAAGATGGCTAAGGGGAAAGAGGCTTTGGAGAGGGAAGCCACCACATCCTAAAAAGCTGTAAACTAAGAAAGAGCCTGAGTAGAAGCTTGAAAAAAACATGCATCATGGGAAGCTGTAAGATCAGTAGCAATATTTTTAAGAAATATTTCAAGTGAGGAAGGGGCAAAGGAGATCTAAGTAAGTGCATGGCATTGTTTCAGATTAAAAACAAGAACAAAAAAACACCTGCATGCCTAATTAAGGAAGACCAAGAGGAAAAAGACCTTTCTTTATTAGATGATCAAGAATGACCAGGACCTATCAACAGGAGATGCTGCAAAGGCAGATGTGGTCCCAGTGCATAGCATGTGAAGGAAAGCCACTGCAGGCAGGCAGGCGGGTATTTGTGCTGCTGTGCTAGATGGCTGTGCAACCTCCTCTGCAAGACTGGGAGGGCTGTTCAAGTCTGGTCCCATGGATAAGGAACTGAAACCAGAACAGGTGCAGGGAAAGGCTACCGAGTATATCCTGGAAATAACAAACCTATTTTATGAGTTGACACTAAAAAAGCTGGGCTTGTTTACCCTAAAATATAAAGACTGAGAAATTATATGGTTCCTTATTATAAATACATCGAAGTGATATGTAAACATTAGATAGAGAGAAGAGCTACCTAACCAGGGGACAATACTGGCACAAGAACAAATGAATATTAACGGGACGTGAAAAAAAAATGGATACTAAAAGAGGGTTTCTAAGCAACCTGAAGAAGGTTCTGATAAGCAGTACAACAAACAGAAGAATAGGAGACAAATTATTTCTGGTATTTGATACAGCTGAAAAAGAGCGTGTGCAATCTGGCTGGCTGTAACAGCAGCACACAGCCCCTAGGAGGCCCCTTCTGGTCCCATCCTTGACATTTCTAAATGCTTTTCACTAATTGGAGGGGAAACTACATATACAAAGGTCAAACTCAGGATCTTTGGAAAATTTGTATAAAAACACCTGAGTAAACAGCACTTATATTAGGCCAGTTTGTAAAAGTCAAAAGGAAACGATAGCTTCCTCTTGATTGCTAACAGCTGCAATCCCTGCCATCCAGCAAGGGTGTTGGCAAGTGAATCCCCACCGTCACAGACCCACGACGACGTACACGGCCAGTGCACTTGTGCTCACACCCTATTTACTATGAGCCTGCAGAAGCCACAGCTACACATCATCATGCTGCAGGGGCAGGGATGCAGGGCTCCCTCCATCATGCATCCTGTCTTTCCCACAGACAGGACTACACCTTGCTTGAATGTTAATGCAAATAAACTGTCAAAATAGCCACAGCATAGCTTTGACACAGTCCGTGATAAATTAATCTCCATGAATCAAGTACATGTATTGCAGAGGTGGTTGCTCACTCCTGATCTGTACATAGCATCAGACAATGAAACTGAGAAATCTAGTTCAGTTCGGATGATTTATAATGTCACTTAGGACATCCAGTCACAGCTACAGTGCAAATAATAAACAAAATGCAGTTGTATTCCCTGATGAAAGGTCCCTTTTCTGAGATTGGTAAAGCCTCCCTGGCTTCAGTACATTAAAAAACAAAACAAACAAACAAACAAACAAACAGAGCTAAGAATCTCTCTTGGGCACTATCTCATATTACCTGGTACTGATAATCAACCAAAAAAAACCCAAATCAACAATACCACCACATACACACACCCCAGCTTTATATATATGCAAACCACATGGGAGACTTCAGCCAAAAAAAAAGGAAGATTACAGATCAGGTTAAATTGGCCAGTATTTCTAGCATGAATAATAAACTGTAAATAAACAAACAACAATGGTGTGTGGTAAAGCTTTAAAGCTCACAATGTGATTCCTCATGTCAAGCAACTACTGATTAATCTGAATAGAAATTAACAGGAAACTGAAAGATAATTGTGTAGCAGCTCTGTCTATCTGAGATCCAGAGCGCAGGTGCTGGGCCACATCTGCCCCTGAGGATAGCACAGAGACAATTATTCTTAACCAGAAAATGCCCTGTCCCACTTTTACAGCAGAAGACTCAGGAGGACAGAGAAACGCCATCAATTTGATGGCCATCAGTTCTGTAATCATCCCACAGCCATCTCCCCAGAGATGTATTTAGTATCAGATGCATTTTTCAACCAAATAAATATTCCAGACTTCAGTGTTAATACACCATTAAAATGACACCATCATGCTACATGGAACACTATAAATTAGACCTTGAATTTAACAGGCCAGACAGAAATAGCTATTACTCTTTCCCCTGCCCCACTTTACTCATCTCCGCCTACCCTCCCAAAGAAAAATATTTGTAAAGGAAGCAGAAAAATTGCTTCCTTGTAACAATGCCTGTCAGCTTTGAGGTAGACACTCTTTCTCTGCTGATGCAGGTCCCTAAATATCAAGAAACGACTGCCAAGATGGTCAGCCACAGGACATTGTCAGTTCAGTGTGGTGTTGAAGGGGTCAGCTAGGTTTGCTTTATCGTCCCTCCAGCCCTCTTCTTCCCCTCCCTCTTCCCTCACCTCATCTTTCCCTACCCCTTCCCCTTGGCACTATATAAACCAGAGGGCAGGGCATCCAGCTGCTTCCACAGCAGAACAATGTTTGGGCAGAGTCCATGTTGACACAAGTGCATTATATCCTGAAGGGTCAACTGCAGCTTTTTTTTTTTTTTTGTTACTTTACCAACTGCATTGAACTAACCTTCCACTTCTGCACAGATGCCATTGGTCCAAAATTTATGAGCTCATCTAATTGTCATCTCCTGCTGGTTTAAGAGTATTATTATTTTCCTATTATAACAGTTAGAAACCCTCCCCTTCCTTAACATTTAACAAAAGTTACACCTACAAGGTGCACGTAGGACAGGTTAGCCAACCAAGACTCCCTTCTCCCCTCATGGGCTTTTCTGAGCAAGGATTATTTCAGCTACAGGTCAAACACAAACCCACAATATACTACTCCATGGTCCAAATGCTGGCTACCTTGCTATCTACCCCCTTGGGCAGCGCAGAGCTGTCCAAGGGCTTGCTATGCTGTACATAACCCCTCTCCACAGCACACCTATGCTACTTGGTCCTGTGGTCCTTAGGACTTTACATGGGAAGGCCAACAGCGTAGAGCCAGTTTGAGAAGTGCCTTGGTAGATGCACCATCCTACAACTCTGAAGGGGCAAAACAGCTTCAGTCACCTAGAGGCAACAGCCCTCCCAAAACACTTTGACTGCTGCTTCCGGGAAGCAGAAATGTTCCTCACCTTTTCAGAAAATGTCCCACTCCACAAAAAGTACTTAAGGTGGAGTTCAGCTAGTGGAGTTGCTTGCAGAGAGGTTTATCAGACACAATCCCACCTATTACACAAGGAAGTAACATTACTTGGGAAGCTCCTCCCAAATCTGAGACTGACATTCTCAGGACGAGGTCAGTGATTTTCCTAGTTATTTTAGGCACATTTTCTCCACATTGTACATTTTTTTTTCCAGTGGCAATATACTCCACAGTCTATTCAAAATAGACTATCTGATGGTGCTCGAATTTTCCTTCTCTAATGAGATTTCTACTGAAATCAGCACAAGGAACTTCAGAAATACACCCCATCCACTCCACTTCTAAATATTGATTGCACATCAGTAGTTCAGTGTCCAGACATTTCAGATACAACACAATCAAACCAATTAAAGGAAAGATTTTAATTTCTTAAAAGAAATTTTCACCATTCATTTCTCCAGGCAAAGTCTTTGTGTGTTTGCTCTTCCAAAACACAATGCTGTGGTATCTCAGTTTCTGAAGTGGCAGTGTAGGCACTGTACTCTAATGTTTCATCGAGTGCTCGTTCAAAACAGCTGTATGTTCTATATAAAACATGTTTACATAGTAAATGTACTTCCTGTAGACACAAAGAAATGTTAATGAATAACCATTCCTGCATTTCAAATTTTGCAGGGCTGTGGGAAGGATCAGTGCATGACAAAATAGTTAATGTTCACCCACTTTCTGGCACATGAAATCTGTTACTACAACTAATCCCTTACAGAGAAAAGAAAACATGGAAAACAAACTGGTGCTGGCTGGTTCTACTGTGCTTCCCTCCCCCCCCCCCCCCCTTTTTTTTTTTTTGGTAGCGAAACTGTGAGATGCATATACATGGGAGAGGAACAGAGGAGGTATTCAGTGGAGAATGCCAGAAGGCATGGACTCCTTTTGGTAGGCGAGGCTGTTGGCTTTAATTGTATATATTGTCTTGGATTCTCACCTTCAGAAAAAATGCCAGTTTGATCTCACACAGTATTCACTACCCATATTTACATCCTATTGCCTGGGGCCCAGGGAAGGCAAACAACAGGCATTTTCCTTTCAGTCAATTTATGTCTGGAAGTCTATATGGCTTAAAAGACTTAAATAACCGATCTGCATTTATCCTCAAAGATTTTTACAATGCAAAAGCAGGTGATCTAACCTACAACATTGCCCCTGAAAGAGCCTCAAAAAGAAAACTGATTTATACTCTAGCTGAAGTTCCTTCTGAACCACAAAAATATTAAAGAATTAAGCATTTGTTATAGAGTTGTGAAGTCCCACACATGATCCCACTTCCCTGCAAAGTAAGCCACTAAATTAATTAGAATTTGTTATACAGCAACTTTACCTGAAATACATTGCTCTTTTTTCCAGTCCCTTAAAAACATGCAAGCCTGCAAAAGATGCACAAATAGGAACCAACCTACTTCAAGGGAAACCCAAACAGCATGGGGCAGATCCTTAGTGGAGTAAAGGATCTGCACTGAAGTAGATGGGCCAGGAATAGTTTACGCCAGCCAGGAATCTGCTCTGCATCTGCAGACCAATTTATGAAAAAAAGGTGATACACCATACATAGACCAGATGCACCAATGTAGTATAAGGCAAAAACAAGCTCTGCTGGGGATGTTCCAACATTTCTACACAAGATTTCACAGCGTACAAAAATTACTTCATGTGAATGAAAAATCTTTTTTAACTACAACCTCTCTGCATGGTTTGAAAGCGCTACTGTGGACAAGGTTTTCAAAGGCCACCCAACAAGCGATGCTCAACTATATCTTCTTCACAGGGTGGCATATGAATAGCACGTTTCAGTTTTAACAGACCAAAAAATCATTACTGCAGCAATAAGGCAGAGACCTCAGAGCAATTTTCTCAATAAACACGCTCCTTGACAGTAATTATTTTTGTTCAAAAGATACATTTTGCTTTTGAGATAAGATTTTTGGTGATATCACAGCAATTAACAGAGGACAATGTGTATTTCTTCTTAGGAATGTCAATACCTTCTTATGATTAGTAATAAACAATAGTTTGTTAAAAAAATCCACCCTATTTATTAAATTCAGAGAACTCATTCACTTAAACTACCTGAGGAGAGGGGGAGTTGATGATGAACTTCTGGAAAATTTGAAAAGTCCTCAGCAAGTAGTGTGCTGAATGTGATGAACCTCTATCTATTCACATGTTGTTTGCAAAACATTTTTTCAGAGGTGTTACATTTATCAAAAAGTCATCTGAAGTAAATGAGAAAAAAGTTTCACCAGAATCAACGGCCTCAATTAAAGTCACACATAACAAAGCTTATGAAATCAGAAGAAAACTTGGGTTTATAGACATTAGAGGGAAATGTCAGGATGCAATGCTATTTTTTGAAATGTCAGGATGCAACGCTATTTTGACTTGCCGAACACTGCCACCATGTGCTCACTTCAAAGACTATCAGGCTACTTGAAAATCGGCTAAATAAGTATTAAAAGATAAAGTAAATCAAATTTGTTGCTCTCTCTCTTTAGGTAAAAGAAGTTTCTGTATGACACAGTAGTGATGACAACCCCAAAAAGGTTTTAAGTACTTCTAGTCACTTTTGTTACCTTTGTATGAGAACATACGGTTCTGTTTCTAACCCCTCCTGCCATCATTGTGGAGAGCACTATCTAGAGAAGGACAGAGAGAAAATAATGGACAAGCTTTTGTTTCCACGTACAGATGCCTACCACAATAGATGTTTCATTGTGTTTGTGTAGTGCCCACCTCGGTAAACTTCTAGTTCATCTTGCTGGTCCCTAGAAGGTACCAAACCCCACAAATGTTCACACAACTACAACGTAATTATTTCAGAGACCAGCTTTTCCTCAAACGTTTATGCGTATGAACAAAAACCTATATATAATGATGGAGACAGCAAATTCAGAGGACTTCCTACAGCATTCATTTTCACTAGTTCTAATGTAAGCAGCAAAGGATGTCTACTCTTACTTGAAAACTGTATCTATTCCAATTTGAATTAAGAGCATTCCATTTCTTATTATACAATACAATCTCTCATCTGAAAACTCTCCTTGAGTTGGAAGGCAGGCAGAACTGCATCTCACTACTGAAAAGCTAAAATGATTAGAGCTGCTCCTCTTCTGGTTTAGATGGGATATTCAAGCAGATGCAAATGAATTCCAATGGCTCAGCCAAAAACATGGATACCTGGTTTGTTTCTGTGTTTTCAAAACTTCTGTCATTAATTCTTTGAGTTGGGATGCCTAACATTAGTAAGATCAGGAAGAACTAGAAATAAATTCTCGGCTATTTTTAATATATACAAACTCACATATAAATTGATTAATTGAACTTGGAAGAACTGACTGAAGAATCATTACTCCCTCATCAGTATTATCCAGGTAAACAAAATATTTCAACCACTTTCCTTCAGAGGATGCTGCAGATTCCACGTCTGTATCTGTATAGATTCATTTAGTGAATACTAGCTCCCGAAAATGCAGACCTCAGGGAGCAAGGCCAACAATCAAAACAAACACAAGTAATACTTGAATGAAACACCACACTTGCAAGAAAGCATTCTTCGGTACAATTCTAGGTATTTGAAATTTCAAGAATGAAAGAATTTTGAAAAAAGACTGAACAATACTTGAATGCCTAATGGATGACTATGCAGTTCTGGACAGCTCAGCTCCAGAATTTATTCCCTTTAGGACAACAAAAATCAGAACACCTGCCTTTAAAAAGTTGTGGCAATGTGCTATTTTGTCAGCATTACTTATGCATGTACCCACTGGGTGGCTTTGGTTATTCCACGTTTCCTTTGCTCTCAGGAATACTGAGTGTTCAGAGTCAAGATTCCTTCTAGTATCTTAAAACTCAAAGCGACTCCAAAGAGACAGAAAAGAGAAATAACCGGATAAGTCATTTCAAGTAACTGACAAAGGACGAACCCTGTGATCTTTACCACACCTCTTGCCACTTGTTCTTCGGTGTGCATTGTAGAACATACACTTACTCTGCAGCTCTATTCTTCAAGTCTTTTATCAGTGGGAGGAAACCATAAGCCCTGCAAGCAGCTCTACTGGCAAATGACAGCATTAAGTCAGAGTAAACTGGATTGTCCCAGTCTGTTCCAGATTTGTTTAATAATGGATGGAAGCTGTGTTCCCATCAGAGACTTTCTGAGGTAGAAAACAAACTGGAAAAGCCTCTTTGACAAAATTGCCAGAAGCTCATCATGTTTCTTACTGCAGACTTAAAGCAGCAAATCACATCTATGGCACTAATTAGCAAAGGAGAAATTGTCAATGTGTTCCATCTTAGGTAAAAGCATATGAAGAGAATAGCATGCAAGAACATTTTAGCAAAGTTTAAATACAGGAACAAAAGGAGAAATTATGTCGCTGAAAATATACACCTATGGTCTATAAGGTGCTTTTCAGTACAGGAACATACTTTCAAAAGGAGAAAGTGTGTCAGCTGTATATGAACTTTTAAACCATGACCCTGAGTTTTAATTTCTTGATCTCTTTCCTACAATAAATATGTAAAGCTTAAATAATTTTTTTGCCTCATAATACTTACCAGCATCAAAGCAAGTGTAATCATAAATGTCACTACCAAGCTACACTTAGCAGAACGTAACATGTCTAAGCAAAGTCAGTAGGTACAAAATAAGACTTCAAAAATATAGTTAGGGTTTGTCAACTCAGGTGTTAAAAGCAGCTGAAATTTCAGACTGTCGCTTATATACTGCATTTGTTTCATTATTGTCTATTCCTTGTTTTAATCTTTTTTTATCTAGTTCACACTTCTTCATGTCATTTAGCTCCACGGTAACAAAAAAAACTTGGAAAGTGACACAGCTACATTTCAAACACACACAATACTTTGCAAGAGTTGCATAAGGGAAGCAATACGATGTTAGTTTGTATCCACCTCCCACACCAAATAAACCAAACTACTAATTCTCTCACTGTGATTTCCAGACAAGAAACACTGCAAAGAAACTTATTAAAAAGTAACTTGAATCTCTAACCCTTTGTAGAGCCAAACATTCTCCAGATACTACCCTCTGGTTTTACTCTCCATAGCAGAAAGCAGATGGCTAGAAATTGGTGGTCTTCTATGAATTTGTTCTTCAACTGAAGCACTCCTTTGAAATTCTACACTTTCGGGATGAGAAAAGGCAAAAATTTATTTTGAAAAAATAAACTATTCAAATGAATGTTGTGTGCAACAAGAGGATAACTTGCTGAACCATAGTGTTTGAGAGCATGTGCACGTGAGTGTTCATATTTAATGTGCATGAAATTAACTCACCAACTAACTCTGTATGCATTGGGAATGAGCAGCTGAAATTAAACAAGAAACACAAGTAACAAGAAATTTGTGCAAAAATTATTCTTCCCTGCCTCCTTTAAATTCTGGTATACAAACAACTAGTTACTTGTTTTCAGCTCTACCTCAGTACAAGATCCAACTCTGTTTTGAACTAGTAACAACCACCACAGCTGCCAACAAGCACTACTTTCTGCTAAATGTTCATTGTTTCTTAACCTGGTGATCACAGCATCTCATATAATTTCCAGTATATTACAAAGTAAAAAAATACTTTTTGGATTTAAAGTTTTCCAGAACTTTTATTCGCACTCTTCTTAGGTATTTTCAGTATAATAAAAATAATTTTAAAAAAATTCAAGATAGAAACCCCATAATATACTTAAAGTATAACTTGAATCATCCTGATACAGCTCACAGTAAATCCTTTCCACTGGATTTGTCAAACAGTCCATTCTTCGGAAGCTCAATCATTCAACTCCAGTCTCAACAACCGCATTCTAGGGAAAAGACTAATTTTTTGCATCCAAAATTTGACAACTATGGATGAAGTTTGTCTTTGAATTAGACTTGTGTAATCTGAGGACCCCAGAACTCTTAAGATATAACAATGTCCATATAATCTTAATCTCATTTGATTTATGTAGCTAGCTGCATTAACATTAGCTTTCTGTCACTGATTTTTCTTATTTTTATCAAAGCCTTGTTTGTAAGCTCCACGGTTTCATCCCACTTGTTTTTCTCGGGGCTTGTGTATGTCACTAATTTCTCAGTATACTGCAAGACTGACTTCAAAAACCTACAGGAAATAAAACCAAAGATTAAGTCATTAAAGGATTTAAAATGAAAAAGAAGGAAAGAAAGAAAGAAAGAAAGAAAGAAAGAAAGAAAGCTATCTCAATGCCTGATTTAAAGCTGCTAATGTCTCCAAATTTCCAAATCTCCCTCAAGATGACCAATACAATAGGGTTTCTTCTACTCCTGGGAGAGAACCACTCCCTGATTCTCACATTAAGCAGCAATGATTTTCAGAACTGCTGTTAAACACTGCCATTAAAAGAATGTGGCGATAACATATGTGATAGATTTTTCCTCAAATGGCTTCCTTTCCTTTCTCAGTCAAGTATTTCCCAATGACTATGACATCCAACCAGCTGTTAATTGACACACAAGGAGTAAAATTACAAATATATTAAATACAGCTTTTGTGTATTAATATTTTATTCAGGATGTGATTGTTCTCTATTTATACTAAGGAAGTCTAATAGAAATTAAAAATGTGAACAACCAGTCCATATATTTTCAATTACATTATTTTAGTTCTTCTGTGAACATTGTCTGAGATATAATGATGACTATAATGGTAGAACGGATGACGATGTACCAAAAGTCATGCTGCTCCTTTTTATTTTTTCTCTACAGGATTTATATTACAGATCAAAAAGGAATGTGTACAACTTCCTATTTTCAGAAAGTAAATCTTAAATACTCACTTTAGATACTGCTGATAATCAGAAGGATTCTTCTTACAAACCGAATGAATGTTGACTAGTTCTAGAGCAGTCAACACCAAGATGAGCCGCAACACCAGAGACAAAAATTTAATGCTAGAAATAAGCAAAAGTATTTTAAAATTAAAAAAAAAACTAAAACCAAATTAAATAAAAATCATCAATATAAAAAAATTCTTCAGACTTCTGCATCCAACCTAAATAGCTGGATATTGCATAGTGTGTGTGGGTACATAACTATGAAATGTCCTTCAGCAAAGAGCAGAGCAAATATCAAAATCATAAACAAAGACTATGAATTATGAAACTACAAAAAGAGAAACACATATAGTTAAGATTCCACAGGAAACCTCACCAGCACTCATTACTCCATGTAAAGTGGAGTTCAACTGAATTTCAAGTATGTATCGCCAGCTGTCAGTTTAAGCTCCGTTTTTAACATAATATAGTTAACATTTTTAGGACCATAACTTGGCCAAGAATACAATATTTACAGTTTTCCCAGTTTTTGAAGTAGATCCATAAATCCCTGGGAAACACTTCTGAATAGGAACAAAATGAATGGAATACTAAAGACTCTTTTCTGTCTATAAAGATGCTGATCCAGGAATAATGATAAGAAGCAGCAGAACTAAAGTAGGTAGAGTCTTGAAATCTGCTTAATGTATTGCATTCAGATAAAACTCGAACAGCTTTTGTATACTTAAATAGGAAAAGCTAGTAACCAAAAAATACAATCTAACATTTAAATGATACTTTTATTTGAAAGCTTATAATTTACAGTGAAATAACCTAGCAACGCTAATGATGCCCATTAAGTTATTTTCCAATTTGAGATTTCCTTGTTATTTCAGTATTAGTACATAATATAAATCTGGGTTGACACTTAAATGGTTAACAAGAACACATGAAAACTGTTGCCTTTAAACTTCTAAGACAAACCCCTGAAAGCCAGCAACAGCAGCATGCACCCAGTCTCTCATAAACCTAACCACAAATAAAGAAACACGACGAGCCAACCTGTTCAACATTCGTAGATAGTTATGCCTCTGGCGAGAACGTAGAGTCTTGTTCATCCACTGTTTGTATCTCAACTCGGTGCTGGCAATAACTTGTTCAGACACTTGATGGCACTGCGTGCTTATTTTACGGAGTACCACCAGTATTTCCAGGACGGGTCGTGGAGAATAAAGTGTGCAAATACGTGTATCACAAAGTTCGATCACCAGCCTCCAAAACAGGAAGAAATTGTTAATTTCCATCTTTTGTTAGCTCGATTTAACATGAGATACGTTTCATATTTGGTGCGGTTTAATCATAATGTTTTAACTCAGAAAACCTGGAAACATTATTGTTACCTCATGACTGAGAAAAAGTGAGGATCTATGCATTAGGGCTGTGACTGTGTTCTCCATCACTTAACTGAACATAAATGCAAAACTGCTGGTTATGAACACGTTTCCCATTTCAGATCAAAGAAATACAACCACAATAAACAAAACTGCCTGGCTGAAACGATATGCTGAACACATCAAATCACAGTAGGTTTGTGGTTGAAGCCTACCACCATAAATTCAATTCACAATGAATTAACATCCACCATAATAAAACTCACGCAAAACAAATGGTATTAATTAGTACTCACATTAGTGTGTGGTCTTTATTCTGGGCAGAACAAGAAGCAGACGGTATCTTGTAAAATGCAGGTGGTGAGGCCATTGTTTTAATCAACACCACACCAGATTATGCTTTGTTAAAGCACCCAAATATCTTTCTTCTGTCATATTCTAATCTGCTAAATATGTCACGCACTACTTGAAACACTACTCTCATATAAACGTTTCTTAATCTCCTTCATGCTTAAATTACCTCTGAGACAGCAAAACATTAATGACTAAAAGCAATAAAGGCAGAAAACTCTAAAAACGGTTTAACACTTCAGTAATTAGACTTCTTTTTCATAAATGAGAAAAATGCAGATTGGTGGGTAGGAAACAGAAGGCACACGAGCTACATAAGTAAAGCAACAGGTAAAATCCTCTTTGCACATCCTGCCCATGCCTAATGGGTTTGGTTATAAGAGTTTTGTTCCAACATATTCATGGGACTCTTGAGACTGCTGTAAGAGTGCCAATTAAAAGTCAAATTGTTTTGATCATTATTCTAAGTCAGATATAATTGGAACTAACATACCTAAAAGTCTGACAAGTATAACAAGGTATCTTCTATTTTGGAACCTTGACACTAAAGCATATAAGAAAAGAATTACGTAGTGACATATTTTAAATGCCATACACAGCTGTGACACCAAGCACATTAAAACAAACTTATGATGCAGTTTTAGCAATCAAAAGAGATTAAAACCAACTTAGTACATAAATATTTAAAACATTCTGCTTTCAGAGTCTGAAAGAAAAATGGTCATTTTTTTCATGGTAATTTCCAAATGAAATCTCTACTGTAATAATCTCCCAAATCTAGAATGTCTCATTTTCATTTTGAAGACGATGTTCAGCTGCGTTCCTAAGATTTTTCCATTAAACCATCAGCATTGTTAAAGAAGTGCATCCAACATTTCAAGCACTGTTCTAAAACCAGTAAAATGAGTAACTTGGGTTTGAGAATTCTTGTGTTGGGGTCCACATAAAAGCTGACAGCAGAAACTAGGAAGACACAACTCACCTCTCTGTTAGGACACTATTGATTTGATCATCTGAATTACAGCAATCTCGGGGCATATATTGCTGCAACTGAGATAAAATCTCAGATATCATAAAAATTAAAGTACTAGCTTCAGTATTTCCTTCCAACCTTCAAAACAAAACAAAAAAAAGAATATTTGAGATGATAAAACTATGTAGTACTTACTATTTCTCAAATGGCATAGATCAAGATGCAGATTTTCTGGACAGCAGCATATTTCAACATCCACTCTCACTCTCTGGTATTATGGTTCTTTTTCCTCTACCTTACCACATCATTTTCTTCCTCTAACTAAAATTAACCTTTTCTCAGTCTCAGAAGTCTCCTGAATCCCTCTTAATCCTCTATTCATTCATCAAAATCCTGCAGCATATTGAGTCTGTGCTAGATGTATTGAATTTTCACCTCTCAGCTGTAAACATGTACAATTTCCTCCAGTGAAATTTTTCAACAACTTCCTCCTTTTCAAATAACAAGAGAACATGACATTCTTTTTCTAAGTAATATCTCATGTAAAGTCTTCCACTGATTTGGTTACCAAGCCCTTTTCAGAACAAGCAATTATCTTCTGTTTTACATCCGGTGAGCCTTTTTTTTTTTTTTTTTTTGTGATGGACTGAAGCTCTAATTTAACTTCCTACAGCCCCTTCAGCTCTCTTCAGAAATAGAATATGAAGTCACTAACAATGTTTTTGTTGTGTTTCGTATGTTTCAGATGTCTTCTCATTCCCTTCAAGTTAGCACACTGTTCACAGCCTTTATAGTATCTATACTGGTGTGTATAGCACAGATTAAGCTAAAAAGAACAAAGGGGTCTTCTCACAACCCCAATGGTGTCTATCATCTTCCTAGTAAAGTATTTGAAAAGACATTTCACCATCTCAAATCCTATTCTTCATAAATATTTTGAGAACTATCTTTTTTTTAGCAGCATACACATACCCTTTAATTGTCTGAACTTGTTCCTCAGGCACTGCTGGCAATTCAGGCCATAAATGAATGCTCTTCATACATTCCAGCACCTCAAAAATGTATCATGAAAGATGTTATGTATAGTGCAGCCTTTGACAGACAGGACAACAAAGTCTACTTTTCTTAGTGGCTATTTTAGAAAAAACTGCAACAGGTAGTGAGTTACTTATTCAGTAGTCATAACTGTGTAAACCAACATCAGTTGTTAAGGTTTATATTAGGGCAAAAAGTTCTGATGTACATTTTCATGCTAAACCGTCATCTGAATACACTAATTTACTATTCCTTCTTCCATTTTTTTAGTATAAAAGATTAACTAACATGACATTTCTAACATAGGGTTTGAATGCTGTCAAAAATGAAAAGTACTAAGTATGTCCATTGCAATTCCCATCAATAGAGGAACATCTTCAAGCAATTCAATAATACATAAACTGATCAGCAGAGAACTACCACACTTGAAAGCAGATTTTGCTACAATGACAGAATCTTAATCAGCTGGCTTTCATACAATAAAAAGTTATAGCCTAATCCAAGATTCCTAAAGACATGACCAAATAGTGTTCCTGACATAAGAAAGCGCAAGGAGATCAAGAAAACTACAGAACAGCAAACATTCAAGTAAGAATAAAGCTATGCAGTGATCCAGAGTACAAACACAGCCCCAACTGCATCAACAGGAGCGTGCTTAAATTACATGTCATTTTAGCAAGTGTAAATTCTGAAAGATAAAACTAAAAAACTCATTAAAAATATGTAAGATTTAATTTTTTTAGGACAATCAAAGCATGAAGACAACAATTAGACCAATTTTAAGGATTCACAATTTTAAGGACCAAAATGCTTTCACAGCTGGAAGTACCTACCTGCTTCTTGAGTCGGGAAATTGGATGAAATTGAGAACAGTAGCAGCTTGCACAGTTCATCAGTGGTTTTATGACCATGTGTTCCTGATTTACGAAATCATAGACAATACACAACAGTTTCTTTAAACTGTCCTAATCATATGCAGACCTAGACTTATACTTAATTTTATGCAACCCACCTACAGTACTGAAGTCAATAAAGATTTCCAAACGTCCAAGGGCTGAAAGCAGTAATCAGCACAGTGAGTGTTAAAAGCTTAATTTCTTTGACACATTTTAACTATGAAACCTGACAGCAGCTGACAGAAAAGCAACCAAGTATTCTCTTAATGCAGCAGCATGCAATATATCCTGAGAAAGCAAAAAGAGCTGGAGCTACAACTAATAAATGGAGGATTTATCTCACAGACTGCTGTATGATATTGAAAGAAGTAATCCCAAATATTAACAGAAAATTCAGGGGAGCAAACTGAATAACTGCTGATGTTGAGAACCATGTACTGCTAGACAAAAAGTGTTCACAAATTCACAGTATGGAGGGTGTATACAAATCACACCTCCATTAGTGAGCACCATTACTTAAAGTGTCTCAGAGAAAGAAAATCTCAAATATTACACACCTCAGTGGCTGAGCTACAGCTGTTCTACAGACCTTGCAGATAATTCAGCAGATATTGCTAGGTATTGATATAATTTGACAAACAAAATTAAGTGGAATCATTGTAATTTATGAATCAACCATAAGAGTAAGAAGTGGTTAAGCAAACAAACTACAGTACAGTAAGAACAAGTAACTTTTTTGGAAAACTTTCTGTACTTATTTCACTACAAACTAGAATAAACATATTTTCACAATTTTTTACTTGGAAGAATACTTCATTTTCACAAAGAGCTGCTGTCAAATAAAATTCAGTCATAAGACTCTCTAAAGTCAGATTTGGCATCCCACGCAACTGAAAAAGTATTCTAAGAACGTAATAGTGATCCCTACCTTAAAAGCAAACATGTCTTTATCTGAGAATCTGCAGAGAAGAGTAATTGCAAATGCAACTATCTGATTAGCTACTTCTCTGGGAAATGCTTCCAGATTGATCTCTCCATGGCTTAAATGATCTCTTATACGTGGACCCTCCTGGTGGTTCAAGAAATCCCAAAGAAATTCCTGCGAAAACATACACCAAGCGTATAGAATTCTATTCTGTGTATATATGCATAGAATACCACTAAAAGATAAGTATCATACTTATAAGAAAGGGGCATTTAGATGATCAGAAAAAAACATGCAAACTCTGCTTGTAGCAAAAAAATAATAAAAAAAGGCAACTTGTCCGTCTTGGTAGCGTTTGCGGAAATTCAAAACTAACATACGTACTATTTCATAAGAAGAAACAACAGTTTCCTTCAGCTTTGTGTCACAAGATCTCCACAGCCCGACTGTCTTTGGCAACAGGACAATAAACTGAGGTCTTTCCTACAGTCTCAAAAGGCCTCTAAATTCAACAACCTTTGTTTTTATGTTCATTATCTGAGTGGCACGATGTGCTCTGATAGGTTTGCATCTAAGCTTTTGTGCCATCTACCAAGGTAGTGCAAGATGTGTTCCAAGAGCAATAAAAAAATACATTTAAATTTTCTCTGTATGAGGCATCACTTTCCTCCTGCTCCATTCAGATGATCTTCAGAAGCCTACAGACAAGTAGCAGAAATATAGCTGAGACTTCTATATTTCAGAAAGAAAGACAGTCTTATATCCTAACTCAATATAGCTTGCCAGGTACTACTTTGTATCCTTCACAATGAAAAAGAGTAAAAAGCTTCAGGTTCTAAGATGCTAGAGATAAGCCGTGTGAAATAAATGCCTATTAGGCATGATCATAAACATATTTTTAAATTTTAAAAGAAATAAAACAACCACAAGAAAAAAAAAACAAACTACCAAACCATAAAACTTTCAAAACACTTGCCATGGCAGGTTCCTCAAGAACAGCAGGAAGCTGGTTGACTTTATCATTTTCCAGATACTTTGCCAGCATCTAGAAAAAAAGTAATTTGTATAGAAATTTATTATTGAAAGCCAAAAAATCAAAGAAAAAACACCAACTAAAGTAATTACTTTCCCTAATTTGAAGCCAATACTTTTGGCCCTCCAGAATCAATGTACCTAATTATTACTGACAGACAATTAGATATAATTCAAAGAAGCTGTAAAATTGAGGATTTCTGCTTGCAATGTTTATTTGCATTTTTAATAACTGAATCTAGGAAAAATGACAGAATGCTTCTATGAGATGAAGAATTTCAAGATAAAAACATTTAGAAGAAATAAAAGTCTGCTCATTAGAATTTGTATTAATTTTGGTATTTTCTAGGGGATTCCAAATTTAAAATGTTTACTGTCCATCATCTTCTATTTAGAAAAAAATTAGGAACAATGGCTTATCCAACACAAGCATGTGCTTTCTGGTCTTTAGTAATGGAAAGCATGCATGTGCTTAAATTCTGACATTGATATATATTAAAAAAAAATATAAAATCACAAGTACCTCATCAAAAGTGGTGTAGAGAGCAGAAGGCTAGAACAAAAGACAATTAATATTATTTGATTTTCAAATGAAAACATTAACTAGACATGTATACCAAACTTGTATTTATTCATTTGCATGAGATACCAGAGGTGCATGAACTAAAAAAAAAAAAAAAACCCAAAACCCTTACAAATGAAAAAAGATACTTTTGGATTTTGTCCCAGGTTTTTTAAAATAAATATAACATGACCTACTTTTGAGCCTGAACTACTGTTTATGAATACTAACCTTCAAGTACTTATTAAGACCTCTTTTACTGGCAGACATCTTTACAAAAAAATTAAAGGCATTCATGAAACTCTACTGGAAATACGTAAGTAATGTTCCACAATGGATTGAAGATTTCTGGGGGAAAATCTGTAAACGTTTAGACACTACACTTCCAGAATGATTATTTTGAAAATATTGTTAGCACTAGATCATAACTGACTTTAGACAGTAATTTTACCTCAGCTGTTAGCAATCGATCTGGACATTTATTAGTTGTAGTGAAGAGCAATCGAAGTCCAGCTTCCAGCTGAGGAAGTAAGAGAATCACACAGTCAGCATACCTGAAAAAATAACAAGAGATACTCAAAGGGCTTTTCCCCCCTTATAAATATAATCCAAATGAAAATTAGAGCAGTTTCAGAGTTACATTCTCAGGCCAAAACCCCAGAACAAAATTCCTTTGTAATGTACTCTGTAAACAAACAATACATGACTACCTGCGCCCAGCAGAAGCTGACCACCAAATTCAAACCAGTTCAGAGACAAGAATAATGTACAAAAAGTTAGGCCATGGGAGAGGAAAACAAAACAATGTACTTAATTTCTTTTTAGCTCAAAATGTTAGTATCTGAAGATTTGTTTCCGCTTGCTTTGTAAAAATCTTCCTTTTGGCTACATCTGCAGTAGTTCTTTTTAGATTTCAAAATACAGTTTATAATCCTAGTTGGCACAAAATAAAGTAGCAAGTGCACAAACTTTCTGAGAGACCATTATAATAACGTGTAACTATACATTGTTAAGCAACAGATTTAGCAAAAAGCTTTGGAATCTACAAATGCTGCTATTATTCTATAAATATAATTATAGTTATATTCTACTAAAAAAATAATTTAAAATGAAGAAATTGACTGTTACCTGTTTTGCTTGAAAGCTGTTAAAGCTGCCATCCAAAATGGTAACATTGTTTTTAATACAAAACTGGACAGTTTCACTAGCTCTTCAGCTATGGAAAGTGCCTCATGATTAAGATCTGCAAGTTAGCAAAACAACATTGAAAAACTACATACAATCTATGATTTATTAAATTTTTATATTTCACTGAAAATCTAGGATTATATCAGCATCTGTAATGGGAGGCTTAAATGTTATCGAATTTATTTTAACTATGGAAGTACAATGACAGTCATGTTTAAGATCAGAAATTGAGTTTGCAAGATTGCATTTTTTGTGATAATATAAAATTACAGAGTAAAAACAGTTAAAAAGGTCAAAGCTGCTTTTTACTGAGACTAAAAGACTACCCAGCAACTAGACCCAGCTTCTGTTGAGTTGTTCTGCACCTATTTTGAATACTTAAAGTGTAATATATATTAATAATTCTAATCCAGTAAAAACAGTACAGTAGTATGAACATTTGAACATGAGCACATTTTTCCTACTTCATCAATTTTCTGTGCTGACATTTAGCATAACTAACATTTAATACTTCAATGAAACATCTACTGAAACTCACACTTAGGAATTCACATTATAAATATCCACGAGAAAGTTCAAAATGGCAAGTGCAACTTGACTGCAGTAGCTGTTTTTGAAAGCAAATCAACAGTTATAGGATTTATACTACGTTATCAGCTTGATCTGTATCCCCAAAACCCTGCCTCAGTTCTGTGAACAGAGGCAGTTCCACTGGCAAATTGATTATGTAGCACAAACTGACCACGACCACCACTGATACCAAGACTCCCCATATGCTGTTGTTGCTTTTAAAACAGTAGGAATAAACCAAATAAGGTCTGTAGCCAGGGAGATGAGATGATTTTAATTTGACACTTCAGATCCTTCCCAGAGAAAAGCATCAGTGTACTGAAGATGCATCACCATCCCTTACTCTGTTTCAACACTACCTTCCCTGTAAGATGCAGGGCACTCCTGCTGGGATCCTTGCAGAGGGAACCCACTAATTCACTGAATCTGGAAAGAATTAGATTTTGTAAAGGCAAACTAGATGACAGTTAAATGAAATAAACTCTCATCATGAAAAAACTGGAACAAACAGCTTTGGAGTCCTTTAGAAGCAGTAATATCAAATGCTTCACTGTGTTACAGTTGTTTTAGAATGCAGTATTTTTTTATGCAATAGTCAGTGGAACTGCTTACATACTAAAAAGTTGTCCTACAAGCATGAGTGATTCATCTGACACTGTATAAAGGTATCTTAGTTAAGATTCACTCTTAGAACTGTGGAAAAAACATTATTTTCAGCAGTAGTTTTGGACCAAGAAACAGTAACAAATATAGGATACTAAAAACTTGCTAATGGCTTAATACTTGCCTGGAAATACCTCAAACTCCTCCAAACTAGTGAAAATCACATAAGGTCGATGTACTAAAACGCATTTAGTTTGCAGAAGATATGCCTGTAACAACTGTCCCAATCCTGCAGTTAAAAAAAGCAGCATAGCACAATATCTAGGGAGAATACCATAATATATTAGAAAAGCTTATACAACCAAATCTTTTGTAAAGAATCAACATTTGGGGACAAAGCGGTTTTTTACTCTTTCAAAGAAAATCCAAAACCTATGCTCCCTAGCTCTTTTGAGTAGGGGCACTTGCATTCACAAGCAAGAAAAAACAATGCAGAATTAGGAAAAGAGCATCACTCTATTCTACACTGCCTGCTGCTTTTGCTTCTCCTCCTCCCCCATTCCTCTACCCATTGTTCCAAGTTATACATGACTGCCCTGACAGACAAGGAACCAGGTTTCAAAAAAAACCCTTAAGCTTTCTTGCTTTTCTGGCTAGTAAAAAAACCACGGGTCATAACACTGACCAGCTTTATACTGGCTGAAGTATTCTAAGGAAATCCATTCCAAAAGAAGCAGCAATGGCAGGCGAAAACTGCGAGGATACTGCCAGAGGCCTTTGGGTATTTTTTTTAATAATATTTTTCAGTAAGAGCAGTAGGTTTTACTAACAACTATTCAAGCACTCTCAAGTCTGACCGGTAAGGAAATGAGATTCTTTTTGGTAACTTACTTTGCAGGAATTTCTTGTGGGGATGCAAATCCATGCCACAAAACATTACGAAGATTCAGACCATATGGAGATCCAATGAATATCCTCAGTACATTCATCTAATTAATAAACATGAAGAAATGTATTATTTAATACATTGTATCTTTCCTTGGCAGACAAATTCAGAACTTATTGAGAAACTACAATGTCTATGGTCAAGATGACTGGCCACAGCTTGTCACAGTAACAGCAACTCATTATTTGCAATTCCTAGTGTTCTCTGAAAGAAAAACTTGCAGCTTTCTTGTACGTGTTATAGAACATAATACAGGAAGAACAAAACTAGGTTTAGACATTCCAAACTGTTATGACAGGCAAACAAATGAGATCAAGTTTAGCTCTTACTGCCTGTAGCATAAATCCATCATAATTTAATACAAATTAACATAAAATACAGAATTTGCATTCAAAGCTGTATTCCCAGATCACTATCAAACAACAAGGGAAAGCCTGGTTTTATTTTTTAACTGTAAGAATTGAACTATGTTAACATTCCATCAAAATTCAATAAATAATCCTTATAATACTACTGGACTGGCTATCAATATCAGCTTCTACAGTTCAGATCCAATATTTTGTACTAACAAAGAATTTAGATAAAACTGTATGAGAAAGATCACTGTTTACACAAGAGTGTAAGTATCATCAGAATTTTGTTATTATTATTTGCTTGCACATGGGATGAACAAATTAATTTCTCTATTTTGAAAAATTCTAGTGTGGTAAATGTTATAAAGTATCACATGACACTTCTGGTAAAGGGGAACAGCTTATCAGAAGCAGCCAGTACAGGATACTTATTTAAAAGTACCACAACTCAGACAACTCTACAGCTTGCTCATGCCCTTGACAGGTATGTGAAATTCTATGTATGTAAGTTTTCCTGTAGAAAAGCAAAGAAAAATATAAGAACTATTTTTGCCACATTTTTTGGCCCAGACTGTAACATGTATAAAATGAAAGTTTTTCCATTATACTACAGAATTTGCAAACTCTTCTTCAGTGCAAGCAAAGGCTATGCTTGGAAACCTACCATTTGGCAAGAAGAAAACCAGCTCAGCATGTATTACTTATATCAAAACTATGCACTTACTACAGCTTGTCCAAACACAACCGCAAGCTGCTTAGAAGCAAGCAAATCTCTTAGAAGGAAAGGACAATCTTTATCAATCAGTAAATACACCTATTAAAAAAAGAAGAAAAAGAGATAACATAAGTAATTCCATATACTTCTTTGTATTTCAAACATACAACTCAACTATTTCATCCAGTGACCATTTTCATTATTGTAAAAACACTAACCAAACAAAACCCACCAAATCCTTAAAAAGGCTTTGAATTCTGTAACTTAATGGCAAATTAAAATTTACAGAACGTATCAGGAAAGAATGGATATCCTACTTAATGTCCCCATAGTTAGGATTTTCACAGTGTTTGTACTTGTATTGCTCTTCTCCTCAAAAAAACAAACAAACAAAAAAAAAACCCTAACCCACACCAAGAACATGTAATTAAGGGAATAAACTCTACCCAGGACACCACACTTCATTCTTACTCTAGACATCCCTAGGGTCTGTCGTTGTTAAAGCAAGGAGACTTGTGGTTTGTCTTCTGATTCTAGCTGTTCCTTAAACTAGACTTCATGCTAGTTGGGCAATCTCAGCATCTTTAGTCTCAACTGCTATGAAGCCTTCCATTCTTTCTATTCTCCCTGATGTTTTTTTTCCAATTTTTAGCAATTTTCCATTACTTCAAAATCTACCATGCCTCATACTTGGGCAAATTGGTTTGTCTAGGTGTGAATTAACCCACATCTCCTTCTCCAGAGTTCCTCATAGAGATTTAACAACCTGCTATTTTATCTTATCTGTGGGCAATATACCCCATCAGCCAAGCCTCTTAAAACAGCTGTTAATTCCCTTCTCCCTAACCTGCATGGCCATAAGCAGTGGTGGCATCTGTTCATGTGGTTGCAGTGAAGCAGACCAAAGAACTGATCAAACTGAAAAACAAAAATGGGGGCAGGGGAAAAAGGTGGGAAGGTACCTGGACCTTCATCAATCAATGGATTCATCAATCTAGCTTGCTAGCAGGCCTTTAAATATTTGCAACTCACATAACATATAGAATACCAGCAAACATGGCAGATGGCTGTCAAGCCTGATTGAACAAACTTCAGCAGTGCTATCACCAAATGTTAAACTATAGATGAACTCATGTTCCATCAAAAAGGGTTCACAATATAAGTTTTTTAACATCAGTCAGAATTCCTAAGTCTAAGTCATATTGCATATGCACTCCTTGCCTCATGCTGGTCATGGAACTCCTGCAGCATTACTCTTTAAACTTAACAAGAGTGCGTACCTTTACTAACTACTACAGGGTAAAGGAAAGATGGAACGTGTTAGCAAAACAAATGTTCAGGACTACAAGATGGATCCCAGACCCATCCAGCTGATCTGTTTGGTCAAGAATTTAAGTGGCCAGCTGACTTCTAGATGTTTTTGCAGCACAAGAATCATGTTGAAGCATTTAAACAGATGTACACTCTGCGAACAGAGCTCTGAGGAAAAAAGTTATCTAGCAGCCTGTTCCATCTGCATACTCCTGCCTCTCTTCACAGAAGTTACTACATCATCAGATCTACTGCAGAAGGTATGCTGCTCCCTCTTTCAGTTAAATAAATCGGAGTAACAAAGACTTATTATACGTATACTGATGAAGCCAACTTTCCTCTTTAATAATGATTCATTAGTAACAGCACTCACACAAGCAACTCTACCAGCACAGGTGAAGGAGCCCAAGAAGATTTTTCCATTAGCACAAGTGGGTCCAGAAAAGAACATCTGTCCAACTCAAAATACAGCTGGGCTGTTAGGGTACTACTACAGCGTAGTAATAGAGACATTACTACAGGGTAATCTCACTTTTTCAACGTGTAATTAAATCCAAGAGCTCATTCCCATCTTCTAAAACCAAATTGCAATAGACTCCTCATGTTGGCACTTACATCACCCAAGGCTCGCTCCAAGCATGACGTTAGTTTCATTAAGCCAAGAGCAACTTCTGTAGCTTGTGTATATTGTAGAACATCAAATATTTCAAGAAATAACTGTATGGTGGGGAAGAGGAAGAATGTTGTGTTAAATATTCAGAAGGAACAATCAAATTGTCAAAAGCACAGAGAAACCTAAACATTTCTCTGTGATAGTTGTTATGCAAATGCAGAAAGAAAACCATGCCATGAAAATAAAAATGTAGATGCCTGTAAAGGAAAATGCCTTAGAGCATCTCCTATATTTTTAGTTGCAATGTATATTGTGCCTTACATCTATAAAAATTATCAACAATAACTTTACACTGTAAAACTTGATATTAAGCACAGATTATCAGAAAAACAAAATCCTACCATCTTACGTGAAAACAGGCCCACAGCACCTTATGTTCTCCTTGTGATAACTTATATAAAGTCTCATTACAAAGTCAGGAAAACTAAAAGCAACTGTATTACAGAGAAGGACAATTAATTACAAATTCTAAGCATTGTGGTTCATTGACATATCTGTGTGTTCTTACATTAAACTTCCACAAAGGGTTCATATGCCAAAATACAAGTTGTCAACAGACACTTCCGTACCTCTGTGCAGTTTGTCCAGCGCAGCCATAACGCATACTGAATTACAAATTGTTCCTTGGTCAGAGATTTGAAGTGCAAATTAACAGATTCACATACAGGTCCTAATGATCGTATGCTTTTGATATAATCCACATTTTGATCTTAAATTGAAAAACAGAAGGTGATTAGAGTACCAAACTTCATGAAGGTCCAATATTTTAAAACTCACAAGGAGTAAAACCTGCTACAGCTTCTGTACATATTTAGCACAGAGGATTTTACCCAGACTATTTTAGCACAACTAATACACAACAATTTATTGTTCAAAAGACCACACAGGTAAGATACAGAAAAGCAAAAGTGCTTTTTGTAAAGTAAGATTGACTACCTTCTCCAGATAAAAAAAAAAACCAAAAAACCAAATCTAATGCAAGAAAATATGAAAGAGGATTATCGTGTTCTGGTTTTGCTGAAATGGGAAGAACCTGCTAGAATACATAAATTCCACATAATCAAACTGGAAGCTAGTGCAGGCTCAGAGATATCCATCAAGTTGCATTGCTTACACCTTTTAAAGAATGCAGATGGATGTGGTACCTTACAGAGTGGTATCATTGCTCCTCTTTGGTGGGATACTTTTACATGAAAATAAATTCTTCTGAAACATACTGCTAGAGGCAGAAACATGTATCATTTTTACCATCTCTGGAAATTAATAACAGAGCTTGCAATTTGACAAATTAACATTCAATGAGTTCATCAGGGCATAAATACTTTATTTTGGTTGAAAAGCAACTATAAACTGTTCTACCTATAGAAGGCAAACCAAGGTATAAGCTAACGTTGGGGAAACAAAGCCAGAAGCAACAGTAGGAACACTGATGGCCCCAGACTATCTTAAATTCACTGCAAAAGGGATATAAAGAACACAGAAGAAAGCAGTTATGAGGTACGAAAGAAGCAGAACTGAACCCATTACATACAGGCACATGAACCTGGGAACCAAGATGAATGAGGAAGCAATGGAGCAGCTGCTTATGTAGCACAGGTAACATGAGTCTTGGGAGCCAGCAAAAACCAAATACCAAACATTGTATTTGAAATTATTTATTTGAATTTATTGATGCATTTGAAATTTAAATTAAAAATTTAAAGCCCTTTGTAGATATGAACTGTATGTACCCTAATCTGCAGCAAAGCCAATGCTGCACTGTAATAAAATATTATACTAAGCTAGGACTTCTATGAACTGTACTGAGATTCTGCATCAGTCTAAAATGCATCACTAGTACAGCAGGTAAACACCAACCTGATTCAAGGTAACACACGTGCTCTGTAACAGCTTGCCAACATACTTCACCATTTTCAGATAAAATATTATTAATATCATAGGTGTCCTTCTTCTCAAATCCGAGTTTGCAAATCACATAATGCACAGGTGGAGAAAGACAAGTAGTGACCGAGTCTGACAATGCCATCTAGAACACACACACACACAAAAGGCCTTGCATTAAGAAAGTAGATGAGAACAAAGAAAATTATTACTAAAGTATACCCATAAGCACAGATATACAGATAGCAATACTGCATCCATAAAGAAGTTGTTAAGGTTTGCAATGCAACTTTCATATAGGCACATGATGAAAGGAACTCTGAGCAGAACCACCTTGCAGAAAACTGAGGGGAAGAATTGCCCGATCTGCATCATGTCAGGATAATGTATTTCTGAATGGGTTTATCTAAAAAACTGATACCATGATAGATTGAAGCAAAAGATCCCTGTTTACATATAACCGCTCCATCTAATCTCTGAGTTTGCATGGAAAATGATGCTACTTGAAGCAAAACCAAGAGCTTCAGTCCTTATGACGAGCAAAATCAAAGGGGGGGGGGGGGGGGGGCAGGGAGCAGGAGCAGGGGGGAGGAATGTGTGAATTCTGTATTGAATTGGTAGCAGTGGTAGAACAATTGAAGCATAAACGTTGTTTGTACATTAGCCTAAACAAAGAAATGGACTGATTCAGAAGCACACATCTAAAAGAATTTACAAAGATAGAACTGCTCATGCTTAACTATGAGGGAAAATGCTTCTGATTTTAATAAAGTGTCACACTCTCCCATTAATAAAACAGAACAGACAAAAAAATGTTTGAAAATAAAGTACCATACAAAATATTAAAAAAATCCATTAAATTAAAAACATTTTTTTCCTCTTTAATTAGGTGGTGGCATTGACCTTCACAGTATGTACTTTCTGAATTCATAGCTTCAAGGAGAGACTACATATTTACATGGGTAACAGCACAGAGCAAGTACGATCGCTCTTGCAAGGAACCAGTAATAGCTGCCATCAGGAGTACCTTATCTGCTATTAAAACAAAAAATAAAAATCCAAAGCGTTCATGAAACATGTACTCCAGTCCTTCACCTAATTATTCTGAGGCTCCTCGCGTTCCGCTGTCAAGAGACTGGAGGCCAGAGCAAAACTTAACTCCCACGGCCACCCTTTAGCGCCTGAAAGGGGCCAGACACGGGCAGGCAGCTGCCATCTCAGGGGGAGAACGTGGCCAAGCCCCGACTTTGCACCGGTGACCGGGCCGCGCCTCACAGCCACGGCCGGGCCCCCCGCCACGGCCGCCGCCGGCCCGCCGCCCCCCGGCCACAGCACCAGCGTTTCCCCAGGGCCAGCAGGGCCCGCGCAGGGCCGAGGGCGGCGGCGGCAGCAGTCCCCGGCCCGCAGCCCCCCGGCCCGAAGCCCCCGGCCCCCCTTCGCGCTCGCCCCGCCCCGCCACGGCGCCCCGCTGCCGCTACCTCCGGTACCGCCGGGCCAGCCCGCCCTACGTCATGACGCTGGCTAGCGCGCGGCGTCACGCCTGGCTCGCGCGGGAAGGGCCCCGCCCTGGCAGGGGGCTGAGCGCGAAGGCGGCCTCTCGCCGCGGCCCGTCGGCGGGGGCGGGGGGTGCGAGGTTCGGCCCCGCTGGGCTGGGCCATGGAGAAGCGCTCCGAGATGCCGAATTTCGCCCCGGCCCCGAAGGGAGGAAAGTGGCGCCGGGGCCTGTTGGATAAAGACAGATTGAACGGCCGCCTGGGCGGGGGCGGGACGGCCCCGGGGGTGAGGAGGAGGCGGCGGCGGCGGCCTCCCCCCTGCTGTGGCGTTCCCCTGGGCGGGCGCGTCGGCCCGAGGCTGCAGCGCTTCAGGCGGCCAGGGAAGGAGGGGGGGTGGCCCGTGTGCGTAGGAAGGCTGGTGCCGTGTGTGGGAGAGCGTGGGGGGCAGTGTGCGAGTCAAAGGTGAGTGTGGTCTGGTGGAGGCTTGTCTGGGAAATGCTGTTCCCGTGGGCTGTACGCCCGGTTTGGGATAGCTCGTCCCTTTTCTGCCACGCTGCAGCTGGTGTGCCGCATTAGGCATGGGGAGGCAGAGGTTTTAAAACTTAGCCAAAATGAAGGTAAAAAACAGCCAAGGGAGGTCTTCCCTTTGGTGGCGCAGTCTCTCCCGCTTGGGCTGCTACTGTAAGTTCCCTAACGTAGGTGTGCCCTTTTTTTGAAGAAATAACCAGGAACTGTTTCTTTAATGCAGCTATTGCCTGTTCAAACAGACTTACTAACAAACATTATTTCTTTCAAATAGTAAAAGCTTTCTTCTCTTGGCATACTTAGTTACATATGTCCAAGGTTAAGCCAACACAGTGGAACTCAGTAACATAATACAGGCTTTTGTATAGTTAAATGCACAGTCAGTTCTTTAATTTTTGGAAGATTCTTTCACAAAGGACACAAATACTATACGGAAATGTAATTGCAATGTTGTACTAATACTTGGAATCACAGTATTTGTATTGTGAAAAACAGAAGTATATCTATTAGCCTTTTGTGTAGAGATATCAATAAGGTTTTTGGTTGCCTCATTAGTAAGTGGCTTCTTGCACATGAGCAAATGATTACACAAACTTCTGTCACTAAGAGTAGCAGTTAAATTTGTAAGTAACAGCATTGTTAGTGGTATCCTATAGAGGTGAATTTTCTTCCATCTGTAATAGTACAGGCCAAAGGTGGTGTACTCATGCTGAGCCATGTTAGCAAAGAATTGCTGTTTGAATTGTGACTTTTTTCACAGGTTAATTTCCACTGATGTGGATTGGGATGCTGATTTGAGCAGCTCAGCTGGGAGACTTGAGGTGGTTTTTATTCTGTTAGGAGACCTGTGATGAGCAGGCAAGGGCTGTAGTCTTTATATAGATCTGAATTTCAGTTAGAAGATAACGAGTGTCCACAGCCTAAGTGCAAATGTGTTTTCTCCTTGTGTTTTTAGTGTAGTATAAGTACTATTCAGAGTCTGCATTGTTGTCATGGTATCTACAAACATCTGTAGCCAATTTGCGCAAGAACTGTTAACATCACTGCTTTTTAACAGAGTTATCTAACGGTAACGAACCAGAGGAGAGTAGCTAATGTCCATGGTGTTGACAGGGCTAAAGTGATTTCATAGAGAAGAAACTGCACTGCTTCCCTGACTCTCAGACTCCTCTGACTGAAAGATTTGTGAGCCTGGGTAGTGCATCTTTTCAAATAATTCTCATGAAACTTGTATATTATCCGGAAGTGTATGACTTTTTTCCTATACTACTTAGTGTAAGCTTTGCACTGTGGTGTTGTAGCACCTTTGTGATCTTTTCTGCTCTTCTGAGCAGAAACTGATGATTTTCTGTCACCTAAGTTCTAGCTGTAGTGGGAAGTGGAGTGAAGGACTGACGAGTCAGCAAAACTTGGAAGTGGTTAGTTAGGAGTTGTGTGGTGTAGAAGACCACTGTCTGTAGCATTTGTTATGATCTCATTGGTTCCATGTGCTTTTCTGTCTGTCTTGTTTTGTTACTGTTTTACAGTTCTGTTCTAAGCCAGCCATGGAGGACAGCAGGTGAGTTGCTGCTTGCATTTGTAGAGGGACAAATTTTGTTATGTACATTGAAGGGAATGATAGTATGCAGACTGGGTGGGGAGAAAACATGGATCCTCAAGAGTTGTGATGACAAATAAAAAGAATTATTACTCTGTTTTTAAGTGCCAAGTAAAATTACAAAGCTTGCAAATTGGAGCATATTTTTATCTCTTTATTAATGAGCAAATTAAGTCATTAATACATAAAATATTTGTTTACTAGCTTCACAAGGAACAAGGACAAGTAATATGATGTAATAAATTAATGGGAACATATATTTTGGGGTTTGTGTATGCTGTCTGAATGAAAAGCTTGAAGTTGTAGTTAACAGTCTTGGACACAGATGTTGATATCTGTGTGTTTTTACCTAGAAAATTCAGTGTATTAAGAGTGCTAGTATGGTGTGTCTGATTAACTGAGTTTCAGATGAAGATACCTATTTCTTTTTTGGTAACGTATTCCTAGACTAATTGTTTTTTTTCTTCTTAGCTGTACACCATAAGTATTATTTAGAGACTATTAAATACTAAAATACTGGCATGTGATGTGGACTTTTTTATTCTTTTGCACAGATGAAAGGAAAAAGTACACAGTCAAAATATGAGGCTTTAAGTATGGCTCCAATGGAAGAAGAGTATTTTACTGATTCGATGAAAGCTAAGCTATTGATGTTCAAAGCTAATAGGGCAAAGATAAAACATCAAATACATACAGACTGGAGTCACATAATAAATTTAAGGATTATTTAGTAAGAGACAAAGCTCAAGTGATACTAATGGTATAGGGGTTTTTTAATTGTAATTTTATTGCAAAAGTAGCTTGTCTTGCAAAGAATATGTTAGTGGAACACTGTACATTGCATAAACTTAACATATGCATAAATCTTTGTGGACTTGTAGTTTTGACACACAAATGTAGTGTGAATATGCTCTGTTTTGTAAAGTGCAGAAGGCGCTACGCAAGTTCGCCACTGAGCACGTGCTGTTAAGGTTGAGCTGAAGTTTCCTAAACCCATACCTGTTTCTAAATGAAATTGAACTACAACACAGTTAAAAACAGTCTAATCTGCCAAACATCCAGTTATCCAAAAAATCTTGACCTTGAATTTGTGGAATTCTACCCTTTCAATTAGTTCCTCTAATGCCCCATGACCTGCAAAAAATACACTTGGTGTCCTTGGTAGACTGACTGCCACCTAGAAAAATGAACAGATTGTTCTCTGTCAGTTTTGCTTGAGATAATATGTAGCTGTTAATGACACCTTGCATAGTTAGAACCAGCTCTTGTACTTCAGCTGTCTGGAAGGCATGCCTTGAATGTCTGGAACAGGTATTTGTAGTGCTATTTTCCAGTGAACTGAGCCCAAGTGAAGAGAAGAATACACTCCTGATTATTAAATGGAGATTGGCTGAATGTGTTTGTCACTTTTGAAAATTAGATAATACATTTTAGAGTAAAAGTAATGCAATCTTTGCTGTTTGAGAGCATCCATCTATGTTGACTATTCTGCTCATTAGTTCTTCTAATGTTCTTGTGATGAAAATGACTGTAAAAGCTTTTTTGCAAAAGACTACCAGGATGAAAACTAAGATCTTTCAAAATTGTTTTTGATAGAATAAACTTCAACAAGCCAAATATGATGGAGTTTCTAGTCCTTCCTTGTGTGCTTCAGTCTCAGAAGAAATATTAAAGGCTGTGAAGGAATTGGTATTTGATCGTTACAAGTATGTGGTATCCGTACTAATTGTGGAAAAGGCAGGTCAGGCAATAAATAAACACATTACCCGCAATATCTTTTGCAAATTGAAAATAGTTTTTATAACTGTGTGTTACGTACTAGGTGTTCATCTGCATTCAGCAGCGTAGCTAATTTGAGTTGGTCTTGAAGCCAACTCAAGGTTCTTTATGGAGAGTAATATACCAGGCGATGGTTTAAGGTACTGCTATGATTCTACCTAACCCTGTGAAGCTGGTTGTCTTTTTTTAATTCAGTAACAGTGGTAAGCAGCCTGTGCTGCTCTTCCCTGTCAATGGGTTATTACTGCTGTGTGCTGTGCCAGTATAGTTACATGTCTGCTGTGAGTTTTCTTTTTCCAATGTACTTTGATATCCAGCTGGGTCATCACATCCAGTGCAAAATGCTGTGCAGTTGTAGTGTGGGGTGACATGGAAAGGTACAGGTGGCAAGGAAACGGATGGAAACTCTTTCAACTGTAGCTGCTACCAAAGGTGCTTCTGGCACTATAAATTAACATTAGTGATCTGAACTTGGCACACCCAAAAGAAAAGCATTCTTAGACTTTCCTGTGTTGGATATAAATTTGTATGTATTGCAAGCTCCCATTGGCATTCAAAACACTTTTAGGTATCTTGCGGAGTGTCAGAGTGTACTTCTGTTTAGGAGTGTTCATCATCAGCTCTTAAACCTCGATGAAACCATACCTGGTTTTAGCGGGTTACATGAAACAATGTTTGAAGGGTTGTCAGCTTCAGTAATGAAGCTGGTCTGAGGGGCCTGCATCTACCTGCTACTCTGGTGCTGTCTCACAGCATGCTGCCTCAGAAGTTGTACTTTGACAGAGGAGCTGAGGGTTAAAAGAGATTCCTGAAACGGTCCGAGTTAACTTTTTCCCTCTGAGGAATGTGTTTATTCCAGCAGTCAATTCACACATTTTAGCTTTGAAAAGAATTTAATCAGAAAAGCAGAGAGCCCAGTAAACAGTCACAAGTAGACTGGTGGAGTAAGCTGGAGGTGGAGGAGTGGGGGACGTGACACCTTAGTTGTATATGTTCCCAAAACTAGTGTCTATTCACATTGATTTTGAAGAGGTGCTGTTAGAGTACATTAAAGTGCTAACAAGTGAACATCACAGAGAACTGAGTTTTTGCCGTAGAAATTTTTGGATCTGTGGGGGTGGGAGTTTCACTGTGAAGCAAGGATGTGTATTTCAACATCAAACAAGACTTGTTCATTCTCACTGTAATTTTGCAATTGTTATTTCTGCTTGTAACTTTCATAATGCAGTTCTGTCAGCATTTATATAATACTGTGTTCTTTAAACGAACAAAAAACTGTGCAGTATATAGATTCACAGTTTTTTCTTTTCTTTAGGTTGCCAGCAGATGGATCTGGGATGTTCAAAGAGACACTTGGATTTCAGCTAAATGTGAAACTGAAATTAGCTTAAATATAAGGCCCAATTCTTAGATTTAGTAAGTCTTATTAATGCTGCCCTAGGTGGAAACAATCCCTTGAAAACACCCCTGACCTGGAAGGACTATCTTGGTTTGGTTCTATTTCATGCCTGTTTTAACCCAGTGATTAAAAACTCGGTCATGCTCTCAGAAGACTTAACCCAGTGGACATCCTTGAGGTTACTGCTGGAAGCTGTTAGTCCTTATCTATGCCAAACAATACCAAAATGGGAAATTTGCTTGCTCCTCTGTTCATAGCCCAGCATGTAAGTGTCCACCAAAATCATCTGAAGTTAATGTGCTGGCTGTGCATGTCAGTGACAAAGACTTACATTACCTAATCGCTCACAGATCCATCACAACTGCTAAATATGACAGACATGAGGCAGAATCCTTCTGGAGCACAAGAAGATTGAGGATCTCTAGGCAGTGCAGTGCTGGTACAGTTGTTTTGTGCTCAACCTGTGACAAGACACTAACAAAAGCAGTGGCCAAGAACTAAAGAAAGCAGAACATAACATAAAGTAGCCTGAGGTTGCTCTGATAGTTGAGGCTGAAATGAACATAGGAAAGATCCACAAACATGGGCAATCCAATTCCTTCTTCTTCTGGCCTGTCTGCAGTCAGATTAATTTTGGATAAAAGTGTGAAGAAGTGGAGAGGCTGCAAGTGGGCACCAGCCTCTGCCAACCTGGCACCAAGCACAGACCCACCAGCCAAGAACCAAGCTTCTGAGAGTCCAGCAGGCAAGTTTGTTTTAAAACCTGCATTATAGTCTTTATAATCCTGTTCTTGATTGTAGCTTTTTGAATTGTAAAAGCCTTTTGAAAAAGGTCTGATGAAAAATTTATTACTGAGAGTTTTATAGCTCATTCCAGACTAAACAGCTTATGCCCCAAAATACAAAATAATTCCACTTACTTTTGGGCATCTAAAGGAGGAACAAAAGTGAGGAGCACAATAGGCCTACAATTTCATTCCTGTTCAGAGAAAGAAGATGCACATATACACTGATTAAGTTGAATCTTACTAGTTTACAAAATATTCCTTAGAAATACCCTTGAAATGCCTTAGAAATTTCTTAGAATCACCCCTACAGTGAAAATCAAGGCTATTCTGATAATCTGCAGTTGTGCATTTTATCCATTTGGATGATGTGATAAAATGATTATATCCTTGATATGAAGTCAGCCATGTATTAGTACATCAGTAAGATGTGTAAGCCTGTTATTTATCTCCCAGACCAAGGCCAATGAAGAATGGTTAATGCTTGCCAGCACCTCCACACAAAAGGAAAACTACATCTCAGATGCAATCAGAATTCTGCTGCTGGTCTGCGAAGGGCTGAGTTTTGCAGTGTTCCTAAATGGACAACAAAGAGCTCGATATCAAGCAGGAGAGGGAAGGAAACAGGCACTTTTGTTAGAGAAGAGGTGATTTGTTACTGTGAGACAAGGAGACTCGCTTCATGATGTCTCAGAATTCACAGGCAGGAAAAGAGACTCCAGCTTTCTCCTAGAGACTAGGATTTCTGTAGAAAGTTTGGAACCCTTAGAGAGCTCATGTGTCTTTGAAGAAGTGGACTGTGAAACAGAGTATCAGAGCTGATGCTCTGCAAAAGTGTGCTTAAGACCTCAGCATCAGGTTTATGAGGTCAAGAAAACGTGACTGCCAGGGCTCCTTTTGTTGAAGGGTAACTAACAGAAAACTTGTGCAGAACGGCCAAGGAAAGAGAGTTCGGTAACCTGTTCATACCTACAGAGGCTGTGGAGCATGACGGGATGTGATGCCTGGAGAAGGTTCAGCTGTGGAGCCATAACAATGCCTGTTCAGTTTTCCAGATTTTTAGGATTTGCTAGTTTGACAGATTGGTTTTTGAAGCTGTTTGCAGGGGCAGAGCTAAACAGTGAGATGCCGGCAGGCAGGCACACAGATAGAGTCATTTCTCTTACCTAGTTTCTCTGCAGCTTCCACGCACACACTGGGATACGTGCCCACTCTGTAAGTAGCAAGCAGGATGAAAGTCTTTGTCTTCACAACTATCAGGCCTCCATCTGGCTAGATAGTACGGAAAATTGGTAAAAGGTTACAAGGTTCTAAAAAAATACATAGGTATACATATTTGCCTGATAATTTGGGCCAAATACAGGCATTTCTTTGCCAATATACCTATTTTCTTGGGGGGAAAAAAAAGGCAAATTTGTCTTAGTCTAAGCCAGGATGCAGATAAACAGTGATAATGTTCTGAAGACTGCTGACTATTAAAGCAGGTCAGTCAAATGCTTTATTATATTGCTTGTTCTCACTTCCATTGATTCTTGTGCTATTGTACAGCATTTCAAAGAAGTGTTATCCTAGTGCTTGATGTCATATGCAAAAGCATGATGAACTGATTTCAAGGAGAACATGACGGGTCCTGCACCTGGTGTTAGGGAAATGAATGGTGTTACCCATTCTATTTGTATTAAACAGCTGACACTTGTGTATCCTGCACTGATTTCATTCCACACCTGCTGGGAAGGTAATACAGAGAAAGAAAGAAAGCAGCATGTGAAGGCTTTCTGCTTGTGTTAAGGTATTAATGTAACCAGGCAGCAAGGGAAGGAAGTAGGAAGTCTCCAAATTTCTCAGGATGGCTACAGCTCTTGTCAACGTACATTCTGAAGATACATGGACTGCTCATCTGCATGGACACATTTATAATACGCCTTCTTGAAGCAGAGTCCTCCTCTTCTAACTTGCAGTAAGTTCTTGTAGAAAGTGTAGATAAGGTTTAAAGCACTCTGTGGTGGCACCTGTGTCAATACAGCACAGTGTAACGGACCAAAAATGCACCAATTTGCAATGATGAACTGCTTTCCACCCTCCCATTGTTTTTGATAGTTCATAAAAATTATGATGTTAAAAAAAAAATCTGTGTGCTTTGAAACTAGACCTAGTTCCTGTACAGTCCACTATATTTTCAAAGTCTTATTTGAAACTATCTGCTTAGTCTGCCATTACTATCTGTGTAGGCCCGTTACTCAGTACCACGTCTCTAGGTAGGCAATGTGCCTGTAGTGACTGGACCCAAGGCAGAGCTCACCCAAGGATGCCAATTTCAAATACTCTTTAAGTCTTCAATGGGAAGTGTAACCTTTAGCCGGTCCAGAGCAGATGACCACACCTCAATGGAGCAGTCTGCACAGGTCAAATCTGTTCATGTCAATGACTTCTTGGGCACAGTGTATGTGTAACTGGGTCACTGGTTTGGCAGATTTATATTTAACTGGTTGGATAAGATGATCCAGTGATCCCTCCTGGCCTGAAATTCTTTCAAGTCAGTGGAGATGGTGATAATTAACACCAGGTGAGGACTTTGCTCTGCACCTCAGCAAGTAATCTTTGCTGAAAAGCCAACAGGCTGGCATCTCTGAAAGCTGTGGTTTATACTTAAGATCATTTATATATTAAAGATTATGTCACTGTTAGCTAGTGGGCTAATGGCTCGCTCTGCTGAAAATCTGTCTCCGGGGATGGGGCTATCTTAACAAGGGCTTCGTCTTCTGAACGTTCTTCTGAGTGTGCCAAGGATAGCAGTATGCACCCCTGGAAAAACTTCCTGGAAGTGTTTGAGAGCTGGTATCATGGGGTTTAGGAGAGGAAGTGGTACCACCTTCCAACGACATAAGGGGAGGACTGTGGTGTGGGAAGCATTTCTCAACTTCTAGAAAGTTCACAGACTTTGTCAGGGAGTAAGTATTAGTTTTGCCATATAATATGATATGACTAGAAGTGCTTTTATTTTGCTGTTTATCAGCTGAAGCACAATGAAAACAGATAAACTACATATATGCCAGCAAATTTAAGGTGCCAGGGAGCAGTTCTGAGTGCTGTCAGGACAGTCTGGGTGGTGTTTTGGCCTGAGCCAGTAAGCACTTTCCCAAACAATTCTGAGGCACAGTCTAAATTTAGAATGGCCCAGGACTGCTCCCCATAGGCAACCTAGTACAGCCACTCTGTTTCAGGGTTATAGTTATGGGCACGGCGTATTCCATACCAGCAGGTCTCAGTGCCAGAGAACAGACCTACGTACATCTGCTTCACTGGTGGAGTCATTGAGTGCAGAGTGGTTAAAAAGGACTCCTTGAAAATGCCAGTTAAATGGCATCTTTCTTCTGAAAATCAAAGATGTGACGTTAGCTTCTGAACACAATAGCTAGGCTGCACGCCTGTAACTCAGTCTCTGAGGTTGAAAGAATCAAGTGTATTTAGTAAAGCGCTGTGCTCCCTGCCTTTTACTGCTACTTTGTGCTCTAGATTCCCAGAGTTTCTACCTCTGCTTCACTTCCCTGGATGCTCTTGGATCTCTTACGTTAGTAAAAGCCATAGGTTGATGCACAGACTTGTCTTTTATGTCAATGATAGCTGCGTTTTCCACATGCTTTGTTCTGATAAGACTGTCATTCAGCAAAGCCTGCAGCTGGTTCATTTTCCTTCTGTTCTGTAAAAAGAAATCGATGTATAAGTGTTCATTCCCCTTCCCATTTATACTGGAAACCAGATCTTCCTCTGTGTGGATTCAGGAGTTTCAGCAGAAGTAATGCTAGGTCTCAGATAAGCAAAATAACAAAACAAAAATCCTGAAAACAAGAGAACAGCAGAATAGACCAGCAGGAAAATGGTCACCTTTCTCAGAAAGGACATAGAAATCCAGTTACATTTTTATAGTGTAAGTATTTCTGGGTACTTTTTTTCCTGGCATTTAATTTTCCTCTCACTGACGAAACTGTCCACAGTGAAAACACTAAGAAATGAGATAAAACTTGCTACAACCAGCAGATCAGAGCAGAAATAGGAGGGCTGGGGATGCTTCTGGGGCAGGCTTGACACAACCCCAAAATTACTTTCTTTTTAAATGGTCAGCATTAACATGGTTATTGTTAGACCTCTGGGTTGCTGCAACACTGCTGGGGTGCTGCTTGGGAATAAATCTTACGTTTCTCTCATGGGATGGTCTCTCTGGCTGTCTGCATCAGCAACAACAGAAATCAGATGCTGATTAAACCTTCAGAGAATTGTCACCAGGCATCTTCTTTACTTCAGCCCTGCCCAGCCACTAGGTGCTAGCAAAAACTGCAGGCCAACAATTCTGTCCGTGCCCCTGACACTAAGCACATGGACACGTGCTCAAATCATAATTAATTAGCAGAAAACTAGTATTTTTATTCTCTCTAGAGTAAAGCTGTATCATGCATCAGGTTTCAGTATTAGTTTTATGAAATCAGTATGACGTGATAATGTATGAAATCTTGTGATGGAATTTAGTAAACTAACTCTGGATAAACCTTGTGGCTTTATTGCTACGTGATCTAAAAGGGTTTATTTTAAACGAGGGTATTGGAAATGGCGTTAATATTGCAATTAGATAAAGCTGCGGCTTGCCAGGCAGCATAGGGAACGGCCCGTTAGAAGGACATCAGACTAGAGCAGTTACCGTTCAGCCTGAGCGATGGGGGGGTGTTCGAATCGCAAAGCAGCGAGGCGAGGCCTGCCGGCGGGGTGGCGCCCGCACGCCCGGCCCCACCAGAAGCCTGGCACAGGCCGCGGGGCGGCACGGCGGCGCCAGGCCCTACCGCTGCCCACAGCCCGCCTCGCCGTGCCAGGCGGCGGCCGGGCCGGGGCCCCGCACCCGGGCTGCCTCACCCTCCCGCCCCGCGCCAGGCGGCTCACGGGGCCGCGCACGGCCCGCTCCGCCCCGGACCACCGCCCCGCTGAGGCGTCACCAAAGCAACCCGCCCCCTCCCCCCGCTCACCCCCTGCACCTGCGCGCTGCGCCGCGGCTCCGCCACTCTTCCCATGGCGCCCCGTGCGCTGCCGGGGATGCTAGGAGCTGTAGTCTCCCGGCCTGTACGGCATAGACCTGGGAGGGCGCCCGGCCCGGCCCGGCCCGGCCCTTCCTTTCAGGCTCAATGCTGGAGGCGGCGCGGCCTCTCGCCTGCCCTGGAGGCAGCCTGTCCTCGCTCCTGATTGGCTCAGGCACCCAAGCGCTCCTTTTTCTGATTGGTGGGAAGACCACGGAGCCGAGGGGAGGGCGCCCAGGTTTGGGTTGCCATGGCAGGGAAGGACGCTGGGCGGCCTGGCGCGGAGGGATCCGTCCGTGCCTCCGCCCGTGCCTCCGCCCTGCCTCTCCTCAAGGACGGTAGCCAGCGAGTGCTGGCCCTGGAGCCGGGGAGTCGCATCGCTGTTCCACCGAGCGGCCCCTGCTCTTTCCGAGAGGCTAGGGGTGAGGGAGGTGGGACTGTTTTCTCCGGCGGAAGTACACAGGGTGCGTGAGGATCAGAAACTGAGTAGCAGGCGCTGCCATCTTGCCCGGGGGGGGGGCGTTACCATGTGGCGAGGCCGTGGCTCCCACCGCAGCTGCTTCCCGCCTCCCCTGGGATCTCCCGGAGCCTCGCGGGAGCCGGTGAGGGAGCCCGGAACGGGGGCGAGGCGGGCGGGACGGGCGTGGGGCTGTGCTGCCGGCCCTGGCCTCCCCTCGGCCCGCTGGCACTGGCCTCAGCAAACTGGGTCCCTGCGGCCTGAGGGGGCCCGGCCTCTCCCTCTCACCGGCGTGGCCGCCATCGCAGCCTCCCAGGTGGAGGGGTCAGGCCCGTGCCCGTGGGCTCTCCCTGTGCGTGCACGTTATCTGTTAGCTTAGCATTTGCACAAGGTTCTGTTCATAGAGCTGCCCTGTTTGCCCTAGAGGCTGATTCTCTCCTCGTGCTTTGGCCTGGCGCCTGAGGGAATTGGAGGAGACCAAGCCCCCGGTAAAGGCAGCCGGTTGTGGTTGCAAAGGGTAACATCTGTGTGTGCTGGGGGGATGGTGAACACATGGGCCTACAGGCATGACCTGTATAAGGCTTTCCTCAGAAAGTGGTTTTTGAGAGGACTGAGGCATGTGTGAGGATCTTTACTGTCACAGAAATGACTGAAATCTGTCTTCTCAAAGCTGCCACAAACATGCGTGTTTGGGCAGAGTCTGTGAAAGGGAGAAATAGTGTGAAATAGGGACAATGGACATCGATTGTGATTGTATATGTCTGCTCAAGGAATGTGGGTGTGGTGACTGGTCACGGGTGTGGTGTCTGGTCACATAGTCACACAGCTTTGAGGAGACACCTACCCTTCTTCCTCTAACAAAGGGGCTATTTATAAAAAGGATGAGAGACATTTCAATGTTATCTAGAGGGAGGGAGTTCTAAGTCTTCTTGCTGGAGAAGATCAGATGGTCACAAGGACATGAATCACCTACAAACCTGCAAGACCACCACATTCCAGGCAAAGGACTGATAAGCTAATTACCATACAAAGCGAGAGTAAGCGGGTTTAGGTAACGAATATGTATATGTATTAATTGAATATTCATTTGTTTTATTGTATAAATGTGAGATGGTTCGTCACTTCGGGCATGCACGCTTGTGGTGGAGCGATCTCCCGTGCATCTGCGCGCAATAAACATACCTACTTTATAACTTTCGAGTTATAGAGTCTATATTCCGTACGTCATTTTGGCGAGCCAGGCAGGAGGATTTCTGCTCGGCTGAGGGACCAGCTGCGGAGCGGACGCTCCTAGGCGCGCCCTGGGAGATTTCCTCGGAGGAGCCTCCTCTTCTCAGCTGTTCACCCGGGAGCAGAAGAAAAACCCCTGGATCCACGGATAAAACGGTATGTTTAGAAATGGGGCGGCTGGTGAGACGCACGGAGACGTCCGGCGTGCAGCGTAGTCCCCAGGAAGAAAGGTACCTTTTTTTACTGAACAGGACTCATGAAGCAAGAGAAACTGTCTTTAAAAAAATTACTGAGACGAAGCTGTACTGCTGACAGCAAAGTAGGATGCAGATATATCTAGCAAGACATTTTAGGCAGGGTTATTCTCAGGGTTTGATCGTAGAACAGGTGTCCTAATACAGAACAGCCAGCCTGCTCACAGGCTTTAGCATTTGTTAGATTTAGCTACTGTTAGATTAATTTCAGATCTTGTTTTATCCTCTCAGCATTTGGAAATCCTTTACTATATTTCTGTGCTAACATGTGATTAAACTTTTAAGACCTGCAAAACAGCTGGTGTCTCATGTAAGTAGGGTCTGCCTTTCCCAACCACAGAGACTTGGCATCTCCTAGCAGGAGTCCAAACAAAACAAAGGGAAAAAAAAAGATTAATATTCAGTGGCAACTTGAGTTATGACAACTGGGGGGGGAAGAATATGCAGCTAGAGACTACCACTTATTGTTTCTTTAAGGCGGATTGCTACAGCAGACACATTTTCTGTGTTTGCTCTATTTTGTCTCTTCTCTTATCCACGGTGATGAGAGCAAACATCTCTTTTGTGCTCCCAGAAAGGCTCAGTCTTTCTTTGTAAGATGGATGGAGTCTTAATACTAGTTACAGAAAACAGATGGAAAGGAAGCTAGTGCGGTGGGTTTGTTTGTTTCGTAAGCTTAGAAACTATTAATATGTGTATTTTCTTTCATCTTAAGCTTGTCCAGGGATTTACAACATCCCTATCTCAGAAGAACAGAACTGCTTTGAGCGGAAGGAAATCTGCAAAAGATGGCCTGAAGCAGAAGCTCGTGACACCTTTGCAGGTAGGTAGGATATATTGCTTGTAGGAAGGTGTGTTGACTTGTCTTAATACCAAATTTGTAGCACCTCAGGTATCTGGATGTTCTTAAGTCTTCACTGTTTGCCTTTTTATTTTATATGAGAAATTGGTTCAGTGCTAATCGGAGCATGCTTGCTGTTATTTATCTGTGTAGGTAATACAGTGCACAGTGTCCTTTAATCACTCATTGCAGGATGAAGAATAAACTGTGAGAATCCTTTCCCTGCTCCTCAGAGACCATGAGGTCGGGTAGGCTTTACAGCATTCCCTGGAGCTTAGTAGACCTGGGCCGACTGGAAAAGGGGGAGATCATGTTCAGAGCAGGGGACTTGTCACAGGGAATAACAGCCTCCATGGCAGGCACGACACTGCAGAAGCCACGGGACACGCAGACAAAAAAAATCTTCATTTCCCAATGGAGAGGGGCAGGATACCTGCTTTCCAAACCATGTTGCAGTGTCCCAATTGTAAGCCTCTATTTTACTCTATGTCTTTTGTCTCCTCTGTATAGAGAAGGCAGGAAATCATGTTAGAGGAAGTGCCCAGTACCCTGCCATAATGCTAAGGCTAGTATTTATTTCTGGTTTTGGAAACTGTCTTACAAGGGCTGAAAAAAATACAGTAGAGGATTCGGATGTTGCGACCTATTGCACTGTGAATCTTTTAGATTTCCTTGTGTCTGGTGAAAGAACAGAATCTCACAAAATCATGCAGGAGGGAAGGAAATCCTTTGATGCCATGTGCGTTACATTGCCTTTTTTTCCTTGCTTTGGTTTGGACTGGATTACATGGCAGAAGTGAGGATTTTCTTTTTATGGAAGCAGGTGGAGTGAAGGACATGAGCTTGCAAGTTTGAGGAAGGAAATTTTCAAAACTTCACTGGGCAAGGCCCTGAGCAATCTTGTTTATGAGGTTAGCTGTTCTTCAAGCAGGTGGGACCGGATGACCTCCAGAGGCCTTTCCAATGTGTGCTTTCCTGTGGTTTCTGACTCTTTCAGTCAGAAAAGACAGGAAAGCATTTCTGTGAGGAGGCAGGAATACCGAGACAAATGTGTCTATCGGTGCATAAGGGCATGGAATATGAAATGAAACGAAGATGTAGATTAAAGACTTCACCTTGAACCAATGGTAAGAGATTTGAATCTGCAGTCTGGAGAGATCAGTTGGGAGTCAGATAGCTTTTAAGAGTTTATGCTGTCCAACCCAGCACTTCAGTGACACTATCTTGTACAAAAAAATGTTGTTCTCTTGTAAGAATACCTAATTTGGAGAGTTGTAGATTCTTTTAAATAGATGTTGCCAAAAATAATTGAAGAACATATTTTTTCATAGCTGAAAGACCTGTCTGAAGAGTGTGGAGGTCAGTGTCTCTGCAGAATTAAGCTTTTCTTTTAGTCCACTCTTTACCTAAGTAATTTTGTGAATGTCATATTCTGAAAGCAGTGTGTCTCCAGTGAATCTGAAATGAACAGAGGTTTAAATGGAAGATCCTGTAAAGGGCATTTTGCCTCTGTGGTTCTACTGTCTCTTATAAATAGATCCAAATACACTGATGCATGTACAATAATGGAGATAGAATTTCCTGGCTGAAGCTCAGAGTTGGTATGTCAGCACAAGCTTCATCTCTTAAAACTAACTTTAAAAAACACTAGAATGCAACTTTCCTATGGTGGAATATAGCAGTTATTTGAAACTGACTTCTGTGTAATTGAAAAAGGCACAAAGGGAAGAAGTAAAAGTCAGGAGGTGGAATCTGATAACTCTGAAATGTTTTCAAAGCTGACAAGCATTCTGGAACAATTTGTGAAACGCTTTGTTCTCTGAAACAAAACGTGCTGTCCATTGCTGATAGAGATGAGGACAGACAGTTGCTGTCAGAGGGATAATCTGACTATAAACGTGATACTTCATCTCTCTTGCTGTGATAGGAAAATGCTGCTGGTATCAGCACTTCAAATTCCTTTAGAGATTTGTTTTGTTGTTTGGTGGGAATTGTAAGAACGCTAGGTTTTTGCTGTTTATACAATAGTTCTATAAGTTTATGAATTTTTTAATGTTTCTCCCAGACTAGGCTGATATGTAGTGTGAATAACTCAGAAACTCCCTGGCTACCAAGATTTACGTGTCCAAGACTTGTGAGAGAACATGATCAGCAAAGCCCTTGGCAGGTGACTGACTCTTAACATTCCTTCAGCTGTAGATTCTACTGTGAAGAACCAAGGTTCAGGACACATGAAACCAGTACATGTAAGTGGGATCCCAGAGTATTTGAGTGTAATTGAACTCCTGTCTTGGAACTGCCCACCTAATAACACTGAAGTGATCTGGTTGGTCTGTGTGCCAGGACTGCCATCCCTGGCATGTGCCTGCATTCAGTTGTGAGTCCTCTTTGGCAGGAGCTTTGTGCTTTAGTCTGTCCCTCCTAGGCATGCTCAGAAATAGGTATTATAGGAAGATGTGTGTGCTCTGTCCTTCCTGTCAGCTTCTTGTAGGCTGAGTCTGTCTAGTGTTCAAGTATTGTATGAATCTTCCAGAGGAATCCCAAAAGTTAGTGCTGGTTAGCAGTGTTAGCACATTCAGAAATTATATTGCAGCCTGTTTTACGTATGCACGAGTAGGCTGCTGACTCAGTAAGCAGCAGCCTGATAGTACAATAGGTGCTTAAACTGTGAGTGAGTGGAATTGGACCTATATCTATATCTTTGTTCAGAGTGTCTAAATCATTAAAATCATGGCTTTAAATTGGGATATCCCCATCTCCATTGTTTCATCTGTGTGAAATGTTGTCCATCTCCTATCCTGAAGTATTCTTGACAACTGCTACAAGGATGCTTTGTTGCACTTCGTGCACAGAAATAACGAAGCATCATGATGTGAAGATGCTAGGTGAACTTCTTACTGTTCTATCCCAGGTTGTAGCTTGATTGTGGAACCTAGATGAGAACCTGATCTTTGTAAAGCAGGTTGGCTTTTTATGCAGACCTATATCTTTTTTTTTTCTGTTTATCCAGAGGTTCTCAGCACCAGCAAAGAGTGGCGCAGAAAATACTTTAGAATGCAGTAGACGTTTTGGGAAGGAAAATAATACCAAAGATTTGCTACCACAGAGAGACTTCTGTCGTGCAAAGGTATGTGTGTAGGAATGAAATGGAATGGAAGGAATGAAGGGAGGAATGAAAACTGGTTATTTTCTAAGTCCTGTAAAATCTGGGATATATTTGTCATTGGGAAGGGGAACAAAGAACTCTGGAAATAGCAATCCAGTTTTTGGGGGGTTTTATCAAGCCTTGCATCCTTTTGAGACAGCTTTATTGAGTTCACTTCGGTATGTGGAAAAGTTTCCCATAAAACCTTAAAACAAGCTTGTGACTAGTTAGAATCATGGACTCATGGAACAGCCCAGGCTGGAAGAGGCCTCTAAAGATCATCTGATCCAACCTTTCATGGGAAAGGGACACTAGATGAGATTATCTAGTACCCTGTCCAATCACATCTTGAAAATCTCCAGTGATGGGGACTCCACCACATCTCTGGGGAGATTGTTCCAGTGAATGATTGATCCCACTGTAAAAATTTTTTCTTATATTAAAATGAAAACTTTCCCAACGCAATTTATACCCGTTGCCCTTTATCTTCTCCATGTGGCTCCTTGTGAAGAGTGCGCCTCTGTCGTCTTTGTAGTCAGCCTTTCAGTACTGGCGTACTGTGATGAGGTTCCCCCTGAGCCTTCTCTTCTCCAGGGACAAGATACCTAACTCACGCAGTTGAAGGAGACCTAACTCCTTTGGTTCTGTAAGGACTCTTCAGAGGTCTATCATCCAGAAGAGAACTTTTCACCTGTTCACCAGTGTGTGTTCTGAGTATGTTCTGCTAGTGGTTCTTCTCAGCTGGAGAGATGGCCATGTCTCCCTGGTGCTGTTACGGTACTGGTTTTAGAAAGGTTCTGTGATTACGTGAGGTAGATCTATCAGATGTAATGCAACATGCTGGTTGTTTCAAATAGTAGGATGAAAGGGTCTTAAAACATGCCAGAAATTCAGCTTTCTCCTTTCTGATTTGCTTTTGGCTTGTTTTTTTGTGCTGCTTGTCTTTTCCCTGCTTGCTCTGATATATGATGTCCTGCTCATCTCAGGATAAAGCTGCCTGTTGGAGTGTGAAGCTGGTCAGTGGGGTCAAGGCATACATGACTGGGAACTACACTGCTTGTTGGGATTAAAAATTAGTATTAAGTACAGGGCATAGCAGGCTAATTTTTCATTCTGTGCATCAAATGGCATTCCTTGAGTCTTGTACTGCCACTGGCATGGTAGACAGTGTGTGATGTGCAGAAATGCGATGACTGTAGCTCAGTTTTTAAATGGCATGAGAAGGTCACTGCAGGGATGACTTTGAATTAATCTATGGGAACCATGGGAGGTAGGCAGCAGGTCAAACAGATAAAGTGTGAATGTTTCAGCCCTGCCTCTGGCTTAGTAAGTAAAAAGCCAGTAAAAAGTAAGTAAGTAAAACCAGGTCACTTGGGGATTAATTTGTGTTGGTATGAATATTTAGTATGGATATACAAGATAAATTTTGCTGTGGAAATAATTTTTTTTGTGAACTTGTCATGGTTTAACCCAACGGGCAGCTAACCACTACACAGCTCCTCACTCCCCACCCCCTCCAGTGGGACAGGGGAGAGAGCTGGGGGGGAGTCGGGAAGAGGGGAATTAATGGGTTGAGATAAAGCCAGATTAATAGGACAGAAAAGGAAGGGAAAATAATAATTATAAAAGAATTAGAATATATAAAACAAGTGTTGCACAGTGCATTTGCTCGCTACCCACCGACTGATGCCCAGCCAGTTCCCAAGCAGCAGCCCCCAGTCAGCTTTCTTCCCAGTTTATATATTGAATGATGTCATATGGTGTGGAATATCCCTTTGGCCAGTCTGGGTCACCTGTCCTGGCTGTGTCCCCTCCCAGCTTCTTGGGCCCCCCAGCCTGCTCACTGGTGGGGTGGGGTGAGAAGCTGAAAAGTCCTTGACTTGTTGCTAAGCAGTGTTCACACTAAAACATCAGTGTGTTATCAACATCATTCTCATCCTAAATCCAAAGCACAGCACTGTACCTAGCTACTAGGAAGAAAATTAATTCTATCCCAGCCAAAACCAGGGCAACTTGTGGCTTATAAAAGCTTTTGATTGACTCATGAAGAAAAGATCCCTCTGGTTAACCCATGGAGTTGGTGCTGCCTGATCACAGGGGAGATACCCCCATTGCATGTGTGCTTTAATTTCACCTGGAGGGACTCCATCCCCAAGTGGTAGCCAAATGTGGTTTGTATTCCTTGTCCTTCTCGGCCAGAGCACAGGAGTTGCAGTAAGAAGCCACATGTTATAAGACCTGCTTAAAAATGAAATTGACAACAGCAGTGTGTTGCAAGGGCTGTTCTTAAATCATGTTCTAGTGTCCTGATATTCACAATGCAGGGAACAGCTTCTGCCTATCCTGATCTTCAGAAAGAGTAAAGTGAAGATGATGCTAGAGAACTTGGCTGATGTCACAACAGTAACAGAGATTTAAAATACAAATTTGTGAGCAGAGGCAGCGGTGAGGGAGTTTACTACTTTGGAGGGTTTTTTTCTGATTAGCTTTCCTCTTATACTTCACTGGTTTCTTCTGTTTTTCCTTTTACACTTTTATGAATTCCTTGGGGTTTTTTATGATTCCTCGATTTATTTGATTGCTATTTGTATAGCATGGCTATATTGAAAATGAAGGTGTGGAGAGGTTCCTTGGCTATCTTCGTTGGGCACACGTGAGCAACAGTAGGAAGGACCAAGTGGTGGTGCAGTCGCAGTGAGGAGCCGCCAAGGAGATATATGGTCTGGTCCCACTGAACGTATACATTCCAGTTCTTCCAGTGCTCTTCTGTTGCTATGTTTAACCTAACTGTTAAGAACAGGTCTCACAAGCATATGCCTGCCTGTGCTATTCTTCCAGCTGGGTTGTGGTATAATAATGCCATTAATCACAACACAAGTCATTATGTTGAATTTGAAAGTAATTCTAACCCTTATTGTAAGTCCTGCTTTTACTTCATGTATGTTTTGGATGTTTTGTTAGGGAGCACCTGATGAAGACATTATTGCTTCTGTTCAGTGCATCTTGGACAGAGAAAGTTATTTTGTAAGGGTAAGAAGTAGTTTCTCTTTCCTCATTTGCTGTGTGCTTTCCTGCATGTCAATGTTTTTTTCCTCTCCCTCAGTGATTCATGAGAAAATGTTAATTGTATCAGTGAAAAACTAAATCTGTAAATACAAGTTACTGGCCTCAGTCTTCTTGGGATAGGGCTGAAATGATAACCCTAAATATGAGCTTAGGAATCATCTGTCTTTGACTTATGTGCCCCTCTGCACCTAACATTTGTTCTGTGGATGATGGTGGGCCTGCAAATGGAGGGCAGGAGTGCTGATCTGATCTAGCAGATTGCCAGTGCTGCAGGGACAATGTCCTTCTCCTGCTGCCTGTCTTGCAGTCCGGGGCTTATCAGAGCCCTGCTCTGAAGTGATTTCAGTCCACTAACCTGGTGGGGGAAAGTGAATGATTTTCTGCCAGTCTTGCACTACAGCTTAAAAAATTAAAGTCTGAATGCCAGAGCTTGAGCCAGGGGGAGCCTGGAAACAAGTGTTAGGAAGTGGAGAGAGGGAAGAGAAGAAAGAAGGGCTGGAAAACAGTCTTTGCAGCAGTGACCAGTCAGATCACATCACCCAAGCTGCATGGCTTCACCTATGGAATCTTTAATGTGGTTGGCCAACAGGTTGTATGGTTTTTATTTTCAATTTCTGTCTTAGGAGGTGGACACATATTTGAGGCACAGTGATTTCTTAAATCTGAGAAAGAAGGAGATCCTGTACAAGAAATGGCTTGAGGATGTTTCAGAGCCACTGCTGCAGAAAATTGAACACAAAATGGACAGCCAGTCAAGCAAAGAAATACAGAAAAGGAAAGAAGAACAACTCTCTCTCTATTTAGACTACTGTAAAAAGAAGGTATGGAAGAGAAGTAAATTTCTGTCAAGGAGAGCGTTGCATACAGAGGGTGTAGACAGGATCAAGGTTTTAGCTGTTACTTGCTGTTCCACTGAGTAGCCTGGAGTTAGGTACGCTTTACCTGTAACTTACTCTTTCCAAGGACTTCTGTAACGGTGACACATATCGCTACAGCTGTTTAAGTTCACCATCTGATGGGAACTGCATTGTTCGTGAGCATGTGCTGGGATCTGAATGTGGTGAGATGCCATGATTTAGTGGATTTCCCTCTGTGGGATGGACCACTTAGAGGGAAAACCTTGAGCCCTTTCAGCTGAAACCAAAGGCTGGGTCTGTGAGCAGGGAGTATACCATGCTCTCATGTCTCAGGAGTTCAGCTAGAGCAGTACTGCAATATGTTGGCAGAGCAGGAGTGAAACAATTTCGTGGCCTTGGATGCTACTGGTCAAGCTTTATAAAAGAAAAAAGGTGGGAACAGGGAGACACAGACAATTTTCTTAAGTCTGCGTGCATGTTAATAGACCCAGCTCATGGATTTTGTAGTTCCACGTGTTTCAGTACTCACAAAAACTGCAGTCACTGTAGGAAATACTTGTTGGTTTTCTTGATTTTGCTCTGCTGTTGAGTGTCAGATCCCATGACTCAACTTTCTGCAACTTAGGAATGGATATATAGAGCAGTTACATAATCTGCCACAAACAGAATAGTATTTTACACAGAGCAGGCTTTTGTTGTCAGTGGAAACCACTGCATGTTGGAGTTATGAGACTGTAAGCAAGCTTCCCATCCAGAAATGAAAAAGCCATTGGAGGTGTGTTATTTTAATGAGAGCAAATTATCTCTTTTTCAGAGAGATGTGAAAGACCCATGCATTTAAACTGCATGTAATAACAAAGAGCTGAACCAGCCGTACTGCTGAAGTCCTGGGATGTAGGATATGCTGGGTGTACTGTACATATCTGGGTCTGCATCAGTCCACCTTGCAAGCTTCTGTGTCAGGTCAGGACTTTGCTGGGTGTCCTCCGAAAGCAGTGGCTGGTGTACTGGGTGGGATGTGTCCTTCTCCCTGAACAAGCCCAGCACCAGTGATCAGCCTCCACCTTTTCTCCTTGCTCTGTGGTGTCGGTTCTATCATCAGCATGACTGAAAAGCAGGCTGAAGCCTTTCAGAGTAACAGGACAATTAATGTGCAGGACAGTTAATTTGCATAAGTTTGCATTAATTGTGGCAGCATATGATAAATTTTGCAGAACTTAAGACAATTCTGTGGATTGGTTAATACACTGATTTCTGGCTGTGCATTTTTTCCCCACTCCCTTTTTGTCCATTTTCTCTTGCTCTCTTCCCTGCTATTTGGCTTCTCCTTGTCCTGTTCCCTGGATCTTCTCACCTTCCTGTGCCTCTGTCACCAGTCTGTTCCCTCTTTCTGTATCTATTCTGCTTTCCTCTCTGTCTCCCTCCACTCAACTCTTTTACTCCATCCCCAAGTCTCACTACTTTGCCCCTTCTGTCAAGACTTCTGTCCAGTGCTGTGTCTCTCTCTCCTTGTTGCTTCTGATGATTCCTCCAAATTCTCCACTGTCTTCTGCTTTTCAAAACTGCTTTCTTCCCCTTTCCTCCATTCTCCTCCTCCCCTCTAACACTCCTCACTGTCCTTCCAGGCTCCTCCATCGCAGTCTTTCTGTCAGCTTACTTTTCTGCCTCTTTTTCCATGCCATCTGCGCCTTCCTCCTTTACCTCCCTTCCTTGACTCTCCTTTGTTCCACTGACCTGCTTGTATGTGGGGGTCTTGCCTTAAATCTGCCTCCTTTTCACCCCCTTTCTCACCTCCTCCTTACCTCCAGCCTCAGGGGTGTGGATTGCAGGTGCATGATAAGCTGGTTGGTCGCTGTGTGAAGATAGCAGCAGTGCTGCTTTTCTTCTGGCACCAGCAGATGTGCACACCGAAGCCTGCAGGGAGGAAGAAGTTTCCCTGGCATGGGTTGCTGCTGTGTTAGCCACAACTTAGCTTCTGGTAGTCCAGGGTACTGTGGGCATTGTATGCTGAAATGCTGCAGAGTAAGAGACCCTTTTGACTCACTTTTAAGAGCAGGCTGTTACTCAGCTTTCTGCCAAGGGGTGTGTGCGTGATAATGCATCGACTGCAGGAAGGGATCAAACATGGGGTGCACTGCAGAGCACCTAGCACAGCTGACTGAGGTCTCAGCACATGTTGTGACGGGTTGGTATGTAGTAATAAACCAAGTGGTGGCACTAAAACTCTGCAAATTGAGGCATGTTAGGGCTTAAAGCTTTCCAGGGAAAGAAACAGGAGACAGGGGGTGCGGCTGCTGCTTGCTCCCTGGGAAAAACGGCCAGATCCTGGGGAGCAGAGGCCGCTGCAGAGGCAGCAATGTTCATGCTTAGCAGTAGCTGAAACCCCATGGAAGCTGCCCAGGTGTTTGCTGAGTGTCTGGGAACAGCAGAGGCCCTTGGGGCCCAACTCACTTGCCCACCTTCAACATAGTCACATCTTAAACATACTGCAGATCTCACTTTGTTTGGTTTGGACTCTTGCAGTGCTCCTGAACTGTTCAGGTCAAAGTATGGCTTTTCTAAATCTTAACTTGAAATCACGTCCACAGATTGCCAAAAAGAACTGTGTACGGCTGAGATCTAGAAGGCCATGGGCTGAATGCTTCCTTCCTTCCTGGGACCCCCCCGAAGAATCATCTGCACAAGGAAGCTGAAAAAACTATCTCCAAGGTTTTGGAAGAATGACTGAAAATATTAGGGAGAAGTATTTTACATGCTTGCCCCATTCTTACTATTCTTAGGGCATTGTTTGTGGCCTCTGTTCTTTTATCTTTCCTTCTGGTTTTGTTTTCTCCTCTGTACAGCTCTTATTTGATGCAATTTAGATGAGTCCTGGCTTATTGGCTGTAAACAGTTTGGAGACAAGTGGTTGTAATTGACCTTTCTCAGCATCAGGTTTGATCAGTGTGTTGACCTTGGTCTCTGTTCAGCTTCTTGGTAGCCTGTTTGATCAGGTGACCTTTGGTCTTGGCCTCAATAGTGAACGCCAAGTGGGGGTACTTGGTGTTCCCTGGCTAACTCTGGTCATAGGGAACTTGAACTGCAGGATTTGTTGCCCGCGGAGTTCTTGATGAGACGGAGCTGTGGTCTGGACCATCAGGTATGGTTCAGCTCTTTACTCCTCTATACAGATAGAAAAGCAGGCTAACCACGGGGCTTGGAGCTCGCATCTCGCAGGCCAGTGACCTGCCCAGGGCTATGGCCGGTGAGGGCTCTGTCACTTCATTTTTTTCTTTTCTTCTCAATACCTGTTTCCTTCTCTGTCAAAACATTTTCCCTTGAATGAAATTCCCATTTTCTTGACAGCCCTAGTATTTTAGCTTGTAATTATTTCTGGATGCTTCATGAAATCATTTATTACATATTTATGCCCATGATAAATTAAAATGGGTGGAGGAATTTTCCTGTGACATTTCAGTCACCTTCTTTCTGAGGTGCAGCGTGTGAAAATTCAGGCGGCCTTCTCCCCGCCAGCTCTGGTGCTGAGTTCGTAGCATGCCTGGCTGTGTAGTACCTAGGCTGGCTGCTCTCTCACTGGTTTATCACTAATAGCTTTTGAGACCTGACCCAGTACCGGCTTCTCCCACAGGGCTACGTGGCTTTGGAAACTTATGACCCATCAGAGTATGACCCGTTCTTCCTGAAGACCCATACGGACTGCTGGAAGGTGGGATGGCCGTTACCCCGTGAGGTTTAGAGGCACCCTTTGACCAGCAGGAAGGGCAGGGTTAGGAGGCAGAGCATGTTACTGACATGCTGCTATGGGGCTGGCGTACAGCAACACATGATGGTCTCATTAATAAATACAGGTCCCACCTCCTACTGCGTTTAAGCTCAAGAGTGTTTGAAAAGGGTTTTCACTGGGAACATGGTTTGGATCCATACTAAGCCCAGATCTGGAGGCACAGTAGGCAATGGCAGGGGGATGTTTGTTTTCCTTATCTCAAATTCATTGTGGCAACCTGGGAAGTGTCATGTCTAATGAGGGTTGGTGAGCTCCCAGGCAAGCTGGGTGTGTGCTTTGTAGAAGGAAATAATCTGACAGTTCAGGTGATCTTTACAGAAGCTCACTGTGGTAACAAAATAGAAGAGTTAGGTTGGACTGACACAAATCCATGAAGTAAAAGTCTCTAAATCCCTTCTGGGTGCTGTGATCCCTTAGCAGCTGTGGGGACTGAGCTGATACTTCATTGCAGTCATGTGCCACGCAGGGTTCATCAGTATCAGCTGCCCTCCAGGAGCTCAGCTCTCATATCTCTGGTCTAACTTTGTGGCAGAGTTGTTGAATGCGTTATGGCCTGCCTGAGGAGCTGAGATGCTCAGCACTTCTCAGGCCACTCAAGTCTGTGTCTCATGGTTTTACTCATAAAAAATGAGGCTGATGCTCCTTCCCTGCTAATCAATGGTACTTTGACAGTCATCTCCGACTTTGGTCTTTTGAGGCTCTCTGACAAAGTGCTTGTGTTGGTGCATAAGCATGAAATAACTGTCTCTGTCACAGGTTTCAATACCACCTTTACAGGATCCTCTGTTAAAAGACATTCAAAGAAAATTAATTGAGACGGGCATTATCAAGCAGTGTGAGACAGGTATTTTGAAAAATTGTTATCTCTTGGAAGTGTTTCATATGGGGGCACCACCCTTGCTCGTGACAGTAGATGCTCACATGAAGCCCTTGTTTTTTTTCTTGCCAGGAAGACCATGCTCTACCAGAGAGCTGAACAAACTGAGCAGAGCAGAACTGCCACAGCTTCCCTTGGGCCGGCAAGGCATGGATGCAGCCCAGTGGCTGAAGGTGCCACACGCCTACATCGCGAGCGAGGTCCACCAAAGGAAGAGGCAAGAGCTAATGTGCTGTTTACTGAGAGGCAGCACAACAGCTACAGTGGATGAGGCCTCTCCTTGGCTGCATAGCAGAGTATTTGCTAAAACTTAAGTTTCATGGTGAATTCTGCTTTGTTGTGTATTTCTCCTGAGAAAGGAGTGTTGGTGAAGGGAAAGCCTTCAGGTATGGATTGGACAGCAGGTTGTATTAGAGCAGAGCATTGATGGTCAAGCTGAGCCTTGCAATAAAGTGGCTTTTGGTGGGGTTTCCTGCATTTTCTGCTTGCAGCCTGGCAGGCAGGCCTGCATGTCAAGCTGTGGAAGATCTCCTGGATGCTTTATTGGAAGATCTGAAAGGGTTTAGTGTTCATACTTGCTTTGGATTTTGGGGGTTGTTTTGCTATCAGTTTCTAGATTTTTGGGAGCAGAGCGAGGTCCCCTACTTGTATCACAGGCTGGTTGAGGTTGAAAGGGACCTCTGGAGGTCATCTTGTCCGACCCCCCAACTAAAGCAGGGCCACCTACAGCCAGTCGCCCAGGACCATACCCAGACAGCTTTTGAATATCTCCCAAGGATGGAGACTCCACAGCCTCCCCGGGCAGCCTGTGGCAGTGCTTGGTCACCCTCACAGCAGCGGAGTGTTTCCTGGTGTTCAGATGGTACTTCCTGTGGTTCAGTGTGTGCCCATGGCCTCGGTTCTGTCACTGGACACCACTGAAAAGAGCCTGGCTCTGTCCTCTGTGTACCCTCCCTTCAGGGGTTTGTACACAGTGATGAGATTCCCCCCGAGCCTTCTCCAGGCTGAACTGTCCCAGCTCTCTAGGCCTTGTCTCATATTTGCTCTTTGACTACTGAGATAAGGTTACCTGTCCTGGCTTAAGCCACCAGGCTGGTCCTGTACAGGAGCAGCCTGTGCTGAGGGAGCTGCGCACAACTCCAGTACATTGCATCCTGTAGCTGAGCTTCATAACAGGCTTTTTTTTTTTTTTTTTGGTGTACGGGCTCGTTGGACTCAGAATACAGTAGAGGTCACTAATGGTGGTGCAGCGGTGCAGCTGCCTAAGCTGAAAACACTAGAGCCCCAGCTAGCCCTGACAGAGAAGCATTTGGGATCAGTGAAGAGTGATTTTTATTTGTTGGGTTTTTGTAATTATGTTGGGTTTTTTAAAGTCCCAGTGCTTGGACTCACCCCTTTTGAAAGCTCTCTGGTTCTGCCATTGCAGAGCACAACAGTTAAGGGAACTGCTGCTCCCCAGTGCCAACAGTGTTAAAGCTGAACTGGGCGCCTGATGTCCTTCCCGAGCCAAGCCCGCTCTCTCCCCACCAGCCCCTGGCCGTGGCCCAGGGCTTTACCCCAGCATGTTTACAGCAGTTATGGGATAATGACGCGTTCCAGGAGGAAAACTAGTCACAAACATTTCCTGGAGTGACTCGGTGTGGGAACAAGCCAGTGCAGGAAGCCGCGCTGGGCTACAGCAGCCTTTGTGTTGCACAGACTGGCAATTGCTTTTACTTCTTTTTTAAGGCAGAAAGTCATCAGCCACCACAAAGATGGCAAGAACCGATGATGGCACCTGTCCTCCAGCTGACTGCAGTGGCAAGCGCAGCCATCGGAAGGTACCAGCTGCAGAATATGTCACATCTTCTGCCACAGCAAGCGATAGCAGGCTGAGTCTTGGGGCAAACTCAATAAACTCACTGTCTGAAACTCACAGCTCTGAAGTGCTGTTACCCAGCAGCCAAAGAAGTGTTTGAGGTGCTGCTGCTGTTATTTCTAGCTCCAGTTCATGCTCAACAGGCCAAAACCTGCTGTTCTAGGACAGGGGTCCTCAAACATTTTAAACAGGGGGCCGGCGCGCGGATGAAGTGGCAGGCAGCCATCTGCAGCTGCTTGGTTCCCCCCCAAGTACCAGGGGCCGGATTGAGGACCCTGGGGGCTGTATCCGTCCCGTGGGCCGTAGTTTGAGGACCCCTGTTCTAGGAGGTTTGACTTAGGCTCAGCTCTGTGAATGTTCTGTGGGTTATAGGGTGACAGTCTTTGTATTAAAGGAGATGAACTGGTGAGAGAAGTTAGAATGAAGTCTGGTATAGGCTTCTCTTCGCTGCGGTGCAGAATCTGTGTGCGACCCCCAGGTCTGGCAACAGCTACAGCTCTGGGTACTGCAGGAAGGGTGAAGGTCAGCAGTGGGCAGAGGGAGCAGCAAAGCTTGCTAAATTGTAGCTGTAATTGTTGCAATTTTGCATGAAGCTGAAAGAGGCCACCTTGAGATTTAGGAACAAACCCCCTCCTTGAGAAGGAGGTGTTCCTGGCCGTGTGCCTGGCCAGCAGACGGGTACGGGAGAGTGGCTTAGAAGGCACTGATAGGGAAATGATGGTTGGTTTTGTGCAAATCTTTATCAGAACTCCCACAGTGAATGTCTTGCAAACTATTATTTGCAAAATAATGTTAGGCTACTACCAAGGTTTCAAAGGACTTTCTCCTGGAGGCAGCGTACAAGCAGTAAATCAAACTTTACCATATGTATTGAGTGTTCTGAGGAGGCAGGAAATAATGAGGGGGGAGGAGTGGGAAGTGTGCTTGTACAAAATGCCTGGCATTTTCCGGAAGGTCAGTGCTAAGCAACAAATGCTGTCAGCACCCTCTAAATCCATTTCTCTCTTGTTCCAGTCCGGTCCCTGTCTCCCTGCTAGTGTGACTGCACAGCAGCTCTCGTGTCAAAGCCTGGAAACAGAATTTTCCCTCTGCTTGTACAAGAAGCTCCAGACTCCCACTGCACAGACACCATCTCTCAAGAGTTGCCAAGATTTAGTTTTATTTAGGATTAGAAATATTGAACCACAGAAAACTGTTAAAAGTAACAGAGGTTGACTCAGCCCTGTAACAGGAGGGTACACAGATGGCAATCAGGTGTGAAACTGTCAGACATCAGGATGTATTGGTGCACCCATGGAAAACAAGAGCAGGGGCTGCTCAGAATTGCATGCTGTGCTTTTTCAACAAAGCAGTTTAAGGAGGCAGTAAAACGGTTACAATGTATCAAACTCTTTATAAACAAACTTTTTTTTTTTAAAACCATCTCTGATTTTGGTACCAAGAGACAGTTTTTGGTGTTCTATCAATCTTGTTCTACAGATTCATGTTGGGGTGACAGTTTCCCCCGAGCAAACCTTTTAAACTTGTAATAAACTCTTCCTGATTTTAATCCTGTAAGTTTTCCTCATTATTTCACATTCCCCTGTACAATAAAATATACTTTTTAAAAATCACTATGCATCAATAAACATCTGTAGACAAATTACATTAATAAACTTATATTTTACTCTCTATATACATGTTGGCAATGTCAAAAGCTTCAAGATTCACATCGAGGTCTGCAAGACCAAGGAAATGTACACAAATAACTTAGGTTTAGGAAAAAAAACAAAAGCTGAAGAATATTTTTCCACATTATTGTGGGTCACAGTATTTAAAATATTTTTTCTAGTTATTTTTCACAACCACATTGTCTCAGCAGAGAATGATGAATCAAACTGAAGCAGAAAGAAAAATCAAGTAGCAGTTACTGATTTCAGTGCAGAACTAAGTCAAGTAAAGAACTACACTTGATTCTTACAGAATATACAATATATCGGAGACTTCTCCAGTGCTAAGGCTTCTCCAGCATTTACTCTTAAAACTATCATCCTGAGATGGGAAGATTCCAGTGGATATCACCTTTCAGATTTCAAATGGAATGATTCTAGTTCTGAGCTTAAACCATTCCTCAGTCTATAAGTCAGACTAAGTGGTAAAATATACATACATCTTGATGCCACACTTCTACTTAGTATTTTTTATGGCCCTGAAAATGGAAACATTGGCATCCAAAACCAAGATATTCCAACATAATAAAAAGGCACTGAACTATAGTACTGTATATACAGTAACATTTGTGTTTGCATAGATCAACAACAACTTTGAGCACTGCAACGAACTAAATGCAACCAGTAACTAAGAGGAAATACGGAAGCAGCAGGAACTCTTGCTTAGTTAACCAGCATGGGGCAAGGAATCTTTTAAAAAAAAATGTTCAGGCTGTCAGCTTCAGTTGTCCTTCATAAATTAAAAAAAAATGTTCTTAGAGGAGTGTTTTCTGATCAAAGAGCTGCAGGTCAAAACGAACCCAGACTTCACCTGTTGGAACTTCATGCAGCAGTAAATGTTTGGTCATGGGGCCTTTGCTTTCTTGTTCTGTTCTGATTTTTGCTACTGGAACTTCAGTGCGACCCAAAAAATCTGTTGGGTAAGCAAGTAAGAAATTTCATTAAGCAAAGATGTTAAGCTTAGAAAATCTGAAGGTGTTGGATTAAGCAGCAACGCTGCATGGTACGTATTCAGTTCCAGAGCACTGCTCCCAAGCTTCATGTTTGAAAAGCCCACAGCCCTGTGTACATTTTGTAAAGCGGTGACAAAAAAGAGCCTTTCTAGAAGACAAAAATGCTATGGAATTAGGATGGAAAACATGCCTTTATGTCACAACTTGATCTAAGGGCTTTAAGAATACAGTTCCCTTTCAGAAACACAATTTCAAATGTTCACCTGTCTTTGAGCTGGAAGGTCAGAATTAAGTGATGGAACCTGTTTACAAGTCACCTGTGCTGCTACAAAGAGAAAAATAAATCAACTGTTTTGGCTCAGCCAACTTTCAATGAGGCTCATATATCATCCTTTTCACCAGAACAATGGCCTTGAACAACTGCTGCCACTAGCAGGTTTACAGTCCCATTCAGGAATGACATACCCTCTTTGTGGCCATTTCATATGTAACACCTTTGTGTCTGTGTGTGCATTAAAAGGTTTACCATGAACTGAAAAACAACAGACTCAGCTGTCCGACTGGGAAGAGCCCAGCAAAGTCACGTTCCCTCACAGGAGAAAAGACTGAGCTACTGTTACACACAGGGCCACTCGGGTCAAGGCACTACCTTCCAAATCTGCAATAATCAACTGTGTGTCAGAGCCCTGATAAAGCACTTACCCTTTTAAAGAGTACTAGAAGCGACTGACTGTGGAAAAAGAAACCTTATCAAGCTGTTGCTGTGCAAATATAACCTAGCACCTTATTTTCGCGCAGCTACACTGGGAGAGAAAAACTGGCTTTTCAACTTCTCCGTCTTGCCAGTCTGACAAAAAAAATAATTCTGTATCTGACAGAAAAGCCAGAGTGGGACCAAACCCGACTGCCCAGAGCTCCTGGCTTGGGAAGGCTATTACCGAACCTCTTGAGTAAGGAGGCATTGTTTTTAAACAACGCTTTTCAGGAAGCAATCATAGCTACAGGTGCTTGGAATCCTGGTGAGGAGCTGTGCACCCCAAGTCACAGAAAAGCGTTCTTTTCCTAAAATAAATGTTCACACTTACCATCGGGTGAGAACTGATCCCTGTCAAACATGGTGATACACAGGACATCCTGATACAGATCCTTAATGAAGAACTGGCAGTTGAAGTTCCACTTGGGGTTCAGGGTATCCTGCAGGGTCCTTGTAGTGTAGCTCTGGGAGCCCATGCTGATTTCACAGTAGGGGTTGCTCTTCCCTAAACACAGAACACGCAGTGAGACACCTCTGCCGTGCAGACACCTCCCCCTCGGGACACACATCGATGCTGCCGTCCAGCAGATGTGGGTCAGGTAACCCCTATATCCTCGAGCAGCACAGAGCTGGTTCTTCACTTGGTCCTCTGAAGCTAAATAATGGCTAATTCGTTCAGAAGCTGCAGCTGAAAGCACAAAGTTTCCCAAACCACCGAACTCCTCCCAGCAAGCCTCTCCATTTCCTTCACTTACCATTGGGCTTACAGGCCTTGAGTTCTGTCGCTTCAATCACGTGCACCATCAGGCGTCCTATTCCTGAGGTTTTCTGTGAGCGAGCTGGGAACAAAGAAGTCAGAAATAAATGGATCGATCGCAACCATAACAATTGGCAATGGATCTGAAGAGGGAGACCCTACACAGACACCATGGCATCCTCCAGAAGAGGCCCTGCCCACACGTCCACAGGGGTGAGGGGGACACTACAGAACTCGGCGGGTACCTTGATAAGCCTTTTCACGTTTCTTCTTCTCGGTTTCGATGTACTGCTCTGATGCTGCTTTGATTTTCTGGACCCAGGCAGTACTGCAAAGAGCAATCCCTATGGTCAGGGTCACACCACAGGCTGGAAACTCTTCAGTATCAGCGACTCTGCCCCCGTTTCTTTTGCCATTTCTCCCACCACCACCACCCCGGGTTTCAGAGGCATCGCACATCAAGTCAGCTCAAGGACTAAAGTGATGGGGTTTTGGGATTTAATCTTTTGCCACATTTACACATCAACCTAAATAAGTGAAAGCGGTGCTGCTGTTTTTTATTAAAAACTGCTGGGTCACGCTGAAAACTGACCAGGACTGGGGAAGAATCCTATGGGGCGCTGGACTTTGCAGCCCTAAACTGTTCTTCCATACGACTGTTACATCAAGGAGCAGTAGATGTAACTGGATTCCACTGCAAGAGCTGCTGCACAAGCAGAACAAAATCAGAGAAAACTTGCAATTCAAATAAAGAGTCAAATGAGTTTCTTTCCTGACCAAGAGACTAAACCCGTTCTTGAACTCAGAGACCCCCACGTCTGCTCAATGGGAACAGCTGTGAGCAACAGGTTTCAGCTCAGGTCTGCATTTTCTCTACTCACCGCTCATTAATGTTGTCAGTTTTAAGCGTGTAAACTCTGTCAATGTGTGATATGTGGAAAACTGGCTCATCACTGGAAGGATCTGTGGGCAATTTCACTAGGACTTCGTTAAGGAAAACAGGCTGAAAGAAAAGCAAATATCCCTGTGGCAGCATCACCCTGACAATAAGCAGAAACTCTACAAGGATGTTTAAATACAGTTTTACTGTAGGGAAAATGAAAGTTGTAGGACACAAGACTAACAGTCAGATCACCCTGTAAAGGATGTGAGAAAGGACTGGGGGGAAAACTGCTCCGGTGATACACCCCATCCTGTCTTCCTGGATGAAGAGCTTTGTGAAAAGGGCAGGACTGCCTAAGCAGAGCTGCAGTTCAGAGCCTGGAAAGCCTGGGAATCTCTCAGGTTCCCCATTGGAAAGCGGCCCTGATACTTAAACTTATCTCCCAACCCAAAATCCTGAGAACACACACTGTGTGGGCACAGAGACTAAAGTTTTGCACTTTTTACTGTTTTCTAAAGAAGTACAGGTATTTTTCTTGTGGATGCGGGAACCTGTGCAAACTTAAGCCGAGGCTCCTGCTTCTGAACATCCCACCCAGCTGCTCAGGCATGACGCTGTTCCTGCCTTTTCACCCCAAAGTGGACGGAAGTGTGTATTAAACCAAGACCAGAAGCCTGTCTTTTCTGGGGACTAAGCCCATTCGTGCATGTTGGCTGACAGTACGTGCCCGTGTGACAGCTAACAACCAGGGCCAGCCGGCTAATCCCAGCCGGGACAACAGCATTCCTCATCCCGAGCCAGGTCCCACTGTATCAACAAGACCATGAAGCACCGTGAGTCACTCACCATTTTGTACATTTTGAACTGGGAGTTGGATTTGGGGCTGAACAGCTTATCGGAGCCGGAAGATACAAACTGTTTAACCATGTAGGTGAGCAGGAGAAAGTCATTGAAAAGGAAGCCATACAGCTCCTTACTGCTCTTGGCCTTGTACAGCTTGCCGCTGTGCAGGAGTTTCCGTGGGCCCAAGCAATTTGTGAGGGAGTTGAACACGGGTTGCTAGGAGAGACAAAACTCATTAGCAGCAGTAAGTTGATGCGGATGTCAGTTCCCGCTGCTCTTCACAGTGAAGGCTACTCAAGCTGCTCAAAATGCTCTTCTTTTTGGTTTCATGACTTTAGTTACAAATGAAGAGAAGGGAAACTGGTTTACGATCCGCCATGGTACCACCACTACTCCCAGCTTAAAGGAGATTTAAGCTTTACCAACACCACACACGGGGTCTGATGGATGAAGGCATTTACCTCACAGCCACTGTTCTGTTGTCCAGAAGCTGTGTTTAGGAAAAGCCTGCAGAGTCTGCACTCACGTCACCTCTTACGGGTGCAGGACTAGGTGATGCAACCAGGACAGACCCGTTGGGCCTGTCAAGTCCTGGTTCCTTACGCAGCCAGTGGAGACCTGTCACAACACCTCACTTTGAAGGCTGTCCTGAAAGGTACAGGAGCCTGAACCCCACATATCTGTAAGGACCTGGTATTAAGGGCTTCTGTGCCCCTCCTGCATGAAGGAAGACCCTGGGAAACACACACTAAGTGAAATTCCACATAGTAACACCTGACTTAGCCAGGTGGCACCACAAGCAGAACTTCAGAGATAGTTACTTTTGTTTGCTTCATGGTTTAGATGGTATCAGTTTTAAGCTGATAAATCAAGATTTCTCCACTGCCACAATGATGCGAAAAGGGCTCATCCTGTTATGGCTGTGAGCAAAATTTAGTAAAAGCTGCTCTGCCACGAGCTCGGCAGTGGATGACATTCCAATAACGGATGTGAGCAAGGCCTCCCACTCCTTCCCCCAGCCTTTCTGAAATGACTCGGAAAAGTCTCCGCCATACAGCGTATCAACGCGGCTACCTCAGCAAGACCTTCGCACTGGACGTGGGACTGTATCCATTCCAGCCTGTCCGAGTTCTCTTTCTCACGCACCCCTTCATTAACTTGAGAGCACAGCTCCTCCGCACGCTCCAAAGCAAGCTTGAGGTTACTGTGATCGGGGTGATTTTCTGGAGTGTTCTCTAGAATCTGGTATGGATCAAAAATGGGAGAAAACAAGATAAAACCAGACGTAAGCACAGGTCCTGCTTCCCCATGCTCTCAGAGAAATCCCCATAAAGGGACAAGGCTTTTTTTTTGCTTTTGCTATTGAGACCAAACTCAAAAGTATTCACCTACAAAACCTTGCTTAGGGTACTCACACTCTTTATAAGCAGAGGATAGCGGGTTATTCTTTGCATAGGTTTCAGGAGGAAACTGGAGAGGGGCATTCCTTTGCAACGAGGGTCCAAGGCAAGTTTCTATGGTGCAACCCAGAGATTTAACAGAGACACTGCATTACTCATCAAGAAACAATTGGCTCACCGCACTGAAAACTGATCAGATTCATTTTTCCAGGCATTCCAAGAAATCTCAGCTTTTTCGGTAAGCAAACAATACTTGTATCTAGAACAAACGAGAGCCGGTGCTGTCATTGTACCCAGATGCTTTGCCAGCACAAGCTGCAGGATCATTGCTCATGCAGAATCCTTACATTCAAAAGAGTTCCAGCTTTTATTTTGACACTACAGGCTCCACTCAGGTTGAAAAAAACAAAGCAATGAAAGAAAGAAATGCCTGATGTCAACAGTTCTGGCATTTCTCCTTTCATGGCCCCAAAGCCACCACACCACCTGCAGTATGGCAGCAATTCTTTATTTATTTCGGCGGTGTGCCTGCCTGTGACGCTCACGGCACACCTCCGGCCCCAGCAACCCCACCGTTCAGACACACTGCACGCCCCCCACTGAATTACAAACGTGTTCAGAACAGCAGCTTTTTTATTTCAACTCCACAGACTCTTACCCCTTCTGACAGCGTGAATTTTTGGGATGGTGCAGACACCGGCACCGTAGCTTTGTGGGGTTAGCGTTACACTGAAGTAACAAGCAACGGAATGGGAAATGGAGTAATAAATTAGCTGGAGAGAAAGACAGGTACATAAATGTAAAGCATACACAGCGTTAACCATGGTCATCATATAAATACACCTTGGAAGGTTCTTAGCTATTTTTGCAACATTTTACTCTTCTGGGTTATTTTGAGCTGGTCAATGCCGATTAGATGGGCTCCTGTCATTCAGGAAAAGGCACAAAAGCTACCGAATAAGATACCTTCAAGTAGTCTTTGAAATCAGCATCTTCATCAGTTTTCTGCTGCAGCAACGAAGCTCCATTAAGCTGGCAGCTGCAGAACCGAATGTAGGCCTGCATGTGAGACAGCTCGGCGGCCAAGATGTCCCCAATCATCTGCACGGGCATTTTTTCTCCTCCTGTTTTCTTACGCACTCGCAAGGCTCTGAAGAGGAAAGAAAACACCATCCAACTTTGCTGCCAAGTCTGCGAGGCCTAAATCAAGATCCTTACAACATCAATCTCTGAAAAGCAGCAAGCCTGCCAGGTGAATTCCCTTACGTGGCACCAGCATTTCCAGGTGGTGCAGGGTCCAGCCTGAACCCCCAGGAAGTCACCAGCACAACACGGCCAGCTGAACAACCTGCCTGAAGGCGTCTGTGTGACTGAGCCTCTCCTTTGAGGTTTCTGGGACAGTCGGCATCAAGCTCTACACTCAACCAACATCCCGTTTCAATGAATTATTAGCCACTTTGTCTCTCTAAAGTTTGTTTTTAGAGAATTGAAGGTTGCTTTGCAGAAAACTGGAAGAACATCTCCCATGCACATGCTTTTGTGTAGGCTCTACTTCTAACTGTCCTGGTGCCGGCTGGGATAGAGTTAACTTTCTCCCCAGTAGCTGGCCCAGCGCTGTGTTTTGGACTGAGTATGAGAACCACGCTGATAACACAGGGATGGCTCAGTTGTTGCTCAGTCGTGCTCACCCTAAGCCAAGGGCTTTCCAGTTTCCCACGCTCTGGCAGCGAGGGGGGGCACAAGGAGCCGAGAGGGAGCAGAGCCAGGAGAGCTGCCCCGAGCTGGCCAAAGGGATATTCCATAGACAGACCGTCACGGTCAGTATATAAACTGGGGGAGCTGGGTGGGAGGGGCTGATCGCTGCTCGGGGACTGGATGGGCATCGCTCAGCGGGTGGTGAGCAACTGTGCATCACTTGTCTTTCTTGGGTTTTATTCTTTTCTCTCCTTTTCATTACTACTACTGCTATTACTATTATTATTATTGTGCTAATTTACTTCATTTCAATTATTAAACTCTTCTTATTTCAGCCCATGTTTTGCCTTTTTCTGATTCTCCCCATCCCACCAGGGTGGGGAAGGGAGCGAGTAGGTGCCTCATACTTAGTTGCTGGCTGTGGTTAAACCACAACACTAAGGTATTATAGCAAATGTGCATCTGTTCTTGCTGTTTATTCCTTCCCCCACCTCTTGTAACAGCTCCTTCTTTCTGAGGTAGTCTGAATACATACAGCTGTTCTGAATGCATGCATGCACAGGAAATAATCAGCAGGGACAGAAATATTTACTGTAAAACCAGAAAACATCCTGGGGAACGGAACAAGAGAATAAAGATAAAGAAGAAAAAATAAAAATGTCTGTAATACTCACTTCAATAACTTTGTATTTGACATGATAAGCTCCTTCCAGTTAACAAAGATCAGCCCCATTTCTCCTTCTGTGAGACAGCCTGAATCAGCCATTGGTTTTTGGAAAACCTGCAGTCAAAAAACCAGAAAGGTGAGCAATTCTTCAGAGGCAAAAGCAATTAATCCTCTTGTTCAGCCTAGCAGTGATTTTAGTTTTTTTGAACACTCAGTGTCCATATTCTCAGCAGTTAAAAACAATTCCTTACTAGCACTTGTGACAGCTGTTGCTATTTTTCCTAAGCGCATGACCTCATTCTGACACTGGTGTCACCATTTGCAAAGCAGGGACAAGCACCGGGACCTGCAGGCTGACTTCTAAGCAGAAAAGCATTCCCATGATTTCAGAGCCAACTGCTACACAAATTACACCTCCGCATCACACCCGTCCCCATACCCAACTACAGCTTCTTTCAGGGGTTCTCGGCACAATACCTCTGACAGCAGCGTACCCGTGTAACTCAGTCTGTTTAACATCCCCAGCACTTCACCACAGAGTTCAGAAAGGTCATCAGATGTCCAAGACCACCTAACACTGGCCAGTTCCTGCCCTGCCTAGCAAGGTGGTCTTGATTCCAGAAATAAAACTGGAGATGAAGGCAGACGATAAACTTTTATAGTGCTTATACAGCTCAGCTTCTGTCAGGAGCCTGTGCAGCTTTGCGAGACACCCCAGTCCAGCCCATTGTCTTTACACTGAGCCCAAACACCTAAGAAAGGGTTTTGGAAAACAGGAAGGTCCTTGTACAACGTGATGGTTTTGCCTGGTGGCCAGCCACATAACATTGGGTAGAATGGGAAGTAAGTGCTCACACCCCCTTCTTCCCCCAGCTTTTCATAATTCGCAAGAATCCCTTTATTGTCAATATTCAGTAGGACAGAAGTGTTCTTTTTCCAAATGCATATTCACATCCAAGGCATCTCACCTCCAAGACGAGCTGAAGATCGTCCATATACCTTTCTTCCGTCTGAATGAGTTCGTGAATATAGCCCTGCCTTTTCCTTTCCATCGGTTGCATAGTGTCAAGACTTTGGAGGTCAGCACACCCTACAAGAAATAAGCCAGTAGTTTAGATCCCACTCAGGCCATCAGATCTGAGAAATTAACAAAATTGCATCAACACATACCAGCCTATGGTTCAGACTATATACACAGTGGTAAAACCCTGTCCACAGCAGCAGTGAGTTTCAAAAATGAAGTGATGTAGCGATCAACCCCCTCCCCACTTCATGTCATTTTTCAGTCCATCACCTTTTTATTTCTTTGAACATCCCTTGGTCTTGTACTGTGATGCAGAATGAGAATTCCTGACTTCCTGCCACTCCATTTGTCTCATGATTTTTCTCATCCCTTCTCCTTTTCTGCCATACTGTTTCAAAACTGTGGTTTTTCTCTTACCTTATATGATGCCTTTTGTGAGACGAAGTCATCTAAAATGTGTCTGGTTCTCACTTAGGACACTGCACCTTTAATCTCCACGCCATTTCTAAAGCTCTCTGCCTTGATTATTGTTTTCTGATACAAACCACTAGTACAAATTTGTGAAGTCACAATGCATAATGCTACAGTTGTACAACATTTTTTCCTCATTTAGAAACAAAATGAGCCTGAAAGATGTTGAACTATTTTTATGCATCAAGTATGAACAATCGGAATCATGCACAGGAACACACAGACACTCAATGACACAAACCCCAAGTTTTCAGTAGTAACATGCAGCCCCTACGGCTTCACACTACTTTTCTCTACTGTACACACTAGTAAGCATGACAACAATGTTTGAAATTTAGTAACCAAATCAAAAACTGGTAAAAAAACAAAGTGGTGAATATGTTTAGATGGGTAAAGTAGGGCACAGAAAGTCAAGCTCTAATCCTTCTGTTAGCCATTCCATGCCAGCAGAGTACTGCAAAGTAGCAGGGTGGGGGAAAATGAAAAAAACCCAACAATTACAGAGCATTTGAGAACATACATCTATCACTTGATGCGATGGCATCAGATTTTGATACAACATGAACTGTGGATTTTGCAGGACAGCAGAAAGGACATCACAGGGACTCACTTATATCCAGCATTTCTAGAGGAATGATACTTTTTCAAAGTTTACAGGTGTCATGAAAGGCAGAGTGACCTACAGCAGGAAGGGCCGCGTCTCCCTAGTCACCCTAACACACCTAGGACACTGGAGCGTGACTTTAGTCTATTCGCTGCTGGTGCATACATCTGTTTAGGGGAAGGCTGCTCTATACAATGAAATTAAAATGAGTTAGTAATAAACCGGGGATGCGCACACACACCAAGAAACACTAAACGTTTGGCTAAACTTGACGCGACAGTGGCCTAGTGGGCAGCTTCCTGCTGCACAGGTATCGAGCTGCTTCAGCAAAAGAGAACACTTGTCAAATTAAGTTTTATGACACCGTTTGAAGTATTTGAACAGGGAAGCCCTGTGAACAATGCAAAGGAGTAAAGGCAATAGCTAGATTTAAAATCAGAACTTTTTGGTTCTGTTTTGTACCCCTAAGGAGGATCACTGTTCGCAAGCTTTCTGACTAGATTTGAAAAGAAGGCAACTTTTTATGAAGACATCTGGGACTGCAGCTCTTTTAATAGTGCAGGATGCTGCTTTTGGCCTTAGTTCCTCCCAAGGTTACCATCAGGCCAAAATCAGATGAGAAAAAGGTGTAAAGTTCCAGATCAAAGTGATTCCTATGAAGTTTGATACCTCAATCCATTGAGATGGACTGTGGCCAATGTGTACTACTTTTGGATTCTAGTGCCATTCTTTAGTCTGTACAGGACTGAGTTTAAGGCCACCTGGTTACTAAGACATGAAATTTTAGGATAATCAAGGGCTTGCACAGTGACCAGATTTAATTTGTCCAGATTTGAAAGTCTCAGCTTTGACCACATGGTTCTCTTTTCTACTGCAAGATACGCTCCTACCACAAAAGCAGGGATGGACTGAAGCTCCTGTTGCTGTTTGCTTCTATCACAGCTGTTAAAACAACCCACATGCTCAGGTTTATGCCTGTCGCATGCTGTCTGCTTGAAGTTGAAGCCAATGCTGGAAGGAAAACAAGCCTCTTTTTATGCACCTAAAATAGATTTGCTTCATAAACTCATTATCAGATACAAAAAAGCAGTTAAATTAACTGGCTCCTGCACTAACCTTGTATTTGGACTGTCAGCTTTTGGGATGAACAGATGAGTGCTATTTTATATTTAAATAAAGCACTAATGAAAATGCCCCAAATTTTGATTGATCTGATCACACTGGCATAAAAAGTGAGTTCAGGCATTTGGATCTGAAGGGAAGAAAAGTGAACGAGGGAAAGAATAGAACTACTACCTGCCTAGTGCCTTTGGCAATGTTTTTCCAAAGTGGCCATAGCAACCCATGGGCTCACTGGTATGGAAAGGGTGGACCGACGTCTCTATACCCTTTCTCCTCCCACGTTTCCATTCCCTCCATCAGTTCTGGCATTTAACTGACTCCCAGCTCACACCCTGGCAGCAAACAAATCCCAAGGGGGAAAAAGAAAACAGTAGTTTTCTGCTAGTTTAGCAGCCAGGAATGTGCATGGAAGCAGTAAAACTGCCTGTTTTGGCAGATGAAAGCTGCTGGTTTGGCTTCTGTCTTGCAAAGCTTCATCCCAAGCTCCCCATAGAGCTAGTGAAAAGCAGCGAGATTTTTGGGAGCGCCTGCAGAGGGGCATCTCCGCTGCCCACGCTGGGGACTTGCCTCCCTCTGTTGACTTGGTAACAGGTTCACATTACCTCTGGAGGGCAAGCCAGCCTGCCGCTCCCACCGGGAGCGGGGTACCGTTCAGAGAAAGTGGGGCATGATCTGCCTAGCTCCCTCTCAAGACCACCGACCTTTGATGCTTAGGGCATAGCAAGAGAGAGATGCCTGCTGTAACTGTGGCACCCTTCACGATAAATCCTGCTCTCCAAGACGAGGAAGCAGCTGTCTTGCAGGGGCAGGGTAAAACAAGCTGGAAAGTTTATAAACAGGAAACCCAGTCGCTAAAGTTGTGTTTAAAATTATACTTCCCTCTCCAAATATACCTGAACAAGAAATACTTTCTTCCTACTAACATAACTAACCCTGCATGAAAAACTACGGAGTTTCACAGTGAAAAGATGCTCTGCAGGAGATTCAAATGCCTGAAAAACAGGGGGAGCTGGGGGAGAAAACCTTTCCAATTACTGACATATTTTGGATTTGAGTACATAGAGGAAGAACGACACTTTCTGAAGAAAAGAAATCCTGCAGATGAAAGAAAGATGAACCAGACCTATCACGATTTCAAAAGATGTCCTTTTTATTCTTTGTTAAAAAAGGGGAAGTGAATTAGAATTCTTCACTGTAAAGCCAATTCCAGAGAACTGAAGTAAAAAACAGAGGGATAAAAGGTTTACAAAGATGCCCAGATCTGCTAGGGCACTGAGTGCTTTGTTCCCTTCCCCAACAAACAATGAAAAACCACATTAAAAATGACAGCTCTGGAAAGACATCTTAAGCCTCAAACATGAGCTCAGGCCCTTACCCTGAAGGATCCATCTATACCAGAGGCATCACTACTTTGGGTCACCACTGAAGCCTGTTTAGGGGTAGAGGTGGCCTATGTCAACTGCATTGCAAGGAAATAGCTTGGTTTATTTAGGGTTGTTTGGATCGTTCTTTCTTTGGAGGGGGGAGGGAGGGCAGTGGTGGTTGTAGGTTTGGGTTTTGTTGGGGGTTTTTTTGGGTTTTGGCAGGTTTTTTTAGCTCAAGCCAGTTGACATGGCTGGGAAAACCATGTAAGGGTTGGGGTTTTTGGCCTGTATAAGCCTGCCTCTACTTTCCCAGGCTCCTGTGGAAAGACTACATCTCACCTTAAGTACCATGGGCTGGCATTAAAATAGTCCCTTTGGTACAGCCAGAAAACAGACTGGTGGTATCGTGGGATGTCACCCACAGCCATTTTACAATCTCTACTGGCACACATAAGGCTAATTCACTTGCAACGTACTCCTGTCACTGCCTGTCGCTGTCAGTAGCCTCTGTGCCTACTGAAACCTGTGAAAGGAACTAACTCAAGATATCTGCTGCCATGGAAAAGCTGGTTTCAATCAGGCCCTGGGAAAAATAACAAAAACTTATCCAATCTCCCCTAATCAGTAAATGAAGTATATTCTCTCTGCTCCAACAGAAGAAATTTATGATTCAATTTTCAAGATGTCACAGAGCCAGGTAACATAAGGCTTGTACCAAGCTACTCCGATGGGAAAACATCCTTCCCCGATGGACAAAAAAACCACAACAGACAAACTAGAACCTTTTATGTGTCCCTTTAATAAAATACATTTGCATAGTTATCTTACAACTTTGTTTAAAAACAAAGATGAACAATTGCCTCATGCTAAGCACAGCCTGCATTTGCATGTCTTAACAATCATCCTCAAACATTAACACTCTAGCTTGAAAAGAACAACAAAAAAATATTTTAAGGCAGCACACACCATTGCAGCAGTTTTATTAGTTCATTACATTAAAGTAGCGTGACCCTGTAGCAGCTCCCAACACTACTACATGCCAAGGTTTGTCGGCATTCCTATGAGCAGACTTATTTACAGGTGTTTCCAACCCGACTCAAGAACATCACACAGGGATATGACCTGAGAAAGCATCGAGATGGCATAAATATTCAGTGACTGGTAGGAGACATTTCAATTATTAGCACGTAACTTTTTTTTGATGGAGCTTTATGCCTTCTGCACTAACTGTAACATTACTAACACTGACATTAAGATAGCGCTTTGTATGCTTTCACAGCCCTTCACAATTCACTGACTACTCGCACACCACAGCCCTGCAAGCAGGTCTCGGTGGTGGCACAAGACTTTCCTGCATCGATCCAACTGCTAGCTCAGGAACTCAGCTCTGTAAACTAAGCTTTTGCAAAACTACACGTTTGCAGGTTGTTAGTCTGTTATGCAAACTAGACAGTTAAAAAAATCAGGAAGCGTTTCAGTACCTGTTCTTGCATATTTGCAGCATCGTTCTCATTTTTACCCACAATTACACCATGGCCCCTATTCTCTGCTGGCCCACAGGAAGCAATATTAAGCAAGTATTACACTGCAGGCAACAACGTATTTTGCTTTCCTGGTTGGCTTCAGTTTTAACTGCTAACCTTGGCGTGGCTCTGAGCAACATTTAGACTCCCCGCTCTTGACTGGGAACCACCAGTTCAACAAAAAACCTCTACTTTCCACTTTGCCTTTAGTTCCAAAGCCAACCTTTTTCACCTAGATAAATGAACACTTCAATGCTAGTTTTACTTGGCTGTCTGGGATGACAGCTGAACTCAACTCTTTTATCAACAAGAGAATAGATTGCACACAACCAGACAGAAAGTAACATTTTTGAAAGAAAGTCTTATTTAAACCCAGCTTTTATTAGCTATACCTCCTCATTGTTACAGAACATTATTTTAAAATAAGCTTGCCTTATTTTAAGGCCATCCTCAGCCTAAGTCTTTCCTATCAATGGTCTGGTGTTTGTATTCAGTTCTTTCTGCAGCAGCGTGCGACAGGAGAGCAGAGCTCTCAGGCGATTGTGCTTGACCTGTGTTAAGACTTTTGCAATAGATACAAATACTGAAGACAGAGACTACAGCTCTTTCAGTCAATATTATTAAGGTGTATTATTTATCTTTGTTACTACAGTTAGAGAATTTAGAGCACGCTCAGGTAATACTGAAACATGAAAAGCCCAAAATGCCTCATTTCAATACTCATCAGTTCAAACTGAAGGACAGCTGTTTGAATAATCATCAATGAAACAGCTGTTTCAATAATTATCAATGCTCATATCTACATACCCAACAATACCCTAATCTCCAACTGTATCAGTTAAAAAATGGGTAGAATGCCAGTTGGTTTTGGAAAAATGCCATGTAACTACATCCGAGAACATCCCAGATAGGACGTGAAGCTGTTTTTAATTTTTCAATGACAATTAGTAGCAATTTGGCATTCAAGGAAAACTGTCACTGAACACTGGGAAACCAGTTTGGTTCAAATCCCACATGTTAACGGTGCCTTTTAGAAATGGGATAATTTGTAAGATCACCTAATTATTAGACTACAGTGACTGCTCAATGCCACTGGTGTAGCACAACACACTTCACCCTGCATTAAACAGGCTTTCAAAGTCAAAAAATCCGAGAAGGCAATTCAGGGTGATTAGCATATTTTTAGTAGAAATACTTAAAACATAGTTTCATAAGGAAATCAGGTCAGCTAGAATACTTGAGGAATTATCTAGCACATTATTTGCCTACAATAACATGATTTCATTCTGTAACAAAATATTGGTTTAGACAAAATACATCCAGAATAAAAAAACATTTGTAGTTTTATGTAGGCACATTGCTGTAGTCTGTATTGCACAAAAGATTTATCTCTGAACTCAAGGGCACATATACGTTATTTGATCAAGTATATTAAATATGTAACAGAAATTTTGGAGAGAGGCTTTTAAATCTCTGCAATTGGACTAACCTTTTCCTGATAGTACCTTCACAACATTCATATATATATATATATAGTAAACAAGCAGTGTTTTGTAAACATTTCTGATTGCATAAGTGACCTTTGCTGTTTTGTAACCAAGTTCAGAAAACCAACTAAATTAAAATACTGCACCTACTAGATCTCTCCTGTCATTACAGAAGCGCAGAACTATTTAAGCAGACAAGCAGTCTGTATTAAACTAATAATTTTATTTAGAGGGGTATCACGGTTATACTCCTAAAGCCCTGGTCCCTCCCTCCCCCCAAACTAATCAAACATGGGCACCATTACTGCACCATATTGCTGACATGCCATAACTGTACCTTTAAGGACCACTTTTGAGCTGAGGAGTATAGTTCCTTTCCTAAACCCAAACGCTCTGCCTTCAGCTCCAGGTGTCTGTTAGTGTTTCTTTTCTGGCAACATCTCTTTATCGAGGTTACCTACATATTAGGCTGCTCCAATTTATTTAACAGAAGACCAGCAGGACTCAGGTAGTACCTACTTTAAGTCACTCCAGACCACAGCCAGATAAAAACACTATTTGGTACCGTTAACTATTTAATGAAGAAAAGGGGCAGGGAAAGGGTCTTGTAGCACAGGGGCTGTGTAAGTGTACTTACTGCAGTAACTAGTACATGTTTGCTATTTACCAAAACCGAAAGCAAATACAAATTATCAGAATTAAAGTATTTAAAGGAAGGAGGTTGTTTAGGGGTAGGACATATTGAGCCAAAATAATCCAAATTTCTGCTATAGTACTACTGTGAAGGAAGAAACAAATTAAAATATCCTCCACTCTACGCGTAATAGTTCTTTCCCTAGTTAAAAAGGTTATTAAAAGGGTGGATGGACTGCACCAGATCTGTATCTTAGATCTTGTAGCATGTTTATAATCACAGTGACTATCAGCAGCAAAGACAACTAGGGTTTGTCCTCTGGGTGAGCCTTGTAGGCTTGCAGTTTTAAAAGCTCAATATGTACGAGATTAAATCAAGTCCAGTAGAACAGTAGTCAGTGAACATTTTAATTCTGCAAAGTACGTACATCACAACATCAAAAGAACAACTGCCCAATCAAAACAGCTCAGATAAACTGTGCAAATAGTGGGTCTTTGTGTGTCTGCAATCCCACCATGCAAACGGTAACTTGGTATGCATGCTAATGATCTACAATTATCAATACCAAAGAAAAATACTAAAGGAAACGAGAATGAACAGCAGTGAAAGCCACACAAAGACCCACTATCCTTTCTGCTTTTACAAATCAACCGTAACTGTAGATTATAAGAAAACCCACAAAAACCTAATTTCTTGACTGGATCTAATGTTCAAACGAAGCAAAAGGATTGTGTCAGAGATATGTGAGCAGGGCTGGCCACCCTGCCTCCACGCTACAGTCAAACTTGGATAGTGGGTCTCTGAGGTGCTTTCACACTGGAAGACAACATTGGGTCCTAAAAAAAACAAAAAAAATGAAGGATAAAATGAACATAAATTTGAAGAGTGAAACATATGAGTTCTACGGACAAAGACAGAACAACACCAAAGAGCTCAGAAAGGAATGACGAACATTCAACTTTCTGAAAACAGACATCATGAACTTCTACTCTTAATTTCATATTTATAAACACACACAATTTTAAGCACTTGTGACCAGCCATCACTTGACTCTGAAAAACACATGTAGCTGATTTGCTTGAGGAAGAAAGTTTCTTCCCAAGGTAGACTCAACAACACAAGGTCAAGCCCTAGGTTTTTTTAAGGCAATGGCAAATTTCCCTGAATTTTCAGCAAAGCCAGGATTTCTCCTGAGAAACTTGTAATGAGACATTAGAAAACCAGATAAAAACCTAAACTTGTAAAGAAAAGCCTCACTGGGATTTGTTCACATTGGCACACCAAAATCAACCTGTTCAAGACTGTTCAACACCTGAAAGGAATTAAAACCTTGTCTCTAGTAATTTGTGCGCATGAAGTAGCATGTACCACATCACTCAATATACCCATCAGAAACCAAGGTCTACACAGTCTAGAAAAGGAACTGCAAAGTCAGGTTAAAGGCAAGTGGTATGAGGTGGGCTGCAGCTGCACACACCCTGTGGACAATCCAGAGACTATTCCAGACCCCAGAATTTCAACCTGGGAGCATTAACAAGCCTGACTGACATTCACCAAATAGTTTCACAAATACAAAATGACTGCATCACTAGGGTCACTAAGGGAACTGATTTCATATATGAACCTTGGTAAAAGGGGTAAAATTCTGGAGCTGTTGAATAAAGTCTTAGAATAAATTATTAATCTTCATGTGTTAAAAAAAAATGAATGTGGATCTGCAACACTTCAAAGCCACCGATACCATGAACTCTTACTCCATAATCATAACGGGAAGCTAGCTGGCAATAACTTGAGAACTTCAAAACGTGTTATCCACATATAGACACAGACATGCACTGCCACGAGCGTGTCAGTTCAGAAGTTGTTTTTTCACTATGAAAACACTTGAAAAATCAGTCAGTTTCATTCATTAGACAGTGACAGACAGGAATTACTAATGACCTTTTGTGCATGGAGGTAAACTGAAAATACAGATCGTTGTTCTTGAAAGGACAGGACTTGCCTCATGTCTCTAATGTGTCGCATCTACAGCTAAGGTTTGGGGAGAAAAAAAATTAGGTAGATCTAGTGGTATTACTATAAACATCAATTTCATACCTAAGGAAATTCACACTGTTGTCATAGGCGTGTCAAGAACTGTCTATGGAGAGAGGATCTGTTCCCAGTCTAACCACCTTTTGCCACTGCATTGGCAGAAGGCAGAGCAGGCAGGTTTAAATAGGGGAAGGAGGTGTTTATCAGGCTATGGGGACTACCTGGAGCTCATGTCTGAGCACCTGAAGGAGTAAGTTAGATGCCTGGGGAACTGCAACAATGTTGGCCTATGAAAAGAAAAAAGATTGAACACAAACAGTAACTATATGTACACTAGAGTAGATAGAACTGGTGCAACATGCAGCTCTGTGAAAAAACAGTTTCATAAAGGAGATGAGGTACCTCAGCTAAGATGAGCTACAATGCACACTGAGCACAGGCATGTCCACCTGGCTGAAGTGTTCAGCGCTCAGCAAGAACGTCTCAGAACTGACCTGATCTCCAACACTAAAAGACAGCCAGCAACCAAGTATACAGATGTTGCTGGAGCATCTGTCTTGCCTCCATCTGAGGTACCTGAAGGGAGAAAATCCCAACTAAAGAAAACATAAGAACAAGGCTCAGGCTGGTCCCACGGATAAGAGGGTAAACTGAGAAAACTTATCTCACTGAGAAAGCCAACCGGAGAGAAGGTTCTAAAGGCAATTGTTTAAAGCAGACAAAGACTGGCTGAAGTAACAAAATTATCTCCAGACCAAGCCACTGGAAAGAACCATAAAGTGGTAAGTGCACCATGCCTACTGCCCTACACACCCCTTGGGAAGAAAACCTGGTAGATTCGTCCTAGACAGGTACTGGCAATACACAAAAGATCAGACCCTGAATGATAAAGCAAGCAGCACTCAACGAAGAACAAAAGATTGTGAGACTATGCACACTCCTTTACTTTAGATCTATAGCTATTTATATTCTGAAACCTCCTGTGTATCTTATTTATTCTTTATGATGACTTCTCTGCAAACATTAGAATAAGGGCTATTAAAATGTCATTAAAACTGAGTAAATCTAACCATCACCAAGGTCACTGACAGCATGATTCTCAAGTGTTCTGTGTTCTGCAATCACTAGGACTAAGTTGTATTTAAGAGACCTGTTGACAGACCTGTGACACCCTTGACTCTCTGCCAGGATGTGCAGCTACACCAAAAGGTAAAGTGACTTTGTCAGCACAGCTTACCCTGTCCAGAGAGCTATTTCAGCAACCTAGGTGAAGAAACATCTCACTGACCTAAGTTCCTTCTTTGCTAGGGAAGTTTGCCATTACAGCTATAACTAGCAAGTCCCAGGGAAGACTCTGGATACAAAGGTGGTCCATATAACAGTTTAAATTTGAAGAAAAGCAGAATTTTCCTAAGTCACAAACATTTCTGAGTAAACCAAACCTGCATGCTCCCTTTCAAGTACCGTTACATTTGACCATCTAGAAGAGACAGTGGGAGAAAATGCTATTTTTCAACAGAAACATGGTACTCAGATTAACAATTTTCTAAAATATAACAATGCATTTTTTATATTATATTCTGTCATATCTCTAAGCTGGTCCCTAGAGGGCCACATCAACATTTCTGTGGGACAATTCATTAGTGATTTCTTAAGAATACTAATAATAGTTTCTACACTATATTTAAATAAGAGCAAAAAATATTTTAAGGAAATCCAAGGAAGTTTGAAAGTTCAATCAGTACCTATTTAAGTATTTCTCTGCTTACAGAAGAATGGTACAGGCCTAGCTTCCTGCTAACACAGCCTATTAGCTCAGGCTTCACACCATATGAAAGCAGCCCAGCTGAAATCTCTGTAATGATATTTGCATAATGCTGCACTTGAGCTAACAAGACACACTGGTTTTGAGCAGGCTCTGGACTTCAAGACAGATTTTTCTGAGGTTTCCGAATGCATGTTTTAGTATCACAAAAGAGCGCAAGCCCCAGCACAAAACTGATATATGATAGCTTATTTGAACTACTCAGAGAACTTAAAGAAAATAACATTCAACATACTCTTCATTCACCAACAGGTGGATTTTGTTAATTAAGCACCAGCAGATCTGCTTCATAGCAAACAGATTACTTCTTAGACAGAGGTTTAACAACCAAGTACAGGTGACCTGGTGCACATCTGCTCATCTGGGTGCACTGGCTGACCTTTGTCCTACGAAGACAGGCTGAGAGAGCTGGAGTTGTTCAGCCTGGAGAAGAGAAGGTGCCAGGCAGACCTTATAGCAGCCTGCCAGTGCCTAAAGGGGGCCTACGTGAAAGCTGCAGAGGAACTTCTAACAACAACATGTAGAGACAGGACAAGGGGTAATGGCTTTAAACTGGAAGAGGGTAGATTTATGTTAGATACTAGGAAGAAATTCTTCACTGTGATAGTGGTGAGACACTGGAGCAGGTTGCTCAGAGAAGCTGTGGATGCCCCATCCCTGGCAGTGCTCAAGGCCAGGCTGGACGGGGCTTTGAGCAACCTGCTCTAGTGGAAGGTGCCCCTGTCCATGTCAGCGGGGTTGGAACTGGGTGATCTTTAAGATCCCTCCCAACCCAAACCATTCTGTGATTCTAATATACTTTCAAAAGGAATATACTGTTCACAAAGCCACAGTTTGATATGAATGGAAACATTTTTAATCCACAACACTGAAACCTGAGAAAATGCCTAACAACTTATCAGCAAATAATGAGAAAAAACTTAATAAAATCTTTCAAAACTTTCCAATTACAATTTGGTCTTACCTTTTGTTGAAAAATAGTGGCAAGTGTTGAAGAACAGTGCTATATGTAATCACCTTGCCTGTATCATGTTCAGCCACAGGGACCTTATCAATGTCTACAAATACCTCAAGGGTGAGTGCCAAGAGCACAAGGGTCAGGCTATTTTCAGTGGTGCTCATCAACAGGATGAGGGGCAACAGGCACAAGCTGCAACACAGGCAGTTCCACCTGAGTATGAGGAAGAACTTCTTTCCTCTGAGGGTGACAGAGCTCTGGAACAGGCTGCCCAGAGAGGCTGTGGAGTCTCTCTGAGGACATTCAAAACCCACCCAGACATGACTGTGCAACCTGCTCTCGGTGACCCTGCTTTAGCAGGGGGTTGGACTAGATGATCTCCAGAGATCCCTTCCAACCTCAAGCATTCTCCAAGTCTAAATAGCAACGCACCTGCTATGAGAAGCTAGTATCTCTACCATTTTTGAAAATTCAGAAAGTTTTAGCATTCGGCCAGAATCTTAATTTTATAGTCCATCAGGATTTAGTCTATACTATTTCTTCTACTTCTTCAAAAATGAGATTTTGTAAACAACATAAAAAAAAAACCTTCAAAAGATCGTTTTAATGATCTAGATATGCCTAATTAAAAGTACACGAAGTTCAATCTAAAACACAGAAGTTTTTCACATCATAGACAAGAGGCACTTAAAAAAATATCAAAAATCTGTTACTAAAAAAGTGAGCATGGATGTAATTTAGCTAAAAAGAAAGCCTTCAGAGCAGTGCATTACTCTGTTTTGCCCATGTACCAAAACAAGCTATCCAAGGAAAATATTTTAACTTTCCGATCCAAGCTGTACCATCATTACTGAGTCTGTGAATTCTTCTGTACAAACACAACTATGCCGATCATATCTCAAGTGCAAACTGGTCCTACACACTAGCTATAGGCTAATTGTCCTGGTTTCAGCTGGGATGGAGTTAATTTTCTTAGTAGCTAGTAAAGTGCTGTGTTTTGGATTTGGTGTGAGAACAATGTTGATAATCGCACTGATGTTTTCAGTTGTTGCTGGGTAATGTTTATACTAAGTCAAGGCCTTTTTGGTTTCTTGGGCCCTGCCAGCCAGAATGCTGGAGGGACACAAGAGACTGGGAAGGGACACAAGAGACTGGGAAGGGACACAAGAGACTGGGAAGGGACACAAGAGACTGGGAAGGGACACAAGAGACTGGGAAGGGACACAAGAGACTGGGAAGGGACACAAGAGACTGGGAAGGGACACAAGAGACTGGGAAGGGACACAAGAGACTGGGAAGGGACACAAGAGACTGGGAAGGGACACAAGAGACTGGGAAGGGACACAAGAGACTGGGAAGGGACACAGTCAGGTCAGCTGACCTGAACCAGCCAAAGAGGTATTCCATACCATGGGGTGTCATGCTGAGTATATAAACTGAGGGAAGAAGGAGGAAGGGGGGACATTTGGCATTATGGTGTTTGTCTTCCTAAGTAACCGTTACGTGTGACAGAGCCCTGCTTCCCCGGGGATGGCTGAGCACCTGCCTGCCTATGGGAAGTGGTGAATGAATCCCTTGCTTTGCTTTGCTTGCGTGTGCAGCTTTTGCTTTACCTATTAAATTGTTCTTATCTCAACCTGTGAGTTTTACATTCCTTTCCAATCCTCCTTCCCATCCCACTGGGTGGGGTGGGGGATGAGCAAGCTGCTGCGTGGTACTTGGTTGCCAGCTGGGGTTAAACTACAACAGCTATTAAAAGTGAACCTCAACCAAACTTATGGATGTGTGTCTTTATACCGAGGAAACCATAAATGATGCCTAGGGAAAAAACAGCAAGTAAAGGAACAAGGCTTATTATGTCAAAGGAGCAACTCTGACATCAAAGTATGTCCCTGAACCCACCGATGGCTTGGGTTGATATAAAAGTTGGTTCAACCACAGTGCCCGAAAGATGGAAAGCTGAGCCAGTAAAAATGGTGGTAAATATCTCTGGGGAGAGGGGCCAAAAAAATGGGGTGTGCATGTGGAGGGGACACCAGATATTTTTACTGTATTTAAGTGCAAAAAAGGCAGAGAAAATTCTGACTGTCAGATAAATGTACATTCCAGCATTCAATTCTCAACCTGCTGCTGATAATTTTCAGCTTAACATATGCTTTGATATGTATCTTGTTTCTCAGAAATGGGTGAGAACTGGATTGCTAGGAGCCAGGACACACATATTTACCATAGGATAGACCACTTGCTAATACTAGAAACTTTTTTCTAACCTTTTTTATGGTTATTTTTATATAACTGATAGTTTAAGGTAAAGATTACTACAACAGACACTTTTTCAAATTTTGCACAACTCAAGTTCTATACACAAGCATAATATGCCTGCATCAATTCCCAGTCCATGTCGGTTATCAAACTTTAGCATCTTTAATGGAAGGGGAACACCTACCAAATCTAATGTTTTTAGCTCATCCTAGCACACTCACTATCGTACACTGGTTGGTTGGTATTGTACTGGTTGTAGATTAAATGGAAAAATATTTAAAGTACTTAGTACTATAGTATAGTACTTAGAGAAAGAGTATTTAAAGTACCAATACATTTAGGGGATGTCTGGAATTCCAAATTCCACACACAAAGCAGAAGAATAAATAAAGTAACAAAATTAATAAAAAATAGAAGATGCTTACACTGCTGACTTGGATCAGAATCCGTGGTCATCTTCACATAGTTTGAGGGGAAGAGACCTGTCACACCACTGATTTCTCCTTGCCACCAGTCAGCATCATCTTTGCTCAGTACATTAATGAGCTGCCCTTTGGAGAAACTGAGCTCATCTTCATTGTTTGCCATGTAATCATACATCGCTATCACTTGACACACTGAAGAAAAAACAAAAATAGCAGAACTGTGTGTTACACTAGTATTAAGATTGGGTTTTCAGTGTTTTACATAACCATAGGAAAAAAACAACCTGTTACATAAGAAAAATGCTACATGATCTTATCTTGACATGGAACTGTCCTCCCTTTTCTTTTACTGTCCCCCCCCCCCCCCCCCCCCCCCAATTGGGCCAGGCAGTAATCTTTATTTCCACTTCATCTAACTATGCACTTCCATAGCAAATGGATTCAGTTAGCATAGTATCTACTGACCTTCTAAACACTTTAAAATATAATCAAGTATGCTTCTATCTCCTACTGGCTCAGAAAGGAAAGCGAGCTTGATTATCTACAGCTGATTCTTGTGAGAAAAACATGGCAAAGGAAGAGGAAATGTGCATTAGCTAATCACGATCTGCCAGTTTAGTCAAAGGGAAGTTCTGTCCAGTAACACCCAGGAAGCTGTTGTATAAGCAAATCGTAGCTGTGGAGAACAGCTCAATTTAAGCATGCAGAATGAAAAAAGCTCCTTTTCTATGAAATACTCTCATTTGTACCCAGCCATTCAAACCTAATGAAAATTTGCTGCTTAGTTTCCCTCCTCACAAGGAGCTGTGCATGCCATTCCAAGGTGTTTGTCAATGATTGCTAGTTTTCTGTAAGCTTTTTGCTAGCATTTGGAAACATGGAGTTTCCCAGGGAGGGCTGGGAACAGCCAAACCCCTGGGCAGCACCAGGAGCAGTCAGAAGAGAGAGGAGTGAGAACATGCGAGAGCAAGAACGCTGCAGCCCCCCAGGCCAGGGCGGGAGGAGCTCCCGGTGGCGGAGCACAGATTCCCCGACAGCCCACTGCGGGCACCCCGGAGCCCCGGGGGGCAGCTCCCCCCCCGCAGCCGGGGCAGGGGGTGCCCGAGGGAGGCTGTGACCCGCGGGGGCCGCGCTGGAGCAGCTCCGGGCAGGGCCCGTGGCCCCGCGGGGAGAGGAGCCCGGGCTGGGCGGGCTGCGGCAGGGCCGGTGCCCCCGCGGGGACCCGCGCCGGGGCCGGCCGGGCCTGAGGGGCTGCGCCCCGCGGGGGGACCCACGGCGGGGCCGGGCGTGGGGAACTGCGGCCCGGCAGGGCCCCGGGCCGGGGCAGGGCAGGGTGTGAGCAGCCGCCCCCGGAGGGGCAGGAGCGGCGGGGACCGTGTGAGGGACTGACCCCGCCCCGGGCCCGCCCTGCGCCGCGGCCGGGGAGCGCGGAGGGGCCGCGGGGGGAGGGCCCGGGACGGCGCCTCGAGCTTCGGGTTTATTTGTCGCTGCCCGGCTCTGCTCTGACCGGCAATAAATTAAACTGATTCCCCCCGCGGAGCCTGTTTTGCCCGTGACAGCAGCTGCGGAGCGATCGCCCCCTGCCCCGCTCCCGCCCCACCGGCCCGTCGCTGTTTCTGCCCCGGCCCGGCTGAGGGGGCAGGGACAGAGCAGCTTTGGTGCCCAGCCAGGGCCAACCCACCACAGGCCATTAAACAGAGTATTAAGCTAGTTATGCAATTCAGACTAGTATCTGAACAATTGAAACAGTCACATAAAATACTGTAAATAAAACGTAAAGCTTTTTTTTTTTTTACCTGAGGGAGCAGCAGATGTGGTTCTCTCACTGCTCAGACCCAGTAATTTCACATGGCTGGCAGGGAACCATCCTTTCTGTCTCTTTTTCCCTCTTGCCTGTGAATGTTTAAAATGCTTATGACACAATCAGGAAACCAAATAGTCTATAGACTGGAAAAAATGCAACAAATGTGTCACACAGTTTTACCAACAAGAGACAAAAAGCCAGGCTTACAAACGCCAACTAAATACTAAACAGAACTCAAAAGGAAAAAATATCTGGCTAAAGGATAAAACAACCCCGTTCAAATAAAGCTGCATCATAATATGTTCTGGCAAATGAGTTCATCCAAAATTTTCAAGCGCAGCTAATGATTTCAGTGTACACTTTAATTGTAAGGCTGAAACTTCACTCCATGAACATTCTTACACACCGTATCAGGAGTCTCCAACACGATATCCAGAACAGAGGTAAGTACCTAAGTATTTGGTATCACTTCCTACCTAGTACAGCGTGTGAGAGTTCAAAAAGATTTTCCTCATTTTTTAATCTTTGCTTTTTCAGTCCCACAGGTAAAGATGATCTCTGCACATACTGAAGAATCAAATATACTTCAGAGTACATAAAAAGTCAGGATGTAAAAGTCAACATTTTAGAAGATGATAGAAACCTGGAACTGCAGAGTGAGCTCTACTACAACAAAAAAAGGAATTCAAAGTAGCAAGAATTGACAATTATGTATCTTAGTTTCTCTTCCTGCACTTTTTATATTATTCTTTGAGGCTTCTTCCTGAACCAGCACTGATCTACTTTTTATAAAATACAAACTTTTCATTGTTTTCTGTATTTATTTTTTTTGCACATACTATGAATAAATTTTCCACTGTCGTTAATTCACAGAAACTCAGTGCAGCAATTTCTCAACTGGCTCGCTGTGATCTCTCGTCCTGTATCTGTAAAGCAGGCTAGCTTTAAGAACAGATGCTGAACAGTTAGATCAGTCCTGTTACAACTGCTGAAGAGGGAAGATAGGTGTTAACAAGAGTATTCACTCAAAACCACGTGTGTGGCTGTAGAATACCTTGGGAAAGGCCAGTTAAGTGATATTAAGAAGACAGAACTTTCTATTATGCTGTTCAATCCCAATATTGGAAACAACATTCAGTATCGGAAGCAACATGTTTAAACTCGGGCTAACGCTGCAGATTAAGCTAAAGGGTAACAAAGAGACATTATAAAATCATGATTTAATTTTCTGCATTGGTTGCAAAGATGAAGGCTATTGTGGACAAAATCCACAGGGCTGCAAAAACTGAAGTTTAAGAAGAATGTCATGTAAAAGCACCCTTAATCCTTGGGACTTTAAATTCATCACTAGGTGAGGGAAAGAGAAAAGAGGGAACAGCAACCTTCACAGGAAACTAGCTTCCAACTCCAACATCCAAGAATTCCTATTCTTTCAACAGAATAATTTTACAATTTAATTTTTTACTAATTAAATCCTAACCAATTTATTAACTGTCAATACCAATCTTCTCCCTCCCATGCACATGTTCATTGTTTTACCTTCTCCTGTGACAACAAAAAAACCCAACAAAAAAAACCCCAAAAAAACAGCAACCCAAGGTTTAATTAAAAACTTTTTCTCCCAAAACATGGTTTATACAAAATGAAAATAACTTTCTAGACAGCTTTTGAAACACTATACTTAGTTGTTTTCTCAAATTGAACCTAAGATCATGTCATTGCCATTCATGAAGTTGCAAATATTTCTCCTTTAACAGCTACCTGCAACTCTCCTTGCCACCATCCACTAGAATTTTTCTTCAGAATAAGTATTAGCTGTCCTGGAGCAAGACTAAGCTGTTCAGTTCCTGATGCAGCATAGGCTGTAGTAACCTGAGCAATTTCTGAAAAAGATGAAAAAAATAACAAATGCAATGATCATTACAGCAAGAACTAGATCCACAGAAATATCCTGGTACGTATCTTGCAGCCAAGAACATTAGCCACCGTTAAAACACTGCTGTGAACCTAAATGCTCATAGTTGCTTAAGAAACAGTCCCAAATATTAAAAGTGATCACACACTTACCGGGTTTCTTATTTACTGTTCCAGTTTTGCCAGCATTACTAGAAGCCTACAAAGACACAACGATAAGCTTTTAATGTGCAATAAAACCAGCAGAGTTTACACCAACTATAAGCATGTGGACAGAAAAGCACATGGAGATTATAATTGAGCCTGTATTTAACAAAATACCATCCTAACCAATTTATAAAGTATCATCTGCACAGAGACAAACAGTGTGACTCTGTCTCAGAGGCTAGGGCATAAGCTACGTAGGCTTTTCTCTTCTGTCAAGCACGTTAACCTCTGCTTAAAATTACTATCTAAGAGATATCAATACTAGGAATACAATAAATTTGAAAGTATTGTGCATTAATTCTCAGAACATGAACTCACTTCTTGATCCTTTGGTCTGACATAGTTGGAGGGGAAGATTCCAGTTCTGCCATCAATGCTCCCAGTCCACCATTCCCCTTCTTTCTGGGTCACTAGGATTTCCTCACCTTCCGTGAAAGTCAAGTCACCAGGCTCAGAGCTTGAGTATGAATAGAGTGCAACATACTCTGCAAACAGCACATATAAAGAAGGAGACAATAGTTTCAGATAGGAAGAGAAAAGTATGCTGGATGCAAGTAAGGTATCTTTGATACCAGCATTCATCAGTGTGTTCATAACACAGATCAGGTCTTCACAAGTTTGTTAATCAACCTACCTACTTGCCTGATGGTAATCACAGCTTGCCTCATGCTTACAACTCTGAATTACAGGCACACAACTGTGTACAGATAGATGAATTTGGCACAGGGGGTTACTAACCTATGATCATCCTGTGGATCAGCACAGGCCTGTAGACCATGGCTTGAAAACTCATCTCTTGCATTAAGTATTCCACCCTACCTCTGTGTTTCACAGCAAGAATGTGTATTACACACCTAAACCTGATTAAAAACATTCTTATCTGACTAACAGCAAAAATTAAAAAACTCAAGCGGAATTAATGTGTAATTGGGGAAGCATGGAGATATGCTAGATTAAAAGGCTTAGAAAATGCTTTCCACAATTTTTTCTCCGGTAGTATTTGTTCTCTGTACTCCCTACTGATTAAAAGAGAATGATCCACACTCAGGAGACTGAAAATCCCTCCTCACATCCCTAGAGCATAGCATAATACAGTAGAGAAAAGCAGGAAGAGAACTTGGCTTATGGATATGAGACATATTTAGGTTTTCAGAAATAAGTTGATGCTTGAGCAGAACTCTTAAAAACAAAGCCAGGCCTATGCTCCACCTGAATTAGTTTTAAGTTTTACTAAGTTCCTGTTTTAGAATTCTCATATCAGTAGCTCAACATTTGTACTGTTTCTTCTGGAAAAGCATTAAAAGGCCTGCTCAGAAGCTCTTCATATATTTAAGCTTATTCACATGCCATTAAGCAGAAACAGACTGTACCATTAAGTAGCATATTTCATGCTGTCTTACCCTCTCCTGCTGTGTAAGGCTGTGTATTAGGCTTTTTGTTCACAGCTGCATAAATAGCTTCTGGTCTGTAGAAAGAAAAAAAGGTTTGTGTAACTAAAAGTTTGAGCAAAAACAAATCTCTTTATTAGGGTGAGACTAGTATCTCCAGACTTTGCTTATCTCCAAGTTGGTATTGCCTCTGAATTAACTGCAAAGGCTTTCTTGACTGTCAGACAGTGACAGGTATTACTGATATTTAAGATATGAATGCATCCAAGAGCACACCACTTCAAAAAAGAAACGTGATGAAAGATGAGAGGATATATTTGCAAATTATGCTATCCAAAAGAAATACAAATTAAAGATTGTCTAAATTCTGTCATTCTAGAGAATTTTTAAGAACTTTTATCATAACCAGTGAAAAGAACAATTCACTGCTGGGATGACTGTACCATTGTGTGTAAGGAACAGTTACCTTGCAGCATTAGAATAATGATTTTTTCAAGCACAGAAAAAAACACTACTTCTGCAAGATGCAAGTTAAGAGATTACAAATATTTGTAGGTCATTTCGAAATTGGCACCTTCAGAGGCAGAACACAAGTACGCTGCAAGAGAGCTGACTCAGTAATGAACTACAACAGAGTCTGGCACTTGATGAATAATCAAACACCACTGATTTTTCACAGCATTCAGCCTTGAAAGACTGTCTGTTTACACAGTAGTGAGACCAACATTACTTGGCTTGCCAGAATGAAATAATAGAAGCTTAAAATGGCATGGTGTAAATCGTAAATGGTATTTATGTTCTGCACTTTAAAGCACTGCAAGAATTGTGTGCTCTAAACCACCTTTTTTTGTAAGCTATTGAATAAACCAAAACCAGAAGTCACACTTACTCCTCTTTCTTGATTTCACTCCCAGGTAAGAGCTTGACATATGATTTTGGAAACCAACCCCTTCCTCCATGTACCTCCCCAAACCACCAGTTTTCCTGTTGCTCCAGGACAGTAATAATATCATTTTTTGAAAAATTCAAGTGGTTTTCTTTTTTTGCAGTCCAAGAGCAAAGTGCTTGTGCTTTTAAGTTCTCGACAGGCTGCCCCTGTTAAGACAGAAGTGGAGATGTTGATTGGCCACACTACCCCAAACTGGTGCATGTGTTAAAAACAAATGAACAAACATTGATGTATCCTTTATTGAAGTTTAAACAACTTCATTCCTAACTGACGGCTGAATAATTTATACTTTTTTACACAGATGTATATAAGCCGTTGATTGAAGAACAATCTCTCAACTCTGTTTCTTATTTGTTACAAACATCTGGTGTGTCTAGTTATAGGTGAAAGTGGTTTTAGAATTATGAAACATATTGCATGAGTCTCCTTGCTCAGTGGTTCCTGGAAAGATATGGAATTATGTCAGTGCACACTAGTGGAGCATTCAGACTCGCTTCTTTATCCTCTAGCCTGTTCAGTGCACCCAGTATTAGAAAAGTTGTGTTTTTTCTTTAAATCTGTTTCATTAACATGAATCTAAAATACAGCAAGGTCTCCACTCTCACACAATATACCTGTCCATGAATGGGTGAAACAGATCCAGGGGATACAGTGCGAGTAAAAGCTGATTTCTGTTGCCATGCTGTATTAACATTCAGGCTAGAAAAAGGTATGTTTTGGTAATCAGATTCTTCTGCAGATTTACTTGATGAAAGTGGTCTGCAAATTGAATACAGGCATATTTAACACATTACAATTTTTATTTTAAAAGTACCTCAAATAGAATAACCTTTTTTATTTTAACATACATAAAACAGATATTCTATACAATGCAAAGCAGACTTGTCAAATACTTAAATTTCCAAGGTAAGACTTTCAGGTAGGTTCTTCAGTAAGTTTTCTGCATTTGTATTTTAAAAACAAACACCAAATTAAGCTATACAGCATATTATGTGTTAGCTAAATTTAGGAAAAGCAGTTTTAACAGAAACACAACAAAAACTCACTCTGAAGCAGTTGAGGTAGTAGATAATGATACTGTAGGAGGAAGTAAGGCCTTCTTAGGAGATAAAGATTTTTCTCCTTCTGGTATTTTTTCTACATAATTGCATGGAAACCAACCAAAATGTCCTTGAAAACTCCCATAAAGCCAACCAGGCTCTCCCACAGTTTTTTCATCAACCTATGGACAGGAGGATAAACACAAAGAAAATGCAATTGGCAGCATAAAACAAACAGGGTATCCAGCACGTCAGCACCTGCTGGCACTCTGAATTGAGCAGTGCAAGCAACACACATACAATAAGCAGCATTTTCATTCTCTTCCCTTTCAGAATGGACCTGGTTTTCCACTGTTCAACAAACAGGGCGATGATGCAACTGCACAGTTTTTAGACACAGGTAGAGACAGGCCTCAAACACAACATATTCCTTCAAACAGGCTCCAAATATGCACACCGGGGATCAGGTACTATACCTGGAGCCGTTCTGGCTTGCCAAAAATTACAGTGCATTGTGTTGTATTGTACCAAATGTGCAGCCAAGAGGCAGCAGCTGGCAAACTTATCAGCTCACGGAAACAACTGCTGTAGTTTTGCTTACAGATATAATTAACAGTGTCATTTGCATCCAAAACACGTCCAAAAATTCTGAAATTTATTATACAATTAAGTATAGAGCATCCTTAAATGTTCATAGCAATACTGAAGCCTCCATTATGCTGTAAATTAGTCAAAATTAGCTAAAAATTTGCAGTTCATAAAATACTATCACCTAGTTAGCTTAGTTGAGGTTTGGGGTTTAAGAGGAGGCAGTGGCAGCTGTTAGTCTATTTCTAAAATGAGTTATCAGTAGTTATGACAGTTAATTATGTCTGAGAAGGAAGCCAAAGCAAAACCTACTTCTCTTGTTCCCTCTTCAATGCTTCATTGGTAGGAAAATATAAATAAATGATTTAACACTGCCAAACTGAAGGCTAATACTTAAGTGTTTTAATACTTTGTACCACATTGCTTTGTAAATTCTCCCTTTTCACCTACCTATATTCGTTACAGTCTAAATGAGGAGAAACTATACATATATTAGATACATAAATAATTGTACTGCCATGGCTGTAAATCAGTTTTCACAAGTCCACCTGAAGGCACATGCTTTCAAACACTTGTATGCTGTCAAGGGACGTAATCACATGAAGTGACACAGATTTCAACTGAGACGCCAAAAAACATTTCCCATCTTATGGTCCTGCTGTAATATTATAGATAGCATATTCAGCTGAATCCAGAAAAGTGCTACAAAGAACGGACACAGAATAAACTACTACAGATATCTGCCTGAGGGAGCATTCATAAAGGACCAGCTAATAATATTATGGTGAGGTTAACCAGCCTATGTCAACAAGACATTAGAAAATTATATTAAGATTCTGAAGAACCATTCACATCTACTTGTTAAATAAGTTGTTTTATTTTCATTTAATTGCTATTAATTAATAATTCATGCCTCTATTTACTATGCTTATATTTCAAGCAGGCACTTAGAGGCCAACCTGTACACGTACAACGCACTGCAACCACCGTATCATTCCTGATCTACTAACTTTAGAAAGTCTGTTTAGCATTCACTATGTTATTTTAAACAGATTCTCAACACCTATAGGATGTGTAAGATCCAAACAAAGATTCTGTCTGAACTAATTCTAATTTCAGCTGTTCTTAAAAAGCAATCCAATTTAAATTCTGAGTAAGCCTTAGCCTCACAAATCTATTAATGTAATGCTTTTGACACTTAAGACCTCGTGCATGTCAAGGCCGGGGAAGAGGGTGCGTGTGTGTGATTTCTGCAAGTCAAACATGAATGGCCAATCTTACCTGAATTATATCGCCAGTATTAAAGCTCATTTCATCATGATTCCTTGCTTCAAATGGATACAAAGCTCTGTAATTTACCAAGGCAACTGGATTCCTAGACTCTGAGACACTAACAGCGTTGCCTGAAAGGGTAAGAAAACTAGTTACCATTTTGATACAGCTGAAAGACATGCACTTCGTTGGAGCCAAATCATTCTAAGCAACAGGTATGAATACAAGAGAACAGTTCTTGCCCCAGACATTATGCAAATACTCAGAGATCACCAGCTACAGCAGGCCGATGGGATGCATACAAGAGTTTAATATGCTAATCATAGTAAATATGACATAGGCAATAAAACGCATTGCTTTCTGAAGTGAAAAAAATTAAACCTTTACTTTCTCATCTTTCCTTGTCAAACTGCCTGGCTAAACCAGTGCTTTAATATAGTCTTAAGGCAATTATAATTTTCCAAGTTGAAAAGATACCACAGTTGCAACAATAAGTATTCAACAGCATGTGTGAAGATTTTTCTTAGAAACCTAGAATAGCAAAATATCATTTCCATTTCCTTTGTATCTCTGTTCTCCAAGTCTGTGACTGATGTTGCTAACAGTGAATGTTTTACAAGGTATAGCTGAAGTGTGCAAATATCTTTCAGCACTGTTCTAAATTGGTTCTTGGTGAACTCAGTGTTAGAAGCGGCTAATAAAACTGAAAAGAACTAACGAAGGATGGAACTAATCAAAAGCGCCTTTAGCAAAAATACTGTTAAACCAGTATTTTTTTTAAGTCACGCAACTACAGTTAGGTCTAGTCATTCAGTTTTTTGTTATTTAATAAGACTATTCAATATAATGCAGAAATAAACTAGATTTCAATGTTAATAAAATGCATCACTGAATGTTACCTACCCATCCGCTCATTACTGAACAAAACTCCTCCATATTAGCATTCTGCTTTAATGACAGAAAGTGCAGGCCTTAGGAAAAAGCTAAAATATTACTGTTTCCAGAATCTGGGATTTGTTGACCATGATCACTGGAATATTGGTCATCAGAGTTATAGGTGCTGAAAACTGACAGAAGTAACCCAACTTAATAGGATTATTAAAAACTAAAGACATGAAACATTGCTAGTTTGATTTTTTTAAGTAGTATTCTAGACAATAAGCCTGCCATAGTGTCACATTAACAGTAATACATTTAAAGAAAGAAACAACTCTCAGGAAAATAAGAACCATTAAAGCAAAAATCTAAGATTACCTTCATTTTTCCAGGGTGGTTTAAGATTTTTACCCTCTGTTGGTTTCAACAGATCTGCAAATTTCTCATTTACACTTAATTTAGAAGTACGTTTCTCCACCTCTTGAGAGCTGGTCACTTCTTTTGTCTTCTTTATTTCTTCATTCTGCTTACGCCTCTCCTCAGCTTCTTTTGCTATTTGTTCTTGCTTTCTTTTATCTTCTTCCAGTTGCCTCTGCCTTTGTTGTTCTGTCTCCCTAAAGATTGTGGCTTGCCTGCTTTTTTCCTCATCTGCATGAAGCTGTTGTTTATTTTCCCTTTCTCTCATCAGAGCAACGGCTTCTTCAGCTTTCAGCTTTTCTTGAACTTTTTCCTGCATGCGTTCTTCCTCCAATCGCTTCTTTTTCTCTTCCTCTTCCCTTCGGATGTTTTCCTGCCATCTGTTCTCCTTCTCCCGTTTTGCTTTCCTGAAAGAAAAGAGTAAAAGAGAAGTAGGAGAACATTCATACAAAAATGAATGAGATTATGATCATAGAGTAATTGACTGCACTTGTCAGTAAAACTCAGTCCATGATATTGATCACTCTCCTCTCCGGGTGTGAGCTCTTCGATGGGAGGCCATGCTTTGACTAAACATGATTGCCTGTATATTTCACATACAAATAACAAATGGATTTAAATTCTTGGTACAGAAACACTGCCACGTGGTTACTTGCGCAGTGCTTCATGGGCACTTCTTGCTCATCAGGATAGGTAAGCAGAAGTGTACTGTTAATTGAACAAACGTGTTTTTTAAGCTGTCCACCAAAGTAGTAGCCAAGATTGGAAACTAAGATTTCCAAACAGATTAATAACAAAATTTCACTCCGGTACATACATATAAATACCCTTTGCATACTTATCTTTTTGCTGCTTGAACTTTTTGCCTTCAGCAGTTGTAATCTATTCAATACGCTTATCCTCACCATGGCCACACTCTTCAGCAGACAGAAACTGGACATCTGACTGTATTCTCTGCCCTGATTCTAGCCTGTGCATCTCTCCAAAAAAGTTATTATCCAATTCAACACATTTAAAAATCATTTATTTTTAGCTGTCCAAGACCTTCCTTCTGAAAAGAGCAGGACCTAACCCTTTGGGCCACCTTCTGAAGAGATTGTTGAGGTCCACGCCTAGAGAAGACTGCTTCATCAAGTAACTGGGGGGGTCCACTCATTTGATGGCCATTTTATTGCGTTTTCAAGAGCATGACAGGATCTAGTAGGAGCTGTGCAATAATGCTGTTAATCTAACATACAGATTCAACAGAAAAATTAACAGGATATCACTGTACGCACAGCATACAGTTTTCTTAAAGGGACCGTTACAAATGTTACGAAACACCATCAACGCTATTGTAGAAATACGTTGTCATGAGTTAAGACCTTGAATCACACGCACTACGAAGTCACTAGCTCTGCTTCACAAGCAGTCAAAGCAAATATGAATCACTGAAAATCTCTCTCAAATTAAAAAGACAAAACACAGCAATCCTCTGAATGAGGAGAGCAGTCAAAACCAGCACACCAAAGCAATTCCACAGCTGAGGACTGGCCACTGAGAGCACCCACCCGCCCTCTCCCTGGCACTGTTTCACTACAGGGCTGCTAAGGGTAAACTAGGTAGCTGATAGCAGAAGGTTGGAAGAGAGGAAAAGCAGAGTGGCATCTTAAGACAGCCAGAATCAGACCCTAGAAACCATGTTTTCTTAATCAGTGAAACAAAAGAAAACAAAACTAGCTGGGAACAAGATCACAAAAAACCAAGAGCTGAGGACAGCAAAAGTTTGAGTGCTTCATACAAGGCTGGACTGAGCAAAACCAAGACCATATACATGAAGGCATGATCCTCTCAAAGACTTATTTGAATTTTCTCATTGTCTTCCTAAAAAAGAAACCAAATCTAAACCTCAGAAATTACTCTCATCCAGCTTTCAAGAATAATACAGGAATTAAATAGTCAATGCCCTTCCTATTATCTTAAGTATCAATCTGTCTGGATATACATGACAAAAAACTAGTTAACAGCTCAGTCAGAAGTGCTTTTAAGGAAATAGGTCAGATGTTTTGAGGCCAGCAAAACAAGGCAGAATATATGAGGAATTTTAGATTGTGTGAGGATTATCTATTGAAGGAGCTAAAAATCTTAATAGCAAAAGTGCCTACTTGGTTTATTTATCCATGGCATCTGACCTTTTTTAAAACAAAAGACAAAAACAGATCAGAAAGAGAAAATTCAAATCATCTTGTATCAGTGGTACTCCATATGCTTCCTCTAAGGCAACTCAATAGGATGGATTTTTACTTATTAGACCTCTCGTTTAATACAATCAGCATCTTAAAAGTCACCACAGCATTATTTTGCTTTAAGAACTGCAACATTGATACATTCAGACATGGTACCTTGCAGCCTCATCTTCCAGCCGCTTTTTCTGTGCAAGTTCAGCTCTTCTTTTTTCTACTTCTTTTATTTTGTCCTGCTTGATCCTGTGGAGCTGCTCCAAGGCTAACTGCTGTGTGCTGTAACTTTCTCTCAGGTCCTAAGGAGGAAACACAATGAATTACATCAAAGCCAGTCTTTCGAGAAAAGCATCCAGGCATTTTAATGCTTTGTGAACCAAGTTTTAATACAAATGGACAAAGTAATATTAAGTTATTAATAGTCCTTGGAGGTCACTGCAAAGAAAGTAAAATAAACAGAAGTATAAAAGGATGGCAGGTTTGCAAAGCCTTTGATGTAACTTAGACTTTCAAAGAGCCCTTCCAGCCATACACCTGCTGGAAATGGCTATTACGACAGAGGAGAAGGAAAGATATAAAACTGAGTGTTCAAACACAACATTATCTAAGGGCACAGAAGGCAAGGTAGTATATTTTAAATAACTACAAGGAAGGAGACTTCAAGTGAAAGTCAACACAATACCATAAACCTGAGAATGCACCCCTTCAGTAGGGTGCTCACCTTTGCAATGCTTTCTGAATGATCAGTCTCATATTTAAATCAAAAAAAACCTTATAAAAATATCCAGCAGGCTTATCACTGTGGGAGGCCACAGCCTAAAGACACTAAATCAGACTGGAGTTTTCCTGTATTTGTAAATATCACAATTTTACTCTTTTTCTTTTGAGCACATCCTTTAATTCCTATTGCATCTCCCTCTGATAACAACTTTTTCACAGCAGAAAAATCTGCACGAATCTTTGGGATAATTATGTGTACAGAATTAAAAAACCAACAGTAATAGAATTACTTTAGATTGTACTTCACCAAGTCACAAAATACCTGTAAGACATTACATTATTTTTTCCTTAGGATTCCCATTGATACACACTAAGCAATGCAACAGGTATACTCTGACTTTTCATATCTGATCTCATAAATACAAATAAAGCAATTAAGAATGACCTGTTCCCGCTACAATATGCACCTCTGCCAATAATCACGTTGCCTAAGAGCTATTGTACAATTTATATGAAAAGGGCAAGATAACAAGGTTTCTGTGTCAGCAAAAGTCTCTGTAGCAATAAACTAAATCAAGCAATTGACTACAATTTTTCAGCAAACATATTCAGCTGATAATTCTCATTTTGCATAGATATTGAGGAACACTGTGGAAACAACCTGCATCAAAAAAAACATTGCACCTTTGATTTAAGGACAGAATAACCTTTATGCAAAATGGAAAGGTCAGTTAAGTAACTCTGGTCTGCGCGCCCCTCTCAATTATTCTTGAAGTCAGATTTCGGACCCCAACAGACAAAAGCAGTGTTGAGGAACAACAGCAAGTAGGTTTTAGTACTGGGTTAATCTGAAGGTTTAATAGCGTTATGTTTGCCATATCATATACCTATTCTGTATAATGATGTTATGTCTAGACTTTTAAAACTTAGATGAGAATTTGTATATCTGAGTCACAGCTTAAGATGTATGGACACAGGTAGAGAACAACAGATGGAAAAGTGGGAGAAGACACTATTTCCATCAACTAAAAAGAAAAAAATAACTGAATAAACCAAATTTGTGAACATAGTCTATTAAGAAATAAAATGGCTATCAGTATTTTGCAGTTTAGATTTCTAAGCAGGTAAGAAAATTTTAAGTCTTTAGAAGGATGTAAAAGCTAGCAGAAAGAGAAAGAGCCTATTGATTTTCTTTTAGGAAAAATTATTTAATAGAAGTTGTACAACCAAACAGAAAGGGTAAGCAGAGAAAAATTGCGAAATAATTAAAAACCAAAAGAGCCAAAGATTAGAAAATAACCTTAAGTAAGAGGAAGAGGTTGTTGAGACAGCTTAGCAGAGACAAAAGGCACTGAAGAACAGAATCATCCATATTCTCACACTGTAAGATAAGGTAGATAAAAAGCCAATTAATCTCTGTACTGTATTTTGAAAAACATATTTTAGGGAAGACTGAATTGTGGATGCAGCCACTGAACACAGCAAGCCATGCAATAAACAAGTAACTAAAAATACATGCTATACGTAGCCATTTTTTTTAAATAAAAGAAACTCCTTAAAACGCCTACAAATTTTTCTTTGTGCTCTTTTTATTGGAGAGTGCAGAGCCCTCACACTGGCCCGGCATAAATCCATTACTTAAGAATAAAGTTCACATCAGTGCCACTAAGAGTAAGCTAGTAAATAAAGTTAAGTGGATGCACGCTACCCTGCCTGAGAGTTGCATGCATTTTTAGGCAAGTCAAGAGCTGCCTCTGAAACAAAAACACCTTCAGGGCCAGTGGTCGTTATGTCTTAACTTCTACACAGATAAGTGGTCTGTGCTTACTTTTAGGACAATACTTAAGCCTGCTACCAGATCTTGTACAATGTACTAGGAAACCATGTACTTCTTTCAATAAAAGAGAAATGTTCCATCCACAATTCAAAAATAGTAGCCAATATAACCTCAGCACTGTAAGAACAGAATTTGCAAGAGCCTGAAAAACTTCAATGCGAAATCAAAATGAGTTCTAGAAGGCCAAAGTTGAGAGTGAGCAAGCTGATTCATGCAAAGCAACAACTAGCAAGAGATTCACATTTTAGTATATTAGCAACAGTTTTAAGTGCATGTTTATTGCATTATTTACTCCAAGACCTTATTTGACATTGGAAGTTGGGGAAAGCTTTTTGGACGCCTGGTAGAAGTGCCACCAATCTTTATGACTGGATAGAGACACAAAGATACTGCTTACTGGTCTAAGACTAAGAATTTAGATAGTGCAGGTACCTTAAGCTGGCTGTTAAATGCATCCATCTCAGCAAGTTTAGAAGCAGTTTCTTTCTCAAGGGCATCCAGTTGATCCTTAAGTCTTTGGCATAATTCTTCCTTTTCTAGGGACTTCTTGTGCACTGAACTGATTCCTGTACCTGCACACGGAAAAACAAACCATTTTACAAGGATTTCTGTTTTCACAAATTATTTTATTATTTTCCTAATATACACGCATTCCCAAACTCTTCCCTCAAAACTCCTTGATTTACCTTCCTACGCACATACAGCACAACGAAGAAATGGCTCCAACCCCCAACTGAGACACACATGCACCACATGTAATACGTACAGAATAAATTACAAGTTGTATTTTGTAGTATCAGACTAATCCATAGCAAACTTCTAGATAGGGACTTCTAGTGCGATTTGATGTGAAGACCAGTGTAGATTTTACATAAATGAACTCTCTTGAGATTACACTACCAAAAAAGACAAGGTGTAATAATATCTGTGGGCTGTATAGTCTGTATAAATCAATAATTTCAAGCAAAATCTGTGCTTTCTCACAAAAGTGTCTGTTTGCCCCTTGTTTAGAGCAGGAAGGAAATAATGGAATGCAGACGAAACAATGCTAATATGGCACTAACTGAAAAGACATAAAAGTGAAAGTGCGATTAACACTTCTGTATCCTTCAATTTTTTAACAAATGATGAAAAGCCAGCAGTGCAAACAGAAGAGAATTCATGTGCAGGCACTTACTCTGAGTGTTTTCAAGTTGAGCATTTTTAATTCTTTCACTTAACAACTGCTTTTCAGGAACTAAATAGATTAGTTTACTCTGATATTCCTGTAGATATTGAAGAGAACATAACAAATTTTTATTACTTTTTATAAATCAGTAAGTAAAAACGGATGAATTTTCAAACATAACTTCAATTCACATTAATGAAACATGGATACAAGTCATCATTATGGGATAGAGGAAAAAAATTACTTCTATACCCTCAATATAAATACTATTAAAGCTGAATGCTTTTTCACCCAAAAACATTAACACAGTTGGATAAAAAATTAACAGGCATGTTAAAAGTGTAAATATAATCATGAGAACATGTAAGTTGACGGCCCCAAGCCTAACAAAACCCAGTAACTTTCTGTGACACACAGGAACATGAAAAGAAGTTTCCTGACATGCACGAGCATTACATAAAAATACAGCAGAGGATGATTTATTGTAGTCAACTAATTTGAAGTAATTCATGTCTTGCTATTCAAAGAGATTAAAAAAAAAAAGAGCAACAAGATAATTCAACCCAAAGACATCTTGCTCTACATTCAGGAAAACATTCCTCCAAAATTTGAGTCTGGAGCCATGAAAGAATTCATAATTAAAGAGAAGTCACTATTATTGGTTCACAAAAGAACAGCTAAGGTTTTAACTACTGACCTCATTCAACTATCAGCTTGTTGCAGCACATACAACAAATAAAAGTAAAACCCTGCAATGTTGATAGCCTTGCTGATTTCCTCTCTTCACTATAATCAAACTGATTCACTATTCCTCCCTACGGGAATGTATTATCAACAGCATTATGGAAACACAGAATAGGAAGTAAAGGAAAACTACAGAAAGTTATCTACCTGAAGCTGCTGTTGTAGTTGCTTGACTTCCATGATTCCTTGGTCATATTTCTTATCTAAAGCCTCCAGTTCAGTTTTTCGAACTTGCTTTTTGCTTCGAATATCCTCCAATCTGCCTGAGATTTGCTGATGTTTGTCCGTCTAGAAAGAAATCAAAGGCAAATTATACCACATACGGCGAAAATTTCCTCTCCACTAAATCTGTGGGCAATTATTTTATGATCAATTCTGTAAAACAACCCAAAATATCTGCTTTAGATTCCTCATTCAAAATGGAATGAAACTCCTAACAGACCATTAACATAGACTCTCAGATTTGCCTACTTTAAAATACTGTATTTCAAGATTGTAGTGAAATTTCCGTCTTACCAGGGCTTCTAATTCAAGATTAAGGCTCTTCTTTTTAGAGGTCAACTTGACAATTTCTTCTTGTTCCCTGTTACGTTGATTAAGAAGTTCTTGGCGACGAATTCTCTCCCATTCCAATCGTCGCTGGCGCTCAAGTTCTTGCTTTGCTGCCTGCAGAAAAGTTCCATTACCTTAAATTCCAATGGAGACACAGAACTTGGAGACTATGATTTAATATAACGTGCTCTATTTCTAAATAGCATAACAGCAACCAACGTATTTCTTTTTTAAAGTGCTTTTACATAGAGCATCAAAGAATGGAGGAAGTGATCCTGTAAGATTCTTCATGCCATACTCTGAACTCTGGATGAAGAAAAGCTACATAATTCAAAGACAAAGTCTAATTAGCTTGAAATACTGCCCACAAATGAGCACATGGGCAAATATTGCTCATAACCTCCCTTGAGTATTTCACAAAACTACATAAAATATCTTATGCGTGCACTGCAACACCACGTAGATGCAAATTTTTCTCAAGTTCAACTGTCAAAATATTATCCATTACGAATTCCGCACAATCTTGTTTGGTACAGACTTTTGCACAAACCCAAGAAATCTGTCCAAGAAAACCTCATCTGGCCTATGAAGTATCTGAAAAATCTTCAACCTATACCAACACTTTATTAATTTATAAGATGCAATGTTTCCAAACAGAAACGGTGTTCTCTTTCCAAGACAACCTGCCAAAGGCCATGCGAGGAGACAGGACGAAAGCCAGCATTCAAATCCTGAATGCACTGTTAAGTAGATACTGTATGCATGTACATATTCCTTCAAGCATTAAAAAATAATTTCAAGAAAACAACCTCCCGCCTTTCTATTTCTTTCCTCCTTTCTTCTTCCCTTTGTCTTTCCAACTCTCGTTGTCTCTCCAGCTGCCTTTCCATTTCGAGTTGTTTTTTCCGTTCCTGTTCCTGACGTTCCCTCTCTCTTCGCTCTTGTTCTTCTCTCTCTTTCTGAGCCTTACGTTCAGCCTCTCTCTGCTGCTGCTCCAAAAGGACCTGACGGCGTTTTTCCAGCTCCATGTTTCCTCTCTCGTAGTTGGCTTTCCTTTTGTCCTCAAATGTCACTAAAATAAGGAAAGGTGGTTATTTCTGTCCTGTGCAAAACACTGCTCTCAAAGTACTACCTCAGTCATGCCACTAAAGATAGATACTTTCTTTTTGGCAAGCTCAGGTTGTTGGGTCATGGATGATATAAGCATTTTACATTTGTTAAAGTATTATTTTTCTTTTCAAAAATAACTTCAAGTTTTCCTAAGTCTGTCTTTTTTTTTTTTTTTTTGCAATTGGAATAAAGTGTTTAGTTTAAAACAGACCATGAAAATTACTTTTTTCCTCCAAAATTCAAAAGACCTCCTTTTAAAATCTAGGAGAAGACTATCTTCTGTTAAAAAGGTTTTACTGTGCAAGAAACATTAACACACAGAGAAAGATCTTGGTTTTTAAGGGTGCTCCCAGTAAGAGCTCCTGGAGTTAAAAACAGCAGAAAACAAAACAGGATCAAGCTCAATTCCTGCACTATATGATCAAAAGAGATACAAAGGAATGGTTTAGGCTCCCAGCAACCACCCTTCCAAAAAGACAGGCAAGTCGTGTCTCGCAGTATGCATGCAAGCAACCTTTGCTGGTAGCATCAGGGAGTCAATAGTACAATCTATGTTACGTGCAAACTGCATCTACTTTTCTGAGAATTAAACTACATTGGAACTCCTCGATTTCAAAATGTTCAGAACAAAGTAATGCCAGGAACTTTCAGTGGAAAAAAAAAATTGCAGTAGCATGGCAGTATTTGGCCATGAATGATTTCTTTGCAAAAATACATTATTAATCATCACACTTTTCCTTTCCTACAGCTAAAAATAGCCCCTATCTCTGCCTTCTCAATTCTATTAGATGTAATAGGCTGACTACATCCACTTAATGACCTTCCTGCCATCCAAGTTAAAAGGGATCTAGCTCCTGAAGTGAAGCTCCCTAGGGATCGGATCCAAAGGTTTCAGTGCTCTTCAAAGACAGCCCTATACATTAAGAATGTGAACCCTATTTTACCTGGCTGTTTTTTCTGTGGCTCCTCCTCTTGCACAGGCTGGTAAGATGGCAGGGTTCCATTTATATTTTCAGTATATTTTCCACTTCTGGAGGGAAAAAAACCCCACCGTTGTTAGAGAAATAACACAGTTTTCTTTGTATGAAACACTTCCGTTGAAAATATATTGTGTTTCACTCCCCTCGGTGACATACCTGAAAGAAGGTGGCACCAGTTCGAGAGGCAGAGTTAGTGGCAGAGGTTGTCCGGCCTTGGCCATATCAGTTAGGTGCATGGCTAACACAAACTCATCAGCTTTGAGCTGTCCATCTCCATCAATATCAGCTAGTGACCTGCACAGTTTTAACAGCAATAATAATTAGAACCAAACATCACAGCTACTCACAAATGACAGCTGAAAATTTACTGTAAATATATATTTTTAAATAGAGAATTCCTGTAAAATGTTCTGGCAAAAATAACTACAATTAATAACATGAATAGCTGATGAAGGGAGCTATTATTTTCTTTAATAATGCACTGCTATTCAGACGTTTTCATAAAATACAGCAAAAAGACATATCTCGAATTATTGCATCACTAAGAGAAGAGCTGAGAAGAGAAACCAGGACTGTTCTTAACCAGCTCAAAATGCTCGAAACCACTTTTTCAAGTGTTGTTTTTTTTCCAAACAAAAGCAAACATTATACAGAATTACATGAAATTCTACAACACGAACCTTTGCATAAAATTTCCACCACCACTCCTTGTGTCTCCTTCAACAGTACAACGAAGACACGAGCTGCCCCACAGTACCCTCCACGGGTAGGAAAAGGATCACCCACCCCCTCTACAGAGAGGGCAAACCACACAATTGTATTGTTAGTCTACAAAATGCTTCCCACACAACCAGGGTGGTGGAGGTATGTGTGGGAAACCAGAGATGCAGGCAGGAAAGCAGGAACCTTTCTCCAAGAACTATCTATGTAGACACAATTGCAGGAATGCATCCTTAGACTGCACTTCAGTGAAACGTTTAATAAAGTAACTGCTTGTTTAAGAAGAACAGTTTAAAAAAACCCTACTAAAACCAGAAAGAAACCATCCAACCAAACAAAAAACCCCAGCACCACAGTGAAAAACAAAAGAAAATGATGAAGTAAGACTTTATTACATTCACAGACAAGCACAATTCACACGTAACAGTACTATTATTACAGTAATTACCATGAATGCAGCACCCCAGTAGAACCACTAGTAACATCTTGCTTTGGGCAAAACTGAAATTTGGCTGTTAATCTCTCTACGTGGGTACACAGAGCTCCTTGCATTGGCTAGTGCTATCTTCAGGCTAGGCACCCAGAAGGAAAACAGTCGCTACACACCTGCTTCATTTCCCCATGCTCCCGAGTGGGGGAATACAACCTGACACTCCATTTCTACCTTCACAGCATGCAACCAAACAAGCTGAACAAATACAAGGAATATTTCAGCTTGCTGCTTCTAAAGACAAACAAATGACTGCCCTGCGACAAAGACGAAGAAGAAAGGGAACTCAGAAAAAGGTACTGTGAATTCTGCTGGGCCATTAAATTTTATGTATAACATCTGAGTTATGTCTGAAGGCGTAATCCAAATTACCATATCTAGCGGGGCATATTATTCAAGCCTTCAAACAACTGTAACCATTTCCATCACCAGAGTAAAGGCATGTCTTAACAGATATGTAAGATGTAGATATCTTTACAGGGACCGCAGTAAAACTAAAAACTAACAAGCTTGATTTCAGAATCCTACTTTTAAAATTAACAAGCCCTCATCTCAGCTGAACTAGTTCATCACTGAATGAGAAACTGAAATTAGTATCTGTACTATATGGAGTTCAACAAACAAATGCAAAAAGTGAAAAATTATAATATGTCATGGTGTCTTCTCAAACTGTTACTAATGAACGAACTAGTTTAAGAAGTAGCTTAGTTTCAGTTTATGATTTTAGATCTATGGTGTCCCTTTATCATTTCTTATTAAATAAAGTACATATCCTTTCAACACCACAAACAGTGAATTCATAATCAGTAACTAAACTTACCAAATAGTAGCCAACTGAGTCTGTGAAAGGTTTGATTGCAGAAGGGCATTCCTTGCTTGAAATCCTTAGTGAAAGTGTAAAAGGTTTTAATAAAAAGAAACACTTTGAACAAAGATTCACATGTAGCAAGAAGTGGGTCATTAAAAATAAACATGCCCCAGTTCATATTAATCTAATCCATTTTCATCAGAGGCTAACAGTTGGCTTTATTTCCAGGCTTAACAACAGGAACACGATAATGATATTAAGTATTCTTGTGTACTTCCCTCCCTCCACCCCCCGCCCCCCCTCAGAGCACCTACCAGAAAAGCTCACATGAAAAACGCGTATTTATGGTAATCCTCACAGCTGTTAAAAAAGCACAGCTGACTGTCTACCTAAACCTTGAGCTAGCATGCTGGAAAGCTGTTGGTTTTCCTTTGATAGTAAAGAACCATATACCTTTCTAGGCAGGTCAATGAAACCTTCAGGCCAAAATCAACTGAGCAAGATAAAAAGCATTGAGTCCCTTTTTTGAAACAGAGAACTGTCCTCCTTTTTTTTGTAAGCTAGGTAAGTGCTTATTCAAGATACATACTAACTTTACAACTAATAACTGCTCATCCAGGGCTCCAATCACTGCATTACAGTGAGTAATCCAGTTTTATAAAACTCTACTCTTGTATTAACTTTGCATTTAGTCTTTTGAAACCACCATAATGCTGTGGTATGGCATAAATATCACTGAAAGTCAACCAAGAATAACTACCTTAAATTACTTCTGAAAAATTCCAAACATGGCTGCAGTACTGCAGTGTCTTTCCTGAATTACTTTCTTTGAAAAGATAAAGCCCAAATATCTAAGCAATTACTAGCATATATACATAGGAGCACAGGGCACAAAACCAATCATGATATGTTCCCCATTTTACAAAGTCTTAAGAAGGAGTCTCAGTCCAAAGAGTGATGCTTGAAAAATGACTGCTGACTCCATGGGGCTAACTTCCCCAGCCTTTTGGTTCTCAGGCTCTTCTAGTTAGATCCCACCACTGCCACTGTTTTCTTCTTGTCTCCTGCTGTAGCCTCCCCACTCTGCCTGGGGAGACTGCTGCTTCCTCAGGCTCCCCCTCCAGGTCTAACACAGAGCCCAAGCCAATAAACTGATGGTATTTCCATTTCTTGGCTGACTGGAACCACTAGCTGAAACCCACGCTTTCCTGAGTATGTCTGAATGTCAAACAATGTCAGCTTTTATTTCATATGGCAGTCAAATCCCAAGCCGGGATTTCACCCCTCAGCCTGTGACACTCCAAAGGCAGAAAAGACTGCTCATTCTCCCCCCTCTGTATCAAATGCCATACTCACCTGATAAATATCCACTCATACTTTTATCAAGACTGTTAAATTTCTGTCTGTACTTTAATCTGGAGGCCTGAGGAACCGCCCACTCTGAGGATGCAATCTTTGGTGAATTCCCAGCTAATGAAGCACTAGATGAAGAATTTGAGCTGTAATACAACACACATATACAAAGATAAAGAAAGAACTCTAAGTTTCTTGGCTTAATAAACAGGTATTGGAACAGAAAATATATGGCATCTGTGGGTAATATGAAACAACTTCCACAAAGTTTTACTTCTGCTAACTTGCTATATTTTCATCACTAAGATGGAATTTTACTGTGAAAGTAGGGACACATTTCAAGATCCTGTTCCCCTGGTATCACAGGCACTTATGTTGCATAATTAATCAGTCACCACTGCACAATACTACTGTAGGAAAACTCAGCTTTTGTAAGAATGTTTACAAGGGCTATGAAGCACTGGACAGATGTCTAAGTAACTTTAAGTAGTATGTAAATGAATAACCATGAGCATAAAAATGTATCTGATAAACTCACAACCAAAAGCAGGTTCTAAAGCCACTGTATTACACCCCTACCTCTTCTATTAGTGACAACGACAGGCTGAATGGAAGTTTTCCAAGTCATTCAGTTTCTGCAGAATAGTGCTGATGGACCTGTAAAAATTCTGCCTGCAACTCCCAGCATATTTTCACAGCGTCCCACCTTTGAAGATCGGACAAACCCAGGTGCATCCAGCTTGCCTTGTTTAAGGTAATCCCCTACTCTGTCAAGTAAAAAGCTATTTGCAGGAATGCAAGGCAACAAAGAATGCTGACAGAAACAAAACCTTTCTGGCGAGATGCTGGATAGACATCCTTTGCATTGAATTAGATAAGGCAATGGTGGAAATGCTGTCAACAGCAACACTGAAGAAGAGCTACTTTGTAACACTGTAACACCAGCAAAGAAAGCCTTCCAATTAAAAAAAAACAAACAAAAAATACTATTACAGGCACACAGCGTGCCTACCACCATCTTATCGAACGTCTGCTAACATCAGGTGTCTGTCTGCCTGTATGAGGAGCCCAGAGTCTGACACGCGTTCATCCTCAGGCCTTGTATCAGCAGCCAAGAGGTGCGAGCACTTCTGTGTCACCTCCTGGAGCTGAGCTGGGGCGGAGATGCTCTCTGGACTGCCTTTTGGGAGACTGCTCCCGGGATGCCCAGCTAGCATCTAGGTCTCAGCCTAGTCCCTCACTTCATCTATGGCAAAGCTCTAAAACCAGTGAAACGGAGCAGCCGATAATAAAGATTCATAATCTTCTATTATTCATAAAACAAACTCACACATAAATATTTATAACCAATACTATTCTTACATGCCTGCTAACTACACAGTGCCCTCTATAATGAACAAGCCCATCAATCCTTGAACATTGCTTTTATAACCACTTGGTAAGTTTTACTTCTATTTACTAATGAGGTACATTCCTTTCTTTTCGGCGCCACTTTCTCCCATTTGAACTCCTCTCCTACTTCAGATAGTTTTATCAGATTTATTGAAAAGATTATTGTGCGTATCAAAACAATCTATATTCAGACTTTGTAGATTATATCAGATGGACTCATTTTTAATGAATATACTTTGAAAATAGAAATGCTCTTTAAGTTTTGGAAGGTATGCTACTCAAGTTTAAGACACAACCATTTTAAAATTAACTTTCATACCTGCTAGATCCTAAATCGATCAATGACTGTGCCTTCTGTATGCTAGTACCACCAAACCCTCCTGCCATGGGACCTAAAGAACCAGTATGAGGCAGTGCTGAAACAAACAAAAAAAAACACCAAAAACTGTAAAACAACTGGGTAGAAGGTAAAACTTCGTAATAAACACTCAAGGCTTTGACAGAAGTAAGAAAAGCTAATCAGTGCCTTGTTGTTAAGATTAACTAGTTAGAACAGATTTGACAAATGTCAACTTTGGAAGAAATACAATTTAACATGTTTTATTTTAGCTCACATACAAGTATTAGCATTCCTGTCTGAAACTAGCCATAGAGAAAATGAGATTCACAATTCTGAAAGCAAGTACTGCGCTGTACTATACTTACTTGAAGAGAAAGGTATGGACAAAGGCTGCAGAAGGCTGGATGTTCCATTTGGCAACGAGGAGGTACTGGCAGAAGGCACCAGGGGAGCAGAGATAACCAAAGGAGGAATGGAAGTCATGGAGGTCAGAGACATGGGAGCTAATGGTGTGATCGTGGACATAGACGTTGGCATGGACAGATTTGGCATACTACCCATTCCTAGAGCAAAATCCAACAAGTCATGATTTAATACTGCGAGGCTCCAGCAAGAAATTGGGTCCATTATGCTAGGCAGAAACTACACAAAACAACCTGTGTCCAGAGATACAATGAGTTAAAATAGATGCTCATGTATAATATTTACTTTTTCTCTAAAATTTAGAGAAGACACAGAGAAACATACATTGAAGAACATGAATTTAAGAAAAAAATAATCCTTGCAAGCAATTAATTCTCAGTGTATATTTAACTAGTATTTCACAAACGAGTAAGATCTGGTTTTCTGTAATTGCATCTTCAACTAGCTCTTCAACAAGCCTTTCCATGTCTGGCCCCCGAGAGAGACTTCAAATGCAAGTCAGAAGTTGTGACAATCCTCTACAGGGAAAAAGCTGGTATTGTTTCTGAACTAAGACTCTTCCAAGTGTTGGCTTCGGAAGAATCCATACCTGTGAAAAGTGCATACTTAGGGACTTAAGCCTATCAAATGGTTTCTTTAAGACAGCTGCCTGAAGCAAGTAAGCACGTGAATTACTGGCTGAATCTTGTCAAAGACAACAGTATGCGGATGAGATGATGGAAGGTTAGTAGGAAGTAATCATATGCCAACCATAGCTATCTATAAACACATGCATTTGCATGCAAACACACAAGATTTAGTGATGGACAGACATTTTAAACCATGTATGTAATTACTATAGGCATACATCTGATTTCAGAAAAGAAGTATGCACTAAATAACAGGCATGCACTGAATCCCAAAACACCATCAGAAGGGGAAAAAAAAAAGTAAGCAGACTCATATTCAATCGATCGTATCGACAAAACAGACAATCCAATTAATTTTGGAAAAAATACTTTAAATAAGTGTTCTACCAAAACTTTGACCTTTACTAAGTTTAACTTTAAAAAACCCCAAGTATAAATAGGTGAATGAGTAGGAGGGAGACAAAAAAAGACCACCAGTACAAGATGACAGCCTGCAAGTCAGATGGCAGATGTCAATGGCCTTCCTGCACCTCATGTCAAAATTCAGTAGAAGGTTTTTCTTTATTATTAAATGTCTTCAAAGAATGAAATTATAAAAAGTGTCAAGAAAGTGACTTTGAATTTCCTAAATCAGAATATCCTTGGGGTTTTTTTCCCACTGATGCACTCAACTATTGTGGTCAGATTAATGCTTGTATTTGTCTGAAATTAACTGTGGGGTTTTACCACTAAACACTAAGTAATTATATATTCATAAGTACCAAAGCGAGCTGACATTAGCGGCGAAAATACTGGAGTTTGTTTCATGACAGGAGGGAGAACCGCAGGCAAGTGCTGTCCTTGCAATTTCAGCTTGATGAGTTTCATGGCTATAGAGAACTCCTGTTGATCCATTTTTCCATCCTTGTTCAGGTCCGATAGTGTCCTTAAAATAAAATAAAGTTAGAAAAGCCTGCAAGGAAGAAATGTAAATTTAACTTCTTCACTTAATGAGAAGCTTTTCTATCAGATTTATTTACTGGTTTTGTACAAGAAAACAAGAAACTTACTGCAACCATCTGTAGATCTTTCACTTTTGACAACGTTCAAACCCTCAGAAGTTTGATAAGTTTGATTACCCACTTAGTAGCCTTCTGCAGAGTTCAGTTTTACAGATGCTGTATACTAAATACTTAACCTGAGAAACAGGAAAACACTTGGAAAAGCAGTAGTATCCTGCTCAGTAGATACACTTGCTGCCTCTGCTATGCTTTTTTCTATGCTACTAGCTAGACTAATTATTTTAATTAATGTTTGGTAATGTAGGGAATTAACGCAAGAGTCTGAAACAGGAGTACACAGAAACCTGGTAAAGACACTATATACCACTATGAAAACTCCATTAATTCACAAATAGTGTTGGGTTTTTTTAATCCACACTGTCATCTTTCGACACTTTTCCAAATAAATACAACAGGAAATATATGCAACAGTGCATATATAAACAGAAAATTTCTGGTCAGACAGAAAATATGAGATCTTGTTAATACTTAAACATGAGAGGACTAGGCACAGGACTGTAAATAGAATTAGGAGAATTAAAAAATCCTACTTGATATTTAACTACATTTTCCCTTTCATTCTGTTACTCTTCAGTATAAAATGCCAAGGTCCTGTGGAAAAAATTCCTTACCACTCTTTTCTAGTGTTTGAAGAAGAAAATAACTTTGCATGTAGTTAGTTTCTGTAGTGTTCTTTCACAAGCGAGTTGTTCTTAGTTACTATGAGCCTCCACTCCATGTCTTTTAACAGGTGAAGATCTTGGTAACAACCAAGTATCCCCAAATGAACACAGTATTCTAGTGACTGAAGAGTTACAAAGAGGAAAATGGTTTTTTTGAGTGTTGCAATCACCACATACATGCTGCAAAGAACAGCACTTCTTCCAGTTCCAGCATTACGGAATTGGTTGGTATTATACAGTATAACTGACCTCCTACTAACATTTTCTGTGGCTTCAGATTTTTTTTTCCCGTCTTCTACTTCCAGAGTATTTTCCACTCCCAGTTTAGTAGCACACTTAATCTTAAGCAGTTAATATTCTTTAAAACATCATTCAATTTGGTATCTCCAGCAATTCATTACCCCGGTATTTACCTCTTTTTCCATATTATTATTTAAAGTGTTATTTTTTTACCTCTTTTTCCATGCTATTATTTCAAATATAAAGACAAGGGTTAACAATGACCTTTGTGGCACTCCAACAGGCACTTCCCTCTACAAAAGCCTTGCAATTTATCATTGCTTTTTGTTTGAAGCACTTACTATAGTTTAAAAAGGCTGTGTTCAGAATGATCTAATTTGAATTAACAGCCTAAGAAAGACTTTAAAAAAATACTGCTTTTTAATTGTGTTGGTACACATACGGGCTCAATCCTTCCCCTAAATTTAATAAAATTGAAACAATGATTCATACAACACTCCTACTTTGCTGAAAGCCTCCTTAAGACAACACAACACACCAAAGGCAATATTTGAATGCTACACATCTCCCATGTTAAAAAAAAAAAGTAAATACTTTACCATATTTCAGCAAGAATTGAAGCTGGTAGACCTGATTGCAAAAAAAAGGTACGTGCTTGATCACCTATGATAAACAAAAAAAAAAAACGGTAGACTTTTATACTACAGACATAGATTTTTCAGAAGATCTCAGGACACTTTTGTGGGACCAGATTTTCAAAAGGAACCAGCACGCTAGATGCCAATCTTTCCAGTTTTGTACCACCTAACTCCATCCCTGGTGACAGCAACTGTCAGATACCCAAGTATTCTGTAATCCTGAATCTTTGCTCCGAGAAGTTATTTAAAATAGCTACAAAAAAAGCTTTAACAGGTCACAAATCAACAGCTGCTAACCATTTAAAAGATGTGAGATTTAAAGAAGTAAAAATGACTGATGATTTAGTCCTGGCTCAATTACTTTTACAGGAAAGGCTGAATATGCTATTTCTTTCCTTCTCCTTTATCCACTCTAACTTGAGCCGGTATTGCCTCTCTAGATAACATTCTGTTCCATCAGAGAACATCCACCATTCCAGTATTTCAGGAAGGGGACTGCTATGCATTCCCATACCAAGTTCCATCAAACGGTACCGATTATGCCATAAACAAATGCATAATAAAACACGGATAGTGTTTTTTATGCTTACCTATGAGTGCATTACAGATGCTTAAAAGCCAAGACTTCAGGCTTTTCTGTCAGCTCTTTCTTCCCTTATATTCATACACAACCTTTCACTTCAAGCACTTGCCAAATAATTAATGAAGCCTGCAGACATACGTGCAGGTAAGAGCCCAGATGTGGCCTAAAGGCAGCCCCTGGCACTGCATACTTTTCAGCTGGTGGTAAATACCAGCCTCCCAGTGCTGTTTGGCCAAAGTAGAAGTTATGTATTACTCTGCCAGAAGACATGCATGTTCCAGACAACTTCCCACTCTCTCCTCAGTCCTTTTCAGCCCCAAAAGCGGAAAAGCGAGGACAGTGGAGTCACCAGACAGGGCATTAGCAGATAAGGCAGGTAAGAATGATCAGGGCTGGTCTTCAGTGCTCATCTGCACGCAAACAGCAATTAAGTCATCTTTGCCAGTGAACTTGAGTCTTTTCTTGGTATCACAAGCAGATTCTTAAATCTAAAAACTGCAAATCCCAAGGCACGCAGCAACGTGACCCAATTGTTTCAGAGGAGAAGTAGCTGAATGCGACTGGAACTGACAGCAGGCCACTGCAAAATGCCATTTGCCTATCCAGAACTCACTGAAGGCCCAGGGGTTAATAACTTTCAAGCAGTCATTAACAGGGACAAGCTGTCAGCATCTCCCTCCCTGCCTCCTCCTCCAAGACAAAGATATCTAAACAGCACAGCGTTCTCCAACACTGTTCAGACAGAGAAGAGCCACTTCTGGTGTCTCTGGCGTCACTTTCCACAATAGCTACTGTAAGTGCTCCTTGGCAGCCTCCCATCTAAGCACAGATTTTGTCTGATATTCTTTGTTTTTTGAAACTAGACAGAATGACAGCACATAACTGCTAGCTTCAGAAGTGACATGGTTAATGAAAGAGCAGTCCTGTGCCAAACTTCAGCCAAAAGCTTGTAGAAGTTTAGCAGTAACCCATGGCTGTTTGCCCAAAGAGTATGGTTATTAATCACACAACAAAGGGCTAGAAAAAGGATGTAGTTTTCAAACTGTTTTACAGAGATATTTATGTGTACACAGAAGTTAATGTGTAATGCAGAATCTCAGACCAACCTGTAATGTAGCCTCCTGTGGGTTTAAGGCTATCAAACTGCTTGTCATGCTTGGCCCGCTCTTCAGAGGTGATGGCCCATATGTTCGGACCTCCTAAGGGGAAAAAAAAAACCAAAACAACTCCAAAACACTGAATCACCAGATTGAAGACTTTTTAAAAATACAGCATGTCACTTGTAAAATAAATGCTTGGCTTCTCAAAAGACTAAGTTAGATCTTGACACACCCAGCTCCTACCAGTTTGGCAAGGACGTTGTGAAACACAAACCTGCTTCACAGATGTGCAAGCACTAGCTGAGACAATCCCTCAGCTAGACTGCTTTACACTTGGCTTTCAAACAAGCTCTGGCGTCCTTCAAAGCTGGTGCAAAGCAGTTTCCTGTTGCTGCTGATTGTCAGCATCCCTGGCAGGATGCACGTTGCTCACCATACCCTGTGTGAACCGAATCCTCCTCTGGTTCGCCGATAAAACAAATGGCATTCAATGTCACTTAAAGGTTCTCACACACAGGGCTAACGCTACAGCTGCCAAAAAAGACTCACGCTTTGCCTTGTCAATACTCTAAAACCACAATTGGGACTGCTAACAAAATAATGTTGGTTTTGTCTGACAAAGGCGTAACACTCTGGGTTGTTGGTTTGGTTTTTTTAAACAGCATACAATTTCAACTCACCATTTTCCAATGCTTAATTAAAAACAAAACAAAACAAAAACACAAGTATAAAACATTACAACCTCAAAGTAACAAAGAGAAATTGCAAGGAATAATCAAGTTTACAGAGCTGTGCTGATATACCAGGCAGAACCAGAGTGGCTTTCAGAAATGCTCCAACCTGATGTGTAAAGGTCAGGGTGTGCGTCCTTTGCAGGAAAAGTAGTTTGCCAAAAATAAAAACCAAACCTAAACCCAGTTAAGTAGGAAGAAGATTTAATCAGGAAGTTCTTGACAAATATCTGATTTTTTCAAATCAATAATGCAAGAATTAGCCAAAATTCTGAATGGAAACTCTGGAAACAGCATTAAAAGGGTATTACTTCAGAAAAATCCTTCAAAAATACATTCTATTGAGCATTACCACTTCCAAAGAACTGTTAATCTGTTGCTCAAGTATTTGTATTGCTCACTAAAAGACAGTCAAGAGAATAATTATTCAAATGAGATATTAACAAATTGCTTTAAAAACCACAGCACTTTTAAAGTTGCTATAAAATGCTTCCTCTTTTCCTACATAAACGTAATTTCAAAGCTTTGATTCTACAATATTTCAACAGGTTTCTTACTGTTTCTCAGAGAATAACAAATATACAATATAGAGACATTGATGCTGATAATCATCTCTCATCTGTGTTTATCCATACATGCAAACACATTTTCCAAAAAAACCTTAATGTCTCCTCTTATGAAGGTCCTGTTAAGACTGTCATTCTTCTCACACGTGTACAAATTCAGTTCTTCATCCCTGCTGCTTTAGTAGGGAAATACAAATTGTTTTTTTTAAAAAAACAAACCAAACCAGAAATTCACTGGGGAGATGAATGACAGAAAAGATGGGAAGGCATTAGAATACCACCTCTATGCACCTGAATTTGGAGTTTTACTTCCCCCTCTTGAGGGTATACCAATTTTCTTTTGTGTGGCCTCAATGAACAGGTCTTCTTGCAGGCTGCACACAAAACTGCACTTCAAGAACTGCCCCTTTTCTCTTCTAATTAAGTGAGTTTAAATAAATCTAAATTAGATATGATAATAAATCTAAAATAGATACAATAATAAATCTAAATAAATCTAAACCAGGTGCCTGAAAGTTGATCAGCAGGGTGAATATTGCTCTAATACACGAATGAGGACAACTTATGCCCAATGGCAAAAATCAGAGTGGCACTTAAATCTTTTTCAAATGTTAATTTTAAGATATGAATGGAAAGTGCATGATGTGGTTAATGCTTACAGAAATTATCTGGACAAAATGAAGAAGTGCTCCTAAAGTTGTCAGCAGCAATTTCAGAAAACCTGACCAGTTCTTTCATTTATGAAAAATAAAATACTAGCAACATCACATTTTTCTTATATGAAATACCATGTTTTGATCATCTTTTGAAACAGGTAGCTACAACACTCCTCAGCTTTTTACAATCACTGACAGAAGGATTAAGATCACTGCAGTATCTTCATGTGGTCAGTGGTTGCGAAGTCCTAGAAATACAGCACAATTCCTTGACTGGAGTTACCACCACCACCACCACCACAGCCTCTCTAATAAGGAAGCTTCTTTAAACATGTACCAAAATGCACAATTTCATATTATATCTCACAAAGAAGATGGCAATCAGTCTTGAAACTCTTCTAATATATTTCAGCAAAACATCTATTTGAATGAAATCTGGTAAATTAAGTTTCCTCTCCAAATATGAAATTCAAAGCTCCACATGGCATTGTCTCAAATGTTTTAAAATCTTGCAGTTCACAAATCACCAGATTCACACCTCTAACTATTACAACAATTAACATCTCATTCAAGAAGTGTTTCAAGATGCACATTCACCCTTCATTCTCATTTTTGCCTTCATTAACACTTCCCAAGAATCTCACTATTCTTTGCACACTGAATATTTTACACATTTTTGCTCTGAGCTGTGATGGCTTTTCTCTGACACACAGAGTGTCGCTGCCCTGATAGCGACCCAGAGCTCTCAAAGGCAGAGGGTGTGGGGTGCATGATGGATCACAGTACCCCATCTCCAGCTTTGCTGACTCTTACCACCATGCACTTCACACTGATGATCCTAGCCAGGTAGATGTGTGTGAGTATCACCAGTGCAGCCGTAACAGAAGTCCTTTAGACGCACACTTTACTGCTAAAATGATGCCATTAGCATAGTTTATTCATTCCCAGATTAAACATGCAAAAGCATTTCTCCAGCAACCATCTCCATGACAGGTTTCTTGCAAGTATAAGTTTCATTTAAAAAAAAAAACCAACAACTATCTTGGACTATAACCCACATTCTTGTAGCAAAAAGTGCTTCTAGCATTGTCCTAGCAAGTCAGCCTCAGCAGCTACTGTCACAGCAAAGTGGTAACCACAAACACACATTATCAAAAGTATACTGTGTGGATGTTTCAGAAAAATTAATATATATCCTGAAAAGACCAACCTGCTACTAATTTACTTTCAAAGGCAAGAAGAATTTCATATTTTCCCTATCCCTGAGGTCAGAGACTTAAGATTTTTTTTTCTGGTGATTAATTTCACAAAGATATGCTCTCCACTGTTTTTTTTTATAGGCATGGAAGAAAACATAGTAAGTCTTAAAATCCAAAGCAGACCTCCTCTCACGTAATTTGTGTGTTTCACTTAAAAGTAAATATATTACAATATACATACTTTGTAAATATAAATTCAAAACACCTTCAGTTCAGAAAATTTTAGCCACACCTCTCAACACCTACAACATTCAATAATACTTTGACATTTAAGATGTCTAAAAGGAGATGTAAGAGCATCTTTTAATTTAGAAGACTGAATGAAAACATACTAATTTCCAGTCAGAAATGAGATGGGGGAGGGACAGGGGTAGCAAGGCAGGACTCAAAGTCCTTCCAAAGCTGCAATTCCTTACAAGCTTCTAGAAAGCAATATGGGTTTTTTTCCAACAGGAATTCAGATCTAGAGAACAGCACACCTTCAAGTCAGCACAGCTCTCCCAGTCTAACAGTAAGATTTTTGGTGCTTGCCTATAACTGAACAAAGTCCCAGAAAACTAAGTTTTAACCTAACATTGCTTAAGAGAGAGCGTTCCACCATTTTCAGCCTGAACTAAAACAGGCCATTGTTTTATGAATACAGGTTAAGAACCACAGGACATTTGTTTAAAAGGAAAAAAACCAGAAACCAAAACCAACACCCAAAACTTACAGTAGGGATGCACCTGTGTGGGCATTCAAACGCTACCCAACACTTCTTACTTACAAGATTCACTGTTTTTTCCAACTCTACCCCAACATGCAACAGAAAAACTAAAGAGCACAGCACAAGGGGAAAGGTTAAAGCATTGCAACTGCTTATTTTTAGCTTAACTGTGTGCTCGTAACTCTTGCACGTTACCATTTGGTGATATGAAATCTATGTACAGAAAGTGTCATTTAAATTATGATTCCTCAAAATACTAAGTAAAAATACCCCGTTGGTCTACCTGAAATTAACACTTTGAACAATGGAGATCACAAGGTCTTGGCAATTCCACAAAGCACGTCATGGAACCATTCTTCAGAGTAATTGCCATGTTTACTTATAGTACAACCAAGGCCATCACAACAAAGACTTGCCACAGACAAAATTAGTTTGAAACTCAGTCCTCCTTTGCAATCACCATCAAAACATGCTACAATCCTCACATATACTGTGGTTGCTCCCCAAAGCTACCACCAGTGGTAAAACTGGCCACTCAGCATCACTGCCGAGAAAAGATTACACTGCCTGGTTTACAACCAACCAAGTTTTGGGCACACTGAACTGTGACAGCTTCCTTTTATTGGAAAGGCAAAGCTGCAGGAAGAGTCAAACAGAAGTATCTGCCATCCAAGACATACCATCTAAACTTACCCGGCTTAGCTCGACATTTTTTTGCACCACATGCCTTCAATCCCAGGGCTGAGAAACATCTTGCCCATAAGCCAGATCCAGCTGAAGGGAACAATTAATTTCGCCCAGAGACATCACTGTTCTTCCTTCCTCACAGCCCCAGACCCGACTCATGGCAAGTCATACACTAATCACAAAACCAAACTGCAGGCATCTCCTCTTTGCAGACACCCCTCTGATCACAGGATGGGGCAAAACGTATGAATCTTCTTGATGGAGCAGCGACGAACCTTTGGCTCTTCAGATGTTCTGAACTGGCACCAGGTAGCAGTGAACTACAATACTTACACTATCAGACAGATAATCTTCTGAAAATAAAGGACTTGCTTTGACAGGCTGCCAACATCAGAAATGGAAACACATACTGTTCTTTCCTTAAAATGGTAAGTTGCCATTGAAAAAGAGGAGAGAAAAGAAAGCACAATCCTAGAAGAAAAATGCTCTGTAAGACCTCTGCCACTGGTTGGTACTACCCACAGGTAAAGGGTAGTTGTACTGAAAGCAACACTATTAGCGAAAAGGATAAAGGCAATTTTTCACTTCTGGAAAATCCCAAGATGTTTCTCACACTCTCCAAAGAGCTATGTGTGTTTTTCACTGATAGGTGTTGTTTGTTTTTCTCTAATAAAACCTATGCTCTTATGACCTACAAAGTTAATTAATAGAGATAATAAACCTGAATTGAAAGAGCATTCCTTGTACAAGTCGCAAGGATGAGTGATTATACCACCACCTCCTTTTTAACCATCCAAAAAAACTAGCACCAAGCTTCATAATGACTCTAAATAAATATTTATCCTCATGTTTAAAGATGGGGAAATTTCAACACAGACACGCAGCAGTATGCCTTGAGCTGCACAACAAGGGGTTTTCCTTAACGTAATCAGCAATTGCATTACTATATCCCATTAGGAGACTTGAGAGTTGTTTGGTATAAGACTAATAATTCCAGTCTTCCTCTGTCTGTGTTTGTAGGTAAGTTTACCACAGAATTATTTATTACAGATTGGATTTAATGCTCCCAAGTGACATGCTGAATCACACTTCTAATTCTTCCTCAGTGGTGAGTAAACACTCCAGGAGTCTGAAAATACACAGAACATTTTACCATGAGTCTAACTTTCCAGATTCCTTCTCTGTGTTATTGCTTTTTTCAATATTTACTTCCCTCCTTTCCTGTTGATTCTTTGTCTCAAACACAGGAGAAAATGCTGACTGATAATAAGCACTTAATTCTCATTTAGGTGTGCAAACATGTTATGCGCTACTACTGTGGTAGCTTTGGGTCCACCTCAACGTACCACCTGCTCTTCCTTGAGGAATGCACCTCCTATTCCCAGCTCCCTGCCAGGTCATGGCAGGAGCCACATGCAACCTCCTTTCACAAGCCTCACAGAGGCTCTCAGCATATTAAGCAACACTGCAGCAAGTGCCAGAGGGAAGGGGTATGTCTACACTTAACAAGAACTTCAGCAGTTTAAGGTACACACAGTTAAAAGGAAACAGCTGTAGCTAAAGCATGTTGAAGAGAAGGGAAACATGTTCCTCCTTCAATTTTGTATTTTCATTAAAATGACAAGAATTGTGCCCATTGAAGCCAGGAGAATTTCTGAAGATTTTCAAGTGTCTCATGTGCTATCAAAAAATAACTGTTACCTGCAGACAGGCGGTTAGATAGCATCAGGCAAGTGCAGAGCTATACAGATTTGGCTGAGAAACACTTGCTTAATTGAGAAGCATGCTTACAGAAACATGGACAAAGCCGCAGCAGCCACGTTGTATTTTAGTGTACAATTCATATTCTCTACATTATGTACCGGATTTCTAGATATTTTGGCATACTGGGAATCCTTAGGTTCAGCAGTTCACTAAAATCAAATACTGGGCTCCTTTAAACTAACCACCTGCTCCTACAAAACAGGAGCAGAACTCCGTATGATTTTGCCCGATGATGGTCTCTGGCATCCTTCTTCTTTGATACACAAAAATCAATCTGTAAAGGAAGAACATTAACATTTCTGTGCCATGTAATGATCTCAATGTAGAAACATAATCCTTGCTTTTAGAACAAGTATAATCCCTAAAACAATTTTGAGATACACAATAGCCTAGTCCATGCTAACAGTAAAGATCCACTTGGTTTTCTGGATTTTACAGTGCAACTTGACAATTCCAATATCCTTTATAATAACAGGACAGTATTTCTATACTTTATAAAAATCACAGAATCATTTAGCTCATTATGGCTATCCATTTTCAGAAACTGCTTTTTAATTAAATTACTGTCAAGCTCCACTGAAACAGAAAGCAACACACCAAGAAAATAAAAAGGCAAAATACAGATACATAGATATAGCAAACTGCAGCAATTTTACTTGAAGATGTATAAACAAAACAAACAAACAAAAAAATCTTCTTTAAAGTTTTGTTAGAGCTCCACTAATGTATAAAATATATTTGGAAATAATATTGTGCTGTACTCTCAACAGCACAATAGCATGCTACCTTTTACACTAGTATTCTATAGAATTTGTTACAACTCATTCAGTAGGTTTTTTTGAAGTTTTAATGAAACAGGTTTTCTATTTCTCATCAAAAAGTGCAATTACTGTAACCTACAACATTTGGTAAACTCACACTTTATTCTTGAAAGCTAATTTAACTTTTCTTACAGGAAAGTCGGCACACAGTCTTGGCTTAAGCCTTCCCCCTATCTAGATTAAACAGCAGCAATAAATATCAAAGTATTTTCTGCCAAATCTGGAAAAACAGTGCCATTGAAATCCCCTGTAGTTGTTGAGTTACTAACACAGATGCAGCACATTAAACAAGCCCATTCTTCCATCCAGTGACATATCCACGCCTTTGCCCAGAATCATAGAATTGTTTAGGGTGGAAGAGACCTTTAAGATAGTCTTGTCCAACCATTAGCACTGCCAAGTCCACCACTAAACCCTGTCCCTAAGCAGCACAGCTACACATCTCTTAAATACCTCCAGGGATGGCGACTCAACCACCTCCCTGAGCAGCCTGTTCCAAGGCTTGACCACCCATTCAGTGAAGGCATCTTGCCTAATCTCCAACCTAAACCTCCCCTGGCACAACGTGAAGCTGTTTCCTCTTGTCCTGTCACCTGTTATCCAGGTGAAGAGACCGACCCCCCCTGCCTACAGCCCCCTCTCAGGCAGCTGTAGAGAGCGGTAAGGTTCCCCCTGAGCCTCCTCTTCCCCAGGCTGAACCCCCCCAGGTCCCTCAGCCACTCCTCATCAGCCCTGTGCCCCAGCCCCTGCCCCAGCCCCTGCCCGGCTCTGGACACGCTCCAGCCCCTCCACGTCCCCCTGCAGTGAGGGGCCCAAAGCTGAACACAGGGGTCCAGGGGCGGCCTCACCGGTGCCCAGCGCAGGAGGACGGGCACTGCCCTGGCTAGTCCTGCAATTAATACTTTTGGATGGATTTTAGAGACAGAGGGACCAAAAAAAAAAAAAAAAAAAAAAAAAAAAAAAAAAGAGGAGAGAGAGAAGAAAAAAGTCACACCTACAAGAGTCTTTCCAATGGAAGATATGAAAAGTTCAAAGCAAGCAATATTATCAAGGCTTAAAATAAGCCTACTTTACCAAATTCCCCACCACCAGCTGCAAGACCTGCCTCCATTTGTTGTTACAGTAAGCATACTTCCAGCTGACAGCCTTCGTACCCTTGCTTCCCCTTGCAACACAGAGGACTGAAGATATGCTTACCCTTAGTTTAGGACAAGTTAGAAGTTTTTTTGAGTGAACTCCTCTCAACTTGTATAGCATCAAAGTCTTCAATGAGGAAAAGAAAGTTCTGAGTCACCGTGTTTGAGGAAAAAGGCCACCAGAGCTTAGACAAAACTTTCCTACTTCTGAAAACTGTTTTTTTTTATACTGCTGCTGCTGACCAGTATTCACAAAAAACCCTACAACTTAACTAAAAATCTACAAAAGGATAATTTGTTTAATTATTGTCTAGCAAATCTTTGTGAAATGTAGCAAACCTAATATGATTCAGGCGAATTTCCACCTGTGGCAGCTAGCAAACCTTTCCACACTGGGAGAAATGCAGGCAATATAAATACCAAGTAAGAGGATGCAAAATGAACCTTGAAATTAGGTGGAGTATAGCAAATTACTCTTCTACAAAAACATACACTGACATAAAAATCAGAGCAGAACTCTGTTCATGGAATATTGGATCCTTTATAGTAATTTTTGTACTTCTTGTCATTATCTGGCCATTAGAGTAAACCCAGCATTTCCGGGTTCTCAGACTTGAGGAGGAAGTCTGGGACCAGGAGGAAGGCTGATGGGCTATAATTTACAACGGAGAATTGGGATACAGACTTGAAAGAGGAAAAGAGAAGAACCATCAAATTTTTAATAAAGTTACACAGGAAGCGTGGCAGGGAAGCAAAACGAAGAGGCATTTCACAAATGTTTGGTAGAATAAAATTAAATTAGGACACAATTTAGGAAACAAACAACAGCAATGACCCAGCCAGTACAGACAGAATATTCACCTAGCTAAGCTCGTCCGGCACGGAGTGACAGGCGGAGGCAAGCACACAGTGGTACTTCCCCAGTGTAGCTTCTCAGCCCCCAGTGTAGCTCCTGGATCATTAACAGAAGGAAAATCCACTTATCTCTCAATTGCTTAAGGAACTTTTTGGCACCCACAGCTCCTTATGGCTTTCAATGTTTAGTTGACACCTTGCAAAGTGCTCCGTTTGTTTGGTATCTGCCAATGGTATTTTCATTTGATACTGGTTAATTCTTGTGTTATCAGAGATTAATTAACATTCCCTTGCCTACAAAACAGCAAATAACCTTGAGAAGGCGACATCCACTGTATCCACCATCCCCACCATTTCTTTTCCAAGGTGAAATGTCTTAGTCAATGCAATTAACTCCTCATATGGAAGCTGTTCTGTATGGTTGATCATTCCTGTCACCCTCCACTTTGTAATTTCTAGTCCTGACAGAGAGAAAACATGTAGGGAAACCTAGAAGACAACACCAAGCTACAATACTACTTTACCAGCTCACTAGGGAGTCTGATTTTAAATATAATGAATTAAAATTGTCTAATTTATGTTCACAAGACCTTGTTATCAGTTTATGCCATAGTCCCTAATCCTGGCTCCACAGTGGCTCATAGGGCCACTTAGGGAATAGAATTAGGAACAAAGTTCTTCCCTGTGTATCAGTTTCTCAGCTGTCAGAAACCAGTAATTCTGCAGACTTCTTGAGCCAAAAAAGCACCAAAACCCAAGAAAACCCCCAAAACAACTAAAAAAACCAACCCACAAAACCATCTAATAGCCATGGCACAGATCCTTCCTCCCCAAGTTCTGATTCCATGTACTTGGAACCTTTGGTTCCAAAGCATCTTGAGACAGTGAGTCCCAAAACTGAGTTGTTCATTATGTGAAACCAACCAACCCGTTTTCTTCAGCCTGCCTTAAGCTCTGTGATTTCACTAGGTATTGCTTTACTTCTCAGTTACAAAAAAATAGTGAATATTCTTCCCCTTGTCAGCCTTTTCTATGCTACTATAACTTTACTGATTTCTATCAGATCCTCAACTCAGCTGTCTCTTCTCTAAACTAGAGCAGCTCTAATCATTCAGTCTCCCTTAACACAGGAGCTGCGTTCTCTCTTTGGCCCTTTTTCATAGATATTCTTACTCCATGTCTAACTCTAGGTTTTTCCAGAGCCTGGAGTGTAACAGATCGTGGCAATAGCAAAGTGTCTAACTTTCAGAAAGGTGAGCCTGGTGGATGTCAAGTTATCTTCAAGTTAGGTTAAAAAGTATTGTCTGTGTATTTCTTAATCCAGTCTGAATATAGAGAAATATGGGGAGTAATTTTGCTGGCCTTCCAGCCCACATCATCTCTATCAGATGCAGTTTATACATTAACACACACACACTTTTTTTCCCCCCCCAAAGCTTGAATATTTCTTGTGAAATAGTGTTGTGAAAGCATTATTATTTGTTGCACAGAAAATTTTACCTGTAGCTCTTAAAAAGATACAAGCATACTCTCTTCCATACTGTTATACTAGTATCAACACACACTGTAACAAGTGCAGAGTTCTTCGATAACGGTGAAACCATGCCTTTCAGGCAATACATGTTTCCTAAAGAAACAAAAACTGTACTGCAGAGATCACAAACAAAATTATGGTTATGAGAAATGCAAGGGAAAATGTTGGTACAAGCTTTAAAATACAGCAACTATTATAAAAAAAAATAATACTACTTTTGAACAAATTACTTCAATAAGCAGGACTAAGATACCTCTTGATATTCAGCTAACCTTACCTGTTCTTGAGACACGCACACAGAGAACTTCACATCCAACTAAACCACAAATGTTTTTAAGTTATTAAAATATCTTCTCTGAAGGCACCTGCTAAGAATGCCAGTCTTGTGAACAGTGACATTCTTTCAGGTTTCCAGGGTTCCATCCCTTCTAGCTATCTCCATTATGATTTAGGGTTACTGTTCCATTGTAGGAAAACCAACAGATGTCCTAAAGACCTGATGTAGTATATTGAAAAGCCTGAACATGCAAGATTCCTAATTAAAGTAACACAGCATTATAGAAATACATTTGACGGACCACAATGCCTAAAAACGTGTTTATTCTTGCACTGTAATTAGTGGGCTAAACCTGAACTCATTCTGCCAATACCAATTAATAACGTCTATAGCCTGTTCAAAGTGGCCACGATGATCACAGGCGACATGGAATTCAGTAGATGTTAAGATGGTACCACTGCACACAATGCCTGTCAACCCTAAACTGCAACAACCACGCAAAGTGGTTTATCACAGTAGCGCACTTCCCAAGCTTCTGGAGTTAAACCTTCAAGGAAATGAAAATTTTAACAGTCAAAGCTCAGACAAATGATAGATATATGTTTCTGAGTCCCTTCAGCTAAGCCTTCAGTCCCCTGGCTCCATTTTGGGAAAGTATTTATAGATCTTCTTGTATTATTTGTTTAGGTTTTTATATGCTTTGAAGAAAAACCATCAGAAGGTCTCACTGACATCCAGAATGAATAAAGCAGCTTGCATTATAGTTATTATTATTCCAGATAAAAACCGTCCTGGGTTCCCCACTCTAGCGTAACCTTACCTTACAAAAGCTAAGACATTATACTAACAAAATAAAATCTCAGCAAGACAAAGCAGCTTAAAGTAAGTTAATGGATGAAGACCTAACACTAATCTTCACTAGGTTACTATCTAATTTTTCTTATTTATTTTTTATATTTTAGGAGCATAGGAACAGAAGGTACTTCCAAGGTCACCATGTCCAGACTGCTGCTACTCCAAGAAACCCTAATACATTAACTCCTTCCTAAAACGCAAGCTCTGCCTTAAGGCGATCAAGACTTTTTCCTTGACCATGGTCCAGAACACCACTGCTGATGGAACTGTTCCCATTTCCAGACCAACTGCACCAACATCTGATTCATCTCTATTTAACCTTGTGCTAACATTGCACTTCAAAGTTATTTTCCCTCCTTGATGTTTATCTTCCTAGTTAGAAAAAATAAAGAGCAAATTTATTTACTGCAAAGTAAATACAGTGAAATTAAAAAAAAAAAAGTAAGCTTTTATTTTGGTGGGTTAACAAAGCCAATCTCTTTCCTTTCTCAACACTTAATGCCTTTCTTCTGGGTAACAGTGAAGCTTAACTCTGCATCTATTACACTTCCTGGGTTTTTTCCTCTCCTAAGCAGATAACCCAAATTCTACATTATATCCCACAAGATGTCTCACCAGTGCCTTATGCACTGGTACTCCTTATTTCACCCACACTTTAGGATGTACTTCCTTTCCCTCAAATCATGCAGTTATTACACAATCATCTAATATATCCGGTTGTCTTCCTTCTTAGTCACAGCAACTGACGAGTTCCCAGCACAGAGCAAAAATTCTTCTAGACCATAATGGTGTGACTAAAAAGCTATTCGAAGACAGTGCAACAGAAACATGATGAAATTTAACCAACGATATGCAGTTCACACTGTGTAATTCTGGCTGGAAAATGACTCCTAAGTTTGCATCATCTATCAATTTAACCAGCACACATTTGCTTTCTACTGATGCTGCTGCCGTAAATAACAGCTAAAGCTGGTCTCAAGATAAAAATCCATAAAGAATAGCACTATTACAAAATCCAGCTCAAAATCTGCATTTTCTCTCCCTTTTAGCTAGTTACTTCTCTAATGAAGTCCAAACATAAGATCTGTTACACTTTGTCTACAGAAGTCAGTGACTGAGGAAGGCATAAGGTGCAACCTTCCTTTCTTGAAACCTAGTTCCATTTATTCCATTCAACATTTGCCTCCATGTCTAATTATTTCTTCCTTCCAAGATTTCGTCTTACATCTTCCGTGTGAATCTTATTATCCTTATAATTCAATATGAATAAGAATTTGTATTCCACGGTCCTAGAGCACTATTTTTTTACTTAAAGGACTGAAGAAAACATGTAATACAGCACATAAAATTGGAAATCTCACTTTTTGCAAATGTGATAGTGCAAGAAGATAATACACCCGTCTAATGTGAGCACATGACTTCTTCTGTGTATCAACTGACACCACTGTCATCACTGAAAAGTAAAAGGAAGGATTAATTTATAAGTAAGGACACAGAAAATATTTGTCCTTGTCCTAGAATTTCTTTCCTTTTCCGTCTTTTAGATGGGAGAACAAGTTCTGATATTTCTTTGCAAGGTCTAATTCAGCTTAGTATCTTTTATCTACACCTGTTGATATCCAAGCCTACAGTTTCCGTATCTAAGTGCACACAAGGTTAAGAGTCAGGTTGCATTCCAGTAGTTTTTAATTCAACTGTGATGACCAGGGTTTCTCCTAATAAAAAAAAAAATTAAAAAAAAATCATCAGACCATGCATCTTGGGACAGACTTCTAGATGGAGCAGGACTTACCATCCACGAGTGTTTTACCCTTCACATCAGTGGAACCAGGACCTTGCTCGAACCATTTGTGTCTACTCTAGTCTCACACACACTGAAGTGCTGGGACACAAAACTCAATTCTGTTCACAACAGAATAACATTCAGTTTGATTTACAAAAGTTGAGAATCATGTGAAATGAGTTAAACTGAGGTGCAAAAAGTAACGCTCTTATCAGAGGTATTTTCCTGCTGGATCACAAAAAAAAAAAATCTATCAAAAGGAAACAGGTGGTAGGAAGGAAGAGGAAGGACAAATAAAAACATAAACAAAATAAAGCACAGCCCAAAAATTCCAATGATACTTAAGGAAACAATGTGAAAGATACTGATCAGCAAATACTGCCTTCCTTATTCAGCAGAACCATCAAGATTAAACCTCCCCAAACCAAGATCCAGCATCAGCATGGATATTAAACCCTGAAAAACTCTACCCTGCAGAAGAAGGGGAGTTGGGAAAATAGCCACATCTTGGAACTGCTCTTCAGCTGTAAAGAAGGCATCCCGTGGCAGTGAAGGGTACTTCTTCCTGCCCTGTGATATTTATCAGCAGTCACAGAGACAAATTAAGTGGAAGTACATTTTAATCTGTTAAAGCCTTTAACCTTCAAACTGGCCTTTGTAGTTAGTGTATTGACTCCTTCCTTTGAAATACAGTTGTTGAAGGTATTTGTTATTTAGTGTAACTAACTGCCACTTTCAAAAGCTTCTGCAAGACTTAGGATGAATTCCTAAGAAAGCTTTGTCCAGATGGAGAGCTATATGCATGGAGAATAAACTACCAGAAACTGGGGGGGGGTTATCATTTTCACAGTCATAATGATCAATATTCAGACTGTCACAGGATAAAACTAAATTCTCAGTAGGGAATCCCTGATCTCATTTGCAGACTGGGGAGATGGATATGCCTAGAGTTCTTTTATAGAAGTGGACTCCACAGAGATAAATGTCTGTTATCCATCTGGTGCTGCATGTCTATTTTGTAATTGGCAGCCTTTCTACGTAAGAAGAAACATGTTACTCAGCCTTGCCTGTTCATAAAAAAATGTCATCACAACCTTCATATTTTGCACAGGAGATAAATTTGTAGTAACTGGCAGGTCTACCCTGAGGTCGACAAAAATCAACATGCGCTCTTTAAGTCCTTTTGCTCTTTGACTTTCCAGCCTGTTAGTAAGGTATCCACTGTGGATGGAAACGGAGAGTCAAAGGGAACTCCGTTCTGTTCACTGCATCCTTTCGTGACTTCAGAGAAGAAAGGTAAGTGGTCTAGCAAGACAATGTGCCCCTCAAGCACACAATGTCTACAACAAGCTGAAGTTTACTTGGCCACATAACTTAAAAAGAATATGCCAGTTCTTAGTACATGCAATTTGGCCACTGGCCACATGCTGAGGCTGGAGAGTCTTGGGATCCTGCTCTGGTGGAAGTATGATCTGAGGAACAGCTCAAGGTGCCCTCAGCGAAGTTGAGTCTCTCAACTGGAACTTCAAGCACACGACTCAGTTACCCTTCCTTCTTGAGGTCCTGCACAGACTTCCCTTTCTCCACTTAGGTTGGTAAATAAAGTGTTATAGCACCTTCTACTTGTATTTGTTTGAGACTATTTGAATATTGTGCTTTGTCATTTGAACCCTGCAGTTCTCAAACACTGTCACCCTGTGTCATATAATTATGCACTTGCAGACATCCGCTCACTTTTCTGTAACACTGAATGCCAAAAATAATCTTGAAACAGGAACTACTTTATGCCTTCCACTACTAATGAACTGAAAGCTAAGTATATTGTACCTTGATAAGAGTAAGAGGTTTTTTCCCCAGATGAAAAAACACCATTTTCCCCTAGCAGGATACAAAAGGAAAGGGTCAACGCTCTGCTAGCAGGAAGGTGTAGCTGGCAGCCAGTGCTCTGAGGCTGCAGCAACGCCTAATGGTCTAGTTGCCTCACACATAACCTCTTTCTTCATCTCATGCTTGAAGTCACTACCAAGGCCTAACAACATAATTACAGGTTTCCACTGAGCAATGAGTGGTAAATGCAGGTGATCTACTTTGAATGCGAACAACAGCGGCAGTAAGCAGCAGGGAAGAACAATTTCAACAGCAAGGGTTGCTCAGTATTTAGCCAGTAATCACATTAAAACTACTCTCTTGTCCCCACCTGACTTGCTCACAATTTAATAAATTCTGTTAAGAAATTTATCTGCAAAACTACAGACAATCATCCAAATATTCTGTGAGGAGCAATAGTTTAACCATTTATTGCCTGCTATTTTTCTTACTTTATTCTACTATGTTTTTCAACACGGTAAAACTCTGCCAGGGGAAAGGCTGAATCTTGTGGCACTGTTCCTTTTGAGCAGCAGACAGTACTGCCCAAGGGATTTCAGATCAAAGAAAGGATCACTCTCCCAAATTAACACTTCTGAGATCAATTCATGTATGTGCTCAGTGCTGTCAATACACTTGCAAGCTGCCAACAGAATGAAGGAGTAAAAAGCCAAACCAAAAAAAGATACTAAATAGTTTATGTTTAAATCAACCACAGAGACAGTCAAGAACATAAACGTGTGTTCTCCCCGAAGAGAGCTTCTCTGTTTATTTTAAAATGAGAAGCAAACAGCATGTGGCAATTAAAAAATACTTTTGCATTATGTCCAAAAAGGGGGGGGGGGGGGGCGGAATTCTGGTATTTAGATTTTTCCCTATTATATACAATACATTGACTCCTTTTACATCTCTTTTATTGTTAAAATCTGTGAAACCAAGTCTGGAGCAAACTGCAGCTGACTGTATAAAAAAAGGTGTTGATCACATCGATTATTTTTCACAAAGTGTTTTATGCAGATGTGAAATATATGTAAAAAAGAGGACATTTAATCTGTAATCTGAATGTTCTTCTGAAAAAAAAACACTTCCCCTTACCCACCCAATTTATCAGCAGTGACAAGTTTCTAAATCAGTTAAAGACCTCCCAGTCCTGCAGTAACCTTCACAGATAAATGAGACAAGAAGTACTTCTTGCATCTATTTCCCTATTTTTGTTGGGAGAAATACTCCCTATCTGGACTAGCTGAAGTGGAAAGCAGTATTCCTACACTTGTCTTTTCATTTTGGCCAGCTCTGTAAACAACAACGTGCAAGCATCAAATTTCTCAGCAGATATTTGGAAATTGTGTCTTCACCAATAAGCTTGCTCTAGAAATAAAGAGCTCCAACACACACATACACAGAGAAACAATTTTAAGTTTTCAAATCTCAGGATGTCTCTGAAAAAAAAAATCACCAAGAAACAAATCCAAAAGTTTCTATAGTAGATGGGGCACAGAATAAAGAGGAAAATTTGAAACGTTTTTTTTTTGAGAAAGACTGATTATTTTTGTCCATGTAGCATATTGCTTAACACATTCAAATATTTTGGTTTAAAATAAATAGCATCACATATTATAATTAAACACATTTTGTGCTGAATTACGTAACAGAAAAGGTATGCAAGTTTAATCAGCTATTACTTAGCATATTCCTCGCTTGAAGTCAGGCAGCATTCACACTACAAGTCACACATTCCTCAGCCCTTTAAATGATCTGAGGTTACTAGATGGTCCAGGCGTATTTGTACTCCAAATTATGCTGCAGTAATGCTTCTACCGAATTTCTCCCTGTCTTACAGTACAAGTTAGTCTACAGGAAGCAATCTGCAGCAAACTGACCAAAACGCTGCTGCAGGTATTATTTAATCAGCATTAAAAAAACAAACAAACAAAAAAAGGAAGATAAACGCTCCCACCCCTACCTAAACCAACCGACCCGAGCTACTCACCATTCACGGCTGTGGGAAACTGAGCCATCATGGTCCTGAATATGCCTTGCTAGCTCTTAGCCATCTGCAACATAAAAACATTGTTCCATTAATAATGCAACAAGGGCAAAACACAGCTCTGCGCTCCCGCTGAGTAGGGGGAACGTCTGTCCCCTTTAGCTCGCACTTCCGATAGCAAACAATGCCAGGCTTCAGGATGCTGCTGAACAAGCTGAATTTACGTTTTGCAGGGGGTGGGGGAATTTTTTTTTTTTTTTTCTTTTTTTTTTTTTTTTTTTTTTTTTAGAGAGTATGCAGTGCAGTTCTGAACCTAGTGGCACATTCTTAAAGGAAAACAGTACCAACTGTTTAGCAACTGCTGCATAATGTACGAGAACAGTTGACAACATGTCAGAACATATGGTGTGGCAAACAGCCCTCTCCGGGCAGAAGGACAGGCTGGAGGTCCTAGCACACCTCCTCCAGCTCTCCCTGGCAAATAGTTAAGCGTATCATAAAAATAGTTCCGTATACAACTCTCTTAACTGAATGCTTCTTCTGAGCAAAACTGGAAGAACAATTAGTAAAATTTATCTCTTTCACTACTCCACACACTTTTTACAAAGAAAACACTCTCACATCATGTATTAAAAAAAAAAGACTTTCCTAATCAAAATTTGTAGCCAGTTTCCCATAACCAACACAACAAACTTATTCCTCTGATAGAGCTACTGCAGACTCCAGAGCAGCATTTAAAGGAGTCTCAATATAATTTACTTTCATCACAGATATCAGAGTACAAAGACTTATTTTCTTTTTCTAGTATGTATTCTTTTAAGAGTACCTGTATTAATGCTATTTAGAATTGCGAAATATTCACCAATACTTATTTGAGGGATAAGCATAAACACCACTTTACAAACTTAGAACTAAGACAATGCAGCAAGCTTTTGCTTTGCATGGGATAGATAAATACTGAAATTTACACATCATTATCCTGCGCACTACATGCGGAAACTATTGTTCAGGACAACATTTTTATTTCATTAAAAAAAAAAAAACCAACCACCCACATCTCAGACCCCTGTGGCACTCCCTCTTCAGATACTAAACCTTCTCCCCACACCCCATCCCCCCAAAAAAAACCCTTCACCTCTATATACAACCACAGATTTTCATATTAAGTACAGAAATAACACATCTCCCACAATCCCGCCCCCTGCAAGGAAACTCCTCCACATCTCATTAGAAAAATCACACAACTGGAAAGAACTCTGGTTTCATGTGTGGACAGGAGAGCATTTTTTGTATCTATTCCCCATTTCTGCAATACAAATAAAAATGTCTGCCATCACTTGCTAACAATCCACTCAATATATAAAGATATAAATAAGCAAACAAATGTAATAATAATAATAATAATGTAATATATATTTTTATTGCTATTTATATATCCTACAAATAACATCTAAAATCATGCTACTGTAACAGGCCACAAATCACTCATTCTCACTGGGTCATCTGTAATCCTTATAACCCCATGTGGACCTGGTCCCTCCCCAAAATACACGAAGAACAGTATTTTATCTTAAGTTATCTTGCTCTATGTTGCTTATATAACTGTCCAGTGAGTAATTTATTTTTTTTTTTAATTCTGACATCACAGACAGTCATTAAGACGCTTATACATACATTTCTGTGTGCACACACACATATACATATAGACATAAAGTGGAAAGATGGGCGAGTCCAAATGATCTCTCAGGGTGACAGTAGGTATCAGCTGCAGAACGATGAAAAAAGAAGCGTGGATCTACTCCAAGACATGAATTCTAAAACAAACTGGAGTATTTTTAGGTTACTTACAGCATCCCCTTCCTAGGCCTTACCAGCAACCTACCAAGAGACACTTGAAATCTATATATAGCCCTCCTGAAAAATGCTTCCAATGTTGTTAAATGTTTCTACTGCATGCTTCTCTTCAAAAGCTGTTCTGTCAAGAAGGGCTAGAAGAGAGCCACGGCACAGAAGCAGGATGCTGGAGAGTATCTCCAGAATCAACAGAGCAAAGCTCAATAGAGCTTTGCATTGACAGAGACATCCACCTGCACATGACTTGTTCTAGATTTACAGTCTTACCACATAAAGGCTACACATTTAATCTTTCCTACAATGTATATTATTGTCTTATTTTCAGATCACTTTTATAGTTTAAGTAAGCAATTACAACAGAATCACAGAACCATTGAATACCCCAAGTTGGAAGGAACCAACAAGGATCATCAAGTCCAGCTTCAGGCTCTACACATGACAACCTGAAAGTTATACCATATATCTAAGAGCATTGTCCAACCACTTCATGAACACCAACTGGCTTGAGGCCACAACCACTTCCCTGGGGAGCTTGTCCCAGAGCATGACCACCCTCTCAGTGGAGAACTTTCTCCTAGTACCCAATCTTAATTTCCTGACACAACTTTAAGCCATTCCTTCGCATCCTATCACTAGAGAGGAGAGACCAGCACCTCCCTCACCGCTCACCCTCATGAGGAAGCTGTAGACAGCAATGAGGTCACCCTTTGGTCACTTCTTCTCTAAGCTGAACAAACTAGTATCCTCAGCTGCTCCTCATAGGTCTTTCCCTCTAATCCTTTCACCCTCTTTATTGACCTCCTTTGGACACATCTGGATATTTTTATATCCTTCTTACACTGTGGAGCCCAAACCTGCACACAGTAGTCAAGGCAAAGCCTCACAAGTGTCTTGGTTTCAGCTGCAACAGAGTTAATTTTCTTCTTAGTAGCTGGTGCAGTGCTGTGTTTTGGATTTGGTGTGAGAACAATGCTGGTAACACACTGGTGGTTTGAGTTGTTGCTGGGTGATGTTTATACTAAGCCAAGGACTTTTAAATTTCTTGGGCCTTGCCAGCAAAAAGGCTGGAGGAACACAGGGAACTGGGAGGGGACACAGCCAGGACAGGTGACACGAACTGGCCAAAGAGGTGGTCCATACCATATGATGTCATGCTGAGTATATAAGCTGGGGGAAGAAGGAGGAAAGTGGGGACATCCAGCATTATGTCGTTTGTCTTCCTGAGTAACCACTACATGTGACAGAGCCCTGCTTTGCTGGGGATGGCTGAGCACCTGCCTGCTGATGGACAGTAGTGAATGAATTCCCTGCTTTGCTTTGCATGCATGCACAGCTTTTGCTTTACCTATTAAATTGTTCTTGTCTCAACCCCTGAGTTTTACATTCCTTTCCGATCCTCCTCCCTATCCCTCTGGGTGAGAGGGAGTGAGCGAGTAGCTGTGTAGTGCTTGTTTGCCAGCTGGAGTTAAACCATGGCAAGTCAGTTAATTATCAGACAATACAAGTCTGATAATAAACTGATTAATTCTTAAAGCCCAAAATCTTAAGATATATTTTTAAAATACTTCATACAACTTACACCTATAGAGAAAGTCAGACTTCACCTTCTTTGGTTTTGCTGCAAGGGCTCACATAGATTGAGCTTTCTAAACTCCCAACTGCTGACCACGCGAGTGGGAGAAGTAACGCAGGCATCTCCATGCACACAAAACATATAAACCCCCTCTCTCTTTTTGATGTCCCTGGAGTCTCAACTATACCATATTTTAAGATAATTTCGACTGAAAAATTTTGAGTCAAAGTCCTCGTGTTAACTTGGTGAGGGCCTTTCCTATTTATGAAAGCTCTGCATCTATGGAGCACAGGTGTTCCTGGTTCATTTTCATCAGCTGGGGTAACTCCAGCCCACTGTTAACACCAGCTATATACACAGGGCCACTGCCTTTCGCTAACCTGTATGACAAGCGATCTCTCTCCTGGGCTGCATAACAAGAAGGGTGGCCAGCAGGTCAAGGGAGGCGAGTCTCCCCCTCTACTCAGCTCTCATGAGACCCCCCCCTGCAGTGCTGCAGCCACCTCTGGTGTCCCCAAAATCAGAAGGACATGGACCTGTTGGAGTGAGACCAGAGGAGGCCACAAAGATTATCAGAGGGCTGGAGAACCTCTCCTGTGTGGACAGGCTGAGGGAGTTGAGGTTGTTCAGCCTGGCGAAGAGAGGGTTCCAGAGAGACCTTATTGCAATACTTGAAGGGAGCTCATAAGAAACTTGGAGAGAGACATTTTGTGAGGGCCTGTAGTGACAGAACAAGGGGCAATGGTTTTCAACTAAAAGAAGGCAGATTTAGGTTGGACAGAAGAAAATTCTTTACTAGTAAGTTGGTGAGGCACTGGAACAGGTTACCCAGAGAAGCTGTAGATGCTCCATCACTGGAAATGTTCCAAAGTCACACTGGATGAGGCTTTCGGCAACCTGGTATAGCAGAAGGTAGCCCTGCCCATGGCACTGAGTTGGACTAGATGACCTTAAAAGATCCCCTTCAACCCAAATCATTCTGCAATAACGGAAGTTTCACAGCTCATGTCAAGGAGAGTTAGAAACTGTATTCAGACACTGAATACAGCACACCTGAGTTATCATCAATACCACTGTCTGTCCTTTCAAAAAGAGTCCAAGATCAGATGTTTCTAATACCACACTGATAATCTCTTCCAGTGCAGCGCTCTCCAAAATAATGACCAGACAGCCCAAATTATCAACACAGGTTTTTTCAGCATACCTGAAAATTCTCCGAGTTTCCCAAGCCTGGGCTAACCCAGCCCAATGAGTCTGCACCAGGCATTGTCATGTAGATGCACCAAACTTAGGTCCAAAAGCAAGAGAGAATTGCCCAACAGATCTGTACTAAGAGTACATTACACCAATGTGATACAATAAAGTCATGATTTAGCTCTAATTAATCTCACTATTATGCCTATAGGCAGACCTTGTCATACTTTAAAATGCTAGACCTGAAAGGCACCAAAACCCTCCTACATTAACCCCTATAAATAATACTGAAAACTATGACCTTACAGAAGCAGCCAAGAATCATAAACAAGATTTTTACAGGATTTCAGATCACACCAACACTGAGACACTATCCTATGCCTTTGCACAGATCCATTTCATTTGGACACCAGGGTTACACCAAACACACATGCTTCTTTAGTGACAGATTCCTAATTTGTACTGAAAGGTTAAAAAAAAAAAAGGAAAATAAAAATATTACTGCAACATTATTTCCCCTCATTCAAATTTTTAAGGAAGGAGGAAACAGCCCAGTAAACTCAAAGTCTACACGCATTTTTCAAAGGTCTGTAGAAACAATCCCTATCAAAGAATAGAGCTTGCTCTCAACAAGCATTCTGCCTTTTACATTTCCACAGCACACCCCAAAGGCTTGGATATTACGCATGTATCAAAGTTAAAAGCAGCTTATTTTCATGAATTCCAAATTGCTCTAGTCACCATCTGTAAGAGCACCTTTGTCTAAGACACAGGTGTGCGCCACATATTTACCAAGGGAAATCTCACCAAAATAGTCTCACAGTAGGCCAAACTTACTTTTTAATCATTAAGAGGTGAAAGTTATAAATGTCTGAAGAAACTTATTACACAACATCATAAAGAAACCCAATGCCATATAGAAACATTTACTGAAGAAAAAAAAGCCTCAGGAAGACTATAACCAGTATCTGAAATAGATGATGAAAAACCAGCCATTCCAACCAGAATCTCTCACAGGAAATTACTTGGTTCTGCAAAATGTTCTAGGAGAGGTGCTTGGTGAACTCCAAGTTATCAGTCCTAAGAAACCATGACAGCCACATCACAAATCCACATTGTAACAAAAAAGTATCAAAACATCCCTGTGAACACTGTACATAACATTAAGCCATGCTGCCATTTAGGCTGAAAACAGGAAAACTTGGATGTTACGTTTAAATAGCAGAACAGCAAGTTCTTGTAAACAAACCATCTGACTAGTCCCCATGTTTAAAGCACTAATTGTTTTCACAAACTGACCTGCCAAACTGCAACTTCTGTTGCCTCTCTGTGTTCACTGTAGTTGACCCAAGTTGCGAAAAGAAATGAGGAGACTGCAAGAAGCAGGGGGGACCTTACCACCGTGCTGAAAGCATTAGAAAACATTAGAGCTGGGCAGACTGCAGGAGAAAGCAAAAAGAAAAAGCTTCTCTTCTATCATAGGCATATTGCCATTTTACGAAGAACAGCCTTACCACAGTTGTTGTTAATATTTATACTTGAATCAATTTTTTTCAAAATATTTCTCAGAAAAAACGCAGCCACATAGTTTTAGTAGGAATGACAGTCTGGTGCATCAGGCTCTGTCCAATCCATTTTAACTGGAAGAAAGCAAACAGCAGAAACACCATGTGTGGACACAGTACTATTTTGCTTTTCTCAAGGACAGAGAGAAGGTATATTGGAGATTTTTGCAGCAAGAACCAATTAGCAAGGACAGAGATTGCAGTAAATAGTTGACCAATTTATCTTTGCAACACCTGTAGATCTGGACAACACAAAGACTACTCATTAGTATTTGCAAAGCAAACAGTGGCAGTATAATAGCCCATGTAGTTGTTCTGTGCTTTTTTTTGTTTTTATTATCCTCTTGAAAATCAGAGAATAATAAACATTAGTAAGGCATTATAAACAAGCACAGCCTAGAATTCCTCTTTGTTCAACACATATCAGTAGAAAAGTTTACCAATTAAAAAAAGAAAGAAAACCAACACAACATTTTGGCACGCCAAGAATTTATCTCCTTTATGCAGTGGAGTTACATGCAGTGACACGGCCTTTTCAAAAAGAACTGCAACCAGCTTCACAAAGTCCGCTCACCCTGATAACAAATGAATGACATCAGTTACAAAAGGAAGAAGTCAGTCCTGGGTAGCTAGCAGATAGCTAGCTCTTCCTGCTCCCCCTGCCTCCCTTACTGTGGATGAAAGTACTGCAAACTTTAGTTAATATTTGGACATTTCGGGGGGGGTGGTGGGTGGGTGTGTGTGTGTGTGGGGGGGGGTGGTGGTGTTAGAAAAAGTGTTAAATATGTTACTTCTTAACCCTATGGTATGCAGTCCCTTCCTTGCTCACTGTTATAGGGCAATTTGCTTCCAAACAGTGATTAAGATAGAACACAAAATGTGGGGGTTTTTTGGACAAGTATCTTTCTGCCAACTTTGCCTGACAAACGGGCTTTCTGAATATAGTGACCATACAAAATGGATGCCATGCAAAATACAAGAATCTCTGTTTCTATTTAAAAAAAACATAATTGTGTGGTCAGTATTGATGGGTTTACTCTGTTTCTTACACAGCTGCTCAGCTGTGAAAGCACCCATTCAAAATATCAAGATCCAGTTCAACTCTCCTCTCTGTTTTCAGAAATTGATACCGATCTTTGCTTCCTCCTAGGAGATGGCCTTTCCGCATTTTATTGCACAGTTGTTTAAAAAAAACATGCACAATGTTTGGAATAGTAACACAAACTCAGGATTTCAACTTCCTACATGAAATTCTCTACCATCAGAGAGCCACAGGTCCCTCTCTGTCCATGCTCCTCCAGCTTTGATTCTTCCTGCAGAGAAGAAATTCCGAAGGTGGGTATGAGAATCCCGCTTCAGGAAGCTCACTATTTAAATCCCTGGCCCTTCTCCCAGGAGACAAGTACATGAACTTCCTCAGGAAAAGATGGGAATTTAACCCAGCTCCGTCACACCCTGGATGAATACATTCATGAACCTGATCCCAGACATGGACAGACTTCACCACCTCTGCTTGCTTTGCTTAAAAAGGCAAAGAAAAAAAGAGGAAAAAAAGCAGAGGGTAGATTATTTATAAGGTTATTTTTTTAAAAGGCTCTAAACTTCTACCTTTGAGAAGGAACTTCAGCCTGCATATTATAACCTTTCCAGAGAGCTGAGATACTCTTGCTCCTGAATGGGTGGTAACTTAAAATACACTTTTTTTGCTTCCTACTTTCTAATTTACATGATTCCCCACTCCATATGCTGTTTTTTCCAGATCTTGTTCTGAAATACATCAATTCTCACATCTAATTACTTGCAAGCATAGTACAAGAGCCCTAAGATGTGGCGTCCACACACCTTGAAACCTGCAATTCTCCACTTTCACACCGTGATTCCTAATTTATGCCAGTGTAGACTTAGGCAAAATATAAATCTTTGATGAGTTTTCTCTTCTTTTCATTATCTTATTTCAACCATGACTGGGAACATTCACAGCATATTACTTACGAGCTTATCCATTTGAAATCTTACCATCTTAAGAGGAAATTTCTGAGCCCTTTCCCTTCCATCAGAAGCACAAGCAAAATCTGCCTCCTAACACAGCAAAAAAAAACCTAACAGAAGAATTCTTAATGCTATCTTTTCCTTATGATACAAGAACTGCTACCTAACTTATTGCTTGGTTTTCAGTCCCAGGTAACAGTGCAAAACATACAGAACATCTAACGGACTGCTATAGCAGTGATAGAATACACGGGCAGTTTTCTGTCCCCAGCAGAAAACAAACTTTCACCATTTGTAAAGCTAATGAAGGCAAAACATTTAGCAAGACTTGGGTTTCCATTTTACGTATCTGCTTTCCAGCTGGGTAGATGCGCAAAACCATCTCAGGCTTAACTCCTCAAAATTGAACGAGATGACAAGCAAAAAGGAGACAGACCATAAGAGGCCTTTAAAGCAAAGAAAGGTAGTTTATCTTTAATGAAACAAAAACCAGGGAAAGCTCACGGGAGAAAAAGCAAAGATCAATATAAGGAAGTTAAACCAAAAACAAATTAACTAGGTGGCATTATTCCAGGGGGGCAACGGGTGGGCAAAAATGCATTCCCCAAAGCAAGATAGAAGAACATGGGTGTAATGCAGGTCCAAGAGGTCCCACCCAGTGTGGGAGCCCCAGGAGCCAAGCTGGTCCTGAGTTGGACCCAGGCAGCGTAGCCACAGCACCTCTTCTGCCCCAGTCTGACCCTGCTCTCAGCCACAAGTCCTGGCCACACTATATTACCAAGAATGGTCCTTCAAAGCATCCAGTTGAGATTTGGTCTCTTAACCTTTAACATTGAGCTCTACAGCATACGGTAATAATGTTCTGACCACCACAAATTAATTTCATGAACTTAAGGAATTAATTATCACCTGGGTTAGACACACATCTCAGTGTCATGTAAAGTCCCTGTGAGCAAAGGTATATCTCAGAAAAACACTTGCCCTACCGCAATACTATGACTACGCTAAGAGCGTATTGGAAAAAGCAAGGGAGTTTTAGATTTTGATTAATAGAATTCTTGAGACCTTTGAAAGCTAAGATTAAAAGTATTACTTAAGTCAGCTCTGATTTTTGATACATTTATTAGTATAGCCATAATAGGTCATTTTTTTGCATTCCAGTTATATTTTTAGGAACAAAGAAGAGTAACTCCCATTTCCTGTTCTTCCCTTACTTCATGTGTATGCTGTTGAATCACTAACTGCAGATACCAGTCATGACCAGTGCCACAGCATTTCACAATCAGCCTTGAAAATTTTCACTAGGAAAGCCAGCTCAGAATCATTATCTGCTACTTCTGAAGCAACAACATCCTATGTCAAAATGTCTCAAGTCAAACTGGCTGCTCTCAGAATCACTGTTCCAAAGAAGCTGTGACTTATCTGGATCAACCATGTTTTTTCAGCTATCTGTAACTGCAAAATTGTTTAAAAATAGTCCTCAGGTAATTGTCCTCTATTAGGTAATTCCAATTGTGCTGCTACTGTCATCATGTTACATCACTTTAATTTCATGTGGTGTTCTGAAAATAAGAGTTACACAACACTGTACTCATCAGTATACTAATGTTCAATCCATTACTTTTAACTCTAGGATCCAAGTAACCAACCTAGCCCAGCTGCATTCCTATACTGACAAAGTCTTAAACATTCCAGATGCGAAGAAAACCAAAATTTCATCAGCCCCACATTTACTTTATGATTTTTCTATAACCTAATCCTCACCTTTTGAACATTTGGTGCTAATGGCACAACAGCACCAGAAAAACAAGTTGCTACAGTCTCTGTATAATCTTGCAATGGGCAATAAAACAAAGTATGCATGAATGTAAGAAGAATCAAAGACTCCTCATGAAATAAAATCACCTTTCTTGTTTTCTAGAGACTTACACTTAAATAAATCTGATAATAAATAAAAAAATAAATCCTGATAGACAAGTTAATCAATGAAAGGAGGAACATTCTAGTAACCAAGTAACCAGCATGCTTCAGTCCTTAGCTTGGCTTTCAAAGGGTATGAGACACGAGTACTTAATACATACTTCAATGACTCCCATCATCACACGTGAACCAAAATTAACAGAAGGGTGTGCTTTGCAAATATCTTAACTGCCTACATGATTCATGAAAAAAGGCAACCAGACAGAGAAGACACTACCAAATTTAGTGCCCCTAACAGACTGCTGTATGTTTGCATACTAATATTAGACATTAAAGAAGCCGGATCAATAAAAGATGCTCTAAATACACTAACCATAAGAAAAACTTCGACACAAGCTTACAGCTGATTAGAGTCGGACAGCCAATGCCACAGAAAACAAGGCTTCACCAGTGGCATTGCTCACAGCTGGTTTGAAATTTCAACTTACATGGGTCCGTCACAGGAAGGAACTTGAACTTACAGGTAGAGGTAAGCCTCCCAGTTCTACACCAACCGGATTCAAAACAGATTTCCAGAGGTCATTCAGGCACCTGCAATATTTGCAACCAAGCATTTGAAAATCTCAGGAATGCTTAAAACAGCTGCTCAGCACTTCCAAAAATCCGATCAGGCACCCTAAGAAGAGTGCTTCCCCCCTAAAAATAGTCTGTTGCATCACCAATCATCAAGCAGGGTACACAAGGAAAATGCAGCTTTAAAAGGTGAAGTTAAAGGGTGATGATGTGTTTTTAAAACAAACTACCCTATTTCACCCCATGCCTAGGATCAACCTCTGGACCTCGAAGAACACTTTGTATTAAACGTTTTACTGACAAGTGATAGTGCTTGAAATAGGTCAGTCATAAAAAAAAAGATAATTCTCTAATTAGCTCTGCATTATCTTTGTTATCTTTATAATCACCAGTTCTCACCTAAAACAAAAAGGGTAAAGAATAAAAAAAAAGTCACTGACTTTCCCACATCATTCAGCCACATGAAATAAGCCCTCCAATCTAAAAGCAACACCACAAATTCACAAAGTCAACAACCTACTGCTCTCATGACTTTCACAAAAGGACTACGTTTACATCAAGCTTCCCCCAGAACTTAAAAACATGGCAGGATCCATCATCTAATATACCTTGCCAAGAGATGTGGCATTACATGGAACCAAAAGCAGCTTTCAGAAGTCAAAATAAAGTAACTTGAAAACAAGCAAGTATAGCACACATACATATGGAACAAATCACAGCACCAGCGCTGCCAGGAACACCAGTGGATGTCATTGCAAGACCAAGTTCTATGATTTCTGGAAGGTCTTGGTGACTGGTCAAGGATCCTAATGACTGGAAAAAGGCAAATATCAAACCCATCTTCTGGAAGGGCAAAAGGGACAGTTTACCAATGCAAAAGGCTGCTAAGTCTGACTTCAGTCCCTGGAAAGATTATGGAGCAAATCCTCCTGGGAGCCAATGCTTATAGAACAAAAAGATGATGGGAAGGTGCCAGCACACATCTATCCAGGATGAACCACGCCTGATGCATCTCATAGCTTTCCGTGTTGAGATGACTGGCTCTGGGAACAAGGGCAAAGCAGCTTGTTTTGACTTTACAAAGGCTTTCAGCAACATCTCCCACAGAATCCTCAGAGCCAAACTGGTAAAATACAGTTTGAATAGGTTGACTGTAAAGTGGGTAAAAAACTAGCTTGACCACTAGACTCCAAGGGCTGTGATCAGTCATGCAAAGTCCCATCCGGTTGGAACTAATTATGTTCCCCAGGGGTTGACACCATGGCCAATACTGTTTAAAGTCTTCAATGCCAACGTGGGCAATGGGATGGGATACACTCTGACCAAGCATGGATACCAGACCACAGAGGGCTACCCAGTGAGTTTATGGGATCTCCACCCTTGGAGGTAGTCCAAACACAACCAGATGTGGCTCTGAGTCAGCCCCATCTCAATGCCACATTTTAATGAAGGCTGGACCAGATGATCTCTACAAGTGCCTTCAAAATTTTATTACTCTATGACTAGATTTCAGGTAAAGAAAAGCAAATAGAAGCAGTTAAAAGCCATTTCAAAAACTGAGATACTGGAGATACAAGAAGGACATGGACCTGTTGGAGCAAATCCAGAAGAGAGCCACAAAGATGATCAGAGAGCTGGAGCACCTCGCCTATGAGGAGATCTTATTGTGGCCTTCCAGTACATAAAGAGGGCTTATGAGAAAGATGGGGACAGACTTTTCAGTAGAGCCTGTAGCAACAGGACAAGAAAGAATGGTTTCAGGCTAAAAAGAGGGTAGGCTTAGATTAGATATTAGGAACAAATTCTTCACTGTGAGGGTGGTGAGACACTGGCACAGGTTGCCCAGAGAAGCTGTGGATGCCCCATCCCTGGCAGTGTCCAAGGCCAGGCTGGACGGGGCTTTGAGCAACCTACTCTAGTGGAAGGTGCCCCTGCCCATGGCAGGGAGGTTGGACTAGATGACCTTCAAAGGTCCCTTCCACCCCAAACCATTCTATGTGATATCCTTTCAAGTGAAAATAGGCCAGGAATTAAAGTGTCTGACTTTTGAACCAGTCTTAAAAAGACAAAGAGAACAGTTCTGGACTTCAAAAGAAAATCTCATTAAATGCTGTTTTCACAAGTTTTACACGCTGATCAAACTAAATCTTTTCAGGTAAGAGCAGAGACTTTACTTGTAAACTCTTAATTAACAGGTTATCTCTCAGACCAGAGACCTGTACCTCAATTTGCAATCTGGACTACACTGCTTTTCAGAAACTAATCACAATCTTTTCCTGGCAAACACCTGTTTTCAAGGTGTATGGCACTTTTTGATAATGCCCCAAGCAAAGCATGTACATCACCTTTCACTTCTCAAATGTTGTCCCATTTTCCCCGCCAACTCCAGAAGAGTAACTCAGTGAAGAATTACTATTATCTACAGAACTTAGTTTTGTTTTTCATAGCTGCTACTTTCCCATGGCTTGCAATTAATTCACTTTTCAATATTAAAGACTACAACAGAAATATTTGTAAAAAAAGCCACCCTACTTTAAGAAGTGCCGTGGTCCCAATTACTGTAATACCTGAATCTCAATAAATAAAGGCTTCTCAACCACAGTTCAAAGTCATCCATGGGTCACTTCTGCCTTATCCTATCTCACTTTGTTCACAAGAATGGTGGAAAAAATAAGCACATAAAGCTCTAATAGCACAACAGCACCTATGCTAGATAAGCCCATAGAGTTATTAGCACAAACAGACCACAGGTACTGCATTTTTGTTATTGTGAGTGCTATAGGAACATACTCTTTTTTTATATATATTCCAGTGGCAGCTAACAACTCAGTCAGGGACACATCCCATATTCTCAATCTTGTATAGAGAGAGGAGAAAAACTAAGTGCAATTCCCTCAGGATAGTAATTAAAAGGAGAAGCATATTCACTTATCTAATTTAGGCATCTGAGTCAGGAGGCTAATCCAACCAAAATTTGTGTATAATAGAGCATGGAACAGCCCAAATCCATGTTTGCAGGGATACATGCAATTGTCTTAACACACAAAGCCTAGAGTCTGAACTAAGATTTCTCTAAATACCCAGAGGTACAGCGGTGTGAATGCTGCTCCCAGCTTAGTCAGAATAAGTAATAAAAAAAAAAAAAAAAAAAAAAAAGAGACAAACCAAACAGGGAAGGTACACTGGAAACAAGGAAACAAAAACTAACGAGGTTTAGTATAAGAATGAACCCCAGCTACCTATTTATCCAATCAGTTCCTTATGTTCGTTGTTTCTAAACAGCACCATCACATCAGTGAATATAAACATTTGTTACAGCTATAGTCTTTGAATTTGAACGAAGTTTCAGATGAACTTAAAATTCCTGAAAACAAACTGCACGTTATGTACCACTGACGTTACCCACACCGTGGCAAAGCCATACCGCTTCACACGCTTCGTACGTGTTCTGTGCACATACCAGCGTGGGAGCTGCTCCCACCACAGGCAAGCACGAACAAAAACAAATTTAAAAAACACCACGTTCCCAAAGATGCATACGACAGGGCAGCCTGAACGCACGAACAAGCAGCTTGCAACTCCTCATTCCAGTGTTTCAGATGGGGAATTTCCAACCGAGTAAGCCTAAGTTAAAGATCACAGGTACTATCGAAAGCAAAATCGACTTTCAAGCTCTGCAACAGGGCAGATGTCAAAGCGTCGCTTGCTATGAAAACCATTTAATGCATTCAAAATAGTAGGCTTACGGAACCCATCACGCACCTCAGCCTCACTTTATTTTCTGCATTACTACACGCCGCGGTGTGAGGCCGAGAGCCCGGGAAGCCAGCCTAGCTACAGGCACAACACTTCACAAACTTTAACTGCAGAAACCAGTTCCATCGCTCCAAATCCTAGGTTTTCACTGCCACTACAAGAAACAAAACCACCATCATCACCGCAACAAACCGGGGTGCCTGAACACATCCGAGCTCCCTCCCGCGGCCGGGCGCCCCCCTGGGCAGAGCGAGCCGGGCGGGCACCCACGCCGGTGCCGGTGCCCTGCAAGGGGAAGGGGCGGCAATAAAGCGAAAGCGAGCGGCGGCAGGCAGCCCAGCCCACCGGGAAACATCACTGCCCGGCGCCGGGAAACCTCACTGCCCGGCGGTGGAGCCGGCTCCCGGGAAGAGCGGCTCCCATAGAAACCCCGGAGCGTGCGGCGGGGAGCGGGGCAGCCGCTGCCCGGCCCGGCTCCCTGACAGCGCCCGGCCCCTCCGCCGGGCTCCGGCCTCGCTTGCTCTCCGGCAGGGCGAAACGCAGGCAAACCGCTAATTTTAAGAGAAAACAGGAAAAAAAAAAAAAGCCGAACCCCACCAACCTGAAGGAGAGGGTAAAATATAAATACAGCAGCTTGGCGTAACAGAAAGCTCGCCCGTTCCTCCCCACCGCCCGGGCGGCGGCTGCGCTTACAGGGCAGCAGGACCAGGCGCTTCCCCTCGCGGCGGCCGGCCGTGCCCCGGGCCCGCAGCGAGGCCCCGCGGGGCGGCCGGGCTGACAGCTCCGCACCGCCCGAGCTCGCCCGCCTGCCCCCCGCGCCCTGGGGACGCGCCCGCCCTCGCGGGTCAGGTCGGGCCGGGACGTGGCCCCGCTCCTCCGGGCGCGGAGGAGCCGCAGGCCCCCACCGCTTGTACCTGTTGCTGCCCGTGAGCGCCTGCTCCGCAAGGGCCGCCGCCACCGCCTCCAGCTCCTCCTCCGCCTCCCGCGGCGGCGGCGTCAGCCCCACAACATGGCGGCGGAGGCGGGGGCCGCCCGCTGAGGAAGAGGCGGGGGGAGCCGGGGCCGCGGGCGCCTCTGGGTGCCGGCTCCTAGCCCGGGTGAGGCCGCGGGGTGGGCGGCTGTTCCCACGGCGGAGCTGGGCCGCGCCATCCCCAGTGGCGGGCAGGCGGCCCGGGGCGAGGGGGTGCCGGTGCCTGGGGCGCAAGGCCGCAGCCTAAATGAGGGGGTGGCCTTGCCCGGGGGCGCTGCCGCCCGGGTCCCGTGCCGGCTGAGCCACCAGCGCTGCTGGGCCCGGCGGGGGCACGGCCCGGGGCTCACGGGGGGACAGGCCGGGGAACACGGCGGCCCGGCGGGGGGGACAGGTATGGGGTCACGGCGACACTGCAGCGGGGACCCCCGCAGCCGGCTGCGCCGCCCGGTGCCCTCCGCTTTGCAGGGGGTTCCTGCACGGTAACCAGCTACCCTGCAAAGACCTTCACTGACTGAAAACTTCCAGCATCCTTACTAAACTTTTTCTCACTATTGATTCCAACCACTGCCTCCCGATTTGCTCCCTAAATCACTTTTTCATTGGCTTTCTACCTGTATATTTAGGGAAGACAGGGTAATAAACGCTAAAAGAATCTCCGTCCTATCTGGCCTTTTGTTTTCGTGTGGAAGCTGAAAAGCGCCCCCGGTTTGATCATTCTGTGCAGGCCGGGCTCCCAGATCAGGCTCATTTTTCCCAGCTCCACACCCTGGGAGAGGGGTGGCAGCACCCTTCAGAGCACTGGATTCGGCACACCCCAGGCACTGCGGAGCCTACTGAAATATGTGGGGTTTCAGGGATTTACCTTTTCAGAAATTAAAGAACCCTGTGGAAAGAAAATACATGAAAAATACCATCACTTTTCAACATTCAACGTTCTCCTTCAGTGAGTGGATCTTGCTGCGTGACAGTGCCTTTCTGCTATGTTTTTGCTGTGTAGATAATTGCATATCACCTTCGTGCAGAGCAGATTTTTCCACTGACTCATTCTTCTGGGTTCTTATTGAGCCTTTCTAGTTTGTTACACCTTTTACCATTTGTCGTGATTCCAGAATAGTCACGTTATTGTGCCATGTAATGGCCATAGTCACACACTAGCACATACCACTCTTTGGTATTTTTGCTTAGACACCTCATATTTGCCTTTGCTGTTACAGCTGCCACACTGCATTGGCAGCTCACATTCATGTATTTATCCCTCGTGATCTCCTCGGCCCTCATCTGATTCGATGCTTTTGAAGATCCAGCATTCTCCTTCCTTGCTCCCAGCCCAAAAGCGTGCTTTGTATTTTTGTTCCTATGCACAACCAGCGATCTTGTCTTTGATGTACAGGTATTTGCCAAGTAGGTAGATTAAAACATATGTTGTTGAAGGGGCGCCTGCTGATGTTGTGACTGAAATCACTCGGTGGCCCCTAGCCCAGGTGGCCTTTGGCTGTTTTGAAAGTCATCTGCAGATTTCATGAGCAGCACTTCATTTAATTCCAAATAATTGACTGAGATAATACAGCAGCCCTGGGTCAACAACAGTTTCCTCTGGAGCCCAGTAAAAAGCCTCTCATCTGACACTTGTAATTTGAATTACTTTCTAATGTCTTTTAAAACACAGCCTTTAATCTGTCTAGTACACATTATAGTGATACGGCGTAGTGCTAAATATGACTTGTGTTGTGCAGACAACACCTACAGCCTGCTTCAGGTTGAAGGTAAGTGCTTGGATCAGACCGAACAGCCTACAGGTTCATAAAGGCTACTGTAGAGAGGATTAAGATAACAATTAACCAGATGAACATGTTTCTTCTCATAGGAAGAAAAAGATAAGGTTACTGATTACAGTAGTTAAGTATTGGGAAGGGCAGTGGAAAAACCTATCAACAAAAGTCGGTAAGAACAGGTTAGACAGATATCTGCGTGGAGTAAGGTAAATACAGTTGATCCTGCCTCGAACACTGAACTACGTGTCTTCTCAAGGAACCTCATGGCTCTTTTCTTCTATAATTAATGCTACTGCCAGGTCCTGCCAAGCAAATGGACTTGGACCATGTCCTGTGTGACATTTGTCCTGCTGGACAACATACCCCGCAGAAAGCCGGGAGGGAGGGCTGGGAAGCTGCGCCAGGGGCTGGGTATGCGGTAGGGCATGCGTCTTGTGCACAAGATCAAGGGGAAGATGAATCATAGCGGGGTGAGTTTTAATGTATATTTAGTTGATTTTTATTTTATATACAGTTCTGCCACTACGTAAGCCTATAGCTAGGCTTAGAACATGACCTCTAGTGACTCTCATTACCTGCTTTGCTGCCTCTGTTGCAAACTCCAGCAGAAACACGGGAGATGCCTGCAAGCTGTAACATCTTAAGAGTTGAACACCACCTTAGAACACTGCGTGCGATTTTGTACCTTAACAATGTTTACAACTATTAATCACATATGTTGATATTTTGTGTTCTTACTGTTGAACATTCCTCTCTCCCCACATAAGATAATTCATGTGCTAAATAAAGGCAATAGTGGCCTGTTGGGTTTTTTTCGTATGCAGGTTTGCCAATCTGTGCATATGAAAGATGTATATATATATGCCTTCTTCTATATATATGCCTTCTTCACAACTGGGAATGAGATTTCTTATATGATACTGAAAAAAATACCAAATTGCTTCTCTACCCCTGTCTGAAAACATACTGCCATCTGAAGATAAGTTACTATACTTAGTAAAAAAAAAAAAGACAACCAAACATAACGCTTAACCATTGCCTTTGAGGTGACAAAGTGCACAAAGCAGGAAGCATATAAAGGACATTGGGATACTTGATTCCATAAATATGACAGATGGAGGACGACTCATCTCTGTTATTAATGTTATGTGAGATCCCTACAGAAAAGCAGCGATGTACCTAATTTTGAGATAACTACAGATGTTGCCTAACACCTCTTTTGATACAAAACTGAAGCCAGAAAAACCTGCAATACTGTGAGCTTTGCAACCCAGGAAGGGAGAAGTCAAAGAGAATGCAAAATTTAGCTGGCTCCCTTGAGAGAAAGCCTGGTGTAAAGAATTAGTATATCGAAGCTTTATGTATTCTTATTCTAGGCAATCTGAATGCTGTTTCACCTACATTACCACAAACAACCAGAGCTATTCAGAGATATTAGAACAACAAATACCTGTAAGACTAATCAATTAGCAGGAAGTGGAGCAGGACTCAGGCCGCAGTGTGGACACATTTCAGTGCAGCAGCCTCTCAGTCACTCTTCCTTGGAACTGGAGCATGTAGACATCCAAAGTTTAGTGTGAGCTATGAAAAATGCATCCTTAAAGTGAAGCTGAACTCTTACTCAGCCTGGAAGGACTCTTACAGGGACATCTTTTTAGTGATATCTGAGGCACAAACTAGCATTACATCCATTTTATCTAAATTGTTTGGTTTGTTTTGTTTTAATTAGTAACTACATTACTATTTCTTTAAAATGAAGACTTTTGCCCTCTGGCTTGCTAGAATGAAATTTGTTTCCATTCAGAGTTTGACTACTCCTTAAAGTAGGTTCAAAAGAAAAAAAAAAACCCAAAAAACACAAACAAACAAAAAAACCCCACTACTGTTATGAAGGTGGAGTTTCTAAAGGCACTGTTGCAGATGCTGCCTTTGGGCATCTCAGGGTTTGAGGAGAGCGTTTTCTGCAAGCTTCAACACACAGTTTTGGGGGCTGATGTCAAGTACCAGGTGAAACAAAGTCCCTGCTGGTGGTAGTTAGTACTCTTGTAGCAAGGAGCAGGCAGTGGCAAAGCAACTTAAAATTGGCAGGAATTAATTTGTTGGTTTCAGAAAGCCATTAAGGTAAGGAAAATCAATAATAACTGATGAGTAACAGAAAAGACAGCTGGAAGGAGAAGAAACCGATGGTTTGATAGTGTAGAGACTTTGTTCCAGACACAGGGGCAGGATTGCAGCACAGCAGCTACTCAGAAGAGACCAATTAAGATGAAATGTGTAGGAGAAGCAGAAAAGAAGTCGGGTTTACTATAAGCAATGTCTCAACCTCTAGTCTTACTATGTTATCATTATGTTATCATATGTTATCCTGCATATCCTTGTCATATCTGAGCCAAAACCAACTTACAACAGCAAAAAGCTAACAAGATATGCTGAAGATGGAGAAACTATAAATATTAAAAGCAACTCAGTTTTCATATTAAGGCTTTACTTTTTAATCATTATCTGTACTTTGTCCTCAATTTCCTGTTACAGGCAATTTTGCTATCTTAGAGTAATAAAGGAAGATCTCCACTGATAGCAAAAGAGTTCATGAATGAAGTTGCTTAGCCTGAACTGAGCGGCAGTAGGCAATGTGACTTCTTTTGTGTCCTCAGTTTACTCCATAATATTGCTTATTTTCTCTGCTGTGCTGCAGGAACGCACACACCAGAAGTGAATGTTTTGTTCTCCCTGCCCAAGCCCTCTGACCAGGCAGTGTCTAAGTTTGTTGATAGACATGCTTCTGTAGGCATGTGTTTAAAACATACAAAGTTAAGCCAGAACATAACTGAAAACTAGAGATCAGTTACTGCCAAGAATAAGCCACCTTTTGGGTACAGTTACTGATCAGGCATCAAGGAATGTTAAGTAAAGCAACAGCTATATCTGAATGGTCAAAAAGCAGAAACTGCAGCATGGGCATCTGCACAGGTTGCTCATGTGTCATCCTGTTCAGTTTTGGTTGCTAAGGAGAGGCATTTTTTCATCTGGAGGGTCCAGCTTGTTGTCCCAACTATGAAGAAATACTTAGAAACAGCCACACCTACCCAATGAGTGACAGCGCTGACCCCTGTATTAGGTTCGACTCTATTCACGCTAAATTTGCTTTTGTTCCTCCTTTCTTTCCCTTCAGCTAATACAGAAGCAATGCACCCTCACTTAATGCTGCTGCCAGGTTTCATTATTACATCAGGATTCTTCCCTCTGGGCAAATGCTAGATACTGTCTTTAGCCTAGGTCTTTACTTCAACCTGGAGGTACAGAACGCAATAGGATAAACAAAAGGACGAGTTAATATTTACTTTCCACACCTAACACAACAAGGGAGGTGCATTTCTGGTGTTGATCCTGAGTAATAAATTGCCAAAAAGGTATAGAAGGCACAAAGAACAAGCTGCATCAAAAATAGTACTTACAGGATGCTGGTTTGATTTCTGAACCAGAAACCCATAGTTTTAAAAACAACAAATGGTACGTGCTACTGTATTTATTTGCAGGATTTTCTATTACTTAATAGCCGTATCAAATAAAATATTGATTTCCCAGCTTTGTTCCCTGCCAAGCACAGATACAATTTTATAGGGGATGGAGAGCTGGACCACATTTGTTCAAAAAGCGGCAAAGCCTTCTTTGCCTACTGCACTGAAATTATTTTGAGATTTATAGAACATCTATGTAACCATAGAGAAAGTCGATTTCCAGACAGGCCAGAATGTGTTGTGAAGGAAGGCAGCGCTGACTCATGTAGATGGAATTATGGCAAATAAAATTTTGCCAACTGCTGAGCAGACACAAGAGTTTTACTTGCAAAACCTAGCTGCAATGCAGGCAGGCAGAAGCATTCAAGTACACACGAATTTCCCAAGTTTCAAGTGCTCACAATAACACAGTAGTGGGGTTAAGCAAGGTTATTTGTTGCAATTTTCAATCCTTATAATTAGTAAAAAATACCTTGGTAAACCAGTGCTGTGAGTTCATTTCAGATGCATTTGTTTCTCCACACTCATGTTTTAATTCAAGCCAGGAAGCCAGTCAAATCCCAACAGGCTGGTATCCCATGCTGCATTCACCACAAATTATTTTTTTCCCCAAGCTTTCTGTTTTAGGTGCTAGAAGCATGTCATTGGGTACACATTGCTAGGTTATGTGAGAAAACGTCATGTGCGTGCCCACAGAGAGACAATGGTGGGGAAAAACAGAGAATACCCAGGCCAGCTACTCGTCACATGGAGCATGTTATATTATGTTTAGGGGAGGAACTGAATGTGGGAAAAGGAAGGGATTTAGGTGATTTGGGGTGGAACAAGTGTGGAAAATAGAGGAACCTTGGGGGATCACATGTTCAGGTGACAGCAACTGGGAAACCAGAACCCAGGGACCAGTACTGCTTTTAAGTAGTGTAGCTCATGGTATACCTCTTACCCAAATTTTGCGAGGTTCTCTGGAATTACATGTTGCTTTTAAGAGTTGAATGATACAAGAATCAGCTTTGAAATTAATCTCAGATCTTTCAGAATGTTTTGTGAATTACTGTGAAAAGGAAAGTTTTCCAGATTCACAGACTTCTGGAAAGATGCAGACGTGCTATAGAGGAAATAAATACTATGATAAACATAGGCAAAACAGTGTAAGACAGTAAACATATGACTAATTATATAATTAGTAAAACCAGGGATTAATTGACAGGGCAAACAGATCACTCTGGCCAGCTTATGGAATTCTACACAAAAGCTCTGCGCTGATGTTATGATGATGATGATGATGATGATGAAATTTCCCGACTATGACTCCCGCTCACCGGCTGTAACTTTGACAGCTGGAGGTGCTACTGCCCTCCTCTGCCTGACATTCTGCTGTGCTTTTCCATGACAAACAGAGGCAAAGGGAAACTTCTCCCAGCTGCTGCTGGTACCAACACCGCGTACCTCCAGTCAGGGGCTTAAGGCTGTTGTGGTCGGGGGGCTGGATCTAGTTTTGCAGTCTTTTGCCAAAACAGAGTCGACCTTTAGATTTAGGGTTTTTCTGCACCTGAAAGTTGTTCTCTTTGAAGACCGGTGAGTCTTCCAGAGCAAGTCACTTTGTAACTTACATTGACGTTAAAGTTTAACGGAGTTCAAGCCAGAGCTGAAATCAAGGGAGTGTGAAGAGACACTGTACTATCAGCAATTAATGCTTGATTTGGATTTTCATGCAAGTTTTGTCTTGCTTTCATGCTGCTTCTTACTTTGGAAAGGGAAATCTATAACAACTTGGTGATCTGCATCACTGATCTCCTCACAGCCTTTTTAAAAATTAATTTGCCTGAAGAATGTTATAATGGTTAGACTGCAGAAATAGTATTGGTTGTCTAATGATTCTAATGTTTCTGACCAATAATCCTCACCTGTCTGTTACTTTAACTTTCAGCTCTAAATACTTTAAGGCAAAATTATCTTTTTGTCCTATGTCAGCATTGTGAGGAAAAGAGCTTTTAGTGCTTAATAAAAGAAATCCATTGGCACTTGGCACTTCCAGTCCTTCCAAAGAGATCACAGAATCACAGAATGGTTTAGGTTGGAAAAGGCCTTTAAGATCATAAAGTACTGTGCTGTATTGCTACAGCTGAATTCGCTTTTCCTCTTCTGCACTGGGATCATCTTGATTAAACGCCACTGCCTAGATTAATGTCTGGGTACTTAGCGAGATATTAACTGGAGTGACTGCTGCAAACATGGTGGTTTTAACCTGCTAGAAAAAAGAAGTGTAAAATAGTTGTGTCCCATGTTTCTGCCACACAGAAGTCCTGGACCATTTTGTCTTATAAGGAGCCATCTCATTCCTGCCTAAAGTAGCACTCACTAGACTGAGAGGATTTAAAATCAGATGAAAGAGAAGAAACTCTTTAATACAGAGTCACAGCAAAGGAAAGTAGCTTTGTCACTGTTACAAGGACGTCAGAATAACGATAGGTTGCTATTAAAACTCCCAAGATCTTTGTTTAGCATCACAAAGTCTTCATCAGTCCTGGAGTGGTAAACAAGAAACAAGTAACTTCATGGGTATTATTCTGGGACAATCTGCATAAGCAAACTCTGCATTGCCCAGGTTACAATGGCGAAGCTCAACATACCCTGTGCACCCCCTGACTACCCTTGACTTCATCCCTCAGTCAGAGACACTACACTGGGAAAGCACGCAGTAGTTCCGCAGCGATAACAAAGCTCTGAATATCAGAGCTCACAAAAACTCAATATAAGGCACAAACATAGAAAGGTTGAATTCCAGTGCTTGCAGAACTGTATTATTTCTTCACCAGACCCCTTAACTTTTTCAAAGCAGAAGATGAATAATGCTTGTGAGATGAATGGTACTTACCCAATTGTTACTTTAAAGTTTGTATACTCTTCATTATTCATTGCATAGCCTTGGGCTTTATTTAATGTATACCATTCAGAGGCAGCACTGGATAGAAATATATTTTAGTTGGTTTTCTCTTGAGTTTTTGTGTTGTTCTTACTGTAAGGGGTGCTTCACAAATGCAGTTTTTTCTTCACAAGGTTCCTGAGGCAAGTTAATATTAGTATCTTCATCTTACAGATGAAGGACAAAGGTGGAGCAATTTACACAAGAACATTTCAAACGTTTGCTATTTTTGGATACTCCTCTTGGGATACAGAGGCCTTGAAGGACTTGCTCTCCTACCTGTCATGGTTTTGTTTGAAGCTGAAGCTTTCTTTGCAGGCAGCCCGTCGCACGTAGCTCAAGGCAGCGCCGCAGAAAGCGAAGGCTGGTATAAGCTACAGCGCAACCCCTCACCAAGCAAACCGACTTAAATCATTGCTTGCCACAAGCCCACCTTCCTTCTGTTCCCAGCCATATGTTCCCAGCCATATGTTCCCAGCCATATGTTCCCAGCCCCTCACACCAGTGCTGGCACCTGCCTGACTCCTTCAGAGAACTAAAGCTGAAGAAAGGAAGAACAGTGCACAATCAGTTTTCAACAGGCTACAGAATAAGCTTTACTTTTATAGTAAATTATTATTAAAAAGTATATTTATAATCAGTTGATATTATTAACAATTTTAAAATAGAGAATTTGTGAATAATTATGCATTAGTAATTATATACACATGTATTATTCATTGACCTCACGTGTAACAATTACGAAATCACGTTATGAATATTCATTATTGATTATGTAGTTATTGTGATTTGCAGCTATTCATAACTTATTTAAAATTATTATAAATCATATTTATGCATACAAAACCGAATAAGCTTTTGATGACCTAGCAACAAGCTGCAGAGCGGGGAAGCCCCCACCAAGGCAGCCCCTACCACAAACGGGCCCGCGACCCCTCAGATTCCATTTTTGCGCATAAATAATCAATTAATTACCAGAAAAACACCACCTCCTCCTCCTCCTCCTCCTCCTTTCAACCTGCAAAGCACCTTCCCCTCAGCCCGCCCCTGCGTTCACCACGCCCCCCTCAGCGCGGCCGCCTCGCCCCGCCTGCGGCTCTTCAAGGGTTAAGCGAGGGCCACGCCCCCTCGCCCTCATTGGGCAGCTGTTCCCAGGCCCCGCCCACCTCCCGGCGGGACTGGCGGCGGCGGGGCATGCCTGCGCCGAGCGGGGATTGCGCGCCTGGGCTGTGGCGCATGCGCGCCGAGAGGTGGCGCGGTGCGGCCCCGCGTTCGCGAGCCGGCATGTTTCGGCGCCCCCCGCGCAACTTCCGCGGCCGGCGGCGCGCGGCCTCCAGCGGCGGCAGCAGCAGTGAGGAGGAGCTGGAGCCCGAGCCCGTGGCCGCTCCGTCGCCAGCCTCCGTCGGCAGCTCCCGCTCCGAGTGGGAACCGGAGCTTGACGAGGGCGAGGGGGACCCCGGCCGGGCCGCCGCGTCCCCTGAGGGGGCTCGGGCGCCCGCAGCGGCGGGGCCGCCGCCCTCGGAGGAGTGGGCGGGCAGCCCCGGGGGCCGGCAGGAGAGCGGAAGGGCGGCTGCGGGCGGAGGGCCGCGTCCGGCCGGAGCCGGGCCGGCGCGGCGGGGAAAGGAGCTGCTGAGCTTCGGTAGCGAGGAGGAGCGGGAAGGTAAGGGCTGGGCGGCGTGCCCGCTCCGGGGGGCCGGCGGAGACTGCCCCGCTGCGGGGCGGCAGCTGCCCCTCACAGCCCGGCGGCCTGCAGCTGCCAGGCCGGGCGCTGGGGCGAGCGGGCCCGCGGCCCGCCCTGGGCGCCTGCCTCCCACAGCCCGGGCTGCTGAGGCGGTGCCGCGGCACCCTGCGCAACCGGCAGTGCTGTGGCATGGTTAGGGCTGCTGTGAGCATTTGTGGGAGAAACACATATAAAAGTACTTCGAAGGTGCTATATGTCTGTGCTTCTGGCCGGGAGGCACTTGAAAGCTGCGTGGACTTGGAGGAAACCGTAGGGAAGCAGTAGTATGTGGTTCCCAGACTGGGCTAGTTAATGATGACCAAGCTTAAATAATTGAAATTTAAATGTTGAATTGGCTCTTTTGGGCTGTTGCTTTTGTGCATGATGTCACTAGACAGGTCAGGGCTGCGTAGAGGTGTCGCTTTGGACACAAACTGCAAAAAACCCTACGTTTCAGCAGGCCAGTATTGAGGACAGTGGGCTGCACAGCTTTAAATTAAGAGGTGGTGGATTGTGAGTAATAAAGCCACAGAATTAGTTATACTTAATGCAGCACGAGCTTCAAAAACTATGCTGTGCACACATAGAGCTGTGTATGTAATACATGTAAGAGAGCACACGTACTGCTTTGTTAATGTTACTCAGAATCACTTTGTTTTATCTGGGCAGGTGAAGAATTTTTTAAAATTAAAAAGCCTTCCTTCAATGAAGTAACCTTTAGAATTCAAAAGAAGGAAAGTGTGCTGCCTGCACAGTCGGAAACTGAAGATAGCAAAAGTAAGTACTTTTTCCAGTTAAATATTTTATGGAATATTTACATGAAAATATATTGCAACATCAGTAAGTAAAGAGTGATGTACGAATACTGTTGATGGTTTTTTTTTTTTCCCCACTTGTTAACAGGATTATACTTAATATTACTTTACAGGTTTAAAATTTTGATCTGTTTGTGCTGAGATTATTTTCCATATGGCCTTGGTAAAAATATCAGAACTTGGAGGCTGTTCTTGAGAAGACCTGGTTATGCAAAACACCTGTAGTACATCAGAGTTGTTAAACTTCTGACAAATCTGTACCTCAGCATTGTATCTTTCAAACTGTGGGGCAACTATCCACTGCTTATTGCTGTCAAATTGCAGTTTAATCTGAGTCTTTGCATTGAGAGAAAGTGTGAGCTTAGTAGAATTTTGTTTGATAAAACTTAATGTAAACTTTAAACTTTGTGTTATTAAACTGTATGCTGTTAACAGCATACAATGTTTTATATTGAATACAGTCAGTAGCCTTGATTGCTCTAGTGCTGTTCCTAGTCTCATTGAACTACAGAGAGTGTGTGTTTTACAAATGTGTCTAAAAGTTCTCTTCCCCTCTGCTCCCCTTTTGAGATCTCTGTGAAACAGATATACACACCTAATTGCTACTGTTAGATAAAAATAAATTAGATTGAGAAATAATTCCCTTTGAGATTGTGATTCAGATGAGATGGTAAATTTTCTTAGTAATTTCTTTTAAGAGTATACCTCTTAGTCATAACAGGTGGCATATTCCCTTGTTCAGTAGTCTGATTTACTGAAGATGTAGTGGCAGATGAAATCAATGTTTGGAAAGAATTTGGGGGTAATTGGAGACAAGATAGACATACATAAACCTTTATAGTTTAAACAAGGACTCCCTCTGTTAATGCTTAAAAAAACCCCCACTTTCTAAATATGATTTAAAAGTCAAGGGAGATGAATGCAAATGTGCTGCGAGCTACCAGCATATTAATTAATTGTCATCTGGGAGCTGATACTGCTTTTGTGCATGCAAATGTGCTCTGTGTCTCAGAAGGACATATTAGTTTAGGACTATCACATATGCTTTGATTCAAGACAAGAACTGGCTTGTAAATAACTGTCTCGTAATGTCAGAAAATTTGTGTTTTGATGAGCACAAGTGGAGATAGCTAAGCAACCACTCTTTGCTGCAGCAAGGTGTAAATAGTTACTGGTAACTAGTTATGACACATCAGATTCCAGCAGCTGAAACTGAAATTATGAATCTTACTTTTTTTCCCCCTAATACAGAAATCTGTCAGTTGGAGCCTAGAACTGGCAACACCACAGGCACTCATGAAGAAGAAGAGAAGGACGATGAAAGTTTTTCCTCACTAAGTGAGGACTACAACAGCTTGGACTCTGAAAATGAATCCAGCTTTCCATGGAGGAGGAAGGATTTATCACCAGGTTAGTTATCACCTGGATATTTTTTTCAAGGAAGTTATTTTACAACATTCTTTGTTTGAAGTACATGACAAAATAGGTGAGATGAATCCCACTCAGCTTAAATCACATAAGGTGTAGGCATCTTGTTTGTGCTGAGTCAGGGCTACCCTTCTCCTGAAAGAATAGTGACGGTTCCCCAGTATTTTTGGTTGCAGATGTTTGTTGTATTTCTGTTTTATTTTTGGAAATGGATGTGAAATTATGACCATTGGTTTCAGAAGAAAGGCAGCAAAGCATTCCTGCTTAACAATGCAAAATTCCCTTAATGAGATTAAGATATAACCTCACTTGTGCTGGTTTATAAACTTTCAACTCCTTTGTAAACTTGCTAAGTTTAGTAACCCTGATCTTTTGGGGAGATGGAAAGGAGGAGGACAGGCAAACAGCGACTTACTTAAGAGAAAAAAAGCGTAAGCTTTGTTTTTAGACTGAGAGACACTTTTTAAGGATGCTTTTCCGTCTCCTTATATTCAACATGGTAAGCACAGTACAACATTTTTTGTCTTATGTTCAGAATTTTACGGTAATCCTGAACAGTGGTGATTATTGATGTTAGGAGTGATACAGAGTGTTGCTTTTAGTCTTTTGCTGAGGTTTTTCTTTCTGTTCAATGCAGGTAATATCCCCAGTGCAGCATGTATCGAGGCTGCTCAGAGGAAATGTCATTTAGCCAGGACACAGGCTGATTATCTTCCACTGGATGTTTCAAACAGTCAGCGGGTCTCTCGAAGGAGAGGAAGCAGTGATTTAGAGAGCGAAGACAAGTCTGATATGAAGAGTCTCAGTTTTGTTCCTAAAATGAGAACTCTTAGGCAGAGGATGACTGAACACATGGGTGAGTGTGTGCCATTTCTCCCAGTGGTTGTGGCTTTGTTTTACTGGTGTCTGGAAGCAGGACTTGTACGGTAAGGAGTGAGTGCAGCTCAGGGCTTTGCTCCTCAGGGTCTTGGCAAAAGGCTGTACGATTGTTACTTGAGGTTTATATGGAATACTAGCCTGGTTTAGGTCTCACTAATGGGGTGGTGCAGGATGCTTTGAGAAGCATTGGAAAAATTATTTTTGGCCTTGTTGACTTCAAAAAAATTGCCCTGTAGGCAGCACAGCATGTAATGTAAATGAAGCTGCTGTAGATCCTGTCTCTTGCTTCTGGTCCAGTCTGAGTGCTCTCCCTGCATTGACATTGTGACTGGTTTTGGAAAAAAACCCATGTCCTAGCAACACAGTCCTTGAGAAGTAGTCAAGCCTGGTGCCTGCAAAGCATATCTAGCTTTTCCATTGCTTTATCCTTTTATAGCTGCTTAGTTTTGTTTTTGAACCGCTGGCTTACTTTGTTATTTGAATAAGGGTATAAGGAATGCATAACTACAAGCTGATTCTGCAATTCTAATTAATGCTAATGAGATTTTTGTTCCTGTAGTAGTGTGTATGTTCTGGAACACTCAAGGATTTGCTATGTATCATGTCACTTGCTGTTATACTCTGTACTTTTATTTACATGTATTATACACAGCTTTGCTTGGAGATGTGAAACAGATGTTTGTGCTCCTTGTAATGCAGTAGTAGTTGCCTGAGAAACTGTTAGGGAAATTAATACTGGTGTCAATTCTACAAATCCCACTAGCCATTTCCAAGCCTTCCTTGCCTTTCAGTTAGGAAGTCCTCCATCTGCACGTTTTAATTGTGCTGGGTTTTGTGTCTATCACTTCTCAGTAATGGCTGGGAGAGGCCTGGTTGCTTTAGAGAGGAGAGAAATAAAGAATGTAATTGCATCTAATAATGATTGGTTTAACTTCCAGTGTCTGTGGGTGATGAATCAAGTGAAGAAGAAGCACAAATGAAGTGGGAAGAACAACAAATAAAGAAAGCCATTAAACTCTCTCAGGTGACACATGCTTTCCTAATCACTAGAAGTTGCTTTTGCTCATAGGCAAGAGAGCTTCTCTGTAGTACTGTTGTATCTCTTTCCTGCCCTCTCATTAGAGGAGATTTTAGGAAGTTATAGCCTGATTCTTCAGGGAAAAGATGATGAGAAATATGGGAAGATGATAATGAATATCTGTGATTTCTGTCTAGCTGTTCAGAAGCATGGTATTGTCTGCCTCAAAGGCAGGTACCCGTATGTGATGGAAGACTGAAAAGCAGAGAATAAAATTCTGAAGCCTGACTTATTTGCTGCTGTGCAAGGGATCTTAAAAGCAAGAGTATTCAAATAACACAGATGTTAAAAAGTCGCAAAGCAAAAATTATTCTTTTATTACGCTAGATTTGTTTGGTGGCAATCTGAGAGCTCTCTTAACAGTTCAGTAGAATTATGGTTTCTTTCTGTTAAATAATTTTAAAAATAAACTCTATCTTCTGATGAGCTGGAAGTTTTTGTTTCTGGCTTGAATCACCTACTCTGGATCAGCTAGAAAAATCTGAATAACCAGTTATTTATGTCAGAACAGACCATTGTAGACATTTTTGCCTGTTAAAAGGGCGTAGTTAGAGGACTGGGAGAAAGTTGCATTTTTCTGCTGCTGAATTTCAAAGCCAGTATATGACTGGTGATCTTAGGTCCTCCTAGCCTACTTTGTTTCTGGAAAACTTATTTTCTGATGTTCAATAAACAATTTTTAGTAGCAGACCTTGTTAGTCACGGACTTAATTGCTTCAACTGATTGTGTTTTGGCTACATTTTAATATACAAACTTCTACTGGTTTAGAATGCAAAGTGTCTTAATTTATAAGCTAAAATTCAGTGGAACTTTAGTTATAATTGCATTTAAGATGACTTGTCAGTGACAAATCTGTCTTTTGGCCACTAGCTTTGTCAGAAGATATATACGTATTTATTGAGGGTGTCAGAAAGTTTACTCTAAGAAAACAGAAAGTTAAGGGACTAATAGGTGGCAAATAATTTGTCATAAATGTATTCAAATAGTTTTAAAAAAGCAAGATATGAGTGAAATTAGATATCATCACTGCTTGGCTATAGTTTATATTTCTACATGTTATGTTTGGAATCATGGTACTAGTAGTCTCAGCTGTTAGTACAGAAGCATTATGCATTATTAAAAGCTATTTATTTTTTCAGACCAAGACAGCAACTTAAGTGTACTGTAAATTAGGGATTACTTTGAGCTATTTATATGTGTATGCACTGTATGTTTTTATACAACATACATATGCAGTTTTTATACTTTGTTTTCCTTGCTTGTGTGTTGTACTTTTCTGTACTTCATTTGATGATTGAAATGTATTTTTATGTCATATGGCTTGTATTCGCAAATAATAAGTCTTGTGATCTATAGAGCTGTAGATGGAAAACTTGTGTAAATGATGTATTAAAAATTAACACTTAAAATTCTTGTAGGAAACTTATGATGAGGCTTTCCTGCATAAATCTCAACCAGCTAAACCAAAGTTTGATCCCTCTGTTTCTCTACCATCTGTGAACTTGGAAATTGTGAAGAAGCGACTGACTGAAAGGTAAATCCTGCTTTTGGATAACTCAAAAGTTAAGTTCATGTACTGGAGGATTTTTTGGTGGTTATTTCATGTCTAGTATGCGTGTTATGATGTCTAGTAGGTTACTACAAATTTTTAACTTTACCTGGCAACTTTTCAAGAGTGTTTTATCAAGTGAACTTTAGAGAGTAAGTTCGTTGAAATGACAGCAGCTTTTCATGCTTGCTAGTAGTTTTTGATAGGAGCGTTAGTTCAATGTTATGTTTGCCCAGCAAGCAAAACTTCAGCTGGGGCAGATGGCGCTGGCAATCCTAGCTCTCTTATGGTGGTTCTTACAGCTGCAAAAATAGCTCAGTATTTTCTAAAGCAGCAGTAAATTCTCTACAGCCTGTTTAGGCAGTGTAGAACCTGCCTTGATTTTTTTCTTCAGTCGTATGCCAGGCCATGACTTCTCTTTAACAGTTTAGTTACTGTATGGGCACCTGAAATGTCCTGGGATGGAGGTGGGAACCTCCAAGAGGGAGTGTGAAAAGGACAGCTGGGGTCAGGCATCCTAAGGTAAGCCACCCCTGTCATCTCTGAGCACTGGGAAGCAGCTGTTCAGATAAGTTTAGACAAGTAATATTATACAGCTGAGACATAAATGTGTGCTATGAACTTGTATTGAGCTCTCTCTGAATGCGCTTTGCTTTGTATAGACCATCACTGACCTGCTTGCTAAAAGCGTTGCAACTGAATTGGTTTAAATCTTCTTGTGGAATTGTATGCTTTGCCATAATCAACTGAAAGGAATTCAGTTAAATGAAGTAGGAATTTAGGTACAGAATCAAATAAGAAAAGTTAGAATAAGGCTGTCAAGAGTGGGAAACCCATCTGGAAAATAGCAATAAGGGGATGGGGAACCTGTTTGATGTAAACTTTATAGATTATAGTGTTTAACATGATAAATACTAATATTTTTAAATTTTTTTTTAACTTGTAGCATGATAGAAAGCAATAGCTTGGTTAGGTTATTGTCATTGAAAAGTGTTCCCTGCTTCAGGGAAGTGAAAGAAGTTGGGGTCCATTTCTTGGTTCTGTTACAGGCTTGCTTAAGCTGAGCAAACACTTGAGATATGTAAGAAGGGAAGGGGGAGGGGGAAGGAAGCAGAGTTGTTATAATGTTTCTCTACTAGCTATTAAATAGTTAGTGACAGCTGTAGACATAGGTTCCTGGGTTTGATCAACTACTAGCAGCAAGAGTCCTCAGTTGGTTTGTATTTAGTAGTGAGCACGTGGTGATTGCTTATAGTTACTGCTATCCGTGCAACTTATATTAAACTAGTATGGACATGCTGACGTGAGCTGTATTTTTCCCCAGGTTACATTGGGTAGAATCCATTTAATGTGAGACCACAAAATGTGGCTTTTTATGTTTTTGGGAAGTGTGGTTATTGAGGCATCCAGGTAAAATGTTAGTGGTGCTTTCAAGACTAGCACCACGCAAGTGATGTTTGAGTCTCCAAAGCATGACGCTTGTGCATACCTCATGCTTCTGCAAATATTGGCATGAGTAAATCGGCACTGCTTCGGTCAAATACAAGTACTATTATTAGCACAGGCAAAGATTTTGTATGTGTTTATAATGAGAAAAATATTTTGGAATGTCAGCTGTTAACTTGGCGATAATCTTAGTTGTTTGGGTTTCTCTTTTGTAGGATAGCATCATTATTGGATGTGCACCGTGCCCACCAGCGGGAGTATGAAAAATATATGGAGGACATCAAGAATTCAAAGATCGCTGTCCAGGAGTTAGAGAAGTCTTCAGATGCAGCTCTGAATTACAAATTCTACAGGGCCATGAAAACATATGTAGAAAACTTGATAAACTGTTTGAATGAAAAAGTATGTGTATTTTCCTTCCCCCCCGCGACACCCCCCCCCCCCCCCCCCCCCCGATAAAGTTGCATTCTGTTAATGAAAGATAAGAGGTTTTTGTTTGGAAATGGTGAGGGACACCATCCAGTTAATAATCAGTTCTATCCAAAATTTTAATGTAACAAGAAACAAAATATAGGGAAAAAAAATCAACCCTCACCTGAAGTGATGATCGAGCTGGTATAGGTATACTGAACTGAGCTGTGGTCTCACCTAGTTTCTGTTGCATGAAAACAAAGTGTTGTTGGAGGGAGTTTTCTGCAGGTCTAGTAATCAGAGTGCACTGCAGTTGAATGAGAGGTGGTGCATAAATTCACTTTTGGAATCTCAGAATGCCTTTACTCAGGGTTACATAACAGATGTAGTAAGGATCTTGTGTTAGGTTCCTGTTGGAATTGAGTTAGCAGAGCTGTGTGAGAATTTGTTTACATTATTGGCTGCATCTGTTTTCCTGAACTGCAAACTTTGTGTATTTAAGAAGATGTTGGGAGAAGGGGAGGAGCCACCTAAAGTTTGGCCTCAGTGAAAGTAAACTGCTGTTATCCTCTACAGATAGTGCTATCAAATCTAACATATGTCACTTAATTGCATTGCAGTTGTGAATTTTACATAATTTTGAAGAGGAAAAAATACTAATTAATAAATTTTAACACCCAGTGGCTCAAAAGCAAACTGAAAGCAAATGAATTATACCAGTAGTATCCTGTTGAACCCTTTTGTATGAAGTCTTGGGTATCCTTTGAGGAGTAACTGGTATTTAGTTTGTTTTTCAGCCTTACAAAAAAATATTGAAAAACTCCAATGACCAGGATATTACTTTTCAATGTATGATGCTTTGGTTCTAATTTCACAACTATACACAGCAAACCCATAGAAACTGTTACTTGTTTGTTTTTTGGGGATTTTAATTAATTGCAAACCTGATTACTGTTTACTGTATTTCAGCTGAAATACATTAATGAGCTAGAACTGGCTGTACATGTACTATTTGAGCAACAAGCGACGAGAGTATTGAAACGAAGGCAAGATGAGCTGAAAAATGAATCTGCTTATATTCAGCATCTGACAAGTTAGTATGAAGTTAGAAGTTACCTTCTTATTGAAACTTGCACTCTGAGCAGAAATGTACAATTACCATTTGGATGAAGTTTTTCATTTTTCTTTGATCTCCTTTCACACACCCTACCCCACTCCCTCCATCAGTAGAGTTGTTCTGCTATACCTCAATTGAAATCTGTACCTCAGTAACACCCATGATACTGTTTTTCCTCTGGTTTAATAGTGAACATAACGTGACCAAGTACTTGATCAAATTCTGGTTATTCAACTCAGCAATTTTATGTCAATATTTAAGAATTAAAAATGAGTCTGTTTTCCAGTAGGTCTTAATTTGGAGAAAGCTTGCTTGTTATGCTATTCTGTGAATATATGAGAAAGCAACGTGTTTAGTTGGCAACATCACTTTTACATGAGTGTCTTTTAAGACTGTGTGTGCTCAGAATGAAGGTCTCAAACTAGGAGGTGACAGAAGGACATGAAAAAAGAAGCCACTTTGTTGTAAGGGTTCTGTCTAGCAAAATGGTGTTTTTCAGTCACTGTAGGAAAAGTTACTACTATTTTCTCATCTTGTATTTTCTTTGCACACCATTGTTTGAATGCCATGTAAATCTTTAGCTGTTGCTATTTAAAAAAAACAGACCTCCAAACCCCTTACAACTGTTTGGGCAAAGCTAAGAACAATATGCTTGGAGCTGTTGGGAAAAGATGGAGGCCAGGTGGACCAGTTTCTGGTAACTGCTGGTCATATGGGTTCAGTCTTCTTGCTACACAGGATGAACTGCTGATTAGAGAAAGCTAGCGGCCTGTATGGTTTTGTAAAATGGTGTAGCAAACTGACAGCGGGTATTAAGAAGAAAAAGGTAGTTACCATAATAATAGTTGCCATTAAAATGATTTTACTTCCAGCACATTACAAATGAGACTGTACTTGCATGTTTAAGAGCACTTTTAATAGTTTTTTATCTTCTTAGTTCTATTTAATATAGTGGAAAGGCTGGGTTTTTTTGATCTAATACTTCAGCAGTAGTATGCTTTTTTGGCATGTTGTGCGCCTATCAGCCAGCTGATAGTGCTAGAAATGAATGGCCCAACTAGCAAATGCTTCTAGTTTCTACTTCTGTGTTGGACTAGAGGATCAGAGTAGGGATAGGTAATTGGAATTACACAGTCAGTGACCACTCGGGTAACAGGAAGCAGTGGGGAGCTGACTAGTCTTGAAATCTAAATGCAGTGATTTTGAATAGTGTAAATTGGGGATTTGACTTCCATTGCAATGTTGGAACCTAACCTCAAAAGTTATTACGTGGTTTCGCTTTTGACATAGAGGACAAAGGTAGTAGGTTCCTGTACTTGCCTTTCACACTGCTAAGAACCTATTGTGGAAGGCGCTAAGTCCCTTTTCCAGGATTAGGAAGCAGTGAGCATTGACTGGAATGTCATCAAACTCACCTTTTCATCAGCTGCTGTAAGCGAACAACCACATCTGACTCTATACAGCTGGCAAGTAATATTTACTGTGCTTTGCTCTGGAGACTGTTAGGGTTTTGGTTAGGAGGGTTGATTTTTCTTTGGCTTTTTCCAAATGAAGTACAATACTAGAAGTATCTGTGTTTCCTGTTTGAAAAAATAGGAACTTTAAAATCATACAATTTTACTTTTGGCTGTTTCTGTCTTCTGATAGGTGGGAGTGACAAACCAACTAATAGTGGATTGGAAGGTGATGAGAAGGTACAGCTTCTGGAAATGTGTGAGCATCGAAGGTAGGTGTTACATATAGGTGCGCTGTGTACTGACTTCCTGTCATTTATGTGGCGATGAATGTAAACCTGTAGGATGACTAAATGAGATTACACAAAAAAATACATATTTGCTTTCCAAAGCTTGAAGTACTTTGAAACCATGTAATTGTGAATGTGTTGTTTTCATGTTGATTTGAATCTGAATGCCAATAGATCTTGTTATTTTAAATTAACAAGTCTTAAATGTGGCAAAGCTATGAGGGGAGCTTTTTCATTCCTGTTGTAATACGTAATAATTATGATCTTACACAGAAATATATTGTAGTATTGTATAGATACCAAAATTAGGTGGTATTGTTGCTGCTGGGGTGGTGGTGGTGAGTGGAACAAAGCAACATCTAGCCTCTACTCTGCTATCATTGTAGGTCAGACTGGTAGTATGTTTTGGAAATTACGGTGTTCAGAGATTGGTACCAATTTTTTTAAGTTATTGGGAGTTTTGGAAATTTTATGGTTGCATTGGTGCCTCAACTGATAACTATACTTTGAGACAAGAACCTTGGATTTTAATGGATGAAAAATAGTATAATAAGAACTCCCACTTGAAGCAGATAACCTTTAATGCTGGTTGATGTAAATAACTGTATAAAAGTATTTATGCAATACCACTTTCATATCATAGCATCACATATTACTTTCCTGAGGCAGAGATGCGAACTATTGATTTTGCAGCCTGTTATGATTCTTGGTGATGGCAATAGTTTTTTGAGCCTAATCAGTACTTGGGTGCTATCACAGTTTTTATGTGGGTTGTTGCATGAGTGATCCAGAACTGAGATGGCAAAGACTGAGAGCTCGGTAGTTTACACTATAACGGTCAGAAACAGTGTCCAGTAACATGCTTGATGTTCAGTGTTCCAGATAGGATGAGTCATTTAGCCTCAGTGGAAATGAGGTCAAGTGAAGGTTACTACATGTTTCATAAGGGGAGATCAGGGATGTTGCTGTAACCTCTTCTACATCAGTTCCCAAATCCTCTCCTTCCACGGTTTATGTGTCCATATGGTTACATAATTACTGTTGCTCCCTCATTGTGTTTATGCTGTTGCTTTTGCAACTTGCTTTAAGAACTTTTTTGAAGTTGGATTATTTTTCATTAAGCTTCCTTCTGCATACATGGGATAGAGTAACTCATTTGGGTTCGTTACAAAATACAGGACTTGTAGACGGCAAGTGAGAGAGTGTTCGGGAGAAACTGATCACCATGAAGGCATGTCAAGTGATGATGAGCTGACTCCAACAGAGGTGAAAGAGTTCCAGAAGAACAAAGGTTAGTGACAGTCTTAATGTGATGTCATAGAACAAAATATCTCTCTGATATTTTTAAAATATTTTTTTTATGGGTGGGGAAGGTGAAGAAATGCATCATTTCAGTTACACATTGTTAGTTACACGCTGCAGAAAAGAAATGCATTCAGACAGGTCTGACCAATGATGTGGGAAGAATAGACGTATAGTAGTAGATTTCTTTTGGTATGATTTACGTGGTAGTGGCATCACACATGACTGTTTCAACTAGAAGTAAGCTCTTCTAGATTATGCCGTAGCTGATCTGAGTACTCAGTGCAATGCTACAACATGTTTTGTATAATCAAAGAAGACAAGACTGATTTAAAGGTTGGTGTTTTAACTATCTTGAATGAATAAATGAAGAGGAATAGGGAAAGGCATGATACCCGTTCTCCGGATAACAGCAGAAGGGTTTTCATGTCTGAAATTTATCACTGTGGTACATAGTTGTTGTATAAATCTGCAGAATAGGTGATGAAGCTTGCCTTTTTTGGTTAGACTTTTTTTTCTGAAACTGAGTTTTTCAGGGAACTGGTTTTAAAATGTTTCAGGTGTGTCCGATAAGTGACAAATGCAATTATACAGCTGTTTCTTTGTCCTGTAGATGTATAAACTTCAGCTTATGCCTCAATAAGTTCTGTGATTGTTTCTTTTTATTCCCAATGAATATTATTCATAGATAACGTTTTAGAGGATAGTAGGAAAGTCTTTGAAGATGTACATGCAGATTTTTGTGACATCAGAAAAATCCTGTTGAAATTCCAGGAATGGAAAGAGAAGTTTCCTGACACTTACTGTGATGCTTATATCAGTTTCTGCCTGCCTAAACTATTAAATCCTTTGATCAGAGTTCAGTTAATAAATTGGAATCCTCTTGAGGTAGGTGCATCAGCTGACTTTGTGTTCCTCAAAAATTGTATGTGCGTTTGTATTACGTATTAGTATGAAAAATGAGATTATTTTTTTCCTATACATAGTACAGTACATTATGTATGAATAGAAAGATGCTACGTTGGGCTCAGAAACTGAAACGTGGTTGGAGTCATCTTAACTTTCTCCTTTCCTCTTACCTTCAGGCTCTTTTGCAACACCCCCTGTAAAAAGAATACTTCTCCTGAGTTCTCTGACAACACTTTGACAATCCCACCCTTTAAATTCTATCTTTGAAATCTTTTTTTTTTTTTTTTTTTTATCTGCTGCTCTGGCCCATTTAGTGATAAGGGTGGATCTGAAACTAAGTGGGAATCTGTGGTATCATTGGATGGAGCTTTTCTTTTAATCCTGACCAGCTGAACAACTAACAGGAATGATCTTTCAGCAGAATTTTACAGAGTTGGAAGAGATGCCCTGGTTCAGAGCTATAGAAGAATTCAGTGATGCCAAACGTGAATCTGAATCAAAAAGGGATGATGATCCTGATCAAGAAGTTTTGCCTAGAGTGATTGAAAAAACTATCCTTCCAAAAATTACAGGTAGAGTAAGAATATCTTGAAAATGTTCACTGCAGCTAGGCAATCAAACGTTAAATAAAAGTGATGGCTATCAAATAATGTTAGTTATATAATGGTACTTCAAGATGTACTGATTACATAGTTCCACAGAGTGAGGTTAAGGTAGCTGCTTGTTAAGATTATTGTGAGAGGCTTAGCTTTTTATATGTTTACTTCTGTTATATTGTAATGCCTTGAAACTAGAGTGGATAACTACATGCATATTGTGAATTAAAAATAAATTTGGATTATTTTTTTCCCCTAGCATTTGTAAAGAGTGTGTGGGATCCTTTGTCGTCTTCACAGACAAAGAACCTTGTACAGCTTTGCAATACCATCTTTGAAAAACAAGTCCTCTCCAAAAAAGAATGCAGTCAAGCAAAAGAGGTAAACACTCCTGTGCCACTGGGGAAGGGAAACCTTCATCCACTGTGTGTACTCTCTGTGTGGGCCCCTAAATGGGCACTTAGAACATTGTCCTGAACTTGTTTGGTTCTGATTACTTGTTTGCTTTGTCACTCTATTAAGTTAAACTTCCAGCTCTCTGGTGCTTTCATTATTGAAGATGATGGGAGATGGGACATTCTGGAGGCAGAAATTAGCTTCTGTTCCTAGAAAAATTTTGCCTGTACCTGTCAGGTATCTGAGTGTAGATCTAATCTTGCTTCACTGCAGTTACAATGGTTAGAATTTAGATTTGTGTTTAAATCTTTCAAAAGTTGAGCTTTAAATGCTAATAATGCTCCAGTGGTCAACTCCTTAAGCTTAGAATTTAAAATTTGAAAATCCTCAAGGGGTGGTTAATTGGCTAGGTAAAGACTACTTCATAATCTTAGCAATCTTTTATTAAATACTCTTATACACAGTCACACTAGCATGTCTTCCTTCAGCATGATTCCAGTTTTATTCTGATGTAAAACTGGTGAAACAGGATGGATGTTTGGGCTGTGAGTATGAAAAGAAATTTTAAGGAAATGTTTATGCCTTCCAAAGTCTGCTGATTTGAAACTATGACTTGAAGTGGTACAATTGACCTTAGCCAAGATACAGTTTGTACAGAAAATAAATGTGAACTTTAAATAAATAGGCTATAAAAAAAAGGTAGGTGGCAATCTATGGCACCTAAAAGCACGTTGCCTAAAACCACATACTATCCTAGCTATGGTGGTATTTTTTTACATAGAATTTCACAGCTTTAGAGAGATCCCATTTGCATTACTTATTTTGTTCTTGAGCTATACAGTTTTCCTGTTGCCTTGCAAATTAACATGCAAAAAAAGGCCTCACTTAGGGAAATAATTTCATCTTTAAAAAATTCCTCTAGGTTAACCCTGTAGATAATTACAGCTGTAATTTGTCTACTGTTTTTAATATAGCCATGATCTTGGTGTGTATTACGGACAAGTAGCAACTGTATTTATTAATAAACACATTGCACTTCTAGATGAACAAAATAACCATTGAAGTTGTTACAAATGGAGGAAGTTGTCTGTCTTGTGAGGACACATTAATAATTCCTTTTTTAATAGGATTTGAAGAACACTGTTGTCCTAAGAATGAAGAAATCTATAGAGGAAGATATCTTTATTCCTCTGTATCCTAAAAGGTAAGCTGACTCTGGGACTCGTTCAAACTCTTTTTTTCCCCAATTCTTCTACCCTTCTCCCCACAGATGAAGATGAAATACTGTATTCATCCATTAACAGCTAATGGAACAAACAGGCCTTCTACTGTTCTGCAATGGGAAAGGTTATGAAATATGATGTGTGTTTATAAACTCTAATGAGGGTAACTCCACTGATTTAATGGTGTTGGTTTTTTTTCTCTTGTGATGAAAAGCTTTCCAATATATGCGGTCCATAACCTGGTTTCAGCATAGCTACTTGTATCTGAGGGCCTGTCTTAGTTTAGGTGGTCTGGTGTCACGTGCATGTGTCCCCCAGTTCCTCCTGTCATTCCTGAAACAGGGGTTTTATTGTTCATGCCGGACACTGTTTCAAAGATGGGAATAAGTAGGAGTCTAGGAGATGCGGGGTCAAGATACAGCTAGGAGAGAAGCTTTGCTCAAGTTTGTGTAGGATATTTGGTTCTAAGCAAAGCTATTCTGCTATGATTCCATGAAATGTAGACACAGGTGTTCCCAATTGGTAACTTTATTGGAAATTATTTCATAGTAATTATAATATAATGGATCCAGATTGACAGCTGTTTCCCTAAACTTTCCTTTTGGTTGTAGCTGTCACTGCTGAAAGAATTTCAGAATTAACATTCATAAGTATTTTAAAGATCAATTGTCTGTTTATCATCTTTTAAAAATAAATAAATCCTTATTTAACTTATTTTCTTCTTTCCATGACCAGCACAGTGGAAGACAAGTCATCACTATGTTCAAAATTTCAAGAAAGACGGTTTTGGTCAGCTGTTAAGGTAGAGAAAATACAGCTGTCTTTTTTTTTTTTTTTTTTTTTTTTTTTTTTACTAAAATGAATGGCATATTTTGCAGTTATTCAGGAAATATATCTTCAGGCAAGCCCAATTTCTGGGAGATTAATACATTTTTATTAGGACGGATCACTATTTTTCTCAGTGAAGGGTGTGTTCTCTGTGCATCCTGCATGTGATGATTTAAGAATGAACTATAAATGAACACACAATTTCTGTTTACCCAGCTGGTACATCTTCTGCAAGAGACTTTGATCTGACCATCTGTTCCTACTGGTTCATATTTTTTTTTTTTTCTTTGAGTGTGTCAGCCAGGCCTGTTGATCTTATACCATCTTAGTCCCTTTCACCCAACACTGTGGGGATAGCTAGGCTCTTTTGGGGATCCTGGGCAGAACTATGATGGCACTAAGTTGCAGATACAATTAAAGCTTTATTTTTTTAACAGAATTTTATGATCAGACTAGCATAATATTTTTATCATCAGAATCAGTGTAGCACAATTTATAAGTAGTGTAGCACAGAAGAGGTTAGCTTACGGTTCCTCATCACCTGAGCTCTCTGCAGATTGGGTCAGATCTTAATATTTGGCTTGCAGTATCAATAATGTAACAGTCATAACCTAGGCTAGGAACATGTAAAGGAGTCACTCAAGCTTTGGAGGAAGCAGAGGATGGTGGAGGTGTCCCTGGCCTCTGTGGGGCTCATGGCTCTTGCTGTCCAGCAGCAGTTCAGCAGTTCTGTTGCAAGTTCCCCATAGGACTTGTAGCTGCTTAATTTTACAGACAGTGCTCTGTCTGCTGTTACGCTTCCCTGTTCTGTGATGGGGTCATTGCTACAACCAGCTTGGCTGGGTGCCTGGCACCTTCAGGGCTCCTTAGGAGGGGAGTAGTCAGCCTGGCACCCAGGAATTTTGAGGCTGACAGGGAAGGAAAGGGAAATCTGTTTAGTTTGTCTGCTTGGTGCACAGGACCTTCATGGCCTAATAATGGGGCGAAACAGGAATAATACCCGAGTACCTGAGCAGTTTGGTCACAGTGAATGGGTATTTGCTTTACGGTTAGCATAACTAACGCCAATTTATTATTGTAGAATATAATTACTGTGTGTTCATATCAGCACATTGTTGTAATTTTATTTTTGGGGTGCTGAGTTGGGAATTTCTGAATGCCTGTGATTCAGTTCCTACTTAAGATGTGTTTCCACTAGGAGTGGATTTGGATTCTTACTAAAGATGAGACTTAGATGCATGAAAACCATCAAAATCCCTGACAATATTCTGGTTCCCCTGCTATTTGTGATGCCTAGCCCTGCACAGGCTTCCTGTTGTCATGATGCAGAATTTCCTTTCTGTTGAAAAGCCTGGAAAACTGGATATGTTGAGGTCTATTTGGCAAGACTTGCCACCTCTGCTCCTGAGGTGAGCTGCTAATGTAAGAATCAGTCATGGACAGACAAAGAGAAAGCAAGAGGGAGCTTAATAGTTAGGGGTTAGGACACCTAGCAAAAGCTGAGGCAGACTTGGAATTCTGATCCCACCTTCTTAGGATTGTGTGTTGTGTTTTCCTGGTAGTCAGACCTGGGTGGTGCTTTCCTCTGTAGACTGAAGTTTTCTCCTTCCAGCTTTTGATTTGTCTTCACTGTCATAGCAGTCACCTTTGAAGGGGTGATAATGGAGGGTAGTTCAAAGCGTTTTGTTCTGTATATCTGTTGAATAATTGTCACATCATTTTTTTTTTCTGGAGTGGAGGTGAGAGTTTGGTCATTCCAAGGTAAATAGTACTGCAGCTCATTGGTGTCAAGACTCTTGGGACCTGCTTAGACTCTGGCACTGAGACCCGCTGCCATTGTGCAGCTCCCTGTTCATGCTGTTAAGCCCAGCCTTTCAATATGGGATGCCATCTTCACAATGCTTATTGGGAACAGCCTCTAAACCATGCCCAGAAATTATGTGGAGGAATGCTAACTGGCTTGGGTGAGAAGTGAGCCAGGAACTCTTCTAATGCAAAGTCTGGGTGATGGAAGTTCAGTGTTTGTACCCTGATACTGCCTCACTTGCTTAGATACAGTGTGTAGCTCAAGATGTGCTTCTTGTTTACTACACTGTGTACTTTCCTGATTAATGCTGGCCAGTGGAAGCACTCCTTTTTTTTGATCAATGTTTTGGCTGCTCATGCAGTTGGATGGAAGTGTCCCATCAAATACTGCAGAAGATTGTGCAGAGGTGGTGGGCTTTGTTAGTGCTTTTTGATTGATGACTGCAAAGATAGCAGGCTGAACAAGTTCCCTGAAAATTAATCTATTGCAAGTTAAGGGAAAAAATACTCATGTTCTTATGTCAGACTCAAGAATAACAATTGTAAGGTTTTATAGTGATGGGGCAACAGAATTAAACTTCTCAGTACCTAATAATACTGAGATCAACTACAAAAAAAATATTTGTGTTGCTATGAATCATGGCTGCCTGCCCCATTGTGTTATGAGGGACTGTGTGTAGTCTTTCCCTGAGCAGATGTTGTTTTGTAACTTTTTTTTACTTTCTGTCTCTGATTCTGTTTGCTTAGGATTGGATAGCACTTCATTTTACTAATTCTTGTAGGGGGAGTGTCTTAATACTCTTCCTTTTTTCATGCTTTCAGCTTTGACTGCTAGCTCTCCTGTGTAAAGCACAGTCATCTTCTGTATTTGGGCATTAGCAAATTGTTAACCTATTAAAGGGTAAAATACTCTTCCCAGCATGGAAAGTTACCTTACATATATGCATTAGTGCAGTTCATATGCACATGTGAAATTATCCTACTTGGTATGACATGCAGAATGAAACTTTATAACTCAGGATAGGTTATAAAGCAAGTATGTTTAATTTACCAGCGGGTATCAGGGTGGATAATTCCAAAAGCACCTGTTGCCCGGACTTCTTTGTGCACGTGTGATTTAAAGTATACATTCATTACATATTCAATAGATGCCCGAGAATAGGTTGTGTTAGGATAATTAGGCTACCGAGAAGTCATTAACATAAGTTTCCTCCCATTTGTGCTTGTGCACTGTCTCCTGGTGGTGGTCGTGGGGGTCGTTGTTCCAAGTTACTTCGAAACCAAAAAACAGGACAGATCGCGTACCAGTGTCCTCTTATCAGCATGTGAGCATCCCAGGTCCATCTTATCAGTACAAAGGGCGCCAGGACAGGGCCTAATTTGCAAAGTCATACTGTGAAGATCCTCTTTGTACATACAATGAGAGTTTTAATTTTTCTAAGTTTTCCATATCCTATTAATCTAGTTATTTTTGAGCTTTCTATCAGGTAAGGTTATTTACTGTATGCAGCTTGTTAGTGCCTAACTGACAGTTAAGTTTGGAGAGTGTGGATCCTGGGATTTGAGAACTTTAATTGGATGGACATAGTATTTTTGTCTTTATCATACATAAAACTTGAAGTATTGTGTTTTAGCACATTTCCAGCCACGAGGTATATACATTCTATGTTTCTTCACTACTGCAGCTCCTCTCCAATGTTCTTCTTTGGGATGGGATTGTACAAGAAGATACGGTCCGGGATTTGGGACTGAGCAAGTTGCTGAACCGTTACCTTCTTCTGAACCTCTTAAACGCACCACTAGGGCCGGATAATATAGAAAAGTGTAAGAAGGTAAAAGACATCGTACATTGGAAGAGGGTGTATGCTAAATTTCCCCCCTCCATGTAAAGGGGTTGAAACTTAAGATAGAATACTTAAAATTTAAACAACATTAAATGTTTGGGGTTTAATTTTTTTATGATTTTGGTACATAAAAGCATTTTTAAGCAAATATTGGTCCGTAAGATCTTAAAAGTAATTACTGGGGATAATTAATCTGTTTCAGAGAAAAATCACGCTACTAATCATGACTGAACCTGCCAAAAAGTCCCTGTGAGAAGTTGGTATGACTTGGTTACATTGAAAGACTTCTGAAACTTTCCAAACTTTCTGTGTGAACAGGTGGTTGCATGCCTCCCAGAAAGATGGTTCCAAGATCTTAAAAGTGGGTCAACCCTCCCCGAGTTACTGAACTTCTGCCAGCACTTGCTGCGATGTGCTCAGACGCTACACAAGGATAACCACAGGTAAGACTTTCCTTGGGATTCAAGCACTTCCTTGAATAGTTTGTATTAAATATTTCTCAAATTCCTGAAGTCTCATATATTCAATGCTTTCAAGGATGTTGTCATCACATATACATAGAACAAAAGATGGAGTCCATAACGTAAAGGATGTTTCTGCAGTTGTAGTTTAATGTGATAGTCTGAGGTGCTGGATGCTGAGTATTGTTAGTGACCAGTGTAGCCAAGGTCACCTGATGACAAGCAGCCAAGAAGAGATACATGACTTCTTACAATTAATCAGCATAGTGTGTTACATACCTTAAGTAGTCAGGTACGTAAAAGTGCTGCTATATAATATTTTTTTTCCCCAGTGATGAAACAAAAGAAGCTCTCCTCCTGCTAGTGAAAATCAAAGCTCTGCATATTGTTGAAGACTTCATTGAAGAATATAAACTTGAACACCTTAAACCTATAACTGGGAAATAGAAATTTTTGAAGCGACATTTATATTACTGAAATGAGCCTGCTATTCACACTAAAACAGTTCTAACATGAAATTTAATTAGTGGATCCTGCCTACTCAAAGATGCAGTAGTAATCACTGTCTTATTGTTAAATACTTCTGTTTTTTCCCAATGTCTTCTACTGCTGCCTACTCCTAGGTTAAGGAGTCTTTTTAGAAGTTACAGTTGTCGAAATAAAGTAATGGTGTAGGCATTCAAAAAATATATGACAATGCTTTGGAACAATTCTGGAAGGACAAAGTGCCTGTAATGGTTATTATGCTAGCCAATAGACAACTTTGCACGCTATTTTGGAATTAATTGCTAAATATCACTCTGACCCAGCAGTCATTGAACTCTTCTAACTTGTGGTGGACAGTGATTTTTTGGTAGGGTTATTGTTAAACCATCCCTAGTGATAAAGTATTTGTAACGTTGCAGGGGCTTTGACCCTGGTACAGAATCAAGGGGAGTCAGTGTGCAGATACGGGGTTTGAGTGGTGAGTGTTTATTGATGGAAATGTGGGTTCAGTGAGGTACGAAGCTGTGTGACAAATGTCTGGGGAAGAGCAAATACATAGTGAAGATTGTGTCTGACATGTGCCTGTAGATACAGGCTGCCCTAGTGTGCCCAGTGCTGCAGCTGTCACATGCCCTGCTCTGTCAGGCTGTTAGGAACGGACATCTTGATGATGAGCAGCACAGGAACAACTTCAGTTACTTTCTAGTAACTGAAACTCTAAGACAGTCTTCCTTTTGTTTCCCAGTAAGATCTAGTTAACCTTACTTCATCATACCCTTATTAGTTTTCTAATGTTTTATAACTTTGTATAATTACAATAAATGTTGTTACAGAATAAGGATGCTCTATTGTAGAAATTGTAGTGCATCACAGACTCTGTATGTTTAGTTGTGACTGTATTTCTCCCAAATCTTCTGGGACTAGAATTTAACTCTTGCAGACTTAATTGCTTTGATTTCTTTTATAATTTTTAAGTTAAAAAAATATTTTTGTAAAATATTTTAAATGTAAATAGCTTTGCTCAGTGTTACAGACAGAAGATGACTCTTTAATTGTCTTATTTGGGAAATAAAGTAAAAATATTTTGCTGTGTTAATGACTCCTACCGTTCAATTCTTTAACATGTGACAAGAATGTTGTTAGAACTATCAAAAAACCTCAGACACCATTAGTCTTCATTATCTTTAGGAGTTATAAGTTAATGTTTCTAGTAATGGCAAACTTCTGTTGCTTTTCCTCTTAGAATGCCAGCAAAAATGATCAGCAATCACCCCAAGCTTGTGATCTCAGTGCTCTTCTCCTGTTCTTTGTGTCATCCCAGTTAAAGGTCTCCCCTGAAGCACCCAGTCTCATGGCATTATGAAAATGTAACAGATGTTGTATCACACTTTAGCTCTGTAGATCTTTCTGGAAGAAAGATTACTTGAAATGACTTGTAAGCATAGGAGGGCAGTTAAAACTGTATTTCCATAGCAGAAGCAAGTGTTGTGAAACCAGCTGTCCCAGTATTGAGATCCTACTCTGACACTTTTGAGTACATTGCCACGAACCTTACACTCATTCACATGATTTGACAACACAACTAACCTGACTGGGTGATACAACCCCCTCTTTTTAATTGCAGTATTAAAAGGAGGCTTCTCGTTTCTGGAGAAGGGGTGAACATAGCATTACACTCAGAAAAAGGAGCGGCTGTTTTCAGGAATCAGTAGTTCAAACACAAAAGTCTGTACACTTCAAAATTTTATGGAATAGTTGACTTCATTTTGCTTATAATATGCTAGTAATATTTTATAAAACTTGACAACTGATAATCCATACAGTAAATTCAAAGTAATTAATTTTCTCAGTAATTCCTAGACTACAAAACCCATCATTTTTTAAGCTCTTCACTCACTTCTCTCCAAATTTTTTCCTCTATTTTTGAAGTATCATATTCTCGCAGCATATCAAACTCTAGCCATGGCTGGCTCCACTTCTGTGCTTCTTGCATTTTTTTTTCAGGTAGCTCAAACTTTATTCCTTTTACATTGTACTTTGGTCTTTCCCACCGTTTTGACCATGGTTTAGGTTTCATTCGTACCTGCAGCTAGGGTGAAAAATTCAAAAAAAATAAATCAAAAGGTATTAAGAAATCAGAACTTTGATTGTGAGTTTAGCAAAAGGTGAGACAACTGCTGCTCTAACAGAAGTAACAGAAAACTGACCAATCTGTCAGCGTTTGAAGGAACTATTACTTTACACTGTTGGGAGAAAAGAATTTTTTTGAGTCCACATCACTGTTGCCACAGTATCTCACAGAACTTTTTAAGCAACACTGTCTTGATTTATTATACTGTCCTTTTCACTTTGTGTTGTTAACTGATCTTTTGTAGTTCTGCTCTTACTTTTTAAGGAAAAACTAGCATACCAGAGGAGGAATGATTGCTCTAAGTCACTTCAGTTACTAGATAACACTTTGACAGCATCTGCTGGTTTCTGGATCTTCTCCGAGATGCAGATTTTAGCAGACTCCTCCAACCTTGCCTTCTTTCCTGACACCTACCACTCCCAATCAGTAACCACACTAATATCTCTCTGAGAAAAGCTTTCCTCTCTGCACAAGGTTATACAGAGGCACATGGAGGCCACTGCTCCTTGCATGTCTTCAGAATTACCTACTGAGAGTGGTAGGTGTTGACATTCTCAACATTCTTTCACTAGAGAGATGGCATTAAAGCCTTGCCTTACTCTGTATGCTTTTGTCACTGGTAACTAGTGTAGCAAAGAGCTGTTTAACAGCCTTCCAGGATAAGTCAGAGATGAGAGTTACCTAAATGATACTCTGCTTTCCTTCTGAAACATACAGCTCTTACCTTATTTACAGGAATTTCTTCATGCTCTAAATGAGACACAGGTTTCATATTCATGTCGAAAGTACTGTATTCAGGGAGGGCATCTCGCAGGTACAGCAGGTTGTCATCCAGTCTCTTTTCCAGCTTCAGAACCTCGATCGCTTGGATTCGAGGACTGTATAGTTCATAACGTATTTCAACACCTTAGAGAGAGAAAAGTCTGGTTTAATGATCCAAATTCATTAGAAATACTAACACCAAATTAGTATTTCTTCAGTATTATACATTTCTGTATTATTCAAGAACTGCTTTTTATTTATAAGAGAACAATATACAGTGCTGTGTGCACCTGCAATCAATCATACATGTGCATTATATCTGCACAAGCAAATGCAGATTTATTTTGTAAGTCAAGTCTTCGATAACAGAATGGATTAAGAGACATTGAATGGCTTGAATTTAAGGAAGATAAGCCTGGGTTTTAAACTTCACTCCCTTTTGATTATAATGGCTGTTACCACCTATCTCATTGCGTGTGTAATGTATATAAAGAAACACCCACCCCTTTCATACTTGCATCGCCCCCCGATTTTGTCATAAACCAGAATATGAACCTACTATAAAACTCTGCTCATCAGCTGCTAGCTGAAGAGTTCATGCCTCTCTCCCCAGTTCGTGCAAACACACAGCCCTCAAACTGGGCTAGTATTTACAGAGCAGTAGGCGGCCCAGGCTCAGTATAAGCACAACCATATCGGATGGCATTCGGTCTCGTCAGAATACAGATCTAAAAATCACAGAGTATACAGACGAAATACTAAGCTGTTCCATGCCTTCAAATACATAGCACATCAGCACCTCCACGCAAAGTTTTAAACTTGCAGTATTTCCTAGCAGGCAGATTCACGATTTCACTTTAGTCTATTGTCATCCTCTCCACAGACTGAATTTCTACTCCAGATATCCCTTCACATATAATTTCAACATTTTTTTTCATTATTACCACAGTTAAAAACCCACCTTGGTCTTCTATAACATTTCGAAGGACAAAGGTAGCGCCAAGTCCTTTTCCTCCTCTCTGAATGCAGATGCCCACAAACCGGTTGACTTTGCCACTGGCATATGGATCTGCAGTAGTAACAGCAAGTATGCTGCCTGCCAAAAAAAACTTAAACTAAATAGACCGTTCAAGTAAATATGTACCAAAATGTGGTAGGAGAGTCAAAGTGCATGCATTTAGGTACATTTTGAAAATATTTAATTTTCCACGAGAACCATCAGAAAGAGAATACACTTCTAACATGCCCTGAATTAATATATATTTGAGTGATTCTGCAGATTAACTATAAAGCTTCTTCACCTTCAGACCTTCACCTTTATTTTTCACTCTTCACTATCCAAACTGAATACAAATAATATTTTCCTTTCTTGAGCCTTATTGGTGAACCATATGCTAAAGTGCCAGGATTGAAAAAAACGTAAGAAACACATTGGTATTATAATTTTGATGGAAAATGAATGTAAATATGAAATTAAAATATGAGGTAGAATGTATAGAAACACACACTAGTTGATCTAACACACCTGACACTGTGATGCTCTTCTACATCTGACCACACTTTCTACCACTCCACCCAATGTAAAACAGTGACAAAATTATGGAAGTTTTAATGCTGTTACTGACCAACATAGAACTCTGGGATGCTGAAGACTTTTCTTCTCTGTATCATATCCTTTCTTTCTATATAGTATTTAAGAGGATCCGTTCTCCCTCTGGGAGGTATAAATTCAGGGCTCAGGAACCTATAAGAAAATCCAAACTTTAGTAAGTATAAAACAAAAGTATTGGCATAAAAAGAACTAGAGAAGTCCAAGTATTTGGCCTAAAAATTACCACCACAACCACCAATACCAGTTACCTTTTCAGAGACATGAACTGCAGTCCATGAGGTTACCAATGGGGTTTTTTTTGTTTTATCTAGACGTTTTTTTGTGGGGTTTTGTTCATGGGTTTGGGTTTTTTTGTTGTTGGTTTTTTGTTGTTTTTTTTTTTTCTTTTAAACAGTTGGAATTTCTTTTTTTGCAAAAACAGTAACAAATGTTCTCAGAGGAGCTGACTGAAAGAGAACAGTGCAGTTACTGCTGTCACAGCTTAGGAACAGGTTATTTCATGGTTTAATTGTAATGCATGTGATGGAACACTTACTATTTGATGACTTCATAATAACAGATATGGCACAATCTATTATCAGTTTTTACAAACTGATTCTACAAGAGACACCAGATAAATGTTCTTTTGTGTAAGAAAAGCTTAAAGGGACTCTTGAAACTATTTTCTGCTCCAATAAATTAAACCATGCCAAGAAATTTCCTCATGTCCTGAAACTCAATTATCTGACTGCTGAGTTGAAGGCACACTTACTTCCTGAGGCAGCACTGGTCTGAGCTGAGGACCGTTCCCAACAGACCATTTGGATGTGGTCACTCTGGGTTGGATGGTAGTATCTCTTGGCCTCAGAGCTTGAGGATGAAGCTGGATGCATTTAATTCACAGATGTATCTTAAAAAAATCTCTTAAAGAGAAGAAGTAGCTTAAAAGTCCTGGATCTGGCCAGGAGAGAAGTGCCCAATGCAGAAAAGGACAAATGCAAACGCACCTTACAAACCTTATGGGGGCTGTGGGTGAGGGGGGCACAGGGCAGCACAGAGGTTCTGGTTGGTGCTGCTACCCACAGGCAGCCACGTACACAATAAACAACATCAAGCCTATTCATGATCCTCAAAGTTGCACAATCTCAGGAGAATAAAATGTAATTTAAATGTAGTTCCCTGTTCTGCCCAGCTGCCACATCACACTGGATTTCTTAGAAAAGCCACACTGACTCTTCAATTCTTGAAAGATATTTCCATTAACGGATCTGAAGACAGAATGGAAATTTTTATAGTCTGATTTTTAATACTTTCCCCATTCCTAGGCTGCCTCCATGTTATGGGGTTTTTTGGGGGTGTGAGCATGAAAAATAACAGTACTATCACTCTGCTTCTGAACACAGCACTGCAGTTTTAACCACTGAATCATTTAGAGCCACTCAAACAGGTTGAGGTGACAACCAAAATACTCTGAATGAGAGATGTCTCATGGTTATCACTGCTGACATTAGCTCCATTTCACAAACAGGAACAGTGTATAGACTCACAGCTGATCTTAAGATCTAAGGCAAAGGCACCTTGTGGCATGCTGAAGAGGTGTACACCTTCAACAGAGAGAACCTCACACATTAACCCCAAATTTGCAAGGGTGTTTGCTGCTATACATTTTTTCTCATGTTTCACCACTTTCAGGAACTCCAGAACACAGTATTTTAAGGTGTTTTAAACATATTTCAACATAAATGGTCTTTGCTAGAACTTCGCAAATGCTTTTTCTGTAATAAAGCCTTGGAGAGTTAAGGAGGTGCCCACAAAAATTACCCACATGATGGCAGCCCTGCACAAACCCACAACAAGCACCAGCCCACCCTACCTCCTCTCCTCTCTCTGCTTCTGCTTGTCAATAATGACGGGCTTTGGAGGCGGCTGAAATTTTGCTGGCTTTCCATCACTGTTACTTCGATACCCCGAGAAAGAAAAACACCCTGTAAAAAAGAGAAAAAATATTAAATATTAAAAAACCAAACAAACCCAACTGTTTTCAAGCTGAACCGCCCCCAAAAGCTGCACCGTTCGAGACCGCGATGCCGCAGAGCAGGCTCCGGGCCTGCCGCCCCCGCTCTCCGGGCACACACGCCGCGGGGCGCTGAGGGCCAGGGGCAGGCCGAGGGCCAGAGGGGGCACCGGGTGGGAGGGACAAGGGGCTCGGGCGGTCCGGGAGCACCGGGCGGGGGAGGACACAAGGGGCTCGGGCGGTCCTCACTGGCAGGCAGGCCCGCCACGGCACTGCGCGGCACCAGCCTCCCGCAGGCGGCTGCCATGGCGACTGCGGCCGCTTCCGGGCTGCCGGCGCCTGCGCGCAGCGCCGCTATGGCGGGCGCGGCGGGCCAAACTACCCCGAGCGCGAAGCGGAGCTGAGGCTGGCGGTGCTGCCCAGCCGTGCCTGCAGGGGGCGCCGGGCGCGGGGCTGGGCCCGCCTCGGCGCCTGCGGGTTTTCCCGCAGCACGGCCTGGCTGTGGGGCAGCGCTGTTGATCCTGAGGCCTGTCGTGCTGGGGGGTCTGTGGGGCCATGGCTGGTGCCTGCCATGGGGCTGGGCCCCTGCCCCAAGTGGCACCCTGAATGGCACCCCAAGTGGGACCCCGAACAGCACCCCGAACGGCTGAGAGCCGCGGCTGCCTCCTCGCAGTATGGTAGGTGGCAGCGAGAGCAGGCAGCTGGTGCTGGCGCCAAGTGCCCCCTCAAGGGTGGGGAGGAAACAAAATGGCTCCTTTCACCTCTGGCACTCAAGGAGATTTGGGGTGGGGGAGAAGGACCCAAAAGGAGGACCCGGGAGCACCCCTGGCTATGAAGGAGATTTGGGGTGGGGAGAAGGACCCGGGAGCACCCCTGGCCATCAAGCAGATGTGGAAGGGGAGAGGGTCCAGGTGCTGTGGCTGTGGGTTGCAATGCTGGAGCTTCCAGCGTGGCACTGGGCTCAGTAGTGGTGTGGGCAGTATGGTGCAGGCATGCTTGTGGTAGCTCCTTGGGACATTGGGGGAGTCCACCACCGTTTATTACTGCTTCCTTCGCTGATGAAAGTGGTTTTGTGGTTTCTAGAAACACGCTCCTGTCTGTTTCCATGATAGAAAGGCTCACCTAATAATTTTTTTCTGGGCCATTGTACATTCTACCCATAATTCAGATAACTTGCAGTCTCAGTGTTTTCACCAGGATTAGTTTAGATTAGAAAGTATTATATACATTGGTGTTACTTCTAGTATGCTTGTTTCAGTCAGATTTCCTCAGGTATCGGTAGCAGTCTGGATTCAATTAGCAGATACACAGGCAGGAGAAAAGTGAAGTTTAAATGCAAAGTGGGGACCTGTAAATAACATTCCACTGTTTAAACTTCGCAAAGATTGACTTCAAAATATGCCTGACCTCATCAACTACTTTGATCAATCATGTTGCCTCTGATGTTCCCCCAGCCCCTTTTATTGGTGGCAGCTGACTTTGTAGCCCACCTAAGCCCCCACATTAACAAGAATTATTTTCTACTTTGTGACTGTTTGATTTCTTAACTGTGCTTTAGAAGATGATAGGGTGTGCAGAAGACAAGTCGCAGTATTTCTTAATAATCTGAACACAGGAGTTAGTAATCAGGACGCAGATGGACAGAGGAGGGCACTCTGATCCTTAAAATACAAAAAAGCCCTCGACCAACATTAAACACACCACTTGAGGCAAAGATTCCTTCTCGAGATTTTGATTTTTTTTTTAAAGTTCTTGTCATTACCTAAGCACTATTAAAAGGACAGAAGAATATATCTCAGCACGGGTTGTGGGGGTGTGAGGAATGGAGCATATAGGGGTAATTCTAATAACTTAATGCTGATTGAAGCAATCCCAAAACAGCTATAAGGAGATGTGTGGGTTACACCTTGGAAAAATGCAGACTTGTGGCTTATGACTGTCTTTAAAGGAGAGAATTGGATGCTTCAGTGTAAAGGAGATATTTCTAACTCCTTCGTTGACCACTGTTGATTGCAGCCTAACAAGACCATCTTGACAGGCTAGAACTGCATTGAGGTCAGGGCTTCCCAAGTTACTGTAAGTGGACCTCACTTCACTTGAGGTGCCCTACAAGGCCCAGCACCCCTGCACCTTGTGTCTAGCTCCTGTGTGGCTTGTTGAGGCATCCCAGCATCAAGGCACTGTTGATTTGCTTGGCTAAGCTGGCCAGGTATGCCCCAGCCATCCATTTTTATAGAGCACAAGTACAGGAGGTTATCAAGGTTGACTTGTAGACAGCTGTTTCCTTAGGTTCATCAGTTGTACTGTGTGAGCTTCTTACTCATGGTTGACCCCCTGTTCTTGGGACCCCATGTTCTCTTTTTAGGGACAGCTTTCTTGAGTTTGAAATACAAGGCACTTGGTCTTGAGTGCTGGCATGATCAGCAGCAGAGCGCTCCAGCATGGTGAACAGGGGGGGTTCTCAGACCAGAGGAACCTCATGGGAGCTGAGAGCTGTACCAGCAACACCCAGCTCATGCCTCTCGGCACCTGAGGAGAGCTAGGCAGGGCTAGGAGCAATGTAGCCAAGTGCCCTGCCCCCCTCCCCCATAAAGGAAGCCCTTAAAGAGGGCAAGCAGCCAGGAGGACTGCCATTAGGGCAGCCAGACAGGGCCTGGTGCTGCAGTTTGTACAGAAGGGTGTGCTGGAAGGGTGCTGAGGCCCTGCTAGCCTGACCAGGGAGCAACGGTATCCACTAGACAGAAAACTATGACTTCTTTAAGCTCTGCATCCGTGTCAGCTGCAGCTGCCCAGACAGAGCTCCAGTGGGAGCACATAGCCACGCAGGTGCCAGGCTGCGGAGTATCTGAATCTTCCAGGCTTTTGTGCAAAACCATGTCAGCATGGGCACAGCCTGGGTTCCTCCATGCCCTCTTCATCCCTGGTATTAAACCAGCTGTATAAGTTTCTCTGGAAAAGTTTGAGTGTAGTGGATTGGATTGAAATATTTAAAGAACATGATGGCAGCTCTAGTCTTTCTGGAAGCTTCCCTTTAATGAGACATGGGTTGTTGGTTAGCTTCAGGCGTGTTGACCTTGCTGAAACTTAATAATTGGAGACATCCCAGAAGGTTGCTTAAAATAACCTAAGGTGGCAGCCCCTTCTGGCCTGCACAGCTGTTTGTTAAGGTGGCCATCAGGCATCCACAATTACATGTTTTACCTTACTGTAGAACAAGCAAAGAGGAGCGGGAGAACTGTTCTTCAGACACAGCGTCCTAACCCTGAGCATGGAGAAGCGATGGGCTGGAAAATCTTCAGCTCTTTCTGTCAAAACAGCCCCAGGCCTGGGTTGTTTTGGAGCATACATCCTGTGGGAGCCACGCGCGGCTAACCCTGCCAGACCAACCCCATGTTCTCCCCTCTGCGTGCGCTTGCTGGAGCAGTGATCGCATCTGCTGCCCTGAGCCCAAGGCTCCTGGAAGGCCTCTGGCAATGGGCATGGCTTCCATGGCGCATCACCAGCGTGCTCATGCGTGTCTATTTTCTCCCGTTTCCTTTTCCCTTTGTTACATTCCAGCCCTGAAGGATCAATTGGTATTGTTTAACCTTTATGGGAGAAGAAAAGAAGCAGGTGCCAACAATTTCTGTCAGGGTGCAGGTGATGCATGAAATATGAACTGGTCTGTTGGCAGCTTTGCCAGTGGATACTGGCCCTATGTTCAGAGTCAGAAGTGTCTTTAATTTCCTCTTGGGCTCTGTGGTGTGTTCAGATCATTGAGAATTTAAGATGTGATGGGCTTTGCACGATTCTCTTGGGGTTTTGGTCTTGTTTGTGTCCCCACTCCATATTGAGTTTCCTATGGGATGCCTGAGGGACAGCAACACTGGCTTATCTCAGCATTCACAAAACACTAATTTTTCCTAATTTTCTGACTCTGTAACACATTTTTAAGAGGAATTGAATCTAATGTGGAACCGAATGTTGAAAATAATCTAATATGGACTCCAACAGTATGTTGAGAAGACAGGTATAGCGTTGCCTCAGAGGTTATATGAGTGAGATATGAGTTGGGAGGGGTATGAAAAATGTGTGACAAGGCACGATAAGTTCAGTAATTGGTGCCAGAGGCTCTTCCCTTAAGCAGTAAATACTTGGGTCCTCTTGAGTCCTGTATGGGTCCAGATGCCAAGGGGTGTCTGTGTCCCTAAGTTTCTGTAAGTGATGGAGGGTGAGTCTCTGGAGCCATCTTACTGAAAGCCATATAGAAACATCATGAAACAAACAACTCATTATCCAATCTAGGCAGCTCCTTCAGTACTTGTGTCAAACTGAAAGACAACTCTTGGATTGGGAGCATCTACCTCATTCCAGAAATCAGAGGTACTGTCCTTTAGAAACAGTCTGGAACATCTTGAAAACTTACAGAAAGCACTGAGTTGAATGTCTGTATCCTCTTCCCTGAGATGTGTTTTTTTTAAAAAAAAAATAAATCAAAATGGATTATGAACGAAATCCCATTCACCTTGAAAGGCAAGTGTAACCTAAAGACTGATGAGTGAACTCCCAGGTACCTTTACATTTCATAGAGTCAATATTTGTTCTTTCTCCATTTGTAACCCCATTACTCTCTCTAGGTGGGCAGGAGATTTCAAAGGGGGACCATTTCTTTTTCTTGATTAATGCATTAATGCTAGTGGTTTGTCATAGTAAATTATACCTACTATCACAACCTGCTCATGCAGGAGAAAAAAGAAGACAAAAATTTATGACCAAATTGCTCAGAGTCACAGTTTCTTACTATTTTAAACAAAGCAAGCCAACTTCTGCTCTTCATTACTGTGTGAACAGTGACAAAACTGAGGAGAAAATGTGATCCAATATCCTTTGTTTTGCAAAACCCCTTTAGAAATCATAACATTAATTTTCACTACACTGGTTCAACTGCGTGCCTTATTATTGCATGAAGATAGGTGGGAGACAGAAAGTACTGCTTCATTTTATGTCTCACTTAGCTTCCCCTGGCTTCACAGCAGGGCTTTCACCTGAGAACCAGCCTTCACAAGCTTTGCGTCTCTGCCACCTCCTCCACAGAAGCAGCAGCCACTATGGACACTTGCTTCCTAAACCAGCTGAAGAAGCCCTCATGTCTCCTAGGTATTCATAATATTATTTGTGGCAATCTTCTTTTGGTGAAAACCAAACTGCCTCAAATCAGCACTTAGGACTGGGACTCTTTTTAATGAACACAGCTGCTTTTCCTTTAATGTCAGAAGATAGTTTTTGCAGAGGGAGGACTATATGGAAGCTAGTTGGTGTGGTGTGTTGCAGTAGATTCAGTGAGCTGAAAATAAACTATTTTACCTGTCACTGCAAAAAAGGAGAAGGTGATTTGGCTAGTTATGTATGCCCAAGATGGCATTGGCAAGTGAAGCAAGAAATTTTCAGCAATGTAGTAATAAATATGAAAGATACTCCATGGGCAACAGCATCTCAGGTTGGGAATGACTAGGGAAGGGCTGTGCATGAAATAGCAGCCAGGGGATTACTGCAGAACAAGGTAGAGAACAAGCACCAGAGTGACAGGCAGGGGAAGACTGGGAGGGTGATGCTGGCTTGTCAATCTATCGCAAAGTACTGATCCAGCAAAAATCCAAAAGGGCTTGAAAGCTGAGTGGGCTGTAGTCCCTTTTTACCTCAGCTGAGGTGTTTCTGAGGCAAGTTACTTTTGTATAGAAATGCCACCTTTTATACGAGGCTGATGCAGATTCCCATTGCTTGCAACCCCTAAGCTAATGATTAGCATACACACACAGCTCTGCACCTAACACTGCTTTCAGTTCAGACAGTGCCTAGCTTGGTGAACGAAGACATTTGCAAATCTCTTGTAAGCTACTGTATAGTCTCCTTCCTTCCTCTGCTTTCTTTGTATATGGCCCAGTAAGTAACGTCACTGCATTAGGTATTAGCGATGTGTCTTTGAGCCAGGTGCCCAGAGACAACGAATGCAGTAAAATTTCAGTATGAGCTTTCTTCAGTGGGAAGTGTCTCTTACCCTAGAAACAAGTTAACTGGAGTTCCCTGATGCTAGTATTGTGGCTACAGAGTGCAAAGGTTTGAATGGTTTGAACTTCAGTGTCTTTGGAAGTTCCTTAGGCTGTTTTAGATTGCATAATCCAGCACTGTCCGGAATGCCCAGCACACCTGGACTGTGTCACTGGGTAGTCTCTTGAGACTGTAAAACAAATAACTGACAATATTGTTGTCCTGAGTACTTAAATGCATGTGGAAGCATACAGTCACTCCTGAAATAGTCCTTTCAAACAGAAAAGAGTAAAAAAAGCAGAAGAAAATGTATTTTTAAGCACATGTGAAAGGAGAATATAAACCTGTTCTTCATGCAAATGGCAGACCTATTCCATTGTTGAATTTGCACTGAGGCCAGTGAATTTACACTTGGGATTAATTTTACCCATTCAGCAGAAAGGCATTTCCTCTGATTCCCTTTGATTTCTTACCAGTTTGTGATCTGTGAGCCAGACTTTTTTTGTGTGATTTGCTGTCTGTACAAAAATGAGGGAAATACCCTGTGCCCCTAGGCAAAGATAAGCCTGAGGAGAAAGCTGATCTGTCCGTGTTATGCTGGAGATTTGCTTGCTATATGTTCCTCACATGTTCTTCAGCTCTGCCTTCTGTTAGACCTGTCCTTTAATATAGAGAACATGAGCAAGTATTAAGCTTCAGTGAAATTGGTTTTCTGTAATTTAGAATTGTTCAAATCCATCCATGATCAGAGACATGAGGATGGGAGGGACTTAGAGAGATGTGTTGTTGGTTCACTGTCACAGGAGAAGATAGTCCTGGCCCTGAACCTGGGGAGCCAATAAGATTTTTTTCATTGACTTCACCAGTTCAAACTTGAGCGCAGTTTATACTGGATGCCCCTGTAGGAACAGTCTATCCTGCTAACCGCTGTAAATCGATGGGAGCATGGCGGGTAGCAGCCTGGGCTGTAGCTGTGCTGGAGTCTGGAGGTAGGACTGCAGGAGGCACTGTCATTCCTGGGCAGCTCCAATCAGGCATGCCTAGGTAGCAAGATGGAGAAGATGCTGTAACACTGGCAGACAGTACCAGTCTGCCCTGTGGGTCCAAGGTTATTTATTTGGTTCTTAGCCCATGCCACTGTGTCTTCGCCATGACTATTAAGAACTTCTGAAACGCTGGTGGGTCTTTTAGCACACACCATCTGGCCATGTTCCGGCTATGAAGCTCCAAAGCAGGATTCCTTCCTACCTGTTGGGAGTGGCCCAAGTCCCTGCCAACTCCCAAGCCATGCTCAGGAATTGTCTGGATGCCAGGTGGCCTATGTCAAAAGTGTGCCAAGGACTAGTCCAACAGGTAGCTGTAACCAGATGGGTTGCAGTGCCTGTGTCCACACCCTTGCTTGGTTCCGCTTATTACTATAGACATGGATGTTATGCAGAGGCTTCATGGCTATACTTGAAAATGTAGTTTTTGGGAAGGAAGGTCTTTGGCAATGAAAATGGCTTTCCCAACCTAAGTGTCTAATGTGAGTTATAACAGTAGTTGCTATAAGGATGGGGTGTGATTGTGTGTAGAGGATGTGTGTCCATGAGGGACAGGAGGATCTGGGGGAATGCTGAAGGTCTCTTTTGTTGTTCTTCACGCTACTGCGCTTGCATGCCCTCAAGGTGGAGTCCGCAGTACTAGTGAGGATTGGGATAGGTGCCGGTAGTATCATTTTAAGGTTGAATATTGAGATTATTCCTGGTTTGTATCAAATTGCATCATGGCATGTTTCTTCCACAGGACAAGCAGAGAACTTCCAGATGAGTAAATCAGAGCAAGAGTTCTGGTTCCTGTGGAAATGAACAACAATGTAAGTTATCTGTGAGGGTTGGTAGTATAACTGGAAACAAAAGGGACACAGTGGAGATCAAGATTAAAAGGAGTCTGTAGCCTGAAGTGACTCTCTCACCTACACAGCAGCAGGATAGAGACAATTCTCCCTTGGTTACCATAGGTGAGATAATAGAAAAAACATACCCCTGATCACATTGAACCATCTGGGATGTCTCTGGTCTTCAAAGCAAAGACCATCTAGGTCAGAGGTAGATATCTGCAGGTGTAAAATTCATCCTCTTATCTAAGAAGCACTCTTAGAGAGCTACAGAGTATACTAAAGGAAAGATAGCAGTCGCAAAAGAAAGCCAGTACGTACTGTCATCCAATTGATGGAGAAATCTTCCCAGGAAAACTGTTAGGAGAGGACTAATGAGTCAGGTCAAGTGGGAAAAGCATTTCATCTTACAGATAAAAGACAGTGCATGTCCTGAAGGTCTTGGTGAACTTCAGGGTCTCAGCTGGGTGCTGTATGCCCACATAGCAAAAAATCTCAGGGAACAACATCCAAACAGGCAGGACAGATGAAACACAGGGAAAAGGAAGGATCCAATTCACAGCTGAGGAACTTTGAACCTTGAAATTCTTGTCTCTTGAAATCCTTATGGGACTCACAGGGGAGTACAAAGATGAAGATGATTCCATATCCCTGGAGTTCTAGTACAGTGATTAATCCAAGAACATCCTGTACACAAGGCGCCAACTAAATCCAGTCAGATATCCCCAGATAAAGCACCAGACTGTACAGTATCCTCTTACATAGAACATGGCATCACTATACTGAGGAGAATGCTAGCTGAGAGAGGTTTCAACATCAATTACTTGGTGCAGACACAAGGAGAAAGTTTTCTGCTTTGTTGCAGGTCACTTTGTAGTCTCTAGATATTTTATTTTTGATATTTTATTTTTGACATTTTTGCACATTGGAGGATTTTGCATTACTCTGTACATTTCCCAATGTTTTAGTGGGGTAAGTGCATCAGTTAGGTCCTTTGCTCTACACATAATTATGTTAAAGCAACACTCCCACTCCAAACCTGTCCCAGTATGGAGCAAAGTCCCCCAGGTTTGTATTTGTTTTGTAAACTGGTGTGATTGATTGATGCAAAATGTGAAAACTTCAAAGGCTTATCAGTTTGAATATTCTGCACAGCTGTTGTTTAACATTGAATATGAACGCAGGGGAAGATTTTACTTGTGAGATACTTGGTGTTGTATTGCAAAACTACATTATGTGAAGTCCTGTGCCTTCAAATTGATGAAAGCAAACAGCACTTACTTCCATGAGTAACCCCATCTGTTTCTGTAAGACACTCTAAGGGGAAAGATTAGGGGAAAAAAAAGAAGAACAAAGAGCTGTACTATGCTGGGAAGCTTTGCTATTTTATATTTGAAGCTCTGTCCACACAGTTTAGATATATTTCTGTAGGTAAAAATGCACAGATACTTTGTCACAGAATCACAGAGTCACAGAATGGTTGGGGTTGGAAGGGACCTCTGGAGATCATCTAGTCCAACCCCCTGCTAAAGCAGGTTCACTGAGAGCTGGTTGCACAGAGTTGCATCCAGGCAGGTTTTGAACATCTCCAGAGAAGGAGACTCCACAGCCTCTCTGGGCAACCTGTTCCAGAGCTCTGTCACCCTCAGAGGAAAGAAGTTCTTCCTCATATTCAGGTAGAACTGCCTGTGCTTCAGTCTGTGCCCGTTGCCCCTTGTCCTGTTGCTGAGCACCTGGATTCATTCTAGGTATTTGGTGATCTCGATTCGTTCTAGGGCTGATTTTTGGTAATGCTTTCCTGTTTTTCACTAACCCTGCACCACTGCCCTCTACCTTGCTGACTAAACCATCAACAGCTTGAAGAAGGGCTGCTCAGTAGAAAAGCCAGACCAGGATTAGCTTTCAGCTAGAGAACCGTATGTAGGGTTGAAGCCATGTTTGTTTATACAGTCACAAGCAGTTTTTTTTTGTACAAATGTGCTAGGACTAGTCTTGCTTTGTGAACCCTAAAGAGCCTGGCCCTGTCCTCTCGACACTTGCCCTTAAGATACTGGTAGACATTGAGAAGGTCCCCTCTCAGTCTTCTTTTCTCCAGGCTAAACAGCCCCAGGTCTCTCAGCCTTTCCTCATCAGGGAGATGCTCCAGTCCGCACATCATCTTTGTAGCCTTCCGCTGGCCCCTCTCCAATAGTTCCCTGTCTCTCTTGTTATTATTTTATATTCATTTACAAGGAGGCAATGTGGCCAAGCGGAAAGAGCCCTAACCAGACCTAAAGACTGAAAGTGTTTACGTTTTCCTATATATGACAGTTTCCCCTGGCTGACCTTGAAAAAGTAGTAACCTCAAACATATGACTGTACTTCACCCATGTGTGAAATGGCAGAATGCAACAGTGGTCTTTTGGGGAGTGCTTTGAGACCTTATGGAAAAAACAGGAAGAAGTAATATTACTAGGGTTCAGAAAGCAAGGCTAGTCCTAGCACATTTGTACAAATAAACCTGCTTGTGACTGTATAAACAAACATGGCTTCAACCCTACATACGGTTCTCTAGCTGAAAGCTAATCCTGGTCTGGCTTTTCTACTGAGCAGCCCTTCTTCAAGCTGTTGATGGTTTAGTCAGCAAGGTAGAGGGCAGTGGTGCAGGGTTAGTGAAAAACAGGAAAGCATTACCAAAAATCAGCCCTAGAATGAATCGAGATCAGCAAATACACATGAAACTGGGAATCAATCTGAGTCCATTCCTGATTACCATTTATAAACTGGGTGATGTTGGGGTGACAAAACTGGATGACAAATTGCTTCACTTATCAGTGCCTCAGTTTCCCCAGTTACAGTTGCACTTAACTGCTTTTAAAGAACTCTGGGAATTTGCATGCATGTTTCAGACATTATGGGTTTATGTATAGCAGAAGGATAGGCTCTGCAAGAGACAGGAGTATGGGAGGAGAAAGAACAGCGCACTTAAGTATCATAGTCAAAAAGGACAACTGAGGTACAGTTCTCAAGCATCCTGCACTAAAGCCAGGTTGGGATTCAAGTGCCTAACTTATGGTTTAGCTGTGACTGGAGGAGTACCCCAGGAGGTGGGACTGGTTTGTGTGTCTTGGTGCTGAGTGGCTACAGCACTGGTTTCTGCAGGGGAAGCTGAGGGGTGCTGACCTCAGGCCTAGGCTCTGTGTATGTAACCAGGTGCTATGGACTTCTTCACTTCTTAAGCTGGACATATAGACCCCATGTGCTTTTTGCCATGAGCAGGAAAGGATTAAAGTCCAGCTCAGACACAAGGCTCTGTGTCTTCCAGAAGGACAAAGCGTTTTTAAGTACACCCAAATGATGTATCTAAATAAAAAAAGTAGTCATTCTCCATAGTTGCTCTGTGAGAGAAATAAACCAAATAATCATTCCTCCAAGCTAAGATGTATTGCTGAACTGCCTCAGTACTGGCCTATTCCTGCTTCTGGGTGGCTTTGGGGACAAGTATCATCATCTGCATTATTACCTGTCCCCAGGAGACATATTTAAAGGCATGGCTGGATTTCAAGGGCTGTTACTCCGAAAAACAAAAGGCCATATTGGTGTCCTCTTGATTCATGTTTACCCCATGAGACTGCCCATGGAGAGAGGCCATCCTTTGTCTGTGCTGCAGTTGGGACAGGTGGCCTCTTTCCGTTTGAAACACACAGCTGATGTTCCCACATGCCCTAAGGAATAAGGGCATTATGGAGATGGGCTTTAACTGAATTGTCTGTTTCCCAAAGACGGATCTATCTATCTATCTATATCCCTTTGTATATATATTTTATTTTTTCCTCATCAAGAGCTGCTTTCCTTTTGGAAGGCATCTTTACAAACTTGCTTAAATATAAAACCCTCACATTACACTGATGTAAACTTCTTCCCCTCTTCTTTGACTTTATTAGCAATGACCTAAAGGGCTGCTCAAGCACACTTCCCATGTTTAGCCTTAAACTCTTTGTCACCAGATTTTTTTCCTTCCTCATATACTGAGTCAGCCAAACCTGATTACCCTTTAATCAGTAAAATCAACACCTGCTAACAGGGTGGGCTCTTTTCAGCAAATAGTGCTTCCCTTTTCCAGAGCACTGATAAATTTCCAGGGACCCTATTGTTTCTTTGTCCTGCTGATAAGGATCTTTGATTGCTAATCTGGTAATGGGTATGGTTATCTCTTGCCTTTAAGGCGATAGTGGTGAATCTTCCCCTTGGCAAGGGTCGCAGAAATAAGTGAGACAAGATTTATATATAGATGCTAGGAGCCAAACGTCCTGATCTTTTCTCTTTAAAACTTAAGTCAAAGCTGGAAAGTATGCGTCAGAGAGGTCTGACATGTGAATTAAAGTCTCAGGTGAAATGAAGAGTAAGGCAGCCCATAGAAGCTCCTAGTCTTTGATCTTGCTTAATCAGCCATCTGCAAAAAGTAAAGGTGGCCGGATTGTCTGCAGGGAGGGACTGGGACTGGATTGTACAGAGCCTGATGGACCTCAGGGTACGTCTGTGCTGTGAGGTCTACCCAGAGCCACCACTGTCCTTGAGAGGAGACTCATCTGTACCTTCACTGTAGATCCTCAGTGCGTGAAGAGCTGTTTGTGGGAAGGAGGGGTGCTTAGATGCAATTCAGGCCAGACCAGCCTCTTGTTCACATGGTCTGGGTGAATGGGTCATGGACAGGATTTTTGCTCAGATTCCAGATTTCCCATGCTACTCTCATCCTCAACGTGGCTGGCAGGAGATTGAGCAAATGGCAGTATGGACAGAAAGCCAACAGGGCTGCGGGACTTACAGCTGTCCTTGAGGTTGGCTTCTAGCACACAGATTGTCCCAGGACAGATTTCTGGTGGAAACAATGACCGTGGTGTTCATGGCAGCACTCTTGAAAATATCTTTCACATATAACCTGACAGCCAGTCTGATTTTCATCTGAGAACAGCTGAAACATTGTTAGAAATTTCAGCATTAGAAACTCTATAAGCACTCTCAGCTCTGAAAAAAAACCTACTCCCTTTGGGCTGAAGTCTCTTATACTTGTTTTCAGTCTAAGGTGAATGTTTTTGGAAAGTTTCACTTCATTCCATGTGGATGAACAAGACAGAGGAGTAAAAGCCAGCTTTGGTTTTCCTTGGATGTTCCCACAGAGGTTATTTTTGCTGGATAGAATCTGCAGCTTTGTTCAGGAGCTGTACACATGCCTGGCTACATCTCCCCTTCCCTAGCAGCCCCACACAGAGCTGCTCCATAAGTTTGTATAGGTGTATACACAGGCTGCTAAATGGCCAGTGTTGGCTTTGCCTGTGAAAACTATCCCCCGCTTTCCCACACTGACACTCAGCCTCTGCTCTAGCCTAGATATGTTGGTTATGTCCATTATTTGTCTGCAAACCTGTGCCTGAGCTGCAGCTAACACTGATGGCTGAAGCTCAGGATCTCCTTCCTCTACCCAGGGAGAACAGGGTCTGCCACTCCAATCCACCTCTGTGTCCCAGCACTCAGCTCAGCTCTTCCAAGTTAGCATGGATGACTTGATGCTGCCAGAGTATGGATGAAGATCAGGCGGGATCAAGTACTGGATGTACTTCCAGGTGAGCTGGAACCTTCCTTTAACTCTGTAGGGTGAGTAGTGCTTGAGTAAGCAGCTAAGGCCATGCTAGTTGCAGGTTAAAGTAATTGCTATGGAAGGGACAGATCTCCTGGGTCTGAACGCCACAGGTTAGGATCTGCATGAAAATCCTCTGTTGAGTTTGATGGAGGGGAGAGGGGTCCAGTGGGATACAGGGAGCCTGGCATAGCTGGCTGCTGTCGAAAGGAAAGAGGATTTTGGATATGTGGGTTGACACCAGTCCCAGCCCTGCAGGGAGATCCAGGAGGGGTTGATTCCTGGGCCTGTGCAAAGTCTCTTCCGTTGTAGGATCACTCTCAACAGTGGACACAGCTGAAGGATTGTCCTGTCACCAGCCTGGCAGGACACCACTGCTCACAGTAATGTCAGCAGCAGCTACAAACACCCATCACTCAAAAAATCTGTGTGAATTCAGGCACTTTGTTTTGGGCTCCCTCCTTTGAAAATACTGCCCATCCTTCTGTCCGTCTGTCTGCACCAGAGAGACAAGATCCCTGGGTATCTAAATTAACAGCAACGGGGCTTCTCCAAACCAGCCCCCCGGCACACACACACACACCCCCCCGCCCGGACTCTCCCCCCTAACAGCTTGCAGTGGCACTGCTGGACAGCTGCACAGTCATTGTCTGCAGCAAATTTGGGCGAAGCGGTGGCTTTTAGGACCCTGGGACCTCCGCCAAGGCTCAGGTAGGTCTGTCTCATTCGTCAGCCTCCCTCAGCCGGGATTCATTCACTCCCGGGGATGTGTGTGTGTGTGTGTGTGCTGAGCGCTTTTCCCTTCCCGCTGCTGGCTGTGATCCCTCCAAGCAATGGGACTAACATTGTTCTCCGGGCAATGAGGAGTACTGGACTGGGACAGAAAGCACTTTCCTTTTCTCTGGAAGTAGAAAAGCTGTGAGGATACTTAAGGATGTGCTGGCCAGATGTGTCTCCCACCTCCACCTTCCTCATAGGACTCATGTGCTTGACAGCTTTCAGCAACTTTGCTAAGACTTCTGCAGACTTCTCAGGTAGGGGAGAAGCGCTGATCTCTTGTGTGCTGGACGGCTGCCTATGGATCGGAGCTCTTCTTACAGGGCTCAGAGCAGCTCGGAAAGTGGATGTGAGCAGATCTAGGGTAGTTATGTCGGGAGTAATTTTAATCTTTTAAAAATAAGCCGATTAAAAGCATCTTCTGTAAGAGGATTTTGAGTTTGTTAAAAGCCTTTCTCAATAACCCTTGGTAAAACTATTTCAGCAGAGTTCGAGTAACTTTGGGAACAAGGAAGGGAATAGTGTTAACTCATTTAAGTTTGTAGCAGGTTTTGTGCTGTTTCTCTGAGGAGTGAAAAGAGCTAGATTAGCAAACTGGGGAGGTCTAGGATATAAATTAAAGCTAACATAGCAAGACCCAATTATTTTGTAGTGGGCCAGGTTCCCCTCCTCTTAATGTACAGCTTCCGATCATTGTAAAAGCCCCAAGCTGAGATAAAGGAGATGTTACATGCACAGAATAAATTATATTCTGAGCCTATGCTTACTTAAGCCGGGAGAAGAAATTTCTCATTTCTAAATAATCTGAATGGAAAAGTATTTTGAATTGTGCATAGCCAGTAAATAGAGAACACTTTGAAGGTATGGAGTCCCATGTAAATTTTATAACTATGTACAGCTGCATCAGTCACTGTAAAATTACCTTGCTGCTTCTGTCCTTTGTGGATGTGCATGTGGATCAGAGAAAATACAGATCTCATTTTACAGTTGAGCAGGGTTGATTAGTTTGCTCAGGAATGCCTAGTGAGGGTCATTTTGCTTTTGGGGTATTGATTCTAATTTTGGGTCTTAGTGTGAAGAACTAGTCTGGCATATTCTGTAGGTGTGTGTTGCAAAACTCTTGTAGTGGATAAGAGCTGCTAATTATAGTTAAAAGTGTCATTTGCAAGAGCTGAGTCTCACTAGACTTGGGTTTCAACACACCACAACACTGCTGCTCACTCCTGGGAGTGCGTGTGTCTGCGTGCTGTGAGAGATTTGTGTTAGAAAGGAGGAGCTTGGGGGGGAGGGGGGAGAATATACACACTAGCTTGAAGTCTTAATGTAAATTGAAGGGGGCTGACTTGCTTGTGATTCAGTCTCCTTTGGAGGCAGATCAGTCCTGGGGGCTGCCATTCAAGGCAAGTCTGCCTCTGAGTGGGAAGGACTGAGGCATTTCTGTGTTTCTGGTGCGTTTTTATCACTTTCTTGGCATTGAGCTTTCTCTATGCTCCTCCTTGCAAACAAGTTAATGAAGAAGGGGGTGCACGTAGCAGGCACAACAGGAGCTAAAGCTGCAATGGGACAAGTTCTAGTCCCTCTGAAATACAAAGGTTGTCCCAGCCAGGCTAAATTGCTAAGCATTAAAATGTAGGAAAGCGTCCCAGAGCAAGTGTGGGTATACAATACAGCCAGAGCAATGGAAGCAGATTCAACAGGCTTTGGTGATGCTGGCGGGAGATGGGCCGGGGGGGGAGATGCTGTTGTTTTGAAAAATGGATAAGGTTGCTGATAACAAAATCATGTTTCCTGCAACATCCAACTGTACTGTTATACTTTGGGAGGAGTAGTTTAAAACCCTGTGTGCATGCATGGTGAGGCTGTACTCTGAAGCAGGGTCTGTAATCCCAACAGCACAATCTCCCATGAGTTTCCACAATTGTTGAAATCTTCTGCCAGATCCAAGCTATGTTTCCTGATAGCAGCTTGGCAAATGTCCCCTGTCTTGTTGGACTGACTGTACCTTGCAGCACAGGAAACATGGTTTGCCGCAGGAAAGGGTTGTACCCAGTGTGTAGCAGCTCAGATATGGTTTTGTAAGTTATGGAGCTGGGTAGCCACAAGATGAAAGGGGGTAGGAAAAGGCACAGCATTGCCCAGATCACACCTTATGTTCCCCCAATGCATTTTGCAAAGACCCCATTCCTCTCCCTCCAATGCCTGAGGGTACCATGTGTGAGTGAAGGCACAATGGCCCAGATAACTTATGGAGCACCTGGTTTGTTACTGTTACCCCTATATATGAATTGTCAGCTGGCATGAGGAATGAAAGGGACTAGCTTGTTATCATAATTTGACCGTAATATTTTCTGGCTACTTAAATTTTCTGTGCTACAGAGTGTTCTAGGTTCTTCCCAATGTGGCTGGAATTGAGCAAGTGAAAGTCTCTGGGGAAACCAAAGCTTTACCATATGACATCCCATGTAGCAGTCGTGGATCAAAAACATAAATTGTCTGCATCCCAGGGAGATGAATGGATTTGTATTGCTTATTGCTGCTGAGGAATGCAAGGCTTGCTGGGTCCTATAGAGGTTTCTGCAGGAGTTCGACTACTGCCCACATGCTGCAGGGAGATGACACAGCTCATTGCGATGTAAGGGCTTTTCCAAGTTCCAAATAGCAGTACCGTCCAGAGAGAGCAGCAGATGCTCTTTGGAGAAGAATGTTTTTTTTTTAACTCAGTCCCGTAGACCTTGTTCAGCAACAAAGCTTCACTGGCTTCTCAGCTTGGTTCGGCTCAGCACTACCAGGGAGCTGCTGCTGTTAGTGATAGGTCACAGCCTTTTCATGGTGGGCCAGAGTGCATAGATCCAGTCCTGAAAAGAAACAGCTTAGGGATGGTCAGTCGTAAGCTCTAAGTAGATCACAAAGAGCACTGATCTGACTCTCACACTGCCCCTATGCATTAGGACTGGCCAAAAGACTTACCAAGAATTGCAAACCCACCCATGTCCTACTTACTGCTCCCAATATTCTCCCACTGGCTGGGTCTTCAAGGTGTGTGTCTCTTGGCTGCAGGAAGATGTCTTTCTTACATAGGTTATGGCAAGGCACCCTGAGGGAGTGCCCAGAGGTGTGGTGAGCTGAGGCAGTCATGGGAAAGCACAGGTAGAGCTGGTGGGGATCTCTGTCATCTCTGCTCCCAGGCCTCTGAGCACATGGTCTCACACTGTGACTCCATCCCTCCTGTTTGAACAGCTCAAACACCACAATGTGAACATGATGAGTGCGTGTCCTGCTGGGGACTGGTGCAATCTGAGATGTAAGAATTAAAATTCCTTTTAAGTGAAGTATTTGAACTATGTGAAGAGTTTTGAAGTTGTCTTCTTTAATAGTTCTTTAAACATTGATGTTTGCGGGAGGGTGTTGGGGGTAGGAAGTGGGTCCTTGGGGAGAGAGTGGAGTTATCAGGCACTTTGCAGCCACTTCTTAAGAAGGCCTGGACTTTTTCTCTGTGGCTGCTTGTAGTATGGGCTCTTGATCTAATCTCATTCTGTGATCAGTTCTTGTGCTCAAGACTGTTTGAAGGCTTAGGACCTAGTGTCTTGATGTGTCGCATAGCCCTTATGTTCAAGGTGACGCTTGAAGGCTGTGATGAGGTGTGAGGTAAGAGGCTGGTCTTTTGAATCTCTGTGCTTTAACTATAAACCCTTAATCTAATCTCAGTCCTAGCAATGAACTCTCTGAAATCCCTGCTGGCTGATAAAACTTCACCTTTGTTTTAGCCCTTTTCTGTCTGTGGTGGGTGTCCAAGAGAAAGTAATATCCTTGCCCTGCGAGAGGAAGCTATGCCACAGCTCCTCTGCATAGGCTCTGGGAGGCAGTGATCCATGTGCAGTGCATAGAGCTTGCTCCTTAGGGGGACTAGGTTAATGAAAATGGGGCCAAAATTAGTCATTGGTACTAACTTAAAATGCAGGCATTGAAAGTTATCAACAACTTAGTCAACAGGTATTGCTCGTTTCCTGTGTGGTGTCTCTAGCTCCAGCCATGGGGTTCCTGTCTCTGAAGTTAGTCATGCAGACACATGTTGAATTCTACTCTGCCCACTGCCAGCCAAGGTGACCATTTAATTTCCAGCTGCATACCTGCAGGGAATTAGGCTTATGTAATTATGATGCTGTGCTCCAATTCTCCTCAATAACTTTCCCATTCATTAGCTAATTTCAAGCACATTGGGCAGAAAGGTAGTGGCATCAGATCTATGTGATTGCTGTGAGTTTCATGTTAGTGGAGATGGGTCCCTTCACTGTTGCCATAGTGCAGAAAAGGTTGTGCTGTGAACTCAACCACTTGCAGACATCAGAGAATCCCCTGTAGGGACCTAAGCCAAAACCATAGGTTTCTAGGCATGGAAATAGCTTTGATGGGAGCTCATGCCTTTTCTGACACAGAAGAACCCAGCTGCAGGACATAAAGTTGTAGGAATAACAGCCCCAGAAGTGCTACTCCCCCTGGGCCTGCTTTAATATTTATGTTCTTTGCATCATATTTGGCACAAGTTGGATGTGAGCAGCACTTTGCTTAAGGGAGCTGATCCGGCATCGAGCCAGATGAATACTGATAACTCCCATCCACACCCTACAGGTGAGCCCTGGGTAGCTTTTGGGACCTCTTCCGAGAGGCTTTTCCTGGCTTTGAAAGCACAAAGATATTTTTTGTTGTTGGTTGCTTTTTTTTCTCCTTTTCCCCAAGAATGGCAGGTTTCAACGGAAAGCTGCTTTTGCCACATCCCTGCTAATTGGCTCAGTGTGTTTGTTTGAGCTGATGAGGGCTGGAGTTGGGAGGGGAAAAGCACTTCTCCCTGATTGCATTTAATCGGTCCATAATAAAGGCAATTTGTTTGACAAGTCCATTCACCAAATTATCACCAAAATCTACATGCTAACAGCTTCTGAATGGCTAACAGCTCTGAATGGGTCGATGGTGTCAAGGGGGCTCCGGGATTTCCATGTGTTGAAAGCTGCAGGCTGTAAAAAGGGGATTTTCAAGAGAAAGGCAGATACAATTTCTCTTCCAGTGTGGTGGGGTAACTCAGTAATGAGGTTTGTGCTTTTGACCCCAGGGACAGATATGCTTTACACTTCGTTTAAAGACTGGGCCAAACCCAGGCCACCTCTATACCTTCTCTTGGTGAAGGGCTCTGAGTGATGAGGTTGGAGGGACCTCAGGCTGCTGCTTGAAGAGGTCCTTGCCCCAGGCAATGTTTTCCTACTCAGCTGGAGGTCGTACATGCCAAGCCATCAATCACAGCTGTGTGGGCTGCAGTTTGGCTTGCTGAGGGACATCTGTGCTGGGGTTGAGAAACTCTCCTTTGCAGAGGTAAGAAAACCCAAAATCTCATCAAAACCACTGTTGGCCTCTTCTGGTAATGTTGTTGTGCATTGTCTGGTAATGATGTGGCTGCATGATGAGCTGTAGGAGATGGGTCTGGGGAGCTGAGAGGGTGGCTGGGTCTGGCAGCCATGGCAGAGCGGTTCTCACAAGGTTTTGTGTCATGTCTGTCTGTCAGTGAGAAGCAGTCTAAAGACCTCAGAGAGCTGAGAGATGTTGGAGGAGGAAATCGGTGTGTGTGTGTGTCCAGTGCCAGTTCTGCTGCTATTGGGAGAGGAGGAGAAGCTGTAGCACAGAAGCTGGGACTATTTCAGTGCCTTAGTGAGTTGTTCCAGTTTTTCAGCAGGGATGCAGCTTTGTGGGCATCAATATACCACGTTAAGCAAAGATGTAAGTGTCTATGCACTGCTGTCCTGAGGCCTGCTCCAGAAGACACTGTGTATTTCCCAACAGTTGTGACGATAGTGCTGTGAGGGCTTGCTGACTCTTAAAATGTTCAGTTTACTTTTACTGACAGTCGAGGGCACCGAACTGAGTTTCAGGAAGAGAAACACATGTTTCCAATTCTGTGTGTTTGTGGTCATGGGCTGTGACTAGGGGTGCTGCTGTTACTGCTGCAAAAAAACAGTGGCAGGTCTGTATTTGTGGTGCCAGGGAAAGAAGGCACTGTCGGGGAGGGATGGATGGGGTTGCTGTGCATGCCAGGATGTCTCATGAGGGGTCCATGTGAACCTCATGTAGGGAATGACTTCAGCCTCAAGAGCTGTATGTATGCATCTGGCTCATGTCATACAGAAATCCACTGTTTTAGTCATCAGAGCTGTCAGCAAGAGCCAAGAGACCTCAGGGATCCCAATGTCTGTGATGACTGACAATGTTTATATAGTATCTTCTAATTGCAATGACCCAGAAACTGATCCACCGATGCAAACTTTTGTCAGTACCAGGAACACTTTAATTAGTATTGTTAAAAAAAAAAAAAATCTGCTGTGGTAATTTTAATCACTTCAGAGTATCCCAGGTTATCAGTACCCACTAGATGCACAACCTATTTGAGGAAAATGTCCTTGCAGCATTCTTCCTTTGCCTGCATGTTGTTAGGGATACAAATGCTGCAGAATTAAAGAAAACAACTGTTTCATGTCCTCAGGTGAAAATCGTTCCCTGATTTAAGACACTGTGAAAGCAGATTTTATATAGAATAGTTTGGTCAATTAAAAAAAAAAAAAGTGGGATATCCTTTCTCAGCAGATCCTAAAATCATAATTTAAAATACCTAGAACCTAAAATCATAATTTAAATTTGGGGTGGGGGCACGATAAGCTTAGTCTCTGCAGGGGGAGAAGAACATGTATTTACACTTGGCACCTTTGCTGATTGTTTTGTTGATGCTAGTTTAAACATGGCCCGATCTCCCAAAGTGCTCAGTGTTCAGAAAATGGGATCATGCTGTGTTTAGGTGGGTGTGCAGTGATTTAGGTGGCCAGGACTGTTTACGTGTGTTATTTGAGATTGCCTGCTTGTGCTTGGCATGTTTGCGCATGTACAGGTTGAACTTTGTGCTTTCTGCTTTCTGTTCCAAGATAGCAGTCCCAGTTCCTGTGGGGGACCATTCGAAGCAACTACTGCTGGGTTTTTTTGTGCTGTCATTCCTTTTTATCCAGATATCCAAGACCTTCACAGATTCAGGCTGTTTCTGTCCCTTGACAAGTATGTGGCTGCCTGCAGGAACAGACCTGATGTGCTGCTGAAATTAGTTCAAAGGACTTTTGGTCAGGTTGGTTTGGTGCAGTACTATAAGGTCCCTTGTGTCTTCGCCAGTGCTGTGCCTCACTGACCTGGTACTGCTGTTGTCTGGGATTTATGTGCTCTTTCCAAGAGATAGGCAAGGGCCAAATTCTGCTCAGCTGTGAGGCAACTTTGCTGACTTGCAAAGAGCTTTACAGGATGCACAGAAGTTAATCCGAAGTCATCTTCTTGCTGATCAAATCTGGTAGAGAAGTAGTAATTGTGAATGTGTTTAAGAGAACTGCATGAGTTACCTATTCTTCTCCTTATTTATTTATTTACCTAGCTGCTTCTTTTGCCTGGGGAAAGATGGTGAGTTATGTCTCTCTCAGCCTAGGTTTGGGCTGATCCAAGTATGCCTGGCTCAGCTCACTAACTGAGGATATGAGATTTTTCATAGTAATTAAAGTATGTGTGTCTGCTCTTTTGGGGATGCTTAATGCTTCTCTGCCTAGAACCCAGCATGTGTCTTCTTGTGTCAGAGAGACAGTGATGGTTTGGTAGTTCTGAGTTGCACTGTAAATAAATCTTGGCAGAGTCTCTTAAAGTATACTGTGTGCTCTTGAACCATGTTGGTAGTTGCTGTGGTGCCAGTGTTGATGGGGTTCCTTTGGATGTTAAGACTTGCTGTGCAATAACCACTCGTGGATCCATCTGGATCCTTGCATGAAGATGGAGCAGTGTGTGTGGGACCTGCAGTTTGGGCAAACTCTCCGGGTGGTCAGGTTTCAGAAGTGTATCTGAATTAACAGATGGATGTAGCATACTGCTGAAGAATTTGCAGTAGATGTCCAAGCATTTCAGTTGTGGTAGGCAGGGGAGGTCACATTGACCAGCTGGCAAAGTATCCCACATACAGAGGAAGAAAGATGTAAAAAATGTATTTCCTTTTTAAATGTTACATTAAGAGAAGATGGCCTTGAGACCTAGAGTATGAGAGGTTTTATCAGCCACTTACAATCAGAGAACTTCACTCTGTACTTTTGTGCACCATCTTTTGACCTGGTATCAGCACACTGGTTGCCAGCAGCGACACTTTTCACTCTGCCAGCAGCCCATAGAAGCACCAGAGTTGTCAGGCTGTGAGAGGACTCTCTTAGGTAAGTTACACTAAATTCTCAATGGACTTGGTACCTGATGGTGCTGCTTGTCAAAAGGGCCCATTCAGACCACCTACTATGAGACCCCCTATGTGACTGTGTTATTTTATTTTTATCTGCTATCAGATGCCTGTGGTTTTGCTGCTATGATATTATCAACGTGTTGTATTAGCCTCAAGGATTTAAAATGGGCTTTTACTCCAATAAGTAAATATAAAAACAAACACAGCAGTGGGAGGATTTTCTGCTAACTTTTCCTCTGTGATTTTTGTATTGCACTGTGGGCTGGGGTGACCTGCATCCTATGCTTGGGATCTGTGGGCTCAGCTATGATCCTTTATTGTTTGCTGCTCTGCATTTATAGCAAGGTTGCTTTATGGCATTCCTGGCATTCAATAGTGTATGCTATTCCTGGTGTTCATTTCCCCTGTTTGCTGTATTTTGCAGAGGCTTTTGGCTCACATGTTTTCCCTTAAATCTGTGTTGGGCCAAAAGTGCAGACACTTAGTGCAATTAGACTGATAGGTGGTAACTTGAGCTGCTGTAGCTGGATGACGTTCAGTTTTGGGACTCAGTCTTTGGGAAATCTCTTGCCTCTGTGGTCTGTGTGGGACCTGTAAGTACACTGCTGCTGTGGCCCTGGCAATAAGCATAAGATGCTATGGGAAAAAATTGTGCACTTTGGTTTTGAAAGTTTAGCTTTTGTGTTCAACATTCAGAGAACAGCATTAAGGTTGCAAATCAAACATTTGGAAGTTAAGGAATGTTAAAAATTAAGGTAGTTTAGCTACTTGAATCCAGACTTTTGGATTTTTACGTTGTAAGTTACTCTTTAATGAGAACATGCTACTTTTTCTCCACCTCCTTGGGATTCCTATATTGTTTATCCTTCTGGTTCGTTATGGTCCTAGGGCCTTATTTACTGTGTGCTATTTAAAACCTATTCTGCTTTTTGCGTGTATCCTACAAACAGGGATGTACTTACCTTTCTGGAAGCAAAGTCTGGAGCACCACCTGCACTGCATGCATGAGGATCCAAGGCAGAGAGATTAGCATTAGGAGCCCAATATTTCAGAGGTTGTTCAGTATCTATCTTTTTCTCCAGGAGCAGCCCCTTATCCATTCTATCAAGCTGTGATAGGCAGGAAGAAACATGTGGTACTCGATACACAATTCCTTCTCCAGTACTGTAATGCATATGCGCAAATGGACTGCACAGGTTATAATGAGCATTATAGTTGCGAAGTCAAGTGCAGGTAACTTAAGTGTTGTGGTTTAACTCCTACAGGCAACTAGCAGCACACTGCCTCTTGCTCAACTCCCCTTCCCACCCCCAACAGGATAGGGGAAGAGGAAAGGAAGAGTAAAAGCAGAAAACTCATGGGTCAGGATAAAAATAGTTTCATAAGTGAAGAAGTGGAAGAAAGAAAGACAAAAAAACCCCAAAGTGATGCAAAGGCAATCACTTACTGCCTCCCACAGGTAGACTGATGCTCAGCCAGTTTCCAAGCAAAAGATGGCTGACTTATCTAACCCCACACCACTCTGTTTTATTGCTGAACACGACATTATAGAGCACGGAATATCTCTTGATTAGTTGGGGTCATCTACCTGGTTGTGTCCCCTCCCAACCTCCTGTGCACCCCCCATTCTACTCACTGTGGGGGCAGAGTGAGAAACACAAAAAGCATTGATGCTGTGCAAACATTGTTCAGCAATAGCTAAAACATTAATGGGTTACCAGTACTGTTTTGGTCACAGATCCAAAGCACAGCACTATGCAAGCTGCTATGAAAAAAAATTAACTCCATCACAGCCAGACACAGTACACTAAGGAAAGGGCAATGTTATGCCTGTGTTTTATATGTAATACAAGCTAGAGGTGGATATGATAGCAAGCTTTCAGTTGGCAGATATGATCTGAGCCTATAAAGTGCAGTTGTAAGATGGGTCTGGTTTTGCGTAGTTCTTTTTCTTAGAGCAGTCATGCTTCAAGGGTTACTTTACTTGGGACAAAAGTACTTAAAATTGGGTTACAAATCTGGGATCAGTCCTTGGAATGTATTTAAAGACATCTTTTAAAATTAGTTTTGAAAACATTCCCCCTCCAAATTTTTCTTTGTTTTTTTTGGTCCCTTCATAGCAGAAAAAAAAGTAAATGTGTCTATTGAAAGGCACAAATGCAGATCCTCTGGTGCAAGTGATATCACCAAAACTAGAGCCCCTGGGATTTATCCAGTTTAGTTTCCTCTCTAGATTTTTATGATGTGGGTAACCCCTTGGAAACGGAGATTGTTGTTCTGTTTCCAAAGCATGTCCATCTTCATGTATCTTTTGTACCGGGGCCACTTCTGTTGTGTTAACACTGCTTCCTGGATTATGTGCTCAAGCTGAATTCCAGCTCAAAGAGGTTAAAGCTTTATAAGAGTGAGTTGAGCAGGGAAGTGGCTCCACAGCTGATGATGAAGCGTACACATCTGTGACCCACGCTGTGCTCACATGTTAGTTTATTGTTAGCCTCACAATAAAGGATAGCACTGGGTTTTGTTCAGCTAAACAACTGATGGGATGAATTGTATAGAAAAAAAGAATAGATGAAGCCTGGCTGTTACTTGCAAAAATGTTCTTTGTTATAGCTGCACTGTGTGGGACGCAGAACTCCCAGAAGAGGATAGTCTCTGTAGCAGCCAAGGGGAGCTGATGGATTGGATAGGGAGGCAGAGACAGAAATTTAGCAAGATGAGATGAAAAAATTTTCTGCATTTTCCTGCCATTTGGGTTAGCTTGTTTTTAGCTGACAGCCCTAGGCTTTCACTTTGGCTATACTACAAGAGTAGAGGGTCTGTTACTCTGCTATACCAATAAGTTGCATTGGAAACACAGTTGGTGCCATTTGGCTTGGTTTTGGTTCAGAGTTAGCATGCAAAGATAGATAGTGCATTTTGGCAATGGTATAGCCAGTGGCTGGAGTGTGAAGGTCCATCAGCAGCTGCAGGAAGCTGAATGCTTGGTGTTAGGCAATCCATTTTTCTTGCTGGATAAATGAAAATCACTTTTTCTTTATCTCTGTTAAACATTGTTCATATAATTGGAGGGCAGTGTTCAAATTCAAACTGATAAGATTATTTTGCTTCCCTAACCTGTGTGACAATGGTCCCCTTGGCAAATTAAGCCATGAACCTCCTTTTGCTGTAATGGGAACCAATCTCATTAGAAACAGAGCTGGATTAGTGAAGAGTCCAACCTACCGTACAGAAACGCATTCTGACCCCAGCAGGCCTGAAGTGTCTTTTGTTCACTCCAGCCTGCTCTGCATTTTCCCATCGCTTATACATCTGTGTGGTGGAGCTGATGGTGATTATTTCTGTTGAAGAAAAGACTGCTGGGGGTGAAAAGGAAGTTGATTGACCAGCATGATATCACAATATGAACGATTAAGTGTTTTTTAAATGTTTCCCTTGATATAAGTCATTGGAGCACAAGACTGATTAAGATCCCTGTTGCAGGGTACTGGAGATTAAGGGCTGCTTGTCACTGGTTTGATCTGTGAGACAGAAGATGATCCTCTTCTGTCTCTGAGCGTTACTTTCTTCTACAGATCAGAAAATCTGGACCTACTGACACCAAAGTCTCAGATGTCTGGACAAAGGAAGCTCTTATTTTGGGAAAAAAAAGGCAAACCTTTATATCTGTGGCCTGTGTTCGTTCTGTCTGTTCTTCTTGGTGATGGTTGTTGCCTCTTGATGGGTTGTGCATGGACCGTCCAAGCTGCTTTATCAAGCGGTTGGGACCAAGACCCTTGAGCTGGCTCTATGCATGCCAGTACCAGCAAGACAGCAGCATGACTGTGCCTGCAGCAGGCTCTTGGGGAGATGCTGTGGCTCAGCACCAGTGCTGAGCTGTGGGGGTGCTGCTTCTGGAGATGCTCGTATGTATGCTTGTGTTTGCCCTAGCTCAATGCTGGTGTTGTAATGTGCTGCTGTTATCTGTTGTTTGCTTTCTTCCCTTTGCATCCTCACATTCTGTTTTTGGGATCCACCCTATTTGTCTATCTACTTATTTGTGTTATCTGCAATTTTTCCTCTTTCTGAGGTTTCTCAGCTCTGGGAGATCAGAGGTACAGCCCTGGCTGATTCCAGCTGTTCCCATGAGGTGAAGCCATGCCAAAGATGCTAAGGTGTGAATCCCACCACTTCCTGGGTTATTCCTGAATCCTTAAGGAAATCCTTGTGCCCTTGCATTTCTCCTGTGTCCTACTTCTCTGACTGATTTTGGAGGTGTTGCCTGGAGCTTGTCTCCTGGCTGGAAGTTTGTGCTTGAAGCAATCTGGCGGGGAGGACAGACTGTGGACAGTGTTTGAAAGTGGCACCAATGAAAGAACGACCCTGGTCAGTTACTGTAGTAATTTGTTGCTGTTATTTAACCTGGAGGCTAATGCTTAAGTGGTGAGGAGTCTTGACTTGGTGAGTAATTCAATATAAAGCAGGGGGCTATTCACATGAGGGAGAGCTGGCTTCTCTTTATGCCCACTCCTGATGGATTTGAAGTGGTTTTTTTTAAAAATAAATGTCATTAGCAAGATCAAGGGTTAACCAGGGTAATTAACACTGCCAAGCTATAGCCTATGTCTGTCTTACCATCCAGGCTACAAATAGGCAGCTTAGGAAATAGATCTGTTTTCTGTTCTTGTTACATTTCTGGATGTATTTTAAGGTTTCTCAGAAAGACCTTGAACAATGAAACACCCTTTGACAATAGCAATCCTTTTCTTCATGGCACAGCCTGAGCAAGCATTCAGACCCTTTCCTTCTGGGATTGCTCATTTCCTTTTTTTCTCCTGAAATAAAAACAATACTCCCTAAAAGCGCAACTTCTGCAGTGCTGTGACAGAGACAGCCTCTGTTGCTCTATCAGGCAGGCACTGGATGGGACATTGTCTTCTGTTTTCCCCCTTTAAGCTGCAACTCGGGGAAAACAAATAATAGCAACAAAACCCCTCTTTTCATATGTTGTTTTAGTGCTGTCAAAAAAAGTAACTAATGCCCACCCTGAATTTCTCAGTGCTTTTTCAAAGACTTCCATCCTTTATGTGCACAGGGGAGAATGAGGCATGTGGGAAAGAAATTGCATTCAGTGAAATGAAATATTGTCAAGTGTCAATTGAAGCCACAGTCCACAGTGTGTATTTTACTGTAGCTTGATTCCTTGATGATTTTTTTTGGAGCCCAGATTCCATAGTTACCTGGATTGTGGTGACTTCTAAATAGTTTTGGGGCTGGGAAGTCGATGGGCATGTGTACTGCCCCGTTGATAGTGCTGCCTCTTTGAAGATTTTATGATACAGAAAGGTCTCCTGAACTAGATAGATAGCTCTGAGCAGATGGTTAGGTAGATAGTCCTGTTGATCTGTTGCTTTCAAATGAATGTTTTTACTTGATCCTGCCTGTGACTAATTAGATGAAGTTACTCCTGGAATGGATGCCTTTGCATTTCCGCAGTCCAAAACATTGGAGCAGGCTCAAAAGCAGCAGAGGGTTTATGCACACCTGTAAAGTCTGCCAGCAAATGCTTTTGATGAGACACTGCTTCAGCAAGACCTATGGTGGCTGTTTGCCTATACTGTGCAGCAGACCTGGAGTAAGGTAAAGGTGCAGCTGTGGCTGGTGGGAGCATTTTCTTTGCCAGCTTGGTCTGACAATGGCAGGCTCTGATGTTACCTTCTCCAGTGTCCCCATGCCCTTCTTGTCAAGGTGGTAGAGAAACAGTTCTACTGCTTTTTTCACCACTGGTCCAGCTGTGCCTGCTCTGCTCCCCAGTACTGTATCAGAATTGTCTTGGTCCAAACTTTATATGTTGTCTTACAAAGCATCAAATCAGCCTGACCCACTTTGATGTCCAGGGCAGACCTTGCTGCAGCCTTTCAGTACTTAAAGGGGACTTAAAGAGAGAGAGGGACTTTGTACCAAGGCCTGTAGTGACAGGACAAGGGGCAATGGTTTTAAACTGAAAGAGGGCAGATTTAGACAAGACATAAGGAAGAATTTTTTTATGATGAGGATAGTGAGACACTTGAACAGGTTGCCCAGAGATGCTGTGGGTGCCCCATCATTGGAAGTGTTCAAGGCCATGTGGGATGAGGGTTTGAGCAACCTCACCTAGTGGAAGATGCTGGTGGCGTTGGACTAGGTGATCTTTAAAGGTCCCTTCCAGCCGTTCTGCGCTTGCTCATAAGAGATTTCAGAATTGTCTTTGAACTCAGACCTGTCCCTTTACGCAAAGGTCTTCCGCTACTTGAAAACTGTTTTTCTGCGGTGGAGTTAGTGAGGGCTGCAGGATGCTGCTAGTACCCTGAGTGAGTTATTACCCTAGTATCCATGCCCATTGGACGTAGGATTGCCTTTTAAAGCCCATCTCAGCCTTGCCAGTGTTGGGGCATGTAGAAGAACGAAGCTGGGTTAATTAGCATTGATAACATACAGCTGTGGGCTGGCTTCAGGGGGGTGGGTTGGCTGATGTAGATAAGGTGCAGCTGTGGCTGGTTCTGTTAAGTGGTTGAGAGCCAATGAAGAGAGAGCAGCCGAGGAAGAAGAGGAAGAAGCATGAGAAGAGAGAGCAGGCCCTGGATGAGGTGAGACAAGGAGAAGGCAGCAGAGGGGCTGACATGAAGAATATGCTGGTATGAGATGGTAAAAGGCCTTGTTGTAGCTTGATAGTTTGGAGAGTGCTGTGACAGGGGCATTAGTACAGAGCTGCATTATTGTGTCTGCTGGCCAAAGCAGCCTACACTACAAAATGCTGGATGGGGAAGGAGGCTGGCTAGATGCTTAATCCCTTGTTTCAGGGCTTTTCTGGTCCATTTCCTAGTGCAGTTTTCTGGAGGAGACCAGAGCTGTCTCAATACCAGTCATATGTCATTGGCTTAATGGCAGCACTGGTGGATGTGGAAGGAAATCAGGCTTTTCCCTGAGCACTTGGCCTGGTGGTGATGGTGCAAGAGTGAGGTCAACACCCTTTTTGGCTCTCCAAGGAGTGGGTATCAAGGGACAATAACGCTTCATTTAGGGCTTTTCCCATTAGTGACAACGAGCCTGATTTGCATTATAGAGAAACTGTCATGTAAATGGTGCCTGGCTCAAGATAACAGAGCTCAGCTGTGCTCCAGCCCCTGTGGGGTGTGCAATGAGGGTAAGAAGTTTTCTTAGACGTTAGGCTTGTGGAAGGAACACTTATCACAGGAATGTGGTGGGGAGACATAGGGAAATGCCCATCTGATGGTATTTTTAAACAGAGATTGATCATGCAGGAGATCAGTGGACAGAGGTGGAAATTTACTCTTCCAGGCTGTTCTCCATCATAATCTTGGCTGGTCATGTCAGGGGAGCATCCAACCTTCCTGATGCCCGTACACAAGTGGTTTGGTGTATTTTGAGTGCTCTGATGAAGGCTGTTTTATTCTCAGTCTGGTAGCTTGTTCATGCTAGTGTTTCAGTGATAAATCATTATTGATGTTTCTAATGAGGCTTCTAGTACTGCTCTGGAAACTTTAAAACCTGTAGTAGTAAGGTAAGGCTGCAGGTTATATACCTTGGAGGCTTGGTGTGCCTGCAAGGCAGGCCAGGTGAGGGGCTTTGTTTGTGACTTCACTCTAAATTTTCTAGCTTTTCTTGAAGGTTGTAATGCTTTCTCCATCCTCTCCCTCCAGTTCTGAATTTCCAGCAGGTCTCCAACTAATATGTTCAAGCATACTCAAAAAACCTCATCAAGGGTAATTCAGTTACATGGCATTTATCATTCATGGCTGTGGAAGCATTTTGCTGTAGAGACTACTGCTAGCACTGTCTTGCAGATGGAGAAACTGAGGCACAGATTGTACCATTAGCAGTGGGATTCCATTTTCCTTAACTGTTCCAAAGACACCTTCTCAGCTTAGCTGTTCCTTTGGACTTCTAGGGGATGCATCATCTGACTTGCATTACAGCTACATCTAGAGATCACTGGCATCTCATGAGTGCCGGTTCCTCTCCACTGACCCAAAGAACATCCAGACAACTAGCTTAGACTAGATGGATCCTGCTCAAAACCACTGGAGAGCAGTAAAGCTGACAACCTGGCTTCTATCCCATCTCTGTCTATTTCTTAGTTCTTGGCACTTTGCTGACTTGCAAAGAATATAAGGTGATGCTGTAACTCTTTCTTTCTGTCGTTTTAGGACACTTCTTGCAGGAAACTCCCTATTATGGTGGTGGGGTATGGAACTGGAATACCACCCTGTGTTAGTGTCATGACAAGTAATGTCTGTGTCGTAGATTGCAAGCTTTGCAGTTGCTCCCTTACCATGAGGAATGCTAAGTAATGCTCCTTGTACTGCTCCGGTAGAGCTAAACAAGCCCAAGGAGCAAGGAGCCTGGCATTAGTGGTTTGAGACTAGTGAGATTTGAATTTTCTATTTTTCACTTTCCATCTTTAGGACATTGTTTGTTTTGGTGGATGTGCTGTCTCCTAGTCTTAGAAATGCTGTGCTTGTTTGAAGAGCAGAACGACATTCATTCCCTCTGAAACGACCTGGGCTTGGGCATTTAAAGCGGACTAGGTATAAATGTTGCAATTGGGAGGTGATGGGTTTATCTCATTAGTCAATGGGAGGAAACACTGTGGTCAGTGGGATAATGAAATCTGAAGATAAATTTTGATGTGCCAGATGGCCTGGCATAGTGGTTCCACTAACTGGGGAGGAAGGAGAGCCAATAGTAGCTTTGAAAAGCTGTAGCAAGAGGCAACGCGTGATTTCTCTGAGCTAAAACCCTCTTTTTGTGATGTCTCGGTTGATCGGTTGAGTGCAGGTCTGTGGGATTCATCCAGACCTGCTGTCTTTTTTTTTTTTGGCCAGTAGGAGACAGGCCTTCAGTGAAAGTCAATGAAGCATTGGCAGTACTTGTGTGATCAGTGGCTCAGCAAGAAAAAATAATCCTGCCATCTCACTCCTTTTGGAAGGGGCTGATAATTGAAATTATCTTTGTTCTGTATGGAAAGTTGTGTTTATGGTGTCCCCTTATCCACAAATATGTAAGACTTAAGATTCAGAAATCCTGATATTTGTTTTTGGGATGAGATTGTAGGCTCTTTCAGCATAATGCTTTGTTTGGGCTTAACTCTTCGTTTTCTGGGATCAGCGCTTTCATCCCCACTGAAGCAGGCAAGAAAAAAAGGTTTGGGGACTGAAAAATAGAGGAAAATATTGTAGTTTTCAAGAGTGACCCCTGAGATAGGAATACCTCTGTTCTGGCTTTGTCCAACCTGAGATACTGTCACCAGATTTTGCTTTCACAGAGGACTCAATGGCTCCTTTCATTTCCATTCGTTTTTATTGTGCTTGGCACCACTTATGCACCAGCACACACTGAGGCGCTTCCCATCCTGCGTCTCTCTGCAGGGTTGTGGCCCAAGAGGTACCTCAAAGGCAAGTGGGATGAAGTTGGATATAGCCCTTCTCCTTTCTGCTTTACTCCCTGCTCAGCACAAGTACTCATTCCTTATCTCTCTCGCCTACCCACACCAACATTTTTCCAGGAAACAAACAAGGAGCAGGGTTTGCCAGGCTTGGCTGTATTGTCTAAATCAAGAGCTGAGGAAAGCCAGTTGCACACTCTGGCCAACTCACCTGGCAGCACCCTGGTGCTGTTTTCTTTTAGCGAGCGTCCAGTGTGGGCAAAAGCATGTACTTGGGCTCTGGGCCATTGCAGCAACTCTACTGGTGAGTGCCCAAGCCTGGAACAGTCTGATAAAAGCTCTTAGTCTTTAAAGCAGTGTCCAGAATAGTAGCTAGACTTCATCTGGCTGTGAAATAATGAAAAGTGTATTTACAATAAGAAGCCTTATTGAAAAATGTAACTGAGACACAGCCAGTCAGCATCTGTATCTCCTGGCAAAAGGGAACGGAGGAACTTTTTCATAGTAGTTCAGTGTGTTTTGGTGTTATGAAAGCTCAATGGGCTGAATCTTCAGTGAAGTCTGATAGCAGAGATGCTGCAGTGATAATGATCTGTGTACAACCTGAGAGTAGCTCAGGTTAAACGTAGCTGGACCATTCTCCTAGGATCCTTTACAATCCCCACAGAGTAATATGTGCTCTAGTGTCATAGCCCCCATCTTAACTCCTATTTACATTATCATGGGTCAAAACCACCCCTTTTTTTAACCCATAAATACCTTGCATACTGTAGCATTTTGAAACAATACATACAGCTGAGCCATTTCCAACCTTAATGCCTTTAAGAGCAGACCACGTGCTGGCAGTAGAATTTAATGTGGAAAATGTTGATCTGGCAAGTGAGCTGCTCCTGTTGCAAAGGGTCTAAGTTCTGCCACTGTAAGGGGACCCAACTGCCAGGCAGTCCAGTGAGCGGAGGCACTTAGTGGTGGCAGGGAAAGTCCCAGAGCAGAGACAGCTGTGGGGCAGGCTGTTATAACTGCAGTGGTCCCAGCTGTCGGGTAAGGCAGAGAGGAGATTGATGGGGTGGGTGGGGGACCTGAGGCAAGGAGAGTTCAAGCATCACCCTGACCTGCAAGAAGGGAAAATAGCCCCAACCCTCAGCAAAGTTTGATTGAAACCTGCTGTTCCCCCGAAGGGGAAAGGTCAGGCTCCGCTTTGTCAGGCGCACTCAAACAAAAAAACCTATTTATTCAGGACCCACCCCTGTACCTTGTGGGGTGGAGGGCAAATGGGCTTGGAAACGTTCAATGCTCCTCTCTCCGGTAACATTTGTGTTGTTGAACAGTGGAAATTCAGGTTGGGCTGGAAGCAAGTGGGCAGGTTAAACGCCCACGTACACATTAACAGCAGGTAGCCTCCATAAGTGTTACATTGGTGGTCTGGGAATGATGCTGGTCAGTGCCTTGGCTGCCCTGAGGAAGGGATGGGTTGTGTTGGAGGTGGTGATTGTTGCCAGCATGCACTCGTTGGCTGGGATAGAGTTAATTTTCTTCTCAGTGAAGAAAATTTAGCTGCTGGCTGGGGTTAAAACACCCTCAAAGCCTGAGTTCAGTGCGGGGTGCTGCTGGCGCCTGGGCAGAGGAGGGGTTCCACACTTCATTGCCAGCACTGTGCTGCAGGTAGCCCAGTGACCCAGCATCGGGTTTGGCCAGCCCCGATGTTTAGCTGGAAGTGAGGTATAAATACAGTGTGTCTGGGGACCCGCCGCCAGGAGGGCAGTCATTTCGAGGTGTCCTGGATTCTCACTGGTGGAGGTGTCTGCCAGAAAAACTGACCTGCTTTGCTCCCAGGCATCGTCTTTCTTGAGCCCCCCAAAATGTGGGCAGGGAATAGTTTCTGGCCATTTGAACTATTATTGTGACCTGCTCCCTGCTGCAGTCTTTCAGAGGGACTCCGTTGGTCCCATGTAACGTGATGGGTGCTTGTCCAGCCATCATACTATACAGACAGAAATGGCTCTGTCACTTGTATATACATGACAGAAACATGGATATTGGGAATCAGATATGACTCCATGTTCTGTCCTGCATCTGGTTTGTCCTCATATTGTAAATAAAGCTGTTTGAAACAAGGGGTCTGTGTGACTTGCCCTAGCCAAATGGGCACCTCTTCAACTAACCGAAGTAAGAACTGGCAGTTCAGGAGGCAATTTCTGTGCGAGTTGGGTGTTTCCATCAAAGGATGAAAACAGCTTCAACCATCTGATTTTAATGTACCATCACACATCTGTTGGAGTCCTCCCAGCTGCTTTCCAGTCTCTTCCCTCCCTTTCTGCCCTTACATAGAGGAGAAGCTGAACCAAGTACAGGTCAGCCAAGCATGGGCAATCTGGCATCTCTGCTCTGGTCCTGCATGGCTTTATCTGTTTGAAAGCTACCGGTATAGAATACATTGATTAATGGCCCAGTAAATTATTTGGCAGCCTTTATACATTGTTCTGTAGCTGTTGGCTGCAGAGAGCTATTGGAGTGGAAAAGCATCACAAAGTGCCAGCTTACTAGGCTGTGACGGTGCCCACTGTATGGCAGGCATTTTTCCTAACAGGAAAGGAAATAAAGGCATTTTGCTGAGGAATGTTGCAGGCAGAGACTGGCTCACAAGCAGGGTGGGAGAAATGAATTTTTAAAAGCCCCAAACCAGGGGGAGAAACCCCAGATGTGTAGTTCAAACACAAAGCTGGTGCTCTTCAGATAATGGAGTCTTTGCCACAGGATTGTAGGTCAAAACTGACTTCGATTTGATTTTGCAGAGTTTGGTTATATGGTGTTTGTGCGTTGGAGGGAAGATCAAATTCTGCCCAGATCTAAGGCTGCGAAGTTCTCTCTCCTGCTCTTTTTTTCCAAGGCAGTGCAGACTAAAGACGGAAGAACAGGCTGTGTCTCTGCCAGCTGCTGCTGAGGCACCGGCTTTTCGCAGCTCTCCAGAGTCACTTCCTGATCAGTAAGCACAGCAGTGACTGGGAAATATGACCTTAAAATACTCCCTATGGGTGCTGAACAAACTGTTAATATCAAATATCAAAAGCAAAAAGCTTCTGTTGTCCTGTAACAAATTGAGATTCTGGTCCATGTGGGGAGCAAAATGTGTCATCAAGAAAGAAAAAAAATTATATTAGTTGATGACATATGAAATAAAAGATATTAAAACATTTTTAAAATGTCATGCAGGGCATCCCCTTGTCTGCCTGATGCATTCATTCAGCTCTTTTGTGCAAGCCCTGTTGTTTTGTTTCTCCAGTTTTGTAAAAGAAGGCTATCAAGGCTTATTTGAGTTGTCTAGGTATTACAGGAAATAAGCAAATGCCTTGCTCTGCCCTGGCCCGATGTAGTTACTTGTGTGAAAAGCCTGCTTTGCAGTGATCTTTCCCTACCTGGGGGACTGGAATTTAGCTCCTTCCATGTTCAGTGTTGTTACAGTTCCCTTAATGGGCAACGAGGAGGGAGATGCAGCTCCAGAAGTCAGTTCCTCCAAATGGTCTTTTAAACGCTGTGACTTAAGCAGGATCTGAACTCCTGCTCAGACTCCTGGCTTCTTGGTTGATTTTTGGTGGGAAGTAAGGATTTCAAGCAGGACTAAGAGCTAAATTTTGTATTGAATCTAAGCCCATGTCACTTAAAGTCGCTGGATGCTTTGCCTTTGGAATAACTAATGGAAAGCAACTTTGCTGTGGGAGTCTGATCTTACTGAAAAGGAAATCTGGCTTTAGGGCTTCTGCCATCAAAAATGCTGCAGCATTGTAATGCAAGAACTTCCTCTGCTGGTTCAAAGTTGTTAAAACTGAGTTTGATGGGTTTAATTTTATATTCATTCAGAAGTGTGGTCTTCTGCAGTTGGGATGGGCGAAATGCACGCAGGAGTTGTGGAAGGGACTGCAGAAGTGCAGATTTCCAGCTGTTGCCTGGCACCATGGCTTTTTCCCCACCACTTGGCTTGCTGTCACTCTGCCTGCCATGTGAGAAGGCCTGCGTATGGGGATGTAAGAACAGTCTGACCAAAGTAAGATAGAGCAGATGGTTGGGAGGGGAGAGCTAGAGATAGTAGGACAAGCAACTGGTCACTTGATGGGTGCTATGGGTTCTTCAAAGAGTAATGAAAGGCCAGGAACATTTTACCTGAAAGACCTCACTGTAACTTTTTGCACGTCTTATGTCCAAGGTGTTGATCAATAGGATTCTTTACAGGAAAATAATGTTAACTTTACTATTTTGATTTGATTAGTCAGAGGCCGCTGACCTGCTGCCAGACTATTCACTTGGCTGCCTGACCCCAAATGGCTTCAACTGGAAGAGTGGGGGTGTGTCTGCTCACAGGTTATGTGTGTTGGCAGTGCTGGTTGTGTGCTTGGTATCAGCAGGTCTGGTAAAAGCTACCTTCTCTCCCCGTAAAGAGGGAGAAGAGCACCTTAGTGCCTAACCCAGCAGATCTTTACTTAAATGCAGTCATGCCTCACGCTTGGTTATACGAAGCCAGATTTGCAGCCCTTATGTTTGGCCTTGTCTTTGCATAATGAGACACCGAAGTATTGCTTGTCTTGGCTAAACAGCAGAAATTGGCTGTGATGAATTGCATTTGTGCCTCTTTCTGATCAGTTTAAGGTGACTATTTCGAGTGGCCAGGAAGAAAGATGAGTGTTTACATTTTCTTTAAATGGCTGGCGCAGGCTCTTGGCCCCTAAGTAGCCCAGATTAGTGCATAGCCAAGAGTTCTGGCATGGGGCCACAAGGACAGATTATTCACTGTACTTTGAAAGGGTGTTGGGTTTCTGGATCTGACCTTTTGGGTGGATAAATGGGAGGATTAGCTGCTAAGGAAGCAATTATCCACTCTCTATAATTAATATCTCCTCCTTATTCTCTGGTGTTACATGACCTGGAACCAGAATCTGTTGGTGTTGCCAGTTTTGTGTAATTACCACCTTTAAAACAAGGGCTAGAGTCCCAGACCTTTCGAAGTCAGCGCAGTGGAAGTTGGGAGTAAGAACGCAAGGGTGAAGGTATTGAATCAAGCTCCAGAATCCAAAACAATGAGGACTGGGATGATTAAAGACTGTAGTTTTGTCCCTGAGGTAACTCTCTACGCTTTAATGCCACTGTGTCTTTTGACATGAAGATTAAATATGCTTGCCATTCTTCTTAAACAAAGCCTGCCCTGTCAATAAAGCAAACAGGTGCCTAATGCTTCTGCACATGCCTTTTTGAAGGTTGCCTTTCCCATCAATTCTGCTGTGTTTCAGCTGTCACAACTTCAAATGCAATCTTGATCAGGTGCAGCTAGAGACTGTCATTCTGCACTATCATTTCCCATTTACAAACCCATGCAGATGTAGACAGATGTTGATAGCATCTGACAGTTCTAGGTTGAGGACATATTCTTTTTACGCTGCTTTTAAAAGTAAACCTAGATTCCTTATTTATTTCTCCATCTATTTTGAGGTATTTATGATGTCCATTGCCATTATAAAGGAGAGTGAGACTCAACATATTTAATGATTCTCTGGAAATGTCCAATTTTGGTGTGTATCTGGATTTTTTTTTAAAGGACCATAATTTTAAGAAGAACAGAGCAGTGGCTCAGCCAAATCAAATCAGATTCCCATCTCTGAAAGCACTTCTTGTCAAACTTTCACACACAAAAATCACTTTCGGAACAAAAAGCTAAAGGAGAATAAACTTTTAAAACATGTAGATATAAAGTTAAATATTAACTTCTTTTTAAACTTCTAACAGGATTAAGTGGAGCTTTTAAAATGTATTTGTAAGTTAGAGATTTATTACAGACTCCTATTTGATGCCGTTGCTGAAGTAGTAGCATAGGTGGAAGTTAGTTATTTCCCCCCTGCACTGTATTTTGAGATAAAGGCAAATCAAGGGTTAATAAATTAAGGAAAATTAAACCTTTTACTACATATTTTAGACTATGCTATCTGCATACCGGGGGTTATCAAAGGAATTGTCAGTTGAGTGAAAAGTCACTGGGGAAATGCTGCTGGGTTTTAGGGAATGATGAGGTTTGGGTAGGTGAGGTGGGACTTTGTACAGCACATATGTAAATGGGGAAATCACATAAATCATAGTGAGTTTATGCACTGCAACCCAGCTTGGGATTATCTTTCTGCCTACTGCATGCCGACAGCAAAAACAAACAGAAAAGGTTAAGCATTTACAGTGCCAAACAGCACTATTTTACTCAGAGGAGACCTCCTAAGATGTGTCCTGGGGACCACATCTAAGAAAGAGCTAACCTATCAAATAGTCTTCTGTAGAGCATGAACTCCAGTAAAACAGTAATCTGTTTATCTGGCCTTGAGTGAATAGAAATTTTCATTGAATAGTCAAATGTAAAGCAGAAATTTGCCTTTTGTGAACTAAGATCTTTCTCCAACTGACCATGGGAGGCTGAATTCCTGGTGCAAATACCTTCCATGTTTACTGCAGATACTAGAAAATGTCATTTTCTTGGTAGAAGAAGGTCTCAAATTGCTACTAATACTGTAGAGTTATTCTCAGAGTAGTGGGTTCCCCCCTGCCTTTGGAGGGATATGTGGGCTTGTTTGTCTGAGCTCAGTGGGAGACCAACTGAATTAGCCTGACTTAACCCTGTGCAGTGAGAACCTGAGGACTGTTATATTACCCTTAAGGCAAATTGAACTTGGAGACAAACACTGGCAGTGCAGATTCAGAAGAAGAAAAACGTGGGGAATGTGAAAGCTGAACATCCTCTATACTCTTGCGGATCAGTGCAGTGCTGCCTTTTATTAAATCAAGGAGGTCACTCTGTGTTGTTGTAAAAGATATTTGTCTTGGTTTTCTGGGTACACAAGGACCAGCCTGCAGGGAAACTTTAATTAGATCTCTGTTATCTTCAGTTAACTTACTAGTTCTATTCAAATAATAGAATAACAGAAGTCACCTTCAATTAAGGGATCATCACTAAGTAGCAGTAGCGATAGTTTATAGGAGTCATCATTTCTCAGTTGCTGTGTAGGACTTGTGTGTCCTGGCCAACACTTGCTTTTTTTTACATCAGGACAACTGCAGGAGGTGCATGTACCTTGACGTGTTCAGGTCAGCAGCTTGCTGATTTTTCTGTATCTCAGTTGATACTGCATATAGGTATCCATGTAGGTCTGCTTGGCCAGAGCAGATTTCCATTGGCGAAGCAGACCTCGGACTTTTCTAGATGATGAGAGCTGATACCTGATCTTCCGAAGTTACCAGCAAAGCTGATATGAGCTCCCTTGATGCCTGCATCATTTCTGCTGGTGGTGACTGCCCAAACCTCAGAACTTGTGGTCATGTTTCCTCTCAGCCCCAGAAGCAGGACTTTTTGGTTTCTTTTGATATTCTCAGCCTTTACTTTCTCAGAGGTAACTCTACAGTTACCCTCCAACGGTTGCAAATCATGACATCTGCTATGATCATTAATTTAAATGAGAAATAAGTAAAATTAGAGTTAATTCAATCTGTCTTTGGTTGTACCCATACATCTGTTAGGGGTATTCAAGGCACTTACGGATTTTTTTCCACAGTATATCTAAAATGTACTTTTAAAAGTAAGTGAAGTAGGCATTCTCCCACAACCACCTGTCTCCAGGAGATGGAGCTCCAAGAAAAACACTAACTACTGTTGGGTTTGTAATTTAAGTTATGAAGGTTAGCAACACTAATTCTACGTCCCTGGCTGGGAAGACTTGTCAACAGCTCAATTGCCATGAGTGAATCTCATTTTGTATTCCAGAAGTGTAGTGAAAGGGATTGAGAGAAGAAAAATGCACACATTTACCTCGGAGAGAGCCTGGGCCTGTATCCAGTTGTGAGTAATGCTTGCTGGAAACAAGGCATGAGCACTTAACAAGGAGGGTAATTAACTATAACTGTAGCTTATGAAGATACGCCACAGATTTTTGCTTGCTCGGAGCTTTTCAATCCGAAATGCAGGGGTTTACTCAGTGAATACTTCTTTTTGAAGTTATTGAGCTTCAGTGAAAGGTTTGTCATGTGAGCACCTATGGTCTGTGTTATGGTGGAGGTCTGGCTAAACGGGCTTAATAGCTCTGCTTGGCTTTCAAATCTCTGTAATTGGGTTGCACCCAGATGTGAGGCTAGGGTTTGGTCTTCGCTGATTAGGAAAACTTATCCCAAAGAGACCTTGTGCATTTGGAACTTGAATAGACCTCTCTCTTTTGGCTCTGACAGCTTTCAAAAGAAAGTCCTGAAAGAGGTGAAACCCCCAATCCATCAGCAGCAGAGCCCTTATGTCCTTCTGTTCCCCTTGCCCTGGCTGCTTCTCCTTCCTCCCTGGCTGGCCTGGACGTGCTCTCCTGTGGTCTTTGGGAAAGCAGGGGTTTGCTGCAAAAGGGCTCTCCTTCCTGGGGGAGAGCTGGCTGTGCACGTGTGCATTAGAGCAGATCCTGGGCTGAGGTTTGACGGCAAGAAATTCAGCCTATTCAGTGCTGGACTTCTTTAAAAATGGATTTAAATGACAAATTTTTCTTCTTGAGAGGGACCATGACTTGACTTAACAGGCTACCGAATAGGTCGAAGCTGTTTGGCAAACAGCTAGTCAAAAGTGTCAATTATTATTGTTGTGGTGGAAAAAAACCCCTCACTTGAAAACAGAATGCCAAGTAACAGTCACAGCTTTTGTTTTAAATAAAAATTAAATCGGGTTCTACAAGTTCTTTTTTTCTATGAGATTTTTTTCCCAGTTTTTGAACCTGAAAACTCCAAATAAGATGAGAATTTTCAGAGAAAAAATAAACCAAAACCTTTTGCTCAAAAACCTTTTCTTTTCTTTCTTTTTTTTTTTTTTTAATTGAGGAGGAAAAGTGATAGGAAGAGAAATATCGATAGTGAGGTACACAGTTGTGTTTTTCATTTCTTTTATTCTTAATAATTTAAGAGCCTTTGGTCACAATGAATTAAGTGTTTTAGGAGTTTTTTTTAACCAAGACTAAAATCAATAGTGAAGATTATAAAAGATGGCAGTTCAACCTGAAAAATAACTTTTGCTTGTGTAGGCAGAAGTGTTCATGTATACTTAGCTGGAGCCCTGAATTTGTTTTTGTCAGTTTACACCAAACATTTATCTCTCAATAATAGTCCATCTAGTGGATAAAACCAAATTAACACACAGCTTCATGCTGTTGGAAATGCTCAGAGCCCTTTTTCTGAAGATGAGTAATACAGAAATCAAGATGTCTTTTCAGACAAAGAAAAAGAGACCTACTTTTGTGAGTGCCAATATTTCTGGGTTTTAATGTTATTTTTTGACATGTGGGAATGTTTTAGTGTGCAGGTGATGCTTTGAAGTGCTGAGTTCTGTCTTTGTAAGCTGTAACTCTCCCCTGGATTTCATTATTCACCATAGATTTTTGGGAATGAGATGCTCCTGTCACTTGTAGGCTCTACTCGATCTACAGTAAAGACTGAAGAGTGAGCCTGAGAGGTTCCTACTGTGCCATAGCTTTGGTATGGGCTACACCCTTTCTCTGGGTTGTTCTTCCTTGTGATTTATAGAAGAAATCATAGATCATGACTGTAGTGCTAGGGTGTTTTGATAGTTGTTGTACTGTCAGAGTGATCCCCTGGCACTTTCCTAAACAGTTTGTATGCAATTTCTGGAGTAGGCATGGGCATGTGGGGTCCAGCAATACCAGTTTGGAGGCTATGAGGGATTAACCATATAGCCAAGGCCAGACCATGCCAGTTGTCTCAGAGTAAGAGAAGGGCACCTGCCACTAGTTATTATTTTTAAGGGTGTACAAGAAAAACAGGTGATGAGGGCATCTCTTCTTGTCATATGACAAGATATGTGAAGGAAATCATCTGGGTTGGCTGAAGGTGATGGAATCACTGGGAGGGCCCATAGGTACTTGAGTTGGATGACTGCACGGCATGGCCCCTGGGGTGTACCTTTCTGTGGCAGATGTGCTGAAATCATGGTGACTGCAGAACTCACCAGCTCTTGGAGGAGGCAGTGGTAGCTCCCTTTTAGGAAAGTCTCCAGGCACTATCAGTCATACTGCATTACAGCAAAGGCAAATGGGATAGAAAGGCAGAAGTGAGAAAGTTGAGAGAAGCGTGGCCTTGAGCACAATCTAAAATTTAGGATGCTCTTGGGGCTCCCTTGAACAGCACGAGCTTCTCTGTTACTGCCATTGTGGAGGGTGAAGTTCTGTGGATGATCTCACACTTGGCCTCAAGCACAGCACCAAGACCGCCCTTGTGTAACAGTGTGCACACAGACATTAATACCATATTAATGAGCGCTAAGATGTCATTCTCTTCAGGAGCTGAGGGCTTGGGTTAGCTTTATGTAGCCATCAGCTCTGTTGTGCTTGTCCTTTCTGGAAGGAGGAATAGTCCCTCTGGCCCTTCTCTCACAATCTAAGGGCAGCCTGGGGAGGAAATGTCCCCTGAGACTGTCACTTCTTCACAGAGCCAGACTGCTTAGAAAGTAACTTGGTGCCACACAAAAGTATGGAGCAGGTGTCTCCAAAGAGTCGGAGGTCCAAATAACTGCTGTCCCTAATCCCATGGTGCAAACACTTGCAGTACCTGCTTTTACTTCTGCTGTTTTAATGGCTGGCAAAAGGAGGGTTTTAATTTAGCGTGCTCATGCTTGGGTCCTTGTGTATCACTGGTCCACATTGTTTATTATTGGGGAGAACTATCAAAGGCCTGGGGGTCTGTAAGAAGCAGCTGAAGTGCATTGCCTTTCTCCCTGATTTCCAATGGCAAATTCCAGAGGAGCATGCACGTCCCTCTTGGCTTCTCAATGTGGAGTGAAGAACTGGGCTTTTCTATGCACCTAGTGTTTCTTGGCAGCCTCCTGAAGTGGGCTGTCTATGTCTGCAGATTTCAGGAGTTGTTTCTGCGCACAGATTTTCCCAGGATATTTCAGGGGTGATTCAATGAATCATGCAGGGGTTTCGTTCCTCTCCCCACTGGACCCTCTCCCCCACTTCTACCAAAGCAGCAGAGCTGTCGCTAATTGACCTGACAAGTGGAACAGCTCCTTTTTCAGGGAGCCTCTTACCCTGTTGCAGAGAGGAATTTACTTTGAAGTTGTCTCCCTGCCCTGTATTGTCTACACACCTTGCTTTGCGTGATGGAAATCAAGCAGTCCCAGACCAAGGAAACGACTGCTAAGTCCTGCCTGCTATTCCAAAACGTTTGCTGTGTTTATAATAAAGGTGTCAGGGTTGCACTGAGCTGCCAGATTCAAAGCAGCCAAAATGCTGAGTAGCCAAGTGCTGCTCTCCTCCCCTTGATCCGTTTTTTGGGGTTAGAACACATCAAAGCTGATGGAAGTGGGTTGAAGTGAGCTTGTCAGTACTAACATCTGTGTGTGACAGTGTCAGAAACACTGACACCCAGCACAGCTATACCATTGCAGTAAGAAGCCCAAGACAAAGTTTGTAATCGGGATACTCAAATGGATTATTCCCACAGTGTTATTACTGCTTAGAGCCCTCAGACTTTTCTCAGCCATGTAAAAAGTGTGATCTCATGGTCTAATGGTTAAGATGAATAAACCAGTATCAGTAGGGCACAGGGCTGGATTTCAGTTCCCTGGTACTTCCACTGAATTGCAATGTGACTTGGTATGTGGTTTCATTTCTCTGTGTCTCTCCTCTTCCTCTCTTCCTTTGCCTCTATCATCTGCTCTGAGTCGGATGGTAGCACTGAATTAGAGCCTGTATTTACAAGGCTAACAAATCCCTCCGTTTTGTTTATCTTATGTGTCTGGATGGAGAAAAAGGAGGTGACTCTCCTTAAGGAAAAAAAAAAAGGAGAAGCACTTAAAAAAAAAAAGTGCAGGTTTTCAGCTGCTACTCAGAACAGCTAGTGACTCTGTGGCTTGAGAGGGAACCTGGAACAGAAGCGGAAAACCACCATTTTTCAAAGAACCAGGCTTGCTCCAGGTTCCTCAGAGTTGGGGTTTGAAGTGCCTGTTGACAGCTGTGTGGAGGGATCAACAAATGGGCAGGTTAAAGGACTTTTGCTTCTTGGGTGTACTCGGAGGCACTGGTTGATTGCCAAAGTGATTGCAGGGGGATGGATCCAGATGGATTCAGCAGTGCTATAGTTTTCTAGTTTCATGTGCAAACTGCTTGCAAGGAAGGACTTGTGCCAGGATGACATGCTTAGCATCTCAAAGATCTGGGAGGGACAGGGATTTATTAGTCCTTTAAAAGTTGCTTAGAGCAGCCTGAACCCCTTGTTGCTGCTGTTGACTAACTTGTGCAAAGGATGCGATCACCATGTTGCTTCCTAATGCAACCCAGCATCGTGAGATGAAACTCCAGAATTACTCCACCACCTGAGGACTTCACTGTATCAGAGACCACGTATGCAGCAGACCCCTTTTCCATATGGAAGCACTCAGGTCTGACTGTGATACAAGGGGACTCTGCACCTCCACAGAGTGGTTGGCAGCTGTGAAATTCAATATGACAGCAGGGTATGCCAATGGAGCAGGGTTATATTGGCTTGGCAGAATATTAGCTTCTCACCTAAGAGATTTCTCTTTCCCACCACAAACATAAAAGATGTGAAGTGGGCAGGGAGGGAAAGCACGTAGCTGTTAGCCTGTCCCACCACTCTGGAAGTGGCAGTGGCTGGAGGGTCTCTCCCCGCTGAAGAGCTAAGTTGTGTGGGGAGGGGATGCAGTGGCTTTGAAGGCCAGCAGGAATAACTGTGTAATCCAAACTTTCTTGTTTCCTGAATAACCCAGCCTCTGGGCACAATTGGGCTTCAGTGATGTGGGGGGAATCTTATTAGGAGGTTGCAATGAGGAAAGAAGACTGGCTTTTGTAAGTGGTAAATGAAGTCGTTATTAAAAAGGAAGGACAAAGCTACCAAAAGCCTCATTCATGTTACAGGTTCAGGCATGGGACAGAAGAGAAATCCACAAAAATCTGCCTTTCAGCTTTTTCTATTGCCTGTGTTTGAATGGGAAATTGGATATCCCCAGGATCCTGGGAGACAGCACACATGAAAACAGCACCGAATTCCTTCAGGGGTATGCAAGGAGGAAGTGACATCTGTTTTGCATCCAAACATTACTTGAAGTCTAGTTAAAACTGTTGCTGTGACAGGGGGGTGAAAAAATACAGAGAAAATCCTCCTTCCCTTTTGGTTGGAATCAGTGCAGCCAGGCGGGGGGAATACTAATGGAGGTCTCTGATCTTTCCTCCACTTACAAATCAATGCCATCCCCATTTCGAACGAGCCACTTAGTCACCCATGGTCGAGTCTTCAGTAAATGTGAAACAACTTGTTAGTGATAGACGGGTTCATTCACATTGGGCTATCTTGGCCTCTCTGTACGAGGAAGAGAACAGTATTAATCTAAGCAGGCATTCATTCACTGTTCTTCAGTTAATTATCTTGACTTAATTTGATTTTAATATGGAAAACAGTGGCTCATGTAAGTTAAGGCTGGTATTTCAAAGGAAACATGGGGGATTTAAGGTATTGAGACCTCTTGGGTGGGGATGGACAGAAAACAAATCTGTATGTCATGAAATGTTTTGAGGGTTTTGGCTTTGAAGATCGTTAGGCATTTTTCATAAGGAGAAAGGAGTCACTAACTTTCCCCTTACTCCTTTTTCTAGAATACACCTTCTCTTTGGATGCTCACCTGAGAGCTAGGAGAACCACATTCAAAGGCTCAATCTATGACGTCCATTTGTCTTTGAATCCCACCAGTCAAAGCTCTTCTGTCCTGTGGTATATTCATTTTGTGAATGGGATATCAGCTGATCTTCATCAAAAGAGCACAGTAGTTATGGCAGTTGCCTGAGATGGAGAATTCATGGACAAGAACCTGTCCTATATAGGACAGCCCAGGGATTTCCATATAGTCTCATTTATCTGTCCTAAGGTTGTAGCTGCTCTACTATCCTGCTTTGGGAGTCAGGAATCATCCCCATCAAAATGAAATCAGAATGAAAACAAGTTTGGAAGTGTGGAAGTATTTCATTTTTCTTTGGATCCTTACCCACAGAAACAGCTTTGTTCTTTTAAAATGTGTTCTAGGTCTTTCAGCCTGTAGCTAGGCAGGTAGGCAGGCATGCCATATAAAATATCCCCACATTTTGCATCTGCCCTGTGCTGTGGCTGCTATTAAGCCAACCTGGAAGACTATGGTGAAACAGGGGAACACCTGAAGGGCTGCATGTGAAATGGCTCCCCAGTTAGATTTTGCCAGCACCCATGTTTTGTGGCGGTTAAGGCAGCACGTCTTTCACCCTGCTTGCGAGGGGGACTCGAGCTGCTGCTGTCTGCACTGAGATGCTTCCGAGCACCCATGTAAACAAGGCTGAAAGCTGAATTGTTTCTTTTTGTTAGGCAAAAGGATCAAGCAGGCAAGTTTGGGCTAAAGATTACTCTGCTTTATGAGACCACACAGCCAATCTCACCTGCTCTCTCTGTTAGACAAAACACAGAGCCTGGAGGTGGGAATAAATGCTGGAGGAGGCCAGTATGGGGAGGGACTGCTGAGATTCAGTCAGGGAGATTTTACCTGTGTGGTATGATAAACAAGGCAGCTGTGCTGGGTTTCCTCTTCTTCAAACATGGAAATGAATAATCAACGTATTGGCTGTCTGGCGTTTGTCCTATTTCATACCCCCATTTTGAATACACTTCTAATTAGCAGGAGGCTGGAACAACCTCATGCCATAAGTCTAATCATTAGAGCGGATGCACATTCCCTGTTGGTCTGTGCTGAGGATGGTTTTTTGATTTATCTGATAAAATCCTACTGTGTTTTCCCCTTCTTTCTCCTTCTTTGTCCAGTTCCACAGTCTTGAACTTCTTGAACTCCTCACTGTGGAAGGCAGAGAGGGAAGATGGTACACCAGAGGTCCCTGGCATGTGTGGGACTGCGAAACTATCACTCAGGTGATGTTAGCATGAAATTTGCATTGAAGAAGATGCTGCAGTGCAGTTATATTTGGCCGTGGAAAACTTTAGCCAGTCTTGTAATACAGTGGTAGCATTTTTTTTGCTGAAAAGCAGGTTCTGGAGCTGAGCTGCTAAACTTTTTTGTTATTAAATTATGTGTAGTATTAGTAGTAAGGAGGTGGTTAGAAGGCTAGACCTTTGTGTGGTGGTGGTGGTTAGTTTCACTCTTTAGGAATTAAAATACTGGTTTCATGCATGGCTCTTCTTACATTGACACAGGTAGCAGATAATCTGCACGGACCCCTCTTTGGGTAGTAGAAGCAGCAAAGTTCACCTTACTTAGCATGGCAGAGATGGTAATTTAATGCTCCAGATCTGCACAGAAAAGTCTCTAGTCTGCTGAGACACCTGAGTGAATGCATGCTCAGTTTTTAAAAGTAGGTTAATATTTCCATGTGTCTTGCCAGAGTCAAGACATATGCTCAAATGCATAAAATATTTGCCTGGATTGAGACCTAAATGACCTAATAGCACTAGGTCCTGACTGAGACAGTGTCCAATGTCAGGAATGACAGCAGGTCTTGAACTTAACGCTTGATCAATCTTCAAATGTTCTTTTAGTCCAGCAATTATTATTTATAAGGCTCTGGAAGTGAATGGTTCTGTTAAATTTTAGATCCTTGAATTGCTCTGCTGTGGTTTTGGTCTCCCACGGTGACTCAGGGGGCCTGATATACTTCAGTGGCTGTTCTTGCGAAGAGCTGGATTATAAAAGTCTTTCAATTCTTCCCTTATTAGAACCTTGTAGTTTATGAGGTTAGAAACTTTTCTGGGTTAAGATTTCTCTTTGTGACGATACGATGTTTTACAAGAGTGCAATGAATTTCCCTGCAGTTAATTTCAACTAAACAAGCCCTTTTCACTGTACCTACAGCAGAAGAGGCCATCTTTGGGGTTTTGAAAGGAAGTCTTGCAAGTGAGCCAGTCAAAGACAAACAGTGGGTAGCTGTACCAGCACAGAAAAGCAGGGGAAGTTTATTGAAACAAAGAGACTGCTTTGTTGGACTTGGGAATTGAACTAGGATTTTATTTTTTCTCTGGCCATAAGGCTTTTGCAATGCCTGGCACAGCCTTCCTGCAAAGAGTGGATGGATAGTGACGGACTGGATTTCTCTGGGTGATTTCCCTAGCTCATGTATTCTCCAAAACCTACCTAACGGTTTTCAGTGTCTGAATGTTATCTTCATGTAGATGTGTGTTCTTTGTCCTACAGACTGTAAAAGCAACTGCAGCAGAGAGTGGGTTCAAAAATTATTAATGTTGGTACTGAGGTATTGGTACTGTAATGCTGGGAGCAAAACAGGGGACTGTAGGGGCACCTGGTGACTGAGAGATTTTCAGCGACAAAATCCAGGGCATAAAAGAAGAGGACAGAATGGGAAGTAACATGTACGACAGGCAATGAAGAAGACTTCCAGGACACCACAAAGCAGTTCAGTGACTTGGCTGGAGCCCCAGAAACCCAGTCCAGCGCTTTATCCATTAGACAGTGGTCTGTTTTTGGCACAGTTGTGTTTTTTTAAGGTTGCAGTCATCACATTTCTCTTAACATAAAAGCATTATGTGCGATATGGTGTGAGTGAGCTGTGTCCAAACTGAAACTGGGATGGTCTCTATTGTGCTCCAGTGGTCTCTTTAACAGCCATGTTCAAGGGACCCTGAGCAGATCTTTGCACAGAGGTGGTAGAGGTCAATCTTCATTTCTCTCTCAGCCTCAAAATGTTCTTGCCCTGGGAATGACCCAGAACTATTCCCTGCTCCTTGGATTCCTGCCTAGATGGCTGCACAGGGACACTCCTGGAGGTTTTTTTTCTTCCCACCCATGTTACGCTCTTTCAGGCAGTGTGTGGCCCTGTTGGCTGCAGAAGGTCTGGCTTCTTACTTCTGTCTCTGTAGCATGCTCTGAAGTTTGATAGTGAAAGATATGAGCAAAAGAAAGCCAAATAATTAGCTATCCCAGCCCTAATTCCCTGGGCAGAAGTTCACTTTTCAGTAACTGAAACTGGCTTAATCCTAATCCCCTGCAAATCCCCCTTCCTAAGAGACTTTGTGAGGCTCCCTTACTGGTGAGAGCTTCCAAAAAGACTGGTGCTGCTGTTAGGGTGCATTTTCCTAAAGCCTGCAAACGTTGTATCTGCAGTGTGATATAATACGAGGATAGTGAATCTCTGAATCCCTTAGCGTGTGGGTGGGGTTATTAATGTGCAAAACAAACTGGAAGAAGAGCTCTAGTGTTGCAAGCACAAGCCTGCTCCCCTCATTATTGGTATAAACCTCATTTCTTGCCCTGTGCAGGCTGGCCGTTTTCTGGGAGAAAATTTCTCTGAAACAGCTCCACTGCCTTTTCTGCTTTGTTGACTGACCGTGGTGGATGTGAGGGGGTGCACTGGGATCACTTGTCATTGCTGCCTCATTTAGCCAACGGAGAGAAGTTGCCACAACTGATATATTGCACTTGATTCTGATGATCTGAGTGATGGGGTCAACTTCTCTGTGTTGTCTGTGGAAGGAACCAGAGCCTGACTGCCCAGATCACTTCCTTGTGCTCTTGACCATAGATGACAGAGTTAGGGCCCTGAGTTAGCCTGCCTGAACTGTAATTCATGGGCTGCATGTCTCAGGCATATACAGGAGTTACAAAAGATAGAAATCTCTGCCATGAATCCCCCTTTGCCTTCATGGGGAGGGGAGGCAGATATTAGAGAGAAAATTAGATGTTCCTGTCCTTTGCCTATGGTGGATAGTCAGTCTGCTCATTGCTGCATTGCTGATGAAACTTAACAGCTTTCTTTTTTGCAAATAAATGCATCAGTTTCTGTTGTCTTCCCACATCTCTCCTTTACCTCTTACTTCTCGTCTTTGCTGTGTGCTTTTCATCTTGGGAAAGGTCTGGGTGAAAGACCCTGCGGTGAGTGGCACAGGTACTGCCCCCTCCTCCTCTGCTGTTGCCTTCTCCTTTCTCTGCCACAGGGATCAGGTGGGGCACACCTAGCCCAGGGTGAAAAGAACAACTATTTATCATGACAACTTGGTAGATGAACATTTTTCTTTGAATAGATAGGCCGATTAAAGGCAGTGCGTGCACTAATTACTTTGTTCCCATTGTAACCAAGAACTCCAGGGAATTTGCTAGTCTCAGCAATAGAACAAAGAGAGGATGGTTTGGGGAAATTTATGGTCTAATAGTAAGTGAAGCTTCCCTTATCTCTATGAGTTTAAGGAATAGTCTCTTTTCTCTTTCTGCTGTCTCTTTTACTTGTTTCCTTCATAAACCTTTGGGCTAATTAACTTTGGTGATTTCTTTCCTGGAAAAGGATTAAAGACAAAGGCTTAGGAGGTAAATGAACCTAGAATGTGTGTTTTGACAGTGTTGCTGGTATACTCTTTTTTTCTTTTTTCCTTTTTAAAATCCCAAACTGGATCCATTTCCTTTTCACTGTGCATTTTTGATGAAGCGTCAAGAGTCTGATATCGTCTTTCTGAAGCTTCATCCATGCTTTGGGATTCCCCGTGCCTTGTGACAGAGTTGTTTGGTAATCACTTCTCCTCCTCCATGAGCTACCCCTCAGCCCAGTTCAGCGCATTCCAACTCCAAGGAGCAGGGACTTGCTGGCTTGTCTCAAGCTAGGTCCTAGATCAGTGGCAGCTGCTTAGGAATACTTGGATGGGATTTAAAAGTTCAGCCCAGATCTGTAAAGCTGTTATTCAGACGCTAACAAGATGTTGTTCCTTACCTTTAGAGGGGTTCACATCTGTCAAAGGTTTAAATGGCACTAAGGGAAGTAACCTGCTATAGTCCTATAAAGAAACGTCTGTTAGGAATCACAGTCACAGCACAGTCAGGGTTGGAAGGGACCTCTGGAGATCATCTAGTCCAGCCCCCTGCTAAAGCAGGGTCACCTACAGCAGGTTGCACAGAGTCACATCCAGGTGAGTTTTGGATGTCTCCAGAGAAGGAGACTCCACAGCCTCTCTGAACAGCCTGTTCCAGAGCTCTGCCACCCAGTTCTTCCTCATATTCAGGTGGAGCTGCCTGTGTTGCTGTTTGTGCCCATTTCCACTTGAATGTATGTAGCCTGGGTACACCCTGTGATCTGTGGAGGAACCCAGGCACCTCGTGGCTTATTTGTATCCCAGGCTAGCTGAATTGCCCAGCTGAAGTGTTCCTCTGACTTCATGGGTCATCTGCAGTGATGGTGCTCCTACATAGCTCAGTGAATTGGCTATGTGAGGTGGGTGACCCTGAACACATTTGCTATAGCCTGATCAGGACTCCAGTGCTGTTTTTAGAGATGGTATACAAAAGCCTAAAAAGTGCCTCTCCTTAACCTGAAGCCAGCATTAAGTCCTAGATTGCAAACTGTCTGGTGCATTCCCTCCACTTGCTTGCAGAGGGAAAGTGTAATTTCTAGGCTGGGATTGCCGTTGCTGCCCCTTGTTGCCGAACTGCCTCATACAGGGGGACCAAGTGCGGGCATCAGGATGTGTCTAGAGCCTGAACTAATCCAAATAGCTCAGCTGAGTGAAGAGGGACTCGGGTAACACTGGCTTTGGTATCCTTGAAGACTTTCTAAATTGCTGGCTTTTGTTACTCTAGCTAAATCTACCAGCCCTTACTCTTCTGCACAGTGTGCATTGGTGGAGGTCGACTGCCCTAAAGTGAGGGAGTTGGCATTAGCTTTAATGAGGCAATTGATTTCAGTGTACCTATGTGCATTGAAGAGCTGCATATTGTTATGCTTCATTTTAGGAGCTGCCTAGGAAATGCCCTTCACCAGCCTCCAGGCTGAATGGGGCTTACACCAGTCTCTCCTTGCGTCCATGGGTCAATTACATTTTGTGGCTAAGGGACAGCATAGCTCAGATCCACGGTGCTTTTCAGAGAAAGGTGATAGTTCTACTATCAGCTGAAATTTAGTACTTCTACAGCAGGCAAAGCCTGTCATATCAATTTATTGTTCTGGCCCATTCCCAGGCAACATGCCATTCCCTGGTACAAAAGCGCCTATTGTTGTTACTGAGCCGGTTCCAATGTAACATGCTATATGCCTCCTTCCTCAAAGAAGTACAAGCTACAATCTGGAATACAATTTTAAGGATTATAGATTAAAACTAATTCTCAACAGTTCAACAGAGCAGACTATAGTAATTATGAAAGTCTGATGAGCTGCCTGAAGATGAGCAGGAGATAAAACATTACATTGTGTAAGATGGGGAAATTAGTCTAGTATTACAAGCCTTATTTCTCCAAAGTATTCAAAACACATTTAATAAAACATTCTATCTTTTGGCAAAAGAAACTTCAATTAAAATTAGTTGGGGGAAGAGAAGGTAAAGGAACAGGTCTCTGACTCAGGAAATCCTATCTGTCCTGTGGATAGCAATTGTACTCTGTGGCTATGTGGGTACTAGAAAATGAAACACTTTCAAGGGACGCCAAGGGAGGGACTGGAATGCAATCACAAAATTATAAAAGGATTTAAGGTGGCAGAGACTACTGGAGGTCTTCTAGTTCAAGCCCCTGCTTAAAGCAAGGTAGACCTCAAAGTTGTGTTAGGGTGCTTGTGACCTTGCACCGTTCAACCTGAAAATATTCTGGGGATGGGGCTTCCACAGGCTCTCTGGGCAACCTCTTCCAGCACTTAACCTCTCTGGTGTAAAAAATTAAGTTTGTTTGGGTTTTCCTGTGTTGCAACTTGTGACCTTTGCTTCTTGTCCTCTCTCTGTGCACTTATGGGAAGAATATAGATAGCTTTCTTTTCAGTAACCAGCCCCATTAGGAAATGTAAGTCTGCCGTTAGGTCCTTCCCTTAGTCTTTGCCAGGCTAAACAAACATACTTTCATTAGCCTTATATGTTATGTGCTCCAGCCCTCTAATAATCTTGGTGGTCCTCTTGGTGAACTCTTTCCAGTTTCTCAACATCTCTGTTTAACTGTTTAACTCTGTTCATGAGGGCTGGATAGATAGGAGACATCAGTCACTCAGCCACTGAAGCAGTGGGGATTTCAGCACATGCTTAAAGTGTCTCAAAGTGGAACATAGTTATGACCACAACGGTTCTGAAGTTGCTCAGGGTGTTGTTCAGCTGAGTTTTGCGTATCACCAATAACAGAGATCACACAATGTCATCTTAAAAGGATCTGTGACAGCCCACTAATTGTCCTTGGGACGTGCCTGTTTCTCACTATTGACTTTAAGGAGATGCAAACATCAGTAGTTCAGATCCTGATGTTTATTTTAAATCCCTAATACCAGGTGCATGCCTACCTGATAGATCCTTACACAAATAATCTGTCTCAGTTTAGATCTCTTTCTGAAGAGGTGGGTGGCCAGTCAGGTGTGAACAGGATCGAGCAGATATGCTCTCAGTGATCTGACAGTCTGGGTTTGAATGAGGATGTTGTATGGGTATTATAGTGGTAAATTTGTTTAGTATTCAAGGTAGGGAAGGGAGAGGTGGGTAAACTTAGTATCACCTGTATGAGAACTAGATAAATTCCCCTTTCCTGTATTTACTCTGGACAATGCCAATTTTCAGATGTCTGGATGTCTTGCCAGCTGACTGAAACTTTTTCAGAGGGGATTTTGAGGAGTGTGACATGGTGCTGATATATGAGGATTGTTGTGTATTTTAAAGCTCAAAGTCACCTGAAAACATCAAACTGTGTTTGAGTTATAAACATCTCCCAGCTTCTGGGTTGAATTTGGAGTGAAGAGAGCAAAAAGACAGCTACACTCTTTTGAGCGGACTGGTTGGTCAAAGATTTGGGGAGCTGGTTTTTGTTAGAAGAGACACTCCATGGGCAGCCAGCTCTTTTTCGGTACCATTTTAATCATATAGGGAGATTGCATATGATAGTTATTGTTATAGTATATCGGGGTGAAGACCACTACTATATATGCTGTTGCTTTTGTCTCTCTGAAGCCAGCTGCTTCAATGACATTTCCCCCAATTCACACCAGGAGCTCAGGGATCAGAGATATCAATACAATCAAGTCCTCTGTGTTAAGAGTGGGGGTTTTGTCAATGCCTAGTCCACCTCTCTTCCCCTTGGTTCACATTGGTTCTGGTGGAAAAAGAGTCAATACTGCTCTTTTCAGTGATGGATATATTAGCTGAGCACTTCAAAGAGTTCCAGCCAGCACAAGCCTTCCTTCTGCCTTTGGAAGGGTTGTTGTGGATCACCTGCCTCCAGCACTCTTCGGGAAGACTGTGCCCTTCAATCTTCCCTTGTGATTTTGGTTGAGAACTAGGTGAAGGGTTGGAATGACCATGAGAACCTGATGACAGCCATGCGTCCTGTCTGTGCCTGAGCTATGCTGAGACTGCTGAAAGCTACTTGCACCCGAACGTTAATGGTCCTGTCTCCCTCTGTCTCATCTGAAAAACATCTTGATACCCAGCCTGGGTGAAGCATGAATAAAGTACAATTTGATTGCACTGCTGTTAGGTCTAGTGCCTTGACAGAAAGAAACATGTAAAAATTCTTCCAACCAGCCCTTCTGCCTGAGGTTGGACAGGTTGTTAAAAGACTCTTTCAGTTACTGTTTATTTTGGAAATCTCTGGATCAATGAGCTGCGTATGGGGTTCTGAGTAGCAGATCAGTCTCTTTTAGCTGTTGGTCTTAGAAGGATCTGCTGAGTTAAGTATCCCAAGAGCCTCCCATTTTTGCATTTTCCTGTAGGGAACATGAAGTGCTGGGAGGAATTATTTCAGTCTCATGAGATCTTTGAGTCACTGAGCTCTGAAAGCTGCTTTTTGGAACTGTTAGCTTGTTTTTGGCAATTATTCTTTGCTGTCCTGCTCTTTCTAGTCCTGAGGAAGGTTTCCATCCCACCTAAGTGCTCTGCTTTTCTTTGGAGAATAATTCTGCTTGACCCCTATGACTTTAAAAGCAGTATGAGGAGGGTTTTGGTGCTGTTTCCCTCTGCATAGCCAAGAGGCAACAGTTCTGTTGTTTTCAGTGCAGGGAAAGTCAAGTCTACACTGAAATTGTATCCAAGAAGTTTCTCTCCTCAGTAAGGTGCAGGTTGTGGAAACCCAAGTTTTGTGCCCTTGGTTTATCCTCTGGGAGGGACAGTTCTGCTCCACAGAACCCAAGGCATTCTGCCAGTTCCCCATTGTTGTTTTTATCCCCTGACCTTTCTCCTGGCTTAACCCCCCTCCCACCTCGAGGGTGAGAGACAGTGAAGGGAAGATGGAGTTACAACTTCCTGGACATTTGGCTGTTTTGTCTTTTGTACATCACTTTGTGGCTGACAGGACATTTTTTTTTTCTTCAGAAAATACCTTGCATGCTAATCTCTCTGCATTAGCTGATCACAACGTAAATGCTTGTCCATTAATCCAATGCCTTCCTGTGTGTCTTTCATCTCCATGCTCACCCGTGGTCTCCTGTTTCACTTTTCTCCCTCCTTTGTCTTTAACTCTGTTTAATACAATCCACCTCAGTACCATGGCTCCAGGCTATGGAAACAGGGACAGATACTGTAAACGTATTGATAGACTCAGTTAATAAACACACCAGCCGATGCTGAAGGCTGTACTCTCTGCAAAGGCCAATCTTTGATAGATATGTTCCCTTCCACTATTTCTTTATCTGCCAGTAAGAGTAGCCTACTGACTTTTCTGCTGTACTAACATGTTATGCAATATGCTACAGCTTATTTCCAGAGAATTCAACTATTATTGTTATTATTGGTGCTCTCTTACCATCTGATGGATTGGGTAGCTTAAGAGCCAAACCCAATACAAAGTAGGGCTGGGATTACTCTGTCTTAACTTCTGAGTCTTCCATGCAGGTTTCTGTATCAGAGATGCTCATCCTTGGTTCGCTGTATAGGCACTGCAGAGATACAGGCATTTTAAACATAACGCAAGAGCAGCTATACCAGCTTAAACCAAAGGGCCACCCATAACGACTCGGGAACCTGTTCAAGTGTTTGATCACCCTCAGAGCTCAAGGGTTTCTTAAATCAAGACCTGTGTATGAGTTCCCTGCTGCTTGGTGGATTTTCCTTCCATTCATTGATGTTGTGGTGTTTTTACTCCATGTAAATGTTTGAGATCTGCAGAAACGCAGTGGCAGTAATGCCAGAGCTCAGCTTTGGAGAAGGTAACAAAAGGCCTCCTTTTGTTTATCTCATTTGATGCCCCTACACTAACCTATTTTGTTTTAAATGAAAGGAACACTCTTTCAGTCCCTTTACCTCCCTTCCAGTTTCTGTGTGGTCTGTTGCACCTCTCTGTTGTCTGTCTTCCAGGTAGAAGAGGGCTAATTACAACTTAACACCCTTCTCTTAACTGTCTCCTAAGTTCACTCGTGATTTCTAGGGGTGGGGTGGGGGAGGAGATGGGAGGAGGACCCAGGAATGCAGACAGTCTTCTGAATGTGAGTTCTTGAATGGTTATACAGTGACACCATGGCAGTTTCTGGATTGCTTTCTATTCCTTCCTAACAATTCCTAGTATTATTTTTTTCCTGGTTATTAGTGAATATTGATTTTAATATTTGCATATAACTGTTACTACTCCAAAACCTCTATCATGTGTTACTTTGCATTTATTTACATTGACTTTTATCTGTGTGTCATCACCAGACTTCTCAGTATCGTGCAATCTTTCTGCTGTTCACCCTGCAGTACTTGCAGCGTGTGACACCTCAGACCTGGGTGATGTATGTATTAGCACAAGACATTACAGAAATGCCTGCTTCTCTTCACTAGTTCTAAGGGGAGGCTGAACGTGTCACTTGCCTATGGAGCCCTTTTACTGGACAGTGCATGAGGATAGACCTCAAAGTGCTGAGTTTTCTGCAAGCAAAGTAGGTTGCTGCTCACAAGTATGTTGTCCTTCCTTTTGGCACTGTCCTGGGGGAAAACCAGAGGTCAAGGTGGTTTTCATCTGCCAGTACGTTTTCTGTGGCACTACTGGTATGGCCTTTTCTCCTGGACACAGAAAACAGCTCTCTGTGGAGAGTGGTGTTTCTGGTGGGAGCAGTGGCAGATGTCTCATCATCTCTTCACCTGCCAGGTGATTATCTCCTCCTTGCTGAGAGGTTGCTTGTGATGATCTGGGAAGGCATTTGTTTAGATTTAAAGAACATACTTCAGAAGGAGTAATCAAGCAGGCTACAAGGGCATGCTACTGGTTGTGTGAAATAAGTCATTAAGTAAAATTCATAACAAATTCTTTAAATTCCATTACCTAAAACTGTGTTCCCGTAGGACTCTCCATGTTTGCATCAGAGTAAAAGTAATGAATAAACGTAAATGTGAAGACTAAACAGATCCTGAAAGGCGATCTTGTTACAGCACTTAGCAGACACAGAGTGCCAGGTGCCATTTTCATTGTCTGGAGCAGCAGTTTGCTTGAGTGATAATGTTTATACAGGTCAGTGATGCTGCTTGTCCAGGAGATGTACCTGGGAAAGCCATTTCTTCCTGGAACTCTGCTGCAGGAAAGTCTGAGTCTAACTAGTAGGCATCTCTATGTGAACAGAGCTGAGATGATGCTGAAATGCTACCTGAGGTCATGGCAAACAGAACTCCAACTTTGGTTAAAGTTTTTTTCCAGGGTGTTTTGAAGGAGACTGGAGCTTATCAATGCATTCTGAGAAGGGATTTGACATCACAGAATGGCTGAGGTTGGAAAAGACTCAGGTTGGACCAGACGATCTTATCAGCTTAGAGCAGGATCACCTACAGCATGTTGCTCAGGGCTGTGTCTAGTTGGATTTTGAATATCTGGAAGGTTGGAGACTCCAGAACCTCTCTGGGCAACCCGTTCCAGTGTTCGACCATCCTCATAGTTATACATTTATCTTTAAACGGCATTTCCTGTACTTCATTTGTGCCCATTGCCTCTTGTTCATTCACTGGATACCATTTGAGAAGAGACTGTGTTTGTCTTCTTCACTCCTCCCCTCCATCAGTTATTTATATACATTGGCAAAATCCCCTGAACCTTCTTTCTTATAGTCTCAGCGGTCCCAGCTCTCTCAGCCTCTCCTCATATGACAGATACTTCTGTCCGTTGATCTTCTTTGTGGCCCTTCACTGGACTTGCACCAGTATGTCCATGTCTCTCTCCTATTGGGGAATCCAGAACCGGGCACAACAATCCAGACGGGTCTCGCCAGTGCTGAGGGGCAAACTTACCTCTCCTGACCTGCTGGTGTCCTACCAATGACTGCCCTTTGCTGTGAAGCCACGTTACTGGCTCATGGTCACCTTGGTGTCCACCAGGAAACCCTGGTCTTTTTCCACAAAGCTGTTTTGCAGCCTGTTGGTCCCCAGTGTGGTGCATGGGGATACTCCTCCCCACGAGAAGGACTTGGCATTTTCCCTTCGTAAAAATTAATAAGATTCCTGTTTGCTCATTTCTGCAGATTGTCAAGGTCCCTCTGAATGATGGAACAACCATCTGGTCTGTCAACTGCTTCTTCCAGTTCTGTATCATCCGCAAAATATGCAGATGTCATACACAGGTTCAGAAGTGTTCCTTAGCATAACAGAAAAGCGTAACGTTAGACTCAACAGCAGAATAATTGGGTGCAATTCCCTGTCCTGTCTCAGGCCAGGATAATGTAGGAGGGAATATTCATCAATCTAAGCTGTCTGAAGATAAAAATTAATAATAATAATAAAATAATCACCTTTTCTGGGGAGGGATGGTATGTTTGGTTCCAGCGTGGGGATGGGATACCGCTGTGATGTGTGCTCAGATCCAGTGACTGGGAAATGCTCCCAGGTCTTGCAGTTTAATCACAGCCCTTAGCTGTAATGCTGTCCATATACGAGCACAATTCTCACAGAGTTCAGCAGCAGCCGACCCTGAAACTGTTCTGGCCTGTGATGTGTTTTGGTATGTAACACAATAGGTAGGAGGAAAATGTGTGCTGTGGATGGAGTTGCTGTTACAGCTGTGAGGCAAAGAGCCCTTCAAAGTGTTACTCTGCAAAAGAAATCCCCTTCCTTAGCCTATTAGTCAAAACAACTGCTCTGTGTCAAAGCAGCGCAAATAGCTTTTAGCCAAAAAGCTTTTTGAACGGCTGTTACGCTGGGGCCATTCTGCTCCGCCTGATTGCTGTCCCTATACAAGGGGTTAGTGTAGTACGCGGCTTCATAAATTCCACTGTCGAATTTCTATTGTCTCTTTGTTCTTCGTTGCCAAGGAAGCCAAATATTATTTCTGCCCTTGAAAGAAGCTGCAAATATGGGGAATGGCCTCAGTGAGAGATGGGGGAGAAAAGAGACCCTGTGGAAAAATACCTTTTGTGCTTTCTCTTATTGCCTTTATAGAGATGACTGGGGTGATGTGGTAGAACGGGGCTGTTCTGTCTTTTCTCTGTTAGTCAGATGTCTCTATTACTATTATTATTAACTTATATTTCAGGCTAAGAAGTTCACTCTCTTTATGTATACTTTCACCCTCTTTGCCGTGTCCTGAAGTGCTACTGAGCGCTCCTGATTAAAAATCAGTATGCATTTATGTCTCTTTATCCCCAGTCTTTCTATAGCCCCTGTTACTTCATGTTCACAGGTCCTTGTTTTTTTCCTGGCCTTCCTACAGATATAGAGACTGGGTCTTCCTCAGCTGATATTTGGGAAACTGAGGTGTGGATGAAACTGGTATCAGATGAAGTGTGCTGGGAACTCTTCCCTGGCCCTGTGTCTGGCAGCCAGAGCTGACCATTCCTGATGGCACCAGGGAGGAGACAGAAGCTGTCTGTGAATGGCTTTTTGGGTCCCAGGAAGCTAAACTAGTATAGTTAGACCTTTATACTAGTAAACTAAACAGCATCAGGGGTGTGTGCTAACTGCTGCCACAGAATTATCCTGTTCAAGTTTTTGCATGCTCAAGGTCACCGTTTGGACCTGCACTAACTAGCAATTTCGTAGTCACTGTCAGGGCATGGCTCAGGGGAGAGTGCAGGCTGTCCAAGTAGACAACTTCACCTTGTTTTGAGGGCAAGGAGAAGAATGTAACCATTTTTGCTTATCAGTCAGGCTAGTGGTGTTTCATCTTTCTCCCTCGGGGCGTGTTTTATTTATTTACATAAATGCAGTTTTTCTTTCGTTTTATGTAGGAATCATTTCAGGTGATTTCAGGTACTAAAGACAAAAGTTGCAGTGGCAGCAAGACTTCAGGAATACCAGAGGCTGAAGAACATCAGAGTCTCTCCAAAGACTGTGTTCTAGCACCAGCAACCACTGCGTTGCTGTACCATAAACCCTTGCTCACCTGTGGGACCCCAGAGGGATGAGGGCAGTGAGCTGCCGCTGAGCTCCACTTTGGGAAACCCTTCACAGAAGAAGGTCATGAAGCCATTACTCGGTGTTAAGATACACAATGGCAGTTCAGCTTATCTTTCTTTTGATTCCTACAATGAAAATATTCTTGAGTTCCTTACATGGGGCTCCCTTTACAGTCAGCAGAGAGGTGTAAACCAGTTTCAGACGTGGCTTCTCTGACCTCCACTCCTTTTCTCAGGCATCTACTTTAGAATGAAATGTTTCACGCCTGACAGTGCTTTCTTCTTTCTACCGACTGTATGGAGAGCTCAAATGGTAGCTAACCCCCATGCATGGTGGGCTGTAAGGGGCAGTCTTCTAAGCTGAAGCTTTCCTCCACCATATGGCTTTGCCTAGCTGGGAAGCAAAGCTACCTTCCCACCAATGCAAAGAAGAAAAAATCTGAGGACAGGGATCTAATAGCTTTAGACAATGAAGCTTAAACTAGGATAAACTAATATAGCCAGTAATTTTTAAAGGCCCAACAAGATCACAAGTTCTGTGATCCAGTGACTTGGTTCTTCAGGAAAAATAAATTGGTGAGGTGTTTTGAGACAGGCAAGGCTTTTCTACTTGAGCACCAGGAAGGTACAGCTTGTTTAATAGGTAGAAAGGAAGCTCTTGCATTAATGCTTGATCTTCAGCCCAAGGTACAGAGACAATCCTGCCTTTGCTCCCAAGTGCTAATTTCCTGTCCATTCTTGCAATCTCTTTTCCAGGAGAAGCATGTGGGAAGTTGAGGTTAGCTTCAGGCTGCTTGGGCAGCCTGACAGCCACAACTGGTGATGCTCAGGATGCCTGTTTCTTGTTAGTATTGTTTATATCAAGTAATAAAAAAAAACAATTTACCTGTGAAATCATCATTCCTGCTACCCTGACAACATTTATTGTTGCTCTAAGTTGTCCAGGTACTGATGAATAATAAATTCCCTCTTGGCTGAAGTCAATGACTTAAACAGAAGATGCTGATCTGGCAGTTTTGCCTGGTTGTTGCATATGTAACACACTGCATATTCTTTTAAGGCAATATTTGAGATTTGAGCCAAGTCATCAGTGATAGGGCATATCAGAAATTACAGGAAACTCATGCAAACCTACTTTTTTATATTTTCTTTTTTTCTCTTCTTACAGCCAGTCTGAGCTCCCTTTTTTCCTGGATAATATTTATCTCTGGGTAACAGAGCTCTTTCTGCAAATAGGTATGATTTTGAGCTTGACCATGTAGGAACATAAAGAGAGGTCACTTACAAATGGATACTCTTGCTCAAAATATTTCTCTTTGCTACTTTTTAGTATTTTAAGGCTGTTCTCGTGTTTCTGCAGTTTCAAGTGACCCAGCATCCATGATGCAACCAGCTGATTCTTGCTGGCAGGATAACCTCCTGGGACTACACTTCTAATTGACAAATGAGAAAGAGAATGATTTTTTTTATATGTCTAGTCTACTCGGTTTCTCCTTTTGTTTTCCCTTTTTCATTTCCTTCTTTTTACCCTGCTCTGCTTCTTCCTTTCACTGTTTAGCCTTTTCTATCTTGTCTCAGTCTCTCCTCATTTCCTTCCCTCTCTTGGGATTCATAAAGCTGCCAAAGCCTGGCCAAAGCAAAGAGAAATATGCATTTCACAGGCAAAGGTCATGCAGAGGGCAGCATCATAGTTTTTATTGCAGGTCCTGGGGAAGAGGATGCAGGTTCATTCCAGAGTTGTTGCATTCATTACATTTGTCAAATCTACTCTGGATAAGAACAAATAAATAAAGTATGGAATTTAAAGCAGAAGGAAAAGGGAAATGTTAAAATCCCAGTGCTGGAAACAAGCTTTTGTCTAGTTTTTGAATTTTCTTGGGAGGTGAGTTCTGGGAGAATTAAGCACAAGGTGTCTAGTCTAGAGGGGAACAACGAGTGTGGATTCCCCACAGTGTCTCAGCAGAGCTTGCGCTGTATATCTGTGAGCAGTAGCTGTCCTTCCCACCACAGACAGCAATTTGTCATTGTCCCAAAAAATTTCCTGCTTCTTCAGTGGAAAAAATGCTAGGTGGCAAAGCAATCCAGAGTGATTTGACCTACCTGAGCATGAAAATTGCATATCCCCTACCCTTATTACACAATGTCAAATGAGGGAGGCCTTGAATTTCATAGTTCACAAAAAAGTTGCTGATAAAAATGACCATCAAAGTGTTGTTAAAATCAGTGACAGAGACTATAACCTGATTGAAAATATTTTCCTGTAGGAGAACTCTTCACTGCCAAGACGGTATTGGCACGTGTAAGTCACATTGTATTATTCCATGCAAGGTAACAGGATTTCAGATTTGCTCTCTGGGATCACAGGAATTGTTCAACATTCTGACCTGCCAGTTGAAATCTACATTTTTCAGGGATGTGTAGGTCACTCTGAGAGCCCCAGAGCTGGCCTCTGGTGCTGTGTGCAAAGCATTTACATCTGTTTGTGATGGCTTTAGCAGCAGCTCCCGTAGGGTTATACACTTTTGCCTTCACTCCTGCTATTTGCCCTATTCTAAACAAAGCTGCCATCTCTCTGTACTCATTGCCTTGTCAGAATGAGTTCTCCTGAATGGGCAGAAACCTGTTTATTTAGCGTTGGTGTTTCTTAGCCCTTATCAGATTGTCATGGCTTAGTTCTTCATTTCTTTAAAGAATTGGTTGGTGAGCATACAGTCCTGTCTGTTCACTTGTGTGGTTAAATATCTGTTTTCTTCATCCAAGTCTGATACATTGGGCAAAAGCTTTCCTTTAATTTGGGTGGTACCAGGATACTTCCCTGCGTCACTCCCAGTAAAGCTGTGGGCAAAGGCCAGGCTGCTTTTAGGCACTTCTGCTGTGACTCTGCTGAGGCACGTGGTTATAGCAAGGCTGATTTATATTTCCTTTGCTGCACGTTTTTGATACAGAAACAAACCCTTCCCCCTGTGTTTGCAATGGTGAAAGGCTGTGTTTTGGTCACATTGGATGGTCCCCAACCTCCACAGGCTGGTGCTCTGTCTCTCACTGTCATGCTGTGTGGGGCCACGAAGGAGCTGTCACAGACCTTGCCAGATGCTTGATATACAGCAACTGCTTTTGTGACAGATGCTAAATATTTCCTATTTCCAGAGAAGATTTGGGGCTGAATTTTCTTTGGTACGTGGTGAACTGGTAAAGCCTGCACTTTCAAAATACTAAAGGAAAAAACAAAAGGCATGTTCACGGGGCATGAGAGTGCAATGGGAGATGGCTATCAGGTGCTGTGCTTACCAGCATTGGCTTCCCTGTGGATGATATAGCTAAAGGAGGGCCCAAGAAGGGGTTTGGCGGAGGTAAGGAGGTGACTTGCAGAGACTTATAGGGTTCTTCTCCCATGGGCCTGGAGAAAGTGTGATGGTGTTTATTTGCAGATTGACCCCATGAGCCATGGAAGTGCAAATTCTATGCTGTGCTATTCGATATCATGGATTAGGTGGAGGTGGACTAAGATGTTGATCACCATAAAATCTTTTTGGCCTCTTGAATAAGTAGTGAGACCTTCAGTGAGCTCAGAACGTGTCCTGAGGGAGATGCATGGGTCTAGCTCCTGACTCCTTTCCCTGTTACATAAGAATATTGTGTTGGTTCATTGCTTGAGCAACACATGAATAAGTTAGTCCCTGACCCTTGAGAAATGGCATAAATTTGATTTCAGAGGTTTTAGTGACCAGACCAGAGGGTGCAGAAGGACTGTCTCTTGCCGTAAGACCCAGTGATGCTTGTCAGAAAGGCTGTGCGCCAGCCTGCCCTGGGAGCAGGCTGGGGGGGGACAGATCCTGTTTGAGCTCTTAAACTTTGCTGCAGGCAGTTCTGCCTGTGGCTGTGGGAAGGCACCAAGCTTTGGGACTGCTTTTTCTTAGCTAGATATTTCCAGCTGTTGATTTCCAGAGTTGAATTTGTTTTCTGTAAGAACTGTCACAGGAAGGAGTGGGATCAAAAGGACTTTGTTGTGGAAATGGAAGTCAGACCGATCACCGGTGAAATGTGTCTACTTGAGAAAGTTTACCAGCAAAGGTGCATTGGTAGTTATGCACGTGTCCCCTTGTTACTATGTTTACTATGGAAAATTATATGGGTATCATTACGGCAGCTTCATTATATCACTGCAGTTTTGCTGTTAAAAATCTCTTGTATATAAGCCATCTAGAGAAAACTGTCCTTTCAGCAAAATAAACCTGTTATAACTTAATTCTAGAAGAGCTACGTGACTCCCAGTGGTGTGAGCTCCTTATCACTACTTAGAATGCAATAGCAAGGGCACAGTCAGCAGTGCTGTGATTGATTTGTGTGATGACTGGGTTTTGGAAAGGGCTTGGTTGACAGCCAAGGAGAAAGAGCCAACTGAAGCTGCTCAGGAAGTATCACCCATGTAGTTCCTTCAGCTATAAAGCACTGACCTTAACACTTACTGCAGCTGTATCTTCAGAATGAGGCAGTGCCTAGCTTGTCTATAGTGCGTGGAATTGACCTTTTTGGGCTGTAAGAAGTATACACTAAATCTTTCTCAAAATTACAGCTCTCAGTCTCTGAGTACTGAACAAATCCCATCAGGCTTCCTAAGGCAACCTGGTGATTATCTTTAGGTTATGCCGTAAAATGTATTTTATAAATATGATTGTGCTGTATGCAATATACTTTATATAATTGACACACAATGCATACTAATGCATGCTAAATTATACTTTTTACAGTTAAATACATTAATATTTAATGCTACCATATTAATTATGTAATGTATTAATATTTATAATGCTGTTTTAACAAAGTGTTCTAAGAAATTCAGCACTGCAAAAAATGAACTCTGCAGTTATAGAGGGGTTTAGGCTTCTCCTGCAACTTAAACTGGGTAAAATATTCTGCAAAATTGTTTGGGTATTTTTTAACATATGTGTGTGCATGTGTGTATGTCTGCATATAAATACATATTTTTTTATATATATACACAAACATGTACACACACACATGGACTTTTTAGTGGGAAGTGTTGGGAGCTGCCAAATCTGGTAGCCCAACAGAGACAAGGCAGTGACAGCCCTGTGTTCCCAGGTGCAGGCAGCAGCGATGCTGAGCATCTACTCCTGATAGAGAGAGGTGTGTGTCTCAGACCACTCAGATCAACACAGGAAGAAACATAAACAGCACCAGTGGCCTCATCCTGTTACCCTCCCTGGTTGATCAGGATGAAAGCCTGTTAGTAGAACATATGCGTACATACATATATCTCCCAGTAATTTGCCTTAGACAGTCCATGCAATAGCTGGCTCAATGGATCCTCTCATCTCCAGGCACCTCACACACAGACGTGTGCCTGAAGATGGGTGTCTCAGTTGACTCCTTGACCCCTGGTCTTCCCATAGCTGGCCTGGACCTCCTGGTCTCTCCTGGAGCCAATACTCAGTCTGTCTGGTCTCTCCAGTATTTGACTCAAGACTTGTGGCCACTTTCATACCTGGTTCCCAAAGCTCTTATTCTACATGCCAACAAATCCAGCTTGATAGTCACTGGTGATCACAGACGAACATACACACCCACACAATATGCTGGAAGGGCACACGCACAGACCCTCTGACCTGTGCCCAGCTCTGGCTGCTGTCATTGAGATCCCCATGTGGACACAATTCAGTGGAAGGTGCTTTGATCTGGAATAGAGGAGCAGGAAGCAGCCAGAGAGAGGGTTGCAAGTTGGTGAAGTCCTGGTGTGGCTCTTTCCAGCCAAATTCTCTGTGCTGTCAAATTTCCTTCAACATCATTGATGCCTGCAACCATAAACATAGTGAAAAAAGAGTTTTTCAAAAAAATTCCTTAAATCCAGGGGAACTGGATGGTCAACCCCTTGAATCACAGGTCAAGATACTGGTACAAGTTTGTAAGAGCAACGTTGACAAACTGGAGAGCGCCCAGTGTAGGGCCAGTAGGGAGGTTTGGGCTGGAGCACATAGCATAGGAGGGGAAGCTGGAGAAGAGAAGGCTGAGGTGGGACCCAGATGCTTCCTTCTGCTTCCTGAAAATTGTTATACATAAACCAAAGCTAGGGTTCTCTCAGAGGTGCAAAATAAAAAGGCAAGAGGCAACAGAGGAAATTCTGAGCACTTATTTGAAAACAATTTTAATCAGAAGGGTGTTGAAACACTGGCATAGGTGCTTCAGAGGCTGGGGAATCCCTGTTCTTGGCAGTCCTTGCTGAGAGCTGAACAAGGTGTGCTGAGCAGCTTGATCTCACTTTGATATCGGCCCTACTCTGAGCAGCAGTTTGGACTAGATGACTTGCAGGAGGCCCTTCGAAGCTGAATTTCCCTGAGTCTAGAAAGATAAGCTTAAAAATAAGAGATAATTTTAAACGCTCTTCATTTGCCTTTTCAAAATGTAAAAGATCAGGGAAAAAAAATCTCCATATCCATAAGGGCTTTAAAAACTTACTTTAGAAAAAAGTAAGGTCTCAAGAAACCACAGACTTATGCAACATTCAAAGAAAGTAATCTAAGATGATATTCAAATAGCAAAGGAGATCTTTTGCTTTGAATATTTGGTGCAATTCTTTATAAAGTTTTAGACCTAAAATGCTTGCAGTTGGAGTTGCTTATTAAATTCTCTAGAGTTATTCCAACTGTCTGTGAAAGGGCTGCAGTGTTTCATTAAATTTTATAGGTGTTTACAGTTAGGAAATGTAAGGGAATAATTAGCAATAATCCTTACTGGTATCTGAGTTAGTTATCTGTTAGGTATCTGCAGAGTTGAAAACCACCTGCTTTTATTCCTGTCCCCCCTAGCCCTCACCAATCTAATTTCCACTACGTTCTCATCCTTATACAAACCCAGGAGACCTATGAAATACTGTTCAGCACTTACAACACGTTACCTTGTTTAGCCTTGAAATGCTGGCACTCATCTGTAGTTCTAAATTCACTCTCGTTTCAAAGCCGTTTTTCTAAGTTAACACTGGATACTGTTCTGAGCTGCAACTGTGGCACAGAAGATCAGATAGTGGGCAAGGAACTGTTGGCTTAAAATAAAAATATTTTCCTAAGTATGCTTACAAGATGCTGAAGTTTATTCAGTGCTGTATGGTATCTGAAAGGTGAAAGGGTTGGGGAGTAGCTGAAGGGAAAGCAAATCTCTCTGTAGAAGGTTTGTAATAGCAAATTTTAATCTCAGGTATTAGTACCAAAGCAAAACAAACCCTGCTTGTCCGCACTAGGCTTCTCTGTGATTTGAGAGAGCTGCTTTTACTACTGCAACCACAGGATTATCAGTAATGCCTGGTATGAAATACATTCATTGAGTTACTTGCTCTGGCTTCAAGCCTTGCCTGGGGTCACATTTCAGCCCTGTTTGCCTGTCCTTGTGGCGTGTTATCCTATTCCACTGGCTTTGCACTGTTTCTGTGAGATGTGATGAGTATCGCCGTTCTGTGTATAAAGAATAAGCTGAAATTCTGCAGTCCCTAGCCTATCTGAAAGCCAGTGTGGTACAGGGGTAGTCTGAGCTCCAGAAAAGTATCTGATTATGGTCTCTCCTGGAAGAAAGTTCTATTTCACATCCAGAGTCTCAAAAACCTCTGCAAGGAAGCTGAGGAAACGAGAAGAAAATAACCATAGATACTGGGGAAAAAAGTATATATATTTGGAAAGTAAGAGGATTAAAAACAAAAGAATCTCTGCGAATGAGGAACAAGGCAATGTTTTTATTCACTAACACAGTTAATTACACTGACTTAATGTGTTTCAGATAAGGGGAAATTGCATATTTCTAAGTAGTGTTCTTTTTTCATTATGTTGATTTTACTCTATTGTGTGTATACGCTTCTGTATTTGTAACTACAAAAGCTCAAAATGGGATATTTTAACAAGATATTACTATAGCATAGATATAGCTTGATGCAGATATTAATGAAGCACTGGTTTGAATTATGTGTAGTAGGTCATTAATCATTAAAATAATTTGAGTTTCCATGTAATTTATTAGAAGTTTCAGATCTTATCCAAACTATACAAAGAATTAGTTTTATTGTTATTGTCTCTATTCCTCCAGCACACACCCACAGGTGTGTTTACTGGTGAAAGATGAAATTTGTCTTCTGATGATTGGCGAGATAGTGTGGTGCTATGTACCTTGTCAAACAAAACTAAAGCAGTATTTGGTAGAAGCAGGAGAAGAGGGCTTACTGCTTTTAGGCAACCATGGTTAAATGTGATGTATGAATCAGTGTTTGTATACTCTACTAATTTCATCTGAGTGGGGTGGAAGCTGTTTTATCATCTGTGCTTTTGTAAAGAGCTCCATCAGTTGCTTTGGTTTCCCAAAAGCAGGGCTGCAGCTCTGAGAGAGTAAGTAAAGGACGATGTTTAGATTCACAGTACCTGTAAAATGATGATATTTTGTATGAAACTGTTGTTTTTATCTAGTCTGCCTATGTGTTAAGGGTTAGAACTTAGGCTGTTGGATGAGAACTGAGAAAGAGTTACCTGGAGAGGCAATGGTGAAAATGGTTCTTGGGAACTCACATTGCTGGGTGGGATGGAGTTACAGTCAGCGTGAAGCATTGTATTTGGTGAGTAGTGGAGAGTAATTGCCAGTGACTCATAAGGGGTCGAACTGGACTTTAGAAAAATAAACTGCAAATGGTGCTTGAAAGGACTATTACCTTCTTGTTAGAGAGAAAGAATAATCTATCGGTTTTGTGATGCACTTTTTTTGGTTGTTTATTTTGTTTTCAGAATGTAAATCTCTGCTTTGGTAGTGACATCATCTTTTGAAATGAGATATTTAGCACCTGACTCGTATACATTGATTTAATTTGGGAGTATGGATGCCCACCGGCAAAAATCCAGCGTCCTCTATACAATCCTTAAAAAAAGAAAAACGCTAAACCCAAGATACTTTGAGATTGTTTTTGTTATCCCAGATTTTCAATGCATGTAGTACTTGGAAAGGGTTTGGTGGGCTTAGTGCTTCAGATTTATTTTATGCTTTTACCGTGCTTTCAAATGAAACATGTATTTTTAAAGAAAAGCTCAAATTACCACTTGCTCTAACATTTCTTGCCTAGACAGACTGATAAGTGAACCACCAAATAACTTCCTGGTAAAATCATGAGAATTTATGTCACTTCCATTCCAAGATTAACCATGACAAAACAGAGTAGATTTGGCTGTAGCAGTACAGCTGGGGTGTTTTCCTAAAATAATTGCTTGCCTTCAGGTCCTGGATCTGACAATGGAGATTTCACGTGCCAGAATTTGAGGGTGAAGAAAGAAGTGGCAAATGTCTTTGGCCATCTTTAAAAACAGCCTGCCTTATCTTTCTTTGGAGTGGACACTTACAAGACTATCCCAGATACAGGAGATAATCATATCCCAGATAATGCAGAAACATATACTCGATGGGGAATGATAACATCATTTGATAATACCTTTATCATCTCAGTTTATTGACTGTCACATTCTGTTGTCTATGAATAGCTGATCAGTGATCTGCTCTATCATTTTACTAAATGAAAAACATTTCTTGCAGCCATCAAAAAGAGATTTTTTTCATGCTTGCCAGGAAAGAGTCAAAGAGCTCCCTAAGCTATTCCTTGTATGCTTATGAAGTGCTTCTTACCTTGGTATACAAGTGCCGTTGACTACGTGTTTATGCATTTCATTCAGTAAAGAGCTTCCCAGCAGTTCCCTCCCTGGTACCACATGCAGTGGTACAAAAGGTCACTGGAGGTTTGCTACCAAAAATTCAGCAAGGATGCTGAAAACAATTCAGATTTTGTACTACTGAACCATGAATGAATGGGCAATGACAGATCAACACTTTCAAAAGAACTACCAATGAATCTAGTACAAATCTGGTATGCTTAAGGGGCGGGGGATGGAGGGGAAAAAAAGCACATTACTCTCTGCAGCCACTTCCTTCTGCTCTTTGAAGAACATCATGTCATCCCTGATCATGCCCACGCCTAATCCAGTATCTTCTCTCTGACAGTGGTGAGTGCCAGATGTTTCACACATCGTGCTTTGTTGGTTATTAGCCAGTCATTATCAAAGCATTCAATCACTTCAATATCTTGAGCCTGAATGAACTCAAGTTATTTTGAGATTGCTGATGGAAGATGAGGGGAAGGAGTTGTTTCAACAAGTGATCTGCGCTAATTGCAGGGGTTGAAACCTTTCCTGGTCCTGAATTGGTAATATGAAAGGCACACTCTAGGATGGCTGTTCTGACAGAAGAATTGAATATTCAGAGGAGCCAGTAGAGTATTGATTGCACTTTGTATTTCTCTGGATCCCGGATAGGTCAGCCTCAGGGAAAAGTCCTAATGCACTGGAGTAACTGTGTGGAAAGGAGAGTTTAATGTTTTGTGTTATGTTCTGGTTTTGTTTGTAGTTTGCTTTTCTTGATGCCCGTGTTGTATGGTTGCCTTACTTTTGAGGGAGAAGAGCTGATCTTACACCAGGAGTAGGTGTGCAGCATCACACAGTGCATGTGTTCTACTGACTGGGGAAGGAGATGCACTCCAGTAGTTCATTTTGTCCACAGAGTGCTTCCTTGAATAAGTGAGATAAAGGCACTGAATTAAACAGTGCTGTTCCGGATCTGATGCAGCCCTGTCACTCTAGTTACTGGGGCTGTGTCTCAGCCTTTTTCTTATAAGCAAATGCTGCCCCGGGGACTTGGAAATTATTATGTTGATTTGAGTAAATATCTACTTGTCACACACCTTGGGGCACTGCAGCAACAGAACTGCTAAATAAGAACTACAGGCTAAAATTTAGAGAAATCAGAGAAAACAGCCCTCACTCAAGTGGCAGCTTGAATGCTGAAGCTAAATTACTGTGTGTGGGTTATCTCTAAGGGCAAGGATTATAGTTCTTTTAGGCACCTTGAAATTTGTTCAGACCAGTGTTCTTTCATGCAACTCCTGAGCTAGGTTTCAGTGTTGGTATGGAGGAACTGTTCCCAGTATGGCCTCTGGATGTAGGTCATACTATTTTGGAGAGGAAGATGAAGTTGCTGGATATGGCCTTAGGGGCAGAGAAAAGGCTCTGGGAGTGTTTAACTTGGTGGAGTAAATGTACCCTACAGATGTGTCTACAAGGAGAGCTACAGCTGATGTTGGAATAACTCTAAGCAAGCCACATGAATTCTCTCAGACCACGTGAATTGCCCTTCCCTGTGTGCATTATCCTGTCTTGGAAGACATGATGATGAACATGAGGAAGCAGTGCACCTTGCAGTAAGGAAGGGTAACTGCACACCTGGCCCCTCAGTATGGCAAAGATGTTGAGAATCTGGAGAGAGTCCCTTCAGCTGCCAAGAAAGCAAGGGCACTGGAACGTATGATAAATAATAAGAGACTTGAGGGAGCTGGTCTGTTCATCTAGGAGAAGTAAAGAATAAGGAGAGTGGGATCTAATTACTGTTTTACCTAAAGCTATAAAGGACATGGAACCAGTCTTTTATCTGAAACGTACAATGGAAGAACCGGAGGGAACAAAAAGAAGACATAACATGGGAAATCTCAATTGCATGTGATGTAAACATTTTTCACTGTGAAAGTTGTTAAGCATTGGCACAGGTTGCCTGGAGAGGTTGTGGAGGCCCCATCCTTGCAGATATTCAGGATAAGGCCCTGGGAAACTCAATCTAAGTTGGCCTTGCTTTGAGCAGAAGCTTGGACTAGATGACCTGCAGAGGTACCAGCCTAAATTATTCTATGATTATGGGCCACCAAGAGAACAGTCACATTCCAGCCATCTTTTAAAAACAAATCTAAGTTATACGTCAGGTTCCCTCTTAGGAATGTGTCCGGGGTTTACTTGTTTCTCTTAATGGTTTTGTCTTTTCTCTCTGCCTCTTAAGAGTCTACCAGCAGCAATACCACAATGTCCTGTCCCTGGCTTCCTCTACCTTTTCTTAAGAAGAAGACAGGGACGGGGCACCGTGGGATTGCTGCTGGCAGACTTGTGTGGGTGGCCAGCAGTGGGAAGGGGACTTCCAAGCTCATGACACAGAGGACATCCATAGGGTTGAATGGGACCATGGCTGATGCTGACCTGGGACATGCTATAGTGTTCCCTGCACAGATGTTTCTATACCAGCACCACAGTGCTTTCCCCTCGTGCCTGAGTGTGGCAAAGCCAGGATTTGTTTGGCAGTTGCCGTGGCAGGCTTTCTCCCCATGCTTTATTCTTGTTAACAACTTTATTCTTGTGGATAATGTCATCCTCTCACAAACAAGGAGAGATTTGGTTCTGCATGCTGTATGCCTTCTACAAAGATTGAAACTTTGCAGAAAAGGAGAGAAAGCAAAGCTTTTGTGTCAAAGGCCTAGAAAAGAAGGTGCAACCAGAAGAATTGAACTGACATATTGTGAAGAGAGATCAAAGATGTGACTGGTGTGCCATGATGGAATAGGCCTTCATGCAACCAACTGCAACCCCAGCTTTCCTTTTAGCGGCTCTGTGCCTGGGCCTGTCTTGCTTATGATTGTAAGTTCACAGGAAAAGTGAGGCTGGGAGGGACTTCAGGTCTCTAGTCTAACCTCCTGGTCAACTAGAAGGTCAGACCAGGGCACTCAGGGCTTTGTCCCAGTAAGGCCTTAAAAATCTCCAAAGGTGTGTACTGCACAGCTTCTTTGGGCAGCCTGGTCTACTGCTTGACTGGCCTCACAGCAAAAAATTTGCTTCATACACCCAGTCTGAAACTCTCTTCTTTTGTCTTGTGCCTGTTTTATCTCATTCTTCTACCATGCACCACTGTGAAGAGCCTGGCTCCATCTCCATGACACCTCCCTGCAGATACTGGCATGCTGCTATTAGTTTCCCCCAAAGCTGTCTCTTCTCCAGGCTGAACAAGCCACTTCTTATAGGGCAAGTGCTCCAGCTCCCAACCATCTCAGTGGCCCTCTGTTGAGCTCATTCCAGTTTATTGAAGTCTGTCTTGTACTGGGGGGCCAAAAATTGCATGTGGTATCTAGATGTGGTCTAAATAATGAGTCTGGCTTGGTTGCATTTCCCGTAAACTTGACACATGCTGGTGTCAATAAGTGGTATGACTGGACTAAGAGTTTGGAGCATCTGAATATTGCTTCCACTGAGGATATATAACATGGCTGAAGGTCATATCACCAAGCCACCCCCACCATGTCATTATCTCTCTCCTTTGCACGTGTGTGAGATGGGTAATAAAATCCATGTCCCTCATTGCTTGTTAGTTGTGCATTTGTTAAACTGCACTGCTGTATAATCACCTAAATATTAACTACCGTTCACTAATGATGTGTTTTGTCTTGGTTTTTGCAGGTTACATATCACAAGTGCTAAAGAATTACACTGACCATGCCTGTGATGGAGAATATGTTTCCCTGAGATGTCCTCACAGAACCACCATCAGCATCCAGTCTTCTTTTTATGGCCGAATTGTACCAAGTCATCAGATGTGTCCTTCTCGCTATCCCCACTCCTATGCAACTTTAATTAAAGAAGACGTTGCCTGTTCAGTTGGCACTTCCCTTCAGGTACTGCACATTAAACTGCATCTACTCACTTTGGACTTCCATCTTTCCTTGGCCAAGCAGAATCTTTCTGTGCTGGTGCTGCATAGACCTGTATTAAGCAGTGCTACCCAGCATGGGAGCACTGACGTCTCACACAGCTCAGTGGATAGTTCATCTTTGTAGTTTAGACAGGACTGAATTAGATTTTGCTGATGAATTTCTTAACTTGGCTGAAACTCTACTCAGTAACTGATCAGGGATGTGGCTGAAACAGAATAACACTGCAAAACTACATTAAGTTTGACTGGGTTTGAAGATACATTTTTTTGAAATAGTTTTCCTTCTCAATGGTTAGGTTTTTCAACACATTCAACAATTGCTGTGCCATTCTTTTTACTTTAGAACTGATCATATTTCAAGAGGCTTTTACTTTGGTAACCTGAAACGCAGAGAGAATACTTGGGTTTACTTCTGACTCATTTGGCTCTTAGGCCACAGTAAGTGTTCATACATCACTTAAGCTTGTAATATCCCTAGGATCAGTAGTTAATCAGCTCTGTCCGTTTGTGAGGGGATGTTGACAATATGTATCCTTCCAAGAGCACATGTGACGTTGGCAAATCAAAGGATTATTTGGAAGGTACCAGTGTTACTCAACTGTCAGTAGGAACAACTAAAATCAGAAACATGAGTTGGCTGATGTTGTTGAGATGAATGGGGCCTGCCTCCTGGGTGTTGAAGTAAGCACAAATCTTTCCAAATACGGGATGTGGAACTGTGAAAACTTTTGGGAAAAGATCTCAAGCATCTAGTGTGTTTATGGCTATGAATCAATAATGGCTCAAAATTTTATAGCAGAACTAGATTAATGAACCTACAGTGTTAGTGAATAATTTCTTTTTTAATTTGGCTAAAGGCCAGAGTTTCCCAAGTCACTTCTCACTCTTGCACCCAGAGTTTTTAAGAGGAATTTACAGCATTTTTTTGAAGTTGATTTGGCTTCCAAATGTCAGTGGGAAATCCTCAAGAATTTGCACGGGGTTGGAGTTTGCTCACAGTGTAACCCTTAAGCTGTCAGATTTGCAGTTGCCCTTGTAACACTTCTACTGCATAACAAATGACTGAGCTGCAGTAAGGGAGGACACAGTCCTTATCAGTGGAAGGTTTTCCCAGATACGATAACAGAAGTTCATAATACAATAGGCAAGAGGCAGCTGTGTTGTTTAGGGTGGGAGAACGTGGACCGAGAACTTTGGCAGAGGCTAGCCTTCCCTTCTTCATTTTACTGATCTACTGCAAAATTTACTTGAAACTTTTCATTAACCAGTGTGACTGATAGCTGTGGTAGCTATGTGTGTAGCCTCATCCCTTGTGGGTGAGTGGCCCGCTTAGGGCATGTGGAAGAACTTGAGAACAGGGAATATGTAACCTTTGGCTTTCCACACCACGGTTTTATGTGCAGGAGGGATTTTAAAAAGTTCCTTACCTGCCTGGCTTAGCTCCTTATGTCCTTAGAGCTGTTACCCATTAGCTTTGCCTCCAACACTTACAGTGCTTATAATTACAGCTCCTCTATTTATCAGAGTGAGAACTGTGTTACCTGTAGGTAGTCTTGTAGCAGATCTCTTGTACAGTGTGTTTGTTACATGAGTGAGACCAGAACATTCCTCTTCACCCATTTCTGGGGATGTAGATGTACTAGAGAAGTATCTGACATTCTCTGTTATGCCACAAATTTCATGGGGGGACCTTGGACAAATTCCTGAGTCTCTTTGAAGGAGATCCACAGTGCTGCTTTGGTGCCTCTGAATGTGGCTTTGATACCTCAATGTGCTGTCCTTAGCCAGGGTAGGATGACTCTGAATGCCAGAGACTAATCTTGTCGTCTTTCTCAGTCCTGGAGGGGGTGAGGCCTCTCTGGAGGGTAAGCAAGAAACTCTACAGGCTGAATGGCAAGCTGCCTGCAGCTTGCTGGTAGGAAATACATGTATGTAGGAAACTTGGAAAGTTGTAGACAAGGAAATTGCATGTATTTTTGTGGTTTTGAAACTCAGCTGTATGGCTGCTATAGGCAGGACCAATTGTGTGTATTTTCTGATTGGCAGTAATTAAAAAAGTCAGCCAAACCAAACCCTTCAAAATTAAGTACATAAAATTGCTGTGTCTAGTCAAACCCGTGACTGTATAAATTTGCTGCTTCTCTGGAGAGTGGCCTGGAGGGAGTGTAAGGGGCAGTTATTAATACTCTTCCCTGCAAACACTACCTGTGAGTAACAGTTAATTCCCATTTAGAAGCTCTCTCCCCTGGAAATGTCCAGTTCAGACATTGCTTCTATGTTTAAAAGGGAAAAGAAAGGGTTGATCATACTGAGACAACCACTACTAATCCAGCCTCATGTGGTTGGCTGCCAGGATCCCTCACTTTAGTCACTTGTTTTTGTTTGAAATGAAATGCAGACCACTTGGGGGAGCGTGTCTGAGATGTTAAGGCAGTGACCCCAAACTACACATTTCTGTTATTCTGACACCGTAATGTCAGATTCAGTGGGAGATTTCCAAATGCACAAAGAATTTGGACATTCAGACTGGGATTTCAGTTTTGATGTGGTTGGTCTCTTGTTAACTTTTAGGTCAAGGCACACGAATATGAAGAGATCAGAACAATGAAATGAAGTTGTGTGGAAAGCCAGACACTATTTGCTTTTTAAACAAGTCCCCCTGCTCCCCATGCTTCATTGTTTAACAGGGGAGCCCAGAGTTCTCATGAGCCCCATGAGATACATGGCAGGAAGGAAAGAGAGATCTGTGCTGTGAAGCATCAGATTCCATCTGTGAAGTGTCTTTGAGGTACTTTGAAGATGGAAGTGCAGAAAACTCCCACTCGTTCTTTAGTAATAGAAGCTAATTTGGGACACTAGTGCTGTTAATTAATAGTCTGCTCTGGTATTGGCTATTCTGTGCTTTCCTTGTGGAGTCTTGCAGAGGGTGTTCCTGACTGCGAAGTAATAAAGAACAATGTCCTTGTCCCAACCAGGAGGCATGGATGAAGGACAGAGAAAAAGAACATCTGGAGCCTTGGTGGTTCTGGTAAAAGGGACCCATGCAGTGCAAACTGTCCTGCCTTGGCAGAGGAGGTCTGTGAGGAGGGGCTTTCTGGTGGCTGAACCATCTCTTTTCTTGCTTGTAGGTCAGGAAGGGCAGCTGGCAGGACCAAAATCTATTCATCTTTCACCCAGAAAAGTAAATCCTTGAATATTAAGGGTCGATTAGGCATATTGGGGCCATGAAACTGAAAATAGTTGGCAGTAGGTAAGAGGGTGTTTGTCCACACTGTGTGATTTACGTAGAGATGAGTTGGATGCTCACTAGAAACTGTATTGTCAAAGCAGGATGGTTTGGGTCCTGAAGGGCAGAGCTGCGCTAGCATGGTCCTGTGTGTGGTGGTGTCTTTGTGATGACCTCCCATGTACCTTTACCTCTTTGGAGCGATTGTGCAGGTGCAGCTGGTCTGAACACATTTGAGAGCTTGAAGATTTTTGGTAGGTCTGTGCATTGTGCTTTCACAGTGGAGTTTCTCTCTTGCTCTGGCCCATGTCACCAGACAGGGTCAATGGCCAAGCCCATTTTTAATTTGCCCAGTGATTTTTTTAGTGTGAGAGGATGGTGAAGAAGCTAAATTACATTGCTGCACAGCAGGGGCTGACATGGGAACATCTGGAGACACCTTTTACTCCAAGGAGATCTGCTGGGGGCCATCCTCAGCTGCTTTATCCTCTCTCTTATGCCATGGCCCTCTCACCTGTCAGGCTACTGTATACATTTGCAGTTCCCTGCCATGGGGACAACTCATGAGATCTTGCCTCTGGGGAAATAAGGAAGCTGATAAACAGATACAGAAACATTGTGTTTATTCAGATGAAGGCATAAATGCTGGCACAGAGGACAAAGGAGAAACAGGAGTGCTAAGTGTTCTGCATTGCCTAATGCTAAGTGTCTCCTGATATGTGAATCTGGTAAGAAACCTAGTCACTCCTAGCCAAGCTTACAATGTGCAACTTGTGCCTGCAAAAATACATGGAGGTGTGTTTATATTTGAAGGAAACTGCTCAGCTGAAGAGGAGGAGGTTGGAGTAGCTTGCTTATAAAGCTTTTTGCAGCCTCTCATTCCTGAATCAGTATTCCTGATGTCACTTGTTTTCAGCAATAAACCGCTAAAGGTCTGTAGGGAAGAATGTTTAATGGTTGGTCTAAAATGATTGCTTATTACCAGAAAACTAGATTACACTTTACAGCAGATTACCTGCAATATTCTCATTTTGGTAAACTGATAGAAAAGTAAACCCACAGTTTATTTGGAAGGAAAACAGAAAGCCCTGGAGCAAAGCTTATTTAGAAGGAAAATAAAAAGTCCTGGAGAGGCATGTAGCCTTTGTGTTTCTGCTCCCAGATATTTATCAAAGACATTGCAGGCTAGCTTCTGTCTTCATATATACACATACTGAATTCAGCCGGAAACTACACTTCAGAGGGCAATGTTTTAGCGTGTGACTTGTTTCCCCAAGAGGAGCTGTGCTTAGAAGGTGCTCTGGGTCCGAGTCATGCCTCTCCTTAGAAAGATTAGCTAATTTGGGGAGGGAGCTTAGGCACAGCTGGTGGCCTGGGTCTCTTCCAACACTCTCTGGGACAACCAGTTGTTGGTGATGAGAATCACTAGTGCTGCTGATGTGGTATTTCCTTTTGTCCTTTAAGGGTGACACAGGACGCCTTGGCTGCCACTGTCTCCCTCTGTCACTCCAGCAGCATGTACAAAAGGGAGCAGATTCCTTGCATGCTAACCACAGGATTCCCTGAACCCTCCTTCCCCCTTTTCTATTTGCACGTACCAAGAAGGTTTCCGTGACAGAAAGCAAAGGGGAGCTGACCTTTTCGGTGATGGGAAGATGAGATAAAGTTTCCAGTAGCTGCGTGACTCTCAAAGCATGGGCCGTTGATCACAAAATGAGGAGGCTGGAAGGTGTGTGTGTTACTGTTTCTGAAGAGGGTTTTATTTTCCCCAAGTATTCTGGATTAACTGTGGCAGAGTAAAATACAAAGTAGAAAATACTCCAGCTGCTCTAGGTTTCCTGGTTATCCAAGGACAATGGCTTCTGCCATGCCCAGTCACGGGATATTGCATAGTCCTACTGATGTAACAGCTCTAAGTGGCCTTAACAGGAATGAGAAAGGGCCCTTTCTCATGACCCCGAATGTCTGTAAGATAGTGAAGGTCAAGGGGAAAGAGGGAGGAAACTGATAGAAAGTAAGAGTAATGATCATCAGTACCACCGGGAAGGGAACCCACTGTTCATCATATTGCATGTTAGAAGATTTCCACCGCTTAGACGGTTTGAACAAGGAAAGTTCAGAAATGTCAGTGAATTAAAGAGCAGTTTGGGCTATGCTTTGTCAAACTATATTAATGACTTTGCAGAGGATGGTAAGCAGTGAGCTCAGGGTCCAGAAGAGCTTACAGTGCCAAAGTTGCTCTTGAAAATCAGAGAACCAGTGCAGCTTCGTTCATTAATCTAGCCCAGGCTGAAACAGAGCTCTCTGGCCAGCAGCTCCCCCAGCTGATTATTTGAAGCAGAAGTACTGCTTGAAGCAGAGGTGATAGGTAATCTCTAAATTGCCATGTATTTGAAATCTTTGGCTTGACTGAAATAGCTCATCAAAGCAGTGTGATTATGTACTGCAGAAGGGACGTTGGAAGCAGAGGTGGCCGGTGCAGCCCATCTGTCTCCCTGATGAGGCAGGACTGCTCCCTGGGGTATAAGCCTCTTCCTAATGCTTTGTTTACTCTAAATTTAAACTTTCCAAGTCATGGGGTTTCCAACATTGCCACCAAGACCCTGCTTGATGGTGTAATGGTTTGCTTTGTGTTTTAAGCTTTCCCTTTCTTTAAGACCATGACTTTTGGTTATGCACCCTTGTGTATTTCTGCGGCTTAGACCTCCTTTCCATTTGAAGTTGACCCTGCATACAGATTAAGTTTTGTACTGTTAGGAAATGTAGGTAATGTTAATTAGGTGATATTCGTAATGCAGCTTTTATCAGGTCCTTCTGTTTGCTGAGCATGTTCCTGCTCTTTGTGAGCTGCTGTCTCTGGGCTCTTTCAAGGCTCTGCCAGAGGAGCTCTGCTGAAACTTGCTGTCATGTTTTAACATCCCAGCCCACTGCTGCCTGCCCTACTGCCCTGCTGGCATTTACTACTCCTATAGCAGAGCTGGTGAAAGGGGGTGTGTGCCCAGTTTTTAGTTCTTTACTTCAGTCTGGTGTGTTAATGTGAGTAACCAAACATGTGGGCATAGTTCCCTCCTCCTGACTCTGCTATGAGCTTTGCGAAGTCCATGGGAGAGTGATAAGAGAGATCTAGTAGAGTACTAAAACCTGCCATAGATCAGCAGTCAGGCTTTTGATCTCTTCTTCATGTGATGTGCAGATTGAATGCAGTAATTTGGGCAAAGCTGAATTATTTTCTAGTGAAGGAGGCTGGGAAGGTCGAGCGATGAAGCTGTAGGCAGGTAACCTGTATCTCATCAACATGGATTTCATTTCCTTGTGTAGTCTGTCCTTTCCTGTTGCTGATCCTTGGAAAACCTTGCTTCACGGACTTCAGCGCTTTGTGTGAATGGATAGACACGAATGTGCAATCTTCACACAATCAGAAAAAGGACCTGTCAATAAGTTTGCAACCTGAAAGTACTAAGTTCACAGCATGTTTTAAAGTAATATCAACATTCAGGGGTATATAATAAAAAGTATAAAGATTCAAATGAAATGTGACATGAAGCCATTATGAATGCATTGTGCTGTGTGGCTTTCTAGGGAGAATTCATGTTGCCTTGTTTGTTGTGTTTACTACTTATTGCAAAACTCATGGAGGTGCACCAATAGAAGTGGTGGTGTAACTCCACCATAATGGCTATACCTGGACTGAATTTGACCTAAAAATGTTTAATCATATTTTTTAAAGTTACAGGTATCTTCTTGTGTAAAATTTGTAGTACAAATCTCTGCTCATCTTCATTTGACTGCACACAGCTCTGATCCATTCACGCAGTTTGTTCTCTGAGTTATTCTCCTCAGCAATATACAATTTGGGCAATTATTTAGTGGGGTTTCTCTGTGTAATTTCATGCCTGACTGACATGCCCTGCAGTCATCCTTATGTTCCTTTGATGATGGAGGCTGTACAGAGAGCAGCCCTGTGGCAAAATCCTAGTTCCCATTGAGTTTTACCACTGGCTTCTATGGGTCCAAAGTTTCACCCTAAGTGTGTTGAATCTATGAGCAAGGGACTAAGAACTGAGATAAGTTTAATTGCCTTGGGTGTTAAGCTCAGTTGTGGTTTATTTTAAGTGTGCAGGGGAAGTGCTGCTTAAAGAGTGATTTGAAGAGACAGAATAAAAATGAGTGCACCCTTGGGAATGGCTGAGGACAGCCTTCTTGCAGAGCTCACATGTAGTTCCAGATTTAAAATGCTGTTATCTAATAAGCACAAGCAATTACTTAGCTAATGAGCACAACAAAATGAGCACAAGAAATGTGTTTCATCTGCAATGCCCACTAGAAAGACATGGTTTTGAGCTTGAGGCTGCCCTTGCTTTAAGACCTGGGTCACTGCAGTGAGATTAATCCAGGGCATAACTCACAGGGGTTAGATTAGTGTTTGTTTTACTTGAATTCACATTTCTTGCTCTCTTATCTCCTCTGAATCTTGCAGCTTCTTAGCTCAGTCATGAACCAGGGAATGGAATGGATTTAAACAGCCGCAACTTTCCTCCTGAGCATTGGCTGTCAGCCCTCAGGCTTGATTTACCACTGGAACGCAATTATAAAATGGCACAATGCAATTAATGTGTCTTCCCTCCCCTTTCATGCCAGACAGGAATTTCTCCTCCACCTTCTTCAGCTGGAGTGATTTTTATAATATAATCTATTCCAATGCGACTTTATTTTGCATTAGTCAGGGGTCTACCAAAGGGCAGTGACATTAACAGTTGATTATATATCCTGCTTAGGGATGACTCTGCATGTCTGCTACTATTTCTGTGCAGGTTCACCTTGTTTGTGGGCCTCTTTTTGTTTGGTTTTCTGGTAGTGTTTCCCCACCTTTACATCTGACAGTGACAATCGGAAAAAACAAGGCAAACGTAGAATGAATTGTCTAAATTTTTCCAGCCATTAAGCAAAAGCCATGTGAGCTCAGGACATTCGCTCACTACCAAGTAAACACACAGCCTTCCTGGTGTCAGTCTAGTTGATCATCTGCAAATACGTCAGAAATGACACCTGACAACTGCCAGAGCCCTGATACTGCCTAGAAGTATGATTTTTGAGAGTAAGACCAGAAAGCCAAGGTCTTGATTTGTAAGAGCCCCTGTAAACACCAGATGTACTGGACCCGCAGTAGCTGTAGTGGATCATCTTGCCACACATGTTCTGTAGAGTCGCTGTGTTGCACAGTGTTCAGTATGTGCTATATACCAGCATCTTCCTAGTGGAAGCAGTGGTGAAGAAGATTTCTGTGTATGTAAGGATAATTAAAAATTCTATGTGCAAGTTTTTAAGTTAACCTTAGGGCTGGTGTAACATCTTTGTTCTTTATTTTTAATCAAGAATGTGGCACAGTCAGCCATTGCTAATTTTCTTTGCATTTCTCCTGGTGTATTTCAATGAGCATCAAACGTACTTTTTTATTTTACTCTTTACGGATATATTTCATTATGCCCAAGACTTTACTCAAACAGTCTGCAGGAAGTCGGAAATCTTACTGTTTTTTTTTATATTTTCAGGAAAATTGATGCCCTTTGGGGGTAGGCACATTAGAATTATGTGAATAAAAAGGAAATATTGATTTCTCTCCCCCCATGAAATAGCTTCTCAGTGTCATGGCTATTAACAAATTACATTGAAACTAGCTAAACACTAAAACCAGTTAGTAAAAGGTATATTCAACCTCAAGAACACTTCCCTTTTTCTGTGGCATGGTACGTCTCACCATGGCATAGATGACTTTTGCCCACTAATTTAGGTACAAGCTTCTTCCTAGAGCTCTGCGTTCCTTTGTATACTGTAGGAAGTAAACTCAGGAGGTTTTACTTACGTGGGATACATGGAGTAAGCAACAGCTGCCAAAAGGTAGAGCAGAGCAAGACAAAGTGGCAGTATGTGAAGGCGGCCCGTGTTCATCGTTCTCTGAGGTTGGTAAGTAATGGCGTTTGCTCCTGGTGCTGAGCCTAAGGACAGATGAACAAGTGCTGCTTAGGCATCGAAGCTGAGGTTTTCCAAGAGGCTTCTTGTTGGCCTAGCTCAGTCTCTGCTGAAAGCCAGGGCGGGTTTCCCACTGATTTTAATAGCACTAATTATGCAGTGCTGAAGGCTTTTGAAAATCCCACCCATCTGCTATGAACAGGTTTGTTGACCAAAAACCTGAGTGTGCTGCTTTTGAGGGGAGAAAGCTTCCCTTGTGGGAAAGAAAACATGCAGGGTGCTGCTTCTTTCCCTTTGCTCCATATTCTTAGTGCTGCTGGGGTGTAAACATAGCGGTGGCCATCCAATACCAGCAAATCCTTTCAGATCTGCAGTGATTTGGAGAGGATTTCTCTCCATATGTGAAGAACTCAAGAGTTGTTCCAGTTATTCTTTGCCTTTTGAGATCAAAAGAGGTATCTGCATTGAGGCATCGCTTAAATTCCTTTGCAACTCATTGGATTTTGCATTAAATTAAATTTCACATGCTGAGTGAGCAGTCAACCCTTATGGGCCTAAAGGAAAGAATATGCTCTTCCTATGCATTTTAATGTGGTGGTCAAGTTAGGGCTAATGCTCCCAGCCACCTCCTTCAGTGTTCACCTTTCAGCCTTTCCATCCTAAGCCCTGTATTTTGAAATGAAATGCCTGCATTTTATTACTTTGTAAGTGGAAAACAGCAGCATATGTTCTCTGCTTGCTAGAAAAGGCCCGAATTGTCTTGGTTTGAACTTTAAAATAAAGGTCAGACTTGAGGCAGGCACAAATTATTGCATGTGTCAGCCCAAAAGGTGAAAGCTTTAGGAAGTTATGCGCAACTGCAAATGAGGCAGTTTCAAATTGCACTTGAAACTGGAACAGCTGTTGTTCCTGTTGTTTGGAGGGTGACATTCAGAGTTATAATACTGAAGATTATATATGTATTATGTTCAGGGAGAACTCAAAAATAGAAAGTAGTCACTGAGGCGGAGAGAAAATTGGTTTGGGTGGTGCAGGGTAGGGAAGGAACAACCTTTATGTTAATGGAACAGGGGTAAGATTGTGAGAAAGTCCAAACATCGAGGTGGGTGTAAGAAACGGGAACAGGGAGAAGACAAGAGACCTGGGGAGCCTAGGAGAATTTCTGAGAAAGGATTTTTTTTTTTTCTAGCACCTCCTTGCAAATGAAAATTAATTGTTTTGAGACTGTAATTCACCGCTCTGTATTGCAGGGACTTAACGAGGCTGGTGGATTACCTCGCTCTGTGGTCTCAAAATGCTCTGACAGGTTCATGTGTGTCAGGCAAACATTATGGTAATTTTAGTGCTTTAGGGGCTCTACAGGAGTACATAAATACCACCTAAGCCATCCAGCTGAATTTAAAACTTAATTACTGCCCCACTTAATAATTTTCTCTCCCCCAACTACTGCTTTAGAGGATCATAGGGTTAAAAGAAATCATTAATCTTCCTTAATGAAGCTGTTTTCTAGCAGGAGACAGAATGTCTTGCCCCTGTGGATTCTGAGATGGAGTTTTTATGAGTGTTATGAATGGGGAAGTGGGGAGTGAGTGCCAGAGGAAAAGCAGAGCAGAAAAGGGGATAGAACCCAAAATGCCAGTGGTGGGAGGGACCCTCCAACTTGCAGGTCCTCGCTGAGTTTAGCTGAAAGGAACGCAATCGTCAAGGGGGAAGAGGGGTAAGCCCTATTAAAAACTAAGTTGGCTGTATAACTGTGTTCCCACCACAGCTACTAATTACTGGAATACCAGTAATTGCCAAAACTTTTATATGACCAAGACAAGAGCTCTCTTGAAAGCTGTGGCTGAAATTGTCCATCTCCAGAGAAATCTAAAGCAGAACATTGATGGCAGTGTTTGGGTCTCTGCTTTTTATTGTCGAGGCTGATCCATGTCCTTAAAGCTGCTTTTTTTGGGACAGTACTGCCTCATACTGAGATTAAATTGCAAGCAAATGGTTCAAAATTATCTGTGACTTTCCCAGTGCAAATCTCTCCTTTTGCATGCGTGAAAGGGAAAGAAAGCATGCTCCTCAAAACAGTGCAAGGTTTAGTCCTCTCCTAGGCCAGGGCTCCTGTGGTACCCTGTGCTGAGCACCATTGCCCGCCTTGTGCCGGGGCTGGTTGAGGAGGCAAGGATGGCCTTGCTGGTCTCCATTTGATGGTTCCTTTGGTGGAGATACTGAAGTACTTTTGTTTCTCTGTTTCTTGTGTGCATCCCCGGCTGCAGAAGATGCTGGACGAGTGCCAGGACAGGCGGAGCTGCCAGTTTCTTGTCAATAGCCGGCTGTTTGGTGCAGATCCATGTCCTGGAACCGGCAAGTACCTCATCGTGTGGTACAAGTGCAGGCCAAGTAAGTATCTCACTATTGAATCTGTTTGCTCTGGCGAGACCAAAGCATTTCATACTTAATACTTGCCAGAGAGGCCTCTTAGGACTTTTTGTTCCCTTCTGCCCTTATTTTTGGTGTAACATAACCCCTGGGTGCGGAGCATTTCCCCTCCTCCCCTTGCTTGCTGGGATGCTGCTGCTCTGGCTCCTACCTCCTTGCCGGCAGCCCGAGTTGCAGATTGTTTTTGCAGGTGCCAGCAAAAGCCTTTGCCAATGCTTGAGCTCACACTGTTGGCAGTGGGTGGGCTGCTCCCGCTCCCATCTGTAGCTGTGCTTCTGTCCCGGTGGGCTAGTGGGACTTGCCCCCTCTCCGCCTGCCCCTTCAGAAGGAGCGGTAGCATTCTGCATGGGCAGACTTCAGACCCAGCTGCTAAGGCAGGCACTGAAGATGGTAGTGCAACAGGGAGCTCACTTGCCCACACCATGCCATAAGCCAGCTTTTAATTGCTCCCAGATCAGCCTGGGAAATGTTAACCTGTGTTTTGTGTGATCTCATTAGCTGTGTTTAAATTAAATGGAGCTGGCGCCTGGATACTGGGAGTGCAATCATGCATGCTGTGGAGGAGTTAGCCTGGTGCAGCTTTGGTCCAAGACAACCAACACCCTCTTGGCCAGTTCCTGGGGGAGTTAGCACAGCCTGGGCACTGTTCTCCATCACTGCTTTGGAAGCAGACACATTAGTTTGGAGATGGCTAAGGTTTGATGGTGGCCAAAGTATGCCAGCTGATTTTAGCTGGAGAGCAGGACCTGACTCTCTTTGAATGAATAGTCTGGAGATGTCATTTTAGACCAGCCTAATCCCAAGATTTTTAGATGATATAACTAACATGGTTCCAGCATCACACCAGCAAATTTTTTTGGGAATAAATAATACAAAAAATATTTGTACAGGGAAGAAAAACATATATGATTTCAGCAAAGATTTGAAACAAAAGAAGAAATATTCACTCTGTCAGCAGCACAGAAGAAGACTTTTTGCCCCTGCACGCAGAGACCTGTGCTAATGAAGTGATCTGGCAAGATCTGTGAGGAATTCAAATGAAAAGTAGGTAATGAAGCACCTGCATTTGTTGTGGGGTTTTCGCGAGTGATTGTAACATCCCTTGTTGGGTGAGAAATGCATCTCTCCGAGAGGGGTGATCAGCAGGGTGTTCTGACAAGTCCTTCTGAACCTGCAGGTTTTGTATCAAAGCTCAGTTGAAAAAACTACTGAGGCCTGTGCTGAACTTCTGAAGGTACTTCAGGATCCCATCTGTGCATAAATATTTATGGCTTGGCATTCCTTGCTAATTACAAATATGCTAGAAAAGAAGGAGTTTAAGTGTGTGCTGTGTAGGTGATTTTCCTGAAAGAGAGCAGGGGAAGCTGCTTGAAAACATTTCCTCAAGACATTTTTCAGGCAGCTCCAATTTTGCAGGGTGAAACAGGGTAACCTGACACAAATTATTGTTTCTTAGTCACTGGGCAAACTTTTAATCAGAACCCACTGGATTAATGACAAGGTTTGAAATATGTGAGGATTAGCTTTGCACAGAGATACCGAGGCACAGTCAGCCTTTCCTTGATCATTCAAAATGTTAATTTTGAGTCTCGCTAACAGGATCTAGTGCTTGTGTGAGTTCGATAAGCCTTTCCACCTTTCTGGAGGGAGAAGGTTAATGACTTAAGAAAGATGGATCCATAGAATGCAAAATACAGGACCATGAGAAATTTTGGTGGACTTTTTGGGTTACTGAGTATTTACTGTTGTTTATGAGCTGTAAATGAATACATGTTTAAGAGCTGATCTCAAAAGCTGTGGTCCTATGAAGTGTTGACCAGCTCCAGAAAGTCTGAGCCCACATAACTGTAACTGAAGAGCTCTGGAGAGTCCTTGTTGAGAGCTCACTGCCTGGCACATGGTTTGATCCATAACTTTTATCAAAGGACAAATGCAATTTTTTGGGTTCTGTTCCTGAATCTGTCATTCTTAAAAGTAGACATGACAGAAGTACTTTAATAAGAAGCTATCCTCCAGAGACACATTTCTTTCCTTTACTTGTTGAGGAAGCCTAATGTGACCATGACACTGAAGCAGATACCTTGGTTAAGTGCCTGCCTAGGTAGAACGAATGTGAGTGGTATATTGACCTGTATACAGGTACGAGAGGCACTTTGGACAGGACATCTTTAACATAAAATAAGGATGCCCAAGCCTTCCCACTCCGAGTCATGTTGGAGCCTCAAAAGGCCCCTGAATAGAGGCAGTTATCTAAAAAGAGACTTCCTTGAAAGAAAGCAAAACTGAAGTTAGTGGCATTTGCTTGTACCTTTGCTGAAGAAAAACTAGATGGTGCAGTCATCCCCTCCAGCCACTGTCAGTGCAGTTATGCCTCTCTGACATTACGTTGTGTTTGAAATCTAGTGGTTTCGATGCTTGCTGGCTGTATATGGTTCACTCACAAGGCAAGGCGCTATTTTGGTCTCTCATGGGCAGAATTTCAAGGAGATGGAGGACAGTAAATCATGCTGAAACTCAAATCCCCAGATTTTTCAAATGGTGGGGCTTCAGGGAGCAGGGCAATGGTAGGGATCTCTACTGCACTAATCACTCTGAGACTGCTCTTGCTGGAAGCAGGGAAGACTCACGCAAAGGTGTTGTGGTTCACCTCCTCTAGAAATTCAAGAAATAGTTCAGAGAAGTGCGCACTTAACTAGAAGCCATGAGAAATTCAATGGCTTGTGTGTTTTTGGGGAAGTTGTGTGCTAATCGGGGTTCCCTCTGATCCAATGGGTGGATCTGGGGTCTAATGGACATTCAGCTTGCATGTACTCAGATATGTGCATGGGACTGCTTTTAAATGTCAGGTGTTTGGCAGTTCTGGGTATTCTCTGTGCTTGTAAATAAATAAATACACTATGTGTGTGTGCACTTTTAATTTTAAGGTATAGGGTATTTAAGGAGGTCAGAAATAATCAATAAAATGTTCTGTTCTGCCTCAGTTTGGGGAAAGTGAGACTTATTTGTTGCTGCTATGTGATTTGAGGGTCAAGGTTCATCAAAGTGTAGAGAGGCTTAGTTTTTATTGTATTTTCCCATAGCATGTGAGCCTTAGATTGTAATACGCACCAGCCTTTGAAAAGATGTTTGAAAGCACAGTACAGGTCTCAGCAGAGCACAGCTATGACTGGTGCTTCTAAACCTGGAGGTGCCTCTGCAATCATCCTGCTATTGGCAGCTGCAACAGAGTCCCCAGAAGGTCCCTGCAGGTCAAGGTTGGCACATGTTGCCATAGCAGTGAAACCTGAAGTTGCTCACTGCTAGTGAAGGTGTAGTCTGGCATCCAGCACTGGCCGGGGGTGGTTTCCAGTGCAAAGTCTGGGTATGGACACTCTGGTTTAGAGGATAAAGAAGTGGACCAGAGTGGGTTGTCCCATGCCAGCTGACCTCAGCGCCAGAGAACTGGCACATTTAATTTATTATCAGGTCCAATGTAGCCTGAGATCCACACCCAAAGCACACTGAAGGCTAGGATCAAGCCCTGAATACACAGAGGATTTCAGTCTCCAGGTTACCTTTCAGGATCATTAAAAAATTGCCCACAAATCCAATTATTTCTCAGGTAACATGCTGATTTGATTTAGGCCCATTAAGTATAATTACCGGGTAGGCTGCAGAAACGTATAATTAGAGAGAACTGACATACTGTTTAATTGGTCTAACATGAATTTCCTCTAACTGAAATCTAGATTCACCACTGTTATTCAAACAATTTAGTGTTTGTTCATCCCCTTCACGTCAGAGACAGAGAACCGTGTAAGATCGTGTGTTATTGTAAGCTAGGAAATATTTGCTTTGTGTGCCAGACTTTCCAGAGGGGCTGCGTGGTCTAATCCTGGCTGGGAACAGGATCTGTGGGGCTGCCCAAGTCATGTTGAAGAAATAATTTCTCTTCTTTGCACTCCAGCAATACCATTGCAGCTGATTTTACCAGGGCTGGTTTGGCTCTGGGCTATGGCACAAACAGGGATCGATCTGCCCCTGCACAGCATCTGTTTGCTTACAGTGGCTTTTTGGTTGTTTAGTTATTTATTTGGCTTTATGATTTCAAAAGTGCTAATGCTCCTGAAGAAAATAGGGACATAAGCTCTTGCTTTTCTCTGCAAAGGGATTACAGAGGATGAGATGTGTTGTCTGAGTGGCCATTCACTGGCAGTGCTGTCGAGATAGGAGAGGGCTCCTACTCTGCTTCTGAGGCTTCCCTCACGAGTCCCCCACGCAGCACCTTTCTCGTCTCTGCCACTGCCACGCTGTCCTTGATGTGCAGTCCCATTCTTGGCTCTGAGTTACCTAAGCTGCAGCCTCCTGTAATGCTGTCGTGATATTTTCCCTCTTTCCTATTGGGCAGTTGCTACTTAGCTTAGGACTTCGAGGTCTCTGGGAGAGATATCTCCATCCAGTGTGTTTTTTTTTTAATATTATTATTTTTATTTCGTATATAAAATACTGTGTGGAGTGGCTGGATGTGATAATTGGAGGCTGGTGGGTGTGAAGCCTCCCTGTATTAATCATCCCAGTGACGTAACAAAGTGTAAATCCAAACTTTGCTGCTCTACCTTCTATTCACAAATACAAACCTAAAGCCTTTGAAGTTTCAGTAAGCCTGGATTGTGACCTGGGCTCCAATTGCAGCTCAAATCCCCCTGTAACAATACAAAAACATATTTGGGAAAGGCATGTCAAGGCTCTGAGAAATGCATCTGGGAAGGAAACTTGCATTTGTTGGCAAAGGGTGAAATGCCAGAAGTTTGTGTGGGAGTAGTAGGAGGAAAGGGGGTGGGGGAGGTCACTTTGTTCTAGTTCAGAGCCTGTAGCTTTGATACATGGGAAAACGTTTGTGCTGAGAATTGACCTGGACACACGTTTTGAGATCAAGCAGTCATTCTCTCCACCATAGATTTAATTCTAATCTAAGCAGCCCAGTCAATGCTTGTGAAATGTCAAAGGTTTTTTTTCAAATATGGAAATGACCATCCTGATATCCTTGCCAAAATCTTACTCAGGTAACTTTATTTTTCTTAACAGCCTTAGGCAATTTTGATTTGAAAGCAACTGATTTTTAAAATCAGGTAGAAATAATTCCAGTTAGATCATCTTCTGATAAAAGTGTCATCTTCGTGTTTGTACTCTATCATACAACGAGGGAGCTGCCACACTGTGTCCTAGGAGTATCTACCTCTTGGTGAGGATGTGTGATTTTATTTTTGCCAGTGGTACTCCAAAACCTATACAAACAGCATAACACGATTACTTGTGGCAGAGCTTTTCCAGCTGTCAAAGAACTGTGAAGAGTCATCTTCTGTTGGTGGTTCCCAGGTGCTGGCGAATGTGAAGCTGCCTTATGACAGGTCTGCTCATCAGGTTTCAGCTGGATTGGCTGAAAAGGATGAAAAGGACATTTTGGAAGGACGACCAAGGCTTGCAGTGAATGCACCTTGTTCTGCTTTTCATTTCCCTACAGTCCATTCCTTCAATATTGAATCTAGTGTGGGGTTTGCTGTTGGCTTTGCTGGGCTGAGGATTACACCTTTTCTGTTAAATTCAGTGAACGTGGCATGAAAAGCCTGGTTGCATCGTGCACCCTCAAGGCTTTCACTGCCTAGGCAGAATCTGCAAAATGCTGTGAGCAAGAGCAGAGGGCTGGAGAAAGAACAGAGGTTTTGTAGAAATTTCAGATGAGAGCAGAGCAGGACCTAAATGTATTCCTGGACCCCTTAACACTGGTGATTGATTTTAGTGCTGGGATAGATTGGTAATTCAGTAGTTATCAACCCTTTCAGAAAAGCATTAATCTCCTTCATCAGACAGGTTTATTGGTGGCAGGAGAAGTTCACTGCATTGTTTGCTGCATTGCTGTTTGGTGGGCCAGGCTTTCCAAAGCAGCACGATGGAGTGAGGGCCATTTAATGGGCACATCCTTCTGGCACAGCCACCAAGGCAACAGAATAAGCCTTTTACCTCCTGCATTCATCAGCTTGCTCTTGCTTATCTGTCTTATTTCAAAACTGTTAAGGTGGTGCAGGGAGTGGAAATTTATAAGGGCAATAAAACCAGGCAGCAAACGCTGTGGTGATGAAAAGGTATAAATAAAGAAATGTTGTAAATAATAGAGGACAGATCCATCACCCTACACAATCAGGGTCAGAGAAGCTTTAATGCTAACGATTAATATTGTTCTAAGCTGTTGATGCACAGAGATTTTCAGATGTTGTCAAATAGCCCTATCTCTGTAGCACACTAATCACTTGACTGTCAGGAGTGGGATTAAGAGGAATGTGTGATTTCATTGTCAGCAAATGCAGAGATTATTGTCAGCCCCTGCCCCCATGGAGAAGGAAACTGCTGCTGACCTGGGAGAGTTAAAATAAATAAGTAATTACCAGTTTTCTTTCAAACCTCGTCAGTCAGCCCTGATTGATGTAATAATTAGGAGCCAGCGAAGACCAGGGTGCTTTCTACTGATGTAGTTGGAAAGATCCCCTTTGCTGGATCAGGTCTCTAGCATCCAGATGTGAACTGCTAAAAAAGAGTTTCTGAAATCTGCCTAAATTGTATAAACCATAGAGCTGTGATTACAGACCCCCTTTGTCCACTGGCATTTAAATTTTCTGGGGGGTCCTAGGAAAAAAACAAGGGTAAGAAAACCCTTATAAGCCATGACTTTTTAGTGAAGGACAAGGAAGGGATACGCCGCAGTCTCTGTGCTGGGACGGGTGGGTCAAGAGCATTGCCAGAAGGAAGTGGGAGCCTTTGCCCTCATGGACTTCAAGAGATCCAGCCCATCCTTAGGCACATGTGATACCTTTCCGTGCTGATGGTGGCAGCTGCATTGTGGATGGTGCTTCAGGTGTCATAACTGGCTTTGGCTGCTGCCAGAGACAAAGTGATCTGGGAGCCTTCTCCCTAGAAGAGCAAGGGGTTGTTCTCAGGGCAATTAACCAGAATAAACACAAGGAAACCAAGTTTTAAAAAATGAAACCCATAAATCTAAATCTCAACACGGTCCTACTGTGGTAGAGGTTTGCAAGCTCTGAACAATAGATTTTTAAAATTTTCTGGCATACTGATGGAGAACTGTGAGAAGAAGAGCATGTCCCGGAAACAATATGCTTATGAACCAAACTGAGATGCTGCAAAGGTTTACTTCTGTGAAAGTTTGGATCTGTTATATTGAGTCCAGAGTTTAAACCATGCATGTAGGCCTCACAGAACAGGGAGGTAAATTTACACAGCACTTCTGCAGGGGGTCCTGTATATGGACTTACTCAAGGCAGAAAATATAGATCAATTGCTCTCCTCACATAACTGTCTTTTGGCAAAGAGCAAAGAAGAGTAAAACTTCTTTGGGGTAGAGGTGTGGCAATGAACTCCTTCCCATACTGTGAATTTCTTCAATAGATTTTCAATAAGAGTCCTGCATTTTTAAAAGAGGTATCTCCTGCTATTTTCAGCCTTTCCTTGTACTAATGGTGCATCAAGCTCTTCGTGGTTACGTGCTTATTTTTCTGACTACTTAAAAGGCACTGGAGGCTGTCACCTAGTCATGACTCTGGGAACTGGGACTTCTAAAGCAACCGTGATGAATTTGGGAGATTTGGTAACTGTATTTATCTCAGCTGCACTTTTTCTTCTTGGGCAAAGCCATTGAAAGAATACTGTGTGTTTAATTATTTAAGACAGTAACGAACTATCTTTGAATCTTGTAAGCCTCACTTTCCTGTATTTTATGCTCTAGGCAACCCCATGGATTATGTGTAAAAATATCAATCAGGTATCCTTTTAATGTTCCTGTGTCAGAATTATTACTGCCAGTATTTTAACATTTGGAGAAGACTGTTTTAATGACATAGGACTAAATTATCCCTTTCAGCTATTTTAATAATAACTTTAAGGAGCAATACTCCAGGTTTACACTGTCACTTGAAGAGAAGAACAAAAGCGCTGTGAGCAGTGGTACAATGAAGTCTTTTTATATACAAGTAATTCAAGTGATTTTTTTCTGTAGTGCATCCCTCCCATCTTTTCATTGCAGTATCAAAGATTTTCACTGTGTTTCCTATGTTGCCTCCTATGGTGTAGCTAGTCCAGAATTATCCATGCTAACTGCCAGGTATTACATCCATGCTGGCTGGCTGGTGGGACAGTGAAACAACTACAACCAGCTTTGGCACTGATTTGGCTCCCTTCTGTAATTGGCTACCAGTTCTTAAAAAATGTATGGGGACTTAACTAGATTGGTCATCTCAATGTTTCTGACAAATTTCACTGAAATTTAGTCAGCAGGTCCTCAGGTCCTTGGAAGGAGGACTAATAAATGGTGAGGCAGAGGCTTAGGCAGCAGAACACCAGTAAATCACAGCTGCTTCAGAAAATCAGCCTAAATTAATTAATGGAAGAAGCAGGGTAAGAATTAAATTTGTCCTGGGCTCCCAAGTGTTTTGTTTAGCTCTCATCTCACAGTCTAGCATGTTTCATCCGGAAGAGCTTCAGGGGAACCTTAGTGCTCTCTACAACTACCTGAGAGGAGGCTGTAGGCAGGTGGGGTCGGTCTCTTCTCCCAGCTAACAAACAATAGGACAAGAGGAAACGGCCTCAGGTTATGCCAGGGGAGGTTTAGATTGGATATTAGGAAAAATGTCTTCACTGAAAGGGTGGTCAAGCATTGGAACAGGCTGCCCAGGGAGGTGGTGGGATCACCATCCCTGGAGGTGTTTAAAAAATGTGTAGCTGTGGCACTTAGGGACATAGTTTAGTGATGGACTTGGCAGTGCTGGGTTAAGGGTTGGACTTGATGATCTTAAAGGTCTGTTCCAACCTAAATGATTCTATGATTCTACATTTTGATATTGTTCCCTTTTTTCTCCTTTGATAACCGTATATCTCTGTCCAACAGGAAAGTGCAACTAGGTGCATGTGAACTCTATTTTGGAAATGAAATGTAGCAGTTAATTTGCAGCACTGCAAGCCTTTGCACAGCAGAATATAAAAAGGCAGCTATTTCAGACTAATGAAAGTGACAGTGGGGAAAGGAACCTTTTAAACATTGCAAATTGGATGGGTGCACCGGAGGTGTAATTTTAAAGGAATCTGACAAGGTCATTTGCAAAGAACAATCTTCTTACTTGTCGAAATGGTTTCAGACCTCCAAAACTTGGTGCTCTTGAGTTTTCAGGGTACTTCTGAAGTTGGCAAACTGCCTATTTCATGTAACTCTAGACCGTCATCTGAGCTGTATGTTTCAGAGTTTCAGATTAGCTTCTGCAGTGGTGGTGCACTCCATGCCATCAAGGGTAGCAAACTTCAGTTTTTAAAACTTAATTTACAGTATCTTCACAAAAATTTTCTCAAGGGAGAATTGAACTGAAATAATGTTAAAAGATACTTCTGTGCAAATGTATGAAATTGTGACAGTCTCACTTTTTTATGCTGCAAATTAAAAGCGGCAATCCTTTTTAGATCCTGTCTGTTGAAATGAGGGAATGACCAGGTAGCCCACAGCTTAAGTGCTTGTGGGGGAGTCAGAGGAAAGGCTGTACTGAAGGACTCTGGAGACCTTTTCTGTCCTGGAAAGGTTTCCCCTCCACATTCCTGCTTAAGGGAATACTGACTTGATTGAGATGGATTTATTCAAATCTTGAGATGAACGGAAAGTTCTCATTAGCAGCATGTTCACATGGATAAGGAGGAAGCTCTGGAACTCAGGATACGAGGTGCATGTTATAAGTGAAAGCAAATTGGAAGAAAACAAAAAACAAGGAGCCATAGCAATGTACACTGGTCTAAAGAGCAGGCATTTGCCACTGTGAGGAATTTCTGATCTATGTTGACCTCTTTGCATTTGGGCACTTGGAGGCCAGAATCTGTTTATATCTTCAAAAGTGTAAAAGAAGATGTAAAATTCAGGTAACAAATACTTGCTTGAAATGAAAAGTAAGTAATTGTATGAACACAGGAATAGGAGTATGGGGAAGAGGTTTGAACAGGAGCACTGACTGGAAAATACCCTTTTAGTACAATTAATTTCTTCACAGAAGACTGTAGGAGTGAATGAAAGCTGTCCAAGGCACCTTTGCTCTCTCTGCTTTGAGATGTACTTTTCTATTTTAATTTTGGGAGGATGGGCTTAAATTTACATGCACTCAAAAAAATTCCCTATATCTTACAGAAGGTCCTGGGAATTAGCTGATTATGGGGGAAAATAAAAATATATAAAATCAAGGGTCACAAGTTACAAGGAAGGGTACTGGATGGGTATCTCCAAGATGAGCTTTTTATGGGCAGTCCTGTTGCACAGGCACTCTTGCTTTAGGATGCTGCTTAGAGGTATCTGTCCTTGTGTTTAATAGGTTTCTTGTCTTGAAGACTCACCTTCGTGGTTCCCCCAGAAGAGATAGTAACAGGTACTCACTTACTCATCTCTCACGTGATTAACTGGATCACTGAAACAGATTGCCCAAGCAAGTTGTGGAATCTCAGTCCTTAGAGGTGTTGAAAACTTGTATCGACATGGCCTTCAGCAACCTGCTGCTCTAGTTGACCCTGGTATGAACACGGAGATTGGCCTAGACAGTCTCCAGAGGTCCCTTCTGTCCTTTGTGACTGTGAATTACGATCTAGAGTGGCTACATCCATAGTAAAGAGTTCATATGTGGTTATTTTTGCAATGTAAATATTCTGCCTAGACATCTGCTGAAATGAGAAAAATCTCACTGCATGTGAGACTGTGAGGTCACCATATTTATTATTTGGTGATGACTTCCAGTGTCCATAAAAGTTCATTGAATTTTAACTTGTGACTAAAATGTTGCGTATCCCACGTGTGCTGCCTGGCTCACTGTGCATCTCAGCTGTTCAGCATTGCAACCAGGCTGCATCTGATAGGTGCAGTAAGAGATGCAGGCGGGAAGAGTGACATGGACCGTCGGAGCTGTACCTGCATTAACACAGTTCAGAGTGGCTAAGTGAGAAAGGGAGCTGTCTCTTCACCCTTCTTCACAGGTGAACACTAACCACTACCCAATACTTCAACACATTCATACATCATTTAAAGGAAAATATATGTTGGTGGAATGGCTGGATATAATGAAGAGTTACAAATTTCAAGGCAAGAAATTTTCTTTGTTTTGGGTGGTATGCAGTGGAACAGCTAGCAAAGCTGGGATGAAGGTGAGCAAGGTAAAAACTGGGCTAAAGAGAAGCTATTGGCTAACATGGAGTGCAGTTTAATTCTGAAGTGGCATCTTGGGTGCAGTCTCACTAATTTAACAGTTACAAACTAGTGAGATAGACTTCTATGGGAAACAATCCTGACCTGATAAGAAAGTGGGCAAACCTATCTCCTACAAAATATCTTTCTTTGCTCAGATCCCTCATTCTAAGATTTAAATCCTTTAGGATTTTGTGAGGAAGACACATTTCTCTCTACATGTGTTTCCAGCTCTTTGGTCTAGGAAATAGGGTCAACTGTTATGCTCTGATTGTGTGAAGCACACATATTTTAATTAGCAAAAATTCATAATTTTTTCCGCAAGTTCTGCTGAAAAACACAATTTTAGGCAAGGTAGACCTCTGGCATTAATGCATTCCATCACTTTGTTAGACCCAAAATCTTTTTATAAGCTTTCTCTCTGAGGTCTTGCAGAGATTGAGCCAACTGACATTTAGTTTTGAGCTTCCTAATCATGATCATTCAAAAAATTGTTATGGACCATAGTGAAAAAAGACACTGGGTAAATGTGTTTACTACAGGTCAATACTTTAGTATTCCTGCACACATCCTTAATTACAAAGGGTCGTCTTGTTCACTTGACTGTTTAAGAGAGCCAATTTTTCCATTAGAAACATTTATAATTGTTTTCCTTTAATTGTTCTAGCTATGTTGTAATCATGTCATTTAATGACCTTTAAAAATGTGTCTAGAAAAGCCTGCAGCTGTTCCCTCCTTGGTTTCTCTCTACTGAGTTATATTTAAGCCAGTGTCTCTGAAAACAGTCAGTAATAAAAGGGATATTATCCTTAGCAAATATCTTAATCATGGTAAATCTCTGTTGCCCTACAAATGACTGCATGGGGGATTAGAGTTGAGTAAGCCATTTGCTGAATATCACTGCCACCTTTCCTAGGCCATTTAAGCATGTTTAATTTTTCAGGGTGAAACATGAAACCCACTAATACAAATGTTTGCATTTGGACTGAATTATATCCAGACTATAACAGTTATAGCAGGCTTAGGACCAGATTGTGACTGATCTGTAGGAGGCCAGTTCTTGGGAGAGTGAGAGAGAAAATGTAGATTCGTTCCCAGCCCCAGCTCTATGTCACTTGTGCTGCCTCAGTTCATTTCAATATTTATATAAGGCTATTATGGGTTGAAGTACCAGTAAATATATGGATAATACTTAGCTCTGTATTTTTTTTTTATATCAGTCACAGTCCTTACCGTCATACGATGCCTGGGAGCCATCAGTGCCTGGCTGTGGTTCATCCTGGCTAAGACAGAGGTGGCAATGCTACAAAGCAGAAAATACTTCCAGGGACTTGTCTCCTCTGTAACATCACTTTCTATCTGCTTGCTTATCCAGATTTCTATCAGGTTGCCCAGAAACACTGAGAGTATCTGTTCTCCAGCGATCAAGCTTAAAGGAACCTTTTGGGAGTCTGAAATACTACTGCATATTTCATGCTTTCTTTTCTCTTATTTTTTAATTCCTCCTAAGAAAGCGGTGTCTTCTATGTGTGCCAGCCCAGGGGACTGCAGCCCTAACCAGTTTGGACTCAGCCAGATCCTTGGGAACTGGCGGCTCCAATAGTTGTTTCCTAGAGCAGAATTTAGTGATGGTGAGGTCCATCTGTTTCAGGTGGTACAGCCCTCTTACTCAACACTGCAGTGTGCCACGAGCATATCGCCCATAAACTGTGCCAGTTCCCAAGGAGTGTGTGCTCAGATTCACCTCCCTGGTCTAATGTCTTGAGCCATCCATCAGGCAGCTTCCCCTATAAGCCCTGAACACAACTTCCCAACAAGGGTAAGAACTGTGGATGTGAGAGGCAGAGGTTTGTTGTTGACTGTCTTGTGACTGGTGGACTGATGTGCAGTGAAGAAGTGAATGTCTGTGCATCCCAGTGTCTTCTGGGCTAAATGCCATACTTGCTGTGTTTAAATCCCAGTTGCCAAATGACTAGCCCTGACTTTGAATGGTTGGCAGAATTTAATAAATATTCTAAGGACCTTAAATGGGTCCACAGGACATGTGATTAAGCAATCACTTATACTTGTTAATTGGGAGATGTAGCTAATAATAACCAAATTAGAAGAGGAAATTGAGTTAGTGCCTTGTAAGAAATAAGACCTTCACAGAGGACCCTGGCACTCGCTCATTAGAGGTTTCAAAATTGATCTTTTTCTGAAGTTAATCAACTATTTTGTATTTCAACCACTTCAGCCAGTCACAAGTACTCTTCTTTTCCATAATATTGGTTTAACGTTAACTATATATAGCTTGTTCTATTGCAGAGTTTTGTGCCTTTGTGCTTTTAGCTTGAATCCATGGGGTTTTTTTCCCTAAGGGAAAAAAAAAAGGTCTATCAAGTCTATAAAATTCTATTATACTCTGTTAAGTTTTACACTGTATAACCAGATTAAATCTTTGATCCCATTTCCCTCACAGGAGAACCAAAAATCCCATGGGAGACAATTATAGGTGAAGATAATAACCCTTAGTACCTTCAGTGTATTATTCACGTGCTTTCATGGTGATAGTGGATGAAATACGTCCATAAATAAAATGGTGATTGATTCTTCACAGCTGTATGAGGTTCCTCTTTCCCTACATAATTGGATGTTGAAAAGAGATCTGTTCCTGTTTCCTGTCACTGTTTTACGCACTCCACTGGTTGTGGGTTTATATCTACAGGTATTATTGAAGGTTGTGTGTTCTTCACACAGATTCTCCCATGAACGAGTTAGGTCTTAATTCTGTCTTCATCTACAGGGATAGATGAGAAAGTGTTTTCCCATTCAATAAATATTTTAGAGGTTTAAATGTTTCCCTGCATTGGGATAAAAACTAGGATTTTACAGAGATTTTTGGAAAAAGGCTGCAGAGTGAGAAGGAAGATTATATACTGGAATAGTGTCTGGGCTTAAGATTCTCACCCAGACTGAGGGTTTGGATCAGGGTTTTCACATTCCAGGTGGATGCTCTGATCACTAGGTAATAGGCTATTTTTAAGGGGGCTATTTTTCGGCTTTGAGTAGGAATTTACAAGCTGAGCATGAGAAGTCATTTGTTCTCAGATGTTTCTTTTAAATCAGGATGTGCTTGTCTTGGTATAGTATGTGTTTTCTCCATGCAGTTTCTTCTGAAAAAATCTCATCTAATGTAGAAATTAGACCTACTTTGAGAACAGGTTAAACCAGATGACGTCCTGAGGCATCTTCCAACCTAAATTCTTCTATGATTCAGTTTTGGTGGAAAATTACTCCATCTCCAATAAGGAAAAATTATTCTTGAACCTATAGTTACAATACAATGAAAAAATGTCACATTAAATGTTAGCTGTCATGTTGTAAACACTGAAGTATTAAACAATAAAGTAATTATTAGCTAGTGTTCTCAGTTACTAAGTGGTTTGATGCATATGGACTTTGCCTAAGTTCTTATATACATATTTGTGTATACACACACACACGTATAGGTGTGTTTTTGTGTGTGGTAGTAGGCATAGAGAACCAGTGACAAGGAGAGACAAAAGTCATGTCTATGCTAGTTAATGATACAGGGCCAGGGGCAGCTCCAGGCACTGGCCGATGATTATCTACGCTTTTTGGTTATTAGCGTGCTCTGTGGTACGATTTTGACCTGGTACAACTAGAAGCATTTCAGATGAAATGACTGATCATGCTTTGGAGGTTACCATGGGTCAAGGACCCTTCTCACTAAGCAATGTCAATGCTGTTGTAACTACATTTCTAATAGTAAATAACAGAATCAAGTGGAATGTCACTCTACTGAGGCTGAGGGGTTTGAGGGTATTATATTCCTGGCTGTGCCCTGGGTTGCCTGTGGGGTCTGTAGACATGCCACTGAAGTTTTCTTAGTCTTTCTTTCACACTTGTAGATGTCTAGCTGTAAAGACTCAGCTCTTAAAAATGTTTGTCTTCTGTGGTGTGTTGGCAGACACATGGGAAGGGCTTGTTCTAGGTTGGGACCTCTAGAGGTTCCCATAATACAAATAATAATAGCAAAGAGAAGGGAATGACATGTGATGTCTGATGAAACAATTGCCCAGTCTCCTCGATGGATGTAAACTGAGTGATCGTGCTGTGTGCACCAGCCTTACAAAAGCAAGAGTATATTTTGCTTTGTCGGATGGACCATTTTAAGAAGGATTTGCGGAGCAGCTTTGCGTATCTGAATTTGCAACATGCAAGAGCAGCTTCCATCATTAACAAATTTTGTATAGTTCCTATTGAATCTGCCAAGGGACACCTGCTGTGAAAAAAAAAAAGCTATTGAGCATAATTGTGTTTGCATTTGGGCTGCCGTGATGTAGGAAAAATGCTTGGTACATAAAAGGCTGATCGTTGGGTGAGAAAAGTGCCTAAAGATAGGCTTTTACCTTACCCTGACACAGGCTGCTGATATTGCTGTGTTGAAGTCCCTCAATGGCCATGCCTCACTTATTTGTCTGCAAAATGAAATTATTGGCTATTTACTGGAACTGACATGTGCTTGGTTAAAACGCGTTCATTAAATGTACTGATAGTGCCAGAGAGAGAATGCACAATGCAAATGATCAGTGCTATTCTAGCAAATGCAGTTGTAAGGCTGGGATCGTGCTGGCAGCTGATGTGTATCTCTGGGTGCGTGCCCAGGCTGGCTGCTGCCTCTGACAAGCTCACACCATGGTGAGGTGAGAGGGCTCCCTTCATGCTGAGTGCCTGCCTCTGGATCAGCTGAGTAATTAAGTGTTTGTTTCCTTCCAGATGAATACAAGAGTAAAGTAGCCTGTGAAGATGACAAGCTGAGGCTAAGCTGTAAGAAGAGCATGGTGATAGCCATTTATTCTGCTATCTTTGGAAGGACGCAAGGAGGCAGCCTGGAGTGCCCATACCAAAACCTAGGGATGCCCATGATTGGTAAGCAGGGGAATGGCTTGACAGAGCATACTGAACTGGGCAGGGTGATTTCATTTACTGTCAGCATGGTAGAGCTGACACAGATTCTGATTAAGAAAAGCAGGACTGGGACATGTAGCCTGCCAACAGTGGTGCTCCTGGTGTGTGGTACCTTGTTAACCAGTGGCGAGCTCCATCATGAGCACTAAACTGAGGTTCAGCTAGATGCCCTACCCAAGTTACCAAGCTGCAGACTTTTAGCGCATTCATCAGATTATATGCTTGAAGGTAGACCTTGAATTTCTTGTTTGATTTTCTGTCCTTCTGGTGGTTCATAGACTGAACCTCTAGTTATAATATGGAGGAGGATATTATTGGTGGATGTTATGGACCATCTGCGCCCAAGCCAAGCCTTGAAGTTGCATTTAAACTTCAAGTTAAAGCAAGGGGTGAAAATTCAAAAAGCAAGTTGTTAAGTTGCGTCGTGTTACTGTTTACTTACAGTACCTTCAAGCAGCTGCTTTACTCTCAGGCTATCATAGTCTCACATTCATGTGTGTAAGATCAGTAAGTTTAGAAAAAAGTCACTAGAACTGTCTGTTTTGAGCCAATGTGAAATGACTTTGAATATTTTAGGCTGTGGTAGAGAAAGCAACCGCCTGCAGCACAAAATCCTGTGGTCAGAATTTCTCATCGTCTTGCTCTGCAGAGGTGAGATGAAATTAACTGGATTCCCAAAGGAATCGCCTCCAGAGGGGGAAAGGCTTTAGAAGGGGCTGTACAGGGGAGCTCGAGCTGCTGCTATTGCCTGTGCTGGTATCTGTTCCGCTGTATCTGGGGATCTTTGGCTTCATAGCTGGTGGTCCAGTGCTCTTAAGGAGTTAAATGCTATTCAAATGGAAGCATATGAAGTGACTGCTTGGAAATATGATAGGCAGATGCTGGGTGTCAGTAGGAAACCACAGGTGGAATCAGGCCAGTTGGGTTATTTGTGCAGCGTGGTGAGCACCTCAGTTGTGTAGCTGTGAAAATCTGAGCACTTGCAGCACAGCTGAGTAGTGCAGGGTGTCCCACCCAGCCCCATGGTTCAGATGCCTGGGAGAAGAGTTACCGTCCTTTAACAAGGACATCTCCCATTTCCTGAGGTGACCTATGTCCCTGGATGTGCTTCTGTTGTCCGGGGTGCAGAAGCCATAACAGACATGTGCAACAGGTTAGCCTAGACCTCTTTCATGTGGTGTTTGGGATGGGCTAAGACTGTGTGTGCTGGGTGCTGTGGCAGTTCGGCTGCTGGGTGGTAACTTGCCAAATCAGCGAAACACGATGGGTTTCTAGCATAGACGTGAGCACACTGCTCCTTTGTCCGAGCTGGGAGAGCAGGAACAGGCACGTACTGGTGACAAGGTGCTAGTGCTGGGACTGGCTCTTGAATATTGGCGTGAAGCAAAACTCTATGTGAAGCCACAAAGGGTAAAGTTTTACCCGGATGCAAACTCTGGAAACTTGTACTGGCTGAGAGCAGGGTATGTGGCACTCAAAAATGGGATGGGAAGCAGTGGAGCTGGGAGAGCAAGGCTGTAGCTAAGAGGACAAGCAGTGAGGTGTGACAGCAGGGCTGCATGTGCCATACCATCTACAGAGCTTGTATGCCCTGTTGTTTTCAAACTGGCCTTTATGATATCTACAATTTGGACTGTTTGCCCAAGGAAATAAGGTATTGGATCCTGGAGTGTGGCATGGAGTCTGCTGCTGGGACCAGGCAGGGCCTTCCTCCAGTGTCAGCTCTTAAATGAGACCAGTTACAAGAGCAGGCTCAGTATAAGACAATGTAATGCCAAGCAAGTGGTGGGAATGCAGAGGCAGCTTTACACTGAAATCCAGTGCAAGGTTTTAAGCTGTGAGCTGATGCTAAAAATGACAGTTGTTGGACAAGAGCAAATATCTGCATGCTTGGAGTTGCAGGGCATCTCTTGTATCTGTTAAGTCAGCCTGGTGCTGCTGGGGTCCTGAGGGGGGAGGTATGTCCTGCCTGCGTAACAGCAAGGGGAGGGTGGACAGTATCTCTGGAACATTGGCTGGCTGCATGCCCTGCAGGGCTGGGGATGAGGGGTGAGGCACTTAACCTTGGAGCAATGTCTTCCCCAGGGTTTCCCAGGCATTTGCGCACTGTATAAGACAGACAGTATAGCTGTTGATGCTGATGTCCCCTTGTGTGCTGAAATCCTAAGTGGAGTGTGTGTGTGTGAGCTTAACTTAAAAAAACAAAACATGTTAGCAAGCAGGTGGTCTTTTGACTCACCATGCTCCATCTTTCAAATCCCAGCTATATTTGAGAGTGTTTGTCCAGGTCTGCTAGTGGCTGTGGTTATCACTTCTCTTGGCCCCACAGGAGAAACTGGTGTAGGATCCATCTGCAACCCAAATCAGAAAAAAGCATATTCACACTGTGCTTCCCCACAGCACACTGCAAGAAATAATAGTCCTGCCTACATTTGCAGCACTGAAGTGAGGGGGGTGTGCTCCCAGCTGCTGCTAGCAATCGTGGGAGCAGCGTGCAGTCCCCCAGCCTGCTCCAGAAACTGTACTCCTGCTACGGGCCTGCCTTGCCCAGCAGGCAACTTTGTTCCTTCAGGAGCAGGTGAAAACATCACGGCTTATAAATCAAAGCTTTCTCTAGCTAGTGAACATTTCTCTGCACGTTTCCACAGCCCCGTGATACAGGGAGGGCTGCTCCATGACAGCCTTTGATCCCAGACATTCGCAACGAGCTGATCTTACAAATATGACCGTATGACTCAGACTTCGCGGCAGCATCCAGTTCCCGTAAGGCAGAACCCAGCTATGTTCTGCACATGGAAGATTTATTCTGTTTAAATTTCATGGGACTGATGATTTGTGTCAAGTCTGAGCCTTGGCGAAGGGCCTTTTCCCGGGAAGTAGGTCCTGGACAAGTTTGCAGTGATTATTTTTATCCAGGCAGCATCAGTTTCTCGATGAGTGAAGAACCCACACTTGCCCCAAAGGTGGGGAAGGGTATCTTTTCTTCCTCTCCTAATGAGAAACAGTTCAGAAAACTTTATTCCATTTTTTCTGTGAACAAAATGCGCATGTGGGTTGAATATAGAAATCTAATTTGTACAGATGAAGCTTTTAACTGCTGAGGTCTAAGATGGGGAGGAGGGGTGGCCTAATAAAGCATTGTATATATTTTTGGCTCTGCCATAAGGTAAGGGAACAAATAATGAAAATTGTATTGGTTTTGCCTTCAAAACCAAGTCCTTGTACTGCTGTAGGAGCGTTGAAGAGGTAAAGTCCACTAATGGTGAGTTTCTCGGATTCTACAGAGACATGAGGTATACATTGGTGCTCAGGTGGAGGCATCTGAGGTATGGTGACATTGCAGTCCTTTATCACCTGCATAACCCAGCGATCGCTGTGCTGGTTTTGGGTGATGTAAGATCTCCAAGTCAGGCTTCACACACCATGCCGTGCCAGACACAAGTTTTCTCTCTGTCTAACATCTATACAAATGTGCTTAGCATCTGTGAAGGGAAAGTTCTTGTGAAGAACTTCATCCTATCCCTGTTATGGTAAAGAGAAAATCTGCCAGGATCCTCTTTTAACTGGCAACGTGCTGAAACTTGTGTCTCTGACCGTAATGGGAAGCCCCTGCAAACAGCTGAACCACTCCTTGAAAGCCTTGGGAACTCTGAAAACCTCCTAAAGGAATTTGACCTTGTTTGTAACTCTCTTAATAAAGCCTCCACTTTGCTGCCAGCACGTACCAAGAGAATATGCAGAGCATAGGGAGGTCTCTGGGGAAAGGGCTGTTGGCAAGCAGCAAACCATTAATATCCCTCAGCCTAGTGAGCCCTTTGCCCCTTTATTGTGCTCTTTAAAGCTGCCTCTGCCTGCATCTCCGAGTGACTTCTTTATAGCAAGAGAAGCAGATTTAAAAAAACGGCCTTTTCCTGCAAGGTGGTGATCTAATTACCTAATGGAGACTGAGGAGGAAGAACCTGGATGCAAAACGATTAACTTTTTTTTTATCATTCAGTGGAGTGATGTCTTTGATCATATTCAGGGCACCTGACATGTTCACATGTACATTTTTATGGGAGCTACCCACCTGAACTAGAGTGAGATGGACATGTTCAGCTGACCTCTAACATCAGGATCCAGGTCTCCTTCTCAAGGATCCTGTCTTTTTTCATCATGTACACAAAGTGCTAACAGCAGTTTAACTCCTCACCCTGGGCAGAAGGAATCCGGGCTTGGTTTGGGAGTCGGTGCGAGATCCTGGGAACTCTGGCTCCAAAGCCTAGCATTGGGCTGTGGTGTGTGGGTTAAGCTGAGTAGTCTGCTGAGAAGTGAAATGTCCTTGTCACTTGACACACAAGTTCTATCCTGTGCCTCTGTAGGGGGAAAATGGATGCGTTTACAAAGCCCTGAGGAAACTCAGATGGTCAGTGGTGCTGGTACACTCTAACTCATGGGATCTGATAATGGAAAAGCAGAGGAATGAGTTCAGCAAAGGAGCCTGTGCTTTAGGTGCTCATTCCCTGGCATTTTTCATTTTAATGTAGTGGCAGAAGGTGATCCAACCCAGTTTGTTTCGATTTCCTCCTTTTAATGCAGATGTATATATGACTTGAACCAGAGCCTTCACAGTCCCTCATATAAATATTTATTATACCATATAAATAATGGACCCTTCTAGTTTGTTTATCTGTGATCAGATCTAGCATGTGAATAAGTATGAAATACATACAGTAAAAAAATCCCTTTTATTCCATGGTACATGTTACTGTTCCTGCCAACACAGAGCTGGTTTTAAGAGACTGCTGCCCCTCCAGCAATGGATTTCTGGCTCTCTTCTGTTTCACCATCCGTGACCATTTTCCACCCTGTGTTTCCATCAGCAAGTTTGTGGCTGTGCCCTAATCTTGGTCTTAAGTGAGATACTTAAAAATAAAAGTCTTTCAAACTGTGGAGCTGGAGCAATGTGGGGTAGTAAGCTCTGGCACTGATGGGGGAGGCAGTGGGGTACCGGGGAAGCAGGAGAAGATGGGGTATCCACTGAAATCCGCGCTGGTCAGGTAATGCCATGTAGCATGGCCATCCTTTAGCAGGTTCGAGTGCTTGTGCCTGAAATGCTGTCATGTTATGTCCTGATTTCACCGTATGGGAGATGGTGGCCTTTAAAACGGCTGTAAGGCTGGGTTGTGGGATGAGCAGCAGATGTGGAAGGGAGTTAGACTGCGTCTTTTTAATGTGCACACCAGGTTTCCAGAGCTCCCCTGCCTGTAGGTGTGACTCTATGTACATTTCATTTACATCCAGTGCAGAAACTACTTTATTATGTGTATAGCTCGTGATTAAGAACATGTTTTTAGAGGCCAATCTGCTTGTATGTAATAAAACCCACAAGTATCCAAGTTTGAAGGCTAAATAAATATCAGTTGCTGTTCAATTCACATATTATACCTTATTAAATTTAAATTGAAATGAAATTCCCATTTAGAATGCTATGTTAAAGTGGGACAAAGCCTGCTTTCAGAAAGTTGTTTTTCAATTTTAGATACTTTGTGTGTTTCACTTGTTGTCTCAAAACACCAGGAGGTAATTAAAATCACTTTACAGCTTTTTCTAGAAAACTCAAACTATTGTTGGATTCCATAGAATCATAAAAAAGATTTATATGAAGTTGTTTTTATATGCACACAATTGCTATTTTTTTAATAAAAGAAAAAAAATCCATCCAAATTTGCTTCTGGGCAAAAGCCTTCTCAAATCCAAGGGTCAATTTGGTTTTAAAAAGTTATTTACAGTGGAGTATGACCTCATGCAGTGCTTGTAAATAAAAATTCTGAAAGTAACAATTAAAATAGCACTAGCGGGCTCTCTTATGATATTGGTATGATATTTGAGGAAGTAAAGTGGGTATCAGTTGTATCACTATCAACTTCTTTAGCCGCTGATCTTATAAAATATGCCTATTGCACAACTATTAGTTAAAAGCAAAGCCAGAATATAGTCCTAATAATAAAGGGGCAGAACTTAAGAGATTTAAATCTATAGCATCTCAATTTATCATCACGGAGTTACTTTGAATGAAAACCAGTGTAACTTGTTCAGAACTGATAAACTTCCTCTTAAAATAACTCAGATGTCACTCAAGAATATTACAAAATTACCACAGTGGTGAATGCTGGGCCTGAGAAACAAAGGTAACGTGAAACCTGTGAGTTTGCAAGCATGCCATGCTTTATTTTAGGAACCGAGGGCAAGAAGTGACTTGCAGATTGTGTCAGCCAGGTAGTCTTTTAAAAAGCAGTGGACCAGTCCCACAGCTTTTAAAGATCAGGCATCCAGATGACGTTCAAGCATTGGAACAGACTGCCCAGGGAGGTGGTGGATTCACCATCTCTGGGAGTGTTTAAAAAAAAAAGCATAGGTGTGGCACTGAAGGACATGGTTTAGTGATGGACTTGGCAGTGCTGGGTTAAGGGTTGGACTTGATGATCTTAAAGGTCTATTCCAACCTAAATGATTCTATGATTCTTTGACTCAGATGTTGTTTCAACTTAGGTCTAGGCATTTGTGGAATGATACTTATGTTCAGGAAAATACTTTTGTTGGGCTGTAGTAAATACGAAGGACAAATGAACTCAGGAACTTCACAGAGCAGTAGATGCACTGAATGCACCATGCCTATCTTCTAGTGGGTGAAACAAAAGCTGTTAGCTTTGCTTTTTATCTTGAATGCCTTACAGCCCACAATCAACTCATCTCTGGTGCAAATTAAATAATAAAATTTTACTGTCGTTGCCAGACCAAAACTGCTTTGTTCTCTGAGACTTCTTGGAGCCAAGTTTGAAGCTATCCTCAGATTCTGACTTTAGCACCCAAACCTGCAAAATGTTATTAATTTGCTCAACTTTACACACTGAGTCAGTCTCTGCAAAATTGGAGCCTCATATGTTTTATATAAGTTCTGGTTCCAGATACAAAGGTGATAAGATGATTTGAGTTCACGTTAATAAACCGTTTCTACATGTACCTATAGCATTTGTAAGTAAACCTGCAATTGATCCTTCAGCTGAAGTTTCTAGATAAGGTTTGTTTCTTCTAAAATAATTTTCTCTTTTCTGGCCTACTGCTGAAGTTTCCAAAGTTTTATTAAGTGTGTGGTGAGTAATTTTTCTCTCTTTTTCATTAAAATGTACTTTTTAATGTAAAGCTGGCCTTCTCTGCACATCCTTCTAACGTTTGCATGTAGATTTTTTGGCCAGCTGTTTTCAGTGACATAGATGCTATATCCAGTTGCACCAACACAAAGTTTCCTGCTGCTATTTGTAATAATGATGATGGCAATTTATATTAGAAACCCAGCACATTGTGACACCAAAGAGCCCAGCGCCGCCAAAACAAAAACCAAATAGAAACTCCTTCAAAAGTAAAGCTCATAGAAAAAGAAACAGCATGCTGGGACTGATGCTGTTGTGGGGGAGGTAGCCTCTTCTTGGCCTCAATGTTGACCATGGGATGTTGGAGCATCTCTCTGACCCTTCTGCACAGCATCAGAGCGTGCTTATACCACAGCTGGGGAGCAGGGACCTGGGAACCCAGACCTAATGTGTGGGCCAAATCCCCAGTGATACTACCCCACCAGTCCTGAGTACAAACCCTTTCCATAGACCAGTGGCTTATCAAGCAAAAATTCTCCTGAGCCCATGCTTACAGCTCAGAAGTGCTTTTAACAATCTCTTCCAATGAATTGATTTCTTTCGTTTCCCTACTTGAAGAGGATTCTCTTGTGCTTGGAACAGATTGACTGTGCAGGTTTTCTGAAGCCCATTTTGTTCTGGCTTCCAAAAAGACAGCCTTTTCATTGTGTTGGGTCTCTCTGCTCCTGAGCTTTCCTCTTTACACATCTGCTTCTGCATCATTTCTTGTTTAAGGGGAGTCTTTTGTTTTAATTGGTTGGTTTTAAGGGCTAAGTATCTGTAGTTTGGTTTTCTCCCTCTTGTCTTCTATGCTCCCTGTGGTTTTATCTTGTGTCCTTATGTCCTCTGTAGAGCCTTGTGTGCCATGGCAAGGAAGAAAAATCTGGTGTATTTCTGTTGGCTTTGTCTGAAACCGTGTGACAGCACTATGCTGATAAAGAAATTACTTTCCCAGGCTGCTTACTGTAGAGAGAAAGTGGATAAAGCCTATCTTTATGTCTTTTCTTTATCCCATCTTCATCTTGTCCATCGTTTAGCCCATTTTTATCTTCTCTTCTGTGGTTGCTTTTAAAAAGAGCATCAAACTTAATGGGCATGGGTTAAGCTGAAAATGCCTGGAATTTGATATACTGTTCCTGGTACAGGCTGGTCATCAATACTCTATGAAGACATCCTTCACAGACTGCTAGGATGGCTAATTTTGAATAATTTGTGCTGAAACAGGCTAAGACACCTCCAGCAGCTGACACTTTATAAAGGAGCTGAACTTTGTATCTATTGCAGCTAATGGAGCACCTTTAAAATAAATGAGAAACTGTCCAAGACTGGAAGAACTTTCTTCCCTCCTGTCTATGATAGAGATTCTCCTGCAGCATGAGGCAGTTTTGAGTCTCTCCTAGGTAAAAAATTAAGGAATTTAGGCAGCTGCCTCACCTGCAAGGCTGGAGTTACTTTCTTCCTGCTTACATCCTTTTTGCCATTCCATGGAAGTCTGCTTTCTCCTTTGGCAGATGAGTAGATAACCACAGCGCTGATTCAGGGATCTGTCAGCTTTCTTTGCAGGAACTAGATTTCTCTCCTCTTAGTTAATTGACTCCTACATCTTCCGTCTTTCATTCTGTCCTCTCTGCTTCATAGCTCTGAGTAAGTAACTTTTCCTGTTTTATTCTTTAGCAAGAAATCACGCTGCATGTTTTGGAGAAAAATCGTGTCCTCTGCTTGGGAGGAGTTTCCTCCTGGAGCTGTCAATTGTAAATTTTCCTCAAGGGAATATTTATCTTAGGTTGTTCCTTTCATCTGGTCCTCAAAAGATGGCAAGGAAAGCTAGGGTTCTGTTGACTTTTTTTAATTTGAGATGCAGGTCTGCTCCTGATGCCTTTTACACTGACCCAAAATGTGCCACAGAATTTGTCTTTTGATCAGGTACCACCAGTCCTGTTCCAGTTCCTAATCACTTACCTCTCATGCACTGCTGGAAATAGTATTTTAGGCAGTGATTCTCTCCCTGAAGCCTTTAATTACAGCCAGTCATTTGGCCATTTTGATACTTCCAGGTCTTATGCTTTGTTTGTTGAAAAAGTAGAATGAGCACTCCAATTCTAGTTTGGTTTTTTCTAAATTCACAGACTCTGAGAATGTGTCCTCTGATGAGTGGGTGGAGTTTTCTTCTCAGGCTCTGTTGTATTTTTAAGTGCACGCATGTTGGTATGGGGGTGCGCTCTGTGCTCTGCTGCCTTTCCAGATCCACGGACAGCCTGTGGAAAACCACTACCTGGCAGCCTTACAGGATGCTAATGTATTCATGCATTCAGGTGTGCATGGTCCTGCTTGCTCTGGACAGCCTGCTGCATCTGTGCAGGAACCTGCCTTTGTAGTCTCAAGACTGATATGGCAGGTGAGTCTGATCATGAGGTTAACAGATTCATGGATGTTCTTGAGCATCTGGCATGTGTCCAACTTCGCTGTGGGATTAGTCACCCGTCTCAAAACTAGGTGTCTAAAGCTGTTTGTGGATCCATCTGTGATGACTGCTGCCTTGGAAGAGGCTCTCGTCTCCACCAGAGCATCTAAGAGTTACTGTAATGCAAAAATTCAACTGTTTGAAAACATTATTTCAAACCCACATAAGTTTTGCAATCAAAAGCAGCAACGTATGGCTTGGATTTCAGATTTGGATGTGTCACCCTTATTGGAGAAAAACAAGTAATAGTGAGTAACCAAAGTAACGGATGTGATTAATAGGCATTGGCTCTGATTTCTTTTTTTCACCAGGAAGAGGTAATAAAGAAATAGTCATGCTGGGAAGCAGCCTGAAACTGACTAAAATCCATTCATTGCGGTGAGCTTGATGATATGGACATTACATCACTCAGACTGATTTCAGTTTTAAAGCCAATGCTGCCTGCAGCTGGTAAAATCCTCCAGCGTGCTTTTGTTGCCATCTGATCTGGGTTTTTACTCTGTCAGAGGTTGGGCTGATAAAGACAGTAGATCAAGGAGTATTATCATACTAAGTGCGACTGGAAAGATGAGTTAACGACTGGAGGCCTAGACAAAGACCTGAGAAATGAAACTGGCCAGCAGTCAGCATCTGTGGAGTGATCCTGAAAAAGGGAATTTACCTTGTACCAGGAGCAAGGCTGGCGGGATGTGCAACTTTAGAAAGTGGGGCCAAGGAGTAAAGAGGATAAAGCGAGCTGATCCCACTCTCCCCTAAACCCAAACCTTAGCTTAAAATACCATATTGCGAAAGCACAGTTGATATCTTTAAACACTTTCACATGTGGAAGTTTCACCATAGCCAGGATTCATATTTGCTCTTCAGCAGTGTACTGAAGCAATCCAAGACTAATGAAGGCCGAGGGTGACTCTGGCTTAACCTGTGTAAGTGGGCTCTCTATCATCTATGAGGTCTTAAAGTGCTTTTTATTGCTCTGCTGTGGGATTTGAGCTTTGAGGGCTTTAAAAGGCTCTTGGCAGGGGCCTGGCTTTGCTTAGCAGTACTTACCTCGGACTTAGCGATATGGTGTTGGCATTTGCGAGTGTCCTTCCCATATCTAGTACGTGGGATCACTGGCTTTTCAGTGGTGCCAGGACAGTATTTCATATAACACCTGTAGTTTGCATTTAGCAAGCAAGCAGCAAAAGAAAGGAGATGTCCTGAATGAGCACACCATCTGGTGCAATAAGAGTGCCACATCTAGTCTCCCACTTCTGAAGACGTGAAAATTGTGAATTTGGCTGAAGGGGATGTTAGCCCAACTCTTTGCAACGTTGTTGGGACTGGCTTCCCTGCATCTTTTTGAGAGGCTAACTGCGTGCTTTATGGATAAGAGAGACTGTTTTCTGGCCTCTCTGAGCACTGGGAATGGGCACCTGGAGGGGAAGACTTCTGATCTGGAACCACCTCTTGAAGAGGTACTGGTATACTTGGAGAGCTTAGTTTAACCCAGCTCCATAAGGACTTCTTTACATTTGGAAGTTAAATTACCTACGTGGGCTTTGTAACAGCCAACAGGAGTGATGCTGAGTGTTTTTTATGCTCCTGAGACATGGGGTAAAAGAAAATACCATGTTGTCATTTCTATAGCTCTGAATGACATGGTGGTGGCTGTGATTTATGAGGGTGCTGTAGTCTTATCTATCACTCAGCCATCTCTCAGATGTGTTATCGATATCTTCAGTGCTAGTTAGCTAAGGAATCAGGATGCATGAATATGACATTTTGGCATCCAGCTAAATGACCTTCTTATCACAAATCCTTTGAACGGTATAAGGGAGACGGTCCTGTTTGGAGGTTTTGATTGCTGCTCTTACATATTTCAGTACAATGTGTTATGTGAAGGATGAACATGTCGACAGATCAGAAAACCAAGAGAGGAGACCAAGCTAATTTCAGTATCGGTAGTCCTCCCCCACAGTACTGCTGGCTGCTTGCTCTTGCATTTATGGGAATGCACAAGGCATTTGTGCTTAGAAATTGTGTGGAGGAAAAAACAGGGAAAATTCCCTGTAGTGACCAAAGGGATGCCTTTGAAGTGAATATTTTGTCAAATTTTGTCCATAGAGTCCATGTTTTTTGTTCAGGGCTGGAAGACTATGACTGATTCCAAGAGAATGGGTCAGGCCTTACCATGGGGAAAATGAGAAGAGTATTTGGATTTACCATGTGGGAGCCTGGTGCCGTCAGTAGAGTTTAGCTGGACCTTGTAATGTAGGTGCCTCAGATGACTTTCTGCCACTCCTGCATTCACCAGCTTTTGGTGCTCACTAGGAGTTGGAGGTCAGTGGCAATAGTAAAGACTTGCCTAAATTGTGGCTGTTTGCCACAAAAGCCAAGGACATGGAGGGCTACAAGAAACCTCCACAAAGCATTGTTGAAGTCAGACTGGCAGCCACTTAAAAGCAGTCAGACGTCAGTATTGCTTAACATCTTCAGTAATGACCTGGATAATAGGTCAGAGTTTGTAGGTGGTACCAAATTCAACAGGACGGTTTTTACAGCAAGGGGCAGGGACCTTGAAGAACCACAGTGAGCTGGAGAAACCTTATGAAACCTTGTGAAGTTCAACAAAGGCAAGTGCAAAGGTCTGCACCTGAATAACATCTCCAACAGCATAGGCTAGGGACCAGCTGGCTAGAAAGCAACTCTGCAGAAAAAGGATCAATGGGTCTTGAGGGACAAGAAGCTGAACTTCAGTCAGTGATGTGGCCTTGTGGCAATGGTGACTAAGTAGTTACAGGACTTCTTTAGCAAGAATATTGTAAGCACATCAAGGAGAGGGTTTATTCATTCCATTTGGCATTTCAGTACTCAGCTGGAGTACTGAGGTACCCAGTTCAGGGCTCCCTAGACAAAGAGAAATGTTGAAGACCTGGAACAAGTCTAGCAAAGGGCCACCAAGCTGGTCAGGAGGCTGGAGCACACAGCATGTGGGGAAATGCTGAGGGACCTGGTTTTGTTCAGATGCAAGATGAGAAGGCTCAGGGCTGGAAAAGAGGTTCAAGAAGAGAGGCTCAGGGTGGGATCTTATTGCTGTTTTCTGCTATCTAATATTTAGCTCTACAAGAGACTGTTCTTGGAAACGCACAGAAAAACCAAACACCAAAAGCAATGAATACAAGTTGCAGCAATGGAAATCTGATTTGGTACAAGGAAAAAAATTCTTCACCTGGAGAGTGGTTTAGCTCTGGAACAGGTGCCCAAGGAGTTTGGGGAATATTTATCTGCGGAGATTTTCACAACTTGCCTGGGCAAATTCCTGAGCAACCTGATGTAACATCAAAGCTGGCTGTGCTTTAAGCAGGAGGTTGGACTGGATCTGCTCCAGGGGTATTCCTTCCAACTAAATTATTGTATGGTTTATGTGCTGCAGTCCCAACAGGTGACTTTTTTCCTGGATATATTTTCAATATTAAGGTTTGCAAAAAATCCACGTAAAATAAGCTTTTAAAATCTCAGTGCCTTACTTTCTGTGCTAGGGGATTTCATCCCCATTTGTAATTGAAAAAATTGAAAAAAAAAATCTGCTTTTCTGCTCATCTTGGCTAGTGCAGGTTGAGCTGGAGCAGCCTGGCAACTGGTGAGTTGAGGATTTCACTGCTGATATTTGTGAATATGGAGGCCTGGTCTGTGCCTGAAGAAGCTGGATATCTAGGGCTATATGTATGCTAGTGGACTAACAGTACCAGGGTCTGGGCACACATACTGGAAATAGATCTGTACTGTCAAAATGTAGCGTGGTCCATGGCATGGTTCATTGCCTTGGCCAGCTAACACTCTCCTAGGCAGTCCAGGAGATGGTTTGAGGTTGGTTATAGGATAGGGACTGGGTATCACCACTCTGTTTTGGAGGGTAAGAGTGATGAATAGTGTGGTTGTGGGGTTTTCCACCACAGTTGGCCTCAGGGCCAGGGAATGGGCCAGGATGACTTTTCATTCTCCAGTGAACATGTAGCCAAACAGCACAGGTTGGACCTGAGCACTTCTGAAATACAAGTAGGGGCTGCAGTTTAGGACCTGTTCTGGCAGATGGAGCTGCATGGAAGAGGCTGGGTATCTAGGGATATGCAGAAGAGGCTCTTATAACTCAAACTACATCTGCATTGGTATTGGGGCTGGTGAAGGGGCTAGAGGAGGGTCCCACAGCTGCCTGCAAGCAGTGTGGCATGTTGTTTTCAGTGGGTATCATGGTCAAGGCTGTCTTCTCCTGGGGAAAAAAAAAGTGCAGCTAGTACCTGGTAAAGGTAGCATCAGGATTGTGCTCACCTACCGTGTACACCCCAGCTACTCTGTATTGAATACGATGAGGAAGAGCCTGCTGCTTGGCCCTGTGGCTGGCTGACCTCACGTCCATTACAGCTAAACCCCCCACCATGTACTCTGCTCCTCTGCTTTCCATCCAGAATATCTGGGGGGGCCTTCTGCAAATTGATGATTGGGACTAGCCTTGTTATATCTCATACTGTATTACCTGTCTGGGGTAATGCTAGTTCGCAAAATCATTCTAAGGAAGAGGGTAGCACTTATCCAGACCTACCATTATCCCCCTTGTTTTTGAGCCCCGTTTGGCTTCCAAGTGCAGATGCTGCTGCTAAAGTCAATACAGGTGGAGACTATAGCCTCCTCAGAAATGCGTAGGAGGAAGGAGGTCATCAATACCAAGACATGACTTGCGATTGCTAGAACGGCTGATGATGTTAGTGTGAGTGCATACGACAGATAACTAACTCCTAGAAGCATTTTCAGTTTGCGGAACCTACAGTTCAAGCACCTGAAGAGTCAATCCAGTTTGTTAAGGGGGAGGTCAGGGTCTATGGTTTGTTACGTCTCATTCCTACATGAGAAATGTCCCAAAGGCTGACCATCTCTGGTGACAATGACGAATGCAAAAGACTTGTGCCCCTCATAGCACCAGTGACGGGTAATTCCCCACCCTCCCACCCAGGCACTGTGCTCCTGTGGGCCCTGTGCAGACAGCCATGGGATGCTGTCTGTTTTTCGTGAGAACAATAACAAACAAAAATAATAGGCACTCTCCATGAAATCCTGTGTAGTGCTTAGATTTGATGAGTTTCTCTAACTGGACATTTGACAAATATAAATATAAAGCAGGACTGCTGCATGCCAGATGTTTCCACTGGAACCTCTGACACTCATCGGATCAAAAATCTCCTAAGTTTGGGTGGTTTAGTATGAAAATGCTCACACGGGGCCCTGTTCTTTTGTCATTTGCAGCATGTGAAATAAAATGCTGCCTTTGATTTGAGGAAAAAAAGACATGTTGCCCTCTAGGCTTAGTTTTCTGTGGCTTTCCCTTGCCTCTCATGACTTTGGTTATTGTGCTGGTTCTAGCATTCGATACCTTTTGAGGTTCATTTTCCCTTTCCCTGCCTCCTGATGAGTAACCAAAAGGGGTTTGTATTTCTTTCTCTGTAGCTTTCCTGTGGCTTTTAGCAACAGCTTGATATTGAAGAAATGTCTTGTCAGCTTCCCCTTGTACCTTGGCCCTGGCTGGACACTGAAAGGATACTGTCAGTCTAGCACCTAAAAGCTTGGGAGCTTGTCTGTACAGATCATTTCACCTTAGCTGAGAAAACAGGCGCAAACTGTCAGATAAAAAATAATACTTGGGAAAATATTTCGTTTTGGAGCTTTCTGTAGTCTAAATTCCTAGTCTAAGAAACATTTCTAATTCCATGGAATAAACATGCTTAACAGAATATTTCTGCTGAGATGCTAGATGGTAAAGTGAGAATTACTCGATCTGATGGTAACCCTCATTAGTCGACTTAGAAACACAACAGCTTCTAAGAGCAAACAGGGACACTGATGACCTCTGTCTGCAGAAGGGGGCCAGGGACGGTGACTGGAGACAACCCTCATGGACAAAGCCTAAAAAAGCCTCCTCAAACTCTCTCTTTCCCTCAAAATAAAATAAGATGCATTGGGTTTGCATGGCAAGGTTTTGGTAGCAGGGTGGCTACAGGGGTGGCTTCTGTGAGAAGCTGCTAAAAGCTTCCACCATGTCTGATAGAGCCAACGCCAGCCGGCTACAAGACAGACCCACCACTGGCCAAGGCCCAGCCCAGCAGTGGTGGTGGTTGCGCCTCTGGGGTAACGTATTTAACGAGGGGGGGAAAAAGTGTGTGAAAACTGCGGCCCGGCAGGGCCCCGGGCCGGGGCAGGGCAGGGTGTGAGCAGCCGCCCCCGGAGGGGCAGGAGCGGCGGGGACCGTGTGAGGGACTGACCCCGCCCCGGGCCCGCCCTGCGCCGCGGCCGGGGAGCGCGGAGGGGCCGCGGGGGGAGGGCCCGGGACGGCGCCTCGAGCTTCGGGTTTATTTGTCGCTGCCCGGCTCTGCTCTGACCGGCAATAAATTAAACTGATTCCCCCCGCGGAGCCTGTTTTGCCCGTGACAGCAGCTGCGGAGCGATCGCCCCCTGCCCCGCTCCCGCCCCACCGGCCCGTCGCTGTTTCTGCCCCGGCCCGGCCTGCCACACAAGCAAAACCTGGAAAAATCAATCACACCCAATCAAACCAGGGTTTTACCCTTCCCTGAACAAGACCATAATGTCTGCCTCCCTCACACCTGCGAGATGGGAATTTACTAATTACTTTGCATGTTACTGTGATCAGTTGCATTATCAGGCAGCTAAATAAATCTACATTAATTCCATATTAATATTATAATTGTAGTATTAATGTATTTTCTGTTCGTATGACAGTCTCTTAGTTCATGGGGAAGCTTGTAGTAGTTCTGGACAAATACAATGGAGTGAGACTGAGTCTTTTTCTATGCTCTGCAATGATTTACTGTTGTTATTTTTACTTTTCTACAACTCCGCTTCTGCATCTGTTAAAATGAAGATACTGATACCTGTCAGTGTCCTTTCAGACCTTTACAGAATAAATGCCAGTTGAGAAGGAATTATTTTTATTATGGATAGCCTTTTCCCTTTGAAAGCAAACCATATTTTATTTGCAGCCTTCTTTCTATGGTTGTAATGGGGTTTCTGATTCTTCACTGTTCTTTTTGCTAATTTCCTTTCATCAATTTACAGTTTATTAGAGGTGTTTGAGAGTCAGCTACACCTTCCCAAGTAAACACAAAGTTTTTTAAACACTCATGGAAAGCTCATATGTATGTGTTCTCACAGTCTGCATTAGGTAATTTTTTTTAGGCGTTTCCTGATGCGTATGCACAAATATTCACAAATAGGTGTCTTTTTTCCCTTTTAGAGTGTCAGTCGGCTACTGCTCTCCAACTCATGATCAAGCGCTGTCATGGGAAAAGAAGTTGCAGCATATATGCCAGCACCTATGAATTTGGAGACCCTTGTTATCCAGGCATCCAAAAGCATCTTAATGTCATCTACACCTGTGGTGAGCCACAAAGTTCTCTTTAACTCTTGTTGGGGTATGTGTTTGATTAACAGTGGTGTGTGAAGAATGACAAGACTTGTAATCACATATAAAAAGTTGTTGAACTTCCAGTTGGCTCATAGGGATTCTTATAGGGTCAACGAGGGAAAGCTCTGTGGATCACCTGAGTGGTTTAATTCTGTCTCTTTTTCTACTCATTGGCTTGGTAGAAAAAGCAGAAAACATGGAAAAGGTATTTTGTTAACCCATTCAACACTGCCTCTGAAAGGCAGGAAAATCTGGTGGTGAAATCAATCTGCTCAGTGGGGTGCTTCCATCCTGAGTGTTAGCACCCTGCTGTTTCATTTGACTGAAACAAAGCTGTGGTTATCAGTAGGATCCTTATTACTTTGTTCTGTATTTCATTTTGAGCAGTAGAATAAGACAATCACCAATCTATACTAATCCACGGGGTTAGTAGAAAATCACTCCTAAAATCTTCAGGTGAACGTTGCAACATTTTCCTAACAAACAGTGGGAGCTCTCAGCTGGGTCTTAAGTCAGTGTTGAGCAGACACTGTATTCCTACCTGACTGATCATCTTATTTTGCAACAGAGAAAAAAATTGTTCCTTTGAACTCTGTGGTGTGAAAGCAGCATCAGGTCTGTCTTCTCCTTGTGATGACAATTTTGGTCATTTGTAGCTGATATATTTGAAAATATTTGCTTCAGGGTTTTGCTTATATAGCTATTGGTAGGATCAGCTTAGTCTATCTCTGTTTTCCTTTCCACATCCACCTGGAAGAGGAAATTCTGGTGTGATTTTGAATCTGCTGAGCTGATGGTGGAGCCTGTAGTAGAGGAGGTGCTGGCTGTGTCCTCAGACAAGAACAGGTCTGTGGGTCAATCTCTGTGTGTAACTGCAGCACACTGAGTCTGAGAGATAGTGTCTGAGATGGAGTCACTACAGCATTTTGTATAGCTGCTATAGCATGTGGATGTACAGCACCTTGAAGAGCAGAGAGATTGATGCAGGAGCATCAGGCTATGAGCTCCTGTGTGGCTGTTGTTTTGTTTGGCAGGAATGGCAGGAAGGTTGACTTTTTTTTCCTCTTGGCTTCTTGTTTTTTGTTTGAAATGATGTAGCAAGAAGTAGCAAGGCTATCCATGGAGGCCCAGTGTATTTTCTGGCCAGGAAGATGGTGGGTTTTTATCTCTTTTCTCGTAAAGAGACTGGAGAGAAATTTATCCTCATGGGGATTTGACAGAAATGAAGGCAACGCAGCAAAACAGGAGGTCAAATATCCAGAGGATATCTCCTTCAAAGACCTCTGCAGCCTTATTCTGGTCCTGGTCTCAAAGTCCACTACAAAAGGCATTAATGATCTCTTAATCTGAGTTTAATTTTCCTAGTCATAGCCTAACTGCATCCGGAAATGAGTCACACTTGAGAGCACAATATGACATGTTTTACTTTTTAGTGGGTGAAATCTGCCTCATTCTTTGAAGGTGGCCATGGCTCCTTTTCAAACTGTGTTTCAGATGTGTCTCTGAGCTGGATTTTGTGATCATCAGACATGCATTTCTCCCTTCAAATGGAAAATATCTTCAAAATGTGAAAACCAAATGAACAAGAAATCAAATTCCAGTCCCATGTACTTGTGCCAGACAGAAGTAAATCCTGTCCTTCTTTTATAAGGAATGGTACAATCAAGCAATTTTATATTCTTATGGTTTAGAGAACAATTGCAGTGTAGAAAGCCTCCTGTTGGATATCTCTGTTTCAGGTTTCCATAAAGCTGCATGCATTATTGCTCCTGGTGTGGTGTTCTCCTACTTTCACAAAACCTGTGGGAGTGAAAGGGGGCAGGCTTTGACTGACAAACATGAACTGCACTTTCCTGTGACCTGTATCTAGATACATGCCCCTGTTCCCCACCTCTTGCAGTTGGAAACGCTTGATCCCTGGACTGCAGGATGCAGCTTTGCTGCTGTTCGCTGGCAAGCAGTGAAAGACGCAGGGTGACCCTGGCATAGCTTAGGAAACACAATGGGTGTACAAAATGGGTTTCTCTGAGCATCACCTCAGCCTTTCTTGTTGCTGCTTCAAACAGGTGACGACTTCACTCACTGAGATCAAGCAGTACAGTTTGTCACTCCCCAGCTGCCAAGCTGTGGCAGAAATGTCCTGCCATGGTTTGGCAGTTTGGACCATGTCACCAATCTTACGTGTGTAAAAAAACTGTGATGTGTCCTTGGCCAGTGTTACCCACCCGCTGTGCTGTTTCAGAAGAGGTGGTGAGAGCAAGCATACTGATGGACATGGCAGCATGGGTAGGAGGGCCTTCATGCAGACGTTTCCCATGTGAGAAACTTCAGTAATTATGGGGACAGGGCAGCTGAACCCTGCTTTTGGTGCTGAAGCGTGAGAAGAGCTGGAAAGAGAAAAATATGTCTTCTTCTGATAGCTATTAATGAAAAAAAAATCTGTTGAAAGAGTAATTTATGAGCTGTCAGAAGGTATTATTAATTGAAAACTCGTGTTGTTAGCAGAAATCACTGCCCTTTTGCTGAGATGGACCTTGTGACAGGCATTGATGCTGGTGTTGGGTAGTGACCAATGACCAGCGAAGAGCTAGTGAGGTGGCTTATCTCCCGGCCCTGGCAGGAGAACATCTGCAAGTGTCTCTCAGGTTGGCACACACAGGCTGTTCTTTTCTGGCTTGACAGCAGGAGCTGAGCCCTATGCCAGGTCTCCAAGAGGTAAATGTGTAGAGCTAACATCTTTGCTTTCTTTAAGTCATGTCCAAATTTCTTGGAGGTTCATTCCTTCAGCCTCCATTTTATATTGGCCATGAGAATTCCTGCCAGACATACACAATTTTGTTGAGGAATCTGGTTGTGAGTAAAGGTATCACCGAACTTTTTGCCCAGCTATATTTTTTTTGAATAATTTGTTGTTATTACTCTAGCCAGTAAGAGTGTCTCACGTCAGTGGTTCTCCATATTGTATTATACCCTTGTGTTAACACCTCTTGGCATCACTGAGCTGAGAGGGAAATGCTACAAGATTGCATGTATGTACAAGATGATTGAAACAAGCAAGTGACTAGCTGCCCGATGCGATAATGATCTCTCGTGTGCATTAGGGTCCTGTTATCCCAGCCAAGGAAACAGATGAAAAATCCTGAAATGTAAAAACACTCCATACCTGAACCTTGGCAGGAGCTGAAATACTGAATTTTGGCCCAAAGCCAGATTTGTCTAATAGGATGGTGTGGAAGGTGGGATTTTCCAGTATGTGGGTCCCATTAACGCAGTAATTACTTTTTTAAAAGCAAAAGGCAGGTTAATTCTGGGAAAGCGCATAATGCCTGGTGAGGTTGCTTTCTGAATGTGGCAGTTTTTACTAGAGTGAGATTTAAAAGTTTTAGCTCTGCTTTTTCTTCAAAATGCCCTGAAACTCTTACAGGGTAACAACAAATAAGAGTATTAATGCAACTGAGAAGAATAGTGCAGTACAGACTGAATAAAAGTCTGTCTTTCTTTCTCTTCCACTGCCCCCCCTCCCGCATCTCCCTGTGTCTCTGTCTTTCTTTGTTATAAAACATTGTATTTATAATATCTGTGGGTAGCTTGCTAGTGGTTTTGTACTTATTGATAAAAGTTACTGTGCTCCTGACCTTTTCCTTTTCCTTAATTGTCCACTTATTACCTTTGAAGACTCCTTTTAATTCTCTAGATTTCTTGCCTCTCTAGTATGCTAGAATTTTTTTTTTTTCTTCCGGCCGCTGCTGAAATCCTAACTCAACAATATATTAAAACCTGATGAATTTTTTCACATGCATGATGCCACTTGGGTTGAAGGAAGTATTTAAATATGTACTTTATTTTAAGATCCATGCATAAATACCATGAAAGTTAAATATTTTCTTAAATGCTTCCTTGAGTGGGGATGAGGGGCTTGTCTGTGTGTAAAGAGAAACCTTATTCTTAGCACTGAAAGCCAAGGGAGCAATCCAGAGTGCCTGCTGTCCCATCTGCCAGGCCTGCTTCCCTGTCCAGTCAATGGGAGCTGTAATGCTAAACCCTTTGCTAAGTACCTGCTATTCTTTAAATACAGGCATCAATAAGAAATGTCCTGATGAGAAAAAAAATACACAACTCCCATCTTTTTTCTTTTCTTTTTTTATTTCTTTGTTTCTAGGCATGTTTCAGTGGGTTGGCTATTGATCCTGATAACTGCTAACTGGTAGTGTTTTAGTGCCTTTGTTAGACATATGTTGGACAAAATGGAGGAAATGTGGCCTTGGATGTATTTTTGATGTGAATATCCATCGTGTGTTTAGATGTGTGTGTGCGTCCTGCTTGATTCATGCTTGATAGAAAGGGGTCATTGGGCTGAAAGCTAATGAACTACCATGGTAACTCATAAATTGTTTGGAAAATCCTGCAGTTCTGCCACATTAATAATCCTGCCATGCTGCTTTATGAGGCAATAAGCCAAGTCCCAGAGGCCAAGTGCTTCACATCCCAATGAGAGAACTGGACAGGTAAAGGACAAAGCATGAGCGCAGGGACGGCAGCTACTGTTGTTTTGCAGTGTCTGGTGCTGCTGGGAGACCAAGAGGGATCAGTGAGAGGTGATGGAGGTGCTCTGGGGTGATGGAGGTGTGCTGACCTTCGCTTTCTCTGAGTACTTGGGAAAGCAGTTTGGATTTTGCCAAAATGTTGTGTTTCAATGAATATTCTTTCAAGCTGGACTAGAGGCATGGTCTGTGTTAGATAAGAGAGTTCTGAGGTAGTTGCCCTCATCGTGGTAATGAGGAGGGAGGATAAAGAACTGCACAAATTCTCTTCTGTCATCTCAAAGGGACTGTGCTGTAGTCCATTAGCTCCTGTGCAGTAAATCTGTCAATGCCTCAGGCTGGATGAATGTAATGGTCCCTTTTGCTCTTAAAATTTATGAATTCATCAATGTAGAAAATGTATTTTTATCACTGAAAAACTGCTTTATTTTGCTATAAAAAGCAATGTTCAAGATCCGCAAAAAATAGAAAAGGAGTAATTCCAGACGTCCAAGAAAAAACAAATTCTTTTACACTCTTTTGAAACAGGGCAATGCAGACAGGGTCTTGCTAGAGTAAGATAGACACAATATATAACGCAGACTTCCTTTCTTCAAAACTTGAAATAAAATTGATGCTTACAAACAAGTAAACATTTTAGGCAACCTAGCTCTAGAGATGTTACGCTGGCAGTATAATGTTTAATGATGTCTGTTTAACCAGGTTTCTTGTGTCATACTGTAAAGCAGAACTCACAGACATAGATTTTAAATTCATGGCCACATAGTTTGACCTACCAAATAAATAAAGAACGTAATAATAATATAATATAATCCCATTATGTGACTGCTTTCAATGTCAAGACAGTGGGTTCAGAGATGGTTTGGGACATCTGTTCAAATCCTCTGTCTTGTTTTCCTAAGATAATACAAGTTTGTCTGGTAATTTTTGTATCAAGCCTATGCTTCTTTTCAAGCTATAGTGTATTTTTTAAAAGCTATCCAGTCCTCGGGTAATGACTACAAATAATGAAAAATTCATGAAGTGGGATTCATCTGACCAAGTGTAGACACATAAGCCATAGAAATTTATAGTGTAGACATTCCCATCTGAGAAGAATTCCTTTTACAGGTAATGGAGAGAAACAGCTGCTTTTGAGGCACAAATCATTGCATCTAAACTAGGTGCCTGCGAGAGATGAATTGTATATTTGGAGTGACTGTTATCCTGTACTGACTATAAAAAGAGTGTCTGGTGCTTTGATGTCATTGTTATCTACATTTAGAACCTTTACAACGTAGATGTATACATCTGGTTAGATGGCTTTCAACCACTGTGTTCTTATGCAAATGCTCCTTTTTGGTCATAATTATCACTGCCACATAATGATAATGGTAATACCAGTGTTTTCTCCTTACATTTATTGGTTTCCACTCTCACTGTTTGGATCTCCAATTATCATAGATTTATCTAGGTAAGAGATGAATGTGGTGGTACTTAAAGTTCTCAAGGGGGATTTCTTTTTCTGAACCTTGAGAAACTACCTGTAGCCAGACAGGAGTGTTAGTGCTGAAAAAGTTCTCAAATAGCAGCTTGGTGTCTTGTACCTCAGCTCAAGGTTGTATCGGTCTTCAGACTTGGGTTTGGAGAAGGATTTTCTTGTTAATTGGATTTGCATGGGATTGAGATCTACTTTCTGCATTTCACCTTTATGAATTCCCTTGGTGTTTCTAGATGTTAGGATGCGGTTGATAGCTTTGCTATCTTCTTTGGCTTTCGGGGTTTTCTTCTTTTGGTCTTTTGTTCTCAAGGTCAGATTTGTTGTAGACTGTCAGGAACAGTGGCTGATGGTATGGGAGAGTGGGCAGAGTAGATTTTTGTTGGTGATGTAACATCTGTTGCCAGTTCCTGCGAATGAATGGACTTGTTGGACCTCTGTGCAGCCTTTTATACATTTCCATTCAGGGGAAGGAAAAGCAAGGAGCTTGTTTCTCCTTTCAGAAACTTAGACCTCACTTTCAGAAATGTTCATACTTCACAGAACCTGTCAAAAAAGCATGTGGCAGGATAACTGAAGACTGCACCACGATGGGTGAGCACAAAGCTCAAGGCTGACATTTTCCAGCTTCTGAGGCTGGCACTTTGTCATCTTTGTTGTTGACATTGTCTTAACCATTTTTGTGGATACAGTTTCCAGGCTCTTAGAAGCAAAGAAGGAATCCCCTCAGTCAGCAAGGCTCATATAATTTGCATTCATGCTGGAGGGTCTGTTGGAGATGGTGGATTACCTGAGGGCAAATGCAAGATGCCATCTCTTTTGCTGGCCAGTGCTAAAGTGAGCGGGGCACACATTTTACTAATGGTCGTGGAGGTACCTGCTAATAACAGAGACTGTAGTAGTTCTGCCATCCTCCATCAAGGAGGAATATGCTATAAAGCAAAGAGCTGTTTAGGTTTAATGTTACTGATTGCACAAGAATGTGAAATATGAGTGACATGGCACAAACAGCCTGATTAGTTTTAAGGTGAAGCTTGGTAAATTAGGTAATTGGAACCTGTCATTGTGCTGCTCCTGTTTGTCTTTGCTTACTGTAAAACTGGCTGCAGCTTGATCTGAACCACACGTCCAGAAGAGTCCGAACACGTCCGGTCTGGCTGGTCCAGACACAGCAGCTCTTCATTACCAGGGCAGAATAAGCCTGTGTCTGACATAGATTAGGGTAAATAAATATTCTGAGGAAGCAGAGCTCTGCATCTCAGGTGAAGGAGGAGCAGGTAATGCTGTTACCTCAAGGGAAGGGCTTGAAAGCTCTTTGATTCTTGCAGAGAAGAAATGGAGACCTGGAGATAAAAATCATTGCCTTGGGGATGGGGAGGAAGGAAGATGGGGCTGGAGGAAGCAGAGAGGGAGTTCAAAGGACAGCTTTACGATGACCCTAAGCAGAATGAGCTGTAAGACAAGTGCCACCTTACAATTAGGCAAGCTTTGCAAGCCTGCGGCCGTGGTCCTCCATCTCTGCCGTTACTGGGAAACATACAGAGCTTCTACTATGGAAAAAAAGAGAGTCCCATGAAGAGTTAACTAAAGAACTCTGCAACCCCAGAGTCCTGCTGTTCACAAGGTGTGTGCACCTGAGGCCTTTGTTTATCTCTATTTTTGGGGGGTTTGTTTTAGTTGATAAGGATCATGATCTAGAAGTCACAGGGGAGAGCATCAGGGGCTGCTGCGAGACTAGGAGTGTAAGGGGCTGCTGCAGGTCATTTTGCCTGGGGTCCGTGTGCTTCTGGCTGGGGATGCTGGAGTTACAGCCATGTCTTGCTGCAGGGAAGGGTGGTCTGACTGTCCTGGTGGAGTGGGTGACGGCAAGGGTGCGAAGGAGACAGGTGGGACTTTTTCATTCTGCTATTATCCATATATTCTAGAAATTTATAAATTTAAGAAATGTTTTAGAATGGACCCAGAGTTTCTATTCTAATAACTGTAATGCTAAACTGTAACGTAACCCAGATTTCATGGTGGCTGACAAACCTTTGAGGTTTCTAAACAGATTGGTTATTGAATGATTTCCTCTGGCATAAATATGCACATGTCCTTGGGGCTGAACAGCAATCTGCCATCTAAAGAACTGATTTCAGGCCAGGGGGTCTGCCTGGCTGTCCTGAGAGGTCCGTGCTTGAATAGGTTGGGTACGTCCTTGGAAGCAATTGTGATCCATCCATGATTTCACCCCAGAAAAGCAGATCTACCTGAGAATGATTGTGCAAGATGACATCTGAATGTAATATAGCTATTTATATATTCTTTATATTCTTTAAGGAAGTCTGGAGAGAGATAAGTTGAGCATAATTAAAGTTACGTGGGTTATCTACGTGGTGATTTTTTCCTGTAAGCATAACCCTGCTGTACAGGCTTTCTGTTCTTTGACATACTGACTCCCTTAATGGTGTTCTTTCAAAAATTCTGACCATGAATAAGTGGTAGATATTTACCATTTTGTTGTCACAGGCTGCTTTTTTTACCAGGGAACCTCATTGAATAACCTAATTAAATAGGGTTACTGTTGATTCTCCATGCCTGTCAAGACCTGCAGAGGTTTCAAGTGTAGTAATTAACAGTAATGTTGCCATGTATGAGTCTTCTTTACTGAGAAGGCGGTAGGCAGCCAGTCTGCCAGCCCCTTTCATGCAGGAGACTGCAGGCTATAGCCAGAGGAATGTCTCGGCGATGAATGGCTGACCCTTCATTCAGTGATCACCCTAACTCCTCCTAATTGAGGTTAATGCCAAAAGCATTGACACCTTGATGCTAACTCATTAGTGCCTGGAGGCTACTGGAGATTGCTGACAGCTCAGTGAAACACTCATTAGATTAAATTTAAAGGGAGTGTTTGACACCATGACCAATTAAGATATATTCGCATGGATCACATATATGTTTGCCTTCCCTTTTTGAAATGTTTCAAGACAATGCCATTTCCTTGCACCGTTTATAGAAGGATTCACAGCTGGTGTCTTTCTGCCAGCACGTGCACATTTCTCTGCTGTGCACGTACCACTGCCCCGCTGTTTTCTAGCTGCCCTCACTTCTCTTTCTCCACTTTAATGTGAAACAAACAGGAAATTCTCTGGGATTTGGAAAATCCTCGTTCCTGGCCATGAAAAATGAACTGGAAGGGCAGGGTGGGGAGTGGAAATAAATAGCCATTTTGTGAAAACCACCAAAGATGCAAATATATGCGACCTCCTTGGTGGGGTCCTTTGGTACAATTGGAGTTTGTGAGCTGCTGCTGCAATAGAGTAACAGGACCAGCTGCTCGGGGGTTTCTATAGACCATTGATGAAAGGTACATGGGCATCACATGTATGTTTAGTTGCTGGGAAGTGCACTTATGACTACACAATATTGCCATTCCTACAGGCCTCAGCAAAGACTGTCCTGTTGTGTAATGGCGCTGTCTTGTTAAGAAGCAGTCCCTGCTATAACAAATTTAGTGGTTACACAGGCAGGGCCAGGCAGACTTTGGGAGAAAGTGTTAGTCTCATTTCATGTGCGGAGACAGCATTTATACAAGGGTTTGCATCATAGGAGCTGAACCTAAGATCTATCAACATAATGCCTTAACTGTGCAGGCCTCCTCCCTACCTAGTAGCTTATTGATGTATATTCTGCAGTGACTTTGTTTGTTAGATGGCTAGATCCATGCTTTTTTCTCCAGGTGGACTTTTTACCATGCAGTATTTCCTGCCTAAGCCTTTCTTACATGAGATGAAAAGAAAGCAGCAGGATGTGGCAAGATAATTTATATTTTAATCCTGTTTTGGACCTGAGCTGTGGCTCTCCATGGCCAAACCAAGTAGGGAGGGAGCTCCTCAGCAGACAGCTGTCACACCCCCTGCCCTGCATGGACTAGGCAGGAGGGAGGATGCTGTGCCTTATATGACTTTATGTGATTTATAATGGCTGGATGATAGTCAACCTGAGTCTCTTTAGCCATGTGTCACTAATGAATGTTTCTCTTGTTCCAGTTTCAGTTCCTGGCTGGGAGAGGCAAAGTGATGGTAGGGCACAGAGGCTGACATTTCTGTGTCTTCCCACTACCCGGGAAGATGCCCAGCCTCATGTCATCCTTCAGTGGTATAAAAGAATTCCAGAGAATGGCTCTTTTCCTGCACTTTGGACATTTTTTTGCATTCCTGTTTGACCTCTGAGGTCCTGGATATTTTATCTTCTGGTTGTATGGAGGTCTTAGAATGGGCTTTTACAGCCTTGGTATGTGGTCATCCCTGCACACTGGTGCTTAGACATGGGGATGCCAGTGAGACATTTAAGAGTGGAGACCTCCTAAAAGTTCCTTAGGTAATACCTGCTCAGTGTGGATGACCTTTTGTGGGGCACCCCACCTTACAGTGGGGAGGAGATTGCCATGGAATTACATGCCAGGAGTCTTGTTCTTCAGGAAGCTTTCCTACACATTGATCTGGCATCTACTTTTTCTACCTCCGTTTCATGACCTCCAGTTCTTCAAAGTGTACACACCCAAATGGTTAATGCCCCTTCAGACAGACACTCCAAATACTGTTGACAGTGGCTACTTTTCATGTCCTGTTTTAGTCATTGTTTAGCTAAGCCATTCATGTTCAGCTCCTTTAATCTTTCCTCATAAATCAACCTGTCCAGTTGCTCAATTGTCTTTTTATTGCTCTTTTCCACAATTACCTATATCTTTTAACAAACACTGAGCAGGCTTATGATTATTTTTCCCCTGAGGGCCGGCAGAGACTTAACATTTCTTTGCCATATATTAGCAATTGCTGTTGTTTTAGCATCGTGCAGTACCAGCACCACTGTCCGGGAAGAAAAGCCGACTCTCTCTGGAGTTGAGTCTCAAGTACCCTGCTGCTCAGTACTTCACTGATTTTCCTTCATTCAGGTGAACGCCCAAGGAAGTAGCAGTTTCTGAATGTCAGGGTAGGGAAGCATTTCTGCATGGGGAAGACAGGATCATGGAGGACAGTATCAGTGTCCCTTGCTGGCTGGTTGTGTTCCCAGCCTTACTAACACAAAGGCCTGGGGCCTTAAGGATGACTGATAGTGCATAATATAAACAATGAAGCAAATCCTAGTAAATCCCTTTAGAAGATACTTAACTAAATTCCTAAACCATGAGGCTATCCTGGTCTATCTCTTATCTTTGAAAGCTATCTCACAGCTGCCTGCAAAGACTCTAGAGGCTGGTTAATCCAAGCAGATGGTCGCTTGGTATCAGTGCCTTCAGGGGAAGGAGTGAAGTAGGGAGGGCAGAGACCTGGAGGTCTCTTTTTTGAATGGGTATCAATCCATTTTGGTCCAAGCCAAGCCTCAGGGAGAGGAAGATACCTGGTATGCAGCTCCATCTGGAGTCCAACAGACCTGTTCTCTAGCTGGCCAAAAGTTGCCTTAGCCTGGATGCTCAAAGCTCACAGTGACCTGGGGATTATGTATCAAGGATCAGCCTGTAGATGGGACTTGCACCATGTAGTCCCTAGGTCATATTTATTTGCTTCAAGCTTTGATGAAACGCTTGTAGTATTTCCTTTAGAAGAAAAAAACCCAACTCTTGGAATAGATAAGAAATGCCTTTTTTCACAAGGATACATGGAAAAATTAGAAAGAAAATAGATCAGCTCATAAAAGGGCAAAACCTTACCACATTTCCTTGCTCTCCTCCTTATCAACAAGTGTTATATCTTTATGTTTGTATAGGCATGGCACTGGCCTAAGGCCAAGAGGCTTTCTTCTTAACCTGATTTGTCACAGCTTTTTGGTACTGGGTAGTCACTTGGCTTCCTCCTGCCTTGTGTGGTTAAGCTGCCTGTCCTAGGGCTGTTTGCTCAGCATCTGGCATGAGAGAACAGCAGCCTCACCACCTCCCTTGGGGTTTCAGTTTATGCATCTAGTGCAGACATGATTACACAGATGTGATGAGTCGCTGCTTTCAGTGTCTACAGTTGCTGTTGAACTTTATTGACACAAAGCTTTGGGAAGATCAGGTGTTAAGCTGCTGCCTGACATATCCATTGTTGCCATGATAATTCACTGAGTCATGAATTCAGTGACTACCTCACATTTCATTTTTTTGTTTCTTTTGAAGTATTGTTATAATCCTTATTACTATGAAAAATAACTAATATTAAATTATCTTCTCCCTATGTTTTTTTAGTGAAAAAAATCAAACTATCCAGGATTTATCCCAGGATTACATACTACCACACATTTTTAATGTGCTGTATATTGATCAAAGGGTCTGATTTCTGCTCTGTGAAAGCTGTACCTGATTCTCACAAGTAAGAAAGGCAAAATTTCTCCTCTATGCTATTAGAGATTATCAACACCTTCTACAGATGCCTTGAGTATCGGTGAAAAATGAAGTATAGGATGTCAGTGCTGTGTTGTGACTCTTTTGAGAGGATCAAGCTACCTAGTAAATTGGAGCTCGACCGTGTGTAATGTAAATTGTCCTGTCAGATAATTCTTAGTCTATTACAGTATTAACAAACAAATGGATTTTCTTTCCTTCCTCACCTCATCATTCTTTGTCTCCTAAATTGTGCTTAATTAAATATGAGGGTGCCTTTGACAGTAAGAAAAATTAAATGGGGAAGGCACAGATATTGGTTTGTATTTTTTGTTTTTCTTTCCTTCCTGTTCTCGTTCAGCATTGTCAAGGTAGTGATTTTCTCTTGAGCAACACTTAGGCATATGCATATGTTTGCATTTAATTTCCAGATGAGGAGGTAGGCTTATAATAACAGTGCAAGTTGCTGCTTTATAGATCTGGATGACTGACTGACTTACCTTCCTTTTGCAGCTGGCCAAGAAACTGCACCCCGTACCCTGGGATGCTGACATACTCATGGCTGAGCCAGGCTTTTTTACTTTCAAGATAGACTCATGCAAAAAATGATTTAACTGTCCCAGACTGCAAAAATGTTCACCAGCTCTTTACGTACACTAGACTCTTGAATTCAGGATCATATGAACAACTGCTTTACGTTTTGGCATGATGGCTCTTTGTAAATGTGTCTCCTGAAGTCTTGGGTAGATTTTATTCAAGGAAATGTATTTAATCATTAGCACTGACGTTTTGGTTAGGGCAAAAATATTTTCCTAAGTTAAGGGATTTGTAATGATTCCTCTCTGTTTCTCCGTAAGTGCTCCTCTGCAGACTTCTTGGAGGGAACGCCATGTCCCTAGCTGCGTCTCAGGTGTCTTGTCCTGGCTTGGTGAGTTGTGTTTTCCTGAGGGAATTTACTGAGCGAGTCATAGATCTTGGTCTAGGGGTCCAGCCTACAGATGCTTTTGAAGTTCAAGGCTAAAGGTTTGGATGAGCAGTGGATGCAATCTTGAGTGTAAGTAGAGGGATGGAGTTCTGAGAGCACAGACATATTGATCTGAATAGGAATGCAGTTGCAAATAGGTATGTTATTAAACGCACTCTAATGCTGTCCAGATGTAACTGTCTACAATATAACCAGCTACATATGGACTAGATATGCTGGCCTCCCTTTGTAGTCAGTATATGAAAAGAAATAGGCATTTCTAGATTGCAGTTCATCTCATTGTCAAGTAGATATCTCCGATGCCTTACAAGTGCTTATTTCTCTCTTTTGTTTTCAAAGGAACCCATGGTGACTAGACTAAATATGAATATCTGCATTGTTGACATCTAAAGTATGGTCAGATGATTCTTACCTTTGAGTATGCTTTCCACAAATTTGCATATTTTCATTACTGATATTGTTACTACTTTCCTGAGTGTTCAAACCTTATGATACTTAAGTGAAGTTCTAGCACTTTGTTGATTGTTTACTAAATTTGCTTCAAATATTTTTTTTTAAACTTACTATTTTTTGTCAGTTTCATGTCTTCTTACCAGAAAAGACAAAAATTAGGTATGTGGTTCGATAATATCTGCTTTCAGCAAATCATGTGTCTTCTGAAGGGTTCTTAGCCTTCAGTGGGTTTGAAACCAGTTTTGCTGTATGGGATTCAGGGTTTGATTCTGATGCTGAATGTAGCTGTCTAGAGGTATCAAAGCTCTTGCTGTAGCCAAGGGAACTTGGTTTTGTACTGTCTAGATATCTAGAGCTCAGCAGTCCATATGTATGCATATAGTGATATTTTAGACAATTTGTTTTATTTATAGGTCCTGCCTAGTATTTGCACACTCTGTATTTGATGTTTCAGCCTAGGGCCTTTCAGAAGCACTGGATCTTGGGTATTTGACCAGCTGAATTATTCTCAGGCTATAAAGACCAGATCAGTGCTGACAGTAATGCTGACAATAAGTGCTAATACCCATGTGGACATCTATGTTGTACATACTTAAATGCAGGTGTCTGAATCCAATGCTGACTCCTCCATTTCTTGTCACTGTGCAAAACTGAAACCCTGGGAAGGGTTTATCTTTTTTCTAAAGGATGCAGTGGTCCTAATATAGTTTCATTACTCTGGCAGCTGTGCCTGTGGAGGACAGAAAGAATGCAAGAGAGAGGCAGCTAGTGTTGCTATTTATTTCTTGTTTTTACCCATCTTTGAAAACAACAGATCCCAAAAATGGGCATGGCAGTATTAACCTTCTTATGGCACAGAAGAACACAGAGGGTCTTCTCTATTTTGAGACATCAATGGAATCCATGTCCTTCCAAAGGGCACTGCCTTTCCCAATTAGTGATAAAAGAAAAATTTTCCCATTCTTTTTGTTGCTGTGGAAACTTACCCAGTTCAGGAGCAAGGGTTTGGGGTTAGGGCTAGAGTCTATAACATTGAAAACATGATAATTTCCAACCAGAAATGCTTTGAACCAACCCAAGAGTAACAGCCTGTCCCACAGTCAAAACTCCTGGTGATATTTATGCACTGTAAAATAATGCAGAGTGCTCTAGCAGGTCTGTTTTTGCACGCCAGCTCTGTGGGATTTTTGTCCATATGAAAGCAGCTGGGGTGACACCAACAGAGCCATGGGCATCTCCATAACCCTCCTGCTTTCTGGCTGCCTGGCTGTCCTGTGTGCACGCTGTGCTGCCAGGATACAGCTAACCATGGCATAACCTCATATGCCTGGAGGTGTGTTACCCTGGCAGTCTGATTCAAGCATGGGACGTCCTGCTGATTTGGAGGACATGCTCTGGCCAAGCCTGAAAGGAGCTGCTTGCTTGGACAACCTGTGTCACCTGGAGAAAGGACCAGGGCCCCTCCAATGGAGTGAACACCTCCAGTAACGCAGGGAAACTCTCTTCTCTCTGGTGAAGCCGAGTATTTAGTGCATACAGTTTCCAGCCAGACCTCGTGACCCAGGAGGCTCTCCAGGGACTACCCAGCCCTGATCTTGGCAAAAGCCAAGACAGCCTAGTTAGAGCCCTTTCCAGCTGGCTCTGAGCCCGTCGGCACCATCTGCCAACGAATGTGTTGCAGTGTGCCATGGCTTAGCCACTCCACTGTCCCTGCCCCACGGAGATGTCCCGGGAGCTACTGGTGTTTATTCAGTGCCCATGGGTAGGAAATGCCTGTGCCAGGGGGAATCCCCCCAGCTTGCAGCCCCCAGCATCTTCTGCTCCCCTTGTGTTTCCCAGGCAGCAGAGAGGGCAGGGGATGAGTCTGAATACATTGAGGAGGCAGCTGCAACCTGCCAGGCACCCCTCATGCACAGCAGTGGCCGCAACTCTGTGCCAGTTTGGACATTTAACTGTGTTTAGGAGAGTCCCTGTGGGCTACACTTGTACAATAAAAATGTTCTCTGGCCCTAAGGGCAAGTAGCAAGGCATGGCTTGCATTTGAATAGAAAACCTGCCTATACCCAAACCATCTGCAGTGAAAAGTCCCCTGGCCATGCTGTCCCCTGGACCATGCCAGGGTGCTGTTTGCATGGGCACGGGCCAAAATATCTCTTGAAATTTTGTTAGTTGCAACATCAACTGCAAACCAGTGTTTGAGCCCTTTAGCTTATTAATGCAGATATGCCCTGGGTTTGACCTCCAGATCAAGGAAGTTTATTGATAATTAATCTTCCAGTCCCTTTTTGTTTATTCTTCAGTCTCTCTGGAATAACAGACTACTGGATTCAGGAGCCTGGCATACTTAGGAACATCCCTGCTCCAGATCAGGACAGCTTTCCTGCCAGAAAGGGCTATGGGGCTGCAAAACAGCCTCTTACTGGGTAGGTGCTGAGACAGTCTGGCCCTTGTGTGATGGAGAGTGAGTCTTGCATTGGCCAGGGAATGACCAGCAAACCTTGAACTTGGGAACGTTTTCTGTCTTGGCTGCCATGATAGCAGGAGAACAACAGACTGTTGCAGAGGAAGCCACCCCATTTTTTGCTCTTAGGCTGTTCTCAAATATTTTTATCCAGTGTTTTCTCTAGTTTTTGTTGCTGTAAGGTTGGCAGAGCAAAACCTACTAATGCCAGTGGTTCCCTCCACATGCAGGACATGTCTGTTCAGCTGCTCCCCAAGTCTCCTCTTCTCCTTTTCCTGGGCTCCCCTTCTCAGAGAGTAGCAGCTGCTCCCTGTACTTCTAGCTGGTACATTCAGGGTAGGAGCATGTCTCCTCTCTGATACTAAGGACCTTGCCCATGATTTCTCAGCCTGTTTGGAAGGAAAAAGTTGTTGTTGTTGGACAATATCCACCATTATTTAGATTAGCAGTGGAAACCAAGCTGGGCTAATTTGATAATTTTGAAAAATACAGACTCTTCAGACCAGTGTTTCTTTTGGACAGGTACATTCAAGTAGCATTTAATTTATTTCTTTAATAAAACACCCTCTAATACTCTTTATTCAATATTCCCAGTTCAGTCTGAACTCTAATTTGCTTTGAAGGTGTTTGGGATCATAGAATCATTTAGGTTGGAAAAGACCTTTAAGGTCATAGAGTCCAACCATTAACTTACCCAGGAGAAGCTGGAACATTTCTAGTTGTTAACCAAGAATAAGTCTGAAAAGGGTCTTTGGGGTTCAGAAATGTGGAAGTGTTGGAGTAACCTTTCTAGTCAAGGTTTCAATTCCTTCTTAAACAACGGCTATTGCAGGGAAAAAGTCCAGGCTCCCCAAACACACAGGGCAGATCAGGTCAGTGAGAAATGATGTCTTGTCCAAGGGGGTCCTGGGACCTGCTGCAAAATCTTTCAGTGGAGTCAATAGGCTTTGAGTCAGGTCTCAGATTATTCTGTTCTGCAATAAACATAGAGGAACAGCAGTAGACTATGGTGTTCGTTTTGGTCGCTGTGATGTTATGACTGATTCTCAGTTCACAAACACACCCTGTTTCCTTTGCCTGCCTAGCAGCTCTTATGAACCAAACATGCTGTTGAAAGGGAGTTGCAGATAATGTGGTTTCCCTGAGCTTTTCAAACATGTTATAAATCCAGTGGAGCCAAAGTAATCATCATTATTAGTAAGCAGACTTGGAGCCTGAGTCTGAATCTGCTGTGATTATAAACAACCTGTGTTCATGTGCAATCTCCCTGCCTTTGGTGACTAACGTTGCACTGAGAGATTAGGGGTTGAAGGCTCTGAGATAATAATTTCAGCTGTGTGCCTCTTACTGCTATAAAGCCCATAGAATATCAGAAAATTTATTGCTGTGACTTAGTCGCAAACTCCCTGGAGTAGACAAGGGTTATGGACCTCATGATAAATAGCACGTGCTAATAGTTAGCAAATGATAATGTGGGCCACAGAAAACTGCGGAGAGAGGAAAATAAATTCCCAAGGGCTGATAACTAATGTAAAGAGCCAAGAAATAGTTTAGAGTGGGAGGGAATTTCCCCAGCTTCCCTCCTCCATGGATAAGGCCTTACTGATGCGCTGCAAGGGCCCAGCTATGATCCCCCCAGCACCAGAGTTACTCCTGGCAATAGTTCAGAATATACAAATTCACAAAGCAAGCAGAGCAGACCTGACGTTTTCCAGCCCCAGCTGGAAGGTGACAGAGCCTATATTCAAAGCAGATGAAACGGCTTGTGGCTAAAGCTTAACTGATTGTTTACAGGGCTTCTCTGATGCCTCTGAGCCACCCGCTCCATGCACAGGACAGGTATTTTGCAAGACCATTTCCCTGTCACTACTTCCCAGCTAGTCCCTTTCTAAAGAGCTAAATAATTCTCTGTCTTCTTGCATCCAATCAGCAAGGGCATATCCCCACTAGAAATCTCCCTGCGCCTGGGATATGCCCTCCTGGAAGAGTTATGTTGCCTGAATGCAAACAGAAATGTGCCATCAGAGAGGATGAGGCACTCATCCTGATGTCAGATGGTGGTGGGTGAGCCCTACTTGAGTCAGGATCACTTGGTGAGGCATTAAACATGTGTGTGCCCAGACAGCGCTCTTCTGGTGAATGCTGTGCCAAATTATGTCAGTCCTTGAGGCAGGGGGGTTTGTACAGCTGGTAGGTGGTTGCAGTAAGCCCGGGGCTGGGGTGACCCACAGGCTCTTTTCCTTTTTGTGGCATTAAACGGAGGCAGCTGGAAGGTGGGTGTTGCCAACCAGCTGTGTCTGCCGCTTGCAGGCTGTGATGGGGAGGGGGCCAGGCATGGTGATTTCCTGCTGATTAAGTAGAAGACGATGAGAGGGGCAAATTGTCACCCTTGAGACGTGATGAGGCTGCTTCCCCTTGATGCCCGCAGGAAATCTATACCTACTTCATCACTCTATTCTGGCCTGTGTTAGTGGTTGGCTTTTTCACCTAAAATATTATATGCAGAGAATCTGTTTATTCATCCCCAACCCTGGCCTGGTGCAACACAACCTTGCAGCGTTCCAGGGGCCATTACAGGGTGGTGCGTGCCTCTGCAGAGCTGTCTGAGCTACAGTGATGGAAAATGCCCACCTCAGGCACCACCACTGTGCTTAACCCAGAACTGAAAGGAGCAGAGGTCAGAGGCAGAGGGCAGCAACTGCCTAACGACTTTAGGTGTTGCTTTGGGGTGGGAGGTGCAAAATGATGCAGGTAAACCACTGATCATGAAGGGTAAGGCTTTGCTTGAAATGGAATTTGAATCAGATTTTTTTCCATCGTTTGTGAGAAACGCAGCCTGTCAGTGAACAGAGATACAGTCATGACACTTCTGAAAGACAAGGATTAGAACTGGAGCCTGTGTCCAGCATTATGTGTTTGTGCCTGGCCTCCTAAGGTGAGAACTAAAGTTTCCTGTGTGATTATATGGAAACTGCAGTAAAACATACATAAAACCAAATTGTGGGTCATGCGTTTCAGATGCTGGAAAGGGAGAAATGATAGATAGCCTGTGGCAAAATCCAATGTATGTATGTGTGACTGCAAAAGATCAGAAGAAGGCATAAGTATCTGATTTAGAATACATGTACTTCAGAGGCAGATTCATAGCATATGTTGAGAGCTTATAGGGAACAGACCATGCAGTATGTGATACCACACACAGAGAGAGCTAGCACACTGGAAATTTCATTCTCCTGGGAAAAAGATCATGGAGCAACATTTATTTTTAAGAGGCACCCTCATATTTTATTTATGTGTGCTTTCTGTCATGATATTTGATAGCATTGCATTTCATCAGTTGGAGACACACTGCTCAGGAAGGCAGGCTTAGAGAATACCTGTGCTCTGCTCAAACCCATTTCCCTGTGATCGCATACCACACTCTTCCCGTTATTTGACCGTTGTGTGTCCTGAGAACAAATTGTGTGCTGTTAGGTTTAGCTAATGAAGTATATCTTGGGGCAGATGTACCGGAGGACGATGCCATAGATTAATAGACCCAAGGAGTAAGTCAGTGATATGCTTACAAGTAGTTAGTCCAACCCTTCCTTCTGAGTTTAAAAATAAATTAACATAGAATCTGTATGCTTTCAAACCCCTGTATGCTCAAATCAGAGCAGCAATGTTGTAAACAAATCTGCTTCTCATCCTCGCTCCTTCCACATCACACAAGCGAGCCAGCTGTCCTGCCTGTGCCCTCTCTCTGCTCTACCTGGCAGCCCTTTTTACGAGCAGACTGAAATATTGTGTGTTTCACCTCTAGCTGTGGGTGAGCAGGAGCACCTTTTGCTGGAGTAGAGATGACCGGTGGAGGCACACCCCTACCAGCAAAGAATCTCTCATCTATGATGACACGCAGACCCTTCTGTCAACATCTCTTTCATGCCAGATGAAATATCTTTTGGATGAGGCCAGGGGAGCAACCTTTCTCCTTGAGATCCCTTTTCCAGTCACTAGGGGCTGTCTCCAGGGACTTGAACAGGCAGCCAAGGCCCCTTACTGCTCTTCTCTACTGACACTCAGCATCCTCCTGCAGCATAGATAGGGGGAACTGGGAGTCTGCTGGCTACTTTCCGGCCACCAACAGCTGCATGTTTGCCTCCTGAGAAGCAGCTCTGGCCCTAGAGAGATGGCCCGACGCAATGAAATTTAGGGAAAGACCTGAGGCAAAGCTGCAGAACCAGGAGGAAGGGATCATTGCTGGAGAGGGACAGTGGGGAAGACTATAGGAAGGGAAATGACAATAGCAAAGGGAGAAATGACTAGCAGCTGGAGGAGAGTGGGCTGACGGAGAGGGAATGGAAGAGAAAACTCTGAGAGGAGTGCTTCAATCACTTTGTTGGTAATACAGGATACTTGAGCCAAGATATTTTTTTTTTTTTGTTATTCCAGCTCTGCTATGTGGGTTACTGCAGAAGAATTGTTTTATTGTTGTGTGTCTGACCTTCCCCATTTATGAAACAGGGGTAATGGCCATTAGCAACCCTATAGCGTGTAAGGGCATCTTAAGATCCCAGCCTGAAAGTGTTGACACTTGAGCATTATTGATAGACATGTGGAGACAAGCTGTCTCTTTGAGTACTTCTGCAAAAATCTTGAATGTCTTTAAATTTGGTAGCTCCTAGAGCACATGCACCAAACCTGAAGCACCTTCACAAAGTCTGACACTAGTACTTATGCCCTTAACTGTTCTGCCTCCTCGTGACAGGCTTTGCAATGTCTGGTGACATAGAGGCACCAGAGGCACAGCACCGTGAACAAGGGGAGGGAGCAGCAGAGCTCTGAGCATGTCCTTACGGACCAACCAGCCATAAGATTTGTCTGCAGCTCCAAAAGTGCAAGTGATGGAGGTCTCTTCCTGCACCAGTGCTGGAGACCGGGATAGACCTAGGTGACCTTAGACAAGTAATTTCTTCCCTCTCTGCTTCAGCTCTGTATTTAAAAAGAACAAATATGAGGATACTTCCCAGGAAAGTGATGAAGGTAAGCAAGGTAAAGAGTAGGATGTGATGAGGTGTATCGAGAGTCCATGGAAGTGCACAGATAGTAGTTCATCAGAAGGGTGGATGTTTGTCATCTGCCATTCATCATGCCATTCACAGTGCTGCACAGCACCCTCAGTCCGTGATCATTAGCACCACTCAGTCTTGAAGTGATTTTAACAAATTGCCTGAGATGTGCTGTTTCTCATTTCAATAGATGTCAGTCAAGACAACAGAGGCAAATAATTCAGTGTCACAATGCTGATAGCAAAAATTCACAGATGCTGATACCAAGATATTTACCTAGTCTTCTTTGTCTTGCTTTTCTCATCTCATCAAACAGTCCCTGCTGGACTCCACTGTTGGGTCTCTTTGAGATCCTCTCTTAGGATCCACAGCCCAAGCCTGAAGCTCCCTGAAGCACTGGACATTTTGAAGATCTTCACCATATCTTCAGATGTGCTCAGTTTCCTTTTCAGAACCCAAGTAATTGATGAGGTTTTCAGATAGAAGTTTTTCAGATACAGTTGTGACTGTTAGGCTGGTACTTGTCTACCACCATCTCTGTGCTTGTGCTTCACTTGCCTACATGTACAGTAGATATGTTGACTGGTGGGTCATAGTGGGGAGCTAGAGATGTTCAATAGTGTGGTGTTCGGTTACTTTAAAGTTTCGTATCTTCTGAACCAAGGCAGTATTTGGCCTTTATTTTCTCCCCACTTCACTGTCCAGAACTGGCCATGCCAGTTATTACATTTATGCCAGTCTGAGTCAGAGGGTAGATGGAACAAGATGTTCTCTTCATCACTCTTTGGAGAAGCCTGCCTGCTTAAAAGGGTAGGGCCACTTGTAGAGGACACTTAAATTTCTTCAGTTTGCGTCATTTTCCTGCTCAGATGTTTGGCTTTTTTTGGGTGTGTGGTGTCTCTTTAAACTTCAGGAGCTCTGTTGAAACAGCTATTTAATTTCTGCTGATGGAAATTCACATTTATGTTTAGCGGAATGACAAATAGAAATGAAGAGCTCTTTCTTCATGACCCTGATCCCCCCCCCTTTAATCACAGAAAATTGATTCAGATATTAAACTGATCCAGAATCCTGTTCTTATTACTGGGGTAACCCCCATTATGTGAGGTGGAAAAAAGAGTTCTGATTTCTGCAAGGAGTGGCTCTAGGCACTAACTTTTTCACATGCCAATATACCTGACTGCTGTTCCTGTGGGTTAGCTAACTTTCACCAAGTTGGGAAACATCCATAAGCAGGGCTGTGAGTGGAAGTGACACATTTACCTCGCCTTGTCTCCTTTCATCCCATTTTAGACCTCAAACTGTCTAACAGCATTAGGAAGCCCCACAGAATGAGAACTTGAAGTCAGTACTGCTGGATTTGCTGAATGTCTGTGCTATTTCCTGACACAGACATTAGCTGAACACATTGGGAATGGGGCAGAATACGACCTCAGTGAGATGAGATTCAGGGATATGGGAAACAGGAAAATCTTAGAAATAAAACTTGGGAGGCCAGATCTGCCTGCTATATTTTTCTCGTAATTAGTCAAGGAGCTGGCTTACATGCAGCTATCTCTGAAAAACAGAAGAATCAAACAAGAATGAGAGGACAGAGGAAAACATGTTGCATTGATCCTTACGAATAAACAGCAATCATTAAAAGAGCTAGTAACTATCCAATAACTTTCACTTCCATCTCTAGTAAAACAGCCTAAATAAGGAAAGAAGAATTTGCTGTGCCATGCATTTGGATGAAGCCACGTGTATATTAGCTAACCCTCAAGACAGTTGCCAAAGCAGAATGTAAATGATGGAAAAAGAATGGAGTGAATTTTGTTGTAACAGAATAATGGAGAAAATACTAAACAAAGTAAATCTGTAAGCAGTTAGAGCAAACCTTATCCCTGGTGAAGAAGAGCTTATTGAGTTTTCTGTGTGATTCAGAGCACACTTAAGTTATTAATTCAATTCCTTTAGTGGCATGTAGGAAGTATGCAGGCCCTCTACACAAGTTAACTTTACTGTTGAAAAGGAACATGAATGATACATGCAGAGATTTGTAAGAAGCAAATCCAGACATAACTTAATCACTTAGTTTGATCCAACTGTAGAGCAAGTAGATGAAAAGAATGTGGTCGTTTAATCTGTGTAAATAAGATATCTGTTCATGTACTGAGGCAATTAATGTATTGTTTCATGAAGACTGAGCTGGAAAATTAATATAGATTTACTGGAGATTCAGATTATAAAACAGACTGAAAACAGGCTGGAGGAACCCAGAAACACATAGTGATGAATAAATGCCAACACTTGGTGGGAGATACCTCAGGGGAGCAGTAGAGAACAATGTTAAACTGTTTTTGCTTAAGATCCTTATTAATGATTTGGAAGGAGGGCTGGCTATGATGTAAGCTCAGCACTGGGATGGTGCTCAATTTGGGAGAGATTATGCTTTCCAAAGCACTAACAACTTTTGATCTGGCAAGTTCTGGATAAATCAGAAAGACAGAAAATGGTGCCAGAAGGTTCAGTTTGGGGGCCCTACCTAAAGACCTAGTGAATGCACCTGTGTGTAGATGCTTCACTTTGAAATCTAGGTCCATGAATTCCACCATTTAGTGCAAATGTAAGTTCTCTTGGTTTCCACTCTGATTCAGTCTCTCCCACTTATTTATCTAATGTCTGTCCAGCTTTGTCCATGCTAGAATCTCCATACCAGAGCCTCCTGGCTGACCCGATAAACAAGCTGTTTCATTATACTGGTATTTAAACATGTATTGTGATTCTAGCAAGTACTTTGATAATATTAAACGTTTCAGACAAAGGCTGGTGAAGCAATAGGGAGTTGTAGGGTCTCTGTTTTCTTACTAAATTTGCTGTTCCCAACCTGTTTTCAGAGGCCTGGGATTTACTCAGTGAAAGCTGCACTTTGAGACTGACCTTTGGGGACTATTGCCATTGCTTTGAGAATGGACATTGAGTCCTCTGGGTCACCTGTCACCTCTTGACTTTGATCGTGGGTGTTCAGCAGTCCTGCTAAGGGGAGAAGGGCATGGTGTGGGCTGGGAGAAGGGATGGGGCAATGCAGCTTGCCTTGCTGCACACATCTGGGCAAAAAGAGCTGGACAGGTAACCCCATCCCCTTATTGGAAAGAGGGGAAGGGAGAGTTTCAGGAAACGTAGAGCAATTTTGCTATCACTTTGCAATATGTTTGTTGGCACTGTCCATCACTAGTTGTAAGGCTCAGTAGAAATTATTCATCCATTAGGCATTGCTGTGCTGCCCCAGGAGTACTACATCACCATGCGTGTCTCTTGTAAGGCTTGGGAAGAAATACGGTGGGATTGTTTGTGCTGGATCAGTTTGCAGTCCACCAGTTCGACAAGGCTGGTTTATATTCTGTATTGTGAACTCCCTGGGGCAGGAAAAGTCTTAATGGATTTCATTTACACAATGGGGTTGCTTCTTTGTGGTCTTAAGGAAACATATTAGGAGGCAAATTAAAACATGAATGACAAAAGGGACAAGCCACAGCCAAAAAGCAGGTGAGGATAAAGAGAAAGAGAGAGCATTAACCACAGAAGCACATTTATTTTAGCCTCTGTAAGAAGCTCAGTTTTCTTTGTGGAGTCTTCTGGTTGGGGGAGAGATACCATAAAATACGGCAGGCAGTCTGAGGGTCACAAATGCCAATTTTCCTTCTTCTCCTTCTGCAGTGCTTAGTTGAAGGAAACATTCACCACATATTCCTGTGCTTAAGCGCACAATAGTTTGAGACTTTAGGAGGAATGATTAAAAATAAAGGATTAATTGCTTGATTCATTCTCTGATCATTCTTTACAAGTGTTAGAAAAGGTGTTATTATCTATTACTGCTAAAAGATCATTATTTTAATTGTCCTTTGATGAGAATAGAAAACAAGGGAATCAGTTACTCAGTGTGGTCCATTAGTAGTGTGCTAAAGAGAAAAACAGAATCCCATGAAGCTTTTCCCAAAGATGACATTTATGAAGTTGTAAAATAACCTCCCACAGAAGCATTTGAAGCCCTGTCACTTATTTGATAGGTTACTGAGACCAAGAGGCCATAAGAGCTCCCTCAATTAATTGCTGTTTAAACTGGAGCAAAACTAAAAAAGTTGGTCTGAAGATTCCCAGTGACTGTAAGTATCCCACGGCCTTTGCATAATCGCCAAAGAAACTGGCTTTATTTCTGTTCTGAATGTCTAGATTTAGCTTCTAGCTGTTGGCTATTGCTAGATCTTTTACTCTTAAGGCTGAAGAAACCTCATTAGCTAATTCTCAGTCTCTAAATACTTGTAGTCTGTGATTCAGAAACCTATCAGCCTTTTATTCATAAAATTAAAAAGGTAAATCTTCTCATATCTGTCTCCAGAATGAGGTTTCCCAATTCTTCATTCATTCTTGAAGTTTTTAATTGAATTATTTCCCATTTCTTACTATCTGCAGCCTCTGAAATAGGTTCTGAATATCAGCAGCAGTTGCACTAATGCCACATTGGGATGATATATAATTTCTTTGCTGCTTCTACTTGATATTACATCTCTGGTATGTGCATTACCCTGCTGAAGATGTCAGGCTTAAACCGGTCCATATTAAACCAACTGGATTCTGTAACTTGCTAGGCTTTTTCCAGCTTGCTTCGGGCCTCCTTTCTCATGTCTGAGAAGCAAGTTCTCCACTGTTAATCTTACATTCAGGACTTTGGATACGTCTGTACTGAAAATCATAGTGTTGGCTTATGTGCAGTTTACTGGATTGCTCTCTGGATTGCTTTGCTTTATTGCCCTCTTTGGTCCATACCACTTCCCAAAATTTCACAAACTTACTAAGTAATAATTCAAATTTTTCTTCTGTGTCAGCAATAAAAATATTAAATAGCAACTGGTATGCCAGGATCTATATGGGAACAAAACTTCACTTGCTGAGTGAACGTTTGCCATTTACTGTTTAATTTGGAAAGGTATCAGTTAGCTGGTCTCCAATTCGTCTACACTGTACTATGTTGATTTTAAACCAGTCATGTTTATTACACAATCATTCAAATCTGCTGCTTTTCAGAAGCATATTACATCAACCCTGTTATTTTTATCAACCTCATCAGAAAGTACTGACTTTTATCAACCTCATAAAAATGTGAGACTGGATTAATTTCACAAGATTCCTTTTCCATTACACATCGTTGATGGACAATAATTATTTATTTGTTGAGTCCCATCACAGCTGTTCTGTGTTTTTGCCTGGGACTGATGTGCAGTAGACAAGCCTATGATGATAGGCCTGTTTACCCCTTTTAAATGTATATATGTGGAGGATGTGGAACATAAATTTATTTACTGCCTTCTAAAATCTTCCATAAGTTACAGAAAGGCAAAATTACAGAAAGCAATGAGTTGGGGGCATGTATACAAGTAGCTACTGGATTTCTGTAAGGGCTTTTAATTTTTAATATTATTCTAAATGTGTCTGTTGGTTTTTATTATTGTATCATACTCCCTTCTGAGTAGCAGTTTGCATACAGAATCTCTTGGGTATGTGCCTTTTCAGAAAACAGACAGGAGGAATCTTTAGGAAGATCACCTGACCTGGCCTGAACTATTTTATTTTCTGTTCTATTCCTGCACCCATCAGACGAGCATTTGAACATCTTCCAGCAGTGCATTAAAACCAAAATGATTATGCATCTTTCAACTATTGTTTTCACAGACTCCCCTCTGGGGAGGAGTGTTTGAAGTGCAGCATATTATTTTGATAGGATTTTAAGGCAGTTTGGTTTTTGTGAAATGTGTATCCTCTTATGTATTTTAGAATCACAGAATCATTTAGGTTGAAAAAAACCCTGTAAGATTGTTGAGTCCAACTGTTAACCCAGCACTGCCACGTCCATCGCTAAACCATGTCCCTAAGTGCCACATCTACACATCTTCCAAATATCCCCAGGGATGGTGACTCAACCACCTCCCTGGGCAGCCTGTTCCAGCACTTGACCACCCTTTCAGTGAAGACATTTTTCCTAATCTCCAATCTAAACCTTCCCTGGCACAATTTGAGGCTGTTTCCTCTTGTCCTATTGCACATTACTTGGGAGAAGAGACTGACCCCACCTGCCTACAGCCTCCTCTCAGGGAGTTGTAGAGAGTGATAAGGTCCCCCCTGAGCTTCCTTTTCTCTGGACTAAACAACTGCAGTTCCCTCAGCTGCTCCTCATGAGACTTGTTCTCTAGACCCTTCCCCAGCCCCTGCCCGGCTCTGGACACGCTCCAGCCCCTCCACGTCCCCCTGCAGTGAGGGGCCCAAAGCTGAACACAGGGGTCCAGGGGCGGCCTCACCGGTGCCCAGCACAGGGGGACGGGCACTGCCCTGCTCCTGATGGCCACACTCTTTCGCATACCAGCCAGGATGCTGATGGCCACCTGGGCCACCTGGGCACACAGCTGGCTCATGCCCAGCCGGCTGCTGACCAGCACCCCCAGGCCCTTTCCCACCAGGCACCTTCCCAGCCCCCTGCCCCCAGCCTGTAGCGCTGCCTGGGGTTGCTGTGACCCAGGGGCAGGACCCGGCACTGAGCCTGGTCGAACCTCGTGCCATTGGCCTCGGCCCATCGGTCCAGCCTGCCCAGATCCCCCTGCAGAGCCTGCCTGCCCTCAAGCAGGTCAACACTCCCCTCCAACTCAGTGCCATCTGCAAACTGACTGAGGGTGCACTCGGTCCCCTCATCCAGGTCATTGATAAAGACATTAAACAGAACTGGCCCCAGCGCTGAGCCCTGGGGAACACCGCCTGTGACCAGCCACCAACTGCATTGAACTCCTTCCACCACCACTCTTTGGGCTCGGCTGTTCAACCAGATTTTTATCTGGCATAAAGTGCACCCACCCAAGCCACAACAGCCAGTCTCTCCAGGACAATGCTGCGGGAGACAGTGTCAAAGGCTTTCCTAAGGTGCAGGTAGACAACAGCCACAGCCTTTCCCTCATCCACTGAGAGAGTCACCTTGTCATAGAAGGAGAGGAAGTTGGTCAAGCAGGACCTGCCTTTCACAAACCCATGCTGGCTGGGCCTGATCACCTGATTGTCACGTACATGCCATGTAATGACACTCAAGATGATCTAGTCCATAACCTTCCCCAGCACTAAGGTCAGGCTGACAGGCCTGTACTTCCCTGGCTCCTCCTGCTGGCCCTTCCTGTAGATGGGCATCACATTGTGTAACCTCCAGTCAACTGGGACCTCCCCAGTTAGCCAGGACTGCTGATAAATGGTTGAAAGTGGCTTGGTGAGCACTTCCACCAGCTCCCTCAGTACCCTTGGGTGGATCCTATCTGGCCCCATAGACTTGTTGTGTCTAAGTATTGCTAATGATTTCACCTCAGATTATGGGGGCTTCATTCTGCTTCTTATCCCTGTCTGCCAGCTCAGGGGGCTGGGTATCCAAGGAACAACTGGTTTTACCTTTAAAGTCTAGTAAAAGAGGGCATTAAGTATCTCAGCCTTTTCTTCGTTCTTCGTCATTGTTTCCCCCCATCAAAAAAAGGATGGAGATTCTCCTTAGCCCTCCTTTTCTTGCTAATGTATTTAAAGAAACATTTTTTGTTGTCTTTTATGAAGTAGCCACACTTTTATTTCACATAGGAGGTGCTAAAGAATTGCACCGTGTACTTTTAGTGAAAGGGGATGGGATTTGAAGTGGTCTGCATTTCTTAAAGGAATTCTTTCCACCATGTTATTAGACCATTTTTCCTCTTTCCATCGAGCCAGAGGATCATAGCTCCTTACCACTGTCTTCTTCTGGACGTTTAGTATGTCTTGGAGATGTCCGGGGTCCAGATGACAAGGAGGAGGACCAAGGCACAGAAGTGATTTCAGAGTTCTTCAGGAAGCTGGACTAGATGGTGGAGGAGAGATTTGATGTGCAGTGATGTTCTCAGCTGGCAGAGTTTCTTGTGTCACAGTATCTCCATGCCAATATCTGCCCATGGTTGGACGCATCTAGCCAGCCCAACCTGAAAGGCATTACTCAAAAATAGCTGTATATGGGAGCTTAGCATCAGCAGTCAGCGTCAGCTGTATTACTGTGTGTTGGAAGAAAGATTCCTTCTCTGAGGCACTGGGGATTTTGGGTTGAAATGTAACCATGGCACAGGATAGGAGGAAGGGATATTTGATTCAGGAATCTTAGCTCAGAGTTCAGAACATGTTGACAAGGCTGACTTCTGGGTATACAGATGGGCTAATGGTTAATGGCTAAAAGCCAAAAAGAGCTGTGTTACTGAGAGATACATGATATTTCTCACAGAGCATGACCATGCTTCTAAGCAATGATGAGTTTTGATGCACGCTGTAGTTATTGAGAAGGTTTTGCCATCTGGTAACATGTTGGGGAAGAGTTTATAAGCTTCAGGGAGGTCAGAGAGGTTTTATTTGTCCTATATTTTCTGACACCTTGCTTATACGGTAAGCCTCTTGCTCAAATTCATCACCTTCCTAAGCGTAGAAATGCAACTCTGAAGGTTTTGAATGCGGTTAACCCTTAACAAGACATGACTAGAAGCATCTAACTGAAACCCTTAAGAGCAGCAGCAGTTCCCAAAGTTTCCTATCTGTGAAGCCCTTTTGGTGCCAAGGTAGAGTTTTCCTGTGCACTTCCAGGACCATGAGCATTCCCAGTTCTGGGCTTGGGATGCAGCTCAGTTTGGGAACCTCTGCTCCTGCTCTGTGGGTTCCTGACAGAGCGTTCTCCTTGCTGAGCCCTTTGAGTCACAAAGTCTTGACTTTCATGGGAATCTCTGTTTCTCTCTCCTCTGTAGCCTCTGTTAGAGATGAGAAATGAGAAAGCGTTAGCAGGGCTATGCAGGTGGGATGAAGGCTTTCATCGCTCCTCTGTATATTATTACCTTTTTAATTTTTAAGAACAGGATTCTTGATCTCATGTTTTCCTCTGTAGCACGTGGGATGTGCTCATGGATAAGTAGCTTCTGAATGGATTTGGATTTGGGAACAGATCTTTGGCTTCAAGAACATGGAGTTTTCCACAGAAGGTCTCCCAGTGAGTTGTGTGCCCTAGTTTAAATAACTGTTCCTTGAAAATTGATGTCACTTTCCACTTTGACCAACTTAGTGCAGCCAAGATGATGTTGGTGTCAGTGGTGCAAACTGACTGCAAAGCCAGCCTGCTATTAGTAAATGATGTCTGCAACCACACTGGTGTTTTACTGTTTTTAAAAATATGCCTGCTTTTGGCTGTGCTGTGGAAAAATAATGCCCACTGGAGTGTTTCTGCTTCTGACCATCTTCTGACTGTGACCTGACATGAACTCATTTATGTAATGCTTCCTAGCAGCAGTGCTACTGCTGGAGGTGTGGCTGTTCCTGTCACCAGAGGTATTTCCATCTCAAATTTTAAAGGTCTTTCTAGCTATTCAGTTCAACAAATGGCATGCCAGGAAGGAGGAGGTTTCTTCATGATCATCACATCACTGGCACTGGAAGCCACCAGTGTTTTATTGATGCCTGCTGTGCCAAGTTGGCTTGCTGAGAAAGGCTGTGTTTGTTCTTTTGTCTTGTAGTGTGTTGCGAAAGACAACTCCTTTTTTTGTGTTGCAATTCCTTCCCTCCTGCAGGTAAGGGATATTGGTTGAGTATTGCAGTAAGGCGACTCCTGATTGATATGTGTAATTTTTTGCAGTTGTACCAAATGCAGACCAACCGTGTGGTTTCGGAAAATTTTAATGTCTTAGCTCAGGGGTGGATTTTCAAACAGTTGACTTCACAGGAGCATTGCTATGGCAGTCTGAGGCTCTGCAGCTGACACTTCATGGCTTTGGTATCAGCAATTTTTAAGGAGTCAGTATCAATGCAACATAATAAACAATAATATTTAGTTTCAGGCCAGGAATTTCCTTCATCATCTATGATATTAGTGGAAGTCATGGTTTCTTTACTGTAGCGCAAATCTAATGTATGCAAGGATAGACACTTCCAGATGTGCTTCCAGGCCTGAATCCAGAACTAGAAATTTATACTATACTTCATTCACCAGCAATGGAAATAGGGCCTGGATACCCCTTTATTTCTTTGAGCTGCCTCCATATTTCAAGAGCAGGGGCTTTGTAGCATGAAGGTGTAATTCAAGGTTATTCCTCTGCTGACTGCAAGCACTCAATTCTTTGCATTTTAAGAATTAAGTTCTCTTGGAGTGGAAGTGCTGTGTCTCAGCTGAAGACTATCTTAAGATATTCTGGTAGTGATCAGTTGTCTATAGCCAGACATCTGGCACAAATCATATGGCAAGAATCAGATCTGTGCCTTACATATCCCCCTGAAATGAGTTAGACTGCTCCCATGGAGTGTGTTCCTTGGGACACTTCCTTGCCACAGATTTGTGCATCCATTCACAGCAGCTCTCAAATAGCAACACTGGACACCAAGTATTCTGCTTGCTTCTTCTCAGATGCTAGAGCTTATTTATAGGGCTTTTTATTTTTTTTTCTTGTCTTTTGTTCTTTATTTTCCCTCTTCTCCACTCTTTCAATTTCTATATGGGTAAGATTACACATCTCAGTTTAGAATTTATGTAAACATGTACTTGTCTCCGGTTCTTGCTCATGATGGCTTAGAAACCCTGGAGGAAAATTCTGTAATTTAATGTCCACTCATGTGTGTTTTCAGTACTTCATTTTAAACAAAGCTATATACAGAAGCTTTGGCAAGAACAGAATAACAGAAATGCCGTCCCCACTATTCCATGGAGTACGAAGCGGTAATTATGGGGATAAATTGTCCTTATTTTCTATGGGAGTATCTCACCACTTCAAAGGCTTTCCTTTTGACTGCCCAGCTGATCTATCTCACTGTTAGGTGCTGCAAACTAGAGTTGGAAGCATTTGGGTAGATGGTGCCAGAGACACCTGAGCTATAGTCCCAGCAAGGCAAGCTCTGAGGACTATAGTAAAACTCAGCTATAATCCCCAATTCATATTACTGCAGAATACAGTATGGTATGGAGGTGTCTGGGCTGGCTCTCCATAGAGTCAGACAATACCCACAGTACATCCAAGCTCATGTGCTCTGTCGGTAGGGCTTATCAGTCCAAGAAGCAACGTCCCTGGCATAGCTTCACTGCAGCTGGACCAAACTAATGTGTTTACCTACCAAGTGCTGTCCTGCAGTGTGAGGTATCGTTGCCAGCTTGGTAGGGCATCAGCTTGGGGACCTCTCCATGTTGTGGCAAAACTGATTAAAACCTACATGGGGAAGCACCCACATTTTTATTACAGTTGAAAACATCCTCAAAGGCATCCGTGCACTTCTGTCCTTTCTCTCCTAGGTGCCTGTTACGTCTCTGGCTTTCATTGCTCAAGGCAAATTTTGTCTTATTGGCAAACTGCCTCATTTTAAATAACCTTCCATTTTGAATTTGCAGTATATAAGCATGGCTTTGGTTTGCTTCAGATGACCAGGGCTGTATTCTGCAGCATAAAAGCCACTAGTAGAAGGCAGAGAATGTAACTGATTCATCAGTAATAGGATCTCAAATGCATTTATTTACTTCTGAAGTGCACTGGGAAATGCTTTCCTTGAAAACCGCAAACTGCGATACGTGTAGGTTGATAATTGGGTGGTTTTGCTGAATATAGAAACCAACAACTCTGCGCGTAGACTAATTGGAAGCATAGAGACCTTGCTGACACCTCTGTGATGCAGGATAATTTGGGAAGGATAAGGTCATACTAGAAGGCTTGCTCGAATCTCAAAGCAGAATCTGACAAACCTTGGAAGGTCAAAAACGGTGTTTTGCCTGGATTCTCCTTTTCTGCCACTGGACCCTACTTCCTCCAAAAGAGGTTAAAAGAAGAAGGGTACTTTCAAGTTCCTCTTTGTAAAGGAAATCATAAGTGATGGGAAAATAATGCAATTGATGTAATGTAAACCTCTCCCAAAGTAACTGGAGAAGGTGCTGCAGAGGCTTCCCAGCAGTTATACATTGAGAAACATTCTTAATCTCCTAGATAATGTGGAAAAGTAATGAAATTTGTTATCTACAAGTCCTCACAAGCTGAGGATGCAGTTTATAAAACTGTATTTGGCTCCCCCTCCTTTTTATCCTTTATTGTAATCCTTCATCATGGATCATTTTACATCCAAACTCACCTTCATCTACTATCATACTTCAGTGATTTATTGACATCACAAACTTCTGATTAATAAAGCTAGAATAACATCCACCAGAAGAACTGAGAATGTGTGATCATTTCCTCTCAGGCTCTCATTAGCTGTGGTTGTCCTTCTGGGAGTTTTATCTTTGTCTTTCTATTTCCCGACTAAATCATATGATGTTTAAAAATAATTTCCTACAATTAATCTTTTGTTTCTCTGGCTTTTTAAAAGCTTTGGTTAAGATGGAATATGATCTCTACATTGTCAGCTGAAATAAGTGGAAAACAACCCAAACTGTCCATTTACGCTCTGAATGAATGAGAGGGCGAGTCAGAATTAGTAGATGCTTGATTCACCTTCCTTCATTCCAGATGGACAATACAAAGCTCTACAGATAATTCTATGACCATATAACATGTTTGTGGCATAGGTAGGAATTGCACTCGCGGTATCTTTTCTAAAAGAATTTCCTTTTTCTTTACATTGCTTCAGTTTTAAATGACGTGAGTTGTGGTGAAATGCAACTGTGGTATTTTCAGATTTTCTGCACCCAGTAAACAGGCAAGGTTTTGTTTTAGAGATTCCATACTAAGTTCTCCTTTTGATGAGACACTCCTAGGTTAAAATACCCTTCAAAACCAACTTCCCATGTCTTTTCTACATTAGCGACAGACTGGAGAAGAAAATACATAGTATGCCTGAAAGTGATAAGTTGAGGTTAGAGGTCTAGTCAAAGTCAAGTGCTAGGGAGTTACAGCTGTAGAGAGCTGATGCTTTGAATTATAATCATATGATTAATGTTTCTAACATAAGTGGTTTTGGGAGTTACAAGGACTTGCAGCAACACCTTGGATAAGTATGTTGAAACCTGCTTTTAGAGATACTTTATTTATAGCACATTCATTAGGTTGGACAGAATGGACAACATGTGCTTATGTGGTTAATGATAAATCCATCTGAGGACTAAACTGGCCTGCTGAGCTATGAGAAAGCCATTTGTAGGTCAGATTTTTCTGGAGAGGGATGGACTTGAGAGAAACAAGTCTTATTTGTTTGGGTGGGGAGCAGGGAGAGGGAGGAAGCTGAAAACAACTTTTCTCTGCTGTAATATACGTAGGATGTAAACGTTACAGATGTTCATTCATTTTTAAAGGTCATTTGCTTGTGAAGTCTGTGTAGCTGGCTTCATAAATACCAAAACATGGGAAGGAGCAGGCATGCCTGGGAAGGTACAGGAATATTTTTTATAAAATAACAGGTAATCGAATGTTAACCTATGAAAAGTGCAGTGATCTCTATGAAACTGCAAAAGCTAGAAAAGGCCCCACCTCTGTGGCGTTACAGTTCCGCTTGTGGGATTCAGGCATTCTAATGTGAAATGAAAGGTATTAAACAAAAAAATTGTCTGTAAGACAGTTTCTTCTGTTTGAAGTCACCAGAACTTAATCCTCCTACTGTAAGTGGTTTAAGATAGTCTGTCAAATACAAGTAGTTTCCCTTGACAAAACAAGGTGAGAGTATAGCTAAGAAAAACAGTGTTTTGGCATATGGTTAGTGTTGTGGCTCTAGTTATAGATCTACCAATGAGACAAAAAAGATTGGTTCCCGTCTTATAGCCCTCTCCAGGGTAGTGCAGGTCGTTCATCCACAGATCCCACTGGTTCCCACCATGGACCATGATGCCACTGGATTTCAAACTGAGATCTGGACAGTTCTCACTAAAAAAAAACCCAACAACAACCAACACAAGACATAAAACAAAGACCTTATTCACTCCCTTTATGTAGCACCCAAATGCAGAAGTGTGTTATTTCTCTCTAGAATCTCATTAGTTGCTTGTCTGGATAGGACAGGTAAACCTTGTAGACCTAAACACCTCACAGGTGAGTGACCATCGGAAAGGCATTGCATGTTGCATGTCCTCACAAATAAACAGGTAAAAGCTGTCCTTTTGAAACATGCCTTTTCCCTGCTGCTAGTCTTATTTTTAGGCAAAAATGGAAACATGATGTTCATTGTCAAGGAAGCTAATTGCAAAGTGACTACTCTCAAATGTGTTGCCCATATCTTTTCCAGGTGTTGCTGCTGCAGGTGTTATTTTAAGTGAGATTAGTTTATCAGAACTAACTTTCAAAAAAGCTGGCTGATTATAGTAAGTAGTTTTAGATAGAGAAAATGGCAGGTAGCAAAGAGATATTTAATTATACACATAAATGTACAACAAAACCAAGTTCAGGAAGCTATCTCAGATTAATTCACATTGAAAATTCATTTGTTACTCTCAGGATAATGAGCTGTGAAAGAAATGGTGGCTTCTCCCCTCTCTTGACACCTCATAATCCAGAGTGGATGCCCTGCTGAGAAGACACACTTTAGTGCCACACAGCTTACTGGGCTCCAGCAGTAACTGTGTGAGACCTAATGGCCTAATCAGAGTCTACCTCCTTCAGAGGCTACACAAGATTACTTGTTTCTGGCATCAAAAGGCATGATGACACTATTATCATATTTGTTTTATAGATGTGGAATAATCTGTGCTCTGTTATGCCAGGCAAACACATATCTTGCTTTTGGCCCCCATGTTAGACACTGAAAAATTAGGTGCAGAGATTGAAAGAGTTAGCTGGGCTCCCTTTGTAATCCCTGGCGCAGGAGGGGCAGCTCTAGAGGTGATTCATCTCACCTGTCTTAAACTGTGGATAAGACAAATTATCCTTCACAAGTGCCAGTTTCTTTTTATTAACTACAGAGAGATGGCATTAATTAAAAAAAATAAAAAAAAAGATAATAAAAAAGACGGTATTAATTCAGATCTGCTTTTGAGATGGCTAAGATGAGTGGAGATCATCTCACCCCATGGATTTAAGGAGTTGCACTAGTGCTTTGAACTGCAAGGGTAAAGCTCTAGGGTTAGATGTGCTCCTTGCCTTGGACATCTTATGGACAAAAGTCAGTGTCTGAAGTGCAAGAAGTAAGGATGTTAAAGCTGTGTGGAAGAGTCTGAGACTCACGGGAGCAAACTTGCATTTATCTGAGGGTTTGGGTTGAAGCAAAAGCCTCGTGGGCCTTTCTTTTAACTTGTCATTCTAGGATTATCTATGTTTTAGTTAATTAAGTGAATTAAATAGTACCAGGGCCCTGCCACTGGAAAATTTTATCCATGATCTTAAATTTGATCACGATCCCTGTTTATCCCAGCCCAGTGGCAGCCCTCTGGTATGGCTTGAATGTTAGCATTGGCCAGAGCTCATTCCCAACACGTGGTCTGGATAGGGCTGTGTTTAGCCTCCAGCGTGCATGTGGCTGGACTGTGCTGCTGGCCTCAGGGCCAAAGACCAGTCCTGACTCTGTTTAGTTCATTACAAGGTGCACCAACTGTCTCTTGGCTTTCTGTTTTTGTTATTTTACCTTGTCGGGATCAGAACCATGGGGAAGCTGGTATAGTATTGATGGGCTTGTTACAGGGCTATCCTTACTCTGAAATAGCATGGTGCTATCTAAATCCCTTCTGCTGTTCTCTCTAATCTATAAAGACCTTGTAAATCTGATTTTGGCCTGGATACCCTAATCTGCATCATGGGCTGCCCTGTTTACTGATTTCAGTGGGCCACACTGGAGTATGTCAGGGTTTGGAGCTGATAGTAGTTTTTTGAGTTGGTTGAGCAAACAGATCTGCAAGACCTCTTCTTGACAGTACACCAGCTCTGATCTGAAAGGAGACACAGCCTTAGACATCTGTTTTAAGGGCATAACTGTTCTGAGCTTATTTGAACTCAATACAAGGCTCTGTTTATATTTCTTTGATTAATTGAAAATAACCTCTTGTTAGGGGAGTGACAACTGATACCTTAAGATTGTGCTCAAGTCATTCACAAGGGGAAAAAAAAATACACCAAAGGTTAGGCAGGTCAAAGCCCTTGTTTAGATCAAAGCATATGTTGAACACTGTATAAATGCCAAATCTTAAAGTGTTTTGTATTTAAGGTTGAAGTTTGGAGTAAAATGATACTGTAACAATAAATCCCTAATTCAGCTTGTTAACGCGCTACCACATTCACAAAGGCATAGTGAAGAGAGTGATGCTTCTGATGGAGCAACTGGATACTGGTCTAAGTGTGTTCAAAATTTGCAGCATAGATGAGATCGTTACTGTAATACCACATCCAGTTCTGGTAGGCACATTTCAAAAAGGACTTTAATGCAATGGAAATGGATCTCAAAAGAGTGACAGGCACAATTTGTGGTCTGTCCGCAAAGTCTGCCTTTACTGTGAGAGACTAGAAAAGCTCAGCTACTTTTATTTATTCAGGACAAGGTTACAAGGTAACTTGTCTGTGGTTTTGTAAGGTCAAGCCTATGTGGTGAGGGAACAGCAGGCTCCAGCTTCCACTTGGAGCTGCGTGGCCTGGGTGCTTTCAACTGCAGGAACCCCAACTGTGCCTGAGCTTGAAATATTCTAGCTGTGCTGAGGGTAGACTGAGGCTGGGCTGTACCTTGGTGAGCTGCAGCCCTTCTCTGTCCATGCCTCATCTGTAGCTTCCTGGAGTGGATCAGTAACTGATGGCTATGGTTGAGGGGGGAGAGTGGGGTCAGACACATACAGAATAAAAAGGCAGCCTTTCTTCTTGACAGGGTGATAGCCACTGAAATAACTTACCTGGGGTAGATTGTCCTTCACTGAAAGTCTCTGATTCAGGGTGGGATGTCTCCTTGAAAGATGTGCCATAATTCGTAGCAGTTCTGGTCTTGGTTTGGGATAGCACTCTGTGGCTTCAGCTGTGCAGGTGGTCAGACCAGGTGACTGAAATGATCAAATGAGTGATCTCAGCTGGCCTTAAGATACCCCCATTAAATAGGACTATTTAAAAGTTCTTATTTTAATGGTAATATTATATTCCTGTTGAACTGACTGGAGAGTGGAGATGTCTCAGTGAGGCCATCTTTAGCCTGAGAAAACTCAATTTTAAGGAAAAAAAACCTCCCACCACTTTCAAATCTGTGGCCAGAATGACTATGCTTATATTTTATTTCCAGGAAAGAGCTGAATCTGAGGTTAGACCTGGGTTCCAACTGTCCCTAGAGCTTACTGTATCTGGTAGGACATCTTTGAACAGCATGAGGGGTGATTCACCTACTTCCAAGTGAAAAGTAGCCATTTGACCTGCTCCTCAGTCTATAGTGACCTGTTGTGTGGACATCTTATCCACCCTACAGCGGTGGTATGGGTCCCAAATTGGGAAGGCAAGAGGACCCTTTAGAAAGCCCCATGGGCTCCTGCCAAAGGGTTTATGGCACTGCCTACTGCAAAGGCAGGTGGAACTTGCAGAGACCCTAAAGTCAAGGAGGTCTGGGCTGCCTGCAAGGACACGTGCATGCCAGGTGTTAGGTCTAAAGGATGCTTTAAAAACTGCCACCCAGTTCAATAGCCGTTGTACCCTCCCACCATGCATGTAGAGAGGCGTTCAGGGGATTTGCCTTGCTGGAAGATACCCACCCAGCTTTGTTCGATTAAGGCAGTATCTTGCATCCATCAAGGCAAAGATCTGACCACATGCCCATGTGACTTTCTGCTTCTGTGGGTCATGCCATCATCATGCCTCGCCTTGGGCTGCTGCCTGCCTTGTCCCCGAGGTGTGGAGCCGTGTGCTCCTCACCAGGCTGGGCACAGGACCCCAGCAGCCCTGGCCCGTCTCCTGTGCCATCCCCGTGCACCGGGAGCTGTGGGCAGTGCTGGGTTTTGAAGCGACTGGCTGCAAGCGCAGGCAGAATTACCCGGGCTGTCGCAGCAGCTGACCCACGGGGTGCAAGGGGGGGCCGTTGCTTCCTGCCTGCTGCTCTCAGGCACAAGCTGGAGCATTCAAGCAGTTTAGAAAAGCAAGGCAGCTGCTGAAAACAGCATTTTGCTCTCAGTGTCTAACATCATCACACCACTCCTGCCCAAATAAATAAACTCTGACGGGAATCCCCCCCGCCCTGCGTCATTCTTTGCTTTAATAAAACTTGTCACAGTGCTGTGTGTTTTTTTTTTTTTTTTTCTTTTTTTCCAGTCAGCAGATTTTTAGGCTGGTTAATGAGGGGGAAAAATTTTTCTTCCCCCCCCCAAATTGCCTCCCCCTTCTTTCATGTCAGGGGCCAAGTCTGGATTGGAGCCTGGTGAAGTTTCTGTGTCATTTCCTGTTGCTGCCCTCCTCGACACTCGCTCCCGCGCCCGCTCCGCGCTCCCCTCCGCCTGCAGACGCACAAGGCGTCCGCCCTCAAGACTGGCGGCTCTTGGGGAGGATGTGAGAAGGCAGGGGCATACCTCACGCTCTCGCCTGTCACGCCACATTCCTGCTCTCGCCATCCCCACAGGCTCAGCACCCAGCCCCGCTGCCAGCAACGACGAAGAACCGAACGGTAAAACAACTTTCTTCTCTCCGAGCAGCTCGGCTGTACTTCCCGGGCTGTCTGCGAACCTAAGGTGGTGAGAGCAAAACCGTTCTTCTGTCTTGCAAACTTTGTCACCGGTAACCGTGGTCCCCCATCCGTGCGGGTGGTGGGGAGCGAGGCGGTTGCGGGGTACCGGGGCTGCGGTGCGGGAGGGACGGGGCAGGGACCGCGGCCGGGGAGCGCCGTGTGCGGGAGCCCGGAGTGGGTCTCGCCCCATAGGAGGGGTCAGCATCTGTGAGCACTGGTGTTGGTGCTGTTTTGCAGACGCTGGTAGCTGGATGTGACTGATGGGGAGAAAAAAAAAAAAAAAAAGAAAAAGCTGTTTAAAGGAGGGAGAAAGCAGCGTTGGGCTGTACAGCAGCCAGGAAGGCAGTGAACAGAGGTGAGGGAAGGAGCAGGGGGTGCTCAGCATTTTCACTTATGTGCTTGTCTTTCAGCTTTGGTTTAGGGTTTACAGGTTTTTCCTAGGGCTTGCTTGTGGTAGTGTTCGCGGGGTTTGTGTATGTATGGTCCCAGTGACTGCTTTCCTGACCAGAAGGAACTGATACTTGCGGGAATCGGTATTGCACTCGCTTGGAGGAGCGGGCACAAATCAGCTGGCATCTGTAAAACCTGTCTGTGATGCCTTTCCTCTGCCATTTCCTTATTTGCTTGCTAAACACACACATATTTATTTATTTGTTAGGAAAATTACACAAATGCCTGTGCTTAAAAGTGGAGCAACTGTGACTTCATGTACTATTTCTGTCATTCCTGACTCGTTCGGTCTTGACTGTTTCTTGGACAAACAAGGCATAACAAACTGACGGATAAATCCTGAAGCATGTGCTGGAGCTGAGTCCCAGAGCTTCCAGAGTTAAAAGGCTTTCTTGAACTCACTGACACAGGCAGTAAATTTCAATGTGTCAGTAACTGAGGGAAAAAAAGCACTTGCAGAGCATTATACACCATCAGATAGAGTCAGCACCGCACAACCCCAGGGTCTTCACAGGCAGGATTAGTTCCCAACACCTCCAGCTACTCAGCAGCATTTAGAAAGGTCAATTATATGTACACTATTCACCAGCTAATTACAAGTGGGGGGAAAAAAGCCTTGGAGTTGGCCCTGGGAAAAATGATCCGAAGGCTTTGTGTACAGTGTGCTTACCTCCAAGTCATTGCTTGATTCATTTTGCTCCCGCAACTCCCTCTCATCTGATGTCAGTTTTGTAGTCTCCCTGTGTCCCGTGTCCCCCCCCCAGTGGGAATGCAGTGGAAGAAGGCACAAAATGAGGAAGGGAGCAAGGGAGCTCTGGGCACACCCTGAGCACATCAGTCCTTTGCCCTGGCCTCCAGCCAAAGCACATCACCTCCCATGGCTGGGGAAAGTTCATGCTCCCTGTCCAGCCTTGGCATCCCTTGTCTTGCTGTCATAAGCAATGGGGGACCCAAGAGATGTTGCTGATAGCTTTGCCTGGAGCCAGTTTCTAGGTAAAACCCCAGAGTTTGTTTCACAGTTCCTATACGAAAGCCACAACTTTAAAAAAATTGAGTTGAATAGGATATACTTTTTGGGGTCTGTCTATCTCTTAGACTCTTTCTGAGTACTGTGCTACTCCTTACCGACTTGTCAAAAAGTATTCCTCATTTTCGGCTGGCTTGTACCTGTACTAGTAAGCTGGTCTTGATCTGTGCTACCACACTGGTGATACACATGGATTGGTCTGAGACATCTTCTGGGCATTGCTGGGAGTTAGGATGGGCCAGGGCACTTGAAAAAACGCAGTTTGGATGCAGCCACCTTGTTTCAGAGTGTAAGAGAGCTTAATAATATGTAGGTGTCAGGCTGTGCCAGTTGGCTTCAGGGCTGAAGAATGGGCTCTGGAACGGTTTAGTTTACTAGCAGAGATGTAGCCAAGAGGCTAATGAGCTCACGTAACAGAGGGAGGAGAGAAGCTGTAGCAGGAGTCACTCCCAGCACCTCTAAGGAGCTGAAGAAACAGTGTTTGCCTGGAACTGCGCTCTGTATTTCTTGAAATCTAATAGAGTGACAGATTGACATTTTTGCAGGGGTCCAACAGGCAACAGCTCTGAGGCGAATTGAACCATTGTCTGTGCAAGGTGACTGAGGGGACTAACTGACCTTCAGGTGCTGCTTTTGAGTGATTGAAGGGTGGATAGGACCTGAAGTCCTTTAGAAATCCACCCATACATACAGGTGTTGAGAGATGAGCCTCTGTCTCAAATGCAGTTTTTGGCAGTCTGTTTCTAAACTATCCTAAAACTTTACCTATGGGATGCTATAGTGGGAGTTGAACATAATTTCATCCTTAATTATTTTGGATCTAAATGTGAACCCAATTCATTTTAAGCTCTCATTGCTCTACTGATTTCAGTGAAATTATTCTTGATTTACATCAGTTGAGGACAGATAAGAATCAGTCCCGTCATAACTGCTTTTTTCTGTGACTTGCAAAGGAGAAAACAAGACAAGAGAAACCCACTTAGGGTGAGATCATGATGGGAACTGAAGGGTCTTGAGTACCACAAAGACCTTTCTGGCTTTTATTTGCTTTCTTGCCCTAAATCTCAGCTTTTTCTTCTCCTAATGGAACCTTGCTCTTAGCTTTTAGCAAGTTCTGGGTCCCTGCTTTTACACAGAACTGCTGTTAAAAGCAAAGACCAAGGTTCCTGTCTCGCCTCTCTCCTTGTATGAGCGCGTTCTCCACACCACACTTTCAGTGCTCATGTGGCCCAGACAGATGAGTCAAGGAATGGAGATTCCAGTTCTGCTGCTTACCTTGGGAAAGCGCTCTGGAGCCCAACAGATTTTACTGTCTGCAAATATTTCCTGTTGCACAACATAAATTGTCTGTTTCAGTTTAATCCTGTTGTCTTAAATTACCTCACCAAAGCATTACCTTGAGTAAGGCCTCTTCACGGCCACTTCACTGCAGTGGGGGAACCAGTACTGTAAGAGGCCACAGGCTGTGAAGACTGCAAGAAGGTGAAGTGAGCACTTGCTTCCCTTTCTCCGTCTTGCACAAGGGCAGGGCGAGCAAGCCTTGCTTTGTAACAGTGGGTCTGTGCTACTTCTAGCCTCTGAGCCAGACCCTTTGCTCCACAAGCCCATGGTGGCCACTGATATCTCCAGAAAAGATCTCTCGTTACTGGTGGCTTCTCATGGCTCTGGTGGTCCTTTTCACTGAGCAGCTTTTCCCTGCTTCAGTGCTTGAGCTTGGTGTGGTGCTCCCTGTCCTGCTTGAGGTTGTTCCAAGGATGCTCTGCTGCTGCCCAGCAGGGTATGGTTCTGATGGGGTTCACCTTGGCCCATTAATGCTTGTGGGTGCTTCCTGGCTCTGTCCTGGCTGCCTCCCCAGGCTGAATCAGGCACACTGTGTTGATTCACTTTGCTCTTGTGTCGCATCAGCTCCAGTACTTGTGGTATTTAAGTGCTGATGCACAAATTAAGGTAACATTTACATGCTCTAGTGAGTCTTCAGCTTGCCTGCACAAACCTCTTGTTTTCTTTCTTCTAACATTGTGCCACTACCTGAGAACAGTCCTTGCCTCCTTGCTCCAGGGAGCTGTTGGTCCCTACTTTGTTTAAGGGACATTGCCATAGCAATGAGGACGTGTAGCGGAGACAGTCAAGACTGACCAGACCGACATCCCTGCTGCTGGCCAAACGTAGCCAAAAAGGTGCATGCCTCCTTCCCTCTCCAAACAGTATCGTGTTTGCTTTGGCTATTTTTAAACATATTTGCTACTGTAGCCTGAAGCTTGCTATCAGTCTGAGCCTTGCCACTGTACGACTCACAGCTATTTAAAATAGACTAATGCTGAGGATGGAAGGACCGTTTTTGTTCTTCTGTCTACTGGCTTGGGGCTGTCTGATGTGTTGGTGGTTGTGGCAGAGTCCTCACTTCCCAGTAAATGGGCTAAGGGCACCAAACAGCTCGAAGCCAGGGGCTTTTCTTCCTTACCCTGACTTCTTCTGGACTTGAACTGATAAGGGGGTGAGAGGCCTCTATATCCCATCAGCAATCTCCTCAGTCATCCCCTCCCTCCCTGGAAGTGTTATTTTTGGTTAATTCATACAGGTCTGGGCCTCCTTGGTCTAGTCTGTGGGAGGAAGCTCAAGGCAGGAATTTTGTAATAAAAGCCAGATTTTTCTCTGGAGGTAGAGTGGAGGAGGCCAGTCTTGTTGCTTCTCCAGTTCTTGTTAGTTCTTGATCAGCTTAATCTGGTAGCTGTGAAAGGTTTTCTTTCCCTGCTGAGAATGAACTTGGCCTCTGAGGAAGGTCACCATTGGGATGTTCACCCTGACATACCTGATTTTCACAGAGTCACTGGTGGGAATCCCAGCTCAAGCTGCTTGGACCTCATCTTCCTGATGTAAGTTCCCAGCAGTTTACTGGGGATGAGTCTTTCTGAATGTGCCCCAGGCAATCTGCACCATGGCAGAGCCATGACATTGCTAAACACAAGTTTTTCTCCAGTGTGCTTGGCCAGAGTTAGTTTGCTTTTACCCCGAGCAGCACAGACCAGTATGTCCCCTTTCACACCAGCAGCAGCTGGTTTTGTCTGGAGCAAACACATCTTTGTACCTGGAGCTTGGAGAGTGTCTTAGAGGCTTTCTGTGGTTATGAAAAAAATACAGATCTGACCCTCTGATTTCCTCTGGGACCAAGTATTTCAGCGTTCTCCTCCTCCACTGACCATTGGCAATGGAAAGACCACCACTCCCTGCTCTTGCATCTTTGACTGTCTTTGGAGTGGGGGGTATTTCTATAGGGAGTGATGCAGGGAAAGCTGAGAACATCTGAAGTTGCCATAGTTCAAATATGCAGGCGCTACCTTAACTTAAATTTACACAGAAAGCTTGCTAATTAAATCTGAGTTTGCTTCTTGGCCATCAGTCACTGCAGTAAGGATAGAGATAACAGCTGAAGCTGATATCTCATCCTCCCTGGTACCCAACACACTACCTGTAAGATATTCTTGTAGAGTTTCCCAACCGGAATTAATTTCACTAGCTTAATAATATACATCTTGTGCTCCTTTTATTTTACTAGTCATTGTGATTCCCTTCTGACATAGCCTAAATTATGCTTGGATTCCTTTTTCTTTTTTTCTTCTTTATTAATGCATACATGGACTGTATAGTCTTCAGAGATTTATTTTTCTTTAATGAAATCAGCCTCCTTTTCCTGGCTAGTGTAGTGCATGAATGTCACATTTAAATATGTGCTTTCAAGTTCAGTCCTTTCCCTCAGACATATTACTTTACACTACATTTGGCTGTGTTAAACCGCAGTGCTGATTTACTACATCAGTGACCATGAAAGCCTCAAATTCCTCTGACTCCTGTTTGGTTGTTTCTCTCTGTTTACTATCCACAACGCTCTGGTTTTTGGAACAGTTGGCAGATTATTGTAAGCTTAAATTTCTTATTTCTTTTCCTCCACTTGATACAATGGTTGCAATCAGATTAAAATATTTAGCAGATTTGGAGCTGATTACAGAGCAAGAGCAAAAAGATCTCCTGAGAGCAATGATGCTGTGAATGTCACAGAAATGTGTGGTGCCGGGTACCAGGTGTGCACAGGAATGAAGGGGTAAAGGTTTGCCCAAAGTTCAGGGAAGATCCCTTATCTCTCTTCCACAAGCAGGACCTGGGAGCTGCAGGTGACAGTCCTTCGTGCTTCTTGCTTCCTTTTTTTCAGCTTGAGGAAATCTGTTTTCTGTGCTGCAGTTCAGAAGTGAGAAGGATGCTCTTTAGCCAGCTAAGGAGGCTTGAACAGCACTGAGCCTGCAAGGAGGGTTCCTGTCCCCTCCTGAGTTTTGTGTCCAAAAAGTTGTCACCTCTCTTTTCTGTCCCAAACCTGCAGCTGCTGGCCTGTATGGAAGCTCTGCGTATGAGATTTGGTCAGCCAGAGTCTAAATAGTTTTCAGTATTGAGTCTTACTGTTTAAAAAGCAAACAAATGCAAAATTGGGAATTCCCTTCTTTTCGTTTGCTTACTTGAAGAAGCTCAGACTAGGCAAATCTGCCAGGCATACTAAGTCTTCCTGACAATCTGCTTTAAAACAGGGGTTGTATGTAGTGACAGCAACAGTGGCAGCAGAAACCCTTCCCGTAGAGGAAGGAGTACACCATGGGCACCATGACAGCAGTCAAGTCAACCTCCATCGTCTGCTTGCATGTTCCTGCATGGGTCTGCATCAGGTGGATGCTGTGTCAGATGGTGGCCATCTCACGCACCGCTAGTGAGAACTTCCAGCTGATACTCAGGAAAGGCTTTTCTGCCGTGTCAACCAGGCCCTGAGAGGACTAACCAGGAGGTAGGTGCCTGTTGGGATATATCCCTGGGCTTGGTGTTCCCAGCTGGCTGGCTCTCAGCAGTTTCTTACTCTGCACCTGGGAACACCTAATTGCCCTGCACAGACACCCTGTCTCCCTGGCCCATACAGATATACTTACGGGTTCTGAGTCACCCCTCAGAAATTCCGTGCTCTCCTTTTGGCTGTGCTGAATGCCTGAACACTTAAGATAGGTGTTCTGGGTCACGCTGCCGGGCGGGATTTCTACAGGTTTGTTATTTTGACACCAAGGTAAGGCTTTTGTTAAATGTGGCCTGAATTCAACTTTCCATAGCTCAGCAGGTGCAAAGGACAGGCTACAGTCTGGAGAAGTACTGTTGGCCTTAATCAGTATTTGCAAAGCAGTGTGCAAGGCATTGCCTGTTGTTGTTACTAAGAGAAATTATGCATGTTAGGAGGGGCATCACACGGCTATCACGGTATGCAATCTGACATTATTTTCCAACACTAAACACCCACTGATTCTGTCCAGACCTTGCCTGTTCTGTAATTTTCTAGAGTTGTCTCTGAGGCAGGAACTTGCTTGCAAAAGGAAAAAGAAAAAAAGTATCCATCCAGGGCCCTAAGCTCTCTGCACAGCTTTGTGCAGCGCGCTGCCAAGCATCACACAGCAGAGCAGAAAGCAAGGCAGAGCAGTGCTTGTGAATCACCATGGAACAACATCAGACAAGTGAAGCAGACCCATGTGATTTTAGGCAGGGCTCAAGAATTTAGTTCCTTTAGCTTCAACCCAGGGGGCAAATTTGTTCATTTCCCTGGCTTTGCAACAATGATAAAGCCTCTGCACCCATTTGCCCTGAACCAGTAGGGTTTCTGCTCTGTTCTGGCTGTTCCTGTTATGTGTGATAACAGCGGTTAAAGGCAAGTTGGAAATTTGGTGGGACTAATTCTCATGTACATTAAGCTGCTTTTACCCGCTCCTAACTACAAAATATCCTGAAACCAAATGTAAATTGTGTTGTCAAAGCAGTAGAAATGGATTCTGGAATCAGACAGATAGATTCCCTGGTCTGAAGTGAGTATGTTTTGCAAATATCTGTGAGGAGATGGATAGCAAACTGTGAGTTGTCACCTGCCCCTCTGAGACAGATGCTTAGGACAAAATGCCAACGTCTGATGGCCACAGTGGATGCTGGAAGGAAATTTTAGGGCAGTTGAGGCACCTGTGTCTGTGGACACAGAGTGGTCTAGTGGTTCATCTTTCCCATGCACTTGGTGCATGCAGGTTTCTGAGCCTTATCTGCGTGGGTATCAGGTGGCTTGGACTAAAAGCATGTGAGCTAGCTAACTGTGTAACAGCACAGACAGTCAAGTTCCAGCACCCATGCTTGTGTCCTGAACTGTTCGCTACAAAAGGAATTCACTACTATAGCAATAGCATAAGAGCTTTCTTGACCTGTGAATTTTTCCTGTCATGGAAGAGGTCACATAGTTTGAATTGGCTACGAGATGAAGTGAAAACAAACAGCAAAAGACAACCTGAACCAGGGAGAAAGGAATAAAGGTATTTTCTAGCAAATACAGGAATCCAGGCAAAGACAGGAAGAAAACCACCTGCTTGAGAGAAGCAGCTTTGAGAGGTGGACATAAAACTTCCTAGCTTGCCTTTCCGTGTCTCCTGGACAGTCTAGAGTTATTACACAAAAGCACAGCTTGAAGCAAGCACCCCAAATGATAGCCCTATTGCAGTGGCTCTTTGGGACTTAATGTGCCCCATGGGACCACTATGGATCTAAGGGGGAGACCAAGTGCAGCTGTAAGAGCTAAGAAGCCCTGTGTCCTCCACCAGTCATGACAGCAGGAAGGTCACCTTATCCAACTGCAAAAGGGGAGTGCTACCTCAAAGCCGTCTGTCAGAGGGTTCATTCCTTCTTGCTTGCAATATGCTGGAACAGTGAAAAGCTCTATGTGACTGCTTTGTGTTATTAATGAGGGAAGGTTGGAAGAAATCCCCGTGACTTTCTGTTGTAGATGTTGCTTAAGAAAAGACATGCTATCCATGGCGGGACCTCACAGCATGCTAATTCTCAAAGCATGTATGCAAAAGTTTGAAACTGGAGGTTTTGTTGACCCTGGAAGAAAAAGCAGATTCCAAACAGGGACTCAGAAAAAAAAGATTTCCCATTTCATTAATATTTGCTCTTGCTTTATTGAGGAATGGCTGCAGCTTGCGTGTGTTGTGGTTTTGTCCTGTTTATCTTCTGAATTTGCACTTATTTTATTTCCGGGCAATTATAATTTCAAGAGCTGACTGCAAGATAGGCAGCTGAAGAGCCACATCATCTCTTCCATCCTCTCTTTCACTGAATTTGCAAGCTTGGGGTCTTGCTTTTGAGCAGAAATTTTGTGATGGGGACTGTAGGGGCTAGATTATACAGGGAAAACGTGAACCTCCATCAGGGTTTGAATTTTGGCCTACAGAAAACAACCTGATATTTCAATCTGCAAAATCACTTTGGGCCATAAGAACCTACAGATTAAAAGCTCATAGTATAGGGAAACTTAACATAAAATCTCCATGGCTTTTAAGGGAATTAGTTCTGCCTTGTTGTTTCCATTGAACCATGTGACTCGGAGAAGTGTGAAGGGAACCTGGTCAGAAATCCCCGGGAGGAGACACAGACTGCTTGAGAGTGGCTGTGGGGTTGTTTCCCCCTTGTCCATGGCTGGGCAGTTGCTCCAGCTGTTGCACTGCCATGGTGCAATATAGAGTGCCAAGTCTTTCCTGTAAGGTTCAAGAGACCGAGAGAAGTCGGTGCTAAGGCAGGCTCCAGTGTTTGTGGGGGAACACCTGTGATCCCTCGTTCCTTCTTCTGAGTATTTAATCTGCTTGATCACTGTGCAGAGTCTGGTACTGGGGGATGATACCAGATTGTTCCATTTGACTTCAGCTTTTTTTGGGCCTTTCAGTCTGAATGTAGGCTCATTACAGCTGCTGTTTACCAGTAGACATTGTAGAAAAATTCTAGCATGCATTTATTTAAATAACATCTGATACATTCTGGAGGGTAGACAGCACGGAGCAGCTACAGTGCTGTTTCCAAAGAGTTTAAATGGCATCCTTGGCAAGAAAATAGAGAGGAGAGAAAGATCTGTTACATGTGCCTGTGCATTGCCCCTAGAATAGGATCAAAGCTACAAAAAGAAACTGTGTTTTTGTTTCTCCACAGCTGTTAAGAGTTCACAAACTTCCCAGGATCTACATTTCAAGGCTTTCATCAACCAGATTTTGTACATTTACATTTGTTCAAAATAGTTTCCAGGCAGTGGGTGATTAGTGGTTAGAAATGGCTTGCAGTTTGGTGATAATTTGATTAAGTAAAATCCTTAGGAAAATGAACGTTCCAGATCTTTCATGTTTCCGTGCTTCACCTGTGGAGCACAACTCCTTCCCCACCCAATCTCACGGGAGGCATTTCCTTTATCTCCTGCATTTCAGAAAGGAACTGATGAATGCTAGTCAGGAAAGACAGGAGGATGCCTCCAGCCAGAATGAGCAGCAGGAAAAGACATTAACTCAAAAAAAATGCCAATTTTACATTTTTCCAGGAGAACTTAAAATGTAGTAATTATATCCCTCTTCCCAAGAACTCCATGTACTCTGGTTCTTTTGAATTAATTCAGCATTCAGGACTGTGCTACTGTGCACTGAGGAGTTATAGTGTCTCCAGAGGTGGAGGAAGCACAAGATTCATGGTATCTTGAGAAGACACCTCCTCAGCATGCCAAGGAGAGTCCTCCCCCGCCCAGTAGCATCGTCTGGAGCAGCACGACTTCGTCTGTAAGTCTAAGGCAGTCTGCAAACAAATAAAGATGACCCATATCTGCACATTTCCATGCTGTGCAGTAAGCCAACAAAGAGAATGGGGAAAATAAAAATGAGCAGTAAATACTGAAAGTTTAGTCAGTTTTTAAAGTATGCATAAGTGAAAATAATTTTCTAATGTTGTACAAGGTGGGGCTTTTTTTTTTACTTATAAGAAGGTAAAGTGGTATAAGAATATAGCTTGACTTGTCGGTCCTTGCTGATAGAAGGACCATCTTGTGTCCTGCTCCTGCCTATGGCAGTGGGGAGAGTGGCAGGGTGAGTTAAGTACTTAAATAGGTAGTTTTACAAAAATCTTTGCTTTATTGATTTACCTCAGGAAATTGTGGTTAAAAATATTGATTTAAAAAAGGGTGATGTCTTTCTGCCTTCCTGTAAAAACTGTTGATATATGCCTATCATAGTCACTGACTTATGTATTTCCACTTGGTGGGAATGGATTTACAAATGTTTGGACTTACAAACACACATGGATTTACAAACAGTTGCTTCGAGTGGTTTGGCAGATCTCCTTGTGATAATGACGTATCATTCGTGTCTCCAAACCATAGGCAGAGCTATTTTGGGGTGGCAGAAGTAGGAAAACAGTCTCACCTTCCTTGTCTCCTGGAGATTTTTCCAGCACTTGGCAATCTGGCATAGCCCTGCATGGAGCTGTTGCTGGCCACCATCTCCTAAAGTAGACCAACGCAGCTGTTTTCATAGGTACTTAAATAAAAGGTGAAAAAGGACCAGTGAGACCATTCAGTCCATCTTCCTGGATAACGGCAGCCATAGACTTTCCTTGAATTAACTCCCATGGCAATTACAGCAACATCTCACCTTTGGTTTTCAAGTGGTACCATCCTTTACAACAGTACTTCCACCATAGCCAGCAGCTGACATGGGTATAGCTCTTACTGCCTCTCTTCTTGGCCCTGTATCCCTCTGTAGCAGTGTGTGTGATGTTAGTGGTCCATATGCCCATGGCAGAGGGATTGGAACTAGGTCATCTCTGAGGTCCCTTCCAAACCATTCTATGATTCTATGTATCCTTGTTTGGGAAACCCTGAGCTGTAGTACATTCTCTCAGGGAGTGTCTCCAACTTCATTTTCAAGACCCATGTACGAAGAACATGTGACATCCCTCAGGAAGATTTTCAGTCTAAACCTATTTAAAACTTTATATGGAAAAAGAAAGGTTGGAAAGTCTACACTCAGCAGTATAGTATGCAGGAGACTCAGTTAATTCACCTTGAAAGAGGCTTTTAACAGGACTTGCAAGTGCATGCTGGTTAGGGATAGGGCATGGGTGAGCGCACAAGAGCAGCATCAGATAAACAGAAAACATTGCGGCAACCTAGCTTGGAGGTCATGGGACCCACATAGCTGGCAGCATTGCTAAGCAGATTGGTTTGCGCTGTGGCCATTTTTTCTCACAGATGGGATAAAAATAAGATAGATTAAGTATATCCAAGAAAAAATAGTTTTGCAAAGGCTTGAGCAAGCTGCCAATGTCAGCAAAGGGAGCCAGTAATGTAAGCAAACTTCAGAGAAGGAAAGCTGCAGAGCGTCCTGCTGGAGGGAGCAAAGGGAACCGGCTCTGCACACTGCTTGGGTGTGGGATGAGGGGCTGGATGGGCGATTAGGTTGATTTGTGACTTCTGTGTTTACCAAGGCAGATCCCAATGGAGAGGGAGGTTTTTGTTTTAGCTGATAAATATTCCTGCCTCTAATTTAAAATGGTCGTGTGTGTGTGTCCCCCCTTCTGTGGCTCTGCCAGTTAATCTGTGCTGTGCCAAGTCATTCAGACTGATAGGTAGGTGTTGAGGTCCCTACAGGAATTTGAAACTCCCTGTCACCACTGTTAATGTCTGTTCTGCTTCTCCAGAGGCAGATCTACATTTGGCTTTTATTTTGCACCCAGCTTTCCAGCAGATCCTTAGGAATGGCCAATTTAGGCAAGGTGAGGAACTGTTCCCTTAAACTGGATCTTGTATTGACAGAGTGAGCAGCAATGACTCGGCTTTCTGTGCTTTAGGATGCTCCCTGGTGAGTATGAAACTGCAGTTAGGACAGATGATGGAGCAAAAGCAGATGGTGTATCAGGGCTTTGCAGGCCTCAGTGAGCAATAGTTACTGCTGCTCGGTGGCTCTGTAGTAACTGGCTGCAAGCTTGGTCTCAGGCAGTGGCAGATCATCTGCCTTCATGTAGTCGCCTGTGAACACAGCTTCCTGTTCATTTCTGCTCTTCCTTTCCTTGTTTTGGAGAGTCACTACAGCTGGGTCAAAGCTAATGGTGTACCGGGGCTCCATACATTAAGTCTTCAGGGGTGCTGATGCACAGAAAACCCCCTTACCCAGCAATACGAGAGGGAGACCAAGTGTGAAGTGGCGGTCCTCTGATTTGGCAGTGCTTTGCTTTGCGGAGGTGTAAATGGTAGGGGACATGGCCAGACGAAACAAAGGCTGGAGGGTATCGTTCTCCATTAAGTAGCAGTTATTTGTTGGTCTCTGGAGTAGTTCAGACAGGTTTTTAAATGCACTTAATTCAGACAGAAGTAATCTTGGTGAAAGGGAGGTTGGGATCATGTGGGGAACATTCTGGGGATAAACATCTGCTGCTTTTTGGTTAACAACCATATTTGTTACATTAAAACAAATACCACTATCTGACCCAGAGAGCTTGTGGAAAGAAGCCAGAAAATAAACTGTGTTGCTACTGACGAGATAATGGATCAGAAAAAAAACCCACCAACCAAACCAGATTGCAGCGCTGAAAAAAAAAAGCAAAAAAAACTCAGTCAAAAAGCTGCTTCTCATTTCTTTCTACATTGCCCTGAAAATTAAGACAAGCATAGTTTTTCAGCTCAGCCTCACTTTGTAGAGTTGGTGGGTTTTACACTTGGTGAAAGAGAACTGTAACTTTCTCACGTTGTTTGAGAACCGCATTAGCAATGTGTCTGAGCGGCAAAGTTCTCACCCCTCCAGGGCCAAGGGCCTGATGCCCTTTATAAGAGAAACAGTAACTAGATACAAAAATTGCATCAAGACTTTGGGATGGCCAAGAGGGAGTTGGATCTAGGCATTTGCTTTGGCCCTCTTCTCTATAGCTGGTGTCTGTCTGGATCTGTGGAAGCAATGCCATTAATACCAGCGCACCGATCCCCTCTGCCTGGCTGGCCACACTGGTCTCCCATCTGGGTATGATGCAATTTCCTTTGCTTCTTTATTGGGAGATTAAAGGAGCTGCCTCTTCTCCCTTTTCCCTTGTAGATAATTTATTGTTTCTGGATTTAATAACTTTTTGTATTTGAAGGTTTCCTGCAGTTGGATTAGGAGCAAATGTGAATGTTGCAATGACAGCGTTTTTAAGACAAGTATCTACAGCATAGGCTACCTGTTTCCTGATCCCCTTATTGTATAGATTGAGATTCACTTATATACCCTAGCTGTCACTTCAAGGGCAGCTTTGGCTAATAGGTATTGTTTCTTATAGTAAATTTAAGAGGGAAATGATCTTAAGTGTCTTTCTGGTAGTTGTTAGTAAGTTCAATGGTGACATTAAGAACTGCTTCAGAAAGTTCAAAATTCTCCTTCTCTTGTTGTTTGTCCCATTGGGTAATGTATGTGCTCTTGAAACAGCTTGTCACCGAGTTTTGCACCTGGATGCCCCTCCTACCCAAAAGCCTCCTTTGTCTCTCTTGTAAGTGGCAAATGGCATCTGCCATAACGAGTCAGTAGCGTTATATAGGGATTTACTTTAATAAGACATTGAGCTGGAGATTTGGCTGGAGTCATTAGCTGCAGCCCACCTGCTGTAGGGGCCAGATGTAATTCCATAAGGTCTCACAGGGCTATACTACTTTAGCACATGGCATCTCATTGCCTGGAAGATGACCCTGCAGCTGTGAGTTTAGCTGTGCTGAGCTGACGGTGCACAGGTTGGCTCTGCTGAAGCCGTTTTGTCATTGCAGCCTTGTGCCCTACAGGTAAGCCGTGCTTGTGGGACCGAAAGGGATTGCTTGTTCTTCAGCCCAAGTGGTGAAGCTGTGCCCTTTCAGGCTCTCCAGGGACCAGTTGCAGTCCTGACACCTTGGAGGACTTGCCACATGATGTGGCTGTTCTTTCAGGACACAGCTGACTAAAGCTACTTATTTATTTTTATTGCTAAGCACAGAAGTAGCATAAACAAATATAGATGTCGGTCGACTTTGCAGCAAGTTGCGGAGGTGACTTCATGGCAAGTTTGGGTTGCTTCCATATTTCTAGTTTTCCCATTTTCTCAGATGTAGAAGACTCCCCTGAGTCTGAAACTCTGGCCTTAAGGTTTCCAAGAACTGTTTCTTTCTGCAAGTTCTGATGGATTTTTTTGGGGGTTGCTTTTCTAAGAAAAAGTCTGCATGGGAATGCTCTTCCCAGTTGTACCTCCATGGTAGTGTCAGCCCTGTTGGTGATACATATCCAGGTCCCCAGGCTGCCATAGACTGGCAACATGGGTGAGCATCCCAGACAGGGTTTTGTGAAATGAACGTCAGAGCAGTGCCCTGCTTCACCACGAGGCTGTGAAGAGCAGTGTTTTGGAGACTGCGACTTGTTTGGGCATCACAATAGATGGCAGGTGCATTAAGTACATCCTCACATCTCCTATTAAATGGGGCCTCATGCTAGTTTCAGCAGAGACTCCAAAGAGAAAATTCTTGCATATCTGCGAGAAGTCTGTCTTGCCCAGAGCCAAGACACGCAGGAGAAGCAGCTGACACAGCCACCGTTGCTCTGCTTATCTTGTGTGTTACTGTTGAGGGCTGAGCTTTGGCCAAAGTGTCTTCTGTCTCCGTGCAGACGCTCTGCCATCACTCTGTCTAGGCATGCACTCTGGTGAGGAGGAGGCAGGTAACAACTGTGTGACATGGCTGAGGATGACACCTGCCCGAGGAGGTCCTCTCCTCCCGTATGACGCTGGGAAGCCTGTGCTGGCATTGGCTGGGCTGTGATGCTGGAGGAAATGAGACTTTCTCCTTGGCTCCTGGGAAGCAGCATGCAGGTCTAGTCATGTTACAGGTGGCTTCAGGCTAAGATTTGTCCTGACTGGCTCATTGAAGAAGGTTCGGGAGGATGCTTCTCTCAGGGTTAGGTGGTTACCAACATGCATGGGCAGTGGATTAGGGCTTGAACCCCTGCTTGTGTCCTCAGCCTAAAGTGCTGAGTGACACTCCTGTTTTGTGACTGAAATGAAAACAGTCAGTCAGAATGTGTGAGAGGTGGGTTTAAAGGTCTGTAAAGCAATCGAGTTGCTTTGCTTAATTAAGGCAGTGGTGGAGAGTCATCTTGTAATGCAGGGTATAGAGGGACAGTCTTTCTGCACCCATCTGCAGGTATTTCCAGTGCTCTGTGGGTCAGTACGTTCCCATTCCACGTTCTATCTGCTATAACTGAATAATTAGTGATTGTCCCTGTAAGAGACCTCAGATGTATCTGTTTTACTGGCCACCTGGTGAAGAGTTGTAACCATTGAGCAAGGAGTGGCTGCTAATGCTGCAGAAACAGCCCTTATCAGAGGCAGCTCAGCAGCTGATAATTATCTTCTTCAGGGAGAAGCTTTGCAGGGGGAGTTACCGCCTCACTAGATCTTTGCTTCATTTGATATTATTTTGGCTGTGTATCTTGGTTCAACAGGATTCCAGTCCTTTTAGTTGGTATGCAGATTCATAGCTAGAGTCTTCATATACGGACCATCAGGGCTTGCAAAGCTTTTGTCTTTGGATGCATTGACACTCCCTTCCCCACCACCCCCTCGTCCTCATTGTAGGGCAATGAGTGATACACAGGGTTTGGCACTCGATAAGCCCCCTGGACAGGGTGGGAAGGCACTTGGACCACATTACACAGGATGTTAGGGTTTCCCTCTAGCAGAAAGGTGGATCCATCTCTAGTGACTGTTCACAGCCCTGCAATAACACAAGCTGTATCCTTTGTAACGATACCTTTTTTCTTCCTCCTCAAATAAAGGGTTGCTTTACTTACTTGGATTTACAACTCCAGCAGCCAAACTCTATTAATAAATTTCCCAGTAAAGACATAGCTAGTGTCTGCCAAAAAGTTTTATAGCTCATGTAGTTTAACTCTATTGCTTGGAAGGAGAAATCAAATAGCGGATAGAGCTCCTGGTCCCAGCATGAGGCACTCTGTTTGCATAGCCATGTCAAGTGTGTGATTTTTCATGCTTCTTATTGACAAAGTGTTACTGAGAAAATGTTTATGTACAAAATGAGCCAATGTCACTTACCTTCTCTGTCCGCTGGAGAAGGTCCAGTCCCAGTCACCCACCTTTTACCAAAAGCTTGATGGAGAGAACTGCAGAGCTGGTGGCATGGTGATTGATGCAGTAGAGAACAGAAAGAGTTAAATGCCAAGTTTTGCTGCAGAGCTTTTCATCATCACAACTGGGGAAAGTGGAAACACAGACTGAATAAATGGGTCTGATGATGCTAGACTGTGAGCGGGTCTTGAGCTCCCAGTCTCCCCAGCACACAGCCCTCGGTCTCCTGAGTTATACAACATAACATAGCCCTCTTAAATGGGCTAATTATTTCTCTATGCAAGAGCAACTCAGAGATTTTCCTGTCTGTTGACTATGAAATTTATGTTTCATTTTCTTCAAGAAAGCCAATTCTTATTTGCAATTTGACTGAAATCAATATTCCAAAATGTCTTTTCGATAAAATCAAGGTTGTAAAGTAAACAGGTTAATGAGAAGACAAGTGCTGTAAATAGATTTTCAAATGTCAGACAGTTGATATATATTTTCAAATACATATCTTGGTTTCACAGTGATAAATATGGGAGACTGACAGCAGGTGAATAAGAGCTATGGAAGGAGAGGAGCAATGTGGAACTGCCTGTGTTTTGCTGCTTAGCTAGTGGCAACCTGCAGGCATGTATGGGATTCCCCTGGGCTGAAGAGGGAGGACAGGTACTGTTTTTATGGATGGTCTTGGCTTGAAAAAGGCAACTTTGCACTATACTTAGAGCCTTTAGTGTTGCAGCAAGTCAGCTCCTGTGGTTTTTTGCCTCAACAGTGGGATGCGTAGGGGTTAAAAGGAGGAAGAGGGCATTAGAGAAGGGCTGCAAGGGTTGTTGCATGAGTCAGTATTGCACTGATGCCCAAGCTGGTGGTGATGGAATCTCCATCCCTCCTATGTCTGTGTAAATTCCCCAGCTTTACCTAACCTTTCACGTGCTATGCAAATGACTCCCGCTTGGCTTTTCCCAGGAACGCATGTTGTGTTTCTGCTCTGCTAAGCAGTGGCCATGTTCCAAGCAGCAGTGGCTGCATTTTTATGCTCTTGTATTGGAACAGGACTAGTGTAGTTTGAATCATCACTTGCAGTCACCCACAGCAGAAATTCTTGTGATCAGAAACTTGTGAGATCATCCCTGTAGCTTGCAAAAAAGGTTTGGCATCTTTCTGGGGAGGAAAGCAACTGGAAGACTGAAGAAATCACATGCCCTCATCTGTGAAAGTTGACATGAAGGAGGCATGTGTCGAAGTGCCACGTTACCCCAGCACGGCGTTGAGGGAGTGGGTGAATGACAAATACAGCTATATTTTTCTTGTGTTTACTTAATCACAGTATCCCTTCCTAAAATGTCATCCTGATTTCCCAAGGGATTGTAAGAGTCAAAGCTGGTTGGTTTGCAGGCCAGAGAGAGGTAAATGGACCTAACTCACCCACACATCAAGCTTTCTAAATTAACTGCTATTATTTTGCTTAGAAAGAAATGTTGGAAACACTTTAACGTGAAATGAAAGAACCATACAAGAAAGTACTTGAAGTAACAATTTGAGGGGAGGATTGAGATATAATTTCAGTTTGGTAAAAGAAGAAAGACAGGACATGAAGACTGAGAATTAATACAACCAGCGTCTCCTGTCTTTGCAGAGCTGGTGAGCAGGGATATGACATTTGCCAGATGGAGAAAGCATTGCTTTGGTCCTGGAGTTCTCCATCTTGGTGCATTTTTCAGGCTCGTCACCACTAACACATGCATTTTTCAGAGTGGGAAGTTTCGTGTCCATTGACGAGTGATCCGGGGGGTTGGTATGTCTGCGAAGTCGGTGTCATCCAGCAATGGGCTGAGCTTTGCTGAGCTGTTGTTTGTCACCTTGCTGATTTTAGCCAGGTGCTCTGGATTTCCAAACAACGGTGATTTTTTTAATTTGGGAAGCTGTTGTTGACTTCACCAGAGAAGTGGGCTTGGGCATTTTCTTTTATGGGGGAAACAGATGTAGTGCTGCCACACTTTGTTGCCAGGAGTCTAAAACTCAGACCTCCCAAACTTTCTTGTTGTTTTGTCTTAATCCAGGAAATCAGACTGGCATCTTTCTTATTCCTGCCAGTTAGACAGGCTTCGGGCATTCATTAGATGCTGGATTTTGATCTTAGCTAATAAAGAGCAAAGAAGTACCATGCACACAGCCTGGCAGGGGGATTGAATATTTGTGCAATATGAAAGGTCCCCTCAGGTGCGGCTTGTGCCGTGTGGTTTGTGTAGTGTTCAGTAAGGCCCTGTCAGTGCTGGGGTTTCCTGTTGCTCATAGCATTCCTTTACTATTACTTTTCTTTTTTGTCTTGCTTTGTAGAATTTGATCTCTGCTTTAAATTACGTCTCCGGTAACGTGTGCACTCTGATTATTGCAATGTGCCTCGCTGAATAGGGATCATTCGCTTCCTCAGTCTCAATTCACTCCACCTTGGCTTATAACTTTATGTTCTGGGGAAAGGAAAGGTTTGTTTTCCTTTGGGATTGCCAGAGATGATGGTCTTTGATTTCTATGTCCGTGGCCTGAAATTGTTCTCCAATCCAGCATGTCATATTGAAATGATTTACTTCTTTCATTGTTTGAATCTCCCCATTATTTCTTGCCAATTCTGTGTGTGAGAACGTTCATTCCTGCATTTACCAGGGCTTTCTGCATCTGACTGGACTGGCACATCCACATCTGTCTTTCATAAGGAGGACTTTTGCAGACAAGAACTCCCTGGAAAAGGATTAAGCCTATTTGTTGTTGTTGGTCCTGAGTTTGTTGCTGCTGAGAGGATGACAAATGTTGTGCGTGAGACACACCGTGATGAACGAAGAGAGGGTGGTGTAATTGTCTCTTTGCTCGTTATCACCTACATTGAAAAGGAGCTGGCATTATATCCTTCCTCCAATTTATGTTAATGAAAAGCCAGTGAGTGCTCTTAGTGCAACAGCCCATGAAGTGCAGAGCAGCTCTGAGGTTGTGGCAGAAGGCTGCTTGGTAATTCTCAGGTAGAGTCCAAAACTGGATAGAGCAGGACTTTGAGGGGCTGCATATCAGTATTTTCCCATCTTAAGCCTGTCTGTATACTAATTCCCTGTGGGTCAGGCACCTCCATTCAATATATATTTGCTAGTGATGCATAAGACGAGAAAAGTTCTGTCTGTGCACTGCACTAGCTTTTCCTATGTTTCTAGGGGTCTGCCGAATTTTTTTAGGTAGAGTTTTTAATACGACATTTCCCCACCTGGCACTGCTAAAGTGCCTAAGTCCACACCTCCAAGTAACTATCAGTGCTTACGTGGTGTCTGCAGGTAAAATTGTATCTGAACACCTCTCACAGGTTTGTTGACAGCCCCATGAAGCAGAGAAGCCCTGTTCCCCCAGCATATAGATCCTTCAGGCCCGGGATCGCAGTTGTGGGGAGAGTGAGGGAGCAGCTTTGCTGGCTTTAGTTTACTCTGACACAGATTTGCCTTGGTGGCCTTGGGCAAGTCAATTAACTTCCATGGTTTAGCCTTCTCACTTGTGAAAGGTAAATTTTATGCTGGTTTTACAACATAGATGATGTTTTTGAGGGTTAATAATAGAGGGTAACATAATTAATAGTTAAGGTGTTTGAGGCACAATAGTTTTATACAGGGGTTATTCATTGAATCCTTGGTCCCTTTGCTCAGGAGGGTGTTAATTGCTGTCTGCTTACGGGATGGCTCTGATGAGATGAGTGTAAAGACATACGGAGGTGAGTGGGTGATTAACAACGCAAGCCTGGCATTGAACAGATTTCCCCAGGTGAGGAATGGAGTTGCTGTTGGCTGCTGTCTCTCGTTTTGGCATGTTTTCCTGAAAAGACCCCAGCTCGAGGAGCACTCCATGATGACCCCACGCTCATCTTGGGGCTTTCAGGGCTGTTCACTTGCTTTCAGAAGTGCTCGGACATGTAAGGGCAAGGAGGATCTGAAATACCCTCCCCCTCCTATTTGTGTGGCCAGGTAAGGAAGTCAGAAACGTAATTTCATGCACCATAAATACTAATAATTCCAGGTACTTACAATTTGAGCATGCACGTTAATGTGGTGTGAGCTCTCTCCCCTGGCTGAAGTCAGTGTAATCACACTCAGGACCTGTTTGTCTTGGCGGAGCTGCCCTTATGAATGAGGTAACTTAGGAAAAGACATTCCTTCACTCATGGCAAACTGCTAAAAATATCTGAACTTCTACAGGCCTGGGGAGGAGAGCAGAAGCTGAGGTAAAGCTCAGACATGGACCTCTGGAGATGCAACGTTGAGCTCCTTTGCAGAGCTGAGCAGGGGCTGCAGGTCCCTGTCACCCTGCACACACCACCTTTGCTGGCCTGGACTTTACCACAGAGCGTGTCTTGGGGTTGAAAATGCTTTACTCACATTTACCCACTCAGAGCATGCAAGTTAGAGCAAATGACCTCTGTTCTTGCTGAAAACCCTGTTTTGCTTCTCAGTGGCTTACATATTGAGTTTACAAGAGTGATGCAAGAGCTCCTGCTCTGCAAATAGCTGTGAGAGCATCTTGGATGACTGCTGCTTTGGGACAGAGTACACAGCACTCTTGTTAACCAAAGATGGGTTGGAGATTAATAGGCTTTTCTCCTGCCCTTTAAAATGAAAATTAAGTAGCCTTCCTTTTTGATGATGGGAAGAGATGCTTGTAAAAGTTAGTGAGGGATGTTAAACTCTTTGGACATGCAGGGATGGCCTAGTTTGAACTGGCTGATAGTTGCCTTTCGTGTGTGTGTGCCCGTGCTTAAGAGAAGTTTTTCCAAATGAAACAAAAAAGCATCATTTTACAGCCCAAAGGAAGCTAATGAAATGATGCAGTTATGCCTCTCCCCAAAGAGCTGGCCCCAAACCTTCACGCACAAAGAAAAGGGCTTGCTCAGGTAGTGTTTATTATGCAGTGAGAGTTCCTGTCGCCACTTTTTTTATTTTTTTTTGGTACAGCTGGAACCACAGCCCTGTGTGGTTTTATGTGTGCATGCATGTGCTTACTTAGAGGCACTTCATAAATCACATTTGAAAAGTGCTTTTTTTTTTTTTTTAAAAAAATATTTGGCAATAAACAAGTCAACTAAGAGAAGAATCAAACCTGGGGGTTGGTTCAGTCACCAGCTGTGGTGGGAGGGGAGCTCGAGAGTTCCACATATTTAGAAGAGTGTAGTAGCTGGAATGGTTGCATTGGCTACTTTTTTGGCAAGGCTGAAGTTGCTTGATTGTTAAGAATTATTCTTTACTTTTTATGTCACTCATCTGAGGCTGCCGTATCTCTGCAGGTGTGCCCTAAAGCAGGGAAGCGAAGCACAGGCAGTGCAGATAGAGTGCTTAAGTTTTATTGGAAAGCGCTGCTTTCAGTGTGACATCTGCTTTTTATGGCCAGCCAGTTCTGCCTGTCCTTGTTTTCCTTCCAGAAATGCAAGGGGTTGGGGAGAACAAGAAGTGGGGAAATGCAACTTTGATTGAAACTCTGGGATACCATGAAAGAGAGCAGAAAGGAAAGCAAGAAAACGACAAAAACACTGTAGTGGGGGCCAACAGAAGAATGGCATGGTCCTGAGAGTGTGACAGCACAGTAGGAGCTGTAGTTTGTCTTTTCTCATGATGCTTTTTGATACTTTCTATGAAGAGTCCTCCAGCTTGTAACCTTCACTAAAGAGATTGGGTTGAGATTTGGTTCTTTTTGAAGTCCAAGGGAAAGCAGATGTGTTTTTACTCATTTCCTCTTGCACCTGCAATGGGTAAGGCTGTACCTGTCTGTGAAAGCATTTATGGGTCCCACTCGCTGTCACTCAAAAGCTCTGCATTAGCCTTTGGGTACCCCATAGGGTGCGGGGAGATGCTTTATGGAGAACTGAGGCCAGAAGGCATGTAAAGCATGATCCGCATGAGCATTTAGGTGCTTGTGTGCATCAACCAGGAATCTGGACCAGACACCAGTTCTCCCAGTCCCAGCTTGAAGGCTGCAGGAGCTGAATGCCAGACTCCCAGCAATTTTTCTGCCTCTGTATCCAGGACCCACTTGAGGCACCCAGTAGGTGTTTGCCTTGTGTGGCTGATGACTAAAGCGAGGAAATGTTTGTGGTCTTTCTTAACCTACATGGCTGGGCTGGCCAGGCTTTTGCTACTGTGGCTCCTGACAGAAGAGCAGCAGTGCAGACCATCAGGACTGCTCTGAGGGACACAGCCCTTCCCCACCTGGGTTGCAAAACTCAAATCTACCCATGTGGTGGTAAAGCTTTGCAGCAAGGCTCTGCCCTGTGGCTTTTGGGCTCAGGGCTGTGCAGCTGCTGAGCTTCCCCAGGAGGAGAAGGCAAGTCCTTCAGCGGGGCTCTCTGGTCCCTTCAGGATGTGGAATTTATTAAGCCCTCCTCAAGCTGAGCTGGGGTTTGGAAGTGCATCTCTTGTTTCCTGAGCTCCACTGACAAGGTTGTAGAAGGTGGCTGTTGCATGCACTTTTTTGATGGAGAACGGCTGTGACTGCTGGGCTTTGCACCGACATCACTGCTGTCAGTGTGGCAGGAGACTGCTGGAGGAGATGGGTCCTTCAGGGGTGCTTAGCTGAGTTGGTGGCGTTCCTGGGCATGCGTTGAGGATGCCAACCTGAGATGTCAGAGTAAGTCAGGTAGGAAGAAATTTAGTGAGGTGCCTGGCCGGGAAATCAGTATTTTTTTGGTGACTCATTTTGTTAATGTTAAGCACTTAGCTTCTCCCTGAAGTGAAATTTGTGTGCCTGATCACTGTGTCATGAATCCTACCTTAAGTGAAATGCCCAGGGGGAGAAATGACTGCAAAGAAAAAGCAGGCAGAGCCCAAGCTGCTGCTCCAAGTTTTTCCTTCTCCTGTACAGCTGGGACCAACCTTATGGCTTTTTCTTTGCTACAGGCGATTTGGTAACATCAGCAAAATCCTTCATGCCAGCGGTCACAGCTCTGCTGCTCTCCACTGTCTGTTGTAGTGACTGCAGAGAAAGGCTACCTTGTCTGCGACTTTTCTTTTTCTCTTTGCTTTGCCAAGGTGATGCATTTATTTGGGTTAGGTGTCAAGCAACATCCGCTGCTAGAAATGCACCACTGACCAGGTCACTGCTGCTCACTCGCTGATTGCTTGGTTGTTTCAGGATTTGGCACTCTGCAACACTTAGATGGTGATTTACAAACCTCACATTGTGAAAGCTCCCCTCCAAATCAACCTCCACTTTATAATATGTGTTGGATGGGCTTTGGGCAGGGGGGAGACAAGGCAGGATACAGCTCTGGGTAAACACCTAGATGTGCTTCTCTAAAACAAAAAGTGAGAAGAAAGGAAAGGAAATACAGGTTGAGCAGCTCCAAAGACAGAGTGAAGATGTAGAGGTGGGTTGTGGGGTCATTTAATGCTGTTACAAAGAAATGACAGTTTGTTGTTTCAAGGCAAAAGTGCAAAAGGTGAATAGAAATACATTCTTCCTTCAAGGATGAAAGCTGTCAGCCTGATTACTGGTGGCTTTTATGCTGCTTGGAAATAGTAAATCAAACACTGAACTGCCTCGCAAGTAAGAGCTGCTATTGAGAAGTTTTCTGTTTCAAATCACAGTCCTAGATAATTTAAGGAAGAGAGGAGATGGGACTTGTAATAATGCAGAGGTGACTCTTGGGTGCTTTGCCTTCCTCATGTTCAGGGGTTGGGAGCTCTGATCCTGCTGAGGTGTGTTTTGGGGCATGGGAAGGCATTTCCTACAATCACCTCGATACGGTGCACCCCCAAAATTCCCAGTAATATTTGCCGAGTGCTTCTGGTCTTTCTTGGTTTTTTTTTGTTTTTGTTTTTTTTTTTTTCTGTCATGCTGTAGGTTTGAAACATCTTCTTTTTGCTGGTAATGGCTGGCTGCATAGGGAAGTGTGAAGGAAAAAGCCATTTGGAATAAATCTCAGGGACACAGTTTGTCATGTCCGTAAGGACTTGAAAACCCAAATTTCCTCTTCCAATCTTTTGCTCACTGGATCTTTGGCTTGTGTAGATGACCTGCATAGATGACCTAAAGGTTCACCTTTTATTTAGCTCCCGCTGGACAGATTTGAGTTTTCTATCTGCTTCCCAAACTAATATGCTTTTCTGCCATCCTTATTAGGTTAAAAAGTGTTTTGCTAAGAGCTCCTGGTCAGCTGGCAACATGAGGCCTGGGTGGCTTAATACAGAGCTTATCATTGCCACCTGGAAGAATAGAGACGATCAAAGATCAGTTGTCATATCCAGGTAAGGAGATTTGATGATCAAGCAGACAACTGGGACTGAATTAGTCTGGATTAAGTCTAGAAGGCTCTGGAGATTTGGGGAAAGGGACTGGGAAACCAAGAATGATTTGTAATAGTCCTGTGCCTGTGGCTAGCAGGCAATTTAAAGTTGCTAACACAGGCTGGCTTTGTTGGGATCTTCTTGTACACAGGGAGAGGTAACTGCTTCAGTCTTGAGTCATGCAACTGTAAACTTTCAGGAGCTCATTAGTCACTGAGCAGGATGGACACTGACCACTCATGACAGATATTTGATCAGGGGAGGCTCTTCTGGCAATGCATTTTCATGCTTTCCTTTCCATTAGAAGTATTTTCCTAGTGACTAACCAAAATTTTCCTGATGCAATTTCTCTTAGCCCATTACTTCTCATGTGTCCAAATAAGCGTAGAAAACAGATTATTTCTTTCTGCTGTCTAGCAACCTTTATATTTTTGAAGCCTGTTTTCACTTCTCCCTGGTTCCTTCTCAGTCTTCTGCTATTTATGGTGACAGTACCGGTATTACCTAAATTAGTGATTGTTCTTTTTCTTTCTCTGTGCTCTCTCCTGGAGACCCATGTTTCAGCCAAGAGCCCGAGACCAGGCAGAGCACTCTAGCTGAGATCTTGAGCAAAAGGTAAAGGTTTAGATTTTTCTGGTCTGAAGCCCATCAGCTGCCTGACATCACTGGCTGATGTTCATCCTTGAGATCTGCAAGACCGCTATGTGGAAAGCTGATTTTCCTTCTGTATTTGCCTAGTGGATTGTTCCTGGCTGACTTTGGTATCTTGGACTTTTCTGTATCTCCAGCCTCTCCAGATCACGTTGAATTCTCTCCCTCCCCCTTTATTGCAGCCCTTCCTAACTTGGTATCGTCTGCAAATGTAATAAAAATTATCCATATTCCAGCATCCTGGTCATCATCCAGGTACTCTGTGTGTAGGAAAATGAAAATATTTTCATTAGAACCGGATCTAGGACTGACCTCTGCAAAACCCCACTTGATTTATCCTTTCACTGTGAAAAATGAATCATTGATAACTACACTCTAAACACTTTTCCAGCTAGTTTAGTTCCTTCCCTAATAGCACACCGTGTTTCTGTAGTTTGATTATGGGAAGGTCCTGAGAGACACTGTTCTTTCCAAGACACTGCTGATGTGGAGCCTCTGAATAGGGAGGGTTCAGATTAACAGCAAATTAATCCTCTGGTGAGGGCAAACCATAAATGAAATGCTAGAATACACAGCACTCACACTGAAGGCTACTGGTCATTTTTCTTTCCTCATTTTCTGAGAAGCAGCACAGCTCTCTCAAGACCACATGGTATTTTGACTCTAATGCTGCAAGGCAAACAGTGCATCTTTCAGAATATTTCAGTTTTACTTTAGTGCTAGAGGCACATGAAGTCTTCCCTCTCCAAAACACCTTTCCCAGGACAGGGGAATACTGTGTGGAACGAGCATTGGTGTTCCCACACCTTTCTGAATCGCTGCACATTAGGAAGCCAGCCTTGCCTGGAAAATAGATTTTATTTGCGGAATTGGTAAGTCATGGTTTGTGATGACATTTTTGTGGATTAGAACATAGGAGTCAGATTACTTATCAGCAATAAGTGAGATCCAGCCAGGAAGGGTATATGATACTGCATGTGAATAGGTGCTAAGTAGGAATATGCTGTTCAGATAGTTTTTATAGTGCAACTGCATTAGCTGGGAGGAAGGCAAAAATTAATTTTCTTTTACAGTGTTTGCATTGCAGAGTCTGACTTTAGCTCATCTCTGATCAAACTCTGTTTACGTTAAATATACAGACATAGGACTTTTTGTGTGTGTCTCTGACTGCTCTCACTTGCTGCTTCCATACTCACAGGTCCAAGGTGTGGGCTCAAGCACTGCCCTGGATCATCCTGTGCTCTTTGCCCTGGCTTTTCTCCCTGCTAACTAGCCCCCATCTAGGCATGGTTTGGGAATGAGTGTGGGCTCATGGCTATTCTCAGTAAGCAGTATGAATGAAGCCATACTGTATGGGAGGGTGAGAGGGAGACAATTTAGCCATATGGACACAAGCTGTGCTGTGCGTATTGCCCTGAGGGACAGAGAATGAGCCTTGACCTGTCTTATTTATAAGCATAGACACAGCAGCCACAGCACCCTTGCAATTGTAAGAAAAGGGACAAAATATTTAGATATACATTTTCAATTATATGAAAGGTCTCCTTCCCCTTGTGCATCCACCAGGGTTGTTTTTAAGTCCAGATGTTAATACTTGCACATAGGTGAGTTTTATTGCCATTCACATGTGTCTGAATGTGTTTGGACAAAGGTTCTTTTGTCCTCGAGGCTTAGTGTTTTATGAGACATGGGTTTGTCTTCAAAATAGTTTTTTCATGGGTGTTATTAATACCTGATTTATGATGTGGGGGAGGAGAAAGGAAGATTTGTTGTTGAGATTTTTGACTCATTAGCTTTATTCTGTGAGCACATGAGTAACTCTGTGTATGAGGATGCTTACACATATGGTTCATGACGTGACTTGAGCTGAATTATAAGCTTTTTAACACTGAAGCAGGGCAAATGTGGCTGCTTGCTCCTGCTGATTGTTGGATAAATCGGTTCGTTCAATTCACTGAAATGGCACAGAACTAAAAAGGCAAGAAAGTGACTGAATTTGTAAGTGAAATCTGCTTACTTCTGACTGGTCAAGGAAGGAGACATCACATTGAAGGGTGTGGGTATGGGCATAGCTAGAAGTAGGGAAAGAAGGGCAATCAGGGTCAGAAGGAGAGAAAAGCAGGGAAGAAGGGAGGGAAACTTGGCAACAGTAGACTCTTAGTTTGGCTTAGGTATTTGATGAATTCTTGCTTTTCTAGGTGATGGGGAGAGCTGGATGACTTCAAAGAACAGGTCAGTTCAATAATGCAGCATACCTATTGTAGGATGGGCTGAATTGCCTTGGGAAGGTGATTGCCTCCATCAGTTAGTGACGCAGGGTATCTCATCATCTAGTTCAAACTAATTTCTTAAATTTTAGACTGGGCCTAATGTTAGGTGAAGCATGGTGTTGGACCAGTACACGTAACATTATCAACATGTGAGCAGGACTGGTGCTTCAACATTAAAAAATCAAGATAAAGATAAAGCAAGACATTCCTGTATGTTTAGTCTCAACTTTCTCTTCCCTTTGTTAGTGGAGCTAATATTTGGTACCTTGAATGATATAAAAACTGATTAGCAGGAGCATTTCTTGATGGTTGGTCACCACATACTCCCACACCAGCCATGTTTGATGTTGTGCCTCATTTGTATCAGCACGTTTGCACATGATACCAAGCTGAGTGGTGCAGCTATTAGTTGGGAGAAGAGATGCCATCCAGAGGGACCTTGAAAGCCTTGAGGAGAGGGCCCATGTGAACCTCGTGAAGTTCAACAAGGCCAAGTGCAAGATCCTGCACCTGGGTAATCCCCAGTACCAGTACAGACTGGATGGTGAACGGATTGGGAGCAGCCCTGTGGAGAGGACTTGGGGATACTGGTGGAGGAAAGGATGTGAGCTGGCAATGTGCACTTGCAGCCCAAAAAAGCCAGTTGCATCTTGGGTTGCATCGAAAGCAGCATGGCCAGCAGGTCAGGGGAGATTCTCCCCCTCTACTCTGCTCTGGTTGGACCCACCATGAAATATTGCGTCCAGCTCTCTGGGGTCCCCAGTGCAAGAAAGACACGGACCTTTTAGAGTGGGTCCTGAGGAGGGGCTCGAAAATGGTCAGGGGGCTGAAACACCTTTCTGATGTAGAAAGGCTGAGACAGTTGGGGTTGTTCAGCCTGGAGAAGAGAAGGCTCTGGGGAGACCTTACAGTGGCCTTTCTATATATTAAGGGACTTACAGGGAAGACAGAGAGAGACTTTTACCAAGACCTGTAGTGATAGGACAAGGGACAATGGTTTTAAACTGAAAGAGGGCAGATTTAGATTAGATATTAGGATGAAATTTTCTATGATGAAGGTGGAGAGACACTGGCCCAGGCTGCCCAGAGCAGCTGTGGATGCCCCATCCCTGGCAGTGCTCAAGGCCAGGCTGGATGCAGCTTGGAGCAACCTGCTCTAGTGGAAGGTGTCCCGGCCCATGGCAGAGGGGTGGGAACTAAACGATCTTTAAGGTGCCTTCCAATGCAAACCATTCTGTGATTCTATTATTTGGACTCCTGTTAACATGTTTTGAGACTGGTCCTCAGGTTATTTTATATGTAATTTCTCTGCAGTTCTCTTTCACTGATTTAAGGCTTGCTTTTAAGTGTCTCTCTTAGGTCAGGAAGATGGTGTGGGAAAGCATGCAAAGTCAAAATATGAAACAAGGAATAACCCACCTGAGCTATAAAGAATTCCTCAGTGGGAACATTTCATCACAAGAGTGGTGTCTGGAGTTCAGATGCATTAATGAAAACCCTGGCCACTGGCCTGCTTTTCCCAGGCTATCATTTGTTGTACTGGAGCTCTTGCATGTCAGTTCTAGCCTTGAGAAGCCGTTTCAGGTATTCAGACTAGTGGTGATATTGCTGTTCTTCTGACATTTTGTACATAACGGTCCTGAAACGGCCTTATCTACCAGGACCCACCATGTCACACCAGCACATTTAACGAGGCATAAAAACTCCCATGGTAATTATGTAACGGAACAGAGAAGAAGTGTACTGGCATATTTGTTTTTTTCCACAGGATACTTCTAAAACTTCACGGATGACTCTTTAAGTCCCCACTTTGATCACTGCCTATAGACAAACCTTCTGAAATGTCCTTAGTAGCACCAATAGGAACTGGTGGTCCACCTTCAAGATTCACCAGCTCCATGGTGTTTATTAAGCGCTGATTTTTTTCACGCTTCTGATTGATTGGCAATTACGGGGTCTGTCTGTTACAGGTTTCCAGAAAAATAATCAGTGATTATTTTTCCCTGTTGATGGTGTTATGAGCCAAGCTCTGGGCTTTTGGCAGTTCTCTGAATTGCTCATCATCATCTTGAATTTAGATTTCATGATAATTAGGATGCCTGAGTTGGACAGTGAGAGTGGGCAATCTGATTTAACATTTCATCATTTAAGTTACTATTTTTCTGGCCAGAAAGCAGACTGAGAAGCTCTTCAAATTGTTAAAGGTGAAGGGGAAAAAACCGAGTTTTCTTTAACAAGCCACTTCTGAGTGGTTTGCAAACCACATCGTGAGCACCAGCAGGACATATGGGCGTGTGTGGTCATGTAACACTGTAAACAAGAATTAAGCAGGCTGGTTTGTAGATGCACATTGCTGAAAGTTCCTCCCCACTTGCTTTTATGGCAGGGCTCAAGCCCTGCTCCAGCACAGTCTGGGCTGGTTTGCTCCTTCTGTCATGTTTGGTTCTCGGTGCTTTCAGCTGCCGTGGGAGAAAAGGAACCTCAGACCCAAACCGGGCACTAGTCACAACCAGATGTTGGGCCGCCTTGTGTGCCAGGAAGCGGAGGGTGATAAATCACAGACAGACATGTGTTGGGGTGTGACACCCTGTGCACATGTGATTGCCATTAACGATTTGCTTTGCAAGTGCAAGCGAGAGTGAATGAAAATAACGAGGCAGTAAACAAAGAGGGGCTCGGCGTCTGCGGGGCTGCGTGCTGATTTTCAAAGGCGGTGCAGTGAGGCACACCAACTTACATGTTGTCTCCATGGGACAAATGGTAAGCCCAGAAGGGTTGTAACTAGGATCCAGGAGCCCGGACTATGAGAAAAGACATCAACATGAAATAAACACATGCAAAATGCCTTTATTTAGGTTCAAGGGTCGTCTTAGGTAGTCTTAGAGAGAGGATTATGTGTAAAAGACTCCATTGCCTGCTTAATATACTATTCATGGTCGGATGCCTTTTTTCTCATTTCCTTTTTTTTTTCTCCTGAGTGTGGGATCTACAGTGTTGAAAGCAGTAACATACCCAGAGCCAAACCAGGTAAAATAAACCACAATTCTTGCAGGGGGCTCCAGGCAGAACTCTATCACAGACAGGCAATGAAATAGGCTCGTAGGGCACAGGGTAATTCAGGGAGGGAGGGAGCTTTGAAGGGCTCTGGTCCTACCTCCTGCCCAAAGCTGGATGAGCTATGAGGGCAAATTGGGTTGCTCAGGAATTTACAGTAGGATGCTGGAAAATGGGACAGATGCTGAGAAGGTGTACATAGCTCCTGTGCCTCTTGCCACTTGCAGGTTGTAAAGGAAAGGAAACTGACATTTTACTCTTTGAATTGTCCCTTGCATAGGGACAGTTTGGGCTTGTTCTTAAAGGGAATGAAAGTGTAGGCAGAGAGATGTCATCAAAGGGTCACTGAGGGCAAAGTTGGGGGTTGCCTGGTTAATCTGTGTGTTGGTGCAAGCCTGGTCTACAACATACTTAGGAGCAGTTACAAGATACCGATAGGAATTAGACATGGGCCTTTCTTTCTATGTGCATGCTGAAACCCTCAGCCTTTAGCTTTGACCTAATCTAGTTTAAAATTAGGTGTTTCTGTTTGAACCAAAATTAAAGAGTTTTGAGCTAAATCCGCTTACCATACAGTCATCCTTAGCTAATACCATATACATAGGCAGGGATACAGCACAACTGATGCAAAGTGCCTTAAATTGTCTGTGTTGGTGATGCAGGTTCTGGGACGGGAAGAGAGAGAGGATTAAAATCTAGGGAAGGAGCATGTGTCTGTGTACTGGGAGAAAGCTGACTCTTGGACGACTAACCCAAAGCAAAACAGAGGATTTAAGAAGTCATGTCTAATTTGGGGGTTTCCTTAGCGACAGTGGAGTGGGACAGCAAGAGGGACACCAGTTAGGGGAAACAGGAGAAGGAGGAGTGTTGGCTGCATGAGCATGGGGGGAAGAGATGGGAGGGGACCAGACAATTTTGGCAGAAAAGAAAGGAGTCTGGTGGTGCTGAGATCACACAAAATACTACCTTCATGTGCAAATAAATGGTAATAGTGATGCAGGAGCTGAGAGTGTAGGAGTATATGCCATGTTTGGAAAAACATGAGGTTAAGTGTTCTTAGAAACGGAGTTGAGGATGCGTGCTTTAGGATAATGGGAAACTCATTATGCATACATTTAAATATCTTCTCCAGCACAGCCAGTGCTTTATAACGGTCATAGGTTCATTCATAGCGTTTAAAAGCCAGAAGGGACCATGGGATCATCCAACATGATCTAATATGTGTTATTAAGTCTTATCCAGTTTTATACTAAGCTCAGAACAATAAACACATCCCATCTTGGGGTGCAAGCCTGATTTGGAGAACCCATAAGAAGGACAAGTCACCCGTGGCAGTGACGGTAAAGATTAGTGAGCCTGACTGTTCAAGACTTGCACTGTCTCTCTAATTTGGGATGTGTCCAGCTAGTTGTTCATGCTATTACATCCTCTGCCAGGCTGAAGTGTTCACTGGAAGCTGGTAGTTTCTTTCGCTTAATACATCGAGGCAAGTCATCTTTCAGCAGCTCCATGTTGATACTCTAAACATCATGCGCTTTCCATTTTCCAGCATAAAGCATTTTTCCAGGTTTTAAATCACACCACAGCCTCATCTCTGCTGCTTCTTTAATCTTTTTTCAAGTTAAAACAAATGGACTGCCTGAATTATACATGATGTTCCAGTTTCACTCTTACTCATGCCACGTAGGAGAGGTAACATGCCCTGTTCCTAAAATACCCCCCGTTTTACATCTTCAAGTAACCTGCCACAGTCAGAGCATTGCACTGTGTATTCTTTATCCACTGTGACCTCTGTGTGGTTTTTTCCAGTGCTGCTGTTCCCAACATACAACAGCTCCTCCATCCTTTAGGTACAATTTGACTTGACTCTTGCCCTGCTGCTGTGCTGAGTGATGGTTTGCTGCCATAGTTAAGTGGGCACGAACAGACTGAGGTCACCTACCCAAGCATGCTCTGTGGCTAACTGCCCCCAAGCAGATTTTCCAGTTGGAGGATATGTTTTCTATCTGAACAATTCAAGATTTATTGCTTCCCTTGAGTTTCTTTTAGAACCATTTTTTTTCCATCAAATTGTTTGTCTAACTCTGTCTTTACATGCGACTTCCTACCCTGACGCAAAATCAAACTATGTAGTGTTTACATTTATTTAGAGGCGTTTTGTTCCCTGGTGGTTTTTTAGTTCATTAGCATTAACTTTGCATTTATTACAACATATATTCAGGGTCTGCTAATTTTCTAATATTGTAGTCCTTCAGACTGGCATAAGCTGTCTGATATTCTGTGGATGTGCTGGAACTATGCTTGCTTCTTACTGTGTGAGTTATTTTAGATGTGAAACTATGGCAGTGCAGGGCATGAAAAATGTTGGTAAAGCTTAGAATTGCAACAAGCAGAGAGTTTATGTGTGTGCTGATGTCAAAAGGAATGAATTAAAATGGTGAGTGATTACTCAGTGAAGCATATGTGTGACAAGAAATGCACATACAAACTCAGGAGGCATTTTTAGAAAATCCTAATTTGACCATTCAGGCAAATAATAATGGTTCTGTCTGAAGGAAATTTGCATGTACAGTAAATGTGATGTACAGAATCCTTTAAACTTGTATTTATTGTTATGGTTTGCCCTGCAAGGGAGAGTGGCATGTAAATGCTTCAAGCAAGTAATGATCATTTTGTCTCAAGCTCGTGCAGAAAAAATATGATCTTTGGAGAGCTTTGAAAAATATCATTAATCATCACTGCTTCCCCTGCAAGGAGGAATGGTTTTGAGATTAGGGCTTTGGAGGGGGACTTGGAGGATCTGGTTTGTGTTTCCCAGCTCTGTCATAAACATTCATACACCTTCAGGTTGTATTTCAAAATTGTTTGTCTAGGAGATCAGTAGAAGCAGAAATAACCACTTTTTCAAATGCAATAATTTTTTTAGGTACTAAGCCCTCTATAAACTCCTTTGCAGCTATGGGAGTTCTTGAAAAGTCTAAACGTGTGTCTGTCTGTACCAAACTCCTACCTATAAAACAGGAATAATCTCCTTCTTTGACCATTTAACTTTCATTTCCCCTTTCCTTTCTGTGTTGATGGTAAATATTTTGGAGCAGGGACACTCTTAAACTACATTTGTGTGGTTCCAGGGAGGACTTCAGCCTTGTTTTTGCCTTTGGGTATAGTTGTGTTATGAATCCTAATTTGAAGTCATTTAGCCTAAAAAGAGAAGTCTGGGAAGAGAGTAGGTTAGTAGTTTTTAGGTACATAAAAGGCTGTGGCAGAGATGGGGAGCATTGCCTGTTCTTAACCACCTTGCTGGAGAGGGTAAGAACATAAATTGTAGCAAAGGAAATTTGAGTTCTTTATTAAAAAAAAAATAAATTACAGTGGTGAAAAGAGGGAAGTTCTGGAAGAGTCTGAATAGCAGTCGTGGGGTCTACATCATCGGGGGTCTATAGAAGCAAGCTAGGTTGGATCCTGCTACGGGACCAGAAGGGTGGACTAGCTGACCCTGCAAAGTCGTTTTCAGCCCTGTTAATCTGTGACACTCAACTGTATTTTGCAGTTACCTCAGGTTGGTCTAGTGACTTGCCTAAAACCACGTAGTATGTTGTCCATAGGGCTGGGATTTGCTGTGCTCCTTCTCTATTTGCCAGTAGATCTCTCTGCGGGCTTCTCTTCAGCAGTGCCAGAGGCTAACGCTGCTCTTTCACTTTGGGATGTTTTTTTACTGAAGGACAATACTCTACCTTGAAATATAAGTTTTCCGATTGTGAAGTCAGTTGTTTGGTTTTACACAGAACTTGAGGCAGGACAGGAGAAGGTGTTTGGGTTTTGGTGACGCTACCCACATGTGATTTTTGGCTGTGTACGCAGAGTGTGGAGTGGGTTACTTTCCAGCTGGCTTCACTCTACAACACAGGACTCCCAGCCAGATTTCTCAGGACGATTTAAATCAGCTCAGACTCTGGCTTGCTGTCTCTTGCGCAAATGGGAAGTTATGAGCATGTGCACTGGGAGTCTTCTCCTTACCAAAACTTCTTGAGTTAGGTGTTAATGAACGGTGATGAGAGGGCACTGCTCGGAGCGCAGGGGCTGCACCTGTGCTGGGAAATAAAACATGCCAAAGCCTCTCTGGTCTTGGGGGCCAGTGGCACAGCAGGACTTGCATCTAGCCAGATGTTTTTCCTTCAGGACAGGGCAGTCACACATATCCCAACTGCCTGAGGGCAATGATCCAGGCTATGGCCAGCCACGACTGTGGAGAGACGTGGGCCAAGTTTCTGTCAAGGACTATGTGAACATTTAAAGAGCAGAAATGATCATTTGCTAGTGCTTGGAACAACACCCTAGGCCTCCTTCATTTGCAAGGAGTAGTGTAGCTTGTGGACCTACAGCAGCAGTGCCAGCAGACCGAGGAGCTCAGTGCTTGGAGGACCATGCAGCTGAGCTCTGTGGGATGCTCTGGAGTTCCATCCTGGGGAATGGCATGTCACCCAGGTGAAGCCTCTCTACTGATGCAGCAGTAGTGACTCACTAGAAATCTGGTGTTCAGACCTTCTAAACTCATGACAGAAGCTCCCTGTAGTGCTCCTGGGGGCTTTGACCAGCCAGCCAGCCAGCCACTCATTTTGGAGCACCCAGACAGGCTGGGTGCCAGCTCTAACCCTGTCCCCTCTTGGGTTGTGTTTGCTCTGAGAGATGATAGTGCTTGTGGTGTGAGCCCAGTGCACCCCTAAGGCCTGGTGGCTGGGCTGAACATGACCCTATACTTAGTGCACTGTGCTGCTTGGGAAACATTTTGGTTGGATTCAGTTTTGAGGAGAAATAGATGGTAATTGTCAGCTATGGACTAAGGCCATTTGAAGACTTTAAAAGGAAATGTCTTCTCCTTGACAAAGGATTGCTTTCATTCAATCAGATTTGATGGTAATCCTTGTATGGCACTGGAATATTTGAATCTAATACACAAATCAAATTTACTTTGGTTTTTATGGTCACTGGGTTATATCCCCTGTTACAGTTCTGTTGCAGACAGACACATAGGAGCAGTCTCTAAACAGTTTATTATGTTCAGCATTTGGCTTACAAGTGGGGGCTGATGGGGGTTGTGGAGCTGACAGCCCAGTAGCCTGGAGTAGATACTCTCTGGTTATCTGCAGAAGTGATGCAGGCTCAGCCCTGTAAGCTTCCTGCACACGTCACCTGGCTGTCATGAGCTTGTTTTGGAAGGACCATGTCTGAAAATCAGTCATGCCATCCCAGGGTTGAGGTATCATTCATTATGGCTTTGGCATGTAAACTCTGACAGCCAACAAGTCTTCCCATTAGTGTTGGTAACTATGACTTTTCCTACTGACTACTGGAACAAGCGTAGCACATTCATTTCACATAATTCATCACTCAGACATAATCTTTCGCTTTTTCTGCGTAATTTTTGGTTGATGTCTGTGTAGTGCTTGAATCCCAATCTGTTGATGCCTGTTACATGGCCACCAGGGATAAAGAGCAATCCCTGTGTCCAAACATTCCTCCCAAGATGCCAGGACATGGTCTGTCTCACACTGGTCTGGCAGTCAAAAACAGCTAACGCCATTCAAATTCCACAGTGGTTACTTCCACACTATGAATGCAGAAGGGCACAACTGTTTTGAATTTTCTCTATATTTGTAAAAAGAAAATGATTCTTAATCAAATAATTATGAGTGCTTTGTTTGATTAAGCCCCACATTTATTGGCAGCATCTTTGCATCTCTTTGCTGCAATTCGTGTTAAAGCTTGAGCACAGGACAAAGTAGGCAGAAGGCGGCTGGGTTCAGGACTAGTTGCACAGCCAACTTTTAATCCCCCTCCTGACAGTCCATCTTTCATGGTGGCTTGTGTCCATCTGTGTGCATGTGCCAGTGCTAGCAGAAGGCAGTTGAAGACCTGCTATTGAACTCTATGACAAGGTGTCTCAGGGCAAGACTTCCATTAATAATTATTTCTAGGAGGGGTTTGTGCTTTCCAAAGTTGGAGCCAGACCTGGGAGCACAGCCATGGTAAGCTTGTCACCCCGGGAAGGGAAGTACCTGTATTTAGGTTGGGTGGAAGATTTCTGTCTCAAGAGAGCCGGAGTGCTGGCAAATCTGAGCTGTGTCTTAGGCTCAACATGCTCAGTGCTGATGTGGACTTATTTCTCTAAGACTGTTTATTCTGTTGTTTTTTCTGATAGTTCAGTCGGGGTCTTCCTAGCTGGAAAAACCCTCATAAATACCAACAGAAGAACAAGAAAAGAAATAAATACAAATCATGTCTGCAAGAGACGTTCTTCTTTAAACAGCTGGAGGTGTTGGTCTGAGGGAGCTCCATCAGGAAACAGACTTCCGATTTTAGTCAGTCACACTGAGAGGGAAAAGGAGTTTTAATATCAGACTATACCATCACATTTTTCCAGAAATGCAATCATGATTAATTGTGCGCAAGTGTGGCTCTAAAGCCTTGCCTAGATGGGAATGGATGGGGGATGAGAGTTTCAACGTGGGAAGTTATCTTTTATCTCTGCAGTTGGTTCTAGCACAGCCATGACTGGAGAAAAGCACCAATGGGAAACAGGCTTTGGACAGCTCATTAAATCAAATGATTGATACAAGCATGGCTTAAGAATAAGTTCCACTGTAATTTTACAGAGTGGTTGTTAATGGTATTTAAGAGAGAATTCTTAGGAACCCAAGAACATGGGGGAGATTAGCTGTGCATCTATCATCTATTTTAGCTTTCTGTCACTTGCATCATTTAATTGAAATATGGAAAGATTAAAAGTCAAAGACTTCCCTTTGACATAAAAAGGAGCAACATTTATGGCTTGAATTTGGCCCAGGAGACTATTTTATTCTACCATCTCTCCCTTAAACCCTGCTGCTCTCTTTGATGGATGAGGTGCCCAGTATAATATCCTTTTACAATCACATGAGCCTGCTGGACTCTCTAAAAACAACTTTTTTTGTTCTTTGTGTTTAAAGGGAAAGGAGGAGCATTAGGGAAAGATATGGTAATATGTTTCCTTCCTGTTTTTGGGCAGTAGCAGCTCTATGCTGTGTTAATAAAGTAGTTTGATAAGAATGTTCAACTGCTCTCTGTGCAGCTCCAACAAGTTGAGGGGATGTGTACTGCTCCATGAGGGCAGATGGTGGAGTACAGATGGTCTGTTGGAGGCAGGTACCACTGTATGAATCCGTTTTTTTTGTTACTGGCATAGCTTGAACATGCGTGCAGGGACAGTTCAGGGAATGCCAGGCAAATTTTTTCAGCCATCATCTTTCCCCATGGAACATTTCAGCACTCAGTATTTCTAAAGGGTTGTCCCTTCGTATAACTCATAGCTGATAATATTCCTGAGCTGAAAACGTGTCACAGCCCTGTGTCTGGGTACTGTCCCACAGGGCTACCCCAGCTTCCTTTGCCACAGACAGGCAGCAGATCCAGCTCTTTTCTCAGCCTGACACATCTCTAGGTCATTGGGTCTCATGTCTGTTGTGCTGCTACAGACCTGTGATTTTGTGTCCCAGATGCTTTGAGCCCTGAGGAGCAGCACTGGCCTCTCAGGCTAGGACAGCTGCTTAGTCTTCTGTGTCTGACCTCTGGGCTTAACCGAGTATGTCTGTACTGATGAGTAAAATGATGCCAAAGCCCAGGAGCTCCTGACACTGGAAGTCAATGGACTGTCCTGCCAAGTTGCGGAAATAGTATTTGGTGTTGCACGGTCCTGACATGGCTTAGAAGTTAGCATGGGTCACACGCGATTCCCAGCAGGCATTTTAGATGGAGCCACCCTGTTGTGAATGCTAAGAGAGTTTAATGGCACAAAGGTTGTCAGACTGTACCAAATGAATGGTACCGTCACAGTAATTTCCTTGCATTGCAGCAACCACAGTTTACTTACTTACGTGTAAGAGTGGAGGCTAATGCTCCTTGTGTCTTTGTAACGGTTCCAAAGATGAGATGAACTTTATTTTATCTATCACAAAATCTTCACAGGTCTAAACAGAACTCCAGAATGACCACACGCATTTCCCTTCCTGAGCTTCCTCATCACTTCAGGTGCCCTTTGTGTGAAGGTCAGGGTCTGCTGACGAGGCTAGGGTCATCCCCTCTACATGTGGGTTCCTTTCCAGATCACAACCTCCCTCTTCCTCTATGGCCAGGTGCTTGCTGCCTGCAGATAGCTGTGGATAGTGCATATTTAGTCTCTGACCTTTCAGAAGAAGGTAAACAAAACAAAACATCCAGATGACATCAGGCCCCCGCTGACGAAGAAGACTCACCACCTCTGAAGATGATAAGCAGAAATACAAAATCTGGGAGTAGACCTCATCTTTGTGCACAGCAAGCAGCACCAACCCCTTGATTACCTGCTTGGCCTGCAGGGAAGCGGGCAGGCTGGGTCTCGGGCACTGCGGCTGGGAGTCTGACCATTCATCTCACCTCTGTCCTTTCAGTCCTGTGACAGTAGATTTACAGGATGGCACAAGCTGCGTGAGGACTGGTGCGAGACCCTGCTTTGCAGGCTGCTGTGGTTCCCCTTGAAAGCGTCTAGGAAGCTGTTTCTGGGTGGTATATCAGAGTTACTGCTCATATGTTTCATTAGGTGCCCGAGTTTTAATAATGTCATAGCCATTTCACTCCTTTTATCAGCTGGCTATATGGAGACCAGCCTGATGGTAAGTTTTGATTTCCAGCTCTGTGAAACTTGGCTGCAAATCTGTACTTAGGTGCCTCCAGAGCTTTTATTGCTCTTGGGAAATAGGGCAGGCAGTTCTTAGCACCAACTGCTGTACAAGCACAAAGATGACATTTCGTCTGCATACTGTGTTTTTAATTAGTGTGCCTCTTTCACAATGTGCCTTACTTTGAACTCTGTCTTAGGCTTTCCATTACCTGCGATGTAATTGGAAGTGAATTATTTGCTCAAGGGTGAAGAAAATAGCTTTCATGCAAGACTTTTTTAAATACAGATTTTTCAGATGGGTTCTTTATTTTTCACAGAGAAAAGTCTGAAGCAACTCAAAGATGGAAAGCTCTGACTAAGCAGAATAGGGGGCCAGTTCTCACCCTCCGCAACAACAATAATCTTAACAGGATAGTAGAGGTGTAAACAAGGTGGCAATGTAACAGATTTCTACATTGGACTTGCTGAAGTTCCTGGTGAACTGGGAGAATGTTAGGAAGGAGTTTTACCTGAAAGTAAATGAGAGATTACTCTCCTGCCTTATTCCACTGAAACAGCTAGTGCTTTGATCTTTGTTCAGTTATTTGTTTGTACTCCCACTGTGCCTAGGAGTCACGGGCATGAATCACAGCCCTCTCCTGCCAGGCTGAGGTCAGTTTTAATACTTTAATATCTGATATATCTCCTATCAGTTGTCTGCATCTGGCAGTCAACAAGTTAACAACTCTTTTTCTCCTCTAACTGTTATGATCCCATGCAGTTATTAGAGTTTAGGTAATTAATGTGGATTACTTCAGATTTTAAGTAATGTGGATGGTTATTGGAACAGCAATTAATAACATCTTGTCACTATAACCCAAGCAGGTTCCGAGGTAGATTTTATCCTGTGCAGTTGCATCAATAAGGATTCATTTTCCTTTGGAGGACTGGCCACCCTTATTTGTGAGCCGACTAAATCCTGTAGCATGTGTCTTTACAGAGATGGGCAGTCTCTCTGTTGGTGTGAACAGGGCTTATCCCAGGATGGGATAGAAATACTTTCAAGGACTGGGTTTATGAGTTTCTTTGTCGTTTACAGGGTCTTGTAAACCATCCCTGTCTTACCACCTCCTGGAAATTTGTTTGTTAAAGGTTTACTTGTTCAAAAGATGTTCACAGCCTCTTTGTGTTGGGTTAATCCTTTCATCTGATGATAAGATGTCAGGGTTGGTGGGCTCAAGATATCCAGTAGAGGGAACAAATACTGCAATGCAGAGCATTATATTCCACTTGAAAGAAGTGGCAACTTAAACTGAGTGCATGCCAGATAAAGGACCTGCACTGGATTCAAGTTACTAGCAGCAAAGGTATGCATTAAATATGCATTAAAGTCTTAAATATTTTTTTTTCTAAGAGTCCCAGAAAAGAAGTCTGAAATTAGAGGTTCAACAGCGTGAAGTGAGTCCCTTGGCTGTGACTTAGCAAACTGCATTTCCTAGGAAATATGTAACGAGAAACACTTAAACACATGGCAGATTAAGATACGTCTCCATTTACACTTTTTAACTGATTGAATTCAGTCATTTTGAAAGGTGAGGCAGGAGAGATGGCAGTTCATGGGCCTTGCTACCCAAACTGGGGCGTGCTTGGCAAAGGCCACTAGAAAGGGAGTGATGCAGACCATCCCAGAATGACTGCCCTAGGGTGGCAAACTGCTCGATCAAGCATTATGAGTAGCTAGGATATGTCAGAGACCTGCCAGTCTGTTGGAGAGGTCTCAAGGAAGTCCCAGGTAGTCCTGGAATAATTGGTGGGTAGGATTTGGCTCAGGATCGTTTAGCTCTGTTAATTTTGGAGTAAATGAGATGAGCCTTTTGCCCAGCAACGTCCTACAACTACGTACATGTGTGTGTATATATATATATATATGTAACTTGCATACTTGCATCTCAGTCTTGCAAAGCCTTACTTGCACTAGTGCAGGTATTTAAATGACAATGATTAAACTGAGATGTTAGTCAGCCCATCTATATAATCGATGGGGGGATGAGTTAGGCACCTCCCAACGCAGTAAAGTGCCTTCAATTAGGTGGTGTGAATCCAGGTATAATTTGAGATAGGGATTAGGGATATTCATAGAAATGAATCTAATTACACGTGTGAAGAGTGGAACTAGTGTGTATGAAATACTGCCCTTGCTGAACATTTCATGAAGCCTAATAGAAACAAACATTTAGCTCTAAGAACCTTGTGTTCTCTTAAAAAAAACCCAACATTATTTGGTACTGGAAATTTGCCACAAGCATCCAGCACTGCGTATTCCCACAGTTGTTTCCCCGTGCTCCCAGACTGTGCTGGTGGAAGTAGCTGCAGGGCAAGTTGTGTAAGAGCATAGGGTAGGTGCTCAGTAACATCCTCACTGGGCTAAACCAAACCCCTGGCATTGTTCCCCACGGTGTGTATCTGCTTTTATGTGGCGTCAGGAAAGTGGCTATAATTTGCTATTCCCCAAAACTGGCAGTTACTCACAGTAGCAATTGTAGTAACACTTGAACTTGCAGTCCTTACTGCTCCCTCAGGATATGCATGGAAGCAAGATGATGCATGCTATGTGTTTTTCTACCAGAAAAAAACCCAACAAACCCCAAAAAACATAAACCGTGCAAAAAACTTTTTACAGTCTACAAGCCAGATAATTTAAGGCTAACACTGTATGTTAGAGAGGTTCTGCCAGTTAAATGTACTTTGAAAAAACAATTACTCTCATAATTCAAAAACATCTATAGGGTTTTTCCTCAAACTTTCCACTGTGCTCAGGAAGTCTTGGCCCCAAAGGAGCATGTCTCACAGGTTATGACCATGTGAATAGGATTTATATTGAAAACAGTTTTGCCACTTCGTTCATAGATCCGTGGATTTCAAGTTTGTTAGTATAGCCTGGCTTCTTGTAGAAGCCAAGTCCTGAACAACAGGAGCCAATAATCCCCGCATCAATTTCTGGATCTCAAACTAAATTATATTTTTATTCAGTAAATATTAATCTGCCTTCATCTGTATATAACTGAAGGGCATCTAACACTGTAGCTACCTTATACCATTCTGTTCACTCCTAGTCTTTATTCCAGTGCTATTGATAACCTTTCCATGTGCAAAGTTTCCAGTCTGGGCATCTCACGGGATCCTGGGAATTGGCACACTAAGTCAACCATGTGTTCAGACAAAGTCACTGCCTTTAATGGCAGAGGTTACTGGCTGCTTTCTGATGACATTCCTCAGCTCGTGTCATCAAAGCACTGCTATCTTTTTGGAAAAAAATCTAGCTCCTTGTCTAGTTCTCTGCTGTTTGATTACTGAGAGGAAATGTTGATGAACTGATAAAGAACTAACACACACTGTCCGATAAGTAGCACTTAGATAAAAAGAAAATATTTTTTTTACAGAGCATAGTTTTACTGCTGTAATTACAAACATTTTTAATTAGACAAGGAGAGCAGATGGGAAGCATCTCCTGGCTGTGCCTGCCAGCAGACACTGAGGGATCATCCATGGGGAACATCCATGGATAGGCTGGTTTTTGTTTTTCTTTGAATTAAGATTTTTCTGGATCGATTTTCTGGTACCTTACAGGTTACCAGCAGTCTGTGGACTACAGGATGCGTGACATTGCTTCAGAGGTGGGCCTAGGAAATCCCCTAAATGTCTCAGATGAGAAATTATATTCTTAACTCTTGGAATATAATGGTTGGATCATACCAGGCTAGTTCTTGGCTCAGATGCTGAAGCATGAGGCTTCTTACTCTTCATTCAAATATTTGGGCAGTGCAGTGTAACTGTGAATGTTCTTACTTTCCCTGGTGCCTTCCTTTCCTGCCTGGGCTCTTGCTTCCCTGACATCCCTCTCCTGTCCCTGGTGAAGGTTGGCATGGCTTCCCATCAGCTCCAGAGTGTTTCAGGGCCCATCCTTTTCTCCTTACTTTATTATGGATAGCCTTGCCCTGGCTATCAATTCAGTGTCTCACAGTGATACGTAATACTCAACCCAGCCACTGCCTTTGGGTACGTAATAGGAAAGACCTCCAAGGACCTCGTTCCCTGACAGTGCTTGTATACCTTTCACTGAAATTTAAGGGAGCATCTTTTGCCCCGACTTTTACAGAACCAGTTGCTGTGACTCAGCTGATTCCTGGTAACTTGCAGGGCTGCAGCCACTTGGGTATGTGTTGGCATCCTGAGCACAGAAACTCCTCCCTTGCTGGCGAGCAGTTCTCCGCATGAGCAATGCCCTGGCTCTGGATCAGCCACACTTGAATACACAATGCTTACTGCTCTGTCAGCATCCTCCTGGGAGCCACATATTGTGTCACATATTTTCCTGAAAAATAGATAAGCTGTACAAAAGACCTTCTGCCTAGCTCCATAGCCTAAATAAGTCAAGGACACAAGACAAGTTCTGTAATATAAAAGTAATTTAAAATGGTAAAGTCTTCCAGTGTTAAATGTCAGATTAAAATGACTGAACATGATGAGAAAAAATAGGAATTGTGTCAAAACCTGAAATTTAGCATTATTCTGCTTTGATCCAAAGTGGAGTGGAGATACTTCGAGCATTGTGTAAAATTACAGTCTGTAATAAAAGTCTTCTCTGAAGAGACCGAAGAACTAGTATTCTCTATAATGCCTAAGAAATCCATACACAAGTAGGCTGGTTTGCAAAGTACCAATGCAACTATGTGATAGATGCTGTCCAAATAGGGGGAACAGGGAAAACTAGAAGAATGTGTCTGACTTAGTTATTAATCTTACTCTCCTTTTTGTGCCATCCTCTGTGTTGTGTCTTCCTCTTGACTGGCAGAGGTCCCAGGGCCCCAATTCAGACATCCTTGTGTGCTGCAAAAAAAGGAAACCCAAAATTGACTCTCAGACTCCCCTGCTGTAGCCTTCCTAGCCTGGGAGACTGGCAGCTTCTCCCAGGTGCTGTCAGTTTGTGCTTAATAATAATAATTATTAGGACTTTTTTCTCCCCTGTTGCCTGCTGGAATAGAGGCTACGTAATTGAAAGGTCAGATTCTGACCATGCTCAGCATGTAAATAAAGGGAAAGTTGCTCCACTCAGCAGAGTTGAACTCACTCCATATGCGAGTTTCAAGTCAGATTTGTTCCTGTAGTGATCTTTCTGATAGTAGTCACCACGTTTCTAGCACTAGCACCTGGAGGTGATGTTAATGGCTTAATCTAGACTCATCTCAGCTCCCCAAAATACATTTTTGCTGCTCAGGTGTATAAAGTTACTGTCATAGGCTGTGGACCTGGTGGAGATTAGATGCAGGTGGGTTGCCGGAGAGGTCCTACAGCTCTGGCTGGCAGAAGATCCCATGGAGGGGGATGTAGCTGAGCATGCTGGAATTTGGACAAGCCTCAGCTCGAGTCTCATCCTCCTGAAGATGTGTTATCTTGTGTAAACACAGAACTCTTCTGAATTTGGGAGCAGGCTGAAATCTACCAGATGAAAGTAACTCTTAGTATCTGCAGGTATCGCTTACAAGGCTTTCTTCCTTTTGATCCATTTTTCTTTCCAAATAGAACAAGTAGGGAGCAGTCTGGTGCATACGATGCTTTCCACTGTGCCCTTTGGAGACCAAAAGCCACATCAAGCAGGAGATTTATGAGTTGCTGGCAATAGATGCTTCATATTCTGTTATTACATTTAAGATGATGAAAGAAGAACAACTAACTTTCATGGCTATGAAAGCAGGAGAAAAACTGCCTGTGGATAGATCAAGCACATGCATCATTGGTTAGAAATTATGTTTGTAGCTTCAAATCCTGATCTGAAAAGTTCAAGATAGAAGAAAAATGTCTGAGTAAAAGATGTGAAGCAGTTCATAAGATTTCAACTCAGATACACTCAGGAGAATAAATCCAAAGGTAACATTATGATTCATTAACTATCCCTAATTAGCCTCCTAAATTTAAGGAGACAGATTCTCCCCTGGAGGCTTTCAAAGGCACCCACCTTTCACTGTTGACGATACAGGGAGCTTAGGAGCATAGCTTACTTAAGGAGGACTTCTTCATTAGTTACCTACAGGGCGTGCATGGGTTGAGTTCCCCAATTAGGTGAACTGGATCTTTTAATAAGATTGTTGCATTTCTGGATGGGCAGAAATAGGAGGAATCGGGGGGAAGTGTTCTGCAGCCCTGTGCAAGAGGGGAAGAGTCTGGGAGGGAGCAGTGCTTGTGCTGGGTTCTGCCTTGTGGAGTGTCACTTGGAGGTGGCACCGTTTCCTAAATCTCCTTCATCTCCTAAAGCCTCTCACATCACAGGGCCATATACCTGCAAGAGATTTCACTGGGAGGAATGGTGAGACTGAGCTAATTTGTGTTGCATGGGCTTTGTTTCTGGACTGGAATTGCTTCCTCTTCTGAGGTGACTTCTCTGATTGCAGCTGCATGAGAAAAGGATGAACATCTCCTTTTCTGTGCAGGACAAACAAGATAAACGGTTGTCTGTGTTATATTTATATTCTCATTGCACAACCTTTCTGTAGTTAGCTGCTGTCAGAAGATGCAGTAAAGGGCGAAGCATCTGGGCTGCCCCAGGAGCAGTCTTGGCAGAGTGGTCTGAAAGTCTGTATGAGTTGTGTCAGGCATCCCAGCTTGTACCGCTTCCCACCAGCCCAAAATCACCAGCAGAAGAGCTGGGTTTCTGCTTCGGGCAGCGTCTGAAGGGAGGGGCAGGGGAGGGGGGCCATGGTGCAGGCTGTGGGCTCGGGGGTGGTGGTGGTGGTGTAGGTGGCTTTGGTTATGACAGGGCTATTTTCCCAGGCAGTCTTACTTGATTTCTGCATGGTGCTTGGAAGTGGACTTACTGTAATTGGTATGAGTCACTTCCTTGTTATCGGTGGTTTGGAACCACCGCGCACGGAAAACACGCCTGCAGCAGGCTGAGTAACTCCCTCTTTCTTTGGGATTTTGCATTCGGTTTCAGGGTTGCAGCGTATATTGATGCTGGGTGAAAAGATTATCTTTTTAAAATGACTGAAGGAGGTGGAAACCTGAGGTCTTGACTGCTTGTGTTTGTTAAGCTTCTGCTCTGGTTTATTTTTTGTGAGTGAAGATTTTACATGGCAGCCTTTTGATCAAATCCCAGCTTTCAGAGTTATGTTCCGTTGCACAAAGTCCCTTCACATCTCCTGCCGTCTCCTGGGACACTTCATGCTTTCTGCATAAACTGTACTATACTTTTACTCTAAAGATGATATAGGATGCCTAGAGGTAAAATATGGCTTTGCAGCCCAGGCACAGAGTTGATGCCCAGTGCACTCAGCTTTTTACATAGGGATATCCAGATCCATCTAGCTGCTCATGGAGACTTCTGAGAGCTGTGGGATCTGATGGTCTCCTATCAAGTAATTATACCTATGTCTGACTAACAAGCTCCCCTGTCAGGTGAAGCGGGAATGCTCGCTGGCAGGTCAGGAACTGAAGGTAGGCTTTGGATGTCTGGCATGACACACGCCATCACAAGAAGGAAAATCTCTTGCTATGTGGCACAAGGGGTTTTATTCATTTGAAAGGGGCACATCCAGCACTGAGCTGGGCAGTGCACAGGCAGCTGGAAAGTTTCAACTTGCTCTTTGGCCATGTCCGAGACCCTTGGGGGAAAGCCAGGGTGGTAGGCTGTGCCTCAATTTACTTTTGTTAATCAAATTAGCATCTTCTACCCCCATGTCTCTAGCTGCACAGTGGTGTTACTGTTGTCACCAGGTACAGTCTTCTTATGTATGGGATTTTTCCTTCTTGCTCTCTGATTATATTGTGATATTTTGTGGTCTGACACAGCCCAAATCCATTATTTTAATAGACATTGTTGACTGACTGCTTAGTGAATTTAGGTTTTACAGCACATAAAACACTTCTAATTCTGCAATCTGACAGCGCCGTATACCTTACATATGTGCTAAGAATTGCTTTCTTGTAACAATTCAGAAATGTGAATGATCCCATTTCTAGCAGGATGCTGTGCATTTTCAAGTCTCAAATGAAAATCCTTCAGAGCTACTACCTCTAAAAACCTGCAGTAGTTTATATTGGGTGTTTACTCACAGTAAGATTTTTTTAATTGTTATTTTAAAAATATGTTGAACATCAACAGTTCCTGGCCCCAACCTGCCCAGACAAAAGGCTTGGTTGTAATTTTCATTGGTGATGGAGTCATGTTTTGTTCAAATTGCACACTGCTTCAAGCATTCACAGGAAGATTTGCTGAAGGTCCTGCAGATTTGCTTTAATCATACTGAGCTTTCAGAGTAAACCTTGTGGGCTGGAAATGCACAAGCAAGTATATAGCAGAGGACTGGAGAATGACAAACGTCCTGTCTGTATGTTTTTAAGATCAAGCTTTCATTGATCTCCCCTCCAGCTGACTGATCTGTATATACAGTGAAGAGGGAGGTCAAAGGATAATTGCTTCCTGGGAGTGGAAGTCTTTAAGCATGTTTAGGACTGAGCAAGCATCAGGAAACACCAAATGATCAAATTAGTAAAGAGAGGGGATGGTTTGAGAGCAAGGCTGAAATACAGGCTCTTTGGCAGAGACCCTCTTTGTGAGTTTGGACAAATCATTTTGATATTTAAACATTTTCAAACTCTGTCCCTGAGCCAATTTCCCATCTGTAAAATTCGGGGGCTATAGCAGTCAAATGTTCTGATCAGGAGAATACTGTATGTGCTTAAACTGAAACACTCAGCAGCATACTGCAAGAGAGTTCCTCAGAAAGAGCAAGAGTCCTCTGCAAAATAATCTCTTACAGCAATTGGCTGAACCTCAAGGGCTGGAGCGCTTAAAACTGGATAGATCAAAATAGTAGAAAACACAGCAAATTATATTGATGAAAGAGGTGAGGTATCGGCTGGTCCTTTCCTTCTCTTAACACTGTAATTCAGAATTTTGCTGCCTGTAGGCACAGTAACTTTTTTCTGTTCATCAGCCCTCAGTTTTTTGGCCGCATAAGAGAGCGTGTGTGAAAGTCCCAGCAGAAGGAGTCTCCACCAAGTACAAATAAGGATACTGTCAGCAGCACCAGCATGTGCCTTTTCACACTGTCCTGCTGGTGGCTTGTACCCGAATCTGATGGGTCTGCTCTGCCAGTGAGAGCACACTCCAGCTTTGATTTTCCTTTGCCCCTCTTCCTGCAGCCGGGAAGCTGCCTGGCAGTGGTGGTGAGGTTTTGATGTGAGAATGATACCATTAATTAGTTGCAAATGGGTAATGCAGGTCTCGGATTGGGAACTGGTATAAATTATTGCTACCATGATGTCGATTCAGACAGATGAGCAGTGGGAGCTGGTAGCTGGGACTGCTTTTTAAACAGATGCAGGGAGATGATATGAAGACATGAGAGCCTGTAATGGCAGAGGAATGAACCTGCTGATCCAAGAGCTCCCTTGCAGGTTTATAACCTAGAACTGCCTTCCATAAGGTGCCTTTGTGGAGTAACACAGCGATGGTGACACTTTGCCCTCCAGATCGAATCCTGGCTCATGGGGAGTCTGTGAGGGGACGCCCAAGCTAGACCCGGGGTGGGTGACAGAGCATGACTTGCCATCCAGAAAGGTACACTTTCTGTGTCACTGTGCCACTCAGCTGACTAGCCCAAGTTAATTGGAGAATTGTATCATTTGGATAAATACCCACATCTCAGTGCTGACTGCTACACCCTGAGAGACTGAAGGTCTCCAGAACAACTCAGCTCCTCTCTTCCAGATGACCCCAGCTCATTTCTCATGTGCATTTCAAGGTGCAGGGCTCCTGACTATCAGGCCTGTTAACACTTTGGTTGAAGGACCTGTTTCTTCCCCTCTTGTCCATGTATATCGCTTCTTCTGCTGACTGAGTTGCTTTACCTTCTCCGCTTGATTGAATGGAGCAGGCCAAGTGCCAACCCTTCCCTGCCAGGATGCCTGTGCTTAATGCTGAGATAAGACTAAAAACCCAGGTACTTTCTTCTGGTGGTTTTAATCATAAATAACTTTTCTTGACACCTTGCTTCAGTTCATGCCATGCTTTGTGTCAGTTTCACTCCTCTCTGGAGAATTTAAGGAGGGTATTTCAAAGGAACCAGATGTTTAATCTTTCATGTGGAATTGGCTGCCACACAGAAGCTAACTGGAAATTGTGAGGTGTTTGCACTTGAGAAAGCCTTTCCATTTTACTGTCTTTCTAAATCAAGCTATCTAACCTGCGTGTTGGTTTAGTGTTGTATCAACTAGAAAAAGAACAGATTTGCTGCATGCTGTCACTCTATCTACTCTTCACCAGGATAGGCCTTTCCCGGAAAATTGTCCGTAAGATGTTTGTGGAGTCCACAGAGAAGATTGTCCCCTTGAAATGGAAGAGTCCCAGGTTCATGTGTTGTAGGCATCCTGTGTTGCACCAAGTTGCTTCCAGGGTTTTAAAGGGGTTTAGTGGCTGAAGACAAGCACCTCTTTGACAAGCACCACTTTGAAAGTACAAATGTGCGTGCTAATCACAGGCATTAAGCACATGCCTGCTTTTGGGAATCTCTTTACATACTCACCTTTGGTTTTAGGCACCAGATGCCTGCTCGGTAGTCATCTTTCTTCCTCAGCCATCCCAAAGGGATAGCAGCATCACCGTACCCCATTAAGGTGTTGTGACAACAAATGGCCTCTATGAATGCTTCCCTCTGAATACTTCACCTCTGCTCTTCCTTGGGATGCTGTTGACCAGTCTGTGACTGATTTAGCAACCTTTTGCTTTACACTGACTCCTCTCTTGGTCTTGTAGGTAGCATTCATAGCAGTGGTGGCACAGATGCAAAGGTGGAAAAGCCATAGCTCAGTTCCCTGGGTGTGCTTAGGGAAAGATGGTGTTTCTTTCCCCCACACTTGGCTCCAATGCTTAGGTGTTTGGTGGTGTCACCTTTTCAAAGAAAGATGCAGGTCCACCCAGCCTGTGTTGTGCCCTACAGATGGTTGTGAATACTGGGAGGTGAAAGGAGACGTTTATGAAGAAGAGTCAGTCTGAAATATCGGACTAGTCAAAATCTGCTAAAAATTGTCTTGGTGTTCCGTTTGCTTCTTTTTCTCCACTGGATGCATATTAGCAGGTTATTGGGATGCAGTCTGGCTGAAAAGTGTGTAAGGGAAAACTGAGTTGTGTCTTTTAAATCCTTTTCAGGTCCTCAGCCTGAGATACAGCGAAAGGGGTGTTTATTTTTGGAGGGTGCTGAGCCCTATGCTCTCTGAATATCGGGTCCCTTTGGGTGCCTCAGATTTGGCACCCAGAACTGCAGTTCTCCTCGGCTGTGTGGTTTGCAGGATAATCTCTCTTCTACCCGCCTCCTTCCCAGACTTTCTGATATTTCCCTGGCGCAGGTATCCTGCTTGCTTCTGTCTAGTTCCTAACAGGGGAAGGGTTTCTTTTGCTGCCTTCCTATCAGAGGACAGTTGCCAATTCAGGTTTCACTAGAAACTGCAGTGCCAGCTCTTTGATATTCAAAAGCGATGGGGTTTTATGTCTGTTTCCTGACCTAGCATGACTCTACTAATAATGCAAGAACTTCAGTGCTGATATCTTGGCAGCCTAATATAGGAGGTCAGTCAGTAAATATAGTTACAATTTTCTTTGCCTCAGCAAGACAGTAAGTTGAACACAATGTAAACAAGGTGGTTGGATTGCTTCCCCCACCACTAATATTTGTAGTTATGCAGGCAAATTTCATGGGCGTGATTAAATCTCATGCTCCAGCTTGGCAGCTGATTAGCTGTGGGGGCAGGCAGGAATTTCCTTTCTGTTCCAGAGTTGCACACTTTCCAAGTCCTCCTTCAAGCTTGTGCCGAGGATCTCGAAGTGTTTTGCATTTTTAATTACGCTTCTTTATGCCCCTGTGAAGAGTGGAGATGAGAGATAGACAGTTGGCAGTGGAGCAGTGGGGAAACTGAGGCTCTAGGAGGTGGCAGCCTGCTTGGGATGAGAGAAGTAGTTGCCGTTAGACTCAGAGAAAGAGCTGAGCATCCCAGAAATCTTATCCTGGGGTTTCTTTGGGTCTAGTGAACTTGTGCCTAGTTCTCAACAGCCCGTGTCTTTAACACTCTGAAGTCTTGGTTGTCTGCAGGGACAAAACGGTGCTTTTAATGTATATGTTAGTACACAGACACTGATGGGGAAAATACATCTTTCTCCTCTGGAAATTTTGATTTCTTTATTTTTGCCTTTCATCACTCTGTTCCTCTAATTTTTGAGCAGAACACCCTGTATATGTGTTTCTTCTCTCTGTATGGAAAAGCACTTTGCTCTGAAATAGCCTTAGGTGTTGGCGGTGGCTGAGGCAGAGAACTGGTTCAGCTCCATAAATGACATGCTGCTTTGTCCCTACAGGGCAAGTTAGTGAATTTACTGTGTGGGTTCACCTTCAGTGGGTGTGCACTGAGGTAGCTACACTGACTTTGATTTCTTTACCTGGATGTACAGCTGAAAAGCCAGCCTTGCAACATCAAGGAGGAGAAAAGACTCTCCTTATTATGGCATGCTTTTGTCCAAGGAAGAAACCATAGATGTTTTGACAAAACTGTCACATGTTAACCTATCTTGCCTGTGTATTGCTAACGCTGTGGCTGACCAAATGTGGAGAGCGGTAGGAGTTGGCTGAGTCTCCACCTTCCTTCTCAGGATGGTGGGAATCGAGAACAGGCCTTCCCAGCTTACTTAAAACCTAAAGCCCCATGGGGAACAGTGTATTTTGAATCTGGGGAGTGGGGAGGGATTCTTACAGGTGAGGTTTCTAACTTCTGTGGGGGAGATTCAAGGTTTATGATTTCACGTGAAGAGCACCCTCCAGAGGCTGGCTTTGTGGGTCTGGAGTGGACAGAAACTTCTGATGTGCAGTTTTGAGCCAGCAACTTGATGGCTGGAGAGAGGCAGGGATTCAGGCATACCCTATAGCCCCCGTTGGTATGGGGCATCCTGCCCAGCCCACTAGCATGGTAGGAACCGAGGTGTCTGGCTGGAGTACTCTGAAGCTTAGGGCTGAGGTCAGAGCCTGGCTTACTAGGCATTTTAATTTCTAAGATGGGTGTCTAAATAAGATGTCTGAATCTGATCCTCAGTCTAGTCTCAAAGCTTAATTGTAAATAAACAATATCTTAATCACTTTATAGTTCCCAGCGTTCTCTCATTGAATGTCTCTGTGCTGGCATTTGGAGAGCATTCATCATAGCAGTAAATGAGTGTCTGTTTGGTCTGCACATGGTATAATTAAGTATCAGCTGAGCTGATCACATATGATCACGTAGCATAATGTGATAATTCTCGTTCTGACCAGCTGAAATAACTCACTCTAACACTGTGCTCTTCTTACTCCTCTCTTTCAGTTCCCAAGAAGCTTCTGCATGAAACCCAGCCAAGACCAACGAATTACCAAGGATTTCAGAAGCCACATTTTCCACTGCGGCCAAGACTGTTTGAACCCAGTGTTATAGGGGACGGCGTGTTCTTTACTAATGTCTCTCCTTCCAACATAGGGCGAGCTCTCCCAGGTAGCTATGACTGATGCGATGTTGTCCCAAACCTAACTGTGCTGTGGTAACTATTCCCTTCTCTCTCCCCTTATCTGGGTTTCTATATTGTTCTCAAACCCCATCTGTGTCACAGTCAGAAAGAGAAGCTTCAAGGCGTCACCAGTGATGGAACTAGTCACACTGGGTTTCTTGAAATAACAGTCATGGCCATGCGTGTCAAAACTCATCACAGAAATACTTTGCAGTGGCAAAGAAAAAACTAGGGCAGAGATAGTAGATCTGCCTCACAGGAGACAAAGTTGTTTTCAGCTCAGCTTTGAAATATGATGCTAAATGCATAAACTGCAAAGTCAAGAGATATGAATGAAGTAAAATCTTAGCTATCTACAGGAATAGGTGAGTAGGAGGAAGGGATGTTGTATTAATAAAGGAAAAACACAGGTGAGCATCTATGGGGCTAGGCAGTGTTTTTGCATTGTTTCCCAACGTACAGGAGTTGATACATGACATTACTTCTGAAATTCCTGGTCTGTGCTCCGAGAGATTCAGCTCTGGGTTAAGTATGGGCAGAGCTACCTTGTCTCTTTCTGCAGTCCTGGCAAAGTTAATCCACAACTTGGATAGTTAATCCACAGATAATTAAGAGTTGGAAATAACAGATTTGTCACTTTGGAGGCCTTACTGAAAAATTGTCAGGGAAAAGAATTTTGAGTTAGCCCAAAATAAATTTTGTGATCATGGTGATTCTTTCAAGCAAGAAAAAAATAATATTCTGAACTCATTCTTATTCATTCTAAACATTTGACACTTTTTGTTTAGGTTTCACATTTTTTTCATTAATTTTTAAAACATGCACCACTTTTCACACAAAGATGGCATTTTGAAATTAAAAGCTGAAAGACTGTTTCAAAACTAGCGGAAGGAAGTATTTGGACATTTCTATAATCTCCCTTCCCATCTTATTTCTTTTATTAAAACTATTTGCTGAAGTCAGCCTGGCATCATGAGTAACCTCTCCTGTGCTTGTACTGTGGTGTTGGGCAAATTTACTGCTAACTGAAAGAATTTTGCTCAGCTTTGGTGTAAAGTCACAGGGAAACAGTTTGAGTTACTAAGAACAGCTAAGAAAGGGTGGTGAAGAAAAAAACAGTAGTAGGTGAGCCGATTATGCATAGACAAGGTCTTCAAAGCCAGCAAGGAGGAAAGGGGATGTCTTCTAGTATGATCTTGGAATGAATACCAGACCAGGGAACCACATAGCGTAGCAACACATGGCCTTTGTGGAATTGTGTTTGTTTTTTCCCTCCTGCATAACTCCAGTTGTTTTCTGTCTTTCCTGTCTGTGCTTGTACAATCCTGCAGAGGACAAAACCAGTTCTGTGGTTTTGGGGAGCTCTTTGCCAGAGTACAGTGTATGCAGATGAGTACTCATTTAAAAACTTGTTTGATTGCATCTGTTCTTTGGACAAGTCTGAAGTAAAAAAAAAAAAAAAAATTTTCTTAAAGCTCTCATGAAAGGGGTTGCGCCTTACTCCTCCCAAATACACCACTATTGCATGGCACGGTTTACAAGGGCTGCCCCATACCCAGCAGAAGCGGTGTCCATCAGAGCATTTCCTGGTGGATCTAGCACATGCACAGGGAAGTCCCCACTGCAAGTATAATTGAAACCTTAGTCCTAGTGAGATCACTTCAATGTGTTGACAGTGAGGGGCAGGTGGGTTGTCACTAACCCAGCACTGGACACGTGATAGAGCATGGCGCAGAGGCCCCAGGTTCATATCCTACCAGCTCTGTAGGATATGAAGTATCCAGCCATACTAACTGGACTTCAGTGCAGTTATAGAAAACTTCAGAGACCTAGCAGGAACCTGGAGCCACCTAACTCAGTGATCCTTTGTACGATGAGATAGATGGTTATGACATATATATATATATATATGAGATTATATCCTGGTGGTGCCATTCATTTTCATTGTAAAGAGATTTTAGATTAACTAGTTCAGAGGCAGACCTCCGTATGTAGACATCTCGGGCAGGATTCAGTTACGCCCCTTCAAATGTGTCATTTGAGATGCTGCCCTAGAAGAGTGAGTGAGCGTTTCCCCCACATCCCTTCTCATACCTGTCACCTCTGTATGGATGTCCTCCTGACCCTGGGGTGTCTTAGGGGCCTGCATATGAGCAAATGCATCAAGCTGTAAGTGTCTGCTAGGGGCAGAGCTGAAGGACTCTCTGGGATCTGTCAACTAACAGCAGGATTCAGTTGCCTCAGTTTAGATGCATAGTGCTACTTGAGATGCTCTGAAGTATCTGATTTTTAGGTTCAGTTTTTAGAAATGAAAAAAATTACCCTCCTTCCATGGATTTCTTTGCAGGAACAGTGGTAAAGAAAAATCCAACCGCTTGTACAGACATAGATTTATCAGAGAGATGAAAGGAAGGATTAGAGGGCACGCTGGTGCCTACATCTGCCTTAAAAGATTTTCTAAAACTTTACTATTGTTTTCCTGCTGAAAGTGCCCTTGGCTCTCCGTGTGCCAGTGCCTCCCTTTGTACAACTGATCTTCCGTGGTTTCTGTTCTCCTAAAGCAAGAGGTTCTTGGGATCTGCCACCCAGGCACCTATGTTTAAAAACTACGCTTCAGGGCCAGTCAGCCAGTCATTAACACCCTGGTAGCTGTTAACGTGTGGCTTTCCCAAGGCCATGCAGCTTTTCAGTGGCAGAGGTACAACTGTGCCTGTATTCCTTGGGGCTGCTCCCTTACAGCAACACCTGGACATCCATCACCGCTGCTTCTCCTCCGAGGCACATTAGGAGCTGGCATCCCTGCACGCACATTCGTGCACTCAGTCCCTCTCCATCCAGTATTACCTGTTCCCTTTGACACCCCTCAGTTCCTGTTCCTGCTTCCCTGGGCTGAGCCGCTTTCTGGCACGCGCAGTGCGAAGCTGAACATGACGTCTCATGCTGCGGGGTTTGTAGGGAAAGGAGACGGATCAGGCAGCCGGTAAACACAGACCATCTTGTGTCATGGCTGCTGTCAGGGTGCCTTTGCTTACATGGCACTGGTGGCATCATCAGAGCTGGACCTGACAGTTTCCTGCATTTAATACCTGTGGATAAGAGGAAGCCAGGTGCAAGTCTGTGATTTTGCAGTGCAATGCTTGCTTTTGGCCAGAACCAGATGCCCAGGGAAGGGAACCTGAAAAACTGTAATAGCTACAGTTAAACAATCACATGGATGATGGAGCTGGATCCTGTGCACTGACTTTTTCATGTGTTTAAAACAATTAGTGTTTTGTGACTAGTGGGGGTCTCTGCCTGCAGATCAAGGTGCGGGGGAGCACTCAGCAGCGAGCTGATAAGGTCTGAAAGGGTCTCTTTGAGCCTCCTGGAATTAGCTGCCTCCTTAGCTCCAGTCTTCAACAAATAAAATCAAATCATTAACCCATGTTCACTCACCTCTCCAAAGGGGAAATGGTTTCTGGGTGAAACACAATACGAACGGGCTTCTGAAGGAAGTCATAAACTCAGGTCTGCCCTTCCCTGCAAAGGCTGGAGAGAAAGCACGTCTGTTTGCCAGGTGTGGATGGATCACTACAGTGTGACACTGGCAGAGGGTTGCCAGCTCTGCCTGTGTTTTCCAGTCCTTATTACAAGCTTAGCTGAACTCACTGTTGATAAAGGCTCCTTTGATTTACATAAGAGAAAAGAAACCTGATTATATATTTGCTGTAGCATAGGTGGGTGTGTCTAAGTGGTGACATGAAAGAGCAGGAGACGGGGGAGAGAAGATGCTGTCTAGGTGCAGACAGGTTATGTGCTCAGCCGAAGCTACCTGAGAAGGTTTAGTTGCCCCCCAAAGAGGGGCACATTTGGGTGCCTTGCTGTTGAGCAGCTCCAGGTGAAGGCAGATGCTGACCTGATGGGGATAGGGCAGGGTAAGGCTGGGGCACGTGCCTCGTTCCTCATTCCCTTTCTGTTTCAAAGCAGAGAAGAAGAAAGGGAGATCGGCCACCTTCTACCCTCTAGACAACTCCCCCTCCCTGGTTCCTGTGGATGAGACACAACCGCCGGCACTCAGCAGCAGCATGGAGCCCGTGGGCGTTAGCACAGAGATGGCACTGCTCAGCAACATCCTAGCAGCGTATGCCTTTGTCACAGGTAGGTCTGGCAGCTGCCATCTCTCTGGGCTCTCACAAGCTCTTTGTGGACCCTCAATTGAGCCTACATTTCACAGTGACCTAGGGCTAAATATACCTCTTTGAACTGTTTATATTTTTCATTCATCTCTTAGCAAATTTTCCCTTGAAGGACCTGACCAGGGCAGCTCTAGCAGACAGTACATAACAAGGTTTATTGTGCTCTGTTTTCCACTGGATTTGCTCTCATCTGGAGTTAAATACAATGTAATCTTACATGTGGTATTATTCCTAATGCTCCATTTTCCTGGAGATCAAAGCCTGGCTCAAGGCAGCAAGCTTGTTGTCCTGTAATTTGGAAAATAAGCAGCACTCAGATCATTACCCTGTTTAAGAGAATTTGGCTTATCTTCAGTAGAAGTGTGAATATGAAATAACTTGAGAGTCTACTTAATTGTATATTTAAATCTAGTTTAGAGTAAGTTTTCCTTGGATCACAGTTTATCTTTCACCCACATGTACCTTTCAAGTAACAGAGGAGCAGTCTTCTAATAAGATTCACTTTAAAAGTTGAAATAAAGATTGTGTGCCTTACTGAGTGCTTCGGGTCAATACTGTTGACAGCAAAAAGTACAGTAGAGGCAGGTGATATAGTACAAATATTTCCCATCCCACAACTGCATGAGGTACCTTGTCAGCAGTAGGCATTGCCTAGACAGTTGGAAGACCTAACTTTAAAAAAGGAGGAGCACTGGCTGAATAGCATCAGATGCACTAATTCAGCATGTTTTAGGGCAGTCTCTGCTGCTTTTTGCAGGAGGGCCCTGGTTTCTGTGTAGCTAGCTTCCTGAGGAGGACATACTGTTTGTGGTCACTTTTTTCTTATGGGTGTTCTCCATTTGGTTAATAGAAGGTTCGTATCCTTATTACCCTGCAATGCTTATTACCAGGCAACATTACCTTGCTAGTAATATTAATATGTTGCTTTTTTACTACATGCTGTTAATAATTCTGTGTACTGTGGCCAGTCTGCTGGCACCACTGTAATGCAGTTATGCTATTCTGGAGCACTGGGGTCTATATAACTAAACCTCCAATATCTATGAGCTAATTTTTCATGTCTGTGTGCCATTTAGTCTTGCTAATTCATTAAATACTAATGCATTGTCGGTGCTGTGCTCTTGCTCTTACGAAGATAGCACCACACTGCTACAGGCAAGTATTTGGATTTGAAACAACTAACTTGGGCTTTGCGTTTTGGAATCACTGAGTATATCTGCACATTTAGTGGAGGGTCCCTCTAAAAGGACCATGAGTGGTGAATGCAAAGTTTTTCCCTTCTACACATCCAGTGGTAGTATCAGGATCCATCTTTTTGTGACCTTTAAGAAGCAGGCAGCTTAAGTGGAATTAGTAGCGTTCTTCACAAGATAGCTGAGTAGGATATATTGTTTCTTGCTGGGCTTCTCTAAGGAAAGAAAAAAAAAAAGGAGCCTTCTGTCTATCAAATTCTCTCCCCTCCCCTTACTTACAGTTGCCTTTTTTTTTTTTTGTCATGAGAATACCTGCATTCTCAACCTTACTGTAAAATAGAATGCTGTTAATATTATTTTCCCCATCTGAACCGTAATGGGCATGGGCAGCAGAAGGTCTTAGGATTTGTGGTCAGGGATAGTTGGGACTATGATTCAGGGCTGCTGCTGCTGCCCCAGAGACTTAGCTTCCATTGACCACAGCAGAACTCTTTGACCCTGCCTTCGTTTTGTAGGGCACAAGGCCTCAATTCATCCCCTTCACAAGGTGTCAGTCTTGGTAGGAGCCTCTAGATTTTACTGTAGCACAAATAATAAATAAGGATGGCTTTGACTGTCTTGTTGCTGTGCAATTTGCTAGCCCTTTCATGATATGGTCTTGTAATGCGTTCATATCCACTGCATGTCAAACAGGTAAAACTCAGACCTCATGACTCTGGTTTCCAGTGATGAGTTCATGTTTTCCAGTGTACTTAACCATGTCTGTTAGATGGATTTCATGTATCATCTCAATGATATATATGTTCAGTTTGTTATTTATTACAAAAATAGTTGATAGCTGCCCCATGGATTGAAGCAGCAGATGCCCTAAACCATCTTTATCTGTTACATGTAATTTAGCCCTCTGCTTTTAGCAGAAAGGATGGATTTGGCATGATTTATTTTGTTATATGTGAATATGGAGAGGTTTTAGATTGTGAGTACAAAGACAAACTGTGTCACAGGGCACAAATATAATTTGCATAAAACTAGAGCACTGCACATCCCTCTTCATATTGCAGAATTTGAGCAGCAGAACAGTTGGAAATTTTTGTGCTCTTCTGAGTTTGGGACCCTGAAGGCAGCTTAAGCCACAGCAGCTGTGGATGTCTATAGAGGAGCCATTATAGTGGCTCAGGAGAGGCAGGGTATGGAGTGGCCAGGGAGGGCTGGTTCTGGTTCACTCATCTTCCCAACACTCCTGACCACAGCCTTGGTGCCAAAGAGAAACATTAGTGCAAGAACTGCTCTGTTTCATGACACTAAAACCCTCTCTCAGGTAAACTCTGCAGACTGAAAGTGCTGTATTCAGGGCTTCCCTGTGCTGGTGAGTTGGCTCAAAACAGGACTTCGCAAGAGAAAATTGTAAATAGGCAGGAGCAACATATAAAGGTGTTTTTTCTGTTGGGGCAGGGGGTGGTGTGTATCCTCAGACCCACTCTGGGAAAAAGAAGCTACGGGCCCTTGCTGTTTCGTGGGTAAAGTGCGTGCTTGAAAGGATGATCCACTCTACTACTTTTCCTGCCTCCTCGCAGTGGAGTGTCTCTTAACCCGGGGAGAGCATCCACAGATCAGTGGGATCCCACCTGTGCTCAGCGTTGTTCACATTTTCTGCACGAAATGGCAGGTGTGGGCAGGCAACCGCAGGTGAAAATCTGCAGTCTCGGTCACTTGCACCTGCAGAGCCTTGCAGTGCACAAAGGGGTGAAGTGCCAATATTAGCGAATGACTCTGTGCTCATTTCCACCATCTTTTTGACTCATGTTCCCATATAAAAGTTGGGAATGTTCCTATTGACAACTGAGGAGTGAAAAATCACAGCACAGCAGGAAGCAAAGCCTTTTTGCAGGAGTCTCGGTTTTCACTGTTGAATCTGTTTGCGGCTATCATCATGGTTAGGAGTATCAAAGCCAGTTAAGTGTTAGTCTTCTGCCGGCTTCCAGAGCCTTAAAAACAACATTTATTTGGAAAGAGGGAGAAAAACTGAACGATATCAATGAGAAGTGAATTTATCAGCTGATCAAACAAATAAGTATTATTTAGAGTTCAGTCTTGCAAAAGACTCAGATACCCTTAATTTATAGAATTAGGTTTTTAATTAGATGCAATCTCTGCCTACGAACCTCAGACCTGTTATTTGTCATGGACCTGTTCCAAAACCTGTCTAAGTGTTTGGAAAGACTTCACCAGTCTCAGTGGCAGCTGGAACTGTCTTTGCAGTCACAGTCTACCAGCAAGACCAGAACTGTCCCTCGTGGTTATATAAATATTAAACATTCAAATTGTATTAGAGAACTTCCAGTGCCTCCTTTTGGACAGGGGACTTTGGCTTTGTTGTTGCATTCAGGCTGAAGTAGTCAGAGGGAAACCTCTACAAATCCCTGTTTTATTCTTCTTCCACAAGCAACGCTTTGCTGCCAAGTTATTAACAAAAAACAACCCAGGGGAGATCATTCCAACTTTTAGACTGCTTGGCCTGAGCCTTATTAACAAGGGGCTCCTGGAGAGCTTCCTCTGTTCTACCAGGGGATTTCGGCAGCCTGTGGGGCTAACTGTAAATTCCCTGGAAGATATTGCTCCTACTGTTTGCCTGGCCATACTTAATGCTGAACCTTTTACTGGGGCCCTCTGAAATGTTCCTCCCCACTGAGGTTTCTGAATGCATGAAGCCATCACAGGAAGCCAGCACCGTTAATGCCTAGATTGTTTTTTATTTATTGAAACAATTTATTATAATAGCAATAACAACCTTGGCCTGGGGCATTTCCTGGGGAATTAATGGCAGTCTGGGCTGATGCTCCCAGCAGATTGTTAGCCCTCAGGAAACAGGCTCTGTAATTGCTGCTGGTTTTGTTGGAAAAACAAAATAAAATGTGTTTCTAATTTTTGGCCAGTTTGAGTGCCTAGAAAATGGTGGCTTTTGTATACAGGGTTATAAAAAGCATATATCTTTTGTCTGCATGTATTAAATTCAGGCTTGAATCAGTGACATTTTCATCAATGCCTTCAGTTCAGAAAGAGAAATACCAGGAAGGGGAAAGGTAAGCCCAGCTAAAGAGACTGACAGCAACTGGGTCCTGCCAGAAGTTTAGGAGAAAAATATAGCACTGAGCTGTCATCTACAGCAGTGGAAGCGAAAGCTACACTGGTCAAAATCCATGCCTTAATGGGTGCGCGCACACACACACACACAGCAAAACTGTGTTACTCTTGCTACTGATGTCCGTGCACTTTTAAAGAGCTTTTTTTCAAATATAATGAGTGTTTGGAGGAGCTTCAGTTGACATGTTGAATATGAGCCACCTTCAAGCTTTTGGAAGATGCTGAGCATCCATTTGCTGAAAAGAATGTCCCTTTTTGGTCTTTCCAAGTAGAACATGCAATGGTGAAGGCTCTCAAAATCACTTATCAACTGTCAAAGCCCTGAATCTAGGCTGTTGCTGACTTGGCTACTTCAACTGAGAAGAAGCAGAGCCTGTGGTTTTTAGCTTAAGTTGCTCTTTCTGCTATGAAAAAACAGAGATGTTGCCATGCAAGTGGATTGTACCTATGATAAATACCGAGACTGCAGTTGAATGTAGGGTTACAGCTCAGTGAGGAAGTCCAGACAGTGTCTCAGATGTTGACAGAGTAGCTGTAGGAGCTCATTAATGCCACCGGAGCCAAAGATTCAATTACAGCCATTGCGCTGCATGAAGGGCTATACATATGAGCACAAGCAGGGGATGAAAAATGGTTGCTTGAGCAGCAATCAAGGTGCAGATTGCTCATGAGCTGGGTGCAGTAGCATGGAAAAAGGAGTGTGGAAGAGAAAGGAAAAGCAGGACATGGACAGAAACGGGGGAAAGAAACCACATATCTGCATCTCAGGCTCCATTGGATTAATTTTTTTATGAGTTGCTTTAGAAGAATGAGCAGTGGAACTAATGCAACCAAATCAAGCCCACGTGTGTGCGGGGATGTGGTGCTCGGGAAAGTGTGCCTGGCATCCTGTCAGCCAGGCAGAGTGGAGGCAGACTGCACCAAGCATCTTCCAGTACAAACAGATCAGTCCTGCTCATTTGTTCTCATGCTCCCATGCTCTGCGTGTCCCCTGAGCCCTCCTTAGGCCTTCTTGCAAAAGGAGCTTTGCAATTACTGTCCTGAGTTATACCGCATATGAAGGTTAAAGCACTATTGGGTAGTGATTCTACTTTTCCGTGGGTTTTCAAATCTCTAAAATTTAGGCCACTTCTTTACTGTTCACTAAGTACCAGATGGGCAGCAGCTTTGCTACTGTGCAGACGGGGCTGTGGTTTTGAGTTCTGCCCCTTGATTTCAGAGTTGCCATTAGCGTCATTGGAGCCAGGATTTCACTTGGCCAGACTGCTACAAGAGCCATTGGCACATCCTTCATGCCTGCTTTGGTATCTTCTTTTTTACCTTTGCATCTTTGCTGTCTCACTTTTGTCAAAATATCTTGGCTTAAAACCTCTGACTTTGGCCTCACTTCACTTTCCAATTGTTGCTACGTTTCTCTCCTCTTTTTTCTTTTTCTTTTTTTTTTTTTTTTAACTTATTGAATGCACCTGCTGCAGTTTTCTCCTCATTTTTTTTTGTAGTTTCTCTTCGGCCTGTTTTTTCCCCGTGCCATCCACACCAACCACTCCAGCAACAGTCTCATCTTTTATGAGCCAATTTTCAGACTATCGTGACATCTTCCTCCACCTTGGCTTGTCAGTCGCCTTTGAGATTTGTTTGAGAGAGAAGTGCACAAAGGCGTTTCATCTCTGTAACTGTTCCACGAGCATCTTCAGGCATTGAACTATATGTTGCCTTGAACAGTGCACAAGTCAGTGTTTAGGCTCTGGCCACAGAATCAGAGAATAATTTAGACTGGACGAGGCCTCCATGGGTCACCTGGTCCAACCCCCTACTAGAAGATGGCTAACTTCAAATTTAGAACCAGCTCTGAAATTAGAGCAGGGCCTTGAATATCTCTAGGTAGTTCCAGTTCATTGTCTGCAAACTTTGCTTTAAGGAAATCAGCTGGAGAGGGCAGTTTCTAAAAGCACGGTGTTGGGAAATGAAGGTATTGTCCATGAGAGTAGCCTTTTAGTTACAGAGATCTTAGGCGGCTGAATGTTAGGCTCTCAGCTAGTGGGAACTGTTACAACTCCATCGCTGAGTTCAAGGGAGCAAGATTCCTTTGAGGAACTGACTCCATCCTTGAACTCAGGACTCCCAGCAGATACAGGGAAGTAGAGCTGGCCTTGACACGTCTGCTTGGTTCACCTTCACCCATTCAGCATCTCTATAAACCAAGATGATTCAGCCCAAGGGAATTGCAGTAACAACATTTATCATAATTACACTTCTAAGTAGTCCCATGAACCAAGAGAAAAAAAAAGGTAGCAAATAAACAAGATGACCTAGTGTAAAAGGCATTCTGGATCCTTTGGAGTCTTGTTCTATCACTTCTGAAATGTGGCTGTGCAGAATTCATCCTGTTAGTGCACTGACTCCAGCTCTGCTTGTGTAGCACAGGTATACATTTTGGTGGTCTGGGCGGAAAGCCAGCACACTTGCCTTAGATAAGCAAATGAAACCTATGAATAAATAATATGCATTTTTCCATGCTGCAAGGCTTCGCATTTCAGCAGGGGCACAGCACAGGGCATATAAAGCTCTGTAATCATCTTTATTCCTGGTACGATGATAATGGATGTGACAGCAAGATGCACTTAGCTGCTGCTGGGTGCGCAGCACCCTGGTGTCAACCCCACTCACGCAGCTACTGGAATTAGCATTTAATTCTGTGGGCTGCTCCTTCCCCTTCCAGAAAACTCCGAGACACGACTGCAGCGAACCCACATTCTGCATATGGACAAATGCCTTGGGAGCAAATCCACCGTTTAAATTCCCCTTCCTGATTTCCCCGGGGGGGATGATGCGAAGGAGGGCATGGAAGTCAAACCCAGCTATTCAAAACCCTGCCCCTCCAGAGACGGCGGCTGGTACGGGCGCAGAGGAGCTGTGTGTGGTTTGTTCTTCTAAACATTGTTCTCAACAATCGTTTCCTTCCTCCTTTCAGAAAACTCCGAGCGGGCCGCTCTGTATTTCGTCTCCGGAGTGTGCATTGGACTTGTCTTGACCCTGCTGGCCCTGGTGCTAAGGGTGTCCTGCCGAACTGACTGCAAATGCTCCTCCGCCAAAAAACCTCCTCGGGAGCGGGAGAGCGACAGTGACAGCAGCAACAGCGACGATGATTCAGACACCACTTCGGACCTGTCTGCCCGCAGGCACCGCAGGTTCGAGAGGACTTTGAACATGAATGTCTTCACTTCGGCGGAGGAGCTGGAGCGAGCTCAGCGGCTGGAGGAGCGGGAGCGCATCATCCGGGAGATCTGGATGAACGGCCAGCCAGACATTCCAGGGACCAGGAGCCTCAACCGTTACTATTAAGCGATGGGGAGTGCAACCATCCTGCCCTGCACCCTGTGGCTCCTCCACACATGATAGAGGAGAGGGAGGGAAGGAGTATTATGTGGGTGTCTCCCCTTGTCCTTTCAGGCATGCTACTTGGAGCAGTGTGGATGGACAGCAATATAGCTTTCCCCGTCTCCTTCTCCCTGACATACTGCTATCGCTCCTCTTCATGGACACTTTCTCACTTCAGCAGAGTTGGTTGTCAACTTCATTTCTTAGTAGGAGGCAGGGAGGTGACAATTACAGTCCTCCCATGTGGGACTTGGAGTTTGGCATGCTGTGGTACAGATGCTCCTCTGTTGGCTGAGGAGAGAAGTCATCCCAGATTTGGTGGTCATTGAGGATTTTTTGGTTTCCCTTTCCCAAGGACTGTGGGAGAATTGTGAACAAAATGACAAATATGGAAGGATGATTTGGGAAGGGAGGGGGAGGTGCATCCTGACTGATTGTCTTGTGACTTCAGAAGCCATAAGATTAACCTAATTAAAACCCAACGGCAAATATGACTTGTTAAGAATGGGGGTGGGGTGGGGGAGGGGGATTCTTCCATCGTGAAATCATCTCGGTGCTTGGATGTTTGCCCTAGTGTATTCAGTTATTTATGGCTGTCCTTTCATCTTCCTTTTCAATGGGAACATTTAGGTTTTTTACTGACACCTCAGGGATAAAATCCTATTATTTTTTTGAGTCTGTTCTCCCTGCTGGCCCCTGTCAAACACAACCCAACCCACCTCCAACAGTGAAATTATGGTAATATAAGAGATGTGTCAGTGACTGGTGAGAAGTTAACAACCTCAAAGAGGTTGAAAAGGGTTTTCTTTTTGTTTTGTTTTAAATATATATATATATATTTGAAGATGCTGCACAGGAATGTGCCTTATTCTTTTTTTTTGTTGTTGTTGTTGTTGTTAAACTACAGTTTTCCTATGGATAGCAATGCACAATGTTTTATATATTTTATTAAAAAAATAATTAAAAAAGAAAGGTCTATGTTTACCAGAGGAAAACGGAGACAGAAGAAACCGCATATGACAACAGGATGGGTAATAAATGCTAAATAAACTCTGGTTTGCTTCAATACATTTGAATTTGCATTCTCACTTTTGGCATAGGTGTTCCTCGAGGGAGATGCTTTGGAAGAGTAGCGTACCTCTGCAAGCAATCAAGGCTGACATCTGCATGCAGGAAACTGGAGGTGCATTTTTTCGTTGGCTGCAGCCCATCAGTCTTCTTCTGTGGTGCACATGGTAGGAGCAGCCAAGCAATGTGTTGGTTCTCCAGGTACTATCCCAAAGCCTACCTACATCAAAGGAAAGTCCCGGTGATTTCATGATGCTTTTGAGTCTGTCCCCAGACCCAAGTCATACCTGGGCCAGAAACAAATGTTAAATGAATGAAAAAAAAAGACATGGAAAAAAGGCATAATATATTTTAGTGCTCTTTCAGTTGTCCTATGAAGTGTTCAATGGGGTATCACCACCCTATTCACTCCCAAGCACCAGTTCACATCGGTCATAGAGCTTGGTGTTTTTCAAGTCTGTATGACGCTGCTGTAGTCTGCATGGCTTTGGGATGTGCTCCTCTGTCACGTAGGCGTGCTTATGTCTTTAAGAGTTCACAAAACGCAGGCAAAGCAAATAATGACCAAAAGCTCTGAATGCCCAGAGCTTTCCCCTAGCCTCGAGGAGAGGTGGAGATGGGTGGACTTGCCTACAAGATGACTGAAGAGGTTAGAGTGGGGTTGCTGAGGGTTCATGTGCTGGGCCAAACAGCTACATGGTGGGACAGACCCCTGACGCCAAGGGCCTTTTTGGCACTCTTGGGGTCACTGTGGGACTCCTCTGGCAAAGGAAAACTGCATTTGAAGTACCCACAACTACTTCTCCTGGCTCTTGCAAGGTGAGAGCAAAGCTGAGTAACTGCAACTGGTGGTACTGGTAATGTCAGGGATCAGGCTAGCTGGTAAGAGGTGGCTTCACCTGGGAAAGCAATACTAGTACCCCAGAGCAGGTCTCGGTCCTGTGGAGGTTCAGATGGAAAGACTCGCTATTGACCCAGGATGTAATTTTGCAGCTGATATATAGAAATAAAGTAGGAGGCAGGTCCCAAATCCTGGATGTATCGCCAGGCGCTTTGCTTTAGCTGAAATGTCAAATGCACTCTGGGGAGGGTGTTGAGGAGCAAAACGACAGCGGGATCAGTTTTGTTGGCCGTGTGTTTTTCCCTATAACAAGATACAGTCCCTCATCCTTGGTGATGAAGGGACAGCAAATTTTCAGATTTAGACTGCTGTGTCCTGGGAGATAGCTTGCAGAACTGATTTTAAAAATGATATAAATGAATGGGTTTATGTATATGATTTTTCCAAATTAATTTTTTTGACCAGAGGAAAGAGCAAGTGCAGTAAGTCTGAGTATACTTCATATGCAACTGAGGGATTAAAATACTGCTTCAAATGTAAATCACAACTGATCCCAAGTTAAAAATGGATGAACCATTCTCCCTTAGCATTGCTAGTGCTGCTGTAAATCTTCCAGACGAAGTCTGCAATACAAAGGAGCGGGTTATGCATGTCTCTTTTCAGAGCTGAGCAGGCAAGCCCAGCTCAGCCTTGCCCTAGGTAACAAGATGTAACAGAAGTAGACCCACTGTCTTTGCAGCACATGCAATACTTTTACGTACCTTCTAGCTCCTTTTGTCTCAAGGCCATGTATTTCTAAAAAGGCTTTGACTAAAGGAAAAGAAAAAATACAATCCTTTGAACCACTGTAAACGAAAGACTCTAAGTCATTCTGTAACTATTTCTGGATTTGTCCCAAAAGTGCTGAATAGTTTGTCTGGGGGGAAAAAAAACACAATCATGATTCGTGGGGCAGGAGTTGGTGGTTTGTGTTTAACTCTATAAACCAACGAAGCAAAACCACTCACCTGGAGTACGGAAGAGCTGGATTCACTGTGGGAGGGGGTCAAAACCATATTTCTCATGCCACAGAAGAGTATTTTAAGCACAGAGAGCTTTGGACTTGTCTGGTTTCAATCTTTTGTGTTGTACTCACCATGTCATGAAACATTTAAATGCTCCTAGAGCCAGAGAGCAGAGAATAAATGCTTTTCTACCAGCCTAATATGAATCCCTCTTTTAGGAGGTTATGCACAGGTCTGCTCTCCTAATTCCATGCTTATTTAATTTTTTACATTCAACTGAAATATTGTTTCCAGAATAACACTATTCATATTCTTCAAGCAGATGAAGGAGGTGAAATCCAATTCCTCTGTTTCATGAATGAATTTCCTAATCAGTGACCTTTGGGATAAAAAGATGCTGAGGTCATTTTCCTTGTGAATCTATTCTTTGTGCCTCGGTTTGCCTTTATAATTTTATAACAGAGGATAACAGAGCAATCCTGGACTCTGAGTTACTTGGCCATTTGCTAATAGGGGGAAGCACATGATGCTGTATTTAAAGGGGATAGCATTGCAGCTGCCACGTACCCTCTGCTAGCCTGCAGGCTTGTGACAGGTGAATCCCAGGAACTGAGCTGCCTGTGCTACATACCTGGACACCTTCACGCTTCTACAAATAACAGGGTACTTGGATTAGTAACCACAGAGTCATTAAATTGCAGTTTGAGAACTCGTACCATGTTAGCTTTGTAAATGAATAAAAATGAAAGTTGGAAAATTCAGGGTCATACTCCTGGGAGGAGCTGCACAGATGGAAAGAATGGGTCAGACTTCCAAAGAGTCAATAGCACGTTCGTTATCCTCCTGTCTGGTGGGACAGAGGGGGCTGGTTGCAGAAGTCCTAGCTGCGTATGGAGAGACTGCAAAGGGTAGGTTGTTCCACTTGGATGGCTGCTGTGCTCTCGTACTTGCTCCCCATCACCCTTGACTTCTCAGGGCGGTTTTCGCCACCTGCTTCCTCCAGTCCATCGACACTGACCTCTTTGCGGACCTGTGTTCAATGTACCCTGAAAATCTCAGTAATATGGTGTTTGCTGCCTTTCCCATGTCCACCCTGGTGTTCATATCCTCGATGAATTCCAGCCAGTTAATGAGGCATGCCTTGCCTTTCCAGAAATGGCAGTGCTGCTACTTAACCCCTTGCCTGCCATCTTTCCCAGCACCCCAGGGGCTACACAAATAAAATGAGCTCGCTTAGCTATTGTACTGCCAAGATATAAAGCATATGCTCGTGGTGCTGTGGGGAATCTGAATTTCTTCTTGTGCCGCATGGACTCTCCCAAGTTTCTGGAGGCATCACAAGCAATTAATCACTTTAGATTGGACCAGAAATCCTTCTCCTAACAATGTTTTCTGAAGTCTCCATCATAGTGAAGTTTTAATAATCCAGTCTGAGTTTCTAGTGTCCTTAGACACCTCTCCCCCACAAACATAATTTTCAATGTTGCTTGCCTTTCCTTGTCCAATCATTAGAACTTGTGCAGCTTGCCCCTTCATGTAATTTCCTCTTTGTCTATTAGTCTGTCTCTGTCATTGTCTCAAGGACTGTCAGTTAAGCATAACTCACCAAAAGGGCAGCGATGGGTTTGGTTCGTTACACTCCAGCTCACCATTATGTTGCAGTATGTGTGCATATGCTGCACCCTGGGTCTGAAGGTGCTGACTTTGAGCAGATGAGGTGGTTTAGTAGTATTTAAGCAAATCATTTGCTTTGGGAGTTTTCAGTTATCCATCACTGAAGGGACCTAGTCCAGCAACAGTGATGGAATTGTCACCATTTCGAGTATTGCATTAGGGAGCCCTGGGTCACTGGTGCAATGTCACTGGAAGTTATGTGTTGGTTGAACCATGGCCACCTGAAAACTGCTCAGAGGTGTATGTGTGATGGGTGCTTTGGGAAGTGCATTCTGGTGGACACTTGCTCATATTGTGAAAGCCTGCCAGTTCCCATGTGGGCCTCTCCAGAAGGATAGGTGGACTTGGATTTGTCCTCAGGCTAGAAGAGTGCAACTGGCCCATTATTTTCTTGGGAGGTGCCCGTTTGCTGAGGGGAGGTGTAAGATACATTCCTTGGTCAGATATCTGGAAATACGGCCAGAACAACTCCAGAGGCAGGTTTAATGGATGTCAACACCAATTCTCTTTTCCCTCTCTTTAATCACCAGTGGACAGCTCAGGAAGGTCCTCAGAAGGAGAGGAGGTGCTGGACTGATGTGCTCCACACTGAACCTCTGATCAGAGCCCTCGGCAGGTTGGGACTGGGGGACAGGGGACTCCTGCTGCCAGGCCTGTAATCACCAAACAGGGTTTCCTAGTGCTGAAGCTTCAACAAGAACCAAAGGCATGGAGCCACCCTCTGCTGTCAAAAGGCTGTAGACTTAGTACTGGGGCACTGAGGTCAAGACTATGAGCATGGTCAGGCATCCATGGTCTCCATCATTATTACTACAACCTTTCAAAAACTGCAAGATTTTCTGGCCTGCTCTTCTGGGACAAGTTCCTGCAGGACCTGGGGGACAGTCTGGTTTTTCTGTGCCAGAGAAGTCATCGGTTTGGGGTGTGGGCATAGACTGGTAGTGTCATCCATCTACGTGCATGTGTCAGTGATCGCTTCACAGTACACTTGTACACTTGTGAACACATGGTTGCTTCCCAAACCACTCAGAAAACTTTTCAAAATACGGATGTGTTTTTAATTCATGAAAAAGCACCATGTGATTTTATGTTTTGTTTCACCTGTTTTCTCTTTTCCCTTCCATCCCAATAGAAAAATGAATTGGTAAAACTAAAGCCTCAGCATGCCCTCCTAAGGCTTAAGCAAACCCAAGCATATTTTATTTTTTTTCATTCTACAGTAAGAGTTTAAACAAAGTGTTTTGCAAAAATATTCAGTTGGGGATTAATTTTTTTTTTTTTTCAGTTAAAGAAATTAATTGAAAGAGTGAGTTCCTCGAAGAGTATGTCATGTTTTCTTATCAGCTATCCCTCTTGAGGAACTTCTGATGTATGGAGGAGGGTATGACATTGTGCTAATGCCCAATTCATCATTCTTTGGAAGCATTTTTCTTTGAGTCCCAGTCCCTCCTATGTTCCTCTTTTGCTGAGTAACCTCTTAGAGTCCTCCTCCTGTTTCACCCGAGATAGCCCAACCATGGCAAGGACTGTAAATTGTGGCAGACTGCATTCCTGTGGATGATCCCTTCTCCTTCTCTATTTCTCCCAGCTGCCTGGGGACCTGTGCTACCTGTTTTCCACTAACTGCTGAGGAAAGTTTACATTTTTCATGGCACTGGAACGGGTCTTGGCTTTCATTAGTTCATCTGCCATTTTTCTGTTGAACAACACGTAGTTTGGGGGGTGCAAAGAGAAAATCAGAACTTGGTTTTGGATGTTTTTTCCTGTTGAAGGACATTGTTCTGAGCTAAGCTGGGTGACTGTGAGGGAAAGGAAATCCTCATGCTGAGGCTGAGCTTGAACAGGGCAAATGCAGTCTTGAGGGGGACCTATTCCTGCCAAGGCTTTGCGTCCTTTGCCAAATGCAAACATTGCCACTTTGGCACCTCCTGAGAACCTTACTCATTTCTCCTGCATAATAAGCTTATGTTTTTGGAGCAAACACTTTCTGAGGATGAATAGTGACAGCAGATGGGAACAAAGTCAAATTTCTTTCTTTGAGCTATGAGAAAACACCTTTCCCTTTCCATTATGACTTCATGAGGAAATATAAGCTATAATGAAGTGATGGAAAGTGGCATTTAAAAACCCTGAGATGGGACATCTGAGTGAAAAAGGTATCTTTCCTTCTGGCACAGCACTGACTTGACTTGTTTATTTTCTGGTAGTGTTTGGAGTCTGATGTTATTCTGTATCGTGAGTGAAATGTAAACTCCCTGCAGCACTTTTCTGTGGATGTGGTGCCATGCTGGAAAAACATCCTTGGCTTTTAAAAAGGCAGTAATTTGTACATTCCATTTCTTGCAAAAGTCTTTAAAATCCCCTTTTATGTGGAATGGTCCTTGCCTCATTTTCAGTGTAAGAGGACTTTTTTTTTTTTTTTTAAATGAATGAATTGTTTAGAAGGGACAGAAGTAGTTCTCCTTCCTCCAGCTCCTGCATTTTTGGAACCTCTAGACCACCCAGGAACAGCGGAGCTCAGAGGCATCCAGTGCTTTTTCTAAATTGTTCATTGTATGAGTTGCTTTCCTGTCTGAAAATAGCACTGCGCTGCTCCAAAGTAACAGACCCAACCGTATCTGTGTGTTGCTGTTTCAGCCCAGAGCTGTCCTAGGTGTCCAAGTTCCCAATGTGATTATGGTACCAGTAAAGCATCTGTATATTTCTGGCATCTTTTAGAGGGACAATTTAAGAGAAAAAGTTTTGGAATGATCAGGCAAACCAATGTGAGTCAGAACTGGTGGCTTTGCATCCAAAACCAATGCAGGATTTTTCTCCTGGAACTGGAAGTTGTCTGGCAATGACAAGTTTGCTTCTGAGCACTGACTAAAAAAACAGAAAAAGTGATTGCTAATGATACTGCCTGAAGACTAGGGATCTCACCAGGGAGGGCTTCCAGAGGGTCATTTTCCTGGAAGGGAAGGTTGAATGCTGTCTGACAAGACCCTGAAAGCTGCCACCCACAATCTTGGTGTACTTTTGAGACTCTGATGCTTCCTCTACTATAGCAGCACCTCCACAGGCTTCCCTATCTGAGTCCATGTCAGAGTTTACAGTACCAGGGAAGCTGGATCCCTTAGGAGATTGCCTTGTGGACCAGAGGAGGACAAATGTCACAGAAGATCTTGTCACAGCACAAGAAGGGATGAGGCTGGTGAAGCTGAGCCTCTTCCCTGCCCACTTGCTGAGGGCTGAGGTCCACCAAGCAACAGGCTACTGCTCCTTGGTGGCCCCTTCCTGCTCCAGACACGTTTGTCTACACACCCTATGTCCCTCCCTGCCCCACACAGTTGGGGGGCAGCCAGGAAAGCAAACTTCCTGCTCCCTCTGGGGCTGCCTTCCCATCTCCAGCGCTGCCTCCTCCCTGAGGCAGGATCACGACTTTCCCTGCATGGGGGGACCTGCACAGGGAGGAAAGGGCTGACCACAGCAAGGAGACAGGCAGCAGCGTGGGAAGGCTGGGGGGATAGAGATGTGGTTGTCATCTAGGGTTCCTGATGGACAGAGGAAAGGAGAAGGTGTCAGGAACACCTGGAAAATAGAGAGTCCCTTGACTCTAAGCACTCCACTTCCCAGGTCCCTCTCCCCAATACCAAGGCCTTCCAGAATTCCTCCCAGCCATAGTCTTCTGAGGGCTGGTTCACCTGGAGGACATAGGTCATGACAGTCTCCAGTAGGCTAGCTGGTCGTTTTGGATGGAAGCCTAAGCTTTAGAATTTTTATTTACACAACATGACCCACTTTCAGTGGTGAAAACTTTTTTTCTGGTGCAGAATAAGTCCTCTTTATCTTCCACAAAAGAAATATCTCATTTCTCCTCGTAAACAGCTTGGTGTGGCTGGTGCTGTATGGCCAATTCAGTTCACTGATTGCATGTGATTTACTACAGGCATATTTATACACTGGCTATAAAATATACTCAGTTTTCCAGGATGGAAAAGTGCCATTTGAATGTGAACTAATTATATTTACTTCCTTATTGTAAATTGCCATTCAAAAGCAAAAGCAGCAGTGACAGCAGTCAATGTTTATGTCTCATACACCCACACAGACCTCTTCCAGTGAAAGGATGAAGCAGTATATAATTTCTGAATGTGTCATTTTGATTTGGACCATTTCTAGTTCATATCAGGCTATGAAATTGCCAGAAAAAAACCCCATAGTTTTTGACTGGTAATCTAGCATGTCGCAATTAAAAATTGCCTAACAGGGATGAGTTGAGAAACCCCATCACAACTAACCCTTCTCCACAAATCTGTTTGCTTTTTTGTTTTTTTTTTTTTTAAACAAAGAAATGTTTTACCGAAAACTTCTCAGCTAACTCTACCCACCAAGAGTCAATGAAGCTGAAGCTAAAGTCAGGCTGGGCATAAACCAGACTTTTTAAATAACAGCAATAATTTGGGATTGGAATAAATTAGCATGTGATGGCTGTGATGGAAACTTTTAAATCAAAGTTGGGGGTTGCTGAATGACTGACTTCCTTCTGGATCACGTGGAAATTCAGAGGCGGTCTCCACTTGTGTGATGCTAGATGGTCTGAACAGCTCCTGCCAACCATACAATGTTTGGCACTGAGACCCTCTCCCACAGGCAATGCGCTGCCTGCAGCTAAATGCAGGGCTGTGCTATGGCCCACGTACTGGTAGCAGAGCAAACCAGCAACAGCACAGAGCTGTTCAACACCCTTCTAGCTGGTGGTCCTTGCCCTTAGGTTGAGGCTTTTGTCCCTGAGCAGTAGCTGGCCCAATGAAGGGAAACTGGCTTGTTACAGAAGTAGTTACTGGAGATTTTCCTCTTATTTAAGTGGTTTGAGGAGCTGGAAGTCCTGGGTTCACTTTCTTGGCATCACATTAACGTGCTCCCTGGGGGCCCTGCAGACAGCATTCACATGGCTCGGAGAGGAAAAATGACATTTTGTATTCAAAGCATGTCTTGGGGCTGAGGGAGAAGAAGGTGCAAGAGGGAGAAGCTGGGGGAGCGTGGTGCTTGCCTCCACTCAGAGGTAGAGGCCTCTCCAGCCGTTCTTCTCCAATGAAGACTCATGGAGTGGCAGAGGTAGGTTGTTAGTGAGGACGTGTCCCTTCTCCTCCAAACTCTGTGAAAGTCCTCCAGGCTGTTGGGATCAGGCATTCAGAAAGAAAACCAGAATGAAAGTTGGCAGGCACCTTCAAGTCCTCGGTGAATGCTATAATTAATAACATGGTTACATGCTCTGTTTTCATGACTGCAGTGGGTACTAATGAGGTTTTTCTTTGCAGATACTTCTCCCTCAGGCTTCATTTCCTGGAGCTGTGTGCCAACCACCTATAAAACTTTATCATGGCTTGCAATGGCTCCTCCTCCCTCTTTGCAAGGTCATGGCGGTGTTGGGTGCTTTACAAAGAGTACATTCACATTTTGTGAGCACAAAAGAATGTTTTGATGAGCGTGACCATCTGGGAGCTGGGGGGAAAAAGCCGGGAAAAAGCAAGGTCAAAAATACCTCTTTACCTTTGTTTGGGCATGGCACCATGCAATGGCATTGTGTCTAGCGCTTGGCCACCAAAGAGGTTGACCATCTTTGGATATCTGCCTAGTTCATCACATAAGAAAAATGCAAAAACATATGCAAAAGGAATTCACATTCGCAGGGGGATAATAAAATTCAGCCAATTTTAGCATGTAGGTGGGAGGTGGGTCAGTAGGACTTGAATTTTCTATTTATGTGTTCTGAATATTCCTTTAGAGGTGTTTACATCTCTCTTGGCTATATAACTATAGCCAAAATAAGATATTTAAGATTACCCACTGTGAATAACTCCAAAGAAATTCTCTGCATCTAAATGTCCTTTGAGATCTCTAAGTACATTCACTGCATAGCCAATACAATGAAGACACTGTGCTCATTCAAAATAATAAAATAGTTGGGGTACTTGCCTGGGAAAAGGAAGATATGGGGTTTTTTTAGCTCTGCTGTTAGTGTAGCTGCTACCACTGATAGTAGCAAAGGACCAAACTCAGATGTCTGTGGTATAACAACACTCTTTTTAGATGCTCAAGCTAAGAGTGTCTAAATACTAATCGACTTAGATTAAAGTCGATAAAGATTAAAGTGGAGTGGAGTAACCATGAGGCTTAACATAGGTCCCTTTTGGGTCATCTAAATATGGCCTTTATGTGTTTCATCACGGAGATATTTTCCCCAATTTTGCTTGGGTGGAAAAACATTGCTATTCAGATAGGAAGAAATCTGAAGACATTTCAAGAAAACTCTAACCAAATTCTCCTTGAGGTGAATGTGAGCTCTTTCCTGAATGTATTGATGATGTGGAAGAATGACATTTTTGATTTTTAAGCAGATAGCTGAATCTGTTGCTGACACTATGGGAAGAAACTGCAGCACAGGTGCACTCCTGTGTAAAATGAAACTATTTTGGGCAGAGTGGTTTAAAAAGCTGGCAGAACTTCCATTTGTATGTATGAAATATTGATGAAGTCAAGGTCTGGGGAAGAGACTTGCATTGGTTAGCTCAGTGCAGGATGCTGTATTTTGCTTTAGAGTCATTTGTCTCAGAACCAACTATCTCTTCTGAGAAACCTTTGCAAACTGATTTAGAATTGCAAACTTCTGAAGAGAAGGTTGCCTTGGCTGTGAATTTTCTCATCTTTCAGCCTCAATTCTGTGCCATGTGGTTCTAGTATTATATTTTATCTTTGGTTTTATTCATAACATGGCTGCAGCAATAAAAATATTTTCCTTGCTGACCTTCTATCAGTGTATTCATTCTGTTTCAAAGGGCATATTGTCCTTTGTTGCCTTATAACTGCAGAGGCAAAATAACTTAATGGTGCTGTGCCTGTTGAGCAATCACTGGGCCTGTGGCAAAGATGCTTTATAAACATGACACAGTGCACAGTGCAACTAAGCACCACACCTTTAAACTAATGAGCCCATGATTTTGCAGCCTACAAATTATTTGGTGACTTATGTTAGAAAGATCTTCCTGAGAACGAAGAAAGTTTTTGGTGCCTTTTATCTCCAAAGCCCTCACCTTGATCACCTCTGTAGAAGTTACTGCTTCGTTTTTTTTTCACATGTGAATATTTCTAGCACTGAAGAGTTCAGCATCTCAAATACAGGCCAGCCTTTGCTAGTGCCACCAGCCTGGTGGTTGCTCTCCCTTTTCTGAGTGAGAGATGAGGTCGTTTATTAATATTGAAGTTGTAGGCATCAGGAGAGCACAACCCATTTTCTGTTACAACTGCTTGACCCTTTCATTTACAGAACTAAGAAACATTTTCAAGATTGCTCTTGGTTCCTGGCCCAGAGAGTACTTTGTTATCCCATGCAGATAGGAAAACTGCAGCCAAAAAACTGGAAGCACATTAAGATGCATGTATATGTATACATAAGTACACAAAAACAGACGCAAATGAACACACTCAGACCTATATCATGATGATGAGACACTTCTTTGGAAAATGGACACCGTGGATTCAACAACAGTAATACCTTAATTTTACTTTATGGGGATCCACCTCAAAGAATTTGTAAGCTTTTTTGCATTTCTATATAAATTGTGCTTAAGGATTTTGTGTTCAGCACAGTTTAACAGAGAAAGCTTAACAAGCAGTTTAACAAGAAAGAATTTAGCACCAAAACTTGAGAGCAACAGTTTTTTAGATAGGATAATTCTGGTGAAGCAGGACTGCCTGCCTCAGCATCCTTTGGGGCAGCAGCAAACAACTCTCTTCTCTCAAAGAGTGTTGAGGTTTGTAAGGAGCAAGTTTTGGCCACAAAGCTGCAGCTTTTGAGAACGTGACCTTGCATTTATAGAAGAAAAAAAAAATCCAAATCAGGGCTTGACTGTTGGTATCTGTGAGCTGTCTGCTTCCATGTTTAACATTTCAGTCTTCCCAATGACTCTTTTGTCATTGTTCATTCAATTGTAATTGTCATTTGGTCATGAATTTCAGGCTTAACCCTCCCAACATGCATGCTGATGTATGTAAGCGCTTCTTCATTCAAGTAAAGCAGATGTGCATGCGGTAGATCTTTCTTTTGCATAAAGAACAACTAGGAGAACAGATGGCAAAGGGTCTGATTTTCACTTCATGCTGCTTTATACATGACATTATTTTTAGTGACTGATATTTCATCTGTTTTTTAAATGTATACATAAGAGGTGAAGAAGGTCCTTGCAATCGATTAATTCGTTAAAAACAAATAAACTACAGACAAGCTTCTACATTGGTCTACTATAAAGCCCAGTAGTACTGGCTTCAGTAGACTTATGCTGGTTTAGGTTGTACAAGAGAGAAAGTAGTCAGTAAATGCATCAACGAAAGCAGCCAGAACTCCACCGCAGTCACTGGATCTGCAGGAGTAAAAAGTATAATGTTCCGGTTTTGCTAAAGAGAAACCCACCTCTGTGTCCGCAGCAGACCTAGTTCTCTCAGATGCCGCATGTATAGAATAACAGTATGGGTCTGTTAGATTCCCTTGTGGCTTTGCAAACAGGAGGCAGGAAGCAGGGATGTGGCTGGCACCTCACTGATGTGTGCAGACTGGAGGACAGTGGTCCCTGACTACAGCAACCCTGTGTAGCTGGAGATACGTTTGCAGAATGACAGATAAACACGTGCTTCCCATACCTTTTGGCTGGGGTCTATGCTATATTGAGATAATTTCTCCTTGAGCTAAAAAAGTCATGCAGAGGGAGTAGCGTGATGCTTTTGTGCTACAGTTCTGCATTGTGGGACAGAGGTGGCTAATTCAGAACATGGGGTGAGAAAACATGTGCCTGCCTGTAGAACCCTTTGACCTGCTCATAACAACTGTCTATTTTGATACCTCTGTTCTTCATTACCTGTATGATGCAAAGTCTGGATTCAGACCTAGCTTCTCCTTGGTCACCTGTAGTTGCTGGGACTTGATCCTCGTTAGAACTTACTAGCGTTAAGTGAGAGAGCCAGTGCTAAACAGGAGACTGTGTAGTGGAGTATTTCAGGGTTGGTATCCAATGCTTGAAATAATAGTTGTGCTGTATATTCTTTCCTGGTGTCCTATTAGAGCTGCAGGACAAGGACAGAAAATTTCCAGGAACCAGCAGTAGTGATTCTGGGAATGATTTGTTTGGGGGCTGATTGCTTGGTTGTGGAAGTAGATAGGCTTTGGCTGAAATACATCCTCTGAGTCTTACCCATGAGCAGCAATCTGATCTCCAGATGTCATCGGTACGTTCCTGCAGCTCTGTACCACATCTGGGCTCTGTCTGCCCACGACTGCTGTCAGCTCAGTATCACTGGCTTCTCACAATGAAGCTTGAAGCTGGGCAGGCTGCATTCAAGTAATGGGCTGCTGAAAAATTAATCCACTCTGACAAATTAAGAAAAAGAAGCTTTGGATCCTTCCCAGATATGTGCTGAAAACACCATTTGAGCTAGGCAATGTCAGCTCTCCGGTGTTAATCATAACCAGAAAAACATGGCACAGCCATCAAGTAGGCTGGTTTCCTGAGAATTTTCTCATAAACTCCATTCCAGTGTTTCCAAAGGCAAAGCCATGTACACAACTTAGTGCGCATTTCCTTGTATGCAGCAAGCAATTTAGAATGCTCATCTTGAGCTTTAGAAAAAAAAAAAATTTTAAAGACAGAAGCATAAAAACAGTACTAAGGAGTCGTGGGCACTAGTTGAGAGATCAGGTTTTGTTTCAGCTGAAAGAAGTGCGTTGGATAATAACCTTGAAATCAAGCTGGTGCAGGGAAAATAATTTACCACAGAGTCACTCTCACTCTATAAGTATTCAGTCAGAGCATGTCGGGATTAAGCTTTGGCTTGGAGCAGTGTGTTGGAAAGTTTTTGCTGTTTTTCCCACTCCCTTCTTGTGAAGGGTCTGGAAGATGTGCCCATAATGTCTTTTAGGCATTGTAGTGCCTAACTCTTATAAACTAGGTAAATTCACAGCCCCAAGCAGAAGGCTAGGTCTCTAATAACACATCCATCCGTGGCACTGCCTCTTCGTTGCTTGCTCCAGGATTCCATGTTCAAAACAGTATTTATATACTCCGAGGACTGGCCGGTCACCTGCCTTACGTGGGGTGTGGGGCAGGTGGTGGCACCGTCTTGCAAGGCTTCAGATTCAAAAGAAGCTGCCTGCTGTGGTCCTTCCCCTGCTGCACCATGCTGCTCATGTGGGTGCCAACCACAGAAGAGCAATCACAAGGGACTACTAGACACAACCTGCTGTCATGAGGCCACTGTATGACGTGGCCTAAGAGATGTGGACAACTGAGATACCACTCCCAAGCAAGCAGAATGAGGGTTTGAAAACAAGCTATCCGTCTTGTGGGTAAGTATGCAGGTACTATGATTAGCTTGTGCCTTGGGTGGGATTTTATAGAAGGTCCAACGTCGTGTGTAACCTCAGAAAACACACTGACTCAGGTTCTACTGATAAAATAAGGAAATGCAATGTTGAAGCCATTGCTGGGTTTCAGGCAAGAGGTGGGGGTCCAAGCATCCTGGAGGTGTGTCAGGACAAAGGTGGTTGTATGTGTGTATTTTTGAAGAACAACAGGAACTATTTGGGTGTTTGGGTCTTTGGTTATTTCACTGAAGTATAACTGAAGCTCAGCAGAGCATTGTGAAGGAAAGGTCTATTAGATATGGTGCACCTAAGGGTGGGACCCATCTGCCCTAAGCTAGGCCAAGAGCAAGACATTTAAGTGTGAGCTAGTCTTTGCTGGCTCCATCAACATATAGAAGTCAGAACCTCTGGAAGGTGATTCAGCTCATCTTGAGATAGGTATCTAAGCCAGAACAGATTATTTGTTCTCTGAGGACTTTTCTGGGCACCATCAAGATCCTATGCTCAGTTGTCACATGGTATCATAGAGGGATAAGGGAGGCAAGTTGCCTAAACCATAATGCTGCCCATGACCACATCCTGTGGCCTGCAGCAATAAAGCTACAAGCCACCAGGGCTGATCTTGTAGCCAGGCTCTGTGAAAGGACATGCGCAGCTTTGGCTCAGGTCTGTCCAAGAAGACATTAGTAATTAAAATATTCATCCTCAGTATAGGAACATTTTTCCAGTTCTCACTTGGCTTGACTGTGAGTCTATCCACACAGAAGGGAGACCGTGGGTACTCTAGGGTGCCTTAAGGCAAGTGTCTTTGTGTCTTCTCCATGCAAGGTCTTCTACCCATGTAACTATGCTCATTCTCTCATAGTTTTGATAATCAGACACCCCTCCACTCCTACATCCCAGGTCCATCTACTAAACTAGTGGGGTGTATTATTCTTCTCTTGTTATGCATCTGTGTTCATAAACTGAGCATTCAGTATAGCAGAAACAGTGGGACAATGTAGGTGACACAAGAACATGGGTAGTACCAGCTATGAGGGGACATTCATGCCTTTTCTCTTTCTGGTAATGTGGTACTTTGTTCCCTCTGGCCTGTGGCATCTGGAGCAATGTGTTTCCCATGTGCTTCATGGAAGAAAAGTAAGTAAGGGAACGTCTCTTTTGGACCTATGGTCTCCAGAGACTTCAGGGTCTGGTTTGCCCCTGATCCATGTTACTGGAAGGCGATGTAATGTCTCAGTGGTTTTGCTTAGGGCAGAGAAGAAAAATGTGAGGCTCTGGAGAACTTTGGAGGTGGGTCAGAGGGAGCCTTGGTGGATCCTGAGGACTGCAGCAGAGTTAAATGTTGAGAGTAGGAACCTATTTCTCTCTGCAGGTCTAGACTCCCTTTACATCACATTTTGTAGCATGTTACCCAGAGGACGGTGGATCCAATGCCTTTGGCAAATGTTGCATTTACATTAATATTTTAGCAAATGAAAGAGAGAAAAACCTCCGTTGCACTGAATCACCAGGCTGGTGTAGCAACACAGTTTCCACATAAGTGACGTGATTCGTTTTGACTAAATGAAGCTACATTTCTAATTAGATTTGTTTTTTTCTGTACCTTGTCTTGCCTGGGCTTTTGGAGCAAAACTTTGCCATTTAGTGCTAAGGGTGACTTAATTCTGATGGAGAGATTCAGACTATGGCTCAGACTGTGCTCTCTTCACAAGACTCTGTTTTGGTTCATCATTTATGCATTTGACTTTGAAAAAAATATTTTTTTTTAATTTTTCAGAAATGAAGAAATGATGTAAAAAAACAGTAAAGCCAAAAAAGAATTAAAAAAAATGTGTCTGGATGAGAAGGCACAGCTTGTGTGTCTGCACTGAGAAGCAGTTTAAGGTTAGACATCTGCTTTGTAATAGGTTACGTCTGGACACAAAATGCCAGTTTTCACCAGTAAGCCTCAAGAAATGTGAAGAGCCAAAGCATAAATTTTTTAAGGTCTAGCATAAATCATGCATTTTATTTCCAGGTGCTTTTAGTCCTGAAAACAGATCTTCCGTCTCCTTTGGGAAAGAAACAAAACAAGACAAAACAAAACCCCAGAACATTCCTGTGGAGATTAAAAAAAAATAATAATCATAGTCTTTTATTTTAAAAAAAAAAAAAGTTATGGGAAAACCTGGCTATTTCTGATGAGCTCTGGCGCTGGCATTTCATAGCTCATTTTATCTAATGGACAGAAAATATTTCACCTTTGGAAGACTTCTCGGCTCTCAACTTCTTTTGAGTTACCTGTGAGCAAGTAGCCTTGTTTTTTATCCCAAAACAACAGCAGTGCACCACGACCTATGGTGTAAAATGAATTTTTTGCAGGCAGATGGAAAAGAGGGAGGTGAACCACCTTGGCCTGGCTTCCCAGCAGTGCTGACTTCCCCTCAGCAGCACCACTGTCCTCTCCTCAGCATCTCTGTTGCCTCAAGGAACTCCTGAACTGGCCTGTTCTATCCTTAATTTGCCACTAGCTGCTCCATCTATAGTAGTGAATAAAATGGGTGAGGAGCTGCCTTTGGCTCTGAGGCCGATTTGTGCAATTTATACTTATATTAATCCCTTTAATCCCCAAATCAGGATGGCTGCATCCAAATTGCCTGCTGGGCCTTGTGCTAACCTGTGAGTCCTGCCCGTGCGCTGCAAGTTGGCCCAGGTCTGGCCAGTGCCAAGGGGGATGCAAATAATATGGGTGTAGATGGCTGCATGGCACCTTCTTGTGTCCGTGTCCTCATTTCATTTAATTTACTAGCGTAGGCATAGGCAGTGAGTTCTGACAGGTCCAGAGGCAAGGAGAAAGCAGCAGGACTGCTCTGGGTGCCCACATATAATTCAAGGATTAGTTCTTATTACTGGGTAGTCTTTAAGCAGAGAGTTGGACCCAGGCCCCCCGCTTCCCCTTGAAGGACTTGCATGTCAGTCTAAGGCAGCAGCCGCATGGTTGAGTCTCCACCATTGGGCTTCTTCAGTGACCTGGCAAATCGAGTGTGACTCAGATCATCTCTTTTACCACCAGACAATGCAGGGAGGAAACTGCAACCCAGGTGGGAACGGGTGAGGAGAAATTCCCATGTCTTGATTTCTCCAGCCCCTTACAGTGAAAGGAAAGAAAGAGGTGATATGATGAGGAGCCATCTGCAGAATGAGCAGACACGGAGGAGAAGGGCAGGAGAACGCCCAGATGAGGTTTAGCTTAATCCCCAAAGGGTAAAGCTCCTACAGCTTGGGGCACTGGGAATACATGTAGCTGTGAAAGTGTTTAAATGAGTTAATCATGTCTAAGCTGCTTGTTTAGGATTCCAAATCTTTTCACTAAAAGGCAGATCAAGTTAATCCAAATCAATTTCTCAAATCCATTTTTATTCAGATTATCAAACTTTAGGGCACATTAACCATTCTCTAGCACATATGTGCAGGTTACATGGCAGCTCTCCCCTTGTTAAATCTTTTAAGCATGTGGATTGAGGCATAAAGCAGTGGTTGGATTAACTGGACATTTATCTCTCCTTCCATGCTCCCTCTTTTTTTGGGTTGATTTTGTGTCCAGTTAAGAGGACAGCATGGCACTGGATCTTTTGAAGATTTTTTTGGCAGAAGGGGGATGAATCACCTCCACTTAAAGGGGCTGTGTATCATGTAAATCCATAACCTCTTTCAAGCTTCATTTTTACAATCAGCAAATCCTGAGAGGCACATAATCCTGTTGAGCTGAGAACAGGCACTCACAGATTCACAGAGTCACAGCATGGCCAGGGTTGGAAGGCACCTCTGGAGATCATCTAGTCCAACCCCCTGCTAAAAGCAGGTTCACTGAGAGCTGGTTGCACAGAGTCTTATCCAGGTGGGTTTTGAATGTCTCCAGAGAAGGACACTGCACAGCCTCTCTGGGCAGCCTGTCCCAGAGCTCTGTCACCCTCAGAGGAAAGAAGTTCTTCCTCATATTCAGGTGGAGCTGCCTCTGCTGCAGTCTGTGCCCGTTGCCCCTTGTCCTGTCACTGGGCACCACTGAAAAGAGCCTGGCCCCGTTCCTTTGACAAGATATTTGTAGGCATTGAGAAGGTCCCCTCTAGTCTTCTCCAAGTTGAACAGGCTCAGCTCTCTCAGCCTTTCCTCATCAGGGAGATGCTCCAGTCCCCTCATCATCTCTGCAGCCCTCCACTGGACCCTCTCCAGCAGTTCCCTGTCTCTCATGAACTGGGAAGCCCAGCACTGGACCCAGGACTCCAGACCCAGCCTCACCAGGGCAGAGCAGAGGGGGAGGACATCTTCCCTCAACCTGCTGGCCACGCTTCTCCTCATGACCCCCACTGGCCTTGCTGGCCACCAGGGCACACTGCTGGCCCATGGGCAACTTGCTGCCCACCAGCACTCCCAGGTCCTTCCCTGCAGAGCTGCCCCCCAGCAGGTCAGCCCCAGGCTGTGCTGGTGCGTGGGGCTGTCCCTCCCCAGGGGCAGGACCCTGCACATGCCTGTGCTGAACCCCATGAGGTCCCTCCCCACCAGCTCTCCAGCCTGCCCAGGTCTGGCTGAAGGGCAGCGCAGCCTCTGGGGAATCAGCCGCTGCTCCCAGGCTGGTATCACCAGCGACCTTGCTGAGGGCACCCTCTGTCCCTCCGTCCCGGGCACTGATGGATAAGTTGAACAGGACCCGACCCATCACTGACCCCCGGGGAGCCCCGCTGGCTACCGGCCTCCAGCCAGCCTGTGCCGCTGGTCACAGCCCGCTGAGCTCTGCCATCAGCCAGTGCCCAGCCCGGGTCACTGCCCACCCATCGACCCCCCACTGCCTGCGCCTGCCCATGGGGGTGTCAGGGGAGACAGTGCCAAAAGCCTTGCTGAGGTCAAGGGAGACAACATCCCCCGCTCTCCCCTTGTCTACCCAGCCAGACACTCCAGCACAGAAGGCTATCAGGTTGGTCAGGCGTGGTTTCCCCTTGGTGAATCCATGCTGACTGCTCCTGATAACCTCCTTTTCCTCCACATGCTCAGAGATGACCTCCAGGATGAGCTGTTCCATCACCTCGCCAGGGATGGAGGTGAGGCTGACTGGCCCGTAGTTTCCTGGGTCCTCCTGCTTGGCCTTTTTGAAGGCTGAGGTGACACTGGCTTTCCTCCAGTCCTCAGGCACCCTGCTGTTCTCCATAACCTTTCAAAGCTGATTCAGAGGGACTTAGCAGTAACATCTGCCAGCTCCCTCAGCACTCACAGGTGCATCCCATTGAGGCCCATGGATGTGTGGGTGGCAAGTTTGCCTAAATGGTCTTTAACCGGGTCTTTCTTTCTCCAGACATCCTCTTTTGCTTCCAGGTCTGGGAAAACCAGGCTATTTTAGATCTGATTCTGGATGGCTATCTTCTGGAACAGGTAACATTTGCAAAAGCTTAACTTCATGACAAAAGGTCTTGCATAGCTGGAAAATATGTCTTATTGTTTTTTTGAGGTAAATTTCATATTGGTTAGGAGTTACTTTTTGGTTTCTCTTGATACTCAAGTCCTATAGACTAGGGGAGAAGCACTGATTTCCTCACTAGCTAGTATGCTTTAACCAACCTATTTAAAAGCTAATTTTCAGGTGTGCAAAATAATGCAATATGATTGTCCAAAGTTTCTGTTTCTAGGGTCTGAATTAATAAGTAATACATGTTAGAATAGAATGGACAAGAATTTCTAAGTTTGCTTTAATCTGAATTAAGTGATTGCCAATATATTAATGAACATGGTTGTTGCTGCTGTTTTGGGAACTGAATTATTCCCAGACACCAAACAAAGTGAATCGCAAACGTGCATGTCCTGAGATAAGCATCTGCAGAATGCCTAAATTAGCATTGCCATTATGGATTTAACCTGAAGAGATTTTTTTCAAGCCAGAAGGGACCACTAGATCATTCATTTGACTAACTGCGTAACACAGAGTGCAGAATTATGCTGAACGATTCCTGTCTTGACTCTTCAGGCCCTGGCTGAGACAAAGCAAGGGGAGGAGAAACAGAAAAGGGGAATATTTGCAATGGCTTGGATGAGAATAAAGAGAGGAAAACTTGAACAGCAGACACAAATGGAAGGTAAGGTTTCACATCAGCATCCAAAGGTCAGTCACCATATGTTTGTTTAAGGTCCAAGGTGCAGCAACTGACCTGCAAAACAGTGGGGAAAGTATTTCTGTCTGTGGCCATCAGTCACATTGTTCAGACAACTGTCTTCCCATCTTTGACTAACTGCCATGAAGCCAGTTCGTTTCCCATGAGCTGTCAAATGGGAGCAGTAAATCTGGATTATTTCTGGGATCAATTGACAGCCACATGCTGTAAGAGGGAAATCCTCTTAATTTCCCTTTCACTAAAGTTGCATAGTCCAGATAACTAGAAGTTAAAATTAAGGATGGGACTATACCAGGGAGTTCAGAGTAGGATCTGGGTTCCTCCAAAAAATGGGAATGTTTGGAGGCAGGGTGAGCCAGAGATGTAAGATGTGAACATATCAGGAAAAATATTCTGTAAACCTGCTTTGGAAAAATGTTCATTGACACTACCAAATGCTAGACTGGACACTTTCTTCTGGTTTCCCAGGATGTCCCTGCAAACATGTCTCGGAGATGCCCCAACACCTTTTCCTTGGGAGTTCCCCTCCTGCTCTGTTCATCCCTGCAGATCTTCACAGACAGCCGGGAACAGACGGGAACTTTTGTGTTATAGAAACCAGTCTGAGACCTTGTGGTCAAACCATTAAACTAAATCTTCAAACACTAGACCTCTCCTCTTCATCACTCATCTTACTCAATTATGCTTGATATTTAGTTGAAAACCACAAATAAAAAATGGAGATTAAAAAAAAAAAAAACCACCACCAAACAAATGACAAAGAAGGCAGAAAATAGACATTTTTTGCAGAGGCAGAAATTGGTTTCTTCTGACTGTTTTTCAGAAAATAATTGGAGACAGTTTCCTTACCCTCTCAGTGTGTAGGTGGTCCAAACGAGATCTAGCTGCTATTGGTGCCAAACTGGTATCCTGATTAGTTTTCTCCCTGCCTTGGCAAAGAAAGGGTCTGACAGCTATGGGGTGTGTGTGTGTGTGTCTGGCACAATGCTCCTGGGTCCTTATGCTATCCTGCTAGTGTGGTCTGAACAGGACCCTGTAGTGGGACACAATCTCCACCCAGTGAAACCAGCAACCTAAATAGCCAAGGCAGGCAGGAGAACTGGGGGACTATTGTTCCTGTCCTACAGATAGGGAAGGGAGACTCACAAGATGAATACAAAGGATCCAAATGACTGGAAGAATGCAGAAAGCTGGAGAGCCACATTCCCACTTGAAAACCAACACGTGATTGATTCCCCACTGGTGTGTGTGTAAATTCAGTCCCTAGGTGTTATAGAAAATAATGGGCTGAAGCCTACGGAGCCCTGGCTCGGTGCCCTAACTACAGGGTCACTGTCTGTCTTTTGGTTAAGACCCGCTTCTCTGGGTACAAGAATTTCATGCCACAGATTCTCAGACACAGGCATGCTGATACTTGGGTGCATATCAGCTTACACCTTCCAGCCCTGCTTGGCTTCAGCCTTTTATAATACTAAACCTCCTCAAGGTCCTTGCTTACAAGCAGGTCCCTTTTTCCCTCTGTGAGAAACTCCTGTTCAGTGTCTCATCCTCTGGATCTGCTGTCCTGCAACACTGAGTCTGTTAAATTTCAAAAGCCACCTAAGCAGTATCTCCCTGCTCTCCTGTTTATGCCTATGACAATTTATTAGGTTATGCTTCAAACATTGCAGATCCCAGTTGGGCTGCAAGGCATTGTACAAAATAGGAGCAAGGATGCTTCCTTGCTTTTAGGATTCTTTGTGATGTTTGGTGTGTCTCTTGTTTGGTTTATACTGATGAGCAAATATCCTGGTTCTTATATTTTGATGTAATTGTTTCCTGGACCAACCCCATATTTTAACTCCATAGTAGGAGAGTGGGTGGAAGCAGAGAAACTGATAAAATCTCCCTTTGCTGTTGTGGCGTTTCTGAGATATTTCCTTCAGCTTAAGGTGTGGGGTTTTTTTTAGTGTTGTGGCTGGGAACCCAGGTTTAGTGTTCTACCATCTGATATTGAAGAAGCCCTGGCTGGGGGCTGGCTTGATTAGAGACGGGAGGATGCCTCAGTGGAGGTTTCATTGAAGTTTATAGGTATGCCCAGCGTGCTGGGACCATTCATTTATGCAGACACACTAGCAGGGAACTCGCAACTCTGTGTAAAAATTATCTGCATTCAGCTTTGCGTTGAGATTCAGACAATCCTCCCCTGAGAGCTGGATAGCTTACGCCAGGATGGCTGCAAAGGATTCATCCTTCCCTGTGTTGACCCCCCTTTGCACAAGTATTTTGGCCGCCCATCCGGCAGTGCCCGAACATCCTTAGCATCACAAAATCCTGGCTTTTAGGGTAAAACAGCAGCAAATTCAGCACGTGAGACTGTGATGGTACAGAGGCAGCTTGGCTGAGGAGAACAGGGCAGAGAGCATGGGGTGGCAGACTTGTCGGCTGGCCTTGTCAGCTAGCCTCGGTCACAATGCTTTAGCGTGGGTTACTCCAAGCGAACTGCAGGGTGGAAGCCAAAATACATACAGTTTCTTAGGGTTGCCCTCAAATGTAGATGCATCACATGCTGGAAAACACCTGCCTTGGATACAGGCAACATGCATCCCCCAAATCTTGTACTGCCCATGCAAGCTCAAAGAGTCATGTCCTAATGTTCTTGCCATGTGGGAGAAAGGAGGACAGTGCATGCAAGCTGTCTCCAGACCTGGTGGCCTTCCCACGTGCTGCTTTTTTCAGAGCTGATAAAGGTTCACAGAGCTCTTTTGGGGGGAAGTAGAAGGGAGGGAGACGCAAGCGAGGCTGCCATATGGGAATATGTAATCTTAAACATGTGCACTCATCTAGTTAGTCACTGGAGAGCAGAAATGTCGTGCTCCTTGCGAGCTGGGGCAGAAGGGGCCCCATGTCTGAACTGGAAGCAGAGCCAGGGATCATAATGGAGTCCAGAAGACGAACTTCCGTGAATCAAAGGCACGCATGTTTATTTAGAGTACAGTCAGCAGCGGGGAAGCCGCCCCAACAAGCTCATAAACATATTTACAAGGATTTCACAGCAAGGTTTGTAAGAAACAATAAAGCAATCACTCAGCACCTCTGCTTAGGAGCTCTTTATAGCATGGAGTCTTACCCAGAATCACTAGATGCTGGATGGGTGACTCTTTAAAAGGCCTCTGGCTCAGCCTGCTTCATCGAGGTTTATTGCTTTTCTCTCCTAGAAGTTTTCCCAATTCCCCCTGCTCCTGTGAGGAGCTAATCTGTTCTTTAACCCACCCAGGACCAGCCTAACTCTGCCACGCTGTCTTCTCCAATGGGTGGATAAGCAGCCACCCCCTACATGCACCATCTTTGACATCCCACATTTCTGAAGATGTGTGGGCACCATGTCCTGTCTGGGTGCCAGCGCTTCTGTAACCAGCTGCTTTCCAAACACCAGCACCCACCAAGGAAGCCTGAGGACGCTGCAGCTGCCCTTCCAAAGCCTGTAAATTCAAGGCCTTTGGTGTATGTGTCGCTGCTTTACCAAGCATGCTATACCCACAGCATGTCACCTCCACCTCTGTGCCCAAAAAAAGAGCCAGCTTTGACCATTTTGGTCAGGTTTTCCAGTTCAGGGGATGCTTTCACTCTCCATTAATTATTTTTCTGTCTCTGGGAACAGGTCTCAAGGGCGAGGCCATGCCAGGTGCAGCTGCAGGGAAAGAAGCAGGCAGCAGAGCCATGTCTGCACTGGTGGGAGGCCCTGGTGAGAGGTTGGGGGGGGGGGGTGTGACACTTACAGTCCCCCCAGCATGACACTGAATCTGTGCGAGGCAGGTGATGCTCCTTCTTCCCACTAGCACAGGTTGGCAGCAAGGAACCCCCTAGAGAGGCTCAGGATTTCTTACGACTGAGTCATGGGGCCCCACATCTAACTTGTAGGCTCTTTGAAGCCTCTTTCAAAGCTTCCACCCTTCCCAAACCCTGCACTGGAAACCATCACCTACACTAGGTCTTATGGAGCCTGAAGAGATCCTCAGGTCTGAGGAGAAGAGTAGCTGAATGAGAAGAGGAGATGGCAGCCGTGCTCCTTCACAGCTGTAGGTCTGTTTGAAAGTTTTCGAGTGATGACAGGTTTGTAAATTTGCAAGGGAATTGCAGAGCTGCCCCCACTGCAGCAGCTGTGGTTGCCACCCCATGTGCTTCCTGGTGTTCTTCAAAGAGGGGGACCAGTGATGTCCTTTGAAACACTGCGGGGAAAAAACAAAACAGGATTGAGTGTTATGGATACAAATAGAACCAGGAGGAGTGAATTAAAGCAGGGCAGTGGCGTGGAGGAAGGAAAGAAGAAGGAAGTGGGAGAACTCCCTGTCTCCATCCACCCCTGAGCTGCTGGCCACCAAAGCACATACTGTGCTGCCCTCTTGGCTGGGCCAGCACCCTCTGCTACAGCACGGAGGCTGGTGTATGGTGCTTCTCCCTCCGATAAGGCACGTGAGCTGAAAGGAACTGGGGTATTTTTAGCAAAGAGCGCAAATGTGTATGGGAAGGGTCGTGACATGAGTTGGCCTGTGAAACAGCAGCTGTTTCTCAAGACCTCGTGTAGGAGGGCTGCTGGTCTGGAGGAGGAATGTTGCCAGGCTCTGGTGTGGATGAACCCCTGGGAAGGGGTTGGTCTCTCTGCTGTCTTTGAGGACAAGTGTTCAGGATAAAAACAAACCGAAGGGTTTTAGTGGTCCAAAGCAAAAGGCAAGCTGGGCCCGTTGCACTTGGGATATCCTCCTTTACTGAAACAATTCACTCCACCACTTTATTTCATCTGCTTTCTGAAGTGTCCAGCTAGTAGCGTAACCTTCCTAGACCTTTAGAAAAGGTCTGTGTGTGAAGAAGAAGGTATTTTGGCCAAACTTGTTATTCTGATTGCAAGTTGGGGAATCACTGGGAGTTACTGGGTGAGTGCCTGCTTTCCCATGCTGGTTGGTGCTGCTCTTTTCTCTTTGGAGAAGAACATGGTGGTGGCAATGCTTGCACGTAAGACTGGGAGCAGGACAGAGCATGAGAGGTTGAGTGCAGCATGGAGGGTCCAGGTGGTCTCTTAGGCAAGACCAGTCTTGGCTTTCTAAGTCATGACGCTGCCGGGGGTTTGGATTCAAGCTCCAGGTAGTCTCCTCCAGAGCACATGTTTCCTGTAGCATCAGCATGTGCTGTACTGGAGCCTAACCATGAGCCATCCCACAAGCAGCAAGGCCTGTGGACAAGTTGGGGACTGAGGGCAGGCTGAGCCCTTCTTTGTCTAAAGGCAACTCAATGTGTCTGTTGTGGTTTAACCCCAGCCAGCAGCTCAGTACCAGGCACGCCCTGCTCTCCGTCTCCCATGTTGGGCTGGGGAGGAGAACGGGAAAAAGGTAAAACTCATGGGCTGAGATAAGAACAACTTATAATTGAAATAAAGTATAATTAAAAAAATAAAAATAATAGCAACAACATAAACTGCAATGAAAAGGAAAGAGAAATTAATTAAACCCAAGGGAAAAAAAACCCACAACTGATGCCCAATACAGTTGCCCATCATCTGCTGAGCGATGCCCAGCCAGTCCCCGAGCAGCGATCAGCCCCTCCCGCCCAGCTCCCCCAGTTTATATACTGACCGTGACGGTCTGTCTATGGAATATCCCTTTGGCCAGCTCGGGGCAGCTGTCCTGGCTCTGCTCCCTCTCGGCTCCTTGTGCCCCCCCTCGCTGGCAGAGCGTGGGGAACTGGAAAGCCCTTGGCTTAGGGTGAGCACGACTGAGCAACAACTGAGCCATCCCTGTGTTATCAGCGTGGTTCTCATACTCAGTCCAAAACACAGCGCTGGGCCAGCTACTGGGGAGAAAGTTAACTCTGTCCCAGCCGGCACCAGGACAGTGTGAGAGGCCATTATGAGTGTATCTGCTGTCTTGTTACCCTTGGTGACATGAGGTCACTTATAACCCTCAACTGCTAATCCACAACCTCTGTAGTTTTAAAGCAACTTGGTAGCAGGTTGTGGATGGACAGGGTCTGATGTCCTGTGACTCTCCAGCTGTGCAACTGCAGCTCTTCAGGGCTTGGCAGGCCTGACACCATCGTACAAAGCTACCAAGCATTATCCCAGTTGAACAGTAACCTTTAGAGCCCTTATCTCATAGCAGGCCAGTGGGCCACCTGTCTGGGATGGCCAGAGTAGCAGCAACCTTTGGTTTTCAAACAGCTGGTGGCTCTTGTGCTTCGTGTGTTTTTGTGCTGTGTGAAATACTTGAGGGCTTTTTCATGCTGCGTTTTATGGCTGTTAGCTGCCTGCTAACATGCCTGCAGTCATGTATGGAAAAGTTTGGGGAATGCAAAAAAAAAAAAAAAAAAAGCACTATTTTCAAGTTGTATCTTGGCTTCAGGGTTTGAGGACATCTGTGAGAATGGGTGTCTGCGTATGTGGTTCCTGGTTTCTAAGTGTCTAAGCCACCTGAACAAACTCGTAGTAAATCGTTAGTAAAATCCTATTGGAACCACATCTCTTTTCCCTGCTCGTTGCAGGGCTAGATGACCTTTAAAGATTCCTTCCAACCCAAACTATTCTTTGATTCTATGAATTCAGATGCCCTTAAATAGGCTAAATGTGCCAGGAATTCTAGAGATGGATATTGATTACAAACAACTGTCTTACCTGTCACATGAATGAATGCTCTTCAGGAAGGCAATTTGTTGTTAAATCCTGAAGCTGTCTTGAAGGATTACCAGTGTTAAGAAATGGTACAATCATTTGGAAGAATGTCCTGAAATTCAGTTATCTTTTTTTAAAATGTTGCTTTTAGTTTGGATTATTACTGATGTGTTTGATTTGGGAGTTTTGCTTCCATTTTCCTGCCAGTGTATGTTTTCCTGCATATTTTTTCATTGATTGGGTGCCAGTGAAGTGAGGAGTAAAGAAAACCAAACCCAGTATGAAATGTTTCTGTGTTACTGATGTGAAGTGTATCAGAGAGTATTAGCTTCAAAGCTGTTCAAAGTGAAATAACTTGGGTAATTTCTATTCCATTATGAAATTTAGAGCATTGTATTTTAAGCCCAGAAAGGACTAAAAAAAAAAAAAAAAGGAAATTGTAAGATATTTTGCTGGAGAAAAATGTCAGCTGCTCCACTGTCTGCTGAGGATTCAGCTCAGTTCTGAAAGCAGCAGCATCTTCTATTGAATGTCCCCAGTCAAGGATTTACTTGGAAGCTGCCCATGTCTCCTTTAGCATTTGAGAGCTGCTAAGAAGACAGTTTTGTAGATGCTGTTGAACTGGAGATTTGCATCTTGCAATCATTTTTTAAAAGTTCCTTTTCTCACTCTGAGAACACTTGCAAATATTTTAGGAGCAAGAAGACATTTGGCCAAGCAGCCAAAACACATGGCTGCGTGAAGGCTGTGACCCCTCAGGTAGCAGCTCATTCGCTCCAGGGCTGTATGAACTGTGATTTAAATGAAAAAAATGACAGCTTGCTTCCCGAGGTCTGCTGAGGCACTGCTACGTTTTCTCTCCTCCCTTGGAATGAGAGCGTAAGTGAGACAAAGGTGAGAAAATACAGCACCTCCCTGTGTGGCTCTTCTGCAGAGGAAAAGAATCTTTGTTGCCTAAATTCAGTTTAATCTGCACTCCGTCCCTTGGTCCCAGGCTTTGCTCTGTATCAGCCAACTGTAAAACACGAAAGAGCAGGGAAATAAGTTATTTTTGGCTTTTGAATTGCATAATCTTTTAGGCAAGGTGTTTAGCAGATGATGGCGCAAAAAGGGAAAGCGGCAGGGCTGGCTCCGTAGCTCATTGCCGCTGTGGAGCTGAATGCGCTGAGGTCTGGGGCGGAGTGGTGTTAATGGGCTGTAGCACATAGGAAGTGAGCAGGATGAGTGATAAGGTCTGGATCTGGGGTTTGACAATTCCCTCAGGTGCCTGAAAGATCCAGCTTTTCTGCGTGAACTGTTAAAGGGTCTACTGCAGAAGACAGACTGCACGATGAATAAAACCATCTGTTTCTGGCTCTTGCCACAGCAAATTCAATATTAAGGAGCCACAGGGCTTCCAGCTGGGTCTAAGACACCCTCTTTGCTAACGTGTACCACATGCAGTAGCCATATCTAACCGGCTTCTTCTGGCAGCCTGTTCGGTGGCTTTGGGGACATACCAGAGAAGGAGGACTGTAATGTGCTCCACCCATGGGTGACAGGCTACCAAATAGGACCAGTATGCTGTGCAAGCCTTGGAGAAATTATGGGTTGTGTGACCATGCCCACACTCAACAGATTCTCTGGATAATGTATTTCATGGCTGGGGCTCTTCTTGCTTATTCTATCACAAGAGGGAGCCCCTGGTACGTTGACTGCTCATGGTCAAGGAAACAAGGTACTACCTGGGACATCAATCCATTTCCACGTTTGACTGTCAGGGCTAGAAAGATGGGAAAGTGCCATCTCTCTCTGTTTCCCAGTATGCCGTGTCAGGCTAGTCATGAGCAACTGTGTTTTGCCTCCTTTATTTAAAAAAAATAAGGAAAAAAGAGGGAATTGGCCCAAGATGTCTAACTTTTTGGCTGTAGGAGACAGCACACCTGTTAGCATGGCTTTGACCATGCACCAATGTGGTTTCTTCCACTCACTGATGACCTTGTCTGGTCTCCACTGGTGGCACCACTAGGGCCTGTGCAACCCCCAAGAGCTTTTACACGTTTCATGTTTGCACGTGTGCTGTATCAGCACTTTCTGCCTCCACATTGCCGACTTTGCCATCCTTCTCCAGCGGTTGCTTGGGAGACACATCCAAATAGCAAATCCTCCAGTGCTGCTGCTCGCAGAAATGTGCTGTGCCCTGTGTGAGAGAGAGCTACTGACCAGCTTGCAGAATACCAGCCAATCGAGAGAAAAGTCTGCTTTCAAATGCGTAAACGTAGATTATCCGCAGTCCAGGGGGAATAAATAGCTGTTGGTCTGTGTTGTGCGTCATGACAACACCCCTGAGAAGCCATCCTCTGGACACCCAGAGGTCCAAAGCATGGAAACTGCTGCTGCCGTGAAACGATGCCAAGCAGATTAGGAAAACATTAGAAAATGTCAAAATCCAGTGCTTAAAGGCAGGCACTGACACCCATATGCAGGCATCTAAATGAATGTGATTTCACAGCAAAAGGTACTGAGCACCCAAAGTGGCCATAAAAGATGAGGCTACAAAACTGATGTGCAGCTTCAAACAGACCCAATAAACCTGCTTGATCATGCTCTTATCTGCTAAATCACAGCTTCTATTACAAAAGAATTATTGTGCCTCTGCCTAATTCATGTTAATCAACACAGCAAATTACTCAGTTCCCCCAGGTCTTATTAAGAGCTAACAGCAATTTTCAGCAAGTTACCAGATTGCAAAGGCTGTGACTTTGACAGGACATGTGAGAAACCATTTCCTAGCTTATCTAGAATAACATCCATGATTTTAGTTATTAAATTTTGTGTTGCATTAGTTCAGTAGTTTAACAATAAACAAAATCCCCTATTTGGTGATCCAGGCTGGGCACTGAGAAGTGGGTAAGGTTGAAAATGTGTGAACTCTAGTTAAATGTGCGCATCTTCCAGCCCGCCCTGGGCTTCTTACTAACTCATTGACTTAAGAAAGCCAGTCATTCATGGTGGGTTTTAGATTCAGCAAGAATTACTAACTACAATTCTAAAGCAATGCATTAAAACAGGTATCTTTAGGGACAGCTAATGGCTCGGTGAGCTCTTATTTTCCTGGAAAGCAGGATTTTCCCACTCCACCTTTTTTTTTTCTGCTCAGCTGCTTTGAATTAAAGCCAACTCTTCAAGGGCCCGTTTTTTCTCTCCTTTGTACCAGTGTAAATCAAAAGCTAACCATGTTAATGTCACTGGTGTAAAACTGGAGGAAATGAGAGAAGAATTTGCCTGGGTAAAATCTGATTTGCTCTTTGCTCTCTATCTTTCCAAGTTGCAATCTAGACTAAAAATATTCACCCATGGATACAAATGAGAAACTGACACAGCATACCAGCTGTCCAGGGGGAGGAAAAGTCAGGATTTTTTCCTGAACCCCCAGTCTTGCCGTAAGCAAACAAAAGTGGGCTGAGGCACTTCACCAGTTTCATGCTAAGAAAACACAACAAGAAAGCCATGTAATACCTGCTGATACCATCCAAGGCATCTGGTATAAGTCAGGCTTTGGAGTTCAGCTGAAACCCTGGCCCTCCAGGGTTAATGTATGTTTATACAAGCACCACAAGCTGTCATTTCAGTTCTCTTCCATCCATATTTGCCATGGCCCACATGTACAATAAAGCTCTTTTCAGAGATGGTATAATGTAGTGCTGCGCAAAAAAAATGGGGTGAAAGTTTTCTTTTCATCCTGCCAATGGGAAATGTGTCTTATGTGCTTCAGCAAATTACTGCTTTGAGGCAGAAAAAGCTCTTTGTAATACTTTGGTGCTAAAACAGGTACCCAGTCATCTATCCAATGGGGTCTAACATAGCTGTATCCTCTGGAGAGAGCTGGATGCCTTTGAACTTGCTTTCCCAGCAGTGCTGCTGTATTGAGGTGTGCTTTCAGAGGCCATTTGTCTCTAAGGAGGTCTGCTACAGCTGCAGTACACATTTTATGGGTTCTGCAGCAAGAAATAGTCCCTCAGAAAATACAGTAGCTACATTTAGGTGCATATTTTGCTAGCCTGTCTATTCCTCTGGCAATGCAGACAAATGTGAATGCTTTGGTTATAATGCGGCACGCTTGGTGCATCTTTTTCCTTATGAAAGCATAAGGGAGCATGGCTGCAAGGAGTCACGTTTTCAGACAGGGTTTTGGGCAAGCTGGAGAGGGGAGGATGACCAGCATAAAGAGTTTACTGCCTTCTATGAGGTTCAATGCAGGGGATGCTTGAGGTGGCGTACCCATATCTAACACCAAGTCTCTGCCGGACAAAGCAGTGCACCTGAACTAGTCATCCCAGTGACCAAAAACGCACTGGGAAAAACCAGCTTGGACCCAAGCACTTTCAAGCCCTGGGTCACCCAATCTGTTTAAGATGTGTCTGCTTCACCAAAAGGCAAATTGCCTGCAAAGGAGTTATTCTTTGTTCAGGCATCTTCAGGCATCGTAGCTGGGCTGAAGTGCCCTTGCCTTTGCTCTCCAGCCTGACCTCACACCACACATGGTGAATACAGCCAGAGAGAGTGTGATGGTATTTGCCAGAGCAAAGTTAAGCCCTGAAAATATATTGAGGGGGTTCACAGCACAATGAAGAAAAAAAAATAATATCAGAGGGGGTTGGGTAAATAAATACCTGACTTGGAAGAAAAAGAGACTGAAAGAAGTGAAAATGGCCTTTAAAGTCTCCAGGGTTGGAGTTGTTTTAGCTGTCATGATCTAAGTACATGACTGGGACAGTTTGTGGACAGAGATCTTAACTCTCCCCATAAGCCTTGTCTCACTCAAAATTTGCAGCACTTAATATTCCCGTCAGCAAACCAGCTCTGCTCTGTCATTACTGGGTCACAATGTGGGAAAGAAAATCCTTTCATCTTGCTACGGCTCAACTTGATTTCCTGAGTTTTCAGTGGATTATTGAAGCAACCAATTGTGCAGGTTTAACGATTTCTACTTTCCCCTACACAGCACCAGTTAAATAAGAACTGACTTGCTACTGAGTATAGTTACTGGATAACTTGAGCTTCTCTTTGTCCCACAATGTCCCACAGCAGAATGTATTTCTCAGGGATGGAGAACGGGGTGTCTGTTTCCTTTGAAACTGCACTTTCTTAACCCAGCCTAGATTCAGGAGTGCAGGTTGTTTAAGCTTTAGTTTCCACATACTGGTTCTTATTATGACCTTCTTAAGAGCTCCAGAAGCTTGTCAGTGTTTTCTGCTATTTTCTCATAAATGTGTTTGTACTCTCAAACTCTTTACACAGAATAAATTCTTAAAGGCTTCACAGTGAAAGGTGTTTTCCCCATCCCTTGAATCTGAGGATCTTTTCTGTGCTTACTGCCATTGCTTTTTCAACATGATTTTAAAAACAAGCTGTGTCAGGACTGTATGCAGTGCTCTATTCATGGTGTCCAGATATTTCTGCTTTAATACTTGCCCATCAGATGAAGATATCTCCACTCTGCTGTTCAGAGCTCTCTTGAGGTTTACAAGACCGTATAATTAAGCATCGTAAGACTTCTATGAAACCAATCCATGTTAAAAGCCTTGTTTTCATGTGGGTAAAAAGAAATGCGGGTGAGTAAATGATCTGCCAAGGCAGCAGAGACCAGACCAGTGCCTAGCGGTCCCCTCCTCTATGGGTTAGAAAGCGGGGTTGCCCACATGCCCTTTTGCTTTGAACCCCAGCCAAGTGACTAACGTTCAGTTCAGGAATGATCAATTTGATTGCTTTCCCATGTAAATAAAGTCTTCATATTGCCATTGGGTGACAAGCAATTTCCTCCTACTCCCCCACTTATAATAGATGAGAAACATTGCAGATGATGTGGCTTCAGAAGGACATTGAAAACAGCAATTCATGCATTTCCCAGGGGAGGAAAAAAAGCCAACAACAAACAGACGACTAGGGAAGACTGTGCCTCCCTGTTAAAACTGCAGCTGCAGGTTGCCAGTGCAGTGCTACACTTAGAGATCCTTTCTTGGAAACGTATCTTTATTTGTATTGCCCCTTGACACCTACAGAAGGAAGTGAGAGGAGAAAATGCAGTGGCAAAGTGCACCCCTTAGTGGGAATTGTTGCAATCTCCATCCCAGCTCTGTCCAAGGGACAGTTTCTCCTGCTGTCTGCGCACAGCTGTGCTCCCTCCTGCTCACTGTGACACCCAGACCCAACAAGCTGCAGACCTCAGGCCTGACTCTCTGTCATCCCCTCTGGGTGCAGTAACATGTCAAAGCAGCACACGTCTGCACAGGAATTAATGTGGGGATCCAAGTGTGAAGCCCGTGGGTCTCACTGGAGTTACTCTTCAGGTCAGCAAAGAAAGCCTCATATGCTGAAAGTGGACTCTGATCCATACCTGAACCATCTCCAAGCCAGGATTAGTTTGGCTCAGAATTTATCTTTTTCATGACTAAAATGAACGTACCCCTCCCGCGGGCTGGGATTACAATGTCCTTCAGGGTTTACCCCAACAAAATGATGCTGTTCATTTTTGTCTGTATTTTGCCTGTGCTGTGCCTAGGACTTAAGAGCAAGTAGATGCCATTTAGCTGCTTTGGAACTTTTAGATATTGTTCAGCTCACCTAACTTCGGGTGTCAACCATCTAGACACACCATCTCAACTGCTTAGCTGGGGCTCCCTCTCCAGTCCCTGGAGAGAAACAGTGGTGGCAGCACTGCCCTGTTTCACATACCTAGTTCAGGCCAGGGGGAATGACCTCTCCTTCCTTCCTTTGGCTAGAAAACCTCTCCGATTAGTTCAGACTGCATTATCTACAGATAAATCCTGCTGCCTGGGTGTCAAAGGTCTGTTTAATGCTCTCATATAATTTGTTTTATATTCCACCAAGAGGGGCCACACTGGGCAATAAAGAAAGGGTGGTGAGAAAGTGAAATCCGTCGAAAGAAGATGGGAAGAGATCGAAGATCTTACAACAAAGGCATTCATTTGCCCCAGATTGCACTCATTAAAAAAAAAAAAAAAAAAAAAAAATGTTTCCTACCCACATACTGTCTCTCGGCCATAAGGCAACACAGCCTGTGCCAGAGCTGGCACGGAGGTCTACCTGCAGCTGGGCGAATCCCACCCCTCCAAAGCCTCGACTTTAGGAGGTGATAATTAATCCAGGGAAAGCCCATGGCACCATCTAGAGGGAGGAAGAAGATACTGTAGCTTCTGGGTTGTGGTGCTTCCTTTCCTTCGGTGAGTACTATCACCTGGAAGATCAGATGGACATGGAGACAGGCTGGAGGAGAATCGGAGGAGATGCTTTTTGAGGAGTAAAAGGGGAAAAGGAAACTGTGAGAGGAATAAAATAGATCCAATTACTTTCTCTGTGGCCGCCTACGATCAATAGTGCAAGTTCAAGGATTAGATTTGAAACAATCTGTCTGGAGATGATGGAAATGTCTCAGACAAGAAAGTGTTCATGAAAGTCACCCTCTGAAGATGTGTCAACTTCTTGAAAAGTCTGAAGTCTTTGTTTTTTCCGGCTCTTTTACCTCCAAAAACGTGCTGAAAGACCAATGATTTCCTCCAGCAATCCTTCCCACCTCCCCTTTGGTGACATCCATACCCCGTTGTGGACCATTCCCTGACTTGTATGCTCTTCAGGGTATGAAACAGATTTCCACATTTTTAAGAAGCTCTTCAGAAGTGTTTTAATTCATTATGGTGAGCAAAAGACAAAATTAGATGTTTGGAATTCTATAGTAAAAAAGCCAGTAACATTATAAAGATCAGATGATATCTTGTGGTTATGTTGAGTTTCCAAATGAGTAACAGTCATCTGAGCTTGGCTGCTTCTCCGAGTTTGTGCATCTCAGGATAAAGGTTGTTACTGACTTATCCATCGGATAATATGCTGTGACATCGGTCATCCTCACAGCCCTGCTTTGCTTGGCTATTGCACTTCAGATGGCTGTGGGGTGCTGGGCAGCCCTGTGTAGGCTTTGTCTGCAGCTTCCCCCATGGCAGTGCCCCTGCTCTGCCGTGCCCTTTCAGGAGGACCCAGCATGGGCACCAGTTAGCCAGGAGAAGCACAGATCAGGGAGGATGGAGCCGTGCGTAGGTAAGCTCAGAACACTTCAGCCCCCATCCATGGCCAAAGTGAACCTTCCCCTGGCAAGATTCACTTTGCCAAGAGCTTCTCAGCAGAACCATATTGGTGAAGCTGGCATCTCCCATCCTTGTGATGCCCAAGAGATAGCACAAAGGGCTGGGGCAGAGGGCAGAGCACTGTGTGCCTACTTGGCTCCATCTCCGCGTGCCTGCCCAGCTCCATGCGGGTGTAGTGGAGATGAGAAAGCTCACAGGTTCTACCTGTGAATAAACCTGCACCCCCTAATGCTGACCAAGCTCATGGAATGGAGAAATCACCCTCATCACAGGAGGGTGAGGAGGCTGATGAAGCTCAGAGAGGGTGGTAGCAGTTCTAGGGGTCTTCCCCGCATCACAGGGGACAAGGCCACATCTTTGTGGTGGTACCCCAGTACTTTCCAGTTACTCTAGCATTACGCGTGATGGAGCCCTTCTTTCCTGGGGACGGCTGAGCAACTGCCTACCAGTGGGAAGCAGTGAATTAATTCCTTGTGTTGCTTTGCCTGTGTACATGGCTTTTGCTTTAAATATCATTACCTGGTAACTTTCAGCCTCAGTATGCTTTCTGCTGGTGGTGGCCTCCAAAAACTCTGGCCGAGTACAGCAGTACCACAGACACAGTCCCCCCGCCTCGAGACATCTTCCAGTGAATTAAAAGGAGCAGGGAAATTGGTGGGATCTGGAGGATCCTCCCTCGCTGTACATTTATCTTCGCCTACATCTATGTGGTGGTGAAAACACTGATGTGGTGAGACGGTATCACCACACGATGGCATGCTCTCTCTTCAGGAGGCACTGGACATCTCCCCCTGGTCCAGCAGCCCAGAGCATTTATTTGCCTCTTGAAAAGCAAGCATGAACTTTAGAAAGACGTAGGGGTCTGCTATCCCAGTCGGAACTCCAGCTCCATTTACACAGGGCTTCAGCGGATTTAAAGAGACTCCAGTTCTACCTGGAAGAACATACTGAAGATCACAGAAGTACTGCTGAGCCGACACGAAACCTTCAGGTGGATGTGTGCAGTCAGATCTTTCTAGCACCTACTAGTCAACGATATGTTAAACATTAGGAGAATTACGAATACACTCATCACAATCCCACATTTCTTTCGGTGTCATTCTCCTGTAGTCCTGCTCCTGCTAATGCAGGCAAATATTATATAGTCCTTTGCACAAAGGGGTTTTGGCTCGTTTGGTCCCACTGTGTTGTTTGTGTTAAATGAAAAGACCGAGGGGCTGAAGCAAAAGCTGCCGAAGGGTGTTGTCAAAGTTTTAATGCTGGAAATAGTACTGATCTTTGAGATCTTTCTCCTGGGTGGGAAGATGATTTAGTGATAATTGTATCTATCACTTTCTTTTGAGATGCTGCAGTAACTTAATTCTATGTGCTCAGGACTAGACCTGGCATTTTTTAATGAGAAAATGCAGTTTCATCAATATATAAAAACTTTTCATAGGAACACGTCGGTTTAATTAGGTTATATTCAGAAAAAGCATACCAAAGCCCGTGTTCTCAATTCCAGCTATTATTGACAATGTTCTTGGAATGGAACCCTGTGATTTTTTTATATTCCCAAATGGCTGGTTTCTAAATAGCTTTCATTTAACAGTTAAGTTATAAATTTTAACAGTAGCCTCTATTTCCCTTTATGGATAGGCTGGAATAGGAAAAAAAAAAAAAAAAAAAGAAGTGATTTTAAAGGATTTGATTCCCAAGTAAAAAAGAGGGAAATAGATCTTTTCTTTTGCAGGAGAGGAAAACCTGTGGTTTTGAAGGCAGTTTTCATTCTGAAAATGAAACTGTAATGACAAGCACTTTGTGAAGATGTGTTAGAGGGCCTGAGAAAGCAAATCACTCTGCTGTCCTGAACTCGACAGCAGCAGAATGAAACACAGCAAGTTTCAAGACTTTGACCATGCACCACTTCTTACTGCAAGCAAAGGCAGCCTCGGCAGATCTGGAAAGTTGGAAAAGCCTTGTTTTTCCAACTGATGTTTAACCAGAGTTGTTCTTAGTTTTGTTAGGAAGTTTCTGATTCTTTTCTCCTTTCACTGTGCACTAGCCATGATCTTGAATCCAAGTCCAGCCAGCCATCATCACATTCCTCCTTGCACTCTTTCCAAGTTTCATCACATGAAAAAAATATTGTAAAAATCTGTGCATTTGCTGACTCTCCAGAGAAGATAACTTGGAAGAAATTGCCTACAGATTAATACACTGAAAGAAGCAATTAAAAGGCAGTTCAGCACCACCGCAGAACTTCTCCCAAGTGTAATTCTTCCTGCATAAAAAGCCTATGATGAATGGATTGCAGAAATGTCGTCATATTATACTACTGTGTAATAACAACAGGTTCAATAGTCATCTGCAGAGTGTTTTAGGTGATGCAGATCTTGCATTGGAACAAGTATAAAGTAGGTAACACATAAGATTCCATTTCGTCCCTATTTTTCATGATTCTGTGGATTTGCACAAGTTTAAAATGTAAGAATAACCATTCTGGGCCAAGCCAAATATCAGCCATAGCTAGTAAATTAGAGTGGAGACTGTTCTTTTGCACTCATATGGCTAACCCTTCTAACTCCCTGCTTTCCAAAAGCAGTGGCCGTGTCCAGACTTTGCAATGTCAGGAATGGTCCCTGGTCTGTGCTAATCCATGCACGATATGGTCCCTGGTCTGTGCTAATCCATGCACAATAGAAACACATCTTGTCTCTAGCAGGGATAAATAGTAAATGCTTAGGCAGGGCAAATACAAAGAGAGGAAATATGGAGAGTATTTCCCCTGTTGAACTCACCCAAGGTCTGGTAATCTGTGATTTAGTGATTTAAGGACATGATGGATGTGTTTTTAAGTTTTGGTTTTATTTCTCATTAACCTACTCTGATTTGAATGCTAATAAATTAAACTAATTTCCCCAAGACAAGTCTGTTTTGCCCATGATGGCAGCTGCTGAGTCATATCCCTGCTCATATCTTACTGCATGAACTCCTTACGTTTCCTCTCCCCTGCCCAGCTGAGGAGGGCAGTGACAGAGCAGCTGTGGTGGGCACCTGGTGTCCAGCCAGGGTCAGTCCACCACATACCTGCTTCAACTTTATGAGCCCTAAAGAAACTTGCAGCCACTGGAAATAGTATAATTAAATGCTGAGTCTTTAATCATGAACTTTTTTTGCCATGACTGAAAGTTTTATTTTCCTATTCACTGAGACGTATTGGCTGGGTGTCGCTTTTGCCACTCTTCCTTCTAAAATCTCTGGCCACAGCTGTGTCTGATATAATCCAGATGTTTTCCTTGGCAGAATTGCTGTCCAGACTTCCATCATATCTTGTAATGATTACTATTTTATGCTTGTTCAGGAAATCCTAGCCCAACTACACCATTCAGTTCTATTCAGTGAGCTGCTGCAGACATGTTTTTTCCCCAGACTATGGTTTCTGTTACAACACTTCATTTCTCTTTGAGTTCCTCTTCTAAGTCCAGGCCTTTTCTTCCATGTAACATAGCATGTGAGATTTGTTTGCAAACAGATAAAAGCCAAATGCAGACAGGGAAATGGAGTCACTGACTCTAGAGCTCTCCTGCCACCTTATATGTAAATAATTCCCAGTACAGCAGAAGGCAACATACAGACACTTCACATGAGTATGTTGATGCGAGAGATATTTATCAGGAAATACTGGTGGGTGAGAGTAGTGTTTTTAAAGTCCTCCTTCTCTCTTAGATGCAGGTACCTATAAAAAATTAGATTCAGGTACCTGAATTCTACTTTTGGATACAGGCAGCTGGCTCATTTTCCATTTGAACAGAGGGGAATTAGAGAAAGGAGGCTGCCTTTTTTGTAAGGACTGTGATGGTAATTGTTTTCAACAAGGATGAAGGACATCTGAGCTCCTCAGTCTGAAGTTCTTCAGGCTCAGCAACTCCTTTTTCTAGTAGGAGTGCCCGAACCAGCTGGCTATTAATTAAACACATACGCAGGAACCCCCTACTTCCAGTTGAGACTGTGAAGACAAACGCTCAGAATTTATGGGGACACAGGGAGAACAAGCAAAAAAAAAAAAAAAAAAAAACAAACCAAAAAATCTGGTTCTTTAACTAAGTTATAAGGCATGATGGGGGATCCCAGGTTCTGCTCCCTGCTCCCAGTTTGTTTAATCAAAGAGTCCTGGATACGATGCATGAACTTCCTTGAGGTTCACGAGCACAGCTAACGGAGGCGGCAGTCAGCAGATGCAGCATCCTGCGCAGCAGCCTCTGAGTTCTGCTTTGGGAGATTCTGGATCTTGTCTGGACAGTGGTCAGGAACATTGGGGAATGCACAGGAACCCTCTGAGAAACCGGAGTGTGCCTGCTACTGCCAGGTGAGGACAAGGGAAGGGGAAGCACTAGGGTACAGCACTGAGGAAGCTCTAGCAGCTTTGAATGAGTGCGGGCAGCTGCACTGCCCCAGTGTGCCCGGAGGCTTTGTTTCAGCTGCCCCTGGACAGGGAGGACCAAGCAGCCTTTGAGCTGCTGCTTTCTCCAGCATGTACTATTTTGTATGCATTCAGTTTCACATATAGAAACCTTCTTCCTTGTCATAGGAAGCACCAGGTTGAGGGCCAGAAATCACAGGCTGTGCAAGACCTAATCATGCAAGAGATGCTAATTGTCTTGTCCTTTCTTAGAATCAGCTCCTGACTACTACAGAACTATGAACACCCCTATCTGCACTGCAACTGTTTGACTTTTAACCTCTCCTTTAATATCTTCTTCTAACACAAGTGCAGTTCTGTTATTTCTATCTAACCATCAAACACTCAGATACTCTGGTCCTCAGTGAGAAGGAACATTATGAATGTCTACACAATACCACTGTTGACTTCAGCAGATGTGCGTGTTTTGTAGTTGGTCCAGAGATGGCATTTCTTATATTCAGGAGAACTCAGTTCATAGCATGAATTAGTGATGCTTTATATTTCACATAATTAAACGTGACGATGTCATTTGATATGGACAATTAAGCCAGTATTTGTGAGCAAAGTATAATTAACAGTATAGACACTGTGCCATTTTGGAATTTGCTTTCAATGAGTTTAATAACATCACGCAGCTAAAATGCAATTGGAAGTTTATCTTTAACTTAGTTCCATCCTTTGCAATTAAACTTTTAAAGACAGCCACATTAGAAACAAGATGTTCGAACAAGATGGTGTCAACTACAATGCATACCCAAACCCTCCCAATTTTTAGGCTATTTCAGTAACAGATATTGTAAATAAATTATGCTCCTTGCAGAAAATGCATTTTATTGACTTTACAGATAAACATTTTTCTTTGGACAATCCTGGGGAAATAAACTTCCCGATACAAATCCTGTGCCCCTGATGCCTTCTTTGTACGACTAAATGTTTCTTTGAAATTATTGAAAGATTTGGCTCCAAGTGTACACCAAACCTGTTACTTTTTTTCCTGACAGATCAGATATCATCTACAGCTGCCATGATAATTCATGCAGGAAACCTTTGGTGTTTTACAGCTGTACCTAAAGTGTGGAAGTGAACAGTGCCAGGGGCTAGGCACTGGATTGTCCAATACTCTTAATGGGGATCCCTAGTATTTTCCTGCGTGATTCCCGTGTACGCTGAGGAGTTGTTATATACCATAGACTATTTTAAATAAGCAATTTGTGTGCATTTACCCATTTTTTTGATTAAATGAGAATTTAATAGCATGGCTGTGGTCATACTGGGCCAGTTAAGGCAATGTCACTAGTTCAGTAGCACAGATGTCAGCTGGCTCTCACAACAGTGAACTTCATTACATAGCTGATCCTGTAGGATTTGGCAGGTTGAAATACAAGACTATGCCAGGACATGTAGAGCCATTGAATCAGTACTCCATCACTACTTTTAGTCTCAGTATTTGTAAGTTAGGGCATAGCTGGGAATGGCATTAAAAAAATAATTAACTTTTGCTTTTATCCTTAAATAATATTATTGAAATATATAGACCAGAGTCTTTCAAACTATATCAGTTTATATATATATATATCAGTCTTAAATAGAGGATCAGGCAGTCAGAACACTGCCTCTCCATCCACTGCTCCAAACAACACTTGTAGGAGTCTGCTAAGATAATGAAGATCCTTTCAGTTTAAATGTCTACATCTGAGCTGATTTTCTAGACTTCTTTTAAAGTCAATGGAGAAAACCAAATGCTTTAAAGCTCTTTCCTTCTAACCTAGATGTCCAAAACAGCTCAGATGAGTCACAGACCATTAAGTGTATATTTATGAGAAAGACCAGAAAAATTAACTGAGACAAAATTAGGCTGGAGCTGACATCTGGGTGTCATCTAGAGCTGTGCTCAGAGCAGGACTAACTGCAATGTTAGATCTGGCTGCCAAGGGGCTCCCTATCAACTGTTTTTTGCTGGCCTAGAAAAGGAAGTGATTAGCTCAGATGTGGATGCTCATATATGTCCACATAGAGGCAGATGAACTCTTTCCCCTCTAGCTTGTTTTTCTGTGTGTTTGCTGAGTGTTCAGATGGTGAATTCTTCTGACAGCTGTTAGGAACATCTGGAGCACAATTTCAGCAATTAGAAGTAGAAGAAAGACTATGATGCTTAATGAAGAAAAACTAAATGTCAGACCACCAGGAACATGCACTAAGCTGAGCTAGTTTCATAATAATTTACCAAAAACCCCACCTTTCTCTAGAGAAGTTGCATGCAGACCTTTTTTAAGTGCATGTCAAGCGAAATGATTTGAGAGGCTGCACCTTCTTCTCTGGGTCTGAGATACAAGTATGGAGGGGCAGGTGTCATTGACTTTATGGGGGTGATTCAGTTTGAAATTTAAAAAGCTTTAGCTTACTACCTAAATTTAGCTATTTACGTAGAGATGTATATAGGCTCTCTAGGAATCTTAGCTGTGCTGTAGTCAGTGGAGAGCTAGTCAGCGCAGTGAGCAGAGCCTAGAGCGATTTAGTTAACCAGTGACTGGGGCTGTAGCATAGACGTTTAAAAACTGTTGCCGTGTGTCCTGTAGAGTGCCCTAAGGTATCCTATCTGTCCCCATCCATTGTTTCAGGAAAAGAAGTCTTTCCTGTAGGTCTTGTCTTGTGCCACATATGCCAGCTATGCATTGGCTAGTGTCTTGCATGTCCTTCCATGATGCTGGGTGCCTTTGAAAGCCACCTAAGGTGTCTTAATGGTGAATTATGCACATTTGCACCTACTTCCCAGGCTTTTAAAAATAGTGTTTCTCATAAGTGCTGTCCTTTTTCTGAAAAAATGAAAATTCCTCTTGAAAAATGCTCCCTCTGAATTATCCAGATTCCTTGTACAAGCTGCAGGAAAGTGCACAGAACACAAAAACTTCTCTCCTGAGACCAACACAGCTAAGCAGGCCTGTCGTAATAACACAGATGAAGTCCTTAGGGGCCATCCACTACTCCCTGGGAATTAAAAAAAAGTTAAATGCTTAGTGAAAGTGCGTGTGCAATGAAGTAGAGCAGACCTTGGTGCCATTGCTAACTTTGCCACAGACCTACTGGTCAGCATGGGTCCAATTACTGCATTGCTTTGTGTTTTCAGTTGCCTGTAAATTAAACCGAGCTGATACATTTTCTAAAGGCTTTGAGATTCGTGAATGCCAGTGATGTATAACTGCTGAGCAAAATCATCTAATGCTTAAAATAACGGATAAAGATTTTGATTCAAATTGCTGCTGGATCTTTTGAGCTCCTGAGAAAAAAGTAAGGGGGAAGTGAACGAAAATTATGCTACAAAAATTTTAGGAAAAACAATTAGAAAAATCATCAAATAAACAGGAGAGGAGAGGCAGTTATATTACCTCAAGTAAATAATTCATACAGTTTAGTAAAAAAAAAAAAAAAAAGCTCATCATTTAGCTCAGAATTTTGCTTGTCTGGTAAGGAAATAATGTCTTTATTAAAATATTGTTAGAAATGGATTGCAGAAATGACATTTCAATGCTAACTTCTTGTGACACAAATGTGCAGAACACCGCTTGAATTTTCACAGATTTGGATCAACAAGACCAGATTTTAATTTTGTCTGATAAGCTTATAGTATAGACAATACTTGATCTTTTGTTAACTGATTATGAGTCCTTCCTGACTATGGGGGTCTCAGATAGGATAGGATGGTATTTAATTAAATACAATTCAATAGTTATCAGGAATCTAAGATTCCACATAATAAAATGCAGTGAATAAATGAGTCAAGATATATTAGTAAAATGTTTCAACTTTGCCTGATATTAGGACCTCCAGCACGCTGAAATACGCAAAGTAACTAGTCAGTTTTTAAAAGCTGATTCTTCTCCATGAAATTAAAGAGTAATTCTACTGATATTTATGGGATGAGATGATAGTCTGTTCTCACCAGATGAGGTATGGGACCAGCTCTTTATAGACAAAACATTTCTTTCCCATTTTCTTCACTCCCATAATTTTATCTGCCAAACATAGTAAGACCCTCATAGAAAAGATGTTGATGTATCAGCTGGATGAGAGCAGAAAATAAGGTGGATTGAAAACTAGCTGAATGGTCAGGCCCAGCGGGTGGTGACTGGTGCAACAATATCTGGTTGGAGGCCACTAACTACCAGTGTACCCTGGGAGACAATACTGGGTCCAGTCCTGTTCAACTCCTTCACTAATGATCTGGATGATAAGTAGAATATACTTTCAGTCAGCTTGCAGTGGACACTAAACTGGGAGGAGTGGCTGATAAGCCAGAGGGTCATGCTGCTACCCAGAGGGACCTCAGCAGGCTGGAGCAACGGGCTGACGGGAACCTCATGAAGTTCAACAAGGAGACGTTCAAAGTCCTACACCCGGGAAGGAACAACACCATGCACTAATACATGTCAGGAGACACCTAGTGGGAAAGCAGCTTAGGAGGAAAAAGACCTGGGGGTCCTGGTGGAGACCAAGTTGAACATGAGCCAGCAATGTGCCCTTGTGGGAAAGGCGGCTGCACCAGGCAAAGCATTGGGAGCAGGTGAAGGAAGGTGATCCTTCCCCTTTATTCAGCACTGGTGAGGCCACACCTGCAGTGCTGTGTCCAGTTCTAGGCTTCTCATGCAAGAGAGACATGGACATACTGGAGAAAGTCCAATGAAGAACCACAAAGATGATGAAGGGACTGGAACATGAGGAAAGACTGACAGAGCTGGGACTGTTTGGTCTGGAGAATATTCATCACTGTGTGTGAATAGCCTGAGGGAGGTTGCAAAGAGGATGGTGCCAGGCTTGTTTCAGTGGTGCAGTGACAGGACTAGAGGCCATGAGCACAAACTGTAACACAGAAGGTGCCGTCTGAATGTCAGGAAATACTTCTTTACTGTGAGGGTGACCAAGTCCTAGAATAGGTTGCCTAGAGAGATGGTGGAGTCTCCACCCTTGGAAGTATTCAGAATCCATCTGGACATGGTCCTGGGTAGCTGTGCCTAGATGTTCCTACTTAAGCAGGGGGGCTGGACCAGATGACTTCCACAGATCCCTTCCAACCTCTGGCGTTCTGTGGTTCTGTGATAGTAGCCAAATCAGGTAAAAATTTTACAGAGAAAATGAAACATCAAAAATAAAATGGCATTTTCCCATTAATATGGATTGTAAAAAGACAGTGGATGAGATCCTGACTTCATAGTGTCTGTTTCATGAAATAAACTGACACTGGAGTTGTTTTAATGAACTATGGTTTGCCTTTGTGGTTGCGCTTCAGGAAGGTATATCTTCAGAGAGAAATATTTAATCGGATTGTGGTTGAGAATTTTTCAGGCTTATTTTTAACCTCCCATCTGAATTTGAAAAGTCAGAGAGAATGGATCACAAGCATGGAAAATGTTTGTAAAGGAAGTCATATGCGTATGAAAGAGTCTACCTGAGTGTGAGAGCTTTGCAATTCCAGAGAGCTGCAAGTCGTGACACAATAGAAAAGTAGTTGGGGCTGTGTCAGTCAAGGGCAAAGATTGTTGGCCCAAGACCAAGAGGCTGAGAAAATGTTGCTGATTTGCTTATGACAGAATTGAGTTGCATTTATGAGTGATATACAGAACTAATAGGAGACTACTGTAGAAAAGGTAAAGAACCGTTGTTTTTAAATCAGTTCCCTGGCCTAAATAATACTTAATAATGTTTAATGACACTAAGAAATGGCAGGCATGCTTTCTTAAGTGCTTCAGCTGCAGGTTTTTATAATGTGACAAAGACCATGAATAGCAGGCTGGAGATAACCGATATGAAGTGTGAGCAGACCTAAAATATGGCCCATGGTAAAATATGGAATTATGGTCCACAGGCAAAAGAATATGGGTGATGGAGATTTTGTTCTATTTTCAAGACTGTTTCAGCACACACATAATTTTAAACATATAAAGGATCCTACTGAAATCAGTGAATACTCCTCAGTATTTAAAATTATACGTGTTTGAGTGTTTTGGATGAAAGAACATTTCCAGATTATAGATAGATAAAGCTCAGCTGCACAGTGGAAGTCACTTGGACAGGATACAGAAAAAACATCTAATGAATTTATTGTTGAATGGAATATACTGGAATATCTGAATAAGGAAAGCAAATTTCATGACTGCCACAGAATTGGAGGCAGCTTATGAAATTCTAAAATAGAGTGCATTTGAAATGCAGTAATTTTATTTTTTCTTAATTGAATAGCAGGAAGTGGGTTTTGCTGAAAATAAGCCAGCTATTGGCATGCTTTTTCAGCCAGCTGACAACTTTTCAACTTTATTTTCTTTTACAGCACAACATATAAAAAGAAAGCAGATACATTTATTCACCTTAAGTACTTGCCAGAGACTCCAAGGTGAGAACCCTCTGGTTCTAAGGGGGTAGAACCAGGAGCAAGTGGGACTGGTCTAGATCACAACTTGACTCAGGCATATCTATACCAGAAAATTAAAAGGCTTTAGGGTGCAATCCTGTGCAATGGAGTGTCATGGTCTGTACCACTGAATTGTTCAAATGGTCCTTGATATACTCCTAAGCCTGGGCCAAAAAAGTACCCGCCAAACTGAATCCTAGATACAGGGTGGGAACTGCACTGATTTGGATCTCAGTCTAAATAGACAGCTTGGAGATCACCACCTGCTTGTGGAAGTAAGATAATTTAATAGTGCTGTGATATTTAATAATATTCATTAATATTACATGGAGAGAATGTGCTCATTGTCATCATAAACAGAGTAGGGGACAGGGTCTATCCCATTTATCAAGGCTTGAGTGAATACCAAGGAATGTGACTGATATAAAATGAAACAAACAACTAATCTGTTGTGCACTGCTAACCTCATTGAACTCTAGGAGAGAGTTCACTTAAATTCTATAGTTTGAGGGCTACACACCTAAGACTTGGTTACGTTGGCTACAAGGTGTCTAGTACTAATTGAAATGCCCTAGTTCTTCAGCTCCTGGTCCAGAAGGACTCAGGTCTGCCATAGATCCCATCACACCTCTGTGGAATTTTAATTTCTGTAGCCAGTGAAAAGAGGCACCTCCAGAAGGCAGTTCACCCCATCCTCGTGCACATAGGGCAACTTGCCTTCTGAGAAGTCCCTAAGCTTTCAATTGCTGAAGGCTGGATGGATCTATACATGTAAGTGCCTGCAGCTGTGCTAGGGACTTGTCTCGACTACACACATATGAACACTTGAGGTCAAGAGCAAAGCCCCCAGAAGGGCTTCAGTCTTCTGTGTGTCCTTTCACATACGTGGCAGGCCTGTGGATATCTTGGACATCCGTGCATGTCTCAAGTGGTGCTAGACAGCTATGTTTAAGCAATGGAGCTGAGATCTGCGCTGATGTTAAAAGTTGCTTAGACACTTCCAATGCTGGTAGGCACCTGCCTGTAGACACCTTCATAGAACTGTCAGTCTCGATGCCTACCCTAGCTATCCTATGCTTTTTCCATCATTTGCAAGTTCTCCAAAATGAGCACCTGCCTTTCCAGTAAAAGTAGGAGTGCTTGAATCTAGTTGCGTTAGTTCCCCAAATTCTCAGGGAAAGCCCCTAAATCCCTGTATTCAAACCCTCATGTCAGCTAATCCGTTTTCAGGATTTCAGGCAGGGATGGTTCTAAAGCAGTAGTATGTTTTAGAGCACCTGTGATATTCAGGAGCAGACTTCCAGTTGCTGCAAGTCTCTAGAATGCTTGAACTGGATGGAGTTATGTAGTTTTTCCAGCTGCTCATCCTTCCTGGGAACTATAAACTTTGAAGTTATGTGGAAGTGTTTCTGAGGAACCTTTCAGGTTACTGGGATAACGTTTCAGTCCTTGGTTTCAGGTACTTGTACCAATCATCCTCCTGTTACCATGCTTATCTGGTCCTGCTTCTCATAATACCTATTTTCAGTTGCTCATCTGAAACAAGATGGAATTTCCTGCTTTAGAATTACGGCATTACATCCTGTAAATGGAACTAGGTCATGGAACTTGTCAATATTTTAAGCATGTTAAGACACGAAGGGATTAAAGTATTAAATAAATGTCTTACAAACAGGAGCACAATGAATTATAATAAACTTACACTAAAATATAATTTGCTTAAGAATGCATTTCTTAACCTATAAAATGCATGTAGCTTTCAAGAGAAACAATTTTCTTTTTTTCTGAAAGGTAGCCCAGTGAAATGAAACAGTAATCCTTTACTGGAAATCCTTGACCAAACATGCTTTAAATATGGACATGAGTGGTGAGACCGTCACACAGTGAGAACAAATGCAATGCCAGTTGTGTTTCTTGGGGACTGAAGACTCAGAAAGCTGCACTCTTGGATCAAATGAACTTGGCCGTTAACTTGCTTGCTTTTGTTGTGTCCTTGGTGTGCCTTTCTGTATGAAAGAGGAACAGAAAGAATTAGAAGAAGACAAGAGTGATGTGGAAAACTAGATGAATGGAAACCTGCTGCACTGTTGCTTCAGACTATGCAGTCCTCCAGCACTGCAGAAAATGGAAGAAGCATGGCTCAAAGCAGAGAGGTCACCTTCCAGAAATAATACAGGTATCCTGAACAGTTGCAGTAGTTAGTGCAAGTATCTTACTTTCTTAAGGGACTTTTTATTAGCATTTGTTCGTTATCTCATCAGCTGTTAGTCACATACTGTGACACAAGAGTAAATTATTATTGCAGAAACTTAAGTGATGGGTCTTTTTTCTCCATCTTATGCTGCTTCCTCCAAGTGGACTGTATGTAATGAAGATTGCATTTGAATGGCTGCTTTTATCTGTAAAGCTTCTACAGATGAAATTAATGTTTTTTTTCCTTGGATTGCAGAGGTGAAGTCTTAGTTATCTGTTATATCTATTATAAAATCTCCTTCTCCCTTTCTCTCGTGTGCAGCACCTCTACACAGTCCTCCTGGGGGTCTTCCAGTGGGACTGCCATCCTTGGGGATGAATGGAGGATATTTCCATTTCAAGAAGAAAGAGTTTGATAAGTGTCTTTCTGTTCATAAAATCCTAGCTCCATTTAAGTAAATTTTAAAAATACCTCTACTGTTACTGTGGCCAGAATTTTACTGCTTGCCAATAGCAAAGTGAAGACAGATCTCAGCATATCTGCCTCCTAGCTTGTTTTCTTTAGTGTCAGGGGAGTGGAAAGTGGCTCATGTCCAAACTGGCAGCCTTATGCTGGGACTAATGTACAGGTCCTGTTCCAAAAAGTATTCAGAAATGTCAATTAGGTGACAGTGGGGAAGACACTAATTTGTATCACTTAATAAAGGATCTAAAGACAGTGAAGGTAGTTAGTCATCTAATCCTTTATTTAGAATGGTGTGTGTGTGAATTGGCGTGAGAGAACATTAGAGCTTAGCTTTGGACTAGTTTGTAGAAAAGCCTTGGAGAAAATGTGGAGAAGGCTGAGGTACTTAATGACATTTTGCCTCAGTCTTCACCAGCAAGTGCTCCAGCCGCACTGCCCAAGTCACAGAAGGCAAAGGCAGGGACTAGAAGAATGAAGAACCACTCACTGTAGAAGATCAGGTTCAAGACCATCTAAAGAACCTGAAGGTACACAAGTCCACGGGACGTGGTGAGATGCATCTGCAGGTCCTGAGGAAGCTGGCAGATGAAGTTGCTAAGCCACTGTCCATCATATCTGAGAAATCTTGGCAGTCCGGTGAAGTTCCCATGGACTGGAAAAGGGAAAACACAGCCCCCATTTTTAAAAAGGGAAATAAGGAAGACCTGGGGAACTACAGGCCAGTCAGTCTCACCCCAGTGCCCGGCAAGACCATGGAGCAGATCCTCCTGGAAACTGTGTTAAGGCACATGGGAAATAAGGAGGTGATTGGTGACAGCCAACATGGCTTCACTGAGGGCAAATTTGTGCCTGACAAATTTCTATGACAGTGTTACAGCATTGGTGGATAAGGGAAGAGCGACTGATGTCACCTACCTGGACTTACAAAACATTTGACATTGTCCCATGCAACATCCTTGCCTCTAAACTGGAGAGACATGGACGTGACAGATGGACCACTCAGTGGATAAGGAACCGGCTCAATGGTCGCACTCAAAGAGTTGTGGTCAATGGCTCCATGTCCAAGTGGAGACCAATGATGAGTGGTGTTCCTCAGGTTGGTATTGGGACCAGTGCTGTTTAACACCTGTGCTGGCAATGCAGATGGTGGGATTGAGTGCATCCTCAGCAAGTTTTCTGATAACACCAAGCTGGGTGGTGTGGTTGGCACACTGGAGGGAAGGGATGTCATCCACAGGGACCTTGACAGGCTTGAGAGGTGGGCCCGTGCAAACCTCATGAAGTTCAACATGGCCAAGTGAAGGTCCTGCACATGGGTTGGGGAAATCCCAAACACAAATATAGGCTGGGAAGACAATGGATTTGGATCAGCCCTGAAAAGAAGGACTAGGGGGTGCTGGTGGATGAGAAGCTCAACATGGCCCTAGCAAGTTGCACTGGCATCCCAGAGAGCAAAACGTCTCCTGGGATGCACCAAAAGAAGGGTGACCAGCAGGTCAAGGGAGGTGATTCTCCCCCTCTGCCTTGTTATCATGAGTCCCCACCTGCAGTACTGTGTTCAGCTCTGGGGCCCCCAACATAAGAAGGACAGGGACTTGTTGGAGCAAGCCCAGAGGAGGCCACAAAGATGGCCAGAGGGCTGGAGCCCCTCTGCTACGAAGACAGGCTGAGGGAGCTGGGGTTGTTCATTCTGGAGAAAAGGCAGCTCCAGGGAGACCTTCCAGTATGAAAAGGGGGCCTACAAGAAAGCTGCAGAGGGACTTTTTACAAAGGCCTGTAGTGATCAGATGATGGGTAATGACTTTAAACCAAAAGAGGGCAGATTTAGATTAGATATAAGGAAGAAATTCTTTACGGTGAGGGCGGTGAGACACTGCAACAGGTTGCCCAGAGAAGCAGTGGGTGCCCTGTCTCTGGAAATGTTGAAGGCTGTTGGATATTGGATGTTGGATGAGCAACCTGGTCTAGTGGAAGGTGCCCCTGCCAACAGCAGGGGGTTTGGAACTAGGTGATATTTAAGGTCCCTCCCAGCCCAAACAATTCTATGATTCTGAAGTATTCATTCTGCTGTGGAAATGATAGCACTGGGAAAGACACAATGAGCAAGATGTCCTTTGCTGCCCACTTTTGTTTTCTCCCTTTCTTCTGGCCTGTTCCTATTCTCACTAACTTTAGGATTTTTAGGTGACTGCAGCTTCACCTGTCTGTTAAAAGAATTTTCTTCTTATTATTTTTTAAAGGAACTACCAAAAAGTCACAATATTGTTGGGTGTCTGAGCATAAGGATGAACCCTGAAATTTAAATTACCCAGACCTTGATTTGGTTGTTTACTGAAATGATTATAATGCTTACTGTGTATTAAAGTATTTGCAGTGCCACATCATGTTCCCTACTCTGCGCAGGCATTATACAAGCAGGCTTCACTTTGCTTCTTAAAAAGGCTTCCTAGGTACAGTTTTGATAGGACCAGAAGGACTTTTGGTATTCCTCTGGTGGGTTTCAAGTCTCATTGGCCATGTGGGGTTCAAAGGTGACTTTGCTTGCAAAGTGAGAAAAAGATATAAACTGCCCTGTGTACAGTCTGTCTGTGAAGAAGATTTATAAACCCTCAAGTGTCAAAATACTAGGTTTAGTGTAACCTAACTTCAGCTACGTAAAAATGAGCTGGTCCAAACTCATTTTCATTTCATAAAAGTTGGCCAGAGCCAATACCCTGTCTCCAACTGTTCATAGTGAATTCTGAAACAAGCAAGTTTGTTGATAATCATCTATATTTTACATTAATCTTAAATCCTTGAGCTGAGGTACTGAAGGGCAATGTTTTATATCTCAAATTTTTGCATCACAGAGAGTGGATTCTAGTCACCTCCAGCCTCATCAACCTGTGGACTGATGGAGCTGACTGGTGGATGGACTGGTGGCTTGATCAAGAAAGCCATGTTTTCTTTTATAAACCCCAGTACAATTCATTACCTCATCGAAATTTTAAACACTGGCATTGAGGAAAACTGCTACATACCAGATGATAACATTTTATTTGTCTTCTTCCGTGTCTGCACCCATGCCAACTGTTATTGCACCTAAGATGGTGTACTTAGGCTGTTTCTAAATGTAGACGAACCTGTGATCAGTCCCTCCTGTTTCCATGTTATATAAAATATTACCCTTCATTAGAGGTGGGGATCATCCCAGCTAAGTTTGGCTATCTAAAAGCAGTCATCTAGTCTAGAAAAAGCATATAAGCTTTTAAAAAACTGAGATGGGCAGCTCCAGGAGGTGATATATCGCACGTTGAGCTAGACAGCCAGAACTTCTGTCCAAACATACCTCATAGGTTCCTTCTTTTCCTTTCCACTTATCTGCAGTTTACGCTTTTCGCTCTCTATAAGTTTACTCCTGACCTGTGTGTATTATAGAACCATAGAATCATTTAGGTTGGAACAGACCTTTAAGATCATCAGGTCCAACCATTAGCCCAATACTGCCAAGTCCATCACTAAACCATGTCGCTAAGCACCACGTCTAAGCATTTTTAAAATACTGCCAGGTAGGTTGATTCCACCAAAAGAAAATGTTCCTCATCTCCATTCTAAGCCTCCCCTGGTGCAACTTGAAGCCATTTCCTCTTGTCCCGTTCCTTGTTATCTGGGAGAAGAGATGACCCCCCCATCTGCTTACAACCTCCTTTCAGGTAGCTGTAGGTAAGCGGTAAGGTCCCCTCTGAGTCTCCTTGGTGACACATTATTATTGTTACTGTTTAAAGCCATATGCTACCACAATTCCCAACCTGATCGGATTTGTCACTGATGAAGAACATTGTACTCCTGCATGGTAATGCTAAAAGCCTTGTCATTTATGGTGAGCTGAGATGTTGTGCAGCATAGGACAGGCTAGCAAAGTCTGAGGTCATTTCTGTATATACACAAGAGAAAGCTAACCTAGGTGATGCGTTTCTGTTATTTTCAGACACTGGAAGAGGTTGCTTGTGTAGGCAGTGTTGACTGTGAAGAATTTGAGGCAAATTTAAGAAGAGATGTTAGAATTAAAATGTGCAGTGCTCAGAGGCAATAGGATTAATTTACAATTCAGGCAGGAAGTGAAAGCCTTTAAATGAAAGGGTGATGAATTCCATTTTTGTGAATAGAAAAGCATCATGCCAAGTAAGACAGAAGCATTTCTCTGCATTTCTTAAGATGACTTCGCAGAATTGTGAATTCAGTAAACGCATAGCCTAATACACTGACCTTCCTGGTCCTTATCGGCTGATCTAGGAAGCCAAATGTCTTTCCTTGTATTTCTGCAATAGAAGGAATGTGTGCCAAGTTCAGATCACAAGTATGAAAGCCCTGGTGTTAAGACTTACATTAAGATATTAAGAGAGTAAGTAGAGACATTGCTGACCAGAAAGCTCCCAAATAAGGCAGCTGTTTTGATTCCATATCTATCAATTATATCTAATAATAACAATTCTGAGAAATTTTGTGTCCTTGGCAGGCTCCAACATGAGCTAAAGCGATAGCAGTGTTTATTTTCATATAAATTAGATTTTGGTTTCTGATTTAGAAGTGGACTAAATATTGTTGAGCAGGGCTGAATTGAAGATATGAAGATAGTAATCTACTGTTGAGCTCAAGGTCTTGTGCACTGAATGCTGTGATAGCAAGTTTCCTTCACCATACCTTGCCCATGACCCTTAAATGTGTATTGAAGCACTTCAGTTGTAGGAGCAGCTCCTTAGACCTGTCAGCTGACAAAGATAACAAGGATACAATTTTCTTCTAAATAAACCAATCTTTTGTGGTGCCATAGAAATGGATCGCATTGTCCAGTTGCTATCTCAAATAACACCTACCCAAGATTAATTTGTATGTATTAACGTTTCACTACAGGCTTAGCTAAGGAGGAGGGATGTGCAGAATTTGCAGAGAAAACACTCACTCAGGCGCATGCATGTTCTTGTGTTTTTATGAAGGCAGGAAGGTGCCTTTGAAGCATCCAGAGGGGAACTTCATCTGCTTTGGGGGCTTTGACTTAGTCAGACAGATGGCTGCTATAGAGGTGTCAAAGTCAGATAAGGTTTATACTTTCTCATTTACTATGTCATTTCGCAGTGAGTTGTGGCTCTCTGAAGTTCAGCTTCATGCTCTCTCTACCGCACCACGCACGCCCTACCTCTGCTCATTGCTTCCAGCACTTCCCTGATGCAGAGGGTACGGAGAAAATACATACTTCTTGACAGGTTCCACTGATGTCAAATAACTTGGCACATGTGTAATAGACTGGGAAAATGGAAGTGAAAATTAGTACATCCTGAGTATTTGTGCTCATGTTTTAACATAGTTGTTTGATTTATTTATCAAGTCAGCCTATTGCAGAATTTGCAGTTTGAACATATGATAGCACCAACACATTGGTACTGTTTCAAACCTCAGTCCTAAAATACATAATTTTCTTGAAACTCACACTTCTTTGGAGAAGATAGATTAACATCTTAAAAATACATTCTGTGAGGGAATATGAAAGATCGTTATTGTTAATTTAACTTGTCTCTCACCTTTCCTCAGAAATCTCACCTGTTTCCACTGATCTGTTCCATCAAAGCTGTCAGCAAATGCCAGTCAACTGCTAAATGGAAACAGTGCATGTGGTGGAAAAAACCCTAGAGTAGAATGGGAGATTCCAACCCCAGCCACTCAGGCGGTCCTTCATTTTGATTTCAGCTTCGCTCCATTGTGGCTGGGCTCATAACTTGGTTCCTGGCATCTATTTTTGATTGCACATCACAAGGTGAAGGTCCAGGCCGTATACTGAGCAGTCTTAGAAGCAATACCACAGCTGCATTTCCGAGCATTTAATCCAGAGTGGAATATATCCTTTTGAAACAAAAAAAATGAATTGACTTAAAAGTTTAAAAGATAAAAATATATATTCTGACAAAGTATAGGTTGGATTTGTCATTATTTGGTGAGTATGATAACTTTTTTCTTTGAAAACTTAATCAAATCTGTGAATTGGTATTGTGATATTTGGGTTTGTTAGCAGCAAAACCCAGTAAAAATGTAATGAGTGAATGGAAGATTTTATGGAAAAATATCAATAAATTGAAAAAAAGTTAAAATGCTATGAAGTCTGATAAGAACATTTTGTTTGATTTGTAGCAAAAGTTTCATTTGCATTTAGCATGACTTTGTATTTTATTGGTTTGGAAACATCTGAAAGAAACTTCAAATAAATATCAATGTTTCATATTAGAAAAAACCTGAAATGTCTGACTTTCTCAGGCAACCTCCTTTCACCTCCAGTGATTCAGGGAAACCAGTGAGGGCTCAGTCCTTACCAGACACTAGAGCATCCTGGCGGTGGTGGCCCTTCTGGCGCCTGATGGCTCACAGGATGGGGGAGCAGTCTGGACAGACCTCAGCGGGGCCAGGGAAGGGGAGGGTGTTGTACTGGGCTGTCTCAAGGCAGAACAGGAGCCCGTGAGCCCACCTTGGTGTGGATGCTCAGATGTGACCAAAAGGGGATCCCAACAGAGTGGCAGCATGAGCATTTTCAACTCTTGTGCATGTTAAACACAAAGATCCTGCAAACACACTAAAACTGATGCCTTGGGAGGCAACATTTCAAGGGCTGGTTTAGAGTGTTGGACCTACCCTTCTCCTTTGGCTATTGGGACCACTGGGATGCACAGACCATCACCAGCACTGGTGCTTGCCCAGCCACGTCCTTCTTAACCACCTGCAGGACCACTCAGGATGGTGGCCATGTAAACACCAATCTTGCTGCCCAAAGAAATCCAAATGTCTCCTCCTACTGAAGCACTTATGTTGCTCTGCAGACAGCATCCTGGTGTCTTTGGTCAGATACTGGAGCAGGAGGTGGGGAACAGGCTGCAGCTGGAGACCACCAGGCTGGGAGAAGGTTACACTCGTACCTGCAAGCGTGAATGAAGCCTGTAACCCCTAACACTTTGCAGCTCAGTGAGGAGCCTGCTAGTGCAATGTTTCCACTCAGATGCGTTCTCGTCTTGACCGCCACTTACCTTATTTGACTATTACTTATGTTATTTATTAACTTTATCAGGCAAAAGCTGAAAGCATCCCACAGGAAGCCTTTCAGAACCTACAATTCTGTTACTGGAGAATTTATAGCTCAATAACAGAGTACTTTAAAAACTGACTACTAAGAGAACCACACAGGCACCAGTTAATGTATATTTGTAATGTCCTTCATGAATCTGTGCACAGCAATCACAAACAAGGGAGTTAATTTAAAATGTATGGTTTATATGCATAATATCTTGAAATTAACATGGAATCAGCAGACAAGCGAAATCAATGTAAAGAAATATATGCAATGTGTCTCATGTTAAACACCATTTCTGGCAGAGATCTATGTTAAAAGCACTTTATAATAATCTTTCTGTGCAGCGCTACCTCTTAGCAATTCTTTGCTCCAAAATTCTACAGCAATACTGAAAATGAGAACTCTGCTAACATTAAATCAATGTGTTGCTTAATGGCTTGTAATAACATCTCCATGAGGAAGAAATGGACCGGTAGTATTTCCCATAATTGCTACATATAGATATTTTCTATACAAAGTATTGTATGTGCCCTCATTAGCCTAGAAATATTCCCTGCTTCCAAAAGCAGCATTACAGATCCTAAAGGCAAATTGCATTAAAAACTACCAGTTAAAATCCAGTCAAATAACAGAGATCAAAAGCCATTTAAATTCAGACAAGCTTTGAATTGTCATTTTACAGAGAAGAAAAGGCTTGTGTACTTTTTATTTATTTCAGGCTGCATCCTTTGATCTGGCATCTCCCTCGAATCTGCTTCAATACATGCTGCCATATGAGAGCTGGGAACAATTTTCCCACTGACACCTGAGCAGAATTTGGCCTCTGCTTTGCTCTTGCTTTTCAGCAGCCCAGGTGGTGACTGCCAGGGCCATCCTGTAGTCCCTACAAACCTTCACCTCCTGCTCTTCCTCCCAAAAATGTCTGCTAATGGACAGTGGGAAAGGATCTTGCATTTATTTTGTGCAAGCAAAATTGCTGGAGACACTTTTTTTTTCTAGAAGTGAAGTGGTTTATGTGCCCTTTGGAAGCAGTCCATCGAAGTGCTGATGGCAATGCTGAATTGCAGGGAGGAGAATCATATTAGACTTTTCTTGAGGCACAGAGTAAATTGACATAAATATGAGTTATCTCTTAATATTGTTGTTATCGCTGCCTGGCCTAATGACTATGACTCCTATCTCCTATGCTGGCCAAAATATTCAATCAAGGGAACTATGCTTTACCCCTTTGGACAATAAAAGTTGTTGCTAATATTTTTTTTTGAGTCAGTTGATTCATTTTTATTACTGTTTTTGTTTTCTTTGTGCTGATATTTCTGAAACATTTCATTGACTCCGGGAAAATTAGCTGTTTGAAATTAATGTATTTCATTTATTTTAGTGAAAATCATCTTGTGACTGCAACTTCAAAATGAACTGACAAAAGTTAAAAGTGTCTCTAAGTCAGAATTACTCTTTGTGGCTGTTTGCAAAAAGAGTAGAAGTTTCTTAAATATATCTTTGTTAAAGTTAATTCATAATTTTATTTTAAAAATCCATCATCACTACAAATACTTGCATTCTTTATTTCTTTCCTACTGTAGAATGAGATGCAGAGGTTTTAATTTTCTTACAGGACAGCTCTTGTTTTGGGTGTACATAACTGTTTAAAAGACTGCACAATTTTCCATTGCCAGTGCTTAAAAAAAAGATCAGAAAATGAAAGTGCTTCTTTAAAGATATTTTCTTATTCCTTCCAAGCCTGATTTTTATTCTATTTTTCAGTTCAGTATAGAAACAGAGTTTGCTTTCAACCAATTTTTCTGTATTAGAGCTATGGCTGTATGCCCTAAAATTGATCCTATTTCTTTTTTCTGGTTCATTGTGATTTTTCTGTATTACTGTCAACTGAGAGCTGCCTGCCGAGACCACAACCGTACGTTGCTAGATGCTGGATGGATGCTTAAAGTAAGGCAACCATCAACCTGAAAATCATCTAATCTAAATCATCCAGGCAAACAAAGAATGCGAAAAAAGAAATCTGATCCTTGCTTTATTGCTCAGGTACTGAGATACATTGGAGATTGACGATGAAGTTCATATTGAAGTGGTAGGAAGATGAATACCTCCCTAGTTGTCTATCTATACATTTACAGTGCCTAACCAGTCCTGGTGCATTTGGGGAGTTTCTTGCTGTGACTGTCCCTTGAACCACATAGCAGGAGTTTATCCAGGGCATACAATTGTTGATTTGTGGGTACAGAAAATGGTGTAGTGAATTAGTGCAGAAGCACACCTCCTGACACATCTTATTGCATCTGAGAGCATTAATTGCTCATCCCTCGTCTGCCTGCAAGCACGGTTACTGAGCTGGGACATTCAGCCTTCTTCAAGGCTTCACTAAATCAGCCCTTCTTCAGCCCCTTATCACCTGCTTTCCTACCTCAGCTTCAGAGCTCTGAAAACACATTATTATTTTAGTCCCAGTTTAAACAAGGACTTCAGGCTTTTCAGGCTGAGCAGCCCAGTTGTACATCCAGACCTGTGGTGGGCTTCCCTGGCATTCATGTGTTTAGGAATTGGATAATAAGGCTCCCAGGGCTTGCACTGAAGGCCAGATTAGCCCTGGATAAGCAGGTAGGAGTTGTGGCCCCATAGGTTCTGTACCAAGATCGTTTCTCTGCTTGCCTTTGCTGTTACGATAGTCTGAAACACGGCAGTGGGGAAAAACCAGAATTGTCTGTGATAAGCATTTGCATCACCACATATAGCATGTATTTCACTTGCATTAGAGTATATTAAAACATATTTACTACTACTACAAATTGTTACATTCACATGCTACATGATACCTATAACACATTGGGGTTATATAATGATCTCTTAAATTCTCAGAAAACATCATTATTTTTGTCTTTCTCCCCTAGACCCTTAGACCATTCCAAGAAAGGATGCTCTGTCAAAATATATTTCTGCAGGAAAGCTGGTGACTACTGCAAGCAACAGTCACTGGGAAGTGAAGAACAAGACCAGTGTTTTTCAGGAGGAGGTTCTTTTTTGAATGCTGATGGGACATGGCTCTACCAGGTAGAAACTATAAGCATCCACATTGTCAATCTCTGACAGGTCAGGTGCAGCTGTCAGCGCTGTAACCATGCCAGCTTCTTTCAGCATGAGGAAACCTGCTTGGTTAGACCAGGTAAGATGCTGAAGGAGTAAAGCTGCTGTGACTGAGAAAGCTATTAACCCTTTGGGAGCAGGGAGAGGTGGCAGCAGCTATTATTTGACTTGCTGTACTTCAGGTCAGTCAGTATACAGTTACCTACTCTTGCAGTGAAGAAGTCCCTAGAACAGCTTTTAATGGACCATCTCAGGGAGGGATAGCAACCCATCCATGGCACCCTGGAGCTCAGTGAGGCTAATTTACTCTTGTGTTCAGCAGGCTAAAATAAACGCCGTCAAGCTCTGTACGGCTAAACCTCGTTTTGTGTGTTGAGCATCTCTAATTTATTTTGCAGCCTTTCTTACAGACATGCCTCAAGTTTCAGGATTTAACTTGCGTGTGCTATCCACCGGGCACGTGAAACCCACCTCTGCTTGTCAAATTGGTACGTTTGCTGCCTTTGCAGGTGAGAGGGGCATCACACAAAGCTGTCTTTGTTTTCTCTTAGGTGGAATGTCTGAATTGATGCTTTTTCTTTCTTCCTTCATGATTATCCTGCTTTGGAAGTGAATATTGCAGTAACACCCACAGCAGTTCCTGTAGATCACCTGACATTTCTTGAGGCTGAAAGTCTGCACTTGTCTGGCATTTGTATGGGATAGCTGAATGTTTCTGCATGGAGCTTACAGCTTTGATAGCATCTGAGTTTCCTGCTTTTTAATCCCTCTGGGTGCATGAGTGCAAGATTTGCTGAGCTGAAGGGAAAGGAGGCGATTGATCACCTTATATGTGTGTTGCCTTTCCCTTTGTTAGGAGTACTTATGTTGTACTACTAAGAGCAGAAGGGAGATTGAAGAACTCGGTTGGTTTGGAAGTGAAGGGTTTTATTCCTGACTTGCAAATTAGTGACGGTGCTTCCATTTCCTGGAGGCCTTCATATTCTCACAATCCTGCAAGAGGATAGTGTCCGATTTAATGGGGTTAGGGTTTAACTCGCAGGCCAGGCAGTTCTGCTGATGGTGTAGACAATACATTTGTAATGATGGTTGGAGGCACTGCTGGAGTGTCCGCTCTGGAGCTTCTGAGGCTAGGAGAAGCTGTCTTGAAAAGGGCTTTCTCAGGCATGCTCAGGCAGGTGTGCTGGTCTACAAGCTGGTTCTGAGACAGTACTGAAAAAGGTGGCAGATAGAGCGACACTGGAAGTGGTACCTCTTTTGCCTATTCTTGCTCTGGAGACCTGGTCCTGGAGGTGGAGAGATGCTCCCTGTTGTTGCAAGTTGTAATAGGGTGTCTACCAGGCAAATTATGCAAATGGGTCCAATAACTACATCTAGAAGGGTGTATGATTTCATGCTGCTGGTGCTAAGTCCCACACTTCTACAATCTTAGCAATTTGGCCCTCTGGGATTTTAGTCTAAAGAAATAGTATTCTACCTCTTTACTAATGTTGATGAGCTTTTATTGCTTTACCCAGGTATCCCAACTCTGCAGCTTGTTTTGAACCTCTGGTTCCTGTGAAATGCATATGGGGACTGGTGTTTTGGAGGTTATTGCTCCAGGATAACTTGCTCCTGACATTTGGAATGAAATCAGGTCTTAAAAATAGGGTAGAAGTTCACTTTTGTAACAGGTGTCGCTGACCCAGTGATACCACGGATGTATCATGGACTTCCAGAGGTGCAGAGCAGAAGTTGCTCCATTAAATTAGGCATAAAAAATGCAGAGATTTTTTTTTTCCCCTCTGCCTGTTTCAGAGCTACAAAGCAGCCAGCTGCACCTCTGCTTGTGGGCAAGCCCTGCAGACAGGTTTTGCCTGGGCTGGGAGTGTCAGTCCCGTGGAAACCTTCAGCCATTCAGTCCCTGGGCAGCCTGTGTGCAATATTTCTTATACTTGCCTCCAAATGCATGGGAAAAATGTGAATAAATGAGGCAACATGGTAAACAAAGAGGCTTTCGGGAACTTTTTTCAGTTCTTGATGTGTGCGATCACGCACAAGCTTGATGTGTCAGCTCCAGCAGAGAAATGGGAGACCCTGCTGCTCTCCGGATCTGCTTTCAGCTCAGGCTCAGGGAAAGCCTCTGGCTGGGGGCTTGGTGGGTTCAAAGGCAGCTTTAAAGCTAGGAAGCTTGCTGGGCTGACCCAGAAGCCCTCTGCCATGACTGGCAGACAAGCTAGAAAGGGAGCTTGCTGTTGTGATGTCTTGATCTCTGAAATGCATGCAGCTTAGGGGAGACCAGAGAGGGGCAGAGGGGAGCTTTCAGGCATCAAGGTCTGGATTTTCAAAGATATTTTGGTACATTTAGATGTCAGCTGGAGGTCTTGAAAGCCTCAGCGCACATTCTTTCCAATTTTTGCAGGTGGAATTTTTATGCATAATTATAGATATATCTGTCTGACCAAATGACCCTGTTAATGATGACAGGAGAGAAACTGGTGCTTTTAGGGAAAGATTCGTCTGATTGTAAAATAGATCAGGTGGGAAACATCGTATGAATCATCCAGTAACAATGCCCACTTCTCTCTACCAACTATGAAGAGAGCTTTCATGATTAGGTCATGTTTAGAGACCTTTGATGTAGGTTTCTAAAGTTACGGATGACACATTAAGTAGTGAAATAACTTTGGAAATCGAGCTCTTGGTGAGCTGAGGCTGCCCTTGCACTTTCTCTGAAGCAAGTGGGAAATTACTGAGAAAGCAAATAGGCCAGCCTGGATGAATAAAAAAAATAAATGTGATTACCAAAGGACAGTGACTCTGCTTCTACAGCTTCTATCCATAGATGCTCTCAATGCACTTCCTGCACCCTAGTGAGTGAGTCCTGACGAGTCCCATCCACAGCTGGAGCTTGCCAGGGCTCCCGTCTCAGCTGGGGCACTGAGATGTAGCAACTACATTTCCATAACATCCAGGACAGGGGATTATCCCCTGGTCCTCCTAAAAGCACCCTGGACAACTTCTGATGAGGCCATATAGAAATGGATGTTTTTAAAGATATGGATGAACTTCAGAGAGGGAATGAAAATCAGATCCCCTCAGCTCCCTCTGCCATAGCTTTCTATATGAAAAATGGGAATAGTTTCACTGTTGATAACCTTTAACATTTTGCTCATGCAGATCATAAATTCTTAAGAATGGGTATTATCTCTTGCTTCTTGTCTGTACAATAAGGGCTTAATCTCAGCAGGAGCCTGTGGGTTTTTGAGTAACTCAAATAATGTAGTATGTGATTTACTTACTTATAAGGAAGCAGTTCATCTGATTCTGGTCTAGATTTTAAAAAGACTATGTACTCTATACTCTGCCCACCACAATAATGACAATAAAAATTCCCAAATGTACCATATAAAATGGTTAGATTTATGAGAGTGTCTTGTTCTTTTTGGACTCAGCTCTCACAGATGTTCTGACAATAATTCAACCCCACTCTTCCCCCACCCATGCCAAATCTTAACAAAACTCACTGTGTTGGAGCTGCAAACAATTTCTTAGATATACAGCCCTAAAATAGCTGTTCCAGACAGTATGCTTTTTATTAATTTTTAAAAAAATAAAGCATAAAGTCAGAGTTTCAATACTGTTAGCTTGTAGCCAAAGAGCATGTATCTTTTAAAGTGGTAGAACACGTAATGTTAATCTCAAAGACACTGGATCTCTGCATATGGAGTTCAGGATATGCAAAAGGTTCAAAAGAAGTTAACAAAAATCAAAAGTTAAACAAAAAGTTAATCAGTTTAGACAGAGACATATACAAATTCAGATAGAAAAGATGACTTTAGAATAAAGCAATAATTCCTTAAAACAGAACTTAAAACTCTGTGCCTTAATACAGTGCCAGAAAGAGCATTTCACAAGCAACCTAGAGACAGCCTCAGGCACCAAGTTTGCAGAAGCTCAGTGTCGCGGGTGATGCTATGTTCAGCTACCTGTAGAGGCTGGCTGTAGCTTTTCCTCAGCCTTCCCACCATCTCAGGTTGGACCTGTAGAGTGATGGTGGCACCCAGTCCCCTGGGAGATACTTTCCACCTCTTCTGGCTGGGAGGCTGGGAGCTGCTGGTGGGGAGGTGATGGGGAGCAGCCCTGGTCTGGCACTGCAGCCTGGCTTAAAGCCTCGCTTGGACTGTCAGCGTGTGCGAAGCCTCAGTATTTGCTGTCAGAGCTGAGATTTTTGCTGGGTGGTGTCTGGCTTGGTGGGCATCTGGGAGACTTCATGAGCTGGGACTTACAGCTCTGTGCCTGCTGGAAGGTGCAAGTGAGCCGTAAACCAATTACAAATGAGTATTGGAAGTCTACCCTAATGCTGACTGCATGTTCTGCTTTCATTGCTCCCCGCCTTGAGGAAAGGGCTGTATCTGGAACGAAATACTGCAGATGTACCTGCAATAGGGTGAAGCCTGGCTCCATCACTCAGAGAATGGGCTGTAGCATGGATGAGGTGCTGAAGTGCTCAGTCCTGAGGGGATGGATGCAATTCTGGGTACAACCTCAGTGGCCTGACCCTGAATGCATGCAGAAATATTACAGTAGTTGAGTTTGGATGCAGACAGCAAGGCAGATCTTTGCAGACCTGTTTTTTGCTAGTAACATGATCATACATTTGCTTTGCTAGGCATCTGTCTGATGCCACCGGACTTCCTCGGCTTACAGCTTCTCAGCTGAGGCCCTGCAAAATTAAGCTTGGATTTAAGCAAAATATACCACAGCTTAGCCCAACAACAACGTAGGTTGGATGTTACAGAGATGGAAGATAAACTTAGAAGGTAGCTGGACTCATGAGGGATTTGGGGGCTGAAGTGCATTTGTAAAATGTGTTGAGAATTGGGTGGATCAGCAGGAGATGTTCTTGTGTAAAGAGCTACCATGTTACCTTAACTATAAACCTTGCCCTCTCAACTTTGCAAACACACAGCATGCAGCAGCAGGACCCAATTTTCTCATTTGACTACCTGTCTCTACTTAACAGGAGCTATGGAATTCCACAAACTAATGCAAATACATTAGAGAACTAATTAGCTGGAACTACTGTGCTTGAAAATAACACATAGGTTGCCATATGCATGGCATCAAATATCCACTTCGGTTTCTATTATGGGGATGGCTTTGTATTAGCAGCAGTCACAGATTGGCAGACAAATAAGAAAGGATTGCAAATGCAGCTTTAATTGATGAAATAGTTAATCTGGAAATTACGATTCTGTCTATCTGCAATTTTCAGTCACACATGGTAAGTTTCCAGCTCTTGAAGTACATTTTGCGATTTTCTGCTGTGCATAATTTAATATGGTTCTCTAAGCACCTGCCTCGCAGCCTTGTCCTCCCCACAATGACTGACAAATTTTGAATCAAAGTGGGGAAGAATAAAAAGCCTCTGCTTCTAAAATGGGCTGAATTACCATCTGGATCAGAAAGGGTTGCTCCTCAGTAGCCCCACAGTATGCAAATGGGCTGGCTCGCTCTCTGCTTATACCAGCTTTATCATGCTGGTTCGCACCACTGAAGAAATTAAAAACAGGGCATATTCTCAGCTAGTGTAAGTTGATATAATTCCAGTGACTTTAGGAAAACCATACAGACTTACACTACTTGCCCCATGGATATTTTAAGGCTAGAAAAGTTTATTAAGTTCATCCAGTCTGACAACACAGGACATAGACTTCCATCCAGGAATTCCTGTGCCAAATCCAACAGGTTATGAATGAAATTTTAAGGAGACTTGTAAGGCTGGAGGATTAACCAGTATAAATGACTATAAATCGAAGATCTGCTGTGGTTTCTGTAAGGTGAGATTCCAGAATTGAACCCATCTTAAGGAGTCTAACTAGGAGAGAACTCAACACGTTTCCCTGTTAACTGCTTCTAATGGCCTCGACTGTAAAAATTACGCTTGTGTTGGCAGGTTGAAATTCCCCAGGGCTGAGATCCATCTACTGGACTTGATTAACCCTTCATCAACAATATTAGGAAGCCCTCCTGTATCAGATATCTTTACCTTGCACAGAGTATTTTAGTTCCTGATAAAGGTACTCCCTTTCTTTTTCCTTCATAAATACAATGCAGTGAGTTTCTACGCTCTCAGAGGAATGCTCCCTGCTTGAACCACCACGACCTAGCCCATTTCCAGGTGGAGAAGATGAACTTGAGGGTTTGTTTTGAAACTCTGGTCTTGCCTGTGGGCAGGCCCCTACTCCCTGGGGCTGGGGCTGCTGCGGTGCAACCCTCTGGGGTAAGCACTGGTGCTGGAGCAGGAGCTATGAAGCTGTTTGTCTTTTCCTTGGGTTTCATGAAGTATTTAGTGACACAGAAGGGTCCTGGATGCCAGCCCAGATGCCAGACTGTTATGCTGGGATGTGGCTGACATTATTGCTGTCTGCATCCCTTTGCCGCATCCCTCCCGCTAGCGCCCTGGCCAGCCATGCCTGGTGTGGTCTGTAGCTCCAGGTTACAAATACAGAAACGGAGCCACGGCAGCCAAATATTTTAAGGACAGGCCAGCTAACTGCTGGGGAATTTACCTTCTCCACACACACTGTTAGGAAATTTTTAGTTGTTTTTCAGCTATTGCTTTTTTATTGTATCAATGACTCCTTAATCTCCGAGCTTGGGCAGGCCAAGGTGTTGAGAGGGGACTTGAGGCTTACACTGCACTTCTTCCAAAACTTCCTCTACCTGCTAAAACTGCAACCATCACCTCAAGGGGATAAAGACAACCATATCAATTCATATCAATTCATGGTGGCAGATGCTTGGGTAGATCCAATGTGTCATGTGCTCCTTTGTGGACTTTTTGTGATGGGATGTACCTGTCACTGAGGACCCCTTGCTGCTGCAAAGCAGCTCGCTCCATGCTGGTACCCAGCCTATCTATGCATGTGGGGAAGGGATCGATGGGGTCTCTGCCCTTGGAACTGTTAGCTGTGAGCAGAAGTGTGGAGCAGTCGATGAGACACTCATAAGGTCTTTCTTTTTGACAGGTGCTGTCTATGCTGTGTTCATTATCTGCAGTGGCCTGAGCAGGGTCAGCTGTCACCTGAGATTTAATGTCACTTGAGATGGTTGTGCAGTACTACATTCAGAGAGGAACATCTCTGGAGTGTCAGGAGCAATAAAGATGACCAGAACTGCCAAAGATGGAGATGAGAAAGCACCTGTCAGGTGCCTCCTTCCATCGGCTGACAGCAAATCTATCTTGCTTCTCTTTCTGTGTCACCAGAAGCTACATTTGTGTGAGAAGGTGATGCTGTGCCAGTCTGTCCCTTGCTTCTAGGTACTAAGGGTGACAAGTGCTGTAGAGATGGACGTGTTCAGGTAAAAAAAATGAAAATGTGCAGAGCAGTTTGACTGTTAGGGTGGCAAGCAGACCCTCAACTTACAGAAGCTGGCATGGTCCCTGGTGTTGGAGCCACACGTTGGTTTCAGTGTCCATGTGCCAGCCTCCCTTGCTGAGGATCTGGCTACAATCCTCCCCACCCTCTGTCTCCCAAGTGGTGCCACTTCTGTTCTGCCACGTGCAGTTGTCAAAAACAGGCTGAGGGTGCAGGGCAGTGGAGAGATAAACTATTTATTTGTTTATTTAAATGATTTTTTTTAACAGTCAAATTACAAAAAAAGTGCTATCTCACCAATCAAATACAGCTAACGCCTGTGCCAAGAGACAGGGCTGGACGACAGATCAGCCCTGAGTGTAACCAACGTACAGTGAAAGCACGCCTGATGGGAAGAGATGGATTTAATCGGCTGCTTTGCTGCAGCTTTGCCCCAAGCTGCCCATGCTTCCATCTGCTCTACGTGCATTGTCATGATGAGCAGCTGATGCAGAACATTCAGAAGTCCTAATTGCTACAGATGAGGTGTCTGCTGTTCCAGACTGCTCTCTGGGCTCTCCAGGACTTGGATGGGGCAGCTGTGGATGGAACCTACTCACATGGCATTGCATGTTGGCGCCCAGGGAGACCCTCTTCTCTGTCTGGTTTGGGAGATGAGACCAGCAATGCTTCAGCAGGTGAGGAAACAGCTCCCTGGTTAGGGAGTGATGAAGGTACAATTTCTACCTGATTTGCAGCAGAGAATTGAACCAGGGCAGACTACTGCGTATGGAGGCAGTTTCTATGGTTGAAGCTATTGTGCTTCGAGCCAGTGAGATATTTGTTTGCTCAGTGATTGATAACTGCACCGTGCCAGTGGCTGAGCACTGGTCACATACAAGCCAGTTTGAATACATACTCAAAAATCTCCCAGGTAAGATTTATATCTGGATCACCTATTTCCCCAGGTGAATATCCTGGCCTCAGGACTCTTGCTTTCTGCATGTTCTGTTTTTTTGAGGGGGGGGGCTAGATGAACAACAAAATATAGGATTTTATTTTTTGTGAATGAAACTAAGTTCTCATACTTCTAGTCAGTCTTTTATCACAACCAACACAAACATTTTGTACACATAAAAGCCCCCAAAATATAAAATGCTGGAACAAAGATTATTTGGACAAATGCCCTGTTGCTTAGCAGTGGCCTTATAGTTAATGTGTCTGTGTAGGTACTGAAAGGTGCGAGTGCCTGTCATATTCCTGCCCTTTATTCCCTGTCACTGCTAATAAAATAGATGTTTGTCCACTTCTTGGAGCTGTTGAAAAGTACCATAGGTGAGAAATTACAGGTTGCTCTACTCTTGTGTAGGTGACAGCTGAATAGTGAGTACTTAGTTGTAATGGCCCTTTCTGAGAAAAGGCTTTGTTCATTGCCTGGGTGCCAGGCTGCAGAGTGATTGTGCCTTAAAATGTAGTGAGGAAGCCACTAGCACTAAATCTGGTGCTCTGAGCTCACCTGCACATCAGTTCTGTGCTCACCTGTCTGCAATGAGGGGTGCCCTCATGAGCTGAGCATGGAGGGAGTAAACAGCTCTGTGGAGTGTGAACTGGCTGCAAGGGTGCTTTGCTGCCATGTAGGTGTATGCCAGGGCAGAGCTTGGGTGGGTGAGCGATTGTATATAACTGGCACTTATGTATGCAATGGGGGATCTCACCTGGGGTCTGTGCCTTGGTACGCGACGCTTAGTCACTTTTGCACATGGATAGCCAAGTGTGCTTTCACAGCCTCTCACAGGTTGTTCTGAAGTGTCAGCTGTATTGATGGTTTCATGAATGAAAGATAGTTCTTTGTTTCCGTTCCATCCATCTACTCAGTTTCTTCTGGGCTGGAGGAGTTTCAGCAGAAAAGTGTATTTCTGCTATGTACACTCTTCCAAAATGGTGTAATCACAAACACAGCATGTGCTGAAAGTACTGAAAAGATCAGTGTGAAAATTCCTTCATTGCTGTTAGGTCTTGGACCAGAACGTCAATTTAGTGAAAAATCATTGTTTGCAGATCCACGCCTTCTCAAGAATAAGAAGACAATGGCTTTCTCTGGACCTGTTCTGTGAAAAACCTTCTATCAACACCAATAACACCTGTACCCCAGTGTCCTTCAAGTATTAGTTAGCCGCTTCATTGTTTCTCCCTGGGATCCAGTGATAGGATGTGATGGGATGTGCAGGGGAGGTTTAGGCTGGACGTTAGGAAGCATTTATTTACTGAGAGGGTGGTCAAACACTGGAACAGGCTTCCTAGAAAGGTGGTCAATGCCCCAAGCATTTTAAGGGGCAGTGTTTAAGTGGCATTTGTACAATGCCCTTAACATGCTTTATCTTTTGGTCAGCCCTGAAATGGTCAGGCAGTTGGGCTAGATGATTGTTGTAGGTCCCCTTCAACTGAAAATATTCTATTAAAGTCTGCTCCGTTCTATCCTAGGTTAGGAGCAAGAGATACGTGCCTTTGACCTGTCTTGTGATGTGGGAAGAGAGCTTTTGGCTAAGGAGCTATCAGCAGAGCAAATAGGATGGTTCCTGCATAGGAAGGTCCACACCTTACCTGTGAAGATGTCCCATAATGCCTCCACTTCTAGTTATCCACAATAAATGCATTTTGATCTCTGTGCAAATCAAATTCTGCACCCCCTTCAAAATTTTTAACCTAAGAAAACTCAAGTTTTTACCAAACTAGATCTCTCCAGCCCTTTCTCCTGCCACCATTATACTCATTCCTATCTTTTGAAAGCAGGTTCCTGAGTGTCAGTGTTTCACCATGACAGATTGCAAAATTTTGCAAAGTTCCTTTTCTTGGTTACACTTCTGAAAATGGTTTCGCATCCTGCAGTACCCTAGCTATTCTGATAAAAATGCTTTGCCTAAGATGGGACACATCTTCAAGGTTCCTGGTGTCTGGGCTCTGACATGGCCCTGCCTATGTTTTAGGGCAAATAAGATGCTGGATGGCTGGAGGTAACCTTAAAAGCAATGGCACTTGTTCTAGATGGGTTTACAGTTATCATCACTGGGGATCCTCTTTTACCTGCAGAGTGTTTCTGGAGTAATGAATGATTTGGATGTTTTTACTTGCACCTCCTTATCCTTTGGCCCAATGGCCTAATTTCTGATGCTCCAGTTGTGTTGGTCAAAGAGATCTCTGCTTTCAGACCCCAGCTGCTCATCTCTGCTTGATATTGCCGTAGTCTGAATGCAATTGCTTCTACACTGTGTGCAATCTATTCCTGTCCTATCAATGTCCAGATAAGCCAGGTTCACAGAGGTTCCTCTGCTTAAATAATTTACACTGGCTGTAACAGATGTGGATGCTCTTATATGGTAAGTTTAGTTTGCAGATCACTGGGGGCAGTAAACTTCTACTCTGGGTGCTGAAACGTGACTGAGGTAAGGCTGTGAGTTGAGGTTTCCTTAGGTATGAAACTAAAGCTGGAAGCAAGTGTTCACCATGGCCTTACTTTTCCACACCCTCAGGTTAGGGTTAACCTTTGGGAAGGGATGATGTGACCACTCACAGTCACAAATGCCTTGTCCGACCTCAGTTGTTCCACATCTACCTTTTTATCTAACAGAATAAAAAAGGCTTCTATCCTGCTAATTCAGTATTTATGACCTTTTTTGCCACTAGCACACATTTAATGTGGGGGAAGGAAATTATTGTTCAGGTTTGTTTACTCTTGCACCCTCTGGGTTTGACAACCTGCCAGGAAGCAGGTGCATCATTTGACAAATGCCCTACTGTGGTGTCCGCCTCCTCTGTATCTCCTTAGCTTGTGATGTTCAGTGGATTGATATATGGTATATAAAACAGAGGAGATGCAGCTTCTTGACAATTTGATTTTTCTGTTACTAGGGGGAAAAAAAAGTTACTGAGCAACAGTCTTGGACCAGATGGAGAGTTTACCAGTGAATCTGTAGTAATGAGATGTTCCTCATGTGCAGTTATTTTGCCCTTTAATAACTGCATGATGCATTAGCAAAGTCTTTGAACATAGGATCTGTAGAGAAATTATATTGCTGAATGAGAGATGCTGAACACTCTTCTACTCATGACAGAAAACCAGAGGTCTGCACATCAATGACTTCTTCCATTTCCTGGCCAAAGAGGGTGGAAGCAAAGATAGTGTGACTGATGAAACTGGGGGGCAGGGGAGAGGGAAGAGAAGAGAAAACACAGTTCTATTTTAAAGCAAAACCAGGAAAATGGGTGATTTGGGATGGAAATTCTAATTTCTGTTCTTAGTCTCATTTCGTTGTTTGTTTTTGGTTTACTCGTTTCTCCAAAACATTTCATTTTCCTTGGCTTCCAATACCCCATTGCCTCCACCCCACCCAATGCTTCTCTGTTGTGTTTCACACATCTCCGTTTCTCCTTTTGCATGTTTTGTTTCTACCTTATCTTCAGGAGATTAGGAGAACCATATGTTGATCTTCCCACCCAGATGGAGTTCACTGCTTCAGCTGCCTCTTGCTCCATCCCTTGTCCAAACTGTATTCCTTTGTATAGGGGGTTCTTCACATGGTGACTCCTCTTCTACATCAGATCTCTTTGCTTATTCTCTGTGGATTCAGCTATATGGGTTAGAAAATCAGGCCAAAGTATGAGCTAGGGCCTTGTACCACTGATTTTTCATGCTACGTAACTGCTAGCGTATGCTTTGACAGTTTTATCCTGTGTCAAGCTACTGCTGACCAAACAAAGCCTAGGCAAGGCTGGGAGAATAACATACATTTGGGAAAAACCCTGCTGAGCTATACGCTCAAGACCAAACTGGGTTTGGTTCCTGCCTTTCTACACTGTCCTCCAAAACTATCCCAGGATGTTTTGTCACCTTGCCTGTCCCCCACTTGTCTTCCAGCCAGTGCCACAACTTGCAACACCTATCCTGAGCTTCATACTGCCAAAGCTATAACCTCAACCCTCATGTATTCTGAGCCGGAATATATACAAAATAATAATAAATGTATCTTCAGGCCACCTTGGGGGACATAGAGCTATGAAGTTTGCTTGTGGTCTAGGTCAGCTTTTTTGCCTCCTGATTTATTTAGCAGTAGAAACATAGTCTGTGTCTATGGCTTGTTCTCCTTGTGACAAGGACCGTTGATGTTTCTGTGGCTGTAGTGACTCCACACTACCTCACTTTCTCCTTAATTTTCTTTTTTTTTCCTTTTATTTTTTTCTCTTACATGAATGGGAGCAATTAGCTGGTTTTGCTGTTCCTCAGCCAGCTCCCACTGATGTCAGCTGGGTCTGAGTGCTTCAATGCCTTAGAGGATTCATGCCTCAGTGACTTCTGCTCTGAGCAGCACTGAGGTCAAAGGAAAGCTTGATGTTTTTACCAGTTGCTCAAGGTCATCAAAAAATGCTGTTTTCCTGGTTGAGGGTGTGATTAAGCAGTTATTCTCATATATAGTTGTTTTACTCAACAAAAAACGTCTTTTTTTTGGGGGGGGGTGGGGGGGTGGCAAGGCTTAGGACATGACAAGTCAGGCAAGCCAGTGGAACTGCCTGCCATAGTGCCAGACCTGCAACTGGTGTCCACTGGTAACCCAGGGCCAAGGTGCAGTATGGCCCTTGCTAAATGGTGCGAATCAACATGGATGAGCTATGCTCTTCCCTCCTGGTTGTGCAGTTGGCGGAAGAGGCTGGGGGCGGGCTGGCCATGCGATGTGGGGTGCTGAGCCCTCCATGTTGGCCTGAAACCACCGTCATGGCACAGGCCGGTGCTGGGAAGGGTCTTCCCACAGTGGTTCAGCTTAAATCCTGTGAGCTATCCCCTGTTATTACCATAACCATTTGTGAGGGAGGTTAAATTATGGGCCGAATGAACACCACCTGGTAGAGAGTGGCGGTTCAGAGGCAGTTCCTTTGCCTGTTACAAGCTTTTCATCATAAAATAAATAGTCAAAGCAACCTGAAACCCCCATTCCCTGGTACAAGAAGAGTTGCAGGGCAAGTTAGTGGTACTGGGAGGAAGCAGCTGGCATGTGGTGCGCTCCTTTTCTGTGCTGAATGTGGAAAGATGAGGAGAAATGGCATGGAGCTGCCTGATTGGGGGGGGGGGGGGCAGGAGGGAGAAAGAAAAAGACAGTTCTCAGACAATGGAACCACATTTTTTTGCTATTAATAAATAAGGATCTCCTCTCTGGCCTGGAGGCCAACTGGCAAACTGGCATAGCCCAACAATAGACTGTGTAGCTGCCTGACATCAAGGAAAGTAAATTTAATGTGGAGCTAAACCCAGGCTTCGCCTTTGCTGATAGATTCAGTTTGTTTCCTGCTCTTCTGCTGGAACAAACACTTCCATTTCCCTTGCCCAGATATAAAACACAGGAAATAGCTGAAACCATGGAAGGGCTCTTTTTATTTATTTGCAAAGCATAAAAATTGTGTGGTTTCATTTATTTTGTCAGTTAACCTGTTTTAAGACTGTTTTTCTGGCAAATACCTTTTCATCTGCTAATTTCTCATAGTCATATGAGGGTTTTTCTTAAAGATGCAGCTATGTATGATGAGATAGTTTTACTGACATCAGCAACAGATTTGGAGCAGCAATTACATACTGTTTTCATTTTAGCTGCTCGCACCTGGTTTAATCAATTAATATTTACAGTGGACAGCTGACTCCCATGGGAGTTGATTGTGCCAGACTTACAGTTTGAAAACACAGCTGCAATCACTTTATTTGTTTGCCTCCAGCAGCAAAGATTTTTTTTTCCTTGTAGCAGAGAAAATAATGAGAAAAGGAGGCTAAATAGAAAATTAAATACTGTCATGTCTATACACTGCGGTGAAAATATGGAGGAATCATCTCCCTGTGGATTTACTCTCACTTAAGCCATTAGAATTGTCTCTGTCCCATGCATCTGCTCTCAGCATACATTTGAGGCTGCATGGTTCAGATTCAAAGCATTGCTCCATTACTATGCAGACATGAAAAATGAAACTCCACATCCTTATAGCATCCAGAGCTTGTGTTCCCGACAGCGTAATTTCTGCAGCAAAGAGAATTAATGCGAGAATGATGGTAAGACTGAGGAACAGCAGGTGGAAATGGCTGGAAAAGTTACACATCTCTGTGAAGAAGGGTGGGTTAATGAGCTTAGGTAAAATAGCTGATGGAGGCAGCAGTGCCAGCACCGAACATATGCCTGGCTGGACAATGTGCAAAAAGAAAGAAAACTGAGGTAGAGGCTGTGTCTTCACTTGTGTGTTTGTCTTCTCAGACTAAGGCTGTATGAAGCTTTCAAATTGGGGAAAAAGCTTACCATTTCCATTTAAATTTCTGGAGAAAGAACAGTTATTAAAAAGTGCTTTATGGAAAAAAAAAATAGTCTGGCAGTTTTCCCATTGCAAAACAAACTTAAATGCAGAACTGTGAAGTTCATACACTGGAAGCAGTTCTAATGTCTGAGACTCAAATATTCTCACACAAAAAAAATCCCCATCAGACTGTAAATGTCTCTGAGGACAACTTACTCTCAGTAAGATAAATAGTGCATTTTTACAAATGACTGTAATGTTTTTCTGAACAAGCACCTTGCAATGGAGTCACTAAACACAACAGTTTCAGACAGCTGTTGCAGAGAAAAATCTGGAAAATTCCAGTGGAGTAATTTTACAAAGAATAATTCTGGACTAAGCTGTTGAGTCCCCTCTGCCAAGGTCTAAAGGGAACTGAGAAACCAAGACCAGGCTCAGTGTTGTGAATCACTGCTGATTCTCATCTATATTAAATTAAATTTATAACAGATGAAAAAAATTGATCCTTTATATATGACCTCTGTTTCCCTGTTTGTTTCTGCTGTTGTTAATCAGGTGTGACTGTACTAAGGTCATCAGAGTTATATTGCATGAGATAAGTTTGAGAAAAGATTTAGAGCCTCAATTTTGTTTGACAATGCCTCTGTAATAGCTGCAGGTACTTGTCTTGAAAAGCTGTGCCGTGGAGTTTGGTTGTGGTACATCACTCACTGTACCCTGCAGCAGGCTCCCAAAGAGAAGTTGGAGACAGTGCATCAGGACATCAATCCCCCCCCCCCAATAAAAGTCATAGACGAGGAGAAATCTGCCTTCAATAAGCCTAGGAATTTCTTCTTATAGTATTAGATAAGCCGGGAAGATGTTCTTCTAAGATATTGTGGCACAGTGCGATGATTATTAGCTCAATTTAGTGACACAATTACTACAGACCATTTAACACAAATGTATCCCCTGTTGCTATCCATTATATTACGGCTTTAATAATGTCAGTGCGTACAGCTGAGAGTGCTGCACATCTTGAAAAAAATATGATTATGTGTCACCAGCACAGCTCAGCCATATGCTTTTGATGTGAAACCTATGACAACACCTTACCACTTGAATATTTAGGGAAGGGCTACCTCGCAAACCAGTTGCAGGCTTCTAAAACCAGATATTGGGCTAAAATAAGGTTTTTGTTTCATCATCATTGTCAGCTGTTAGTTGCATGAACAATTGTCCTCTCTTCTTGGATCAGGTTCATCTCACCCGTCTTATTAATCTAAAAATTTTTTGTCAATGTCTGAGCTAATCATCTTGGACTCTCTGTAGAGTCAGTACAGAGAAATATATATCTCCAGGTAATGATTTTTCTCATCCTAAAATAGATGTCTGGGATGGCACAGAGGAACCACACCTTTGCTTACAAGTAACTCTGTGAATCTGCTTATCTACCCCTAAATATAATCATTTTATCAGGCTGTATGGGGGTCAAATAAGTTCACTCTTTTCTCTTGAAGCCTGCCTGGCTTCCAGAGTGACCTCGAGGTGGCTGGGAAGCCATAGAAATTTAATTCTCAGAGTAAGAGTGATCAGAAGTAGAGGCACTGGTCCATCCTGGCATCTCACAGGATCCCTCACCCAAATGTCTGGGACTCACAGGTGTGTGGGATGTTACCCCACCAAGCTGTGGAGGGATTTGCGTACCTACTGCTAATTTAGGACAGGTGTCTTTGTGTTGGCCATCAACCAGAGTCTTTCTGACACTAGATTAAGGAGAAGCACAACTGAACCTCCTACTTCTTTGAGATTGTAACAGCAGTAGCAGTTACTTTTACAGAAGTAATTTAAATGTTTAAATTAAATAATGGAATAATCTTTACTGAGGATTTGGAACTGTGTAGCTTGAAAAGGATTACAAGCTAGCAGTGTAGACTGTTTTGCAGGGGTGGGTACTGTATTTCTCCTCTAATAAATGGCAGCAGGAAAGATTGCTCTCTCTAAGTGCGAAAGCGAGGTAAGGGTACTGTCCTGGTTTCAGCTGGGATGGAGTTAATTTCAGGTACGAACCTACAAGATGTTAAATCTATCTAAAAAGGCTTTTAGAGATGAGATCCTCTGTGATAATGGCATTGATGCTAGAAACAAGAAGATCAGTGGAGAATCCATCTCAACACTGCAACCTGCACACGGTCACCTTGGGTGCCTGCCCGCCACTTCGGGGAGCAAGAGGCACAGAAGCTAATACATGACCTTCCCACCTCGTGCTTGTGAGGACTGTGGTGCTCTAGAGATACTCTCACGTCTCTTCTGCAATCCCCTCAGTGCCAAAGGGGATAATGGAGGGAAGGCTTGATGCCCCTGCAGTGGCAGCTGGCCCAGTGGCCAACAGAGCAATGCATGAGAGAAAATGAAATGGGCATTTGCTGGGTTTATTATAGGCTTTGCAAATCCTGGTTTTAAAGAAATTACCAGGAACCCCAAGAAGCTGCCAAGAAAGTGCTGAGGAAGCTTTTGAAGAAATCCCATTTCCATCTGCTTATTTAAGTTAGTAGAAAAAATACCTCCTTGTTACCTAATTTGTTGATGAGTTCAGACACTTTCTGGAATTATTTCTTGCATAATTTACCCTGTTGATACATTATTTATCAGTCCTCATTCAATTTCAGGCTCAGGGTTTGGATGTAAGTCTTACATAATGAGTAGCTGGTGTCACTTCATGTCAGAGGAATCAAAAGCAGTTTTGACAACCCAGGGATTGTTGCTAAAGCAGCAATATAATCAGAGTTAATCTTTCATTGCTGAATCATTACAAAAAGCTCCCTTGCCATTACCTCATAGGAATCTAATAAATTATAATACCCTTTATTAGTTGAAGAGAACAATTTCCTGAGGAGCATCGGTTCCTGGCTAAACTGCTCCCCAAACTGAAATCCAGTATCTATGACTGGAAGCTGTGCTTTCCTAACTTTCTGAGAGGATCCATTAAAGTTTAATCTAGATACGTGTATATGGGAAGGCCCATAGTGTTTGCACCATGAGCTTCAAAATGTGGGTGCTTTGCAGACTGCAGAGTGATGCGCGTTGAACATAAAGAATTCACTGAGGCTTTGGCTTCTACATGGCCCCCGGGGAGCTCAGGATTTCCTTTTGCTTCCTGGCAAAGTGGTTTAAAATATATATATGTGTATGTATGCTGAGAAGAGTATGTCTATATTGACAGTCTCCACTCGCTGCGGTTGGGAGACACCCTTTAGTGACAGGCGGGTAATACATTTTGATAGAGAAAGGGCATCAATTAGTTGCTTGGGGTAATAAATCACAGGCTCTTCTTTAAAGGTCTGGTACTAACTAGCAAAGAAGACTGCTCAGACTGTCCTGTGAGCTGAAATATTCTGTTTCTGCCTTGATGTTTTGTTTAGTGGAGCAGGAAAAAAATTATTACTTGAGGTTTATTCCGTGAAAGTTTATTACCTAATACATCAAGCTTTCAATCAGGCTAGCCTTATTAATATAAGAATTATCTAATCAGCGTTCGCTGTGAAGTGTGCCGGGCATTTTAGATGGCAACAAATCCCTGTCTGTCATGTTAATGTCCACTGTAGGAACATTGCTGCTAACTGCATGAGTTTTGCACCTAGCTGTATTTTAATGCCTGTTTAGTAATAAAGACATGGGTTTGAAATGGCTATTCTACTATTTCCTTTCAATTCCTGCCCTCCGCCCCCCCACCCCACCCCCCAAAAAAAAGAAAAGAAAAACCAGTGCTTGTTAAAATGTTTTAAAAATTTATATTTAAAAATCTTATTTTAAAAATTGCTAAATATTTAAGTCTAGTTGCCAGTTCTCATGCTGTGGTGTTCTTCATGGACTGTACATGAAGAATCTTGTTAAAGCTCCCATTGATGCCAATGTCCCAATTGTCTTCTGGTTTATTATTTTTGGAAACAAATGCTTCATTCTTTTTGCCTGATGGCTTTCAAGGGATTAGTGGGCACTATGACGACATTTTCAAAACAGTTCTCCATACCCTTCAGGACCTGACACATTTTTCTGAAGAAAAGGGAAAGCACAGATTCCTTCCAATTATCAACATTTGCTTTGAAAATAGTACCTTCTACCCCCACCCACCCCTTTTTAAATAAATATTGAATAAAAATATTTCTATATTCGATATAATATGTAAATATAATTTTATACATATTACAAATTATAATGTAATATATATTAAAATAACAGAACAATAATAAATAAATAATAGATATTCTTTTTCAGTATTAATTTTTAGAAGCTGGAATTGGATTGGGTGAACGTTTGTACTGAAGATCAGTAAACAAACTCCATCATTACCCAGTTTCAAGCAAGCTGGCAGTAAGTCAGCTACCAAACGTTAATTGCCGGCCCTTTGCTGAATCCCCATTGGAGTCTGAAGCACACCATTCCCCAGCACTGTTCATAATCACCCTTCCACACCACTCCCACTAGTGGGAATTCATTAAGTGGTGTACTTAATTATGTAAATACAATTGCTTCTGCCTGCCCTCCGTTTGCACTTGCAAGTTTGTTTATTGATGGCTCCGTTCAGCTCCGTGCAGGCTGTCTTTGCAAACGCATGGGAGTACAAGTTGTGCAGTGCAAGCCTGCAAGTTAGCAAGCACTTGCTGTTACAGATCAGTCAGTAGAAAGGCAAGACAACGTATCCTCACCAGAAATATTCCCTCAGGTGAAGCCATCCCTGAAGAGAAAGGAAAAGTGAAAAGTGGGGGCTGGGACAGGTACTTTATTTTGAGTAGAAGCTCTCATGAACGGTTAAGTGCATCTTTTCAAGTCCACTCTCTCCTGTCACCCACATGACACCCAAACCTGAGACAAAGTATGGTTCTAAGCCAAATCCGAGAACTCTTTGCAGGGCAGGAGCTTGTGCATGTACTGCACCTTAAGGAAAGATGGATGAGCTGCAACTTTGGCTGCCAGCAGCTGCCCTGCTTCTGGCTCTTCCTTGGTCACCATGTGAACTCTGTGCCCACCTACCACCAGGCTCATAGCCAAGACCGTGAACAAAAGGCATGTAGGGCACGGGTACACGCCATGTTTCCCAGCCACCTTGTTGCAGAAGTGTGGACACAGAGGTATCTGAAGTGGTCTTTGCACCCATACTGTGCAGCTAGAGATAGAGAAGTGTGATAAAGAGAGACAGCCTGACTGGAGATGGCCACAAATATTAGCTTTTTTTTTTTTTTTTTTTTTTTTAAACCACCAGCCTTCATTCTAGCACGTTTTCTGGAAGGGAGTTTGAAGAACATTAAGTAACTTTTATTTGTGGGGAACTTGTCTATATTAACAACAGCAGAGAAAAATATGGGTGAAGTTGTGTCGCATGGGAGAGAAGCACCATGCTGAACACCGCCATTCCCACTGTACTCTGGTCAGAGAAAGGTGCCTGCCTAAGAGTGAAGGGGCTGCAGATGAATTACCAGATGATAATCTAGAGAGGGGACTTCCCCGTGTAAATGCAATCCAGCATTAGATTTGGAGGTCTGCCCTTGTATGCAGATAGTATACAGAGGTGGCAGCTGAATGCAGGTCAGATGCAGAACCCCAAGATGTTAATGCAGGCTGCCTTGTCCTTGCAGCCTGGATTTCGGTGGCTGGCATCGCTGGTCACAGTCTGCAAACACCCTACTTAAGCTGGCAGCCTGGGTAGTGCAATCCTTCCACTGGTACCGTAATCCCGACAAGAACATTCCCAAATCCTGTTTGTCCCTTGCATTAATGTGCACTGGACTCCTGTTTGGCCATTCAGAGGGACAAGCATTTATCAGAGGGTGCTGACTGCAGCCCAATACACTGCAGATTTACCAAGGATGACTTTGCCAGACTCCTGTTTTGCTAAAGTTTATGAATACCTGAATGGCAGAAAAAGGATAAATTCAAGAAGAATTATGGAATTTGAATTTATGGACAGCCATTAGCTGAGTCACCATGACTAATTCTTGTGTCAGGTCACATATAAATGAAGGTTTAGAAGATATGTGTGCACAGATTTTAAAAATTTTTCTTTTTTCATGTGCCATTTATGCATATGTTTATCTTCTGTACTGGTCCTACAGAAGAAGACATAAAGAATATCCCCATGGCTTGGAGTGAAAGCTTCATTTAGACATGCTGGATGGCAAGACACTTTTATTTGAGTTCCTGAATTTTAGCAATAATTTAATTGCACTAGGTGTGTCAGCAGCTAGCTTAATGGCAATAAAAAAAAAAGAAAAAAAAAGAGATAGTGCTGCTCAAGTTACTTTGGTTCAATAGAAAAGGAAGACAACACATTGGTGCATTGGTGGGTGTTTTATTCTATGCAATTGCTAGAATGCAGTCAGGTTTGCTGAGTAACATGACCATGATTGTCAATTAAATTAAAGAATTTTGAATTACACTGAGCAAAGTTGAGCAAAATGTTATAAGCTCAGTTTTTGGAGCATGCACCATAAGCCTTGTGTCTTGGCCTTAACCATTAGTCAGATAATCTTTAAGGTTTGGTAAATATAGTCAAAAGGGCGCTTTAAACATCTCTTTCTGCACCAGTTTCTACCAGCACAAGCACCTGGGCTTTGTGATGATTATGAAACAATTCTGTCACATTTGCAAACCTATTTGCATCGCATTTGCAATGAAAGTGAAACAGAAAGAAAGGAGACACCTCAAAGGAAGAACAGAAAAATAAAAATACACCCGCTCTCTCTGTGGTTTCAAACTAGAGCAGAACATCAGAGATGAAAGGATCTGCTTTTCTTTTAATCTCGCAGTGCAGCTGTCTCATCTGTTGTCTGCAATGTGGTGGTGTCACAGTGGCAAGTTTCACCTTTCCCCAAAAGCTACATCCTTTAGACAGCAGTGATAAACAGTAGGCAGACTGTCAGGCTCACAGAATCTTCAAAAATATCTATTCCCTGGACCCGACGTGCATTTCTTCAGGATAGCTGTAAATCATAGTCAAAATTTTCTGGCTCCCAAGCATCTCAGGGGAGCAGAGAACAGCAATGCAACCTGACCTTCCTGGTCTTTCCAGCTTGCTCCTGTCTGAGCATCCCAGTTCCAGGCAGAGGTATTTTTAACTTGCTCCTTTTGGAATCACAAATACAGTAAGTCAGGCAGTGTCACCAGGAGGGATGAGGGTGTCCCCTTTATGCATAGCCCTGCCAAAGGGAAGGCAAAGCCCTCTGGGATCTCACCAATGGCCCTGTGCTGTGCCTCCACTGTAGGATAACAGCAGAGAAAACTTGAGAGTATTTTCTGAATTCTCCGTGATTTAAACTCAGGGGTCTCCTATGCCTTGTTTAAGAGGACATCAGAAGATGATCCCCCCTTATGTGTCACTCCCAAAGTGATCTGGCACATCAGTCGATTAGGCACAATAGTAGAAAGTTGGTAAAGAATCACATCCTCATAATCTGGATAAATTCCACCAAGCCAATATTTAAAGATTATAAACGAAACTTTCATTGTGGGAGAGGAAATAAAAGGAAGGTTGGCTTTTTTTTTTTTTTTTTTTTTTTTTAGATTCTGATGCAAAAAGTCAATTTGTTGGAACTTTTTTCCCTTTATGAGTAGGGCAAAATTACTACCTGGAGGATACAGTAAATTTTTCTAGCCCTGAGGGTGACACATTTGATAAAAAATAAATGAATACCACAAATCTTTAGCAATGAACTGGTTAATAAAGTATTGATCTCTGAATTAAAAAGTACAATATATCTTTTTGGAGGGGACACCTTTATTTTCAGGTATTCAGCTTATTTACTCCAGACACATAAATCTGCATTACTGAGGATAAAGTTTAGTATAGGGTAATAGTAGCTGCTGATCCAAAATTTGTTAGTGACTTAGTCATGTAACTGGCACCAGCACATGCAAGAAAAAAGTAAAGATGGGCTGGCAATACAATATTTTTATGACTTGTATAAAGAATAACAACTAGGTACCGATAAGGTGTAGACAAATCTTCACTTTCCTTGTTTATGCAAATAATGATTTCCATATAAAAATATATGCACAAAGCTCAATTATTATCAGAAAGTTTATCATGAGCCAGAATTAACTTTGCTTTTGCAAAGCACTGCCTTAGTGAGGTAATTGGGATGTGAACCTGTTACCACTGAAATCATGGACAAAAAAATATCATTAAGAGGCAAAATCAGGCTCCTGATTGTCACCTGAGTTTCTTCCTGGCTAATGCAGTTGCTCCTGTTTCACCAGCCCCATGCTTGTCTTTCTAGGTCATGCAAAATCTCGTTGTAACTCAATGCCCATTAAAATTGAGATATTTTTGTTTGGGCTGCCTTTGTTTCTTTAGTTAACTATGATACTACAGCACAGCAAACCATAGCAGGCACCTCCTAAGTTCATGCCAGCTGTATTCACTGGAAGCATTACTCCAGAAGAGGAAAATATGTAGAGGACTGCCAGAGTGCTAACTATTGAGAATACCAGAGGAGAGGTCATCTTCTTCACCTTCATTTGGTTGATTATTTCAGTGATTTACACTTTGAGTTTGCAAAAAAACTCTGTGTGAAGTTGTAGAGAGGAGAATGGGCTGCAGAAGAAGTTTGAAGACAGTAAAAAGATAGTTGTTGTGTGGCAAGATGAAATGCTACCTACGCTTGTTGCGCTTCTAATAATTCCTTTAATAAGGCATCATTTACTTGAGAGTTATAAAATTCTCCCATGTAAACACATAGCACATAGAGACAAAAAAATAAAAAATAAAGCGTGTACTTTTCTGCCTGCCCCATGGCAGAGAGTTTCTGCAGCACAGCTCACTCCAAGGCTATTGTCCACCACTCCAAGGCTACATTTTCAAAAGATGCCTGTGCCATGGCCTCTGTTGCCTATTCTTAGACTAATCTGGCCATGTTCATACTGTTAAAGTCTTTATCTTCTAAATTAAGAATGGACCTGCACATGGAGAATAGTCATTTGCCCAAACTAACCCTCAGGATAAACTTGGGTGGTTTATTGAGTTATGCCTACAGTCGTAACAGTGACAAATTCTGAGTGCAAGCTCCAGTGTGTGGTTTTCTATATTACTTGATTGCTTTAGCACTGTCTCAATGTCCAGGCACTCTTTGGAAGGCATCATAGGCCAGGGAATATTCCTTACAGATGGCATGGATGAGGCCATCCTGTATGGTAAAGGCAGAGTCCAACAGTGTGTGGCTGAGCTGTGCTGTACTGCTAGACCTTGGGGGCAGAGAGAGGAGCCTGGCCAGGGTAGTTTACTGGTATAGATGTGGCGTCTGTGTGTGTTTTGGAATTCTGAAGAAGCACTGCAAAAGTACCGCAAGCACAAGTGCTGAATAAATGTGTTTCCGTGGTTAGCAACATATTACTTATAAAACCCCCACAAAAACAGCACTGACTTTAAGAGCTGCTGGTAAAAAATGGAAACAATTATTCTCACTATGTTTGCAAAGCAGTTTCTGTAAAAGTGAACATTTATATTACCAGAAGTATGTGTGGACTCTCTTTTTCTGTGTTTCTTGTCACTACTGCAAATATTTCTGTATTACAGAGGATTTTTTCTATATCCTTGCCTGTTTGCTTGATGCAAAATAATAATCCTGATTTGGACATCACCGCTTATTGCCATAAATGTGACAGGGATGCTACAAACAACATTATCACCTGCATCATCTGATGTGTCCCCCTCAGTGCTAAGTGTACATTCCTTTTCCCTACCTGTTTCTATAGGGTCAAATTAGTTATAAGCTTTTTATAGCAGAGGCTTTACCTCCATCTGTATTTTGTGTCATCTTGTAAAAGTTGATTTCATTTTGGTTCCTGGACAATTAAAAGCAAGGACAAATGAATCAATTAATTCTTGGGAGAAGAGGTAGTCCTGTTCAGGTGGTCCTGAACCAAAAAGACAGCTCTGAAGCAGCCTGGTGGAACTGGCCCTCAAAATGCCCCTGTGGTGGCATCAGATAGGCAGAACATCCCATGGTCCTCACACTCATCTTCTGTCACCAGCAGTATCTCACAGCTGGCTGCAGAAAGCTGGGCTCTACTTCTGTGTCTTATCTATGTTAAATAGTATAAAGGGCTTTACTTTGGCTTAGGATCTGATTAGACGACTACTGTGAAAGGACAACTTGCACTATGACAATCAACTGGTTTAGATACATTAGATATAAAAAGCTCTTCTAGGGGGAAAAAAAAAAGGAAAGATTGCCTTTAATATCTGAGGGGAGGATGCTGAGCCTTTGCTGTTTCAACATTTGACAATGAGTCTGCCACTTTTAGTCTGCTGGTGTATTACTTGACTCACTCATCTGACACAAGAAGGTTGGCTGGACAGTTGCAGAGTAAAGTTTTGTTCAACATGAGCGACAGAGCTCCATTTTTATATTACTGGAACTGAAATTCTGACTGCTTCATGCTCAGAGAGCAGCAACAAGTGTCCCACTGACTTCAGAGGGAACTCTGGCTCTTACACCAGATACCCCATACTTGCACCTGGGTCTAACTCAGCATCAAAACTGCTTTTTACACTCAATGGCCCCGATAGCTTTGCCCTGACTTGTGTTCATAGCTTGAAGCATCTCTCCGTGTTTTCTTTGTGGATGGCTCATTTTTCTAATGATTTAAAAAAGCCAAAAGGGTGAAACGTGTGTAGAAATGCCATCAGTCTTCAGTGGGATGTTCTACTGATTTCGGATTAGCAAATGTCATCCTAGAAAGGCTAAAGTTCGGCTGGTCTTAAGAAAACCAAACGGGGAAAAATGGTAGCATGGATCTTGCTAAAACACAGTTTTGTCCAGGCTCAGAAATGGAGTAGCTAACGGAATACTGCAGGTCTCTCTCATTGCTGAGCATGGCAGCAGGATTCATCTGTTTATATTTTTATTGTTTGTCAGTTTGATGCATGTGCCATATAGGAGGAAGGCAGGTTTCGACATCCATTTTGATGGGAATAGAGATTTCTCTCTCAGAGTGGGGATGTACTGAGCAGTTCTGGTTGCCCTCCAGATACAGCAGCCTTCTCTAGGGTGCCATCTATTTTGGTATGAAGTATTCAGTAGTCTTAACCATGTGGGTAGAGTTAAATATCAAGCTGATTTGTTGAAAAGATGAGAATTGCAGATGCAGGCTCTTAACTGTGAGAAATAACATTATGTTGTAAAGACAGCTCTTTTTTTAATATTTATATTCTGCACACATTTGGAATTACACTTTCATTCAGCATCCTCATGATGTTTGAAATAGCCCAGGATGAGGCCAGACAGAAGGGTACGTTTGAACCTGAGCTCTCTGACGCCTTTATCTGTAGATTTACATAATCTCGGGCGTGTACCTCTGCAGTTAATTACATACATTCATCACTGTTTGATGACATATTTCCATTACATGACATCTTTCTAGTGTCACTTCTTAGCACAGATCAGTTTGTTCTGAAGAATAAAAGGGAGATAATAACAGTCTTCCCACCATCACCTTTTATGACCTGAAATTTAATGTCCATAAATAAAAGTAATGAGGACTGTTGAGCACTACTAAGGTTCTGAAGTTTTCTCTGATCATTCTAAAGAACGGTTTTGAATTATTCAAGGTAGAGTACTATTTTCTTAAGAGCTCAAGATTTTGTATTGGGAAAACTTTTATTCCCTGCTGGTAGAGAAACTTATTTGGAGATCTTCTCAGACCTTCTGTCTTGTGATATGAGAAATCTTGGGTCGTCATGTGGTGAGGGAAGGGGAGACTGAACTGTAACAGTGCTTCCAAAAGTGCAGTACATAGGTCAGCCCTGAGTCATCCCCTTCAACAACAGAGAAAACTGAGGCACAGAGCAATGAGGTGACTTACTGAAGTCACCCAAGGGCAGACAATAGTCCTTGTAAATGCAGCCACTCACCTCACCTGTCTCCTCTTAGCAATGCCATGTGAATTTTGATATCATCAGCCACTCTGTCGAACAGTTATTTTTGGGCAAAGACAAATAACAAATGTGTCTAGGGGATTTCTTTTATCTTCCCCCCCCCCCCCCCCCCCCCCCCCCCCTTAATAATTTCTGAGCGGAAAAAAGAAAATGAATTGAGCAACTCTGTTATTTGTCAAGAAATGTGCACTCTGTCCGTGCTACAGGTGCTGTCCCTTCTCCCGGTAGACAAGTACATATTGCAAAGTCTGAACTGCATCTTACATTACCTAGGTGTTTTGTTTTGTTTTGTTTTGGTTTGGGTTTTTTTGTTCTTTTTATTCTCAGTAGAAAAGGTAAAAACTGAGTGAGCCTGAAGCCTGAACCGCCCTTTCTTTCACTTGATAGCCAGAAGCTGGTTATTAGGGCTTTATTCAAAATAGAGACTTCTGCCCAGGTATCCTCAAAGCAGTACAGGTGACTTCTGGTGTTCCTGAGACAGGGTTGGGGGAAAGAAAAGAATATATAGGCAAACAGGGAAAACCTATAAATTGTCTTGCTCAGGGGAAAGTTTAGGCTGGTGTTCTTTAGCTCAGGAATTGAGATGTAGATCAAGTGCTAGACAAAGGCTGCACATACTAACTACTCTTCCAGGTAAAGTAATCAAAACCCTGATCAAAAAAGCCCACGAAAGGCAGGGTGGTGTAAAGACACCTGAAAAACTCTTCAGATAATGTTGGAGCTGGTTGTGTTGAGGCAGTGCAGCAGTGTCTCTTCCCTACTGGCTAAACCATGCGTTTGGCATGTTGCTGTGCCTGCCGTTCTGCCCGGCAGTGGCTGTGATCCCCTACACGCACACCTACACCACTTGCGGGGAGGGTCCGGGACTCTCCACCTCTGCCCACTGAGACAAAGCGCCTGGTCATGCAACTACTGTTACTGCTTAGCTTCTGCCAACGTGGAAATGTTAAACCACTGGGTGTGCCAATGCAATTTACACTTTCCTGCAAACTGGACATAATTTTGAATCTTGTCTGATCTCTGGTACATGTTCTGATATTTCCAGTCAACAGCACAACAAAAAAAATGCAAAATCCTGCCGTACACTGCTGCAGCTAACATAACCAACAAATCATACCTACTTGTCACACCAAATACGGTGTCTAAGAATTTGCTTGGCTAACAGTGACGTTTGCCAGACACACTTGAACAAATCCTTCCCAGCAATCACGCTGCATTCCTGTGAATATAACTTCACATTTGTTCTAATGGGTGATCGATGACACCACCGCATTCGGTACAGCACAGAATTAATGGAGCATCTGCAAAATGAAAACAACTAACATTCACTACTCTTTTGTCATGGAGAAAATGGGCTAATGATAATAATAATCTAGTTTCCAGACATTGCACACGCATCCTGCAATCTTAAATACTCAGGCCTGGAAATAAAATGTTGTCAACTTCATGCACATGCAACCCTGTTCAAGGAATTCTCAGTGAGCGATCAAGACTTGAAAAAAGTCAAAATTAAGACTATCCATGAAATTTTAATTTGCCTCTCTTGTGTGGCCATGTGTAGAAATGGTCTATAATTTCATGGCTACATTTTATTTGGTTACATGAGGGCATGACATGTTTGGTGTACAGCCTAAGCATTACTTCCAAGGGATATGGACTGTGAGGGTTTATTGATATGACTCTTTCCTTATTTATTGGAGAAGTTGAAATATATGTAGCGATGGAGGCAGATCAATATTCTTCTTCATTATTGGTTTAAATGCAAATCAGCGTAATTCCCTTGAGGTCAAAGCAGCTGAATGTTTTTTTACCTTATGCCCCCAGGATATGGTGCAATGGAGGTATATACTATCTAAATAACCTCAAAAGGAATTTTCAAATCTCTAAGCATTCACTGGATGATTATAGGGCTGCTTGGGAGGCTGCAGTTCTGCTGGCTTCCTCCCATAGCCTCAACATCTTATTGTCCAGCTCCTGTCTCTCTGCAACACTTCTTCCTCCTCCTTCCTTTCCCCATGTCAGCAGAAGGACCAGGTAGCACCCAAAAGATGTGGCTTGGTGCAAATCAACAAGTGTTTGCAAACTAGCAGATAGTGATCCTGAGCATGCTGAACCTGTTGGGCCTAGATCCCAAGCTCTGTTCCACCTACTGTCCTGCCCTCCACATGGTCACGAGGTGTGTATCCTGCAGAGTGAGGGTGGAAGGAAGAGGTGAGGACATTCTGTGGACACCCACTGTGATGACTGCAATCCAGTGGCTCACTTCTCCCTCCTTTCAATGCATCCTAAGGAGCAAGATCCTTTTTTTCTTTACCTCAAAAACTGCTTGTAGATATCTCTCCCTTCCAAGATTATTTATCTCAGAAGGCTCACAAGTGACATTCTGGTCCCTCCAACAAGAAGATAATGGTCTGAAGGAGCTGAGGAGCATAAAGACAGAGAAACTTCTGCAAAATGTTGCCTGGCAGGATGTCTTAGGAGGTGGAATGGTGCCTGGAGCAATGTCTCCGCTGGATGTCCTACCTGGGAGCAGGTGGAGATAGGAGGTGTTGGGAGGTGGGTGGGATGGAGGGTGGTGCAGGGAGGCTCTGCTGCTGAACATTTCACAGTCCTCTTCTGGTCCTTACACTGCCTTGACTCCACCAGCCCTGAACTAAAGAGCCTCTTGGACACACAGATAGGAATTCCTATTTGGTCTTAAATTGCAGTCACCATGTGTGCCTATCAGCCAGGCTTTTCTGCCAGCCCCGGCAGAGCCCCTTTCATTTACTAGTCTGCTGGAGGTGTTGCTGGAACATGTATGGGTCCTGGCATGCTCAGGGAACGCTGGCACACCTGGCCCTGAGATTGCTTCTGAGGGGCTGCATCCTGACTCTGCCAGGAGGTAACCCAGGTCCAGCTTCTCCTGCCTTGCTTTCCATGGACTTTGTCATGTATATTACTGATTAGAAGGGAGCCAAAGCACAATATTTTCAAGGTAAGTCTCTGGAGAACGCTGGGATTATTATTGAACCATGGAAAATGTCTTCTCCATGCTATAGGCATTGCCCCTGTCAGCACCTTCAGGCTCTTGAACACCACTGCCCCCCTGGCAGCAGGGACCTCACAGCGGTTGTGTCTCTCCATGCTGCTCAGGCTGGCCATGCTCAGGGCAGGACGACTGGACGCGTAATTTTTATGCTGGACCCTAATGAATCTTTGTAAAGGACACACGACCTGAAGGTTTCAAAGTAATGGTAAAAATTGCATACCTGATACTAAATTAATTTTCCTGTCAAAGCTCAAGGGTGAATAAACTTTCTCAACAAAAAGTTCTAAGATATAAAATATGTGTATAAACACACATATATTTATATATATGCATACACAAATGGAAGGGCAAACTGATGCACCCTTCTGTTTTCACCCCGGGGGGGAAAACACCTCAAACCTCCTTTTTTTTTTTTTTTTTTTTTTTTTCCTGAAACCTTCAATTAAAATTATTTTTCCAATTTAAAAAATATACAATAAAATAAAAATATAAAACATATTCTTCTTTTCTGGACATTGATTTCTTCCTCTTCCCCACACAGGTTGAAAAGGATGCTGAAAATTGTTATGTTTTCAGTACAGGTTTTTTAGGAACAGGATTTTCATTCAGAACAGGAGTTCTGAGGGCTGAACGACCAGGGTTCACTGTATAATTTTACACTCTGGATTGGTATTATTATGTACCATATCAAATGTAGATGGCATTGAGTTAGAATAGTTTCTATTCTCTCTTCAAACTCACATATTCCCTAAATAAGGGTTTGGTTTTTTTACAGTTGTGAACCCAATGAGAAATAAATACTGCGAATGTGTAAATGTGGTATCTTTCATTTGGATTCTATTCAGAATTTCATATGAGTCTGGGGGATTTAATTATGAATTGTTCTGATGTTCATAGAAATAATTTCTTTATGAAAAAGCAAAACGTAAATCAGAAGAAATGTCAGGGAGATGCATTACATATTAGAAAATTAACAACATCTCAAAAACTTTCCTTATGAAAAAATGAATTATTCAAAAGCAATTTTCTTGGGTCCAGGCTGTATTGGGCTGTACTGTCTCAATTCAGATTAGAAACCTCTGAGTTACAATGCAGTGATGTGAGTCAGGACCTCATCCCCTCTACAGAACTTGCATCTGCCTTGATGATATGACGGGCTAACAGCTTTTGGTGAGCTGTTATTGACATTTCAGAGGGGAGCATGGGAGTAAGAAGCAGAGAGAGTAAGGAACAGGTATTTCCTAAAAGTACCAAATAAGAAATAGCTGAATGATGGGTGTTTCTGAGGGACATGGTGAAGTTACAGTCATCAAAGTCTCCCTCTATATCAAATGACAGACCTTCAAAGTGGGAATTGGGGTGTCTCTCTCCATTGATGATAGAGGGGTTTCAAAGTGATGAGCAAACAACATCCTTAACTCAGTGATCTAAACTTATGTGGGATGAGTCTAGGTCTTACTGACCTTCCAAAACTCATACAGGTTGCCTCTATTGATAGTAAATGAAAGAAGACCAGGTCTTGGAACTTTATAATTACTATGAGAGCTGGATCCTGCAAGAAGAAGAAGGGTGGACCTCACAGAGGGGTCTGTTTGGATTGCACAGAGCCAGCGTAGAGGTAACACACCCTTCTCCGGTGAGAGTTTTAATTCTAGTTCAACAATTTCTTGCCTTACAGAGCAGGTTCACCATAGATAAGTGAAGTTCATTGCACACTAAATGTTATTTTTTCACGTCGCAATGAACCAAGGCAATGAGGGACTTGCATTTTCATTCCTTTTCCAGATGCTTCTATACTACCACACAGCATCCACGTTATACAGTCTGTCAGATAACACCAGATACACGTTATTATTAATGTACTAGTGTGTTCTTTTGCTTTTGATATGATGAATATGAACAACTGAAACTAGAAAGGAACGATACTATCTTTTCAGAAGGGCCTAATAACTGTATCTTCACTCCTTTTTAGAAGGTGGATGCCATGGAGGAATTACTATTTAACTGAACAAGAAACAGCTCAAAAATGTCAGGACATGAGTCTTGTTAATGGATGGTGAGGTAGGTAAAGAGGAGGCCAAAGGGTCATCTAGTGTTAGCCTCCAACTAATTGAATGGAATTTACCAATATGATGAAGCTAAACTCTTTTTGGTACATCCATCCATCTTTTTTTATCTTGGTGGTGGCAGATGATTTTACACAACATAGGAGCCACGGACAATGGCTTGGGTTGTTCAAATTGCATATCAGGAAAACGACTTTTTTCCAAGAAGGTAGAGTAACAATAGGACAGGTCACTCAGACTGGTGTTGACATCCCCATCCCTGGAGGTTTTCAAGAACTGGCCAGATAAAACCTCAGCTGATCTGATCAAGAGCTGGTGATGGTCCATCTTTGGGCAGAAGGTTGGACTAGAGATCTCCAGAGGTCTGGTCTTTCACACCAGCCTGTCTACAATTCTATGCTAACTTCATTTTCCACTGTTTCTCACCTTAGTTGTTTGTGCTTGTCAAAAATGTTCTAATTCTTATTCTAATACCCTCATTTCAGGAGCCAGAAAGTACCAAAGTAATAAAGATAGTTTAATTTTCGTATTCCCACAGTTATGGGACCACAGAAATGAAATCCAGAGTGCTGCAAAACTGGTGGTATTATTTGTGCTCTGGGACACACAAAACCATGCACTACTCTCTGTATCAAGTATAACATCTTGTTTCAGCATGCAATCTTCTGACTCCTTACCCCAGCTCCATGTTTGAGAACAAGGATGGTGTAGAGAGCTTTAAGATCACCTCTCTGACTTGAAAGAAAATTCTTTACATGGCCAGAGACCCTTCCTCCCAGCTATATTTTGGTCAGCCAGAATGAGGAGGCATTGCTGACCCTGAGAACAAAGCCAAAATGGGTGTAAAGCATTAACATTTGAATTTAGAAGTAATGCCAGATAAAAATTTTCTGATACCCTTTCTTGTATCTGAACTCCCAGATCTGTTTTCTAGCAGAGGTGGAGATTATAGCTAACTTTTTAAAGTAATATGTATTTTTACAGTTTTCCATACTTAAGAAGGAAATACTCTTATTTTCATCAAGAAAAAATGAAAAACATTATTTCCTGGGGCTTTAAAGTATTTAATGTGCTATAAATTCAAAGAATGCATTCTCTTAGCACTTGTATTGCTGGATTGGTATATTTTGCCAATATAATGTTGGGTGTGATGGTTTAAAATGCTTCCTGCTAACTTACAACAGAAGAAATGTTTTTGAAATAATTTCTAGCTTGTTGCCTGGACTCACATTATGACTGGTATCTCCCACTGTTACATGTGCCTGAAACTTGTGTCGAAATACCCATTTTTGAGATATGATTTCCATGGCCTGTCGGTTACAGTAGAATTGGTTTTTAATATCACAGTCAGAGACAGACAAGTAAGTCAGGATTTAAGCATCAAAATAGGAGCTGGTTGTCCAAAACTGCTTTTTCGTACCTGCTCTGATATAATGACAGACTTTCCTGAACATATTGCTGCATTTTGCAATGAAAGGTGTGTGATAGTCATAAATTTACATCTATTGTCATCAAGAAATAGCAAAGATTATTTCATCATGTACAGAATCAAGATTTCAGCTTCCCAAGGCTACCTTGTCTGTGAAGATGAAAGAATGCAGTCATGGACTAAGTAGCATCTTTTGCTTGGTATGAATACTTGTGTCACAGCTGACAAAGCTCTGAGGAAGCTTTGAGTGATGCTTCTTCCCTGGTAAGAGAAAATGCAAGTTGTGTTTGGGTATATCAAACATCCCACATATGCACATTTGCTGTTGCTAGCCACTGAGGTTAACGGAGGTAGGGCCATGGAAATGTCAATCTTCCTCTCCATTTATCACGTGGTTGTTTAGGGGGCAGCGCAGCTATGCACCCATTGCTCTCTTTTCCCCACATCATCCATGGTTACAGTCCTATAAAACTATGCTGAGGTGTTTTATTCTTCTGAATCTCTGTGTATGAAGAAATCATAGTCCTTTATCCATTAATCAAGAATCATATTCAAGAATTATAATTAATTCTGTCCTTAAGAATATCATACCCTGAAAACTCTTGATACTAGCTCTTCAATTCTCTTAGTAGCAATGGTGATAATAGTTCAGGTATTTTCCTGGGAAAATGCACTTGTGGAAGCATCTCTTCTGTATAGCTCTTAAACTCTACCCCAAGCACCTGATTTAGTTGAATGATGGGTTTGAGTCTGCAGAAAACCAGTGAGCTCTGCCACATAATTGCAGCTTGTATGAAAGTTGATTATCTTTGTCTTGTTTTAAACCAGGTAACATAGGCGAGGACCCTCTTGTTTAAACAATGCCCTCCAGTTGATGTTCTCCTGTCTTCTATATCCAAAATCCACGCATCTGCTCCACCCTAGAGAGTAAAACTTTGACATGTTTGAAATGACATCCATCTTTTGGACCCCTGCATGTTATTATATTTGTAAATAGTAGAATCACATATCTTTTGTTAGTTAACAGCGTATTTCAGAAACAAGAGAGAGGAAATATCCCATATGTTAGGATTATTCTTTCAGGTGTGATAATGTCACCCCAAAAGCACTGTTGCTTCTTACAGTCAGCAGTGATGACACCCTGTGACACTAGGACTTTGTTGGTTTTGCCTCTGAATAAATAAATACAAAGGGAAAGCAAAAAAAAAATAAAAATAATGTTGAGTAGTGAGTGTACTTCCCTAAGAAGGCTGGTACATAAAGGGAATAAAACAGAAAGGATAATCTTCATACATTCACCTGTGGACATCAGACTTTAAAGCTCCCCTGGCTGTGTTCAGAAATCAGGTTTTACAGTGTTCCCATAACAGAATAACTAGTCCAGGGCAATGTTATTTTTCCAGAGAGACAACAGAACAAGAGTGAAATCAGTAGATGCCTCAGTGGCAGAGAGAGACCTGCACCAGTGGGCAGGAGCAAACAGGTGACTGCCAGTACCACAAGCAACGCATCTATTGGAAACGAAATGATCTGAGAACAAAAGCAGGCGTGGCGATGAGGTGTACCTGCACAGACAGCCTTGCAAGGCAGCAGCAGTCCCTGTGGCTCTCAGTGCGCCGTTTGTCCTCGCAGACAATCCTGTTTGCTGCTTGAAGATGCCCAAGGTCAGGCTCTGCCACTTGAGAGCGGGACCACCACTGTATTTTTTGCCTCCTGCCTGGAGTGCTCGCAGACTGCTCTCTTTTCCCCAGAAGCCTCACCAACGGTAACAACTTCTTTTTTTTTTTTGAAAAGCCTGCACGCATCGCAGCCCCCAGGCAAACATGGAGGGCACGATCCTGCAAGGCACTAGGAGATTCAGCTGTCCTTGAAGCTGGAGCTTTACTAGTCACGTGTGTGATGCTTCCAGCTTCAGCTCTTTCATGATGTTTTTGCCTTTGCCGATTCCTGCTTCCAGGAGGAAATCCTCCATTTAATGTAAGGGGATGCCTCTGGCTTTGCCCTGCTGCTAGCATCTTCAGAAGCATCGCCATGTTTTAATTCTAATTAAAAAAAGAAAATTCATCAGTTATCAATCACTCTTGCACATAGATCTGTGTCGTGCTTGGAATACACTATTTTCTGTGTGCATATTTACCTCAGTACAGTCATACTTAAAAAACAGGGTGATTTTAGTAAACTAAAAAAACACCATTCACACTTTATTCAATCCAGGCTGATTAATGCTGCTTATTGGAGGAGATAATTCCTCTTCACCAGCACCTTATTCACTCCTCCTGCAACCCACATTTAATCTTGGGTTCCCTAGCTCCCTCAAGGATGCAGCTCTGCTGCTCAGCTGTGCCGTGCCAGCCACGCTGATTTCCACTGTCACAGGACACTCAGCACATAACCAGTTCCTCTGTTGGTGGTTCGTCAGTGTGGCATCTGCTACAACAGATCTGATCTCTTTCTGCAGACCTTGAGGACATTAATTAATGGACAAAACCCATAATTTCAGGGTGATTTTTACTTACACTGAGGAAGCCCAAGCTCTGGCAGCATTACTTGCATCGTCTCCCCAACAGTGTGGTTAGGGTACAACATGTTTGGGCCACCTGAAACACGTTAGACTTTCTCTTTGTGCCCAGCTGATGGATGCAAGGTATTTTTTAGGGTTTTATAAACTTTTTGGCTAACCCAGGTGAAAGATTTCAGTGACAATTATGCCTGTGAAGTTATGATAGTCTTGCTATGCTAGTGAGGGGGGAGACTCATAACAGTGTAGGATGGACTAAGTGACCCATACAAGTGGGAACATACAACCACATGCTCAACTCCGGAGGGATAATTTCTCTGTTTTGTTTTTTTGAAAAGGCTCACCAAACTGAAATCATACTTTCCATATTCTGCAGGGTGCCGTTGCTTCACAATTCTTGCTTTATTTGCAGCAAAACGTTGTTCTGCTGACTTCAGCAGAATTTGTTATATCTTAGTGCCTGGCAAGTCTCTGTTTAGCAAAAAAGCCTCTGAAAAATCTTAGGTGGTGTAAATAAATGTAGAATATTGCCCATTATGCCTCACTGGTCTGACTGCTTCAGCAGATCACTGCTGCAATAGTAGATTTATCAAATTGCACCTGAGCATGTATGAAAGCCGTTTCTGACTAACAAACACAACTGTGAGAGAAAATATGATTCTTAGTTGCTGGAAAGAGCCTGTGTGCTGTTTCACACTGTGAAAATGACCGGCAGATTCCAAAGAAAAACTGCAGCTTTGTAATTAATTTCAAATTGGTAGAAACATATTTTCACTTGACAGTTTTGTTACACTCATTTTTTTAACAGTCCAGTCTTTTCTGGTTTTGAATATTTCCAATCAATATTATCTCATTATTTTATTTTAAAGAGCCCTCAGTTTTCATGGTTTTCAGTGTCTGACTTGGCTAATCAATCAGAGCTGCACACCGACAAGAAAGAAAATCTATCAGAAATGAGATCAAATCCTCAAAAAATAACAATAGAAAACAGAAAACTCTAGAAAGGAAATAGAAATTCAAAAGATGCTGTAACAGCAGCTGAGTTCTAATAAGAAGCAGTCCTCATAAATATTTCAAGATGTTCAGAACTAAATCTGAGCCAAATCTGGAATATCTGTTGCTGAAGTGGAAGAGAAGATTTGCTGGACCAAAAGCAACAGATGACTCATGAATTTTTACGCCTTGTTTAACTCATAGAAGCTTCTGGACAGTGTGGTACCCAAAATTACGTGCCTGTAATAGCAGTAATGTATGTATTAAGGTGAGGGGGACTTTGGTCATCATCAAAGAGTACTTTACAGCCATGTCTGCAAGCCAGCAGAGCCAATCGGACCAGGTAGCACGTGGCAGGCAATGAGCCTGAGCTGGGAATGGTATCAGCAGTATCGGAGTGTTCAGGCAATCCTGCTGGCAAAGCAGAGCGAGGAAGAGATGTAACAGATGCTTGCAGCAGTTGTATAAACTCATGGAGGAGGTGATGGTGAAACGGGGAATGAGGTGTTGGAGGAATGAGATAGTGCAAAAGACATTTTAGGGTAATCATTGCTTCTCATTTCAAGAAAGGACCCATAGGTGGACCTCTAGGGAATAGCTCCTGGCTGGTGATCTGAGAGGAGCAAGATGCTGCTGCCCTGCATTATCAAACACTCAGCCTGCCTGGGGTTTTCAGACTGATACAACTATTTCTAGACAGATGCAGCTGTGACAGAGCAGTTAGAAAACTGGAACAGTTTTATTACAGTGTTAATTTCCATGGTTTATATTTCACTTTCTTCTGGGTGAGATGAAAATAATTGGCTTTTTTTTTTTTTTTTTTTTTAACTGAACTTTAATAAATAGTGCAAGTTAAGAAAAAAGTTTAACTGATTTTGTTGAAGTGTTGATGGAGCTGTTGTGCTTGCTGGGGATGGGAGTTCTTTCCCAGCAATGTTCAACAAACACAAGACCTATTTCTGTGATGCGATGTGTTATTCTATGTTTTATTTATTCAGTGTCTTTCATTGGATGATTTAACACAAGATACTGTAGATAGTAAAATGTCCATGAGCTTAAAAAATGTTCACACAACTAATTGAAAACTATTCTATCGAAAGGTATGAAATAAAAGTAAGTAACCTTTGGTTTAGGAATAAGCCTGGGTTGCAAATTATAAGGTGCTGGGAGGGTGTACCAAGGCAATATTAAAATACATTACAATAGGTTGCCCTTTCCTTGGGCAGCCTCATCTGTATGGATTGCAGTTTTGGTGCTAGTTAAGTGTAATATGTTTATATTTAATTTCTTTTAAAAAGTGCCACAAAGGGTTTGCAATTGTATCCAGACCTTACTGTTATGGCTTGTACTGTCCTTCATGGCACAGAAGTGATAGGACTTAAGTTGAGTGAGATAAAGAGCTTTTCTTGTTGAAGCTGCAGGACACAAGCAGTGTCCTGTAAGTGTTTCTGTTTCTTTATGACCTTGGCTGAAAGCTAAATGCACCTCTCTCTGATCAAGGCCACTATTCAGGGCTTTCATTAAAACCTGGGATATGGAAGAGAATAATTAATAGATTCACAGAGTTATTCAATCTGGAAGGGACCTATGCAGGTTTCCAGTTCAAATTTCTGCTCAGAGCAGGTCTAACTTCAAAGTTAGACCAACTTGCTCAAGGATTTGCTTGCTTTCAAGTTCTGAATATCTCCAAGGACTGAGATTTCATGATGTTTCTGGTAATTTGTCCTAGTGCTTAATAACTTGGAACTTACTTTCCTCCTATAAAGTCTTTTTTTTTTTTTTTTTTCTTACTTCCTTCTTATAAAGAAAATCTTCTGCTGCAACGTGTGCATGTTGCTTCTTTCCCTTACGCTGTCCACTTACGAAGAGTTGGGCACCCTTTCTGTAGTGGAAGAAAGCACCAAAAGCCCTTTGTAGCCTTCTGTAGGTTAAAAACCCCAACCATTTCACTCCAGCCTCTTCCAGCAGTGGTTTTGGCAGGCATCTCATTAAAGGACAAATTCCAACTCCCCCCCTTCCCACTCCCCCACCCCCCCAGGTGTGAACTAGCCCAGTCCTGCTCACAGACAACACTGAGCATGGTCACGGTGCCTGAAGGCACAAGGCACAGCACAGGACCAACATGCTGAATGGCAGAGGGGGACAGGGACGTTATGATCTAGCTGCCTCTGACTGGATCTGGTGGTACGATTCAGCTGTGAAAACTGAAAGGGGTGAAAGGGACGAAGGTAGGCAAGCAGCAAAGGCTGCTCTGGCTGGTTTTACAGCTCGGGTGAGGGGGAAAGCACCCTCTCAGCACCGAGCTGAATTGGCTGTAAGGAGTTTGTTAACATTTTCAGTCTGTCTGGGTCCTGAGAAACACTGTAGAAATGCAAACACCAGTGTACAGCAGTTCTGTGGGAAATTAAACTGTTGATTAGAGCATGTAGGGGTGGATAGGATTTTTTTCTTTTCTTACCAAGAACTTTCTTATTAAAAAGTGTCCATCAATTGACACCGATACCAAAATTTATTAAGTAATGTGCAGAAATGTACTCAGTTTGGAAAAAATTTCACAGGGAAAAGTTTCTCTTGAGTGAGTTGTAACTTTTGCTAGGAAGAAGGCAAGCAAAGTTCACAGCTTTCATGGGGCTTGCAATGCTGAGGGAAACCTCACCTGAAGTCCATGGGACCAGGTAATTTTGCAAGAGCATGAAATCTCTGAATTTTTTGTGCCTGGATCACTGAACCAGTGCAAGTGGTCTCCCTTTTTCTTCACGAGGTAGTCCAAAGTGCCTCTCTTTCATCTGCTGCAAAATGCATCCAGACAGTGAAGGATCAATAGTTTATGCAAAACAGAATTATTCTTCCCTGGTTGGCTCTGATCTTACGCAGTCCCAGGCTTCCAGTATGTATCAACAGGAAACAAGTGAATAATTTCCAGCAGCAAATTAACGATGTCCTCTAGTTATTTGCCATTTTACTTCAGTTGTTGTTTACAATTATTTTACCAAACATTTTTCTATAAGTGTCTGGTTTATTCCCTCAAAATTGGATGATTTTTCTCATACCAGCTAGAACCAGCTAGAACAGCTACAGGTCTTTTAGCAAGCAAATAAGAGCTTGCTATGGAAGATGCATTAAGTTAAGGCTTTATCAACAATGAATGAAAGTTTCAGAGTCACGTTCCTTTTTCCCAGATTTACGTCACCTCTAGATCAGTAGACTATTTTAGCTTCCAGTGCTAAAGATCTGAAATATTTCCTTATAATTTAAAGTCACTTGTTTATGCAGAGAAATAGGAAACAGATAAGACATGCCACTGTATTTTAGGTCCAGTTGCAGCATACACCAAAATTCTAGTTTCAAGAATGACAGGATACACTGAATTATGCTGGACTTATGCTTCTCTATACCTCCTGTTACTCCTTGGCTTTTCTGATTTCTCTTACCTGGGCAAAAATGTAAGATTTGATCTTTGGCCATAATTAAATGTGAATTATGTAGAGAACTGTGTTTCATTTATAGGTCTTGCACTTCTGAAATCTGTTTGTTTGGGTTTTCTTATTTTTTTTTTTTGTTTAAAATATTATGAATAATATTATGAATAGTGAAAATTCCTCCTTCGTGTAAGAGAAATCACGAGTTTTACAAATTCCAAGGTAAACCATGTCTGATATTTACTTGTCTTGATTTGATGACCTGGAGGTGGCCCTTTGATGGGCTGTGAGGTACTGGGAAGTAGGAGACCCTGATTAAATGAACCTTGCATTATGGAAGCCCTCTGTGGATAATTTTCCAGGCAGTTCCTGTTCATATTTATCACACTGCTGTTAAAAATGACTTTTCCACCAGAAAACACATATTTTCTAGTGCTTATAAAATGTGGGGCATTGGGGTTTATCCTGCAGTGTTTTGCATCAAAACTGACAGACAACTGAATGCACGTTACCATCCCCTGCATCTGGTATCTCACTTTTCACAAAAGATTCAAAAGTGTTGATGAAGCTGATGATGTTGAAAGCTGTGTACAGAAAACTCTTCACTCTTTTTCCTGAAACTGGGTCACACACACAAGCATTCAGCTGCTGCTAATTAATTTTTCTGTTAGTCTGCTCTCACGTCCAGCTAATCACATGATGAACCTTAACTGTCAGTGCACGTGCTACTTCGCCCTTCACTGTAGATCTCAGCAACTTTGTCCCCAAGGTCAGGCATCTTTATTAGCAGCTTTCCTTTACTGTATGTACAGTAAACTGGCTCATCTGCTCTGATCTTATCAGATAAAACCTGATGGCAATGCTTGCCTCAAAGGTGACCTGGAATAAGAAGCAAGGCACCATTCAGCCATGCAAATGATAGTTTTGCTTAAGTTATTTAAAAAAAACCAACAAACCCAACCCAAATCCAGACAAAAAAAGCCCCCCCCCAAAAAAAAAAAAAAATCACTCTAAACCAGTAGGCTTTGCTGGAGCTTGTGTGTTGCCCTGGGGTACTTGCTGTAGAAGTTGTGTGCTCTCTGCTGTCTTGCTAGGGGTAGAGGGATATATAGACATGTGTCTTTGCTGGTAACACCTTAAATTCCCTTTTCATATAGCTTCTATCTGCCTCACTACAGGTCAAATCTGGCAGCATGACGAGGGACATAGCATGAAGAATATTTGCTATTTTTGGCTTTCACATCAGATCTGATGTGATCATACATGCACGTCTCGGTTGCTGTTACAGAAATGCTACACCACCTCCCACCCAGCCTGCAAGTCTGGGTTATGACTCTGCCTTTTTCTGAAGATGGTCAGTGCAATGGTAAGGCTCATTGGTACTGTCTGCATTGGACCCTCACCCGCACGACACCTAACCACAACCTTGGTAAGGCAGAGAAAGTTCCCACCTGATTTATGAAAAGGCTCGCTGAGATTTACTGTAATGTGCTGTAACAACTTCATTGTACTTCATGGTGCAAAATGAAGATAGGGATATATTTTGCTATAAATCTTAGAGGACCTCAGAGAATAACACAACCTTTGATTTGTTAGTTACTGCCATGCTGGCAAAGTGCTTTTTTGTAATGGTAATTGTAGTAGAGTAATTGTAGAGCACCTGTAGTGGCAAAATTACCCTTTATTTGTTTGAATAACAAAGACTCTGGGCAATGTATTAGATCACCTATTGAGGTCTCTTCCAGCTTATATTTCTAAGCTTCTGTGACTCTGTTGGGATGACAAAAGCTAAGGACAAAGATTTGTCTCCTCAGAGCTTGCAGTAATTGCAAAGCAACTGCTGAATATGATCCTTATAGATGAATTTTACAGCTTTGGAACAATGGACTGCTCAATTCAACTTTTTTCTTTCACTTGGTGCTATTCCTTACTCTTGATAAAGTGCTCTCTTGGTGGTGCATGCTATCATCTTTCATCAGCAACAATTGGAGGAGCATTAAGCACATAATAGAAACGGCCTGACCTTTTTCCCAGAGTGGTGTGGGTAAACTCCAGGATTGACTTATGTGTGTGTGAGCAGACATTGGCTCCAGGGACAAGCTTGCCTCTGGGCAGAGACCAGCAAACACTTGTTTGGGGGCTCAGACTTGCACTGCAGAGTGTTATCCAGCTGCCCGTGGGGCAGCACGCATGCCCAGTTCCCCCCCAGCACCGCAGCCTCCCACGCTGCAGGGCGCTGAGCGGAGGAATCACCCAAGTACTGGTGTTGATCCGATAATATTGAAATGGTATTTTCTTGTCATGGGCCTGTCTGTTTCTTCCTTTCCTCCTCAGCCAGCTCAGCAGTTACAGGTGGTGCTGTGAGGTGCAGACCCTCATGGTGGAATCAGGGCTCCAGCCCCTCCTGCTAACTAATGCAGAGAGTGCCAAGTTGGTTCCTTTAATTTACCACCCCCATATCTGCCATGATCAGGCTTAGGTTTTCTGTGTTTTTCTCTAGCTGTGGGACATGGTCGGAATCATTCTTGACATATTTCCTGCGAAGGTGGATGTACCACTGTCCCAGAATAAATACCTGGGAGGCACTGACTGGAATTAACTTGTTGTATGAGTTTCCAATGATCAATGTCATTTCACAACAACTTTGCCACAGAGAATCTGGAGATGTTTCCACCTATCTGGCATTCCATCCTGTGTGTTACCATGGAAGAGCTGTCCCTTTCCAACTACAAAGCAAACCTAGGCCTTGTTATTTGTCTTATGTTGGGTTCCTCACTTGATTCCTGAAGAGCAGGACTGTATATTGGCCAAAAATTCTCCAGGGAACTTAGGTTGTCAGGCTGAATCTAAATTTTAGACTAACGATGACACAATTCAGCTGGAAGTAAATGTCTCAATTTCTTGAGTAGCCAGTGTCTTGCAGGAGCTGCCTTTGAAGGCTTCTAGAGGGAAATCCTGTCTGACAGCCTTCGGCACCAGCTGCTTAGGCAGGTGCAACATCTGGCTGGAGATCCTTCAGGAGTATTGGTTTGCTGGGTGCTGAAGAGCAATTAATCTTGTATGCATGTATATCAAGGTAGGACAAATTACCCACTACTTCTTTATTTTCATCAAAAGCAGCAGGATTTAAATCCTCAATCTAGGCAGCTAGCCTTTAGGTACCCAGATGAGGTCAGAGGACTCCACATCTCCTGAACCCCAGGCTCATCTCCTGAGGGAAACAGTTAAAGCAAGTTCATAAGCATCATGTAGTAAGAAGCAGGTTTAATACCTTCCTTCCTTTTCTATCCAGGTTTCATAAGGCTTATGCAATATGAAGTCTGTTCCTTCCAAAAACTGCAGCCACCCCAGCTGCTCCTGTGCAAGCAGGAACTACTTGGGCTACTAGATGTTGTTCCTTCCTAGCCTGAAAGTCTATATGAGATGCCTCATTCAATGCAAAGAGGTTGGTCAGTCTCTGATCAGCTTAGTCAGCTCAACTAGAATTGCAGAAGTCTCCTGCAGGCATTTTTTCGGAACTGTCCCAGCTCATATGAAAAACAACTGTTATTAAAATAAAAAGCTGACTAACAAGGGGATGGCCACACGTCACAGACCCTTTCGTGTGTAAGAAACTTGTTATGGTTTTCTTTGTGCATGTTGACATCTTCACTAACTTCAGGGGTGCTCAGGCAAAGCACTGACACTGGGAGGATCACATCTGCCATCTCTACTTTAGGAAAGGCCCACGGATCTTGAGGCCATGGACTACTAAAATAATTTCCTATGAAATGCTATCAAGGAAAAACACAAATTAAATCACTTTTTCTCTCCCTGTTCTCTTTCTCTCTTTCAGACACATGCAAACCCATTTGCATATTGTATATAAGGGGTATATACGTTGTCAATTTTCTTGCAGTGCAGCTTGGAAGCTATGCCTTTCCTCTTTGTGTTAAACGACAAAACCAACGATGTATAGCATAGGTTTGTTACCTCTTTGTCTTCTTTTCCAGTCAAAACTGAATGCTTGTTTTATGCTGAAAAAAATCTTGGCCCTCCTTAGCAATCAGCAGAATTTGTTCTTCTGTACAGAAAATATTTTGGAACAGGCCGTGATACATTGGGCAATGTGATCTAAAAATGAAAGAACAGATCCAATTCTTTTTCAGGTCATGTGTGGCTGTGATGCTCCAGGCTGCTTGAACAATAGACTTGCTTCCCTGTATCTTCCTTTTGACTTTCACTCCCTGCAAATCTTCAGGGGACCATTACTGCTGAAATAAAAAGTCAGCTGGAACTTCATTGACGTTTACTTTTAAAAATAGCATGTGTGTTGAAGTAACAAGGCTGCATTGTTTCACAGCCTAATCTTTTATTTGTCATAGTCATCAGCTTCTGTACCTGGAGGAAGAGAAGGCAGGTGTGTTAACCAGATGGACAGACGGAACAAAATGTCACTGAATTGTGCAGGCATGGAAATAGAAAGACCTACAACAAATTACATTTTGGATGTAAGGTGACCCAGTCAGTCAGTAGTAGGCAAGTTATTATTAAAATTGAAAGAAACTTCCAGAAAACTGTTTGTAAGATGCAGGGAATGCTGCTGAATGTTCATTATTTTTGTGTTGCAAATAGGGAGGGACACAGGCAGGTATGAGACTGGAAGCTTAATGCACAAGAAATGTATTGGAGGCCTTCCTCAGAGGAGTGTGATGCTGTTTACTTTTTCCCTTCATCCACCTTGGCTTAACTTGGACATCATTTGTAGTCATTTAAGACCCTTAGGGAACACTCCTCATTTCAGAAGAGCTTGATATTCCTTGATAATCCCATTCTTCTTTAAACTCTAACCTCTTTGCAGCCAGTTCCACTTTTCCCTCCTTGACTACAGCTGCTCACATCCTTATGCTGTTTCCCAGTTTCTTATTCTGACTCATGATACAGATATTTTTAAATTTTTTTTTAACCACCAAGTGGTAAGCTGCCTAGTTCACATCATGCAAGAATTTATAATAAGGACTTTTCTACTTTTACTACTGTGTGCGGGATTTTATAGTAAGGGCCTTTTCTGTTACTACTGCTGTATAATGATTATAGCCATAGCCTGAAAATAACAACTATAGTGGGATTCCCATCTTGGCTAGACAGCAGCATGTAACATGGCACTCTGGCACTCAAATTGTTGTTTCTGGGAGGCCACAGAGCCCCTACAATTGGTTGTTTTTCACTAGAATCCTAAAATCTATTTTTTATAGACATAAACCTTGAAAATTCACATAAACCATAAAATGAACCTCAAATCTTTCAATGCCAAGCATAAAAAAATAGAATATTTTGCATAATGAAAATGAAAAAAAAATACGTAAACATCAATGACTTGGTATTTCCCCAAAATAGAATAAACGAAAATGTGTTGGTTTTGGTCCTTTTGCAAAGTGACCAGCTGCCCAGTCTGGCATAATTAAACAGATATGCATGGAAACAAGCATACTAAATATCTTCAATTTTCAATTCGGACACATGGACGCAGTGGCTGAGGAAGAGCTGAAGACACCCATAAGCCCACCTGTGCCTGGACTGTAATGAACTATGAATATAAAGGAAGCTGTCCTACAACTTGAAATTCAGACCAAAGGTGACAGAAAATACAAATTAGTGGCTCAGCACATATATGTAGATTTCATCTTCATTCAATTGGATTCATTTCCACTTAAAAAGCAATTTATATTCATACAACAGGTTCGAAGGTCTTTTGGGTGTGATTTTTTTTTTTTAGCTGCATTTCTTTATGTAATTTTATTACCCAAAAGAAAGGGGTTTTTCTATATCTGTACAGAACATTTACAATGAGAAGGTTTATAACTTAGCTGGAAAAAAAACATTGATTAAGGTATGTATGTTATTTGTGTGTGCTGTTAAAAAACATTCATCCTCTTTAGGGAAGTGCAACAAATGATCATCAGTAGTAGCTACTATTGATTTACTTCATCACATTTAATAACCCTTACCTTTTCAATACAAATTTCACATTCAAAGACATTAGTGAAATAGGACCACATAGTTAATTTGTAGTTATTTACCTGTAAAGTGAGTGATATATATTTTTGTGACTGTTTTTGGAGACTGCCATACAAGGTATTATAAAACTCCAGGTTACCCATTCATACTTGTTCTTCTTCATGGAGGTTTCCATCCCCACAGTGGCATTCAGTGTCAATATCAAGCTTTATGTGTGCCTACTCTAATCATGGGAGATGGAAGGCAGGAAGGCAGAAGCAGCTTCGGTGGCAGGGAGAAAATGCTAATTGCTTGTTCAATTAGAAAGCAAGTCAGTTAATTGCACTGCTAGGGCAAGATTAAAAATCCTATTTTGTAACAGGCTGTTTCCAGTCCTGGTCCAGTCTTCATGTGGATCTGCAAGTTTGTACTGACTGATGACCATCATGACTGTGCACATTCATCTGTTTGGGGGTTTCAAATCACCAGTTTCTCAAAAATATTAAGAAAATTAGCTTCCATGTATTTTAAGGGTAGACAGACTTCTACATTGTGGACCTTTCAAGCCAGGCATTTCCTAACACAGCCTGTTCCTCACTTGGTTCACTTAGTAAGTCAGTCTTAGCATTCATGGCCATATTGTCTGGTCTGCCTCTTTCTCCTGTGGCAGGGAGTCAGTGATCAGGTGGAAGCTGAGGTTACTTCAGCAGATCAGAAAGGACAAAATTTACTTTGTTTTTAGGTGAAGTCACCTTCTACAATGCAAACTCTCCTTCAATCTGTTCTACTGCCTATAAAAATGCCATGGGCCCAAGTTTCGAAACAGTCAATATCAGTGATGTTGTAAACAGGGACCATCCCCTGTCAGCTGAAATAGCTGAGCTCCTTTGGGACAAAGAAGTCTATGAATCCAGAAAGAAGATTTCCATGCTTTAATTTAGACTAGTCCAGGTAAAGAGCTCATTTGGGATCACCTTGTCTGTTTGAGCAAACATTTCCAATGTAATTAACATAATAATTAAAAAATAATAATAAATAATGCTTACGTAGAGCCACCTGGGATGAAGAAATGGAAAACAGCAGAGGGCTCCAGTCAACTTTTTAGGTCCCTTGCTGTTTGTATATATCTTTTCAAATTTTCCCAGCCCTTGAAGCACTGATCTAACAGACCCCAATAAATTAATTAACACCGAGATGGATGTCATACTCCCCTAAGAGTATCCTAGCAGGCCTGGAGAGCAGAGAACAAGCATAAGAGTCTGAAGGACATCTTCAGGATGAGATGAAATGGCCTCAAGTTGCGCCAGGGGAAGTTTAGATTGGATACTAGGAAAAATTTCTTTACCAGAAGGGTTGTCAAGCATTGGAGCAGGCTGCCCAGGGAGGTGGTTGAGCCGCCATCTCTGGACATATTTAAAAGACATGTAGATGTGGTGCTTAGGGACGTGGTTTAGTAGTGGGCTTGGCAGTGTTAGGTTTACAGATGGACTCAATGATTTTAAAGGTCTTTTCCAACCTAAGTGATTCTATGACAGCGAGAGTGACAGAGGAGCTTTGGTATGTGGGGATGTGATGGTGCACATGGTTCCCTTTACAAGGGCTGTCCAGCTGCAGTAAGGGAAGAGAAGGGCATTCTGTCTTCATACAAAGCAGAGAGGGAGAACAAAAAATGTACCTTGGTCCTGCAGCTCCTGGAGGTGTTTGTAAAGTTTTACAAATCCTTTGTTTCAGGGGCCCAGAGTGCTCCCACATTGCGTTCATCACACCCAAGGGAGAGAGATTTATCTCTTAGAGAAATTGGGACTGGGCAAATGAGCAGAATCTGGCTGGAACATCCCCGTAGGAAACAGAGAAGGTGACCTTGTAGCCTGTCGGGTGTCACAGCAATGGGATCTCCCTGTCCCAGGATAAGAAAGTACAGCAAAGCCAATCACCTTAGGAGGGTTCAGAGGGACTTGGAAGTGATCACTGCATATTAAGTTATAGGGAAAAATCCTGCCTTCCTAAGATCATTAATAAGTGCTTAACCCTTCATTCCTTCATTCCTCATACACTGTTTTCTGTTCCCAATACAACTTCCCACCTCCCTTCAATCTTGCATCCTTATTTGTGGGGAGGGGAGAGGCAGTTGCTGAGCTGGAAGCTGTTAGATTTTTTGTCTTTGATCTGAGCTTGTCACTCCCTGCCAGACAGCGCTGTTAGTACTGAATTTCTCCAAAGACGGCAGCAGTGTCTGTCTGACACGGAGAGGAGGCATTGAGGGCAGGTGCTGAGAAACCCAGATGTGGGGGAAAATACTCCAACTCCTCAACAACAGTGGAGGAGTCCTATACATCCCTGGGGAGGGAAGACATTCGAATTACAACATGAGGGAGAAGCTGGATTTGCTTCTGATTTGACTGGGCATTTGCTCTTACATCTCTACAAGCAAACTTGCTGGCCCCAGGAGCTGTTGCGGAGCCTTGAGGCCAGGTGGCACAATCAGGCTGCGCCATGCTGTTCACTTCCCTCCAATACCCAGCACTTCATGGGAAAAGTCCCTGATCTGAGCTAACTCCCAGACTGTGTTGGGGAACCAACCGTTTGGGAAGCTGCAGGTTGGTCTGGGCCAAAAACCGGCTACAGGTTTTTTTATCTTTTTTATCAGCATGGATGCTGAATTCCTGCACCTGTGCCCTGGCGCTGTTAATTTTACTGGTACAGAAATAGACAGCAGCAAATGAAGAAAGAAGATCAGAATCCAGGGGTACCTAATCTCAGAACATTCCAGGGGTGCAGGAGCAGAGATTGCCAGTTTTTAATATCAAGTGCACAGCACCCCAATAAAGATCTCTTTCTTTAGTAGCAGCAATACTGAAAAGAAAATACAAAGCAAACCTTACAGTCCTCCATGGCTCACTGACCTAGCTAAACACTGCAGCCGAGGCTGCTCATTTTTTTGGGGTCACCTACCCATCATTTCAAGCTGCCAATACAGAACTTGAAGTGCTAGGAAGTCATGCTGGTGTGGCTTGGTGTCCCTTGCAGCTCTAAGGCAGTGAGAAGAGGACACCGAAAGTCTCTTCTCACCAGGACTGTATGCATTTGATATACTTTAATGTTATCAACAGGCAGGAGAAAACGCTGCTTCTGCTTTCACTGACATTGCAATGGTTTTTTATAATTGATGCCAAATGAATATTCAGGTGCTTAGATTTCTATGACTTTTATTCACACTGTTTTCTCTCCATAAAAAAACCCAATAAACCAAAACATTTAAAATGCCAGTAGAGCATACTGCTTAAAAAAATGATGCCTTCTGTGATGAGAAGACAAGAGGAGAGCTGTGGATGTTGTTTACCATCAGTTTAGCAAGGCGTTTAGCACGACCTTCCATGGTAAACTTATGGGCAAATGTAGAGGATAAAAACTGCATGAATGAATGATACAGCATGTGAAAAATAGTCTGGATCACTGGGCTTGGAGAGTGATGTTCTGTGGTAAAAAGTCCGAATGGCAGCTGGTTTTAGCGACATCCCTGAAAGTAAATTACTGGGCTAAATACTGCTTAAAGTCTTTATTATTAATCTGGTTGATGGGGCAGTGCACTTCCAGCAAGTTCATGGAGAGTATCATGTTGGTGGGGTGGTTGTATATGGAGGGTACAGTTGCTATATTGAGGGACCTAGACAGGCCAAATACAGGGGTTGACAGGAGGTTTGACAGAGATAGATACGAAGAGGAAATTGCCTTCATAATTTGGTAACCAATGGTCTGATACCAGTCCATGCCACATTACAGTGTGGAACAAAAGCCACCTTTAAAACATCAAATCTGCAGTGCAGATGATGACTTATGCAAACCAATTGAGTAATGTAAAAGAGCAAATTTCATGGTTCCTAGCATGGAATAAGCATCTCTAGGGTTAGAGGAGATCTCCTTTTTATCTGTAGTGCTACTGATCAGATCCAACACTTGCAAATATTGCATATTTTTAGCAACAGAGCCACTGGGCTTGGAGAGTGATAGTGTTTTCATAAAATAAAATACCATGGTCAGTGTTTTGTCCTTCATAGTTGCCTGGCATCTCAAAAAAACCCCAACACAAACCCAAACACCAACATATTTGTGGAGGTATTGGCGATTCCTGGAACAGCATTTTTGACGTGAACAGTCCTTGGAAGTTTCTACCTGATAATCATGCTATGATAATCTCCTTGGTCAAGAGGCAAAACCTATATAATTCGATGCATATTCTTCACTCTCTTTATTAGGATTTAAACCAGGCCACTGTTTCAAACACTGAATGAGGAGATACAGATAACTGTGTGATCCTGTGTATAGGATGATTGAGTGAAATGGATCCTTTGCAAATCATACAGTTGTTACTGGAAACTATTTGCTGGATATTTAAAATTCATAAGTACGTTAGATGAAAAGTCAGAGATTCCTGTTAATGGTTCATTAATTGGAAAGACATCTAAAGGCAGTAATGATCACAGTTAGCCCAGCTGAATTTTCTCTGCCTTTGCATTTTAGCAATTTACTATTGCCAAAGGCAGAATATTGAATTAACTGAATGCAGACTTGTATTGATGAGATTCATGTCACCTTATTCAGGAATGGGATTCCATCCTTGTGGTTTTGTATGGCTGCAATGTGGATGTCTGCATCTGTAGATGTCTGTTGTCTTGGACACTGTTTATGCATGACGGAAAGCAATGGGCAATTTTATCTATTTTAGCTGTCTTTGTTAGAGTGAAAGAAAAGGCCTCGAGATGGTTATACTATCCATTGAGTTCAAAGTGAGACTCCATGGAGTTTAGAGCCTGGACAGTTAGATCAAATACAGATAATTTGTAGATGTCAGCATGGGGGCAAAGAAATCAAAGCTGATATCTGTTTGTCCAGGGTCCCTGTATGATCCTCAAGAGGAACAGGCACCATCAGTAGAAGATCCATTCGACATCATTCAAGATGTGAGGATCTCACCCACACAGGAGGCTACTGCTCTGAATTACTTGTGAAAAAGCCCATCTCATTCTTCCCGTTGACTGCAGAAGGAGACAAGCCTTTTTGTCTTGACTTTGTGAACAATTCTCTTCCTTCGTTCCTTCACTCTTTGTGGTAGTGTAATAAGGAGTCAACCTATACACTGATGGATCTGTGTCTGTTTATCCCATATAAACCTAAATACATCCAGTATTAGGCAGGTGACTTTGGATGTAAATTTTTGCTGTTCAGGTCACTGCAATCTCTTACTCCTTTGTGTCCTTGTGTAGATAATGGTGTGTCTCCACATGCTAAGGGAAGAAAGATGTGTGTGACTTTTCTCTGTGTGGTGTATCTTTTCATGGTAGGCATTCCTCCTGCTCATCTTCTCATGCCTCCACAGGAGTGCACCTCTGCCATCGTCTACTCTAGTGGAGGGAGGATGAAGATAACCACATTTCCATTAGGTGTCTTAGTGTCTTCATGGTGTTCTTGAATCTGCTTTGTTCCTGAAATGTCCTATTTTCTGTAGAATTAGTAACTGCTGATGCAACATCTGCTAAAGCATGTGCTTGTGGGAAGGTGACCTTTGCAGTTCTTTTCTTAAATTCAGGTGGTGAATGCCCCCAAAGCTGTAGTTGTGCAAGAATGACTATAGTCACTCATAGCAGGAGTAGGGACCTCATCGTCTGAGTCTAAAAAGCTTTGCTCCATCACTTAAGAGGCCAGTACGGCAATGCTGCAAAATTACATCTTTGTTAAACTCTGTATCCAGAGATCCTTCAGACCAGGGTAGATCCTTATATGTGTTTGGATTGGGCTGAACGTTAATTGTCCTCTCTATGGCAAGCATCATTGCTTCGTGATGTTTCAGTCTCAGAAACAGACTACAAAGCACACACCACTCTATAACAACAAATATACAAAAGCCATTACATAACTTCTAGGGGAAAAAAGTCCACAGACAACTAAACAAAATAATTCGATATCTGGCCCAGGAAGCTACTGACTGGCAAATCACAGAAAGAAGGGGAATTTTCTTCACTTTTTTGATTTTAGGTGAGGTAGAGCTTTGAGCAGAAGTGGCTGCTGGGAAAGACAACATGAAACAGCAGAAAAATCAATAATCAGAAAAATATGTCCTAATTTTCTATTTTTTTCCTGTGTAGTTCGATTAAATGAGTTACCAAGACACATGCAGTCTTCCTTCTGTTGGAAGGAGTGGTTAGAGAGGAAGTCAGGTCACTAACCTGGTTGTTACCTTTTTCTGCACTAAAAATAAAATGGTTGTCACTCTGTGTCTCACCTTAGCCTGTTTGTAAGAGGCAACAGCTTTTGAGCCTCTCAGAAAGGAAACCCATTACCTACAGAAGCACACAATAAATGTCTGTGCTCAGCCTCCATCAGGGTGATGCATATCTGTACCCCAAGGTTACTCATCAATTAGCAGGCAAAATAAACAAGGATCAAGGGATTTGTTTTCGCCATATCCACTTGCAAAATTGCTGTGTTTCAGGGGTGTGAACGGGAAGCTGGCAAGCTTCTGCTTGCAATAGTTAAGTTTAGCATTGGATTTAATTTGATCAAAGATGTTGCTGCTGAAGAAGACAAAAGCATAATGGTGTGTTACAATAGCTTGCCATATTAGGTCTGTATTTTCTCCAGATCCACCTAGTAGTTAACGGTAAATTGGTTTTGAGGCACGTTAGTAAATGGATAAATGAGCTGCAAGTTTTAAAACTGAATAGTTGCAGTACTGCTTTGTTAGTAGTGGAGGGGTAAGGATGATGCTATTAGATGATGCTTTTACACTGCAGTGCTGTTACACTGTATTTTATGTTCCCTATGAGATCTAACAAAGGATCAGTGGAAATAAGGGTCTCAGTCACCATTAAATATCATGAGGTATTTTACTGTTGTCATGAAAAAGTAATGCTACTGGTTTTTAAAGGAACAGCTCTGTGTGCTTTAAACCATATCATATTCAAAGCAATATATTGATCATGACATGTAATTAAAGTGACAATTGCTGTACAGTATATTCAGGTTCAATATCAATTAATTCAACAGATAAACCTCAATAATACAGTTGGGGTAATACTAGGTGTGTGAGTCCCCTCTTGCACCTCCTTCCTGTGGTAGATGTAGGTGCTCCGGATGTACATGTGCTTGTACCACATATGCTGGGATGAAATGCCCTGCAAGGTCACACACACAGCACCCGTGGGTCCCACTCACCGCCCCTGGCTACCCCTCGCTGGACAGGTGCTGTCTCCCCAGGGTCTTCCAGGGGAGGATACTTGTCCCAGCCTGGGCAGGGTGGTGATGACACGGTGTGCCTTCTGGTAATACCAAACCAGGTTCAGATTGCTGCTCTTCTCACTGCAAGGTCTTTCTTCCTCCATTACACATTTCCAGGCTTCTACACTTCTTTTCAAGCTGACTCAGTCTGTGTTTTTTGTTTTGGCTCTTTGGGGATTACACGTGCAGGTAACCAACTAGGAAAACTGCCACCTCTTGGAGACTGAAGGATGCCTTGTCCTGCACTAGGCACAGGAGCGGGCGCACTCCTGGATGGGTTGTGGTGGAGAGGGTGACAGCACGTGACAAGATTGAAGGCTTCACGGTGGCATTTGCTATGTGAGAGCTTTTCCAGCTTTGCAGAGTGAGAGGAGGAAGAATGCATGCCTCACATCCATACATTAAGACCATCACATCAGTCTGCAGTTTTTCACTGCAGACCTTCTGTTTGCTTATTTATGTGAGAAAGCAGAATAGGTTGGCATATCCTGAGACCTCTGGAGGCCTCCCAACAATTGCACACTAAACAAATACGTTAACCTATGAATTTCCTCACAAATGCTCTAAAATGACCTCTTTTCTGAACGCAGTCTTTTATCTTGCCTCACATAGCGGCATAGTGCATCCCTTGCCTAAATGTCTCTTTCTCTGTCAGCCAAAATGCCAAACGGCCATCTCTGCTGCAGTCACATGGAGCGTGTTCCCAGTACTGCTGGCACGGAAGCTAGGAATGCTCAAGATTTATAACAAGTTATCAAAGGAGTTAATAATAAATAGGGGTAATCACATCTGAACAGAGCAATTCATCCCTGTAGTAACTCCACTGAATTACACCTGGGAAAAATTTGGACCATTATTTATTGTGTAAGCATTAGCAGCCCAGTAACACAGCCTCACAGGAACTGAGATAGCATGCTGGGGGATCCAGATGAAAAAGATCCATGTGGCTTTTTTCCCCCCTACTTTGTCTCATATTGTTCACAGATGGATGCTTCTCCTAAAAATTAACAGTGAAGCTGATGACTGTGTTTTTATTGAGCTAAACAAGCCAGACAACTTGTTTTCCCTTCTCAGAAGGTTTATTTTGGCCTATCTTGAGACTGAGAATTAAACCCTGCAGCTGTTCCAAGTACTAATAACCAAAAGCACAAAGGAGACTATCCCAAAATCATGAAACAGTACCACAGAAGGTGAGTTTTTTACAGAAGAAAAGTCTCCTAAGGATTTTTGAACTTTTGAACTTTTGGGGTCAAAGGAATACACAACATTTGTTTCCTATGACTTACCTTCTGCCAGGCATGTGGGAAACACATGAAAAACAGAAGTTGTTTAATATTTCAATACTCTCACCATTCTTGGAGCTGGAGGTTTAAAATAAATGCCAAGTACAGCCAGAGTTTTAAGAAGATTGTCAAGGCAGGTAGCACAGCTTGAATAGCAAGTGACTCAAAGGCAGCAATCCCATCTTTTCTCTTAGACACCAATGCCAAACAAGAAAGGCCTTCTAGGGAATGTCATGTTTTGTGAGGTGAGTAATTCTCGTTTTGTGAGGTTATAAGCAGCACCACAGTTCCTCAGGTTGTTGCAGTCTGTCTTAGCTGAGATGCTTATTACTACAAGTTTTAGAAATATCATTAAGGACAGGCCCAATGACTTTTGTTCTTACCATATACGTACTTATGGTAAATAAACTTACCCATTACTTCAGAGCTGTTCCTGGTCTGGGGGGTTGATTGCTGCAGCTCAGGTGCAATGCAGTATTTCCCCAATTTTTTTGCAGACGTGCATTAGAGCAATTGATTTGGAAGAGTTGCAGCAATCTGCAGCAATCCCCGGTTTCCCTGCTCTAGACAAGCACTGGAGTTTCTTGTGCATTTTGATCACTGCTACTGACTAAACACACACAGGTGTAAGCCCTCTTCGCAGATTATTTCTGTTTCTCTCTGCAGTCACCACGGAACGGTGGTCAGAGGGACTATCTGTCCAGAGTTTGTTCCCTTCTGGTTATTTTACTTTCTGCTGTGGAAGAGTTGATTCCTATTTAGCTTTCTTTTTCCTTATAGGCTAATCATACGAAAGAGTAGTTTCATTTATCAAAGTCATCCACATATTTCACTTCTCAGAGGAGCTGCTGTGCTGTCATCTTTGAAGTTGAGCTCAAAAAAAAAAGAAACATCCAAGAAGGGGAGGCTCAAAATAGTCCTATCACAGTCTGAATGTACCACTTCTCTCATTTTTAAGTGTCTTCCTTTCAGACAGGTTTTCAATGGGATTATTTAAGCAGAGCTTTTTTTAAACTTTTGGGTTTCTGCTCTTATAATAAGAATGCTCTGAAAAAGGAGAGGGAGACTGGGAAAGTGCCTGTTTGTGTCTATGCTGCCTTTCAGAAATTCATGAGCAATGAGGGGAGAGGAATAGGAAAGCAAGAGAAGACTGTGAGATGTGAATATTTTTTCAAAAGAACATGACTAAAAGGAGGACGTCCTTGGCTATATCTACCCAAGCCTCTAAAGAGCCACGCATAACATCCGACAGATCGGAGAGGTGACCACACCAAGCATATTCAAGCAGAAAGTTTAGTAAATCCTAGCATCTTCCAATTCAGCTGTTTCTTTGCACATGGCACAGAGTCTTAGCATTGTTTATGGTTGTTTTGGAATCACACCCCATCCTAAGAGAAACACTGAGAGATAACAGATGACTCACCAGGTGGAAGGGACATTTTAGGACACCAGGTGAAGTGCTGAACATAAATAACCTTTCTCACTTCTCGTGATGTGTCTGTGTGCCCTGCCTCAGGCAGATAGAGATAGGTAGAGAATAGAAAATCATTCTTCCCTTGCTCCTCCCAGAGGAGAAACACCTGAATGTCTCTGGTGATGTGCTTGTTGGGAACATTTTCTTCACCTTGACAACATCAGTGGTTCTGCCAGGAGTGTGGGAGCTAACACTTGTGAAGAAATCATTTCCAATATTACTGAAAGCCATCAGCATCCCTCCTCAGTGCAGCCTGTCCCTTTACCTGATCTCACTTGCCTGCAGCACCATTGCCCAATCTATTTTAAAATGCACTCCTTGGCGCAGCACATCTGCAGCCCCTCTTTCTGGTCCTGACTTGTGTCATAGCACAGAAGTACCAGTCATGCCTTATGGCAAAGGTGGCAATCCTGTGTCACAAGGGTTACCACCTTTAACACTTTTAACGTGTCTAAAGCAGTCTATATAACATGTGCTACTCATGTCTGTTCGACGCTTTAAGATCTTATACTTATGAATTGATAAGCGGCACCTGAACTGCAGTAATGATGACTGTGAAACACTGCAGGTATAGACTTGACCGGTCTGGTGAGATTAATATCAGTTCACAATGCTTTGGGAAGGAGATAAAAATAATAGAAGAAGGGGGACGCCTTAACTTCATGACTATGAATATGGATTGGGAGGCTGCATGGCACTGCTGCTGAAGGTCAGCAATATGCAGTGACATGATGAAGTGACTATTTAGTAATAAAGGTGTAGGGAATACTTAGGGTCATTTTCACTGCTGCATATAAATCAGCGCTGCATCTCAACCTTGACTCCTGCCTTTTTATACTGTATCATAATAAAGATGTAATAGAAATAGAAATTGAGAAAGGTGATCAGAATGGGCTAAAGAAAGGGAAGGTTCTCTTTTGGGGTTAGGCCACCATAGTACCTTCAGACTGGCCACACAGAAAATGTGTCTCATTCAAAGAGAAGGAGTAAGGTTATGTACAGGGAGTAACTAGATAAAATGATTTCTCTAATGTTATCCAGATGGTCAAACCTGGGACCTTATTAATCTACTGAAGTTTTAATGTGGCCAATGGCAAATTGCCATTTGGAATTGCATTATTCCTTCCAAAAAAACCCAACAACCTCACATCATCCCACCATGGGTGATATTGTTCTCAGATGTAATGGTCACTGTGAATCTGCAACCGAATTCCTGATTTATTCACTTTTACAATTGCTGATGATGCCTGCTCTGCAGCTTGTGCAGGCTAAGGACCAAGGTGAAGCTTTCATTATGTTTTGCTGGTACTCTTTATTTAACTGTAACCATTTTTACTTGAAAGAGATGGATAGGACTGTGGTGGGTTGACCCTGGCTGGATGCCAGGTGCCCACCAAGCTGCTCTATCACTCCCCTCCTCAGCAGAAAAGGTAGGGGAGAAAATAAGATGAAAAAAACCTTTTGGGTCAAGATAAAGGCAGTCTAATGAAGGAATAGCAAAAGTAATGCATGTGGAAGTGAAAGAAAACAAAAGATGTTATTCTCTACTTCCCATCAGCAGTTGATGTTCAGCCAATTCCCAGGAAGCAGGGCTGCACTACACGTAGTGGCTGCTCTGGAAGACAAATGTCATCAATAAGGAATGCCCCCCTTCCTCCTCCTCTCTCTTAGCTTTTATATCTGAGCAGCAGTCATATGGTATGGAATATCCCTTCTGTCAGTTTGGGTCAGCTGCTCTGTCTCTGTCCTCTTCCAAGACCTTGCCCACCGCCAGCCTACTGATGAGGGTGGGTGGGAAGGTTGGAGGGACAGCCTTGGTGCTGTGCGAGCGCTGCTGGGAAGTAACCACACACTGGTGTGTTATCAACACCTTTCTAGCTACCAGTACAAAGCACAGCGATATGGGGACTGCTATGGGGCTCAGCCAGACCCAATACAATTGTCCTTCCAAAACTACACAGGCAATACTTCGGTTTCTGTTTGAGACCTCTAACTGGGGCTTGTGTAAGTTGCTACTTCTCTAATGTCTGTGGAAAGGTGCTGATTTATATCACATGATAGCCTGGTCTTTTTTTGTTCAACTTCTATTTTCAATGTTCTCTGCCTAAAGGCCTGTTTGACCTTTTTGCTGTTACAGAATCCAGAAAGGGAGGAGCCTTACTTAAAGATGCTTGAAGACCTTTCTTCCTTGAAAAATTTACATGGAAAGCATTGAGTTATAAAGTTCAAGTTCAAAAGATGCAGTCTCTCCTGACTGCTGTCACATGCTTCCCTTTTTACTGTCTGTTATTAATGCTTTAGCTTAAGCACCATAGACTTGTGTGTTTTTCATCCTTGACTTGATTCATTAATGTGTACCTAGCCGCACGTCCCCCTAACTGGGTCTTAAACAGGTTGGTCCCAAATCTTTTCTATGTTCCTCTAAAACATGATTACACGTAGACTGCGGACATATTAAGCCAGGTCTGCTGCTGCCTTCTGCATGGGAGAACAATAGGGTGTTGTGAACTATATCCTCTGGACCACAAACAGCATTCTCTCCCCAGCCACCCCCTAATACTACAGAGACATAAAAAGTAATATGGCAGAAAGAAACAATGGGAAAGAGGAAGTGGGGAATTAATGAGGAGAGGCAGGGGGAAAAAGGGGTCTTCTGAGCACAGATGTTTAATGAGCTGGAGAGGTGATGCATAGATGAGACACATGCAATATGTTGGAAAGAAAAGGGCATACAGAAAGGGACACCCTTTAAAAAACCTGCCTATTCTGTAATAGATGGAAGAGTGAGTACTGCATTGAAGTCACTATCAATAATTTTGCTTAAATTGGTTGCTTTGTGGTGCTTATGATATACAGGTAATAGAAATCCCGAGTGTTTTCGTAGTGTCCTAGGCAACATGACAAATAAATGAATTTCAACAGCAGATCTACAGTTCAATTGCATCTTCTTACAAATCACCTTTAACTCCAGATTCCCAGGAGTGTTAAACTGGGAGCTGTGCTGATGGTTGTTGTAAGACATAGCAACCTGGATGGCACAAGCCAGTGTGCAGGTTTAGAAGGAAACCTATTTCCTGGCTACCTATTACATATCTAGAGGAAGACTTTGATGTTACGGGTAGAAGAATCCATTATGGTCAGTCACCAGCAGCATGGTTCTCTGTGACAGCTTGCCTTGTTTTCTACCAGCACAGGACCCCTCTGTGGCACAGAGTAGGACTTTGGATTGCATTTGAATTTGAGGATTTATGTGTGGTGATGTAACCACAGTGGTAGATCATGTCTCTGCCTGTTACCTGCAATAGATGATAGTTTTACCAATTGGCTTTGTCAGTAAAAGTTAAGGACTGAAAATGCCTGTACAGATTTCACTTATTGTCTGGTTTGTGTTTTATGCTGTAATACCTTTGGCTATAAACCCAGTGCTTTTTTGGTGAGGCATCAGTAAATATTCATGAACCCCAAACAAAAGGGAGGAAGGTGATTTGCTTTATTTTTATGTGCTAATTTATTAGCAACAGTTATTACAGGAGATTTAAGTTTGTTCCAGAACCTGAGTGTAACCCACAGTCTGCTCTACAGTCCTCAGAGGGTAAAAATACCCCTGCAAAGTCTTAGATATCTCCACCTTCCTCTGCCTCGTTGGAGGGCCTGGTCTGATGTTAAGGTGGAATAACCAGGCTACAGGGAGCTGTGTTTCCTTGGCTGACAAGCTTAAAAGGGACTCCAGTGGGACCAGCATCAGCATAAGGGATCCACCATCTGTGCTAAAGAGGATGACAAGGAGTCTTCTATGAATGCTATAGGAAAGCAATATGGATCACTGCATGTGATATAGGACTGATTTTTTTCCCCCGTCTGTGATACCACAACTGACTTTGCATGTTTATGATCCTGGAGATATGGAGAGTATAAACATTTGGAGTTACCCAGACTTTTGGATCATTCAGCTGTACAACTGGAGAATTTGTTTTGTGTTCCCAAGCTACTTCAGAAGGCTAAGGGAAGTATCTGTTAGAGTGAAAAATGCTTTTATTTTCTGCTTCTGTAACAAAACTCAGATGAAAAGCTTTGCATTGCTGGACACCAGGTATGAAAGCAAAGACGGTTCTGACAATGCTAATGCTCAATAGATCAGCAGCAGCACAGTCTGTTGAAAACCATGATGCACATTTTTCAGCATTCAAAGCTCTATTCCAAACCCTGGTTTGTAACAGCTGAAGGACGTAGTATCAACACTTCACTGACTTGGAGGCAGAGCTCCAAAGAAGATGCCCTACTACTGCAGAACTCTACTGCATCCAACACCTTCAGCTCTCTAACTGATAGTCACAAATGGGGACAGCACAGACCCGCATGGTTTGTTGGCAGGTACCTTGTGGCACAAAAAACTTCAGAACCTAGCTTGGTCAGAACTGAATTTGATTTGCTTTCCTTGAGTTTTCAAGGAAAACCTAGTTTGATGAGTGACTTACAGAAATTCCAAAGGGCATAGAATTCCTCTTCCCTGCACCTGCACTGTTTGTTTCTTATTCACAGCTTCATTTTTAATGTTATGCAAGGGTTTTGAACTTTTTCCCCTGAAAAATCACCAGGCTATAACAAAAAAACGAAGCTATCAAGCACACTTCCTCCTGAAGGAGAGATAAAGACCATGAAATTACCATCATTAAGGAAGACTTATTTGCCAACAACTTGGAAAGAGCTTTGAATGATGAAAACACCATCACCTCCTTATGTCTTTTTGGAATGATTTATTTCCTTTGTCCTTTAACATCTAACAGTGATCATGATTCAAACTGAAAAATCATCTATCATCATTCACTTTGTAAGTGGGTGTTAAAGGACAAAGAAAATACATATATAGTAGGAGAAAAAGTCAGAGATGAGGCTTCATTGGCTTTCCAGTTGCTAGCGTGTCTATTTGGTACTTGTTGCCAGGTTGAACAAAAAAATGGTGATGTACTTCAGTGGGGCAAGAGGAAGTCCTCCCTTCGCTTCGCCTGCAGGTCAGTGCAGGGGATTAAAGACTTACTGAGTCTGGCTAAGATACCAAAGCCCTATTTCAAATCTATCTTAAGAGGAAAAATCTGATCAAGTGCCCACACCTGATGCAGGTGAACAGACCAATCTGAGGAAAGGATGTGGCCTCTCAAAGCCTAGTTCAGAGGCTATCGCAGCCAAACCAGAGCAGGGAGCGTTGTATGTCGGGATAGGTATATATATATATATGTATATGTATATAACAGAGCAGCGACTCTTGTTGAGGAAAGACTCAAACTTTGGGAAATACTGGGTTTTGCACAATGTTCAGCCTCCTCAGAGCTGACTTGGGCTGTCAGCTCCACTGCACTGGGAAGAAGTATAGAGAAACCCAGTATTTTCCCAAGAAGTTTTATCATCTTTACTCAACTACAGCTCCCCTTAATGCATACAGCAGTGGCAGCAATATAAATCAAAGGCTTGGACCTAGGAGTTGTACACTTTGTGGACTCAGCTCCTCCTGTCTTGCCAGCCAACACAGATAAGGCCCTTAATGTAACTTTGTCACCATTTGCCTGTTTCCAGAAGCCCAGATATATTTGTACAGAGAGGGTGATACTTCCCTGCAGAGAACATTTCTATTTTTTTAAGGAGGCTGTGTATTATTTGCTTTGTTTTCCCTTGCAGTCCCACACTTAGACCATCCTCTGCTCAAGTCCATCTGGCAGCTGTGCATGGAAGCAAAGCCCACATGTCAAGCGCTGCTGTTTATATCCTAATTAACAAGGGAAACCTTTTGCTCCAACATACCTGATGCAGAAGTAAAAATGGGAAACAACCACTGTTTGATAATCTGGCAGATAATTTAATAAAGTAACTTCTGATGTCATAAAAGCATATAGGAACGGAAAGGACAGTGGGAGATTAAAATCTATTTGTTTCATAATTGCAGGCAAAACTGTATTATGGACCGCTAGTTCAAAGGATCCATGCCACATAACACGAGTTGCAAACCTGCAGGAGATTGTTGGTAAATCAAAGGCAAAAAGACTAGAAGTTGCATCAATACCTTTTTGTGTACTCAACTAGGAGCAAAAGAGCACAGTTCCATGTGAAGGCTCTGGAAACTTCAGGGCCCCATAGACAAGGGCATTGCTGATAACGTAGATACCGGTAATAGCAGAGGATTTGTGTTGAAAATGCCTGTATGATGCATGTCCTCTGCTGCATAGGAAGGAGAAACACTTCCAATTTTGCGAAAATCCCCTTTGCTGAATAGATCTCAACTTCAGGGACAAACTTAAAGCAAATAATACTGTGTATAGACCTGCCAGCATGTAAGACAGCTTTACTAGTATATTTAATTGTATCCATCACCACATTTCCATAATTTACAAATACTCTCTGGGCTTGCTCTGCAGCAAAGCAAGACTTCCCTGTGTCCCATTCCTCAAAGCTTTCTGTCCTGAATCTATACTGAAGGCCCATTACTGTCTCCCTTTACCACCTGGATCACCACAGTCTCCACTACTGAGCATGTTTTTGGCTGAAGCAACACCAATTTCTGTGTGTTGAACTCAAGTTCAAGGTTTCACTCCTTGTTACTGATGGCTCACCCAAGCAGGTAGTGCCATGTGAGCACTGATGAAGGATGCTGAATTTCCCTTCTGAGAATTTTTGTGGAAGGAGTGAGAAGGATGGGCCCACCCCAGCACCATTTTGTGCAAAATCTGAGTGATTTAAATATTCTTGCTTGCATACAACACCATAAAGTGGTATCAGTGGAAACACCAAAAGGAAAATTATGCCAGGAAAATTATGATTTAAATTAATTATGTGAATTCTGATTTATAAAACTGTTTTTTTTTCTCTGTATTTAATTGTTATTTGGGCTTATCCTTTGGACAACAGTCTGGTCCTTTGTTACTTCATGATTACAATTAACTATCATGTTATTCCTCCTCTTCTTTTGATTGACCTTCATTCTACTTGTTCTCCAAACAACTTTAGTAATTTTAGGGTTTCCCATCTCAGACCTTTTGCAGATTCCAGAGTTGTTTTATTGGCTATGCAATTGTCTTCAAATATATAATTCATCTGACAGGCAAATAAGACAGTATTTTGTTTTGACTTGGCATTGATTTTAAAATACCATACAAACCTTTCCAAATGATAGGTATTAACAGGGAAATGGTGCATAAAATTTGAGTCTTGCTTTTTTATTTATTTTTTTTTCACGAGGAGTAGTTGTATCCTGATGATTGCTTTCAAAGGCATTTTCACAAAGCCCTTGAATTTTAATAAGAAAACAAATAGAGTAGTCAGGCATTGAGGAAATGAAAGGTGAACTTGTAAGTATCTTTTGGTCAATACTTGGCAGTACATTCATTAATTATAATTGTTATTATTGCTTATAAAAGCACCTTCTAAGACTTTTCCCAAATAAAGTTTGTCTATCCAATAATTTATTTATTTTATGTTTTTTCTCACCCTGCAGTCATACAGTACCCAGCTGTAGTTATTATTACACCTACCTTATTCTATCTAACAGGAATTGATCACTCAGGAGGCCTTTTCTATTAATGAAAACAATGATGCGTTAACTACTATTTAACTGGAAAAGCTCATATATGAAGTGCTCAAGGTGAAGAAAATCAGGAAAGGGGGGAAAAGAAGAGTCTGTGGTGTAGCCACATGAGCTGGTCTTGGGCAGGAGATGTGCTGCAGGCACCAACTTTGGGCTTCTAGTTTGGAGTCATGTTTCTTCCCTTGGGATTGTCCCGCTGCCTCATCTGCAACAGGGAGAATGCAGGAGCTGGGACATGGTTCAGTGTATGAAAGTATCTTCAGGTTCAGGTGAGAGATTAGTGGATCTCACTGAAATGAAGCACTTGGTCTTGTGGCTGCTCTGCAAATATGGGATGAAAGGGTATGGAAATAGTGCTTTCGTGCTCAGCTCAGTTGTGGGAGAGGGTTCGTGTTGGTAGATAGTTTAACAGGTTCTTTTAATAGGGAAGAGCAGGAAAAAGTGTTTTTGCAGTGGGAAGTGTTGGAAAACTTCCTGAACTACTCTGGGAAATGTCAGCAGCTTTGGGGGAATATTTGAGTATCTGAGTGTGAATTCTGAGTTACTGGCTGTGGGCTGTGTTGGGATGGGACTGGAGCGGCTCCAGCTTCCAGCTCTGGTTTGCACCAGGTTGCTGTAACCCTGTCTGTCGTATCAAAGTAGAATGCCTTGAGCACCAGACTGTTCTTGCATCTTCAGTTACTGCCAGAAAAAAAATGCGTTGCTGATAAAAAACCTATATATATATATATTTTAGGACACTTTCATTTTTATTTTATTTTATTTTATTTTATTTTATTTTATTTTATTTTATTTTGTTTTGTTTTGTTTTGCTTTGTTTTATTTTATTTATTTTATAAATAAATCAGTGTCTTCTTACTGAAACAAAGGCGCCAGAAAATTCATAACTAGCTCCATTTCTTGATAAGTCTCATCTATATTGTTGTCTTGAGTTATTTCAAAACACCTTTGACATATATCATTGGACAAATATGAGTTTGCCCACCTAAAATGTTGATGTAGAGTTGCAACACTGAGAGAGAGATTAGCTCAAGCTATGTTCTTAAGGAGGTGAAACATCTTCAGCACAAAAGACTCTGTTATCTCAAAGTTTAAACATTTTTTTTCTGTTATTTAGATCTGTCTTGACTACGCTTGCAGTCACCAGAAGAAAAAGTTCTTTATGATGCTGTGGAATAGATGGGGAAGCAATATACCTTATCAGTAGGTTGCTCAGCTCTGCTCTTGCTGTAGTGATGGACCATGGCTCTAATTCCACCCTTCAGAGAACACAAGTGGCTTTATAGGAACAGTGTGTTTGCGCAAAGCATGGAGGCACTGAGGCACAATGAAGAAGAATTTGCTGTGTGTGCTGACAGAGTTAGAGAAGCAGCCTGACAAATGCCAAAGGATGGAGGGGGAGAGCATTGCTGCAGAGTATGGTTGTCTTTTCAGGTGGAGAAAGTGCTAATGCATATTTTTATTATTTAGCATTGAATATCCAACCCCTTTTTAGAACTTGCTCACAGTGGGAGATGCATTCCTTTCCAAGGAAGTGCTTTCTCTGCCCAGATGGCTGGGGGTTTGCAAAATACATTGGGCAGGCGTGGGAGCAGAGTATCAATCTCCTGTGCTCATGCCAAGGCCAAAGGCTTCTGTTCTAGCAAGCTTTGCACTGGGAAGGGCATTAGAGAGCTCCCTGTAGCAGCTGCTCACAAATGCCAGGAAGGAATGTCCAGAACTAAAAAGATCCATTTCAGAGCAGTAAGCTAAACAGATCTTGACTGACTCTTTGGAAGATGGTAATGCTACAGATCGCCAAGGGTGAAAAAAGTAATGCATTTTCTGTTGCCAGCTGGGAATAAAATCTTGGCTTCATTCAGCTGAATGGGAGAAAGTTCTGTTTGACTTTGCTAGCATCAAGTTGTAACTCAAAGTGTTGCGGTGGTGACTATGGCTGCAAATTGTGTTTCAGAGAAAAGCAGGTTTGTGCCACACTGTGGCACAATGGGTCTGTGTCACATTGTGCACAGCGGTAAAGTACGCAGTGGTGGGCAAGTATCAAGCTGTCAAATTTCCTGGAACTCACCATCACTGAAGATGGTCAAAAGACACCTGGAAATTTCATTTCTCAGGAAATTTCCATTTCCTATGCAAAATAAAGTTTAAAAAAGCCCTGATAAAAACCTTTCTAGGCAGAACATCCACAGTGCAATGTGAGAGGAAGGGTGTGAAAATGGAAAAATTATGTTTGATCCCCTCTATGCCAGATACTTTCTGCACACCACTGGTTTGTGGTTCAGACTGGCTGGTTGGTGTTTTATGTGGGGCAGGCAGGAGAACTTCTGGCTTCTCCATTTTCAGCAGCCTTGGTAGCATCGTCTATATGTTTAAGGGGGTGAGATGAATTCCTTTGTGATTCAAACTGAGATCCCTTTTTATTTTCCATATAGACATAAACATTTATTGATGACCACCTGGCATTTCCTCTGCTATATTTCATAGAATCATTTAGGTTGCAAAAGACCCTTAAGATCATAAAGTCAAACCGTTAACCCAGCACTGCCAAGTCCACCACTAAACCCTGTCCCTAAGCACCACAGCTACACATCTTTAAATACCTCCAGGGATGGTGACTCAACCACCTCCCTGAGCAGCCTGTTCCAAGGCTTGACCACCCATTCAGTGAAGGCATCTTTTCTAATCTCCAATCTAAAACTCCCCCTGGCGCAAGTTGAGCCTGTTCCTTCTTGTCCTGTCACTTGTTATCTGGGAGAAGAGACCAACCCCCCCTGCCTACAACCCCCTATCAGGCAGCTGTAGAGAGCGATCAGGTCCCCCCTGAGCCTCCTCTTCCCCAGGCTGAACCCCCCCAGGTCCCTCAGCCGCTCCTCATCAGCCCTGTGCCCCAGCCCCTGCCCCAGCCCCCTGCCCGGCTCTGGACACGCTCCAGCCCCTCCACGTCCCCCTGCAGTGAGGGGCCCAAAGCTGAACACAGGGGTCCAGGGGCGGCCTCACCGGTGCCCAGCGCAGGGGGACGGGCACTGCCCTGGTCTGACTGCGTCTAACTGTAACTAATTACTCCCTTAGGGAACGTGTGCCAGTTCCCCTGACTTGCAGATAGTGATATCACCCTTTCTCTATATATAGGATGCATTAATGGATTGAATGGAACAAAAAGAAATCATGGGGTTTTTAGATGTTTTCTGAAATTTTTCCTCCCTTTAAATATTTCAGTGAAGTTCTGGGGTAGAAAAAGATGAGTTTCAGTTCAGTCAAAATAGGTCGCCCTCTATTAGTGTATAATATAACATTTCAATAATAAAATGAAAAATGGTTCATACAAGACAAAATAGTAAGTTTTTATTCTAAAAATGACGAAACTGGACATTCAAATATCATAAGACCTATCCCGCTTGACCCTTTACTCCCCTTGAATCTCCCTCTGAGGTGATTTCATGATGTGCTTACTTGTCTATTGAAAAGGATTTTCTGTTCAGACATGTCTCTGGGCACCTTTTTTCTATCACACTGAAGGAGCACATACAACAGTGCAAATGTGTACAGAGATATTTTTTTTTTCAACCCACTCAACGCCATCCCATCTCAACTGCTCTGGCCAGCACTAAACTTCCTAAGTAAGACCAGAGCTTAATTAATGCTTATTTCTTGGTGGCTGGTCACATGCAGGCAGACTGACTCCTAGTCGTGCATTCAGAAATAATCAAACTTTCACAGGCTCCTTTGGCTTCTTTCCCACTGACTTCACTGGGCACGGACGGCAGGATTTAGCCATCTGAGTTAGCACTTGGACTTGTTTGGCTTATTAGCTCCGCTAACAACAGAATGGTTGAATTTCCTCAAGCCTTTAAATTTCATCATCCAGAGCTCTTCCAGCCAAATTAGCAGTAACAGGAGGTGAGAGAGTTGCGATTCTGATGGAAGATGCTACATTGCTTTTCTCCTTTGGGAATGGAGCAGAACACCATGCATTTATATGTCTGCAAATGAGCAGAGACACATATCCTTCATGAGCAAATTGTTCTTGGTGGTAACCAGTGGGCAGCTGATTGGAATTAATAGATTATGCCCATACCAATAATTATGCAGGGAAAACAGCATTATTTAGAGCAATGGAAGTGAAGAAGAGTTGGAAAACAGTATGCTGCTTCATTTTAAATAGACATTGACTATATCTTGATTGCTGAGCAAGGTGTGAGGGTGGGAGAAAACACCTCAGGCTGTGCATATCTCTCTTGATGCCAACAGCTTGATCTGTGTTTTTCCTTCTCATGTTCTGGTTACTGCTGGGTGTGAAGTGCCTTGAATTACTTTTCCACAATCAACAAAAAAATGATAAGACAGTTAGGATCCCTGAGTGCCCCTTCCATGCATTAAGGTTAAGTATTAGGGATGGACTAATACACACAAACTTGGTATTTTCTCAAGTGTACTCAAGGAGGTAAACAGCGGAAAATTGGGAAAAGAGCCTCACTGCTCATCTGACTTGCTTCACTGCATACATGTGAAAATACTTTCAGCAACCAGATTTGAAAGAGATTGTTTTTCCACTCAAAGTTTCTAAATAAAGAAAACAAAGCCAGAATAAAGCCTAAAATATTGCCTAATAAGCAAGAAGCCTGTGGCCAGGCAATCACAGAAAGGTTAGTAAAAGGAAAGACTGGGCTGGGTAAGGTCCAGTAGTGTGTATTTATCTAACCTGATCTGTGAGAGGTCTAGAGCCAAGTCCCTCTGTCGCAGGCTGCTTGCGTGATTATGGACTATTTTCTTTGTATCTCCCATGACTCAGTCTTCCTTAACCACTATAACCTGATTTATGTACCTAGCAAGAAGTTTAAGGTACTCATATTTAGTATCTGTCTCATAACCAAAGACAAAGAAGTAAAAGAGATCACTTTGGTGGGCTTGGCTGTATCTTCACTAGCTAATTAAATGGTGAGAGAATAGAATTGGGTACTTGAAGCCAATTGGCACAGAATGACCTGTATCTATGCTATTAAACTATCTTAACCTTCAGAGCAATGTGACTGCATCCAAAGTGCTGATTAGGAACAGTTTCTGGCTTATGTTAACTTCTGAACCATATCCAGGAGTTGTCTGGGGGAACTGCATTTGGCCAGGGACTGTTCTAACAATTTAACAGTATATAGACAGCTGGGTTTTAGCACCCAAGTGTGTTCACTAGCACAGCTTAATTTTCCGGTGTGAGATTAGCATTTAGGATGTTAAAGACATTCTCAAATGCACTTGCTGATTTTGCAAATGTAAAATAACCCTTTCCATTGGCAAATGAAGATTTGGGGCATGCACTCTGGGTTATTTTTACCCAGATTCTACCTCTTACCTGCACAATCCAAATGACAGCGGCCCGATTTCTGACCCTTTCCATAAGTGCTTATTCCCAGCTATTTAGAAGGCCTCTCCAGCATTACAGCATGGTACAACATGAGGCTCAACTGCTGTTCCCTAGTTTGTCTCTTAGAAAACTGTGGAGAGGCTCAGGGCTCTCAATAGAGCAGTCTTAATCAACAGCTGCTTAGTTTGTGACTCTTGATTTCTGTCTCTCTATAATGAAGAACACTCAAGTATTCATTATCTGGTGCAAATGTGTGAGGGTGATTGCATGTAGAAATGGATGTGCCTGCAAATGCTCAGCTGAGGAGAACTGGGGAAATATTTTAAAATCTTATAAGCTAAAATCAAAATCGTAATTTGGAAAGACAGAGACAATATTTCCCATAACTGATGGAATGCAAAGAAACTCCGAGGCCTGCAGTGAAAGGAAGTCACTAGTTTATTTATAAGAAATCCAAGTTTTAGTAGTAATGACTTCTAACAAGTTCAAACAAAATGTGACAAATATAGTAGCAGCTAAAAAAGCAAACTTTAAAGAATTTGTGCTACTAAAGTAGTCAGCAGTCTTTTCCTTGACTGAGAAGTCCAACCCAAGGGATGTGTTGAATTCCTTCCCATTCTTTACTTACAGTTTTGGGAAAAGAACTAAATTAACATCATTATATGTGAAGCAAGAGAAAAGTCTTGTCAGTGCATAGATTAATATTTTCTTTATTAACTAGAGGTATTCTTCAGATCCGATGCTAGGGAATGACATTTATTTATTAACATCACTCACTGGTCTCTGGACACAAAGGTCTATGAAGCTTTTTGCTTCCACAGCAGGAGGGGAGGTTGCTCTTGATCCATGTCATTGCTTAACTTCTAGGCTCATCGGTGACTAGGAAGGTGAGTCTATCACAGGAGACAGATTAGCTGAGGCTGGTTTGTTCAGCCTGACAAAACAACAGCTAGGAGGACATAGATCACTGGAAAACCAGGCAAGGGAGAAGCAAGCAACGGGGTGTGACCACTAAGGAAGACTACAACCTAACAAAGAGTATAAACATAACAAATAGCTGTAAACTGGCCATTTAGCCTGTAAGGAGGGAGATTGGTGACAACTTCTATAGAGCTGTGATGTGCAGCACAGTTTCTTAAGAGGAAGCAGCAAAACCCCCAGTACATCCAAAGGTAGACACCACACCAGCGTCCACCCACCAGCTCTGAGGACAGCTTGCATGGAAAAGGCAATGCCTCAGGGGTGTCTGTGTGGCACAACAGGAGGGGACACAGGCAATGGTCTGTGGCCTGTGCTGCCTCGGACTTGTGCTTCAGAAGACACTGGTGCCTGAGAGGAAGGAATGGTGAGGAACTTGTCTAGCAAGGTAGCAGCAGAGGAGATTGATTTCCAATGCTGGAGCCCGTCAATACTCAATTTGCTAATACAGATGTAGCCTCGGTGTCTCCTTTCCCATGCTCCCTTTGTGTTTTGAGATCAGATCTTTTATCGCAGGGACATTAAATATACAAAACAACAACCTCATATTTCACACGCTTTGTCCCTGCTCACAAGGCAGTAATTGAAAAGCAAGGGAAAACAGCAACTCTTCATGCTGCAGGAGTTACATCTGTTATTTGACTAATTAGTGACACATAATGACCTGTATGAGACTTGGCAATATAAAAGCTGCTTTAATTCTGGCCACTCTCCATGAAAACATCCCAATCTCACATTCCTATTTGTGGCTGCAGAGAGCTATGTGTAGAAGTCAGTGCTGGGAAGCAATGAATCAGAGTAATGATACACTTAGAGGAAGAGGGGGAATAAAAATGCTCTGAATGCACATGCAGGTACGTCTTGCCTAGTTTTGCTTGCAACCATAAAGAGGAAGATTAGTCTCTTCTTCCTTCACATGACCCATGACTGGTCTTATTTTAGTCCAATGGACAGGGCAGGTGCTCAGGGGAGAACCCAAAGTGTAGAGGAGGTCTGAGGGCTCTATTCTCTGGGACACCATAGAACTAGATAGGTTCAGGATCCCTGATCTTTTTACCCTTGTTTATTTTGGTAGAGCTTTGCTTTCAGGTAAAATAAGTTTACCCAGCACATTTCATTTAGACAGTGACTGATCTTATCTGGTAATAAAGAAGAAAGCCACGATCACAGCAGAAACTGGCAGTTGTGAGTTAATACTTTCTTTTACACGTATCGATTACAATGTCGAAGATTCAAAATCAATTCACTTAAATGTTCCTCTAAAAAACCAGAAATATTCTGTCAGTGCAATGGAATATTGCCAAACTAGAGGGAAAAAAATTCCTGCCTGATGCCCGCACCCCCCCCCCCCCCCCCCCCCGCCCCTCCCTGCCCTGGCCCTTGAATGCATGGATGTATATGGCACCAATAAGAGAACACTGCCTTGGTATTCACAACCAAAATAAGGAGTATGAAAACCAGATTAGCAATGTATCCTATTTTGGCAATATTTTTATAAAGCATACGATGAATTCAGAAATTATCTAAAATCCTCATTGCGATACTTCCTGACTGCTTTCAAAACCTCCCCAATTCTTCTTTTGCACCCTCTTTTCCCTGTTGCAGGTCTATAAGCTTGCTGTCCTGTGATCCCAAGAAGATCTTCCACATTTCCTTTCTTCCATGGGACACAGGCTTACCAGCTTCTCTGAGGAGATTTAGTCACAATACCCTCCTCCCCATTTCTCCAGTGAGTGCTAAATGAACATCTGCATTTGCTGGACTTGCAGGTGTGTTCCGGATGCTGCCTTGACACAGAGCCTGTGTGACTGTCCCTGTATGTTTTTCCCTTCCCTGCAGTCAGTAACTGAATAGGAAAATCTATTAAAGCACTAAAACCAGAGCAGGGCAATTTGCTCCTCGCTTGTTACAGGAATCAGTAATATTTTGCTTCTTGGCTGCTCATGCTATTGATTATTGATATCCTGGATGACCAAAGATCTGTTCTGTTCCCATGGCATCAACAAATGCTCCCTGTACCTGTTCCAGATGTTGTCTTCACGCCTTTAATCATCAGAGATAGATTGTGATGAGGCAAAAGACAGAAAGAGCATTGCTTAACAAATACCTTTCAACTGTTTAAAGTTTGAGTTTTGTGTAGGTTGGATGTGATGTGTTGTTTAGCCTGGTTCTTGTTTTTTCAATGAACTGGTTTCATTCATTGCCAGCTAATCCATGGGTATGAATTAATATGTGGGCTTTTTATAGAGTGGCTGTACCTTCTGCACCTTTTCCCATGGAGCCTAAACCACAGTCGCTTACCCTGAAACAAACAGCATTCTGAAATCATCATTCTCAATGTAGGAGTGAAGAAGCCTAGGCTTTCACTGAATAAGCCTGTTTTGCTCTATTGCCTGGTATAGATTTTTCAGGTGTTCCTCCCTCTTTGTCTTTTTGGTCTGCTACCTCAGGGGCAGCTGCAATCGTTTTTCCCCAGAATTCAGCCCAGTCAGACAGTCAACAGAGAGTGGGCTTCCTGGAGGTCATTATAGACAGCTTATATCCTTTGCATAATCTGCAAAGGACAAAAGCCATGATACTAGTGAATGAATAACATTGCATATGGACCACATTGAGCTGCTACAGCAGGGCCCAAGGATGAGTATAGAGGAGTGAAGCTGGGTTAATTAGCATTGATAATATACAGCTGTGGGGTGGCTTCAGGGGTGGGGGGTTGGCTGATGTAGATAAGGTGCAGCTGTGGCTGGTTCTGTTAAGTGGTTAAATAGCTCAGAGAGGTATAGAAGAGGAGCAGCCAATGAAGAGAGATCTGAAAAGGGAGGAGAGAGAGTGCTCCAGATGGAGGAGAGACAAGGAGAAGGCAACAGAAGCAGAGGTACTAGCCAGAAGAGTATGAAGAAACAGCATGAACAATAGATGGACCTTTGAGACCTTGTGGGGGATTGGTGGCTATGCCAGGGCAAGGCATGCTAACTACTTATGGAAGTTAACTTGGTATGTGATGGTAAAGACCTTGTTGCGGCTTTCTAGTTTTGACAGTGCTGCAACAGATGAGGACAACTGTAGCTAGAAGAAGCCATTGACTTTGGCTGCCCTACTGAATACACCTGGCTCATCATTTTCCTGGACTGTAGTAAATGGAGATGCGAGATTATACAGTGCTACCAGTGGCTGCAGGCTTAGTATCAAACCTTTCAAACTGTAAACCCGTGGCCACTAAGGCAAAACTGCACAAAACCCTCTGTGACATTTTGTCTCAAGGTTGTATAGTCTAGGATTTTTCCTAAAAGACTACAGAAATCTTTATTTTGGAGAGAAGTCTGGTCTGGATATCAACAAACACACAAAAATCTAAGAGGAAAAAATCAATGTAAGTGAAAGAATTCCCTTTAAAAAAAACCAAACAAAAAATGACCAACAAACCCCAAATGTTCAAAACAATGTGTTTTGAACTAGGCAGTATTATGTTCAAGTCAAAGTAACTGCAATTTTAGGTAAATTTAAATGTTAAAAATATTGAAACTGCAGCTATTTTAATTTGATTTTAACACTGAAATATTCCACTAAAAAAAATGTGGGTATGAAATAGTTAATCAGTGTTTTCCATCAGAAAAGCAGCACAATATATATAATCAAGACAAACTTGCCAGCACTCATTTTCATATCTGGATGAGAAATGGCTCAGCTAAGACTTGTTGCCTGACTCCAGTCTGGACAAAGTTTCATTCTTGGTGACAGATGATGTTTTATTCATTCCCAAAAGGCTTCATGGTCTTGGCTATCGACAGGTGGTGAGAAGGAAACAGTTACGGCGTTGGGAGCCCTGCCTCAGTCCAGCCCCATACCCTTGCCATATGCAGGAGGTACAAACAGTACTGGTGGGACATGGATCCATTTGGGCTGGAGCCCAGCTTTGCTGCTCTCTGCCATCTCATGTCACCCTCAGGGCACGTCTAGCAGCCCTGAAGCAGTCTCTGCTAAACAATATAATTGCTGCCTAGCTTGGATTTTGAAAGATTTCTTTTTTTTTTTTTTTTTTTTTGTTCTGTGGGCAAAAATATAGACAGAAATGGGTTGAACCAGGTTGAACAGATTGTTATGCAAGTCTGTTGGCAGAAGAATGTTTGCAGCTTGCTACACAGAGTCCTCCTCTAGTGCCCTTGGTGTTGGCATCTAGAAAGGCTTTGACAACTTCCATGAAGGTGGTTGCAGGAAGACCTCTTCCGCTGGTATCTCTGGGCTCCTTTAACCTTTAAACATTGCAAAGGAGCTACGATTCCGACACTTACATCCTCCAGGGAATTCCCTAACTAATTGAAGCTCGGCCAAGAAAGTGAGTCAGAACTGCAGCAGATGAGGCTGCTCCTGAGTCCCGCCTGCATTCGGCGCTGCAAGCAGTGCGCCAGCCAGCCAGAAGAAGCTTAATAGATGAGGCGAGGCATTAGGGATGTTTCAGACTCCCTTGCTGCAGGGGAAGTGACAGCTATGGAAACAGGCTGTTTTTAGCAGCAAGCCAGAGAATCCTGACTTGAAATTTTATTATTTTTTTCCTGGGGAAGGCAAGCAGGCAAGTTCTGTGTATGTTTATTGAATTTGTTTGAAAATGGGTTGCAGGGGAAATGAAGGTTTTTGTGAACTGTATCAAGTAGCTTTACCAAGAAATGAGAGAAATAGCTTAATCATTAAACAATCTTGTTTTGACTTAAATGAGAAAATGGATTATTCTTTTTTAGAAACAGCAGCTCATGTCAGAATTGGCTAAGTTGAAAACATCAAAGGACATTAATAATTTAAAACTAAATGAAACATATTTTAGTCTGATGCAAAATGGATTGTTCTGAGGAGGTTTCTTGTGGGTTTCTTTGATTGAAAGGAATAATTGTCTTTTGGGTGAGCCAAATTTTTCTTTCTTTCTCCTCTCCTTTCCCATACCTTTGTGGATTGACCACTGAAATTAAATGTTGCTCACCCAGCTTTCCAAAAGAATCATGATGCTATTCCTACTCTGGAAATGCAATAAATGATGTCTCTACAGATATTTTTTTTCCCCTGCTTGAGCTCTATAGCTCTCTGTATTAATATTACTCCTGCTGTGCCCAGGAATGTACCAGAGTCTAGCTCTCAGCCTGATGACGGGAATGTAATAGATGGGCATTGAACTACACCTTGTCACCAGTAAAGATCAGCTATTGACTCTGTGTCCCCCTCCTGTGCAGGGCTTCCTAATCCTGATACTGTCCCACAGCACTGTCCCACTGGAGGAACCTGCATGTTGCTTCCAAGTCAAAGGTATTTTTGGTTGACAGCTGTCCGTGATGATGGTGAGGCCAGAAATTGTTAGTCAGGAGTAAAACATTGTGACCTGCAAACAATTGATTCTAAGCAATGCCTAAAATAATTGGGTCAGTCATTAGAGTCAACTATTCCACTTTTCAGTACCGGTATCTAAACCACCATCAGGAGGGAAATGGTAGGCCACCTGATGACCAAAATGCTCTCAACCTAATTACACTGTGATGAATTCCTTTCAAATCAGTAGAACATTTAATGCATTCTTAAATGAAGTCATCCATAATTAGAAGCCTTCCAAAACAAACACAGGCATTGGGATTCCGAGATAAGCTGATTAATTGTTAATGAAGTTCCTTCATTTACTAGAGAGATTGGAAGAGAGGAGGAAGCACAGCTAGAGACAGAAGCTGGCATCGCCGTGCAGATTCAATGAAACTTTCCTATTTGCCTCACCAAACTTTTGTTCCGTGGCTTCTCATTCTCCAAGTCCTGTGACAGAGACACTTCTGGCCATTAGGGAAGAGATTTCTGTTTTACCCATAATTCCAGTAACAGATGAAAAGAAAATTACCCCAACGCAGCTGACGTTTCTGGAAAATGTAGAATACTTTTTTTTGTCACCGCACTGCTAAATTCATGCTCAGCTGGACCAGTGATATCTTTTAAAGTGTGGATACGTATGGCCCATATACATTGTCATTGTGATGCTTCCAGCAAATACCCAATGTGCTCTGTAAGTACACGGATTTGATGACGCTGACATGACAACAGGCAGTGTAGTCTGTATGGAAGGGGAAAAGGAGGAATTATAAGTGGGTATACATGGGACAAGTATGTACAGGGGAGTGTGCTGTTTCAGGGAGAGGAGCTGGCAGCAGGCCCGTGGATTCCAGATTTACAGCACTTATTTTGGTTTCTGTGTATTTTGCTTTTCCCCAACTATTTCTCCTTTCATTTTTCTCAAAAGAAATAAATTCTAAACTCCTCTGACCATTCAAGAGTCAAAATAATCTTTATTATTGAGTATTTTTAAATGTGTTTACATAATTGCTTAGATTTGTGACTGCTGTGGCACAGAGTTCACGGGAAATGAAGCTTAGACCTTGGGAAATTCAGAAATGTCTACTAAAATACATATATTCTCTCTCAAAATTTATGATCAGTTTCAGGCTAGATAGCTGAACATTTCCCAAAGCAAGAAGAAAAATTCTGTTTGCCCTTGTTTTTGTTCCCAGAATGTACTGTTGCTGTAGCGAATAGATGCTTGGAGTACAATATTTGAAGAAAGCATGTGAAATGAGTCCTGGAATCTTGAATATTATTTGTGAATAAACTCGGAAGGGGGGGCAGCCTTTAAAAAATATGTTCCTAATGCGTTGGTTATGTTCAGCTGTCTGAGCTCTGAGGTGTCTAAATGAATGAAAGTGTCCTGGGTACAGCTGGGATAGAGTTAATTTGCTTCTCAGTAGCTGGTGCGGTGCTGTGGTTTGGATTTGGTGTGACAATACCACTGACAGCACAAGGATGCTTTTGGCTGTTGCTAGGTGAGGTTCATACCAAGTCCAGGACTTTTCTGTTTCTCAGGCCCGGCCAGAGAGAGGCCTGGAGGGGTGCGGGAAACTGGGAGGGGACACAGCCAGGACAGCTGACCCCAACCGGCCAAAGGGGTATTCCATAGCATAGAGCATCACGCTGAGTATATAAGCTGGGGGAAGGAGAAGGAAGGGGGGGACATTCAGACTGATGGCATTTGTCTTCCCAAGTCACCATTACACGGGATGGAGCCCTGCTGTCCTGGGGATGGCTGAGCACCTGCCTGCCCATGGGAAGTGGTGAATGAATTCCTTGTGTCACTTTGCTTGCGCGCACAGCTTTTCCTTTCCCTATTAAACTGTCTTTATGTCAACCCAGGAGTTTTCTCACTTTTACCCTCCTGATCCTCTCCCCCATCCTGCTGTGGGGGGAGTGAGGGAGTGGCTGCATGGGGCTTAGTCGCTGGCTGGAGTTAAACCGTGACATAGTCATAGGCATAATCAGAGTTTAGTATAAAACCATTCAAGCTATATAATTGAGCTTTTACTTCTGGAAAAGTTTCTTAGTAACTCTGCATTTCTCATTCTTCCTTAAATGAATGAAAACTGTATGTTAGAATATTTCACAGAATGCTGATCTTCATTAAAGATAAATAAAGGGAAGTATTTATTGCTCCCAAATCTTCCAATACATTGCAGCAAATGAAAATTTATGGCACGTCTGTTCAAACAGCATAGATAATGCTGAGCCAAGCAGTTCTAACACACGGAGATGCCTCCTGCAATTTCATTTTGAGGCGCTGTAACTGAAACTAGATACATTTATTTATTTATTTCCATTATTTAATTGTTTCTTCTTGCCTCAATGATGAAAGATAATAAACCATGTCAGAGTGATGCAGCACAAACTGCAGGCACCAGCCCTGGTGGTGTCATGGCTGTGTCCCAGTGGACGGAACCTTGGTGGTGGCTGTGTCCCAAGGGAGCTGGTGATGTGGATGGTCCAAAGCAAGTGTAGAAAGGGCTGTGCCAGACCAGGCTGGCAGACCAGCAGGCTGGTGAACAAGGGCTGACAGGAGAGAATAGGGGAGGGAAGGGCAGGGGCTGGCTGTGGAGGGTGGCTGCCTCTTATTTGTTGGTTCTCCTGTCTATTACAGCTGGATGCCTGGACAGGGACAGGACCAGACCATGGCACACTCCTGTCTTTTCCCAACACTCAGCCGGAGAGCCGTCAGCGTGCTACAGGACAGATAAGATAACACCCACCCATACCCTGTTGTGGTCTTAGTGGGAGCTGGAGCTCCCTACAGCCATGGCAAAACCATGCACTCTTTTTGCCCAGGCAGCCCGGGGCTGGGCCACACAAGGAACTCCTGGCATCAGCCCTAGAGTCCAGGTCTCAGCAGGGAAAACACTGCTGGTGGCCCACATTGTGGTGGGTTGGTGGTGTGGCTGGGCCAGGATGGGTGTCTCCTGTCTGTCAGGGAGACATGGGTTGAACAGGCTTGATGTGAGGCTGGGAGGCTCCAGGCAGGGAGGCAGGGGCTGCCCCATGTCAATGGGGGGCAGCTGCTCTGTTCTTTGGTGCTACTGTCTTTGACAGCCACATCCCCAGACATGGACATGATCAGATCATGGCACACACCTGTCCACTGCTTCCTCTACCACTCAGCTGGAAAGTGTTACAACTTTTCACAAAGACATTGACTGAATGATAAGGGGACACACATAGCGCTAGTCTGTACCCCATAATGGTCTTACAGGCAGCTGGTTTAGTGGTGGACTTGGCAGTGTTAGGTGAATGGTTGGACTGGATGATCTTAAGGATCTTTTCCAACCTAAATAATTCTGTGATTCTATGATCTCCAGCTACAGGAAAGAGAGAGAAAAAAATGAAACACCCCAGAACAGTCATTAAACTCAACACATGTGCCTCAGGAGACCCATGGAGAACACATTTACAGCACTGAGGGGCCATTTTTATGCAGTTACTTTTTTGGCTATCACTACGTTTCATGATGGAGCAGCTAAATAGGGAGCCAAAAAGCCCTTTCCACAAGTCTAGCCGTGCCCAATTTCCAAAAGATTCCTTATACAGGCAGCCTGGATTTATCTACTATTGACTTGCTCTGTCATCTCCAAACTGTAGCACCTCCTGCAGTGTATAAACCTAGCCAAGGTGTGCTTGCTCCTTTTCTTACTTCACGTGCATTTAGTTGCTGAGATTGTTTAAACACAATCTTTGCAGAGGGATTAAGGTTTCTGGGTAAAAAAAGGAAACAAAAAATGACAGGTGACCAAAAGCTTTAGATAGTTCAGAACTTGTGCTGGATTCAGAAGAGCATCACAAAGTTGCATGCTTCTCTGGAGCTTAGTTGAAGTATATGAACTCCTGGTGTCTGCAAATGCAGGCAGAAGCTCTTATGAGGTCTCACAAATGCTGGTGCTGCTTCCCATCTGGAAACACTGCGTGCCTGAGTTGTTGCTGCTTTGCACCCAGTGTAACCACTTATCCCTGCACTGAAAGCAAGGAAGGTGCAAATGCTAGAAGATTACAGCATTTCTGCACTTTCTTTTGCGCGGGTGATGAACTGTTCAGAGCTGCTCAGTCTGGTTCACATCCCAGCAGCTTTACTGGTGTCTAGAAACCACCAGCCTTCCTTGAGGGTCCTGAAGGCAGCAGATGAGCTGACTTAGACAACTGTCTTGCTTTAAGTCCATGGTATATCTAGGACTCGTGAACCTTTTGGGATCTTAATTCCTCCCAGCTGAAGACTGCACAGCCAAAAGGTCCATTGCCTGGAAAGTTATCATCTGATAATCTGATAACTGTAAATTATCTACCATTTTGCTGGTCTGTAAAGGAAGGTCAGAGTTTGCACACAGAGGATGCGGTCCCTGACTGCACATTGCGAGCCCACCAGCTGTCACCCCCAGTCACAGCATCATGCAAACTGACTGGATCAGTCAGTTTCTGCAACTGTAAGGTTAATGGAGCTTCACCAGCTACACACCAGTGTGTCAGCTGATTTGCAGTAAATCTCCATGTGCCTGAATCACAGAATCACAGGCTGGTTGAGGTTGGACGGGACCTCTGGAGGTCATCTGGCTCAAGCCCTCTGCTCAGGCAGGGCCACAGAGAGCCAGCCGCTCAGGACCACGACCGGACAGCTTTTTAATATCTCCAAGGAGGGAGACTCCACAACCTCCCTGGGCAACCTGGCCAGTGCTCAGTCACCCTCACAGGAAATTACTGTTTTCTGATGTTCAGGGGGAAGCTCCTGCATGTCAGTGTGTGCCTGTTGCCTCTGGTTCTGTTGGTTATAGATTTGTGTGTAATAGCTTGCAGTGAACCAAGCAGATGGAAGATAATTCCTGCCTTTCATTCCCGTGTCCAGCTGAAGTGTGTAGCACAAGGCAGTCCATGGCAAAATTTTTTGGTTTGTTTCAGGGAAAGAGATGTGCATCTTACAGTTCAGGCTGAGCCACGCTCAGCACCATCAGCCACTCATGGATGCAGGGTTTGGCACTGGACATGTCTTTAATTCCAAAGGTATGAAATATTACCTTCAGTCAACATGGCAAGCACCGTTCTTCCAGAACTGTCTTCAGATCCACAAATCTCAACAGCAAGTACCACACAAATCTTTAAAATTGGGCAATGGGTAGGACTTGCTGCTTTTCTCTTCTAACCTTTGCTGAGGTCCTGTTCTTGAAGCTGTTGCTACAGCTACCTGGTTTCCCACTCCAGCATTGCCAGCTGTTATTTTTTTCTTTATGTATTTTTATTTATTTTTGTTTTTTAATTGTTTCTTCTTGCCTGAAAGGTGGAAGATAATAACCATGTCAGACTGATGTAGCACTAACTCCAGGCACCAGCCCTGGTGATGCCATGACTATGTCAGAGCAGACAGAACCTTGGTGTTGGTCGATGATCATTGTAGGTCACCTCCAGCTGAACTTTTCTATTATATTTCTGTTCTAAAATAAACTGGTAAACCTCACACGTTGTCTCTTATGCTCCAAAAAAGAGAAATTATATGAACTTGTATTAGGTGTAAGTGTGTGTATGGGGGTCAGCTTTGCTCAAGAATATATAATTTTTGATTCAGATAAGGGTAAAGATGCAAGCATAATTAGAACATAACTGATTGAAACTGCAAAAGGTAGTCAACTTGTTTTTCTTTGCTTCCCTATGCCCTCTGTAAAGTCAGTTATGTGTGTTCTTTGGAAGTCTGTTTTACAATTTTAAAATTCCTATTAAAATAAACAGCTTCTAATAAAAGGCAAGTGTATTTAAAAGGCCTGTCTGCTTTCATGGTTTCTATAACATTTAGCCCAGCAGATTTAACTTCATCTGTGTTCAAGGCTTGAGGTGCTATTGAAACAAGAATATTTATAGCGTTTTTCAGTGCATTTTTACATTATCATCTTGAATTGTTACAGAAGTATTAATGATGACTGGATAAAATACTTCGATTGCCCTTTGTTATGTATATGTAATCAAAGCACTCCTGAAAGCTCAGTGTTTGGAGAGGATTTGAGTTACTTCAGCCTTATCTAAAACATCCACAAATAGCATACTTTAGATGAGGAATTCACTATAAAATGAACAAAACCCCTGCTCAGAAGTGCACACCCACTGTTAACAGCTGGCCGTGTTGTATTGACATTATAGCTGTTTGTTGGCTGACACTGTGCTGTACGTTATATGGCACCGATTACACTTTGAGAGGTTCCTGATCATTTTACAGCATTAGCAAGATCAAATCTTGTAGAATGACAATAGCCAATTACATAAACACAAGTCCTGGTAGATACACTCCAGCAAAGCTAAAGCTGCAATCTATCTTTACCAGTGGTGACTTTATAGCACACACTTGCATACTTAGCCCAGCTTACATTGATCTGGAGGGCTCTTTTCCTGCACAGCAGTGCCAGCAGCCCAATTAAGAGCAGGATTTAATATGAGAGAAACTTTATGAATCAGAACTTATTTAAGATTTTTCTGCTTTAATTTTCAGCTTCCTTTTTTGGGTAGGAGAATCATTTGGAAGCTTTTTTCAACAGCAGGAAACATAATTCTGCAAATTATTTTCTATCCATTGATAAAAATGCTTTTCATAAGATCCAGCAATACATTGCTTTTGGAAGCGCAGCCTGAAACAATGAATCACCGCTTTTTTTAAAGACATAAGAGGAGTTAAAAGTAGATGTTCTTAACATATTTATTGCAGTCATAAGGAATGTCAGAGTAAGTGCTCTAATCGGGAGAAATTATGGCTTGATCTTTAGGGGTTTTGTGCATGCAAAAAGTCAAGGATAGTATATGGTTTTGTGCAACTGTCTCTGACACTCGGCTCTAGGGAACAAATGGACTGAAGCAATCCCTTGGGTAACTTTGCTCCCTCCCTGAGGCATAAATACATTGCAACGTTTTTGTTCCTTACTGTTAGCAGATATTTTTAAAAAGAGGGTAGATTTCCACAATCAAAGAACTATTCTACTGTTATGTTTGAGCTGTTCCACCATGGGAGAAGCAAGAAACGTAACACATATGGTCTGGATGGAGCCTTAACAGAGCCTGAGGCAAGGCAGGCAACCAAGCAGGAAAGGCATCAATTCCATTTTTTGTTAATTCAGCAGCATTTTTTCACGTGTGTTTTCCCAAGGTCTTACCTTTTTCTCAGTAAGAAATAGATTGCCTGCCCTTCTTGTACAGATGGGAGCTTATTAGTAGTGTTTATCCTACTTAATAGCAGCAATCTTCCAACCTGCGGGTTGTACAGGGCTCCCTTAGCACAGAAGCAATAGCAACTGCAGCCTTATACCACAGCCTGAGCAGCTAATTCTGCCCCCCCCAAAAATGCAAGAAAATGGAAATGGCTGGAAAGAGAAAGGATGTTTGGCACTTGGGGGAAAGGAGGATTTAGGGAAGAAAGATCTGCAGCCAGAAGAGGAAGACTGAAGCGTGCAAAATAGAAGAGGTTTAGGAACCAAGCTGAATGACAAAGCATCTTTGGGGAAATAAAGTTTGGGAACCCTTGAAAAAAAGACAAATGTCAATTAAAGTTAGGGAGAAATTAATTGAATGAGTGTGTGAGGAAAAGAGTGAGATCAAGATTTACTTGAGTACCTGAAGCACAGCCCAGATCAATTACTTGCTGCTGTCAGCATCATCAGTGCAATGTAAGAAAGATTGAATGCATGCGATAAAATGCACCGTTTAACAAAGTTCAAGCTATTAAGTAATTAGAATATAATATGTGGACATGCTGAATATGCTTATTTAAATGTAAACGGTTATTCACTGTTTATTTTTAGTACAGAAAAAATTTTCCAGCTTCCTTAGTTGCCCTTGCTGTTTCATACACTGCTGATCTACTGAAAGCCTCTAAGCCAGCATGCAGAGGGAGCTGCTCTTTTATCTGTGGCATCCAGGGACCCTTCTTGAAAAGTGCAAAGTGCATGAGCCACAAAGGAAACAAATGCAAGGTGGGTAATAAATATTCTTTGCTCCAGTGGGCTGAGGGAATAGCATCATTACATTTCCACTTATGGAGAGATCACTTATACGACCATCTGTCAGCAATGTTAAGGGGCAAAGCCTGAATGACTAATCAACTAATATTACTCACTCAATGGGAAGGATTAGGCACAGGAATAAATGGTTTTATTTGTAAGATTGGGAAATAGTTCATTCAAACGAGAAAAAATGGAAGTTATGCTGGTTGTATCCTGGCACTTAGCAGAACAAGCTCTCCTGGCTCTGCCATGGGCAAATCGGATGCCTTTAGGTAGATCATTCCACCTTGCTATGTGAAATTATGGCAATGTACTTCTCACCCATAGTTATAAAAGTACTAATTGGTGTAAATTTCTGAATGAAGACCACAGTTTTGCTCCCAATTATGACTTCCAAAACAATCACGAAACATGAAGCATAGTTTGTCTGCAGGGTCTCGCTGATGTTAACACATGGTGCTCCAGTAGCTGGCAGCATCAGGAAGAACTTTTCTCTTCATAGTTAGTCCTACTGATTTTCTTAATCCCAACACTTTCAAATCAGTTTCCCATCCTAGAAGGAAAGCAAAGAAAATGCTTATCAGCTTGAAAAAAGCTGTAGAGGTACACCCAGTGTCCAGTAATACAAATAAATCTGTGTGTAGATTTTTGGAGGGGTCATATTTAAAACCATATAGTGACATGCCAAATTTAATTCTAAGGCCTTTATTTAAAGGTCTCTGATGTTATTGGTCTTTTGTGACTGCAAACTATTCACTGAGTTCCAGATTCTGAAAAGTACATGAGAACTACTTTGTCAACAACACCTCCTGAACATGTGGCCTTTCAGGTCTCTTGCTTGGCTTGAACTCAGTATCAGAAAGGAGCAGGTGAATGTGAAAATACTATCCCAGCAAGAATCATGGCATAATAACTAAAAGCTGTGTCCAGATTTCACCTCAGCTGAAGCTGGGTGTTGTAATAAATTAACATCTTGATGAAGAAGTATTCCGGGTGGTACAGAGGAAACCTCAGTTAGGAAAGCAGGCACTGATGTTCCTACTCTGTTACAGACTTTCTGTGCCACTTTGAAAGTACCAACATCTCTGTCTACATCTCTCCTAGGTAATATCCAGTGGCAGGGAATATCCCTGAGCATGGGAACTTGATCCTCTCTACTGTTAAAATTTTATCAAAGCACTTGGCATGGTTTTGTCTGGACCAAATACAGTGTCTCAAACATTTCCCAGACACTGTCTGGAAGTCAGCAAAGGCCAAGGACCATTCCTACAGTAAATGAGGTTGGAAAGCAATTCTAGATATCATAGATATCATAAATATCTAGATATGGTCTAACGTCATGCTTGAAACGGGTCCAGTTAGAGCGGGGTGCTCAGGGGCTGCGCCCAGTCAAATTCTGAACATCTCCAGGGATGGGGTTTTCACAGTCTTTCTGGGCTCCAATTGGAATGTTTAACAGCTCTTAAGGTAGAACAGTTTTTCACAGGTAGTTTACATTTCCTGTCGATTCCTTGCTTTCCTTTAATTGTATGAACTTCCCAAAAGCCATTTGGATGTGTTACCCCCTTATGGAAGGAGCCTAACAATAAGTGGCAAACTTTGCCACTTGGCCTCAGGGCCAGCGAGCAGGTTAACAGGCGTGTAACCTCCAAGTCTCGGCTCCCATCAATACATTGAACACCGCAGCAGTTACCTGGAGGGCTCAGCGCCCAGCATTGGTGCTGAATGGGTGGGTACCGCAAGGGACAAGTCCCTGTGCACGCGTATGCAGAACACACACTGAAAAGCGAGTAACTGTCTTTGGAGGATAAGAACTAAAAATCCATTGATTTGCTTTTGTATCTTTTAAAATTGCCTTTTTTAAAAATTATTTTTTAGTTAACATGGCTGGAAACTATAATTGCTGTTAAATGTTTAATAAAGTGCAGTCTAAGCCATGCAACTGAAGACAGACAAGCAACTAGACAACCATCTGAGGCCCTTCAGAATAAATTTAGGCCTTTCAGGTAAGTTAAGCCTGTGGGGGAATACTTAAAAACATTCAGAAAGATGAAGAATTCTATTGGCAGATGAAGTCTGCCTTTTCCACTGAGTTCCTCTGTAGTGCTGTCAGGAATCCATAGGCCACGGAAGGGGAAGACTGAAGGACATGCAGTGTGAGACCACCTCTTATATAAAGACCAGCACAAAAATCTACGTACAAATTCAGTGGTGCATTGGGCCAAATAGTTTTTCTGTACATAAAAGTAATTACGTCTTCAGGGAAGCAATATTTTGAGCTGTGAATTGTCATTTTCTTATATTCTCACCAATATTCTGCACATAAACCCTAGAATATTACTGATACAAAAGTTTGGGTCTTGCAAACAAAACCAGCTGATGCAGTGGGTAAGGATGCTGGGGATACTGATGGGAGGTAGTGATTGTTTCAGGCAGCATTAAAAGGACAGATTTTTTTTTTTAAGAAAAATTTACTGACAGACCTTACACAGTGTCACACAGCTGAGCACACATCTCACTCCAGTGAGCACTGAATACACAATAAATAAATATGCCATTATAAGACACCTGCCACATACCTCAAGAAAGTAATGTCAAAGAAGCTTAGAAGTGAGGTGCATATTGAACAGCTTGAGGAAATGCATTTCACCCTGGCAGTCTCTTTGAGCTAGGGGACCCACTCTGTCCTTTACAGCTGGTGGGTGGTAACTCATTATCCTTGATCAGTTCTGATGGATTATTTGTGGCCTAGGCTGGAGTTATCTCCTTGTAGGATTTCATGTTTTGGTGTGTCAGTTGCTTTGGCCGCTGCTGTCAGATTGGTAGTTTTGGAGCAGAAATGCTCTAATCAGATATATGAATAGAAGACAGCTGTGGCACTCGTGTTATATAAATCCTGCTGCATAGAGAGAAAACTTTAGGTAAAAAAAAAAAAACCAACAAAAAAAAAACAACAGGTGGAGAAGAGCCAGATAAAAAATTATGTTTGCAGTTCTTCTGTAAATACTGTTTCTTAATAAAAGAGGACATTCTGAAATGATTCTGTAGGGCAAATTCTTTGGCAGTGGAAGATGAGAAAAGGCTGACTGTATGCTCTGCAGCACCAAGAAAGAGATCTCTACCCTCTCGATTTTGATTAAAAATACAGACTTTTTTTGCTTCTGATTTTGTAAACATGTATATGGGGTATGCTTTATAAAAACTGTGTACAAAAAAGCTAGGATTTTCCCAGTAATCATTATTTCCCCCTGAAATTCCTTAAAGACTATGTGGAGGCTGTTGTTTCCCTGTGCTAGACTTGCCTGAACTGCAAATAAGCCCTGTAGCTGTGGCCCTACTAAGAGTCTGCAGGTCTTCCCTTTTGGTCTTACACAAGGAATGCCTTTTTTTGCCATGTATTCCCCCTCTTTAGGACTCAAAGACCAAGACACCATTAACTTGTACCGTCTGACTTTATTTAAATCTATTGGAATGGGATGTGAAGTCCAGCTTCTTGCTGGTCAGCACTGGCTGGACAGGATGCAATCAGATCTAATTAGAAAACAGGATTTGAGGGAGCTGTGTGAGAGGCAGGAGGAATCTTATCACAGTCTTTGCAAAAGAAATTACAAAAACATGCTCTTTTTTAAATATGACAAGAATGTCAGCAGATCATCCTAACTCTTTCGCATCGTGTCTGAAAGGAAAAATCCAGTGTTTGATTTTTAACCTCTTTTGGTCACACTGAAAACTCCAAGCTGGGGGATTTTTCTGAGAAACCGAGATTGAAGATTTTAAAAGGGAAAGATCAGAAGGCAGTGTGTACCAAGCTCCTTTGAAAATTCCACTTTCTGACCTCTAAATAGCATCAGGTTGGTGAAACTGTTCCACAGTAGCACTGAGAAACCCGGGGGAGAGATCAGTACCTATTTGTGCTGCACACAGAAACAAAATAGCCCCCAGGACATACAGAGCCAGGGGTGTTGATGATCAGGCAATGATTTGTCCCGAGTGGCAGGTAAAATGATGCATTTTAGTATGATTTAATATGCAATGTTACCTTGTTGCTACAGGGATCTGCCGTGGGAGGTATTGTGCAGTTACGTAGGAAATTGGGGGCTACATACAATCTACATGCAAAGAACAGTTCCTGCTCCAACATCCTGTTTTTCAATAAATTAGGCAAGGAAAGGAGGGGAGAAGCTGGAGATGACAGACGTCAATCATTTTCAAGGTGGGGATGACCAGAAGGTGTCTACAGGGGGAAAAGCATGGATGTGTGCAGGGACTGAGAGAGTGAAAAAGGAAAGGAATTAGGTTTTGGAGGAGGAGAACTGTTGCAGCACAAACTAGTAGGCTGCAACAAGGCTCTTGCTGTTGGTCAGTCTGCTGTCTATGCTGTTTCTCCTTCCTCCAGAGGTCAGACTATACTGCTCTTCCTCTGTGCAACACCTTCTCCCACACTCCTCAGGGCTATTTAACCACTTGGGAATGAGCTACAGCTGCACATTGTCCATGTCAATCATGCAAGGCATGTCAGTCGAGGCAAGGCCACGGCTGCATATTATCAATGCTAATCACCCCACTGCCTTCATTCCTCTACAGAGAACAGTTTTGGGATCCTGTCCTTGACAGCAGAAAATGTGTGTGTCAGTCAGTGCTGGTCTGAAGGACATGATGGAGTAGATCTTGGGTGTTAGCAAGGAAACAAACCCACAAAATACTCTGCAAGGAGCAATTTGGCACTGTGAGCTTAATCTTTTTAAATTCTTTCAATTTTGAGGGCTTTTCCTGTTTGTTTGCTTTTTATTTGTATGATGTGTCAGCATTAAAAGCTTAAATGTATAGTATTGCAAAGTTATAGCTTGATCCCAAAGGAAATACCAAGCAGTGACTGCGTGACTGTGGGCTGTGTCTATATCAGCAAGCAGGATAACATGGCTCAAATAGCTTTTTTAATGGTAGCGGTGTCCCTTTAGACAACATACAGACTTTCACCCAAAATAATTGCACATAGTCAGCTTTTAGCATACTGCAGTCTTTGTTTTAAATCAGACCATCTTTTTGTATTGCTTTTTTGCTGCAAACTCAGCCACAGGTACTTCATTAATTTTGTTCTGATTGTTTAATATTGAGCAAACTGGAGATTTAAAATTACAAAAGCCCTTTTTGGGCTAGATTTTTTCAGTCAGGAAAAAATGTGGAATAATGTAAAGTACGTTTAAGGAAGACATGCTTCTTTCAGTATGGAAAAACCTTGAAGATGCTGGGATCTTCTGACGCATATATATGGGGGCTGAACACGGGATACGGAAATTAAGAAATTTTCTAAGTCTTCTAAAGAGGAGAATAGTTTTAAAGTTTGCAAAGGTTTTTAAAAGTTTTAAATACAGCGAGACTTGTTTAACTTTGCTGTTTCTGCATTCTTCTCAGTGCCCTTGTACCTGCTTTTCTCTGACCCGGTCTTACCCCAAATCAGCAAATTGCCTTTTTTTCCTAGTGGTCCCGGTTTGCTACATCTGTGCCACAGTCTGGTATTCTCAAAACTGTTACCTTTTGAAACTGTACATATTGCTGTCTGGTGGTACCGACAGGTTCCCTAGGCATGGTGCCCTTGTAAGATTCTACCTCCCAACAGGTCCCCTTCAACTACCTGTGAAGTTTGGCCACTTCTCACTTCTCTTTCCCTTGGATGGCAAAGGAAAGGTATGTGATGTGGCAACCCAGCCACCCCTCAGGCTGCTGTGACTGTTGTCAGGTTTGCACATTGCTCTTGCCTCATCCAGCAGTTTGCCATGTCCTGTTCGGACACCTTAACCTCAGCCTGGGGCTTAAGGAATGATCCAGCCACCTCCTCACAGCTTTCTCATCTAAATCTGTCGTGCAGGCACAGAGAGGGTACCTGCTTGCTCCTGACAGTCAAGGCCTGACCTCCTTCTTCATTACCTTGAAAGGCTGAGGTTACTGAGGTTAGTATTAGTGTATTTTGCTTAGTTAATAATGTGTAAATCAAATCAATTGAAGCATACGACTTCTTTTCCTTTTGAATTTCTTTGTTTCTGGAAGTGTAATTGAAACTCTTGCTGGCGTATCTGATCTCCCATGTGTTGTGTGGAGTGATTAAATGTGTGGTTCGAGTAAGCAGTGGTGGAAACCTCTCGCTACACACAGGGTTGGGAGGGAAAGTTTCGACCGCTGCCTCCCACGGGGTAGGGCAGCTTCTCCACTGCACGGACAACTTGGGAGAGCAAATGCAAACAGTTGTGGTTCTCATCTGCCTGAGAGCACTCGCCATTGGGTGCAGGTGAGGAGATACCACAGCAGAGCACTGGGAAGACTCCTGGCAGATGGAAGAAGTGGAGATAATGAAGAAAACCAGCCTTACATCTTCCAGTGAAATGAGTAATTCATACCTTTTAAATACTGTAGACCGAGACAAGGTGTAAGAAATACAAGTCACGCTAGCATCTAGTCATTTTTAGCTATAGGGATTCTTATCTCTTCCAGACCATGTGGCCGCTGCCTGGAAGGGCGCAATGGTCTCCAGCCAGGTTTGTGTCTCCGCCAGACAGTCCGGCATCCAAACATATATGATTTACAGGCAGGCACCACGGCTCTTCAGAGTCTGTTCACCACCACAAACATCTGTACACTGCTGGTTTTGCAGCATGTTTAAATGCCTGCCCTGCAAATTAAACTAAATTTAATTGGTTTAAAAATAAACTGATTTAAATTAAGACATGAATGGCATTATTGAAACAATATGCTTCTTTTTTCCCTTCTTACAGCTCATGGAAGTTGTATGAAATGTAGTTTTAGAGAGACACCTGCTGTACTCTGACTTCCTCAGGTATAATTTCTGTCTTGATTCCACCTCTGAATCTTTCTCCTTCTACTTTCTTCATTGAATTCTTTAATTCTTAATTTCATTGAAATTCCTCAGCTTGTTTTGGTCCAGATTTACTGCTCATTAAGAACAGATGCGAACACTGGACTTTCAGGATACAGACCTTCATCTACATGCTGGTAGAAAAGGGAGAGAAAATGTATCTATGAAAGCAAGAGAAGATGAGGACCAGCTTTTAAATTCTGCCAGTGACTCCAAGAGCTTTTGTTTTGTACTCCCATCATGGGAAGAGTAGGGAAAGGAACAAACCAATTACAAGCATAGTAAAACAGAGCATTAGTCAGACATGGATAGCTACTAAAGTGACTATTTTCAACTTTTAAATGGAAAATCAAAATATTTTCTTCTGCCTAGTATAGTAGAAAAAATTAAATGTAAGTGGGGATATTTCCAAAATGCTTATTGTGTGTTAACAAATGTTGGTTTTGGATCCCTCCGCAACTAGGCAAAACCCAATTCTTCAATATAGCATCTCAGTACACAAGCGTGGGGCTTTTTAAAAATATTTTGATGACAACAGTCTGCCTGATGCTGGGTGTCAGTTCTGCTGATGATTAAATTGATGGATAAATTATTAAGCAGTAGTGATGGACAATCTTTGAGGGGTAATTACTTTAACAGTAATAATGTTGAGTGTATAAAGTGCACACGCTGACACCTTTGTAATGGCAACTGCTGCTTTTGGGAGATCTCTCAGCAGCTATGCTGTGCTGTACCAGCAAAATTGCTAAGATAATAGCACTCTAACATCCGTGGAGGACAATAAGAAAACCTGGATGAAATTAATTTGGATGTTCTTGCCTATTTTCATGTGGCAAACATCTCCTTCAGGAAAATGCTATCACTTTTGGGGATCTTGTCATCCCTGAAAGAGTCCAAGTGGGACTGGAGAGCGAGCCTTGGAAATATTATCCATGGATACCAGACCAGGGAACTGTTGCAGCAGAGAAAATCAGATATTGACGTCCTCCTATGCTTGCCTGTTTAAAGGGTATGAGCAGCTGGGCCCACATTTCCATCCAGAGACTCTGTTCTGCCTGTATATGTCTCCAGAGTGTGCTCATGGCCATCAGTGAAGCATGTCCCGGGACTACCCCAAGCAATGTGCATTGAGACAGTACCTGTGATCGGTGCCATCTGTTCCCTGAGGAAGGGCTGTATGCCATGAGTTCTTGATTTGGGGATATATTAACCTTTCCTCAGCTGGCAGCTATTTTGAATGAGAAGGTGTGGATTCATTGCCTGGGAGACATCTTCCTCCTGCTTTATTTTTCTGGGGGGTTCTTCATGTCACCAGTTCTCTGCCAATGCATATGCTTTGATCTATAGTCCCTTTGGGAGCTCACCTGTTTCCTGCCTGTGGCCCACAATTTTATTTTCTGGACATGTAATATTTGTGTGAATAGGTCCTTTAGGATGGTTTATAGGCAGCCTGAAAGATGCTTGACAGCAAGCAACAGGTCAGAGAGGTTTACCCACTGGTCTCTGGTTGCTATAAAACCTGCTAAAACTCATTACACTTATACCGAGATGTTGTGATAATCACTTTGCACTTAGAAGGAGTCTTGTGGTAGCTCAGACCCCTTTGAGCCCACCACAGAGTTATGCTGCCCTTTCTTCCACAAAGATGACTTTTATTTGTCCCAAAGGAATGGGATCCATCAACTTCAGTTACCATCCAAAGCTTTCTGGTGGTGTCAGGTAACATGTTTGCTTTCACTTAGGAGAGTGAAGGTGGCTGTTTACCTTGATGAAGCTGACAAGCAATAAGTCGTTAAACTGCAGAAACTCCATTTCTGTCACTCATATGTCAGAAATGATAGATTTACTGGGCACAGACCTTCAAGCACTTTGAAGCTGAGGGCTTGGCTGAGCTCAAATGCTGTATCATGTTAGCTATCCTTGCTAGCATGAACAGGTTTGCGGCTATAGGTGCTTCTATACCAATGTATTCTCTTTCCTCCTAGGGACTGGGCCATACCCTTGGATACTACTGTATTAACACCTAATTATGGTTTAACTGCATCCATATTTAGTAAGGCACAGACAAAGTCTATGCTGCCATTAGGAAAAATAAAGCATAATAAGAAGCAGAAGTTGCACAGTAGCTACCTAGCTACCTCGGTCATCCCTAAAAGCTAAAAAAAAAACCAAAAAAACAAACAAAACACTTGCCTTTAGGTTCAAGGAATTACTTCTGGCAGTCCAGAAGAGTATAACAAGAAGAAGATCCTATATTTCTGCTCTAAAACTGTTTATGTATTCATGGATCCTTAGTGTTCCCAGTCCCTGTATACAGAAGCAGATCCTAGAAGTATCCCGGGATGCTGGGAGAATCCTCCATTCCTCCATTCACACTGGCTTCATTTTCCCTCTTGTTTTCCATAAACAGAAGCCCTGGGGTTATAAACCAAGAAGGGACTGCAGTGCACTTTGGCCAAGGCCCCATCAGGGTAAAGCTGGGGGTTCAGAGCTGTGGGCGCTGAGGGTACTTGCCCTGTGGCCTCTCCATCATCAGCTGCAGCCGTGCTAGAAGCGCAGAGGTGGAAGAGAAGGCAGCGTCTTCTGCAGGATCAGCTAGTGCTGCAGAGGAGGTAGCTGTTCAGCACACAAGCTCCTCTTCAAGTATGCTCAAAAGGTTTATATGCTTTTTTTCTGTTATGTTTGGGGAGTGTTTGTTTTTAAACGGTATGAGTTTGTTTCCACACATCCCTGTTTCTGTCTTTAGAGTGGATCTCGTTTAGCATGCAGCCAAACTGCTGCTGCTGCAGGACCTGTGGGACTTGCTTTGCATTTACTTCTGTAGTTTTTAAAAGAATCTAACCCGCACATTATTGATTTATCTTGTACATTAGGTGGTCCAAGAGCAAGAGGTGTTGAGAACAAGAGGAGGATAGCTATCCTTTCAAACATGCCTTAAGGGAATCGTGCCAGAAAAAGGTTCTTGTTAGTTTGTGGTTGTTTTCATCACAGGTGGCCCTTATACCTGGTGCAGGTAGACCTTTGTATTTACTTTGTATACACTTCAAAACCATGGATGCCTCTGTTGCTGAACCTCTCCCACAAAATGATGAATTCTGTGTTTTACTGCAAAAAAATGAAGCTGTCTTAAACTGCTGGAGGGTGAGTCTGAAAGGGTAGCTTGAAGAGTCGAACCTACAATATCAATGAAGTAATGCCATACTTTCTCTTTTTGTTTTGTGTATGAATCTCTCCGTTAGATCTGTGCTATGCCTGCAATGCCTTTCTTCCTCTGCCAGGAAGACAAAACCTGACCCATTCACACTAGTTTCAGTGAAATAGTTCAACCAATGTCAAACCTCAGGTTTTCAGTAGCTTCTTTATCCACCCACTAATCCTGCTGTAATAGCAACACCAGCTGTACTACTCTAACACTCGTCTGTCCAGACAAAAGAACTTGTATACAAAACTTGCTTAGTATTTAATTGCTAATGCTGCTTATCATGGGTATATGCCACCTTGCTCATTCTGTAACATTAGAGCATGGAAAATACATGGTAACGATATGGTCATACAAGAAGCGGAGAAACTGGTGCAATCGTGGTTTGTGTTCACAACATCCTCAGCTTACACTGATGTGAACTGGGTATGTGAGTGGGTAAGTGGATTAATGAGATTTATTCCCTCCAAGGTGACTGGCATGGACCTTAGGGCTTGTCTATCAGGGAAGCGAGTTTCCAGTATGCTTGGGCTTACAACTAAAAGTGTGGGCACTTTTGGTTTTATTTGACATTCATCTGTTATCTTGGAGGAAGCTGTTGAAGGCCCAGATTTCTGGATAATAAAGATTATCGTCACAATCTTTGAAAAATGTCTCATTGACAGTGAGGAACTCTAGAAGGATCTAAAAAACCTGAATGAATGGTAAAGGAGATGGCAGAGTAGGATTAATGTGCGATAGTTCATCTGGGGAAAATAATGTCAACCATGCCTCCTCGATACTTACTGTCAGTTCAGAAGTGACACTGTGTCATCACTGTTGGCAGGTCTCTGAAATCACGGGCTTACGTGCAGTGACAGCCAGCAAGTCAACATGAAAAGAGGCACCATCAGGAAGGGTACTGAGGAACAGGCAAAGGATGTCCCTTTGCTGCTATATATAACTGATGCACCCACACTAGGAGGACTTTGGGTCTGCACATCTCAAGAAGAATGTCATGGGGTTTTGGAAAAAGAAAGAAGGGCAACGAGAAACCAAAAAATTTACAAAATCATGAAAGAAATGAAAACTGAATTCAGAGCTTGTATTCATGGAAACCCACAATATGGGAACAGCAGAGTATTCCTCAGCATTTGTAGGACGTCAGTTTAGATAAATTTTTAGTAGTGGTGTTTGGTGTTTTATTTGTACATAGTGAGTAGTGAAATTCTCTTCTGTTTCTTCTGTTAAGAGTAAGGATGTCTGTGGTCTACTCCTGGTAGAAAAAAAATACAGAGAGACAAAGTACAAAAGCAATAAAAATTAAGGTTTTCAGTCACCTCTGCCCAGATAGTTAGGAGCTGTGGGACACAGCAACATTCTGCTTTTGGGTAGAGCATGTTGTGCAGTCAGACAGTAGTTGTTTTGCATAATTAAGCTAATCTACACTAGTAAATCAAACATTGCTTGGTGATTTCCTAAGTACTGAAACTTAACCCTATATTGTCAAACTGTCAGCATGGTTCCTGATGCATCTTTAGCATGATCTGACTAGCAACTTCCAAAAGATTTTTGGTTTTGGTTTGGGAGTTAGCCCAGGGACCATTTTCAATGGGCACATTGCATACAGACATCCTAGGGTGGTTGGTAGGAAAGTCTAACAGTGTGGATATGATCAGATAGATCCATTTGTCCTCAAGGTGACCCAAAGAACAAGTTCTGGCACTATAAAACTTATTGGAATAGGTATAACCAAAGTATTGAAGACCTATGGCTCAAGTATTCCTGCTCACCATGGACTATGGATATTAAGGACCTAAGAAGAAGTCTCACAGTGGATCTGTACTGTAATGTACCTACTCTATTGAAGCTGCTATACAATGTGTGTAGCAAGACAGTGCACAGAGTCTGGTGAGTCAGCTGTTCATTTCAGGTGATGGTAGTTATTATTGAACTCTGCCCTTGGTTTTAGTTCTGAAGGACTTGGGAACAAATGCTCTTTCTGGGCCAACCCGTGTCTGCCAATTGTGTAACCTCAGCCATGCATATTACTTGTATAGCTAATGTTTGCATCAACACTTCGCCAAGCCAAATGTCCCATTTTTCTTTTATATTTACGCAAGAGGGTAGTTTTGCACATTTCTGGTTCAGTGACCTTGCGGATTTCCATTGCACCTGTGTTTCTGGGAAGTGCCCAAAGATTTCTGTGTGTAGTCCTATACACCCATCTCCAATTCTTTCTGTAGCCATGAACGAACAGCTGCTTCCAAGTCTGTGTGACTTATGAAGCATGACTACACCATTTGTGTGGGATGACAATTTTAGTGAGGAAACCTCTTTGATGGGTCAGCAGGGAGAAGGCAAAATTTGAATAAAGCCATAAAAGACTACCAAGACAAAAGTGCTGTAAGAAATTCTGGAAGTGTTTCAGCCAAGGAAATAAAAAAGATTTTGAGTTTTCAATTTGTCTCTTGACAGTAGTTTGCAAAATGAATGCACATCGAATAATCAGGGAACCATTCAATGTGAAATCTGGCATACAGGTGATGGGTGCTGATGTCCTTTGTTTATCTCCCCTATAATGCGTTACACAAATCAGTTAACAGACATTATGTTGTGCTGGGTGGAACCTATCACACTTTTCAGATGTCAGGCTAAACCTCAGCCTACCAGAGGGACTGAAGTACCATGTGTACTTCGGACGATGATGAGTAGTTAATCAGAGCAGAGTTTCACCCATAAGTAGCTTTGAAAAATGGTACGTTACTTTTTGCTTTTGAGTGACGCAAGAAATGTCATGAAACATTTCAGTCTTGGAACTGTTCCGCACTTAGAACTGCTGCACCAGATCAGGCCTGAGGATTACTTGGATTGGTTTCCAGTCACTGCCAGTGGGCAACATCAAATGCCATGGAGCGATGCTGTACATAAGCTGAAGATCTGAAGAAAGGTAATTCCTTTCCAAAGTGTTCAGCATCACCACTCAGGAATGGTTGTCTTATTGTGAAAATTACCAGGTATTTTTTGATCTGTGCTAAATTCTTGCCCTCAAGAAATATTTTTGCCTTCAGACACCACCATGAAACTTATTCCTGGAAGGTGGCTTTGCAGAAAAGGTCCTGGGGGTCCTGGTGGATACCAAGTGGAAGATGAGCCAGCAGTGTGCCCTTGCAAAAAAGAAGCCTAGCAGTGTCCTGGGCTGCACTAGGCAAAGTATTGCCAGTAGGTCAAGGGAGGTGATCCTTCCCTTCTGCTCAGCACTGGTGAGGCCACGCCTGGAGTGCTGTGTCCAGTTGGGCTCCTCAGTATAAGAGAGACATGGACCTACTGGAAAGAGTGCAATGAAGGGTCACAGAGATGATGAAGGGATGGTGACATTTCTCTCCTATGAGGAAAAGCTGAGAGAGCGGGACTGTTTGGGCTAGAGAAGAGAAGGTTCATGGGGATCTCATCAATGCACAGACATAGCTGAAGGGGGGTTGCAGAGAGGACAGAGCCAGCCTCCTCTCAGTAGTGCCAAGTGACAGGACCACAGGCCACGGGCACACACTGAAACACAAGAGGTGCCATCTGAACATCAGCAAACACTTCTTCACTGTGAGGGTGACCAAGCCCTGGAATAGGTTGCCCAGGTGGTGGAGTCCCCATCCTTGGAGAGACTTAGAATCCATCTGGACACGGTCCTGGGCAACTGTGTCTAGGTGTCCCTGCTTGAGTACGTGGGGTTGGACATGATGACCTTCAGATGTCCTTTCCAACCTCAACCAGTCTGCGATTCTGTGATCTCATAGGCAATGTCGTAATCCATTCTACCAGTGTAGACAGAGATGTGCAGGGATTTGCACCTGAACCAGAGCGTGTTACAGGCACACCTGAGCTGCCATCTCTTCACTGCAGTGTGAGCAGATATGACTATACATGGGATCCACAGCCCTCCCACTCACCCACATCCCTGTGCTATTGCATTGCCTTTGTCACTTCCCCATCAACAGTAGTTACCAGGGCTACAAAACATTTTACTCTAACCATTAAGAACTGTAAAACTCCTGAAGCTGTATTAGTTTATTTGTTTTCTGTAATAGATTAAACACAGTGCTAAGCTTCCCCAGTCTAGTTTATTTGTTTTCTGTAATAGATTAAACACAGTGCTAAGCTTCCCCAGTCATGCTGGCCATTACATCAGTAACATTTGTGCTTAAAAATACAAATATAGAAATGATTTCTGAAATCTTCCCATGTCTTTGGCATGCTACTCCCATGGGGGAGTGTAGTCATGCACATATGCATCCATATTTTCTGACAGTCCGGATGCACCCTCCTGATTTAAAGTCATTGCTCTTTCCAGTATGAGAAATGACATCATTGCTCTAAGTGTGGGGATATGTATTTCTGTGAATTTATGATGGTGGCATTGCTGACAAGTCCTGAAAAAACTTGGACGGTACCTAAACACATGAAATCAGTTCTATATATAAATAGTTAGGTCTTTTACATGATTAACCTACCCAATTTCACAACAAGCTTTCAGGTCAGCCCCTCCTACTGATCTAACTTAATAGAGCTCAGGATCAGCAGAGCTGGACTACGTCCTGGTTATCACTGTGGATAAATTATACTGGATGATGCAGACTGATCCTACTGCAACAGAAGTATCTGCACTGAAAGATTCTCTGCTGATGGAAAGCAGATTTGATCCACCCAGGCTAAAATTTTGGTTTAGGGCACAGGCATGCAGCAAGCAAGCACCTTAATTAGTGCATGCTCCCCAGGCGCACCACGGTAAACCCCAAGGTGCATTCTGTCCTCCTTTCCATTTCAGCATAAAATGCATTGATGTTAGCTACTATAACACCAATAAATTTTTCCTCACAACTGCAGCAGACTAACAGCATATGTGCTTAAAAAATGCAACTCGGCTGCTCTGAACTACTTACCCGTACTTTTCCTATGTCTGTGTTTAATACTTATATCCATTTGAAAATCTCAGTTAAAATCTGGCAATCACAGACAAATCATGTCTGTTCACCATCTTGGCTGTTTTCTCAACACAATGGTCTACTGAGTGTTGGTTTCTGTTTTAACTGAAAACACACTCTCCAGTGAATTTTTACTGTTCTGTGAAGGAGAAAGTGAAAAGTAAATAAAAAGCTGTACATCTACTCTGTCTGACCTGCTAGAATTCAACTGGACATTTTTCTGAAGTATTTACTAGCTTTTCTTCAGACAATTCTGAAAAAAACTTAGAATAGGACAGAAATAGCAGGTCCTAAGGTTCTCTTACTAATAAAAAACCTTCCCCATTTAAGTATGTACAGCAATGCGAGCATCTTTTCCTGACTTTTTGGTCCATCTGGGTGAAGTGTCTTTAGTGCTTCAAGGTGGGTAAGTGTGGGACTTATAACTGTGTGGTACCGTGGACACCAAAGATATATATTGGCTCAAAAAAGTAGTAAGAGGTGTCAGTGGTGGAAAAAATATCTGTAAAATGGCTATTAAATGTGTCTAGCAGTAGCATTTAGCTCTGAAAATCCCTAAATTGCAGCTTGCTAGAAACTTCAAGGCTGTAAAGGGTAGATTATACTTACTTGCTTTCTTGTCCCCTTTTCCACAGCTCACAATACAAGCCTTGAATACAGACTAAACTAAGGAGGAGTTTGATGTGACATGGTACAGCCATGCTTGGAGTCTTTGCTTGTGCTTTACGCACATCTAATCTTGCTTGCTCTGTATGTGAACCATTGCCATGATTCCTGGGATGAGGGCTAATGTCGGTGTCCTCCTGTCAAACAGGAACTGTGCTTCAAAGGGAAAAGTTGAGTGAGGGTGTCTCAGTAAGGCAGTTACCTAAGAAATGACAGCAAAGAAAATTAAAAATAACTATGACTATTTTAAGGATGTGTATACCACAGGGTATGATGCTATTGTGATGGGCAAATAAAAATGAGACGGGCAGGGGGTAGGGGATGGTATAAGCAGCAGGTTTTTCTCTTTTTAAAGACAGAATGTGTTGCATCTGAAGGTCAAATGCAGGATACTGTTATTAAGTATTAAGTATAAATTTGTTTTGAAGAAACACCAGATGCTTACTAAGTATCGGTGGAGGGAATGTACAAAAGATGAAAAGCACATTACTAGCAATGACAATAAAAGAACAGAAGCAGGATATAAAAATGCAAATATGAAAATGTCTTTTGCAGAGCGTATGGCATTTTACAAATACAGAATCAACCTATCTGTGAGTCAACTGTTAGCAAAAGATGTTTTGTATTAACATTGCACAGAGTTAAATTAGTGAGGCTGCTATTAGAAACATTATTAGAGAAATGCTAACCTTGCAGTGAGCATTTAAACTAAGAAGGTTTTCTTTCTCCAATCTGTACTCTGAAATGTGCACGCCCTCCAAGTTTAAGGAGAATATTGTAAACAAAAGACATTACTTTTCTGTCTGCATGCTTAAAATGTAAAGTGCCACCCCTAGCACTGCCACATAATTCACTTTTCTACCACCTTTCACAGAAAACAGGATCAAGCAGAAGTATTGAAGACAAAACAACATCTCCATTTGAAGCAAGATAAATTCTTCTCAGGCAGTTAACAGAGGAGACACCCCTGCCCTTTTGAAAGGCTAAAGTCAAGAAGACCTTTAGCTGAAGATGCTGCTTCTTTCATAATAATGCCTGGATTGTAGCTGGTGTTTGCCCATTTACTTCCTCTTTGATTGCCTGGCTGGTAGATGTTAAGGCGCTAGTTGATATTTTTTCACCTTGGCTAGTATAAAAAAATGCATAAACTGGAAAGTTCTTCCTAACTGAAAGCCAAACTGGACTTTCAGGTATCCTTGACTAGAACTGCATTAATATGGTGGTAACCAGCAATAACACAATACATATTTAGGTTTCACTTCGGCTGTATTAAAGTTATGCTTTCTCCTGCTCTGGATGTAACTGAGGTGATACAAGGGGTCACAGAGAATCCATTCAGGCAGTAAATGTGTTTAAGCACTTGTTAACTTCAGATCTGGTTTGAAGTCAGCTGCACTGGTATGCATCTGCTTGCATGTGTTGCTTGATGATGATCCAAAGCAAGGGAGTAACTACCTCCCTGTGTTGCTCTCCCATCCTTCAGTAGTCAATTGGCTGCTCTGAGCTTCTATTTCCTTACCTTTTCCAAGCTCCTACAAGCCTTTTTTAGTCTCTAAAGTCTTTTGAAAGCTTTAAATTGTCTGATAGTGAGTGCTACAAAAATACAAAGCATTGCTAACATATGGTAGCATGCTCTTGATTCCTGAGGAATGGGAAAGTCTGTACAGAAGAGACAGAAGAGATGAGAGGAGTCATAGGAGGGATAAAAAGCAGCCTCTTCAAAATTGGTTCTGCTGCCCTGTACAGAACAGAATAGAATATTTCACTTGGAAGGGACCTACAACAATCATCTAGCACAGCTTCAGGTCTGACCAAAATTTAAAACATGTTGTTAAGGGCATTTTCCAAATGCCACTTAAACACTGACAGGCTTGGGGCAATGACCACCGTTCTAGGAAGCCTGTTCCGGTGTTTGACCACCCTCTTGGTAAAGACATGCTTCCTAATGCAAGTCGAAGCATCTCTTGGTGCAGGTTTCAGTTCCTCAAATGCATCCCGTCTCAGGATCCCAGGGGGAAGAACTCAGCACCTCCCTCCCCACTTCCCCTTCTCAGGAAGTTATAGAGACCCATGAGGGCACCCCGCAGCCTCCTTTGCTCCAAATCCTTAGCTGCTCCTCAGAGGACATTCCTTCCAATCCTTTCACTAACTTTGTTGCTGTCCTCTGGACACATTCAAGGACTCTCAAATCCTTCTTAAATTGTGGGGCCCAAACCTGCACACAGAACCCAAGGTGATGCTGCACCAAAGCTGTGTACAGTGGGATGATCATATTTTGACTGGCTGGTTCTATGTTTGACGCACCCCAGGATATGGTTTGCCTCTTGGCTGCCAGGACACACTGCTGACTCCTATGGAGCTTGCTGTTAACCAGAATCTCCAGATTCCTTTCTTTTCAGCTGCTGTCCAACTACTCCTCTTCCATTTTGTACTTGTGCCCAGCATTATTCCATCCTAGATGCAGGATCCAGCATTTGGACTTGTTAAATTTTATCTCATTAATGATTGCCCAATACTCCAATCTATCTAGATCCCTCTGAAGAGAGTCAACAGCACCTCCCAGCTTGGTATCATCAGCAAACTTGCTAATGGTGCATTCAACTCCATCACCCAATTTGTTGATAGATACATTGAACAGGACTGGCCCTAGAATTAAATGCTGAGGAACAGTGCTACACCAGCCAGATGTAGCCCCATATGCTACAAGCCTTGGAGCCCTTCTGTTAAGCCAGTTCTTCACCCAGTACCCATGAACCTATCTACCCCACAGTTAGACAACATACGCAGAAGAATGCTGTGAGGGACAGTATCAAAAGCCTAACTAAAATCCAGAAAGACTACATCCACCACCTTCCCTTCATCTACTAGGTGGGTGACCTTATTGTAGGATATCATATCAGTTAAAAAGGAGTTTCTCTTTGTGAACCTGTGTTGACTGTGTAGAGGAAGTGTAGAGGAATTATAGAGAAATGAAGCTGGGTTAATTAACATTGATAACATACAGCTGTGGGCTGGCTTCAGTGGCAGTGTGTTGGTTGATGTGGATAAGATACATCTGTGGCTGGTTCCTGCTAAGTAGTTAAATAGCTCTAAGGGGTAAGGAAGAGATGGGCTGTGTGAAAAGGAGTGTATGAAGGGAGACCTGGAAGAAGCAGAGGGAAGAGGAGTGTGAGTACCCCAGATGTAGGAGAGACAGGGAGAGGCCCTGGGAGAAGCAGAGAGAAGAAGGGGGCCTGGATGAGGAAAGGATGGCTGGAAGAGGAGCCAGGAGAAGGAAGAATCTGGATGCAACAGATGCAAAAAAGCAGGGTGGACTGGCTTGAGGAGGGTGAAGAAACAGCATGGATGGTAGATGAACTTTTGAAACCTTGTGGGGGGTGGGTGGCTGTGCCAGGGCAAGGTGTGGGAGCTACTCATTGCAGTCAACCTGGTATGGGGTGGTAAAAGACTTGTTGCAGCCAGCTAGTTTGGATAGTGCTGAGACAGACTGTGCCTCATGATTCTCTTCTTCTTTCAATGCTTTGCAACAATACCCAGTATAATCTTCTCCAGGAGCTGTGTTTACACTAACAGGTCTGTAGTTTCTTGAGTCTTCCCTCATGACCTGCTTGCCAACTGAAATAACATTGGCTAGCTTCCAGTCAGCAGGGACCTCTCCAGACTCCCAAGACTTTTGGCAGATGTTCAGAAGGGGTTCTGCCATAGCGTCTATATCCATGTACAGTTCTTGACTGTATGTACCCCCGAGGCTTTACACCTCAAGCTTTCAACTATAGTGCTTCAGGAAAAGGGGGACCCACTCTGCTGTATGATCGGCCTCCTGACTCAAGTGAACCAAGCAGCATGTTCTTCCCTGCTGCATGGCAGCTGTGCTCCCTACCTGCTGGCAGCTGTGGTCCCCATGTTACTGAAATCTCGGAATGAAGAACTTATCGACACCAATGTGATGTAGATAAGCAGACACTTCTTTATTAACGGCCGGGTGCGTGAGTGAGTCCTCTCACGATCAACGCACGCCAGGTCTCAAAATCAGACACCATATATAGAACTTATTCATACATATTCATTAAGTATTCATGCATAACCATGATATTTCCTGTAAATCATTAACATATTCTCCTCCTATATCCGATTCTGCGCAGTAGAGCTTAGAAAGGTCTAGAAATGGGTCTGGAGTATGATTTGGGTAGGTGGTATATGAGTCGGTGGTCGCGATCTTCCCCCTGCTGGAATTACCTTTTACTAAAGTTCACGGTTTCTTGGCAGGTAACTACAAGCTGTTCCAGTCGACTCTCCCCAGTTTCCATTAATCTCATATTCTGACATTTCAATGCACTTCTACATACAGAAGACTGGTCAAATACAAAGAAACCTTTCAAACCCTAAAGTTATTACCTAAGTTTTAACAATGGTTCCAGCCCCTTCTTCTAGCCTTGGTACAGGACGTACAGAAGATCTCATAGCAGCTTTTACTGTGCAACTATAAGTTTCATTAAAAATATTTCTTATCCTTCTATTTTTCAATTTTATAAAATGATTTTATAAAATCAATTAATCAATCAAATAAAGTCAATCAATCTTAACTTATTAACAAATCGATAACACCCAGTGAGTGCTGCAGCCAGGACTACTGCAGCTGCGCAGCATCTTGCTTCATGGCAGACTGCTGCATCCTTTGGAGAAGAAACAGCCTGGAGCCAGAGGAGGGAGAGAAAGTGTTCTGACTGTCAGCAGTGGGGCATCTGCACTTTGGAGAAAGTAGAGACTGGAATTAGGGTAGCTCTCAAGCAGGAAAAAAACCTCCATGTTTTTCTTTGATACGAAGCATTTAATCAAATATTTTAGTTGTTTTTTAACCAAAACTGTTCCGGATTTGGTTTGTTCTTCGGAATATATGGCTTAAAAAAATAGCTACAGTCTGTTGCCAGCAGCCTTGGCTTCACCTTCCTTTTCTTCCTCTCTGCCTGCTTGAGGTACACAAGGTCCATCTCTGTGTTGTGTTCTCAGCTCTTCATGTCTGCTCATGCAGCTCTTCACTGTGCATTGTATTGTAAAGAATATTAGTAACATTTGCCACTCTTTATCTTGTTTTCCTTCTGTGGGGAGGACTATGTGTGCAGTGTGGTGCTTGTGTTTGGAAACCCGTTTCTCATGGTGTTGACCTGGTTTCAGCTGGGACAGAGTTAACTTTCTCCCCAGTAGCTGGCCCAGCGCTGTGTTTTGGACTGAGTATGAGAACCACGCTGATAACACAGGGATGGCTCAGTTGTTGCTCAGTCGTGCTCACCCTAAGCCAAGGGCTTTCCAGTTCCCCACGCTCTGCCAGCGAGGGGGGGCACAAGGAGCCGGGAGGGAGCAGAGCCAGGACAGCTGCCCCGAGCTGGCCAAAGGGATATTCCATAGACAGACCGTCACGGTCAGTATATAAACTGGGGGAGCTGGGCGGGAGGGGCTGATGGCTGCTCGGGGACTGGATGGGCATTGGCCAGTAGGTGGTGAGCAACTATATTGGGCACCACTTGTCTTGGGGTTTAGTTCTCTCTGTTATCTTCCCTTCAAAATTATATTATTATTTTTATTATTTAAAGTTTTATTTCAGTTATTAAACTGTTCTTATCTCAACCCACAGGTTTTACCTTTTTTCCCAATTCTCCTCCCCATCCCACTGGGGATAATGTTGGAGAGCAAGTGGCTGTGTGGTACTTAGTTTCTGCCTGGCATTAAACCACAACATTCCTTTTTGCTGCCCAATGTGGGGCATGGTGGGTTGAGGTAACAACAAATCTGACTAGAAAGCACATGGACAAATTTGTTATAAGCATTCATTATATTAGTTTAATAGCTGCTGGTCACAATGTCGATTAAGTTGCTCTTGGAACTGGTTTGCTTGTTCTTGAAATTGTGTGATGTCACACCTTACTTGCAGTGTGTGTTCCCTGTTCTGCTGTTTAACATCTGTGGGGACTGGTCTAAGGATATCACGCTGTTGTACTTTGTAACACTGCCTTATGCTATGATAGAATTGATGGTCATGAAACCAATGTGGTATTTGTACTCAGCATTGCCATCATCTCCGTACTTTGGGAGCCATCTATTGGAAACTGTTAATAATTATGCCTTTTACCTTTTCTCCTTGGAGACCCAGTCCATGGGGGAAACACCTGCCTTTGTCTTCCCCTTCTCCTCCAGGCTAATTACAATTGCTTTTGAGGGTTTTGAATAACTTTGGCATGTTCAAACCAGTATGTTCCTACTGCTATGCCTGATGAATGTGTTCCAGGTTTTGTTTAAGGTTAAATAACTATTCACAAATGCCACCCAAAAATCTACCTCAAGGCTGCACAGTTATGAGTGGCAGGGTGCGTGGGATGGTATGGGCAAGTACCTAGGACAGTGGATAACTCCAGTGTTTTGGAACTTCACCCCTAAAGAGGTGCAGAATCCAGAAAAACTAGTAAAATATTTGGAAAAGGTATGCTGTCACCCTGGCAGTTCCAGAGAGACACAAATCACTACAATCTTTTGTGCCTAGACCATGCTTACCAAGCCCTGTCCAACACTATTTGGTACCCTGAAGGTGGAAAGAAGGTCTCTGGATCTGATGGCAGAATGACAGGCACTGTGCCTACTCCAACCCTGGTGACAGACACTATGCTGAGCCAGAGAACCAGCCCACACCACTATCAGTTGCCCCTATACAGAAGAAGAAATGGACCCAAAAGACATCTCATTTACCAAAGGGGAGCAAAGCAGGGCTACCACAAGAAGAGGGGGAAGAGGCAGAACAAGAGGTAACCACTCAATCCCTGTCCCTGAGTGAGCTGTGGAACATGTGAGAAGATTTCAGTCAGCCAGGCAAGCACATTATCAGCTGGCTGTTCCAACACCAGGATAACAGGGATAGGAGCCTGGAATTAGAGGGTATGGAAGCCAAGCAGCTGGGATCACTTTCTAGGGAAAGGGGCAATGACAAGGTGATTGGAAAAGGGACACAAGTCCCCAGCCTCTGGAGGAGACTCCTGTCAAGGGTGAAGGAAAGGTATCTCTTCAAGGAAGATGTTATGTGTCACCCAGGCAAGTGGACCACCATGGAGAGTGCTATCCAGTACCTGAGGGAATTAACCATGCTAGAGATGATTTATGAAGACCTGAACAATGCACAGCCACCCACAGATCCAGATGAAGTCCAATGCATATGACCCATGTGATGGAAACTTGTATGAAGAGCACCACCATCATATGCCAACTCATGGGCAGTAATGAGCTGATGAGGATGCCAGCTCTGGGAATATGACAACTGTAATGGCCCTTTCTGAGAAAAGGCTTTGTTCATTGCCTGGGTGCCAGGCTGCAGAGTGATTGTGCCTTAAAATGTAGTGAGGAAGCCACTAGCACTAAATCTGGTGCTCTGAGCTCACCTGCACATCAGTTCTGTGCCCACCTGTCTGCAATGAGAGGTGCCCAAAGCCTCCCACAGCTTTCCACAAGGAAGAAGAGACCTCCTCAGCTGAGCATGGAGGGAGTAAACAGCTCTGTGGAGTGTGAACTGGCTGCAAGGGTGCTTTGCTGCCATGTAGGTGTATTCCAGGGCAGAGCTTGGGTGGGTGAGCGATTGTATATAACTGGCACTTATGTATGCAATGGGGGATCTCACCTGGGGTCTGTGCCTTGGTATGCCACAGACATCTCTTCCTCTCATCTCTGCTGTGGAGAAAGTGGTCCCGTGACTTGACAAGGATAGATCCTACTCCTCATCTGTATGGACCAGTATCTCAGCTATTAACAGTAAGTGTTTGTTTACTCAAGAGAGGGGATATAGAGGGTACACACCATGAGGCACCCTGTGGTTTTACCTGCGGGACCATGGAGAGGACATGAGGAGGTGAGATAGAAAGCCTACCTCAACCCTAGAGGTACAGGTATGTCAATTGCAAGGAAAAACAATCACAGATGAGGGTTCTTCCAGGAAAATTGCTGCTTCAGTCTCCAGTGGGCAGTTCCCCAGACAGAGTGGAAGAGCTGATTTTACTCCTGATCCTATGGAAAGGAATTCTAATCCTTTTTTGCAATCCTATGATCAGGACTAGAGGGGCCCTGCCTCCAGCCAGGTGGAGGACAGGGACAACCAGATTTATTGGACTGTGTGGATCCAATGGCCTGGCATGTCAGATCCACAGGACTATAAGGCTCTAGTAGACACCAGTGTACCCTAATGCCATCAAGCTGTACAGGGTCAGAACCCATTTGTATTTCTGGAGCGACAGGAATCCCAACAGCTAACTGTATGGGGGGGTGAGATAAGCCTGACTGAGAATGAGTGGCAAAAACACCCCCTTGTGACCGGCTCGGAGGCTCCATGCATCCTTGGCATAGGCTATCTCAGGAGAGGGTATTTCAAGAACCTGAAAGGGTACTGGTGGGCTTTTGGTATAGCTGCCTTGGAGGAAATCAAGCAGCTGTCTATGTTGCCCAGTGTCTTGGAGGACCTTTCTGTTGTAGGGCTGCTGAAAGTCAAATAACAGCAGATGTTGATTGCCACCACAACTGTGCACTGGTAGCAATACCACAGCAACCGAGACTCCCTGATTCCCATCCATAAGTTGATTCATCAACTGGAGAGGTAAGGAGTGATCAGCAGGACTTACTCTTTAATAGTGTCATACGGTGACAGCAAAAGCCTAATGGAGACTAACAGTAGGCTATCAGTGGCCTGAATGAAGTCACACTGCTGCTGAATGCTGCTCCAGTGGAGAACTTGGTTGTGAAGTTATGTCACAGAGATGCTTATGTACCCAGTAGTTGGGCCACTGAAAAATATCAAAACAGCCAGCAGGTGGATCAGGCTGCTAAGATTGAAGTGGCACAGGTGGATCTGGATTGGCAACTTAAGAGTGATTTATAGGTCAGTGGGCCCATGACACCTCAGGCCATCAAGGAAGAGATGCAACATATAGATGAGGGGTAGACTTGGCCATGGACACTATCACACAGGTTATCCATGAATGCGAGATGTGTTGTATTTAAGCAAGCCAAGTGGTTAAAGGCTTTTTGGTATGAAGGATGATGGCTGAAATATACACATGGGTAATCCTGGCAGATTGACACACTCTCACCATCCTGCCAAGGCAGTGCTATGTGTTTACAGTGGTAGAAGCAACCACTGGGTGGCTGGAAACATACCCTGTGGCCCATGCCACTGCCTGGAACGCTATCCTGGGCCTTGAAAAGCAAGTCTTATGGCAACATGATACCTCAGAAAGAACTGAGTCAGATAATGGGACTAATTTCTGAAAGAACCTCACAGACACCTGGGCCAAACAGCATGGCATTGGGTGGGTCTACCAAATCCCCTGTTACGTATCAGCCCCCAGAAAAATCGTACTATATGAATGACTGTTAAGGACTACACTGAGAGCAACGGGTCGTGGGGCTATCAATCATTGGGATATGCATTTAGCAAAAGCCACCTGGTTAGTTAACACTACAGAACTTGCTAATTGGGCTGGTCCTGCCCAATCAAAACCTCTGTGTACTGCAGAAGGGGATAAAGTTCCTGTAGTACACATAAAATTATGCTGGGGAAAACAGTCTGGGTTACTCCTGCCGCAGGCAAAGGCAAACCCATCCATAGCACTGCTTTTGCTCAGGAACCTGGGTGCACTTGGTGGGTAATATGGAAGGATGGGGAAGTACAATGTGTACCTCAAAGGGATTTGATTTTGGGTGAGAATAGCCAATGGATTAAATTGTATGACATTAATTGCTACTTAACACTGTATATTATCACTTCTATGGCAACTATATGCCACATCAAGGGTATTACAGTGAAAATTACCCAGATCAATGAAGAATGAAATTTGATGGAATCAGAACTGACTTCAGCATGCAACAATCCAACATCACACACCATCCTTCCTGCCCTGAAAGACTGTCATGACAGATGGAGCCTGAAGTCATGGGCTAAATGAACCCAACAGACATTTTATAGGGATGGCCTATAGACTAAGGGAATGATATCTGTGTATATGTATCAAAAGACAGGAAAGGTGATGATCAGCAGGTGGTGAGCAATTGTACTGTGTATCACCTGTCTTTCTACAACAACAACAATAATTTCATAACATAATATTTTATTTCAATTATTATACTATTCTTATCTCAACACATAGGTGTTTTGTGATGGTTTTTTTGTGGATTCTGTCCCCCATCAGACCAGGAGACATGTGGGTGTGAGTAAGCAGCTGCATGGTACTTAGATGCTGGCTTGGGTTAAGTTGTGAGAGGTGCCTATTCTGATATATGCTCTGGACAGCATGTTACACAAGTATACCTTCACTTTGAACGTGATTAAATGATCTTGAATTCTTTCTTGAATTCTTATATTGTCACTGAGAAACCTCTCTGGTGCAGAAGAGCTTTACCTTTTTTTTTTGTTTGTTTTAGACAATATTACTGCCCTTGAGAAGTGGAGTTGTCCACTGTAGTTCTAAGCAGGAGAATGCTCTTGCATGTTTTGCTCAGGACAACTGAACAACTGGATGATGAGGAAAGGGAAGAGCTTCAGCAAAGAGACCTCTCCGCAGCAGCAAAGGGTTAATGTCCTTTTAGTTCCTTCCAGGAAATTCACAAATGACAGGACACTGCCCTGGCCTTTGCAGAACTCTCTGGCTGAGCTCACGTGGGGAAGCTGAGCTTCCCTTTGCTGATCTGCGGATAGAACAATGTCAATTTGCCTGCTCAGTGAGCTATCAAGGACTCCTTTGTTTGGAGGGCACTTCTGCAGAACAAGTCATATCTTTCCTGTTGCTTAATGAAGCAATGTTAGGCTATTTAAATGGATCCACTGGGAAGGAAACCATGTGAAGGCTGTTTGTCATTTAAACAAAATTCCTAGCATTCACATTAAACAAACAAACTAACCAACCAAAAAAGACCAGAGCAAATTGAGATAGCCAGTCAACAATCTGGATGGATCACATCTCTTCTCCTTCCTTTTGGTTACTTGTTAATTCACTGCAGAACCAATGCAGAGGTTATGTAGACTCCACTGCGATGAGGAAATGATTCCTGAATTTGGAGTGCTAGTAGAATATTAGTTGATAATAATAAAAAAAATCCAAAGGGATGAAGATTTCTTACTGGTTTTAACCTCTTACATGCATCTTCATTAAATCAGATAATTTCTCCTTGCACATGACTGATGTGGTAAAGGTTTTACTTTTATGAAGAAGAGAAACACAGCTAATGTTCATAACTTTTTCCTCAGGCAGGGATGTTGCTAACAGAAGTGTAGGATCCAGAGCTGAACTGTCAGATGCAATGGGCTATAAAAATGGAAGAAGCAGTAGCAAGCACTGCTGCCTGGGTGGATCAAATCTGATTCCCAGCCCATGACATTACTACCTAAGCCTTACTGATCCCAACAGTCTGCTGAACCCAGCTTGCTAAGAATCACTGCTATCCCCAGACCAAGAATGCATCTTTCATGTAATGATAGTACAGCACAGTGTGGGTGGGAGCTGCACAGTGCTAGGAATAAGCACCATGAAGAAACGAAGATTGATTGAACAGAAGTGCTGTATGGGATCCAGGTGACATAGTTCCTCTGACTATAGTGGTACCCTCAGTAGCTCACAGTAGATATCAAGACCATGGAGTCTAGAGATAATTATGCCTTTGTTCAACAAATCCATCTTTACTTGGAAGTTCAATGCACCATTCAGCCAATGCTGTAGGGTGGTAAAAGAGGCATTCTACCCGTAAGTTGTACGGTAAGTCACCACGGGCTCCTATATAAACATGACAGGTATCTGCTACCTGCTGATAGCTCTTTGTAACCATAGCTTTCACCCTGCTTCTTAGGCAAAGATCTGTTGCTTTCTCTGCCTACCTGTTTGCAAAGCCTTGGGAAACAAAAATCTTCCTCTTCACAATGTGCTGATGGCTCACTAACTCCCAAATCACTGCAGTTCCTTAACAAAGAATGGCATGATCCAGCAATAAAAGAAAATACGTTTATAGACAAAGTGTAATTAGAACTGGCAAAGCTGCTCTTTGCTATTCAGGAACATACTTGGCAATGTCTTCCTGTTGTTTACTCATAGACATTTTTGTCTGAAAGAATAGATCTGAAATGCGAAGAGGCACAGTATTTTATTCAGGGGGGAAAAGAAAAGAGCTCATTATGGACACATAGAAACCAAAGGAACTGAAATTGCTGTTCAACTCTCTGGAGAGCTGAACTGGGGTAAGATAATGTAACCTCTTGGTTTCAGCAATATTTCACTGATGGATAGTCACAAGGTGGAGTCCCAGGTACACCCAAGCTCCTTGTTGATGCTTTTCACACTGGCCGGGCATGGTGTAAGCCTGTCCTCCAGGGTGTGACACCCTGGTGGACACACAGAGCTTTGTCTTGGAAGCAGGCAGCGAGATAGGAAGGTAGCTGTAAAGTTGGAGAAAACTTCAGCCTTTCAGCCATGAAGCCACCCCATTGACAGCCTGCAGACAGCTGACCTGAGCAATATGTTAAGCCTGGTGACTACCCATGAGGTTGAGTGCAGATAGGCTGGTGGATCCTGCCAATAATATAGGTTAGTTGGCTCTGGGGAACAGAGCTGAAGTATGTGAAAAGAAGGAGACTGCAATGTAGAATGCTAAATTGTGCTCAGGTCTTTTCCAAATTATCAAATATTTACCTGGTATTTTTGAGATCCATTTTTTCCTTTTCATCACGGCTACCACCTTTTCTTTTTTTTCTGCCTTATCCTCAGAGGCTAATTTTCTCCATTCTAGTAACAGTAAAACTAATTTTCCAGCTTCTTTGCTACATTTCTGCATCTATCATTCTCAGATTTAAATTCTCTCCCTGCTGTGAAGGGTGCTGCACAGCTTAAGGCCTGACTTCATTTTAGCTAATTTGGTTTTATAGCTTTTGGTTCATCATATTTTGTGAGTAATGATTATGTAGGTTTTTTCCTGCCTCCCTCCTCCCCTCTCTTCTTTATTCTTTCTCTGCCTTCCTCCTATAATCTTCATCTTCCTGGGATGAAGGTTATTTTAGTCTGAATGCCAGCTGAAATTCGTTCCTTTTGCCTACCACTCCAACACTGATCCTCATGCATCTGCTATTTTTTGTGCTTTTTCAATCTCTTCTTCAAACTCTGTTGGTTTCTAAAACTGGGAACACTTTTCATTTGCAAATGGCTTCAGTTCTCTCTGTCTTTATTTGAATCACCAGCTTGCCTTCTATAATTTACCATAACTTTCTGATAAAGATGTGGCTACAGAGCACTTCCACTGACTCACCAGATGAAATCTCTGAATTTTAAGTTCTTTGAGGAGAACACAGTGATTGGGCCCTAATTCTGTAAAGTGCCATATATAGTGCAATGCACAAGTTGGAGAAAAATCCGCTTGGAAAATTAGTAGGAGCTATTTGGGTGGAAATACTGCAGTGGATGTTGAAGACCACCAGGGAAATCAGTGACCACTTAGCTTGACTTCAATAGGGTAGAATGAGTAGCAGGGGATTGTAAAAATCAGTATTTGGGGGAAATGAACCTGCTGAGCAATAAGAACCATGAGTTTGAGACATTAATCATGTCTGACAAAAACTGTGGCCTCTTTTGATGTTACAGGGTGAGTGGGTGAAACACATATGGTGGATGTAATCCGTCTTTTTTTGAGCCAAATATGTGATACATTGTAACCTAAACCTCAGGATATCATTGAAAGATGATTAACATTGGTTGGCAGATCATGTTTGCCAGCAGACCAACTTGATAATGGAAGTAAGGGTAGAGGTGCTGAGTCTGTGAGCAATACCTTTCAGTAAAATTACAAGAGGTAGTGAAGTTTGGATCTCAACCAGAAGTGATCTCAGAGAAGGTCACAAAAGTAAGTATGGGATCAGGATTTTTCAGGTTAGTCCTTCAAGGAATTCTACATTGATCAACATGGTACCATGACGGGAAATGGTGTAAATGGCAGCCAGAAAGAAAATCAAAATAGCTATTAGATTACCCCGGTGAGAGTAGAAAGGAGAAAATCTTAACTGATATGAAATTTCAAAACAGAGAGAAACCATGTGAAATACATGTGTGCTCTGGAATGATGACTATTGAATTTCTTTCTAAGGAATCTTTGGAAAATATTGAATTGCAGAAGTTATTTGAAATAGTGACCTGTTAACAAAATTGAGCGCTCTGCAATCAAAAGCAGATTGCTGTAGAGCAGAAAGTGCCCTACTTACAGCTTTGTTTCTGAAAGTCAGAGATCCTTCAGCTGATTAATATTGCAGCATTAATTAATGATCATACTGCAACATTTAATGCTTTTATATGTCTGAGGCTGGTTTTAGAGCTCTTTATTTTGCAAGTGCCCTTTGGGGAAAAAATCAGCATGAAAAATGTAAAAATCCGAGTTGTTTAGAAGTCAATAATTTAACTTAATCGAAGTGTTTTATACTTTGTTTAAACAACTGAGAATTTTTTACAAGACTACTTTGGATGGGATCCCTCTTACCCTGAGACATCTAAATTCGGTTGCTGAAGTCTGAGCTAGACCCTCAGATCTTGTTACAGTCCATGCAGAGGAACAGATTTAATCTGTGACATCTTCTGTGAGTTACTGAGTTCACTCTAAGTAGGTGTCTGAAATGAATCACCCACCGGAGCTGCCTAACTCACTTGGTTCTCTCTATTGACAGAAGAGCTAGCCCAAGCAACTAAACTTAGATATGGAAAATTGTTTTATATCTATAGGACAAATCCACTAAGACTGTGGTTCTCAGAGTTTTCAGAACTGGAATATTCTTTTCTTTTACAGCAATTGAAACCTCACTTTCTCACTATAGGTGCCACTATCACTGTGCTGATAATACCTATAAGATGTGGTGATAACACAACCTATTTCTCTCCACAGAATATTTTGCATCCCAAATGGTTTGTCCCTTATCAACTTGTCCTCTCCAGATCTCGTGTCTGATCTGTGCACCTCAGTGCACATTCTCCCCCAGACATCTGGCACTGCCACCAGGGCCACTTCCCTTGCACAGCCAGTCTGGGACACTTGATGGAGAAATCACTGGGCGTTTTCCTCCTTATCCAAAGCACAATCTCACAGCTTCCTTGTCCAAACTGGCCAGCCTGGGTTCTGCTGCGAACAGGAGCAGTCCTGCCTGGGATTTGCAAGCGTGCAAGACTGCACAGGCAAGGACAAAGGAGATGGGGAAAGAGTTGCTTCTGCTTCTGCATGCGAAGAGTGTGTCACTGCCTGCCAGGCTGCTCGCACACACCCTGTCTTCATTGCTTCACAGCAAATGTGATGCATTTCACGTGGCTCTGTGGTAAAGGAACTTTTCAGAAAGATAGGGAAAGGGAAGAAAAGAAAGAAAAATGGGCTTGAAGGAATGATCATGCCCTGCCATCTCTATTAGTCCTGTCCCAGATCCTGAGAAATGCTGCACTGTGGTCATCAGAAAGCAATCCTTGTCCCAATCAAAAATCACTCAGTCCAGGGTCGTGCAGCTTCTGTATGTCACAGTTTTGTGAAGCTAAGTGTTGTTGGGATCCTTGGTAAAACACAGCCTCTGTCCCTCCTTCTGACTCAAAGATTTCACACTTTGCATAGATGGCTGAAGGGATCTTTGATGGGAAAAAAAGAGCCATCTGAACTCTCCCAGTCCCACTTGGGATCACATCTACTGACCTGCCATCCTCTTCATTGCTCACGCTATTTTCTGAGCAATGTGATGCTCACCCAATTTCAGCAAAAAAATCCCTTAGCACAGCTCATGGAGAAGGTAAATCGACAACATCATTTTAGATGTGACTTCAACTCAGTCTTTGCCCTGTTGAATGAAGTACACTGAAAAACTGTCAAATCAATTTAGAACATGCCAAGATATATATCACACTTGTGCCTCTATGCAAAGGCCTCTGGAGGCCAGGTGAGACACTAGTACATCTCAAATGACTTAACATCTTACCCGCGGGCAGCTGATTCAATCACCAGTAGAGGTCCTCTACAAATCAGCTATTCCTGTGTTGCTCTAGACTAATTTTGCTGACACTGGTGTGGAAGAGTGTGGTTCTGAACCTGTGCTTTTGTCTTTAAATTCCTAAATTTATGGGGCCTATCTCTTCAGATACTTTTGCTCCACAAATCCCCACGAAATTCCTGCCAAATTATGCCAGTTTGGCACATGTGCTGTGAGAAGGTGGAACAGTGTGAAGCACAGGATGGTTCTGCTGTTGGTGACTGAGAAGAGGGAACACAGGTGGGAGGGCCGGATCCTCAGTGGAGAACCATGAAAAGCAAAAACTGGAGCAGAAAGGACAAGAACAGAGCACTTTTATTGCAATGGCGTTAAATCTGCTGGACAAACAAGAATAGGAAGACATTTAAAGAAATTTAAGATATTTAAAGAGCTGTCCAAGGAAGTGAGGTCTTCGTATTTGGCCTAACCCTTCACCCCCACCAAAATATGTAAGGGCAGTAAGGGAGGGGACTAGATTACAGCAGTGCAAAGGTCAAAGAAAAGGAGAAAAACTTCAACCAAAACCATGTGAATGGTTTTCATGGTCAGAGATTCATGAATGGTTAATGTTTTTCAGGTATTATGTCTACCCAGATGTGGAAGAATTATATACATGCATGTGGAAGAATTATATACATGCATTCTTAGGGATGTAAAGTGGATATCAAGTACTGCTCATGGAACTCGTCCTTCTTCCCAGTGCATAACAGGGAAACCACTGTAAAAACCACCACCCAGAATCCAGAACCTGACTGCTTGCATGTACCTGTTTACAAAAAGAGGGTGGAAGACATGGATTGCTTCACTTATTGGACCACTGAGAAGCGCTTGCATATTGTGCATAAAGTGGTGTAAGATCTTTGAGGGAAAAATTTTAGGTGTGCTAGATTTATGTACAGCTGAAAGGTGGGAGGGAGGGAACTCATAACCAAGAAAAAGAAATGTGGTTTCCTGTAGTGTGCAATTACAACAAAAAAATGCAATAAATTATAAAATGGATCTGCCATTACATGGGTGATAAGAACACTTCTCAAATTGCTTTGGACATCTAGGAAGTGATGTCAGACCTCATGGTGCAGCATTAGTAATATGTAACAAACGCTAGATCAGAAGCATCTCATTTCAGTCTGGTGAAGGACTGTGTACTCACATTCTTTCCAGCCCCTAGCAATGGCCATTGACAGAGGTAGCATTTGGGATTAGGTCTGCCTTATCCTGATGCAGAATAACAGTTTCTGTCTTCCTAGGTCAGATGGGAGCCAAGGTCATTTTTACATCTTTCTTCAATGTTGTTTAGATACAGTGAATAATTCCTGCATGGTGAGAATGTTTTGACTGCAGATTAGGTGTGTAAGGGAAGTGGTAGATGCCCTGTCAAATAAGGGAGTGGATGAGGACTGAATAAAACACCTTGGAAAATGAGGAGCACTGAGAGCAACATTGATGAGGAAGGGATTATTTGACCAAGCAGACAACTTCATTTCTCTTGTAACTTTTGCACATTCCCCTCACCTCGTCTTGTTCCTTAGCAATAAAAGAAAGAATATTTTCCCTATTTTACATGCAGCCATCACAGTTTTAGCCAAAAAGGACTAGACTGATTAAATCCTTCTGAGGTGACTTTCTGAATTGTGTGAGATGCAACTTCATCAATTTTCATTGTATCTGTGTTGTATCTATATTCCTTATAGGTTTAGCAGTTTCTGTGCACTGAGATTTTTCACTGCACAGTACTGAATTAATCTTCTTTCCCTGGTTTGCACAGTCACAACCATGGAGGTTAATTAATTAGTGACAGGACAAGGGGCAATGGTTTTAAATTCCTAAATTTAAACTGAAAGACACTAGGTTTAGACTGGACATAAAGGTGAATTTTCTTATGATGGGGGAGGTGAGACACTGGCACAGGTTGCCCAGAGAAGCTGTGGATGCCCCATCACTGGAAGTGTTCAAAGCCAGGTGGGACAGGGCTTTGACCAACCTGGTCTAGTTGAAGGTGTCCCTGCCATGGCAGGGGATTTGGTTTAGATGATCTAAAAGGTCCCTTCCAATCCAAACCATTCTGTGATTTTATGAAAATTAAAGTCTTGTGCTGTTGTGTGGCACCAGATCTGTTTCAGCAGGACAGAAGAGTCACTGTGCTTTCCTTTCTGCTGATCCTGCTGTGGGTGGTAGCTGTGGCAAAGGCAGTGATGACACCATCACTGATGATGATGTGGCAAACAACTGAAACTGCCATAGGGTTTGTTTACTGGTCATATATAGAACAGTATGTCTTATAGAAATGGGGATAGCTTGTGTATATTGGAGCCAAAGGGATATTTCCTTCCTTTACTGATGCAACCATAATGATGCAACATTACTTAAGCAACAACTTCACAGAACCTTGTGGAAGTTCAAAATATTTTGTTGCCTGGACTGTGCTTAAATACACGTTTTGTGAGGTGTTTGGTATTTGCTGATCTCTGGGGTTACGGAGGTTGTTTGCACAGTACGTTGTTTCTACGAAATTAGAAAGGTTTACTGTGCTGCTTTCTTAAATTTGGCTATTTCCCCACAGGAGCAGGAAAGATTATCTTAGCATTGAAAAAGAGCAAGGATGTAGTCTAGCCATTTGAAGGACTCAACTGTTATCAAAACATTTCTTGCAGCTATATTTAAATTTCTAAGATGTTTTATGACAGGGAAAAATAGGGAATAAAGAGTTGTTTTTCCTGTGCTGTAGACCTCTGGGGAAAAATACTGTGGTCTAGTGACCTACAATGCACAAAGCTGAGTAGACTGAAGTTAATAAGGGAAAAAACCTATATGAAGTTTCTCATTGTTTGCCAGCAGAGAAAAAAAATACATAAATATTCGTGTTCCATTAACAAGTTCAGGCAAAAGCCTAGGGGACAAGCTTTCAGGTGGCACAGCATTACAGAAGATAAAACTGGACAGATATTTTCTATGGAATATAAACTTAATCTCATCTACAGACAATGAGAGACCCAGCCTTATTTTGACTACATCCCAAAAATTTGATTAGTGCAGGTGCATATGAAGCAGTTTATAGATACCTCATGAAGGACAGATGTAATGAGAAAGGACAGTCCTATGGTTGCATTTCTGGCTTGGAGGGTATTTCTGCAAGTGCTGCTGAATACTATTTTTGGGTATTGTCAGTATCTTGTATCTATATGGGAGACTATTCGGTCCTAAAAAGAACGACACAAACAGTAGGCAGGGAGTGAACTATATGGCAGACCACGAAACTTGTTGCTTCGTGGAAATGGGGACCACCCACTTCACTACACTACACAGTAATGTAGAACACCACTACAGTTCAAAGTCTTAAGTATTAATTATCCACTGCCTTTAGAAATGAGGAAATGACAGATTTTTCGAAAAATCTCTCAGCCAACCACTTCAGGGAAGTCAAACAGGTGCCATCAAAGAGCCACAGAAGGTGGTGTGTGCCTGTTTGGCTTTGCCCTGGGAGAAGCTCCCACTGTTCACATTGTCCCTTGAAGCTGGCAGGCACCTCTCAGCTTTCTATTGCCACATCTGCCTGCAGCAATGATTGATGGGCTGAGAAGCCCTGGGTGATGGCAGGGCAAAGGAAGGCAGGTAAGTATGGGTCACGGCTGGAGAAAAGCATCCCCTGACTTCCACTATGGCTGATGGGGAACATTCGCACCACCGGCTGCATCTATTTGAGTCACTTAAGGAATTTACTCCTTTCTCAACTGGGAGCAGCCCAAACAAAATAAATGGTGATTAACCAAATGAAACCATATGGATGGGCTTAGCGCATTAGCAGACATGGGGTGAGGATCAAGATCTCTGTCCCTAAAATCCAGGAGACATATCCTAAAGTGTCTTAGGGCTTGAAGTAAGCTCTGCTCTGGCCATCTTCTGTGTCCTTGGGCATCAGTGTGGTTTTGCTGTGTAAGTTCTGTTTATAAAATGAGAACTTTAACGAGCTGACTATCTATTTATGCTCTAACTTCTTTGAGGCAAGCATTATCTCTTGCTATATGAATATACAATGCTTTGCATAATGGAGCTTAATCTAAGTTCCTTTAAGGTATCTCTGTTGAATAATAATGATTAATAAAATTGAGTAAACAGTATTTAGAAAAGATAAAATGAGTTCAGTGATTTACTTTTTTCTTCATAGGAAATGAAGTGCAGAAATAATTGGAACTGAGTAACAGCACCTATTTAAAAGTGATGAAAGAAACTTTTAACATACTGCAATATTAAACTTTAGATCTTACTGAAAGCTCTTACCAGGGTTTGTATTTCAGCTGAATGAAAGAAATTATTCACAATGTAAATGATTCATGGGTATTCTTCCTAAATGCATACCAATGTTCTGAATGCCCATCCTATAAATGAATGCTCACCACTGAGATGTACACAGGGTTACTCATAAATATATGCAACACAACCCTTATATCTACTCACAATCTGTCTTCTCACAAAGAAGGATGGATAGTGAATTAATGAGACAATGTACAGGTAACTTGGTAGGAATAAGACAAAATATGCAAGTCAGACCCTATGGATGTGTTTATATGACTATATAGTCACTGTGGGCTAAGTCCATTAGCACCCCCAGCACCCAGTGGCACCCCCATGGCATGATTCCACTTCTTTTGGGCAATTCACCTTTTTTAGGGTGCTGTCCTTCTCAATGAACTAAGGCAAGTCTAGTAATTAAAGTCAATGAGGTGCAATTCTTCAAAGCTGTCATTAAGGGACTTATTCTGTCTTCACATAGCATAGATACAAAAGTTTACCTTACACTAAATAGTTCAGGTACTCCTGTGATAGCACAAAGTCTGGCATCTACTAATTCAGCTTGCTGGGTGCCCTTGCTGTTCATGTGCAGCTGTTACAGCAGCTATCCCATTACCTATCCTTAATTAGGTTGCTTCACAACTAATGTGTGCCCATGTGAGCTGTGGTCATGCAGCTTTCTGTGGCATGGTCATATCTTCCATGCTGTGGATTGGTGAGAAGACCTTCTCAGCCATTCTGAAACGGTGTCTTCCAGCACACTTTTCAACAGCAAGCACTATTCTGGTTGGGTTTTGTGGTTTTTTTTTTTTGCCGTGAGGTTGGAAACTGATTCTTTTTTATAATTTTATGCAATACAAAATGAATGTACACTGAGGATAGGGCTTCCCTCCATTTGGATTCTCTCTCCCTTATATAGGAATTTTTACCTTTATGTTCACTTGCACAGCTAGTAAAAAAGGCAAGTATGGGAGCAGCTTCAGCAGCTCATTTGCAGGCTTGGCGACGTTACGGTTGAACACAGCCGATAAAAATGGCAGAAGGTGTGCTGAACCATTCAAAGGCACCTGCTGTCCTGACTGCTAAAAACAGCCCTGAAGAGCCAAAGACTATTACCGTTCTTGAGCAGGAAAAATCCTCCTGACTTGGCCTCCTGCTGCCCAGCCACATCTGTTCTCTTCAAAATGCTGGAAGCAAGAGGAAAGTTGACGTGATACGGGAGACATTGGAGTTCAGAGGATGGGATGGCAACATGTTAGTGAAATGATACTTTCACCTTCCTCTGGCTCTTTAGATTACAAAATCTGTAGATGTGGGGACTGTTTCCAGTAATCTGTTTGTATGGTGTTTAGGAAAATAGGTTCTTGTGCAAGGCTGAACTTACTCATAATGAAAATCAGGGATGACAACTATTGGGGATCATTTTTGGGCAGCTGAATTTTGGTACTGGATCTAATATATGAATCTCGAATAATGGAGGCTAGAGAAAAGGCCTTTGTGGGAAGAGAGGGGATAAGATAAGGAGCTTCATCAGGAGGAATTACGAAGATCATTGGAGTGGCAAAGAGAAACTTGCCCTGTTTAGATGAGCTGGGGAGGGCCAGAGGCAACCCTGAATTTGGGTTTGACTTGGAAAAATGCTGAAATATATTTAACTGTCATTGCTTTCATCTCAGACATTCAGTAAGCCCAGAATTAGACAGTATCAGCATTATAAAGTAGATTGCAATGTTAATCTCCTCTAAGTCTTGCACCTTTTATATTTGTGTTTCATGGAACCGCAAAGCCCATGAATGAGGGGCTGATTTTCAGATTACATGAATCAAAAGAACTGCTAATTTGCACCAGCTGCCCTAATGATCAAATCTGACCCTTACATTTTGCTTAGAAGTGAGGTATGCCTACTCAGAAGGGTTTTAAAAAAGATGTAGTTTCCAATTTTTTTATTTTTAAAATCTTGTTTTTAGTTCAAAATTTCTTCCGCATCATTTATATCCCAGCTGTAAATGTGATGGAACACACAGTATCCTTAAACAACAGGTAAGACATATCTGAGAACAGTAACTTGTCTTTCGGAGCAGACATTTTTGATGTACGCTGGAAAACTATGGGCATTAAGAACACTCATGAAAAGGAGACTCCTTTTTTTGGTTTGTGAATTGGGCATTATACAGGTCTGGTGAGCAAACAAAGGTGAAGTGGTAGCCAGATGGTATGTGTGCAACCAGTTTCAAATTAGCAGAAAAGAATCCTGCAGTAGCAAAGGAAGTTACCGTGGCTTCAGAGTGTGCCATGAGCACTTGCTTGCAGAACATAGATGATGACATTCCCAAGAGTACTGACCTGTTACGCTAGAAGGAAGGAACTTCACAAAGAAAGAGATGGCTTTGAAAGACACCTGGGAGGGCTGGCAATTCCCAGTTTAGCCAAGTGTGGCCAGCTGCAGGCAGCAAATGGCTCCTGAAACTGTATCTGAAATGTTTTTTTTTATTATTTTTCCTTTCCTTTTCTTTCCTTTTCCCCCTATCCTATCCTATCCTATCCTATCCTATCCTATCCTATCCTATCCTATCCTATCCTATCCTATCCTATCCTATCCTATCCACACTTTCTGTGCCTTCCTGGATGCATTCTTAGCACATTATGAGTCAAAATCAGCAAAGAATGCTGTTAGTGCATTAGCATTATAACTACATGGAAGCAGTACCACAGCCCTATACTAGAGGTGTCTGAGCTGGATATGATTATCCATAGCACTTTATTTTGTGCATCCATTTATATCTGTGCAGATATCTGCGCAGAATGCAAAGGAATTGGAACCACAGCATCTAACAGCCATTTCTGCAAATGACTGCCGCAAGTACCCTAAAGTGGAGAATTGTGACCCTCTTTTCTTATGATCCTGCATAGGCACATAAGATATTTCTGTCTGTGATCTTCTGGGAGTGCTCAGAATGGCAGCATATATAAAATGATGATGTATGGAAGGACCCTGCTCGAGGAGTTTCCTTTTGGGATAGTCAATGCAGCAAAGGCAGGACTGAGAAACTGAAATGAAATCCCACATTCCACCTAGGTGTCAAGCAATTATTTATCCCTTGGCAAGCACTGCAGTTGCAAGTATGCTGCCTTATACTACCTTTAGCTCTGTATATGTTTCTACATACCTATCTTGAAGGCTGATTTAAAAAAAAATGGTAAGGCCATGGGGGAATTTGATGATCTACTTTCACGAAATTTTGTTAGCTGGGGAAAAAAAGTCTATTCTGAAATGAGAAGAAAAAATCAATACAACTAAACCTCCCAAATTCCTTACATCAGATTAAAATTTTGTAAACGGTAAATTTCAGGCCTTTGCAACTGCATTTTTTGATAACACTGAAATGTTTCATTCTGATTTTAGGCTTTAATAACTATTAGTTATGGATTGTGGAATATCAAAAAGTTAAAAAGAAGTAATTGGAAAAGAGAGTTCATATACTCTCTAAACTTATTTTATCTTCACTGTGTTTCAACAAAAAGGCTCTGTTTCTGCTGAGGATGAAATACTATATTTGGAAGGAAAAAAATACTCTGCTGAAAAAGATCTATGTGGCTCCAAAAATCACGTGTATTTTCTGGGTTTTCTTAGAACGGCTAAAGTTATGCAGTTCTTCAGTGCTATTAATAATTGTACTTGTAACTGTGCTTGTGATGGAGTGTTTGCAGACGGGAACACAAAGAGCCTTGGATCTGAATGCCTGTAAATAAGAGGAAATGAAGCTGGATGAGGCTGAGGTCCAACTCTTGCTGTGATCCTCAAGGCAGGGGGAGGTTCCACTCATTCTGCTCTTCTGGCACCTGCTGAAGTTCACAGGCCATTTATTTTAGTATGGCTTCTGAGCAACACCACCATTTCCAGCCCACTGCTGTTTGTAAACCACAGCATCAGGTATTTGCTTTCATCTACATATGCACGTGAACTTTAATGTTGCCTCCTTTAATTAGGTCAATCCTGTGAAATTCCAATTTAGGGCTTCATTCAGGAGGTGGGGATCATAAAGACTAATTTTTCCCTCCTGCTCCTTCTATAATATTTGGTTTAATCACAATATTCCACTTTGGCTTTTGGCTAGCAACCTTTACTAGTTTACTGTTCAAGATGCTCTCTTCACATGCTCTGCTACCTGGGAAGGCAGCCTTAGTCCTGTGATGAGTAACTTGTAAGTTTCAAGAGCAAAGATGATAATTTACTTTCAAGCTTAATTTCCAAAAATCTAGAAGCAGGATGACATTTACAAGCATTATGTCACAGAGGCTTTCTTGTTTGGCCTGTGACTGTAAATGCTTATTAATGATAATATGAATATAGATATACTAATTAAAAATAGTCTATACCTCTCCGTTGCATGTTATCCATGAATTTGTAAGGAAAAATCAACCTTATTTTCCTCTGGATATGGTTCACTTTTTCCCTTCTCTGACAAGGGATCAGAAGATAAAACTTTTGGTATCATAGAAAGGCGTGTAAAAGGGAGGTGTCTGTGCCATCTGACTTCAGTTCCCAAGGGCTCTCATAGACAGGCAGAGAAGTCTTAGTCCGTGATGATGCAGAAGGCAATTGCCTTGAGGTAGCCTTGCCATCTGTGCTACAGAAAAAAATGCCTGTTGTGGATGAACTCCTGAACCACTGCAGTTTACAGCGTTACTTTGAATAATGCCTTGTTATGCCATGATTAAAAAAAAAAAAAAAATTCACCTCATGGACTGAATCGTGTCCTGAGCAAAGCAGTATCAGGCTTGGGTTTCAGGTTTTTTTTCCTCAAGATTCTAGACTTAGATTTCTTTAGGTGTTTTACGCAATACTGCCTGGCTTTCTGAAATAAATTGCTAGCTCTCAGTAATATCAGTGCAAATCATGTCAAACAGAAGTTTTCAAAACAGCAAACTATCACGAACAGCAATCATCAATGGGAAATCAGTTAAATAGGAATGTTTCCCATGGGGACCAACACTTTAACATTATTACTAACGATCTCCAAATACCTATAAAGCTCTGGTAGATAAAAAATGGAGGATGATTTAGACATTGTCAAGCAGTTGTAACTACTATGGTGAGAAGTCATATACAGTACCCTAGACCACCCGTTTAAGCTGTGTCATTTCAGACAACTTACTAGAGAGACAGAATTAAACTTCTTCGGAACAGTGTAATGAAGCTGCATGTAGAATATAGGAGATTGTGTCCGAGGATCAAGTGCTTGAAATTAAACTCAGAGAAATTCAAATTAGAAATCAACACTATGTTTAGTGAAGTGAGACTGATTGACTACTGGAATGAGTTTCCAAAGTAAGTAGACGTGTCTTCGTCACAAATGGGAACACCTTTGTAGAATACACGCTTCAGACAATAAAAACTCTTCAGTGATATGTGCAAGGGAAATTGAATTTCCTACTGGTCTTTGCTATGGGTTTGACTTATGAGCCTCTAAAGTTTTTCCTCACGTGATGGTCTTTGTAGTTGAGCCACTGGGATAAATTGTTGGAATCTGTGATATGCTTATCTGTTGCCTCCTTTTGGAAGATTTTTTTCATTTTAAAATTAAAAAATACATATTAAATAAAACACTGAAACAATAAACCACACATTATTACTATTATAACTACTACTCTTATTCTTACTCTTACTCCTACTATTTTATATCTATGTGAGGAGTAGATAAGCAAGCTGGATACCGAGTCATTTGCTTTCCATGAAGACGTTTATAACTAATTTAAGAATGAGTTGAGTATTCACTTTACTGAGATTCTTAATGGCAGCCATCTAAGTTTAATGCATTGTTAAAGATAAAAGGAACACAATGCAAATTACACTCAAGCTGTCTGGTTCCTCAAGAAGTAGGGGTAGGACTCAGCTCCAGATTTAGGTACATAAATGTAGGTGTCCACATGCCTAAGCTCTTGTACCAGTCACTGGAGGACTCACTGTTATTGTCAATTGCAACTAATTGTTAAAGCCAAGTGATCCCAGAGAGGGATTCTGTTCCTCTTGAAGTAGATATCTACCTTTGATCAGATGAATTGTGTCCTGTTTGCCATTAACTCTACTGATTAGGGACATGATTCACTTACCAAAACAGAGATTTCTAGCAGCATTTCAGAAACCTTGCCCAGTGCCTAGCTGTCGCTGCAGAAAAGCATATATTGCTCAGAGGTCCGTCCTGTGTTTCCTGCTCTTCTGTAGATGCCCCAGAAACCTTGGGTACCTCAAATCACACTAGATGCCGATCTTCGGATAGCTGACTAGAGACCTACTTTGCAGGCACAACTACATTTAGGTGACTGAGACGAGCTGCACACAGATGTAATAAGGGCTAGATCCACATCTGTTGAAGTAGAGGGGTTTACATTTCCCTACAAAGGGTATTAACGCTGGCAGCTCTCCCTTTATGTCTGCCTTAGAATAACCCTTTCACAGTTTCCTGGTACTGAGTAACCTTTCCAAGAACACTATAGCTAAACCAGGCACCGATTTACAAAGAGCATTAACTGTTCTACAAACAGCAGTTGGCATGATGCCCGTGCTTGGAGACGGCTGTACCTGCGAGTGAGCCGAACGGTAGAGGTTCATAAGCTGTGACGTGTGTTTTCTCCCAGTGTCAGGTCAGTTGCCTATGCTCTTCACTGCACTATTGTGCTCTCTGCTGAAGACACAGGTACAAGTAGCTACAAATATCCAGCAAGGGGAAGGGTAAAAAGTTTTACAGTATGAGACGAGATCCATTTGCTGTTATGGAAGCAGCCCATCTACTTCTACATCCTTCATTCAGTAAGGATGCCTCTCGATTTCAGAAGAGCCATCCAGCTCCCTGCCTTTGCATTTAGCTGCTTTCTTCAGATAAAGCAATTTCTGTTCTGCTGAGGCTGCACACATTTTTACTGGTTCCCCAATATGTCTTCTAGTTACTAATTAATAGTAAATTAATGATAGCTATCATGATGAAATAATGCTGTTGCATCAAAAATTAGTACATTTAAAGTATCTAACAAGAAAGTAACTTTAATATACAACCTATTAATCAAGCAGCTATGTAAGTTTCAAAAAACAATTCAGTGAAGGATGGGCTTCTCCAATCATTAGGCAGCAAAAAAGAGGTAGATCACTAACACTGCAAGTTCAGAGGGTGAAATGGGGTGATAAGTAATTTAGGAAGTTCTTTTCATCATGTTGGTTGCTCATAGATACCTTCTTTTGAATATTCTCATAGGCATGGATTTCCTCCTGGTCTGCTATGGCACTATTAAGGGCACCACTGCAAGGTGGGGAAGATAATACATCTTTTCTGGCGGCATTCATAGAGCCAAAAATGAGGAGAGTTCGTTATGGTCATTTATCTTAATCTCCTGAATATCACAGGCCATAAACCTTCGTCTTTGACCAGTGGGAGGTAGGGTGCTAAACTAAATGGATTAGTCTTCATCTTTGTGGCATTTCTTAGCTGGTTCAAAGACAGTTACAATCCCTTAATTACAGATATCTGCAGCTGGCTTAGGTAGATTTTCTGCCCTTTTTCCTGCAGAGAGGTTAATTGTTCCATTTTAGTCTAGCTTTTTCATCTTTTTCTCTTTCTTGCTCTATCTACTCTAACTGATCTAAAGCAAATCAGGGTACTCTCCTGAAAGAGTCTGGCTTCTTGTTTAACTACTCTGATGGTTTCAAAAGTGTCATTCACTACTGTGTTCCTAGCAATTCAGTGTGCAAAGACCTGACCAGAAAGCAAACATGATGCCCAGACAGCTAAACTGCACGTATTTTTCTGCATTTAGAAGTCCAAATCTAGATTACTTAAGTATTAATTCAATAGATTATTCATAATCTGAGAAAAGTCAGATACCTAATGGGTACTTGAAAGAAACCCTGTATAATATCATGCATATTTGACAAACTTCAGACAAACTATTGTAATGGCAGAACGTTATGAGATTGCTATATATTTCTTATCTGTTAGGTACTAATCTCTTTTAACCAGGAACTGTTGCCACAACTAGGCACAGTATCTGACACAATGATACATCAGTTTTGGTGTGAACCTCGCCGTCTGGCAAAGAAAACAAAAACTACAATTGCTTATGGGTTTAAGAAATTCAAAATTTCAGAACTTTGAGTCTCTGAAAAGTTCTTGTGGTTGGAGTTTTGGATGGTGACATGAAAAAGGATGACCCTGCATATAAAGATTTATGACCTACAGAACCTCTTGCTAATACTCTGGTTATTATTTCCTTATAGTGCTTAACTAACACCTTTTCATTAGATTGTTCTCTGTGTAGACACGTATTTCTGCCTGTGCTAAGCAGAATCTATCTCAGTTCCTCATATGTAGCATTTTATTTTCCACAGCTTGAGGACAGTATAATCTTCAATGCAAATAACAGAAGGAACTCTGGTTTATACAAGTTGTTACAGCTCTTGGGGTCACTTGCCTGATGCAGCACTGCTGGTATGTGCTGTGTATCTATGCCCACCTTATACAATGCGTTTAGATAGCCCACAGTTTCAGCATTATGGCTAAGACCACCTGAGGATGAATACCACTAGATGTTCTTCTGGTACTGCTGCCAGAAGGCACAGAGGAATCCCAGCTTTGGTCGAGAATCTGCATTCATTTTCCTAATGCAGAGTTTCAGAAGAGGCTACAAAAAAAGATAGATGTTCACTCCTTTCATCTTGTAGAATAGCAGTCAAAAGGTGAATGCTTGAAACACCACAGACCCAAAGTATTTGTTAGGCTTTTATTGTTTGAGATTTTAAAACAGGAGCCGGAGTGACTTTCTATAGGAACTATTAGAACAGATTTCCACAGGATAACAATTCTGTGATAACATAAGCCATAAGGTAATTTCTAAGAGATGGCTAGTGGGCAGCCAATCCTTCTGTTTTATGTAGCTGTACCAACCACATCAGATGATGTTCCTCATGTGTCCGTTGAGCATGTTTTTGGTTTTAATTCACTGCAGTTCAAGTTCAGGTCTTTAAAATATGGGGTTTTTTTATTGTGGTGTCTCCAGCAAGGAAGCAGGAGAGATTTCTTGCCAATGATCTTGGAAGTTATTAATTGTAATTGTTCAAGATAGAAAAACGTTGCCTCAGAAAATGATTCATGATTAAAAAAGATTGGCAATGTGACTGGATTGCCAGGAGGTGAGCCCTGGTCACAGCAAGATGGCAGGGATCACGTTGATCTCATCTCTGCCTCTACCAATATATGTTATCAACCAGGTCAGTAATGAAGGGAATTGCACTGCTTCTCTGCAGTATACAGGAAAAATTACTCAAGGAAAACTATCACTTGTGATAGGTAGCAAGCACTTTGAAGAATGCAAACTCATTTCCTCTAGGGTGACAAACGAGTAGGATGGCTATTCCTCATTGCTGATGTTCCTTGCTGTCTTTATTAACTTGCAATTCTGTCCCCAGAGGCCCTAGTCAAAATAGGAGGCTTGTTGATAAAAATAAAAAAACATATGTATTTAGGTATAAACTTATCCTGCCTTACAGTGTTTACAACCAAACATGCAAGGCAGGAAAAAGAAGCGGGGGGGGAAAGACAGGAAAAGTTAGAGTATTTTCTTATGGAATGAAATGTAACCTTTGGCCTGCTTATATGGCAGAAGTTGTTACTCACAACCAAGCCTCTAGAAAACGTCAAGTGTAATAACAATCAGATGAGTACCAAGGAGGGGGAAGGACTGTTTAAAGAACAGAACGGTACTGCCAGAAGGACAAAATGGAACACAGGTAACAAAGAAGTTGAGGCTGGAATTTAGCAAGGGAATGGACTGCCAAAGGAAGGAGGTCTTGGAAGAGACTTTCAAAGTTCTAGTGGAGCAGAGATAATGGATTTGTAAGGAGGCATTTGTCTGTTATATTAATATGACATGGATGCCTTTGATTAGGAACAGTGAGAGCGAGATATCTAGTCCTAAGTTCCTAAACTCATACAGATATCTGGAATAAATGTGTATTTTGACCCATTCTCTGCCACTTTCCTTCGCATTTACCATCTTAGAGCTGGACACGGCAGCCAAGCTAGAGTGTTGCAAGAAGGGGGAAAACAGCCTCACATATAAAAAAGTACACATTTTCAAATAACATTTATGGTTATGTTTCACTGAGCACCCATGTCACAGAAATGGGAGCTCCTGGGTGATTTCTTGCCCCTCCTCACCCTCCATCTTTTTAAAAGCTCCCAACCACAGGTTGTGTGATTGACAAAATTCATGTCAGGTTGTTAGGATAATCAGCTTCAGCTGTCAGGACAAGAAAAATCACTGGAATTGAAGTGGGAGGAGCACCAGAATGGCAAGAAACACCCTGGGATCACCAAGGGCAGCATCAACAGCTGGTTTGTTTCAAAAAAGGTGATCTGAGCCAAGCAGAATTTTAGTGTTCTAAATGTTTAGTATCCAGCAGAATATTCCAGATTCAGTTCTGCTTATAATTCCAGGATGCTCTTTTTTTTTTATTACCTTTGTTGAAAACAAAACAAACAAACAAACAAACAAAAAACCCTCACCAACTTTTGCTGAGGTCTAACACAGTAAAAACACCAGTCAGCAAAATCTGATTTTTTTTCTTGAGGAAAATCTCTGCTAGCTCAGTACTAATATTTAATATGGTTGATTTTTAGGGATTGCTTCCACCTAATTACTTTGCTTTTGCATCTGCACATACTCCCACATGTAAAAAACTGCAGCAAGTCAATTTGAAGAGGTTGTTCTAAAATCTGCATTGCCTGTGCTGGTGAGGAATGCATAAAGCTTTCCAAATAATTTGAAGAAAGCAGCAGGTGAAATCTTGCCATGCCTCTTTTAAACAGCTTGAAAGCATACGACAAAGAAAAATGGGAGCAGGTCAGAAAGGAATTAAACATGTTGAGATCCAGCTGAATACCTGACGTTGCTCAGGTTCCCCCTGCACAAATACCAGACTCCCAGGCAGGATTGCTACTCAGCTGATAAATGCTGCAGACTCACCAGAGGAAAAATCGTTTAAAAGGAGGAGGTGAAAAACTCACTTCAGCACAAAATTCCAGCCTTTTGTTGCAAGTGAACTAGGAAAAAGTGCTTAAAACACTGAGAAAAGACAAAGTTTGTATTAATGTCTATACATTGATGTTTGTTGAGAAAAATGTACCAGGTCCTAGTTCAAATGCAAACAGTAAAATCTGTGAGAAATGGGGGAGCTGGCAAAGCACCTTGCTCCCATCCCTGGTCATCTCTAGCCGTATCATTAGAAGTCAGCTAGAGGCAAATCTGGCTTGTCTAGTCTCCAGAACAAGGTGGCCACATCCAAACTGTCTTTGGGGTGTCAACTATGGTCTCCCTTTCAAATGACCAAAAGGTCTCAAATCCACCCATCATCAAAGCTCTGGCACTTCAAACACAAACTGAGTTGTTTAGCTACATCCTCCTAGATTAAGAAACTCAGTGAGATGACCTAATTTACGAAATGAAGTGCCCTGGCCTGCCCCTATAGTGACCACCTCCTCCCTGAAGATTTATCTGCCTTTCCCCTGGAGGTGTATGTGACTGCATCAGGGACCAGGTCCTAGCTTAGGCATGCTGGTTAGGTGTCTATGTTCAGCACAGTGAACAACTGCAAATGTATCCCCTTGACCTTGGCTTTGCCTTGGTCACTTTTGCCAAAGCTGGATAGTTCAACAGTGAGACATAGCGTACGTCTCAGCCATTAGGTCACTTTTGAAAGTCATGCTCTCACAGGGTTAGAATATAGCCCCTATGTGGCTGTAGACACCCACTGATATCACAGTTCATTTTCTTTGTGTTTTCTGCTGCAAAAACACAACACGAAAACCAGTGTTATTTTGGGATCAAAGACATACCACCACAACCACCTTCTGATCTTTGTTTTCTTATATTTATTCAAAGCTATATAGGAAAAGCTAATTGTTTAGCTTAGGCTCAAGCAAAAGTTAATGCTAAAAATGATCAATCAGTAACATGTTTGGAAACGTTAGTCACAAGTAATGAATACAGACACACTCCTAAATCCATATCTGGATTCTTCAGTGGCCCGATTTTAAAAAAATGTATAGCATTTCATATTTTGATCTTGCGGTAGGTTTACTCCGGCCAGTAGCTAAGCACCCACACAGCTGCTTACTCCCCCTTCCCAGCAGGATGGGGGTTAGAACTGGAATAACAAAAGCAAAAAAACTTGTGGGTTGAGGTAAAGACAGTTTAAAAATGAAAGAAACAGAAGGGGAAAAAAAAAATGATGCAAAGGCAATCACTCGCCACCTCCCACAAGTAGACCAGTGCCCAGTCAGTTTCTGAGGAACAGCTGCTTTGGAAGGACATAAACCTCAGGTTTTATTGCTGAGCATGACATCATTTGGCATGGAACATCCCTTTGGCCAGTTCGGATCAGCTGCCCCAGCCGTGTCCCCTACAACACTATTTGCTGGGGGGACAGAGTGGGGATAAGAAAAGGCCTTGGTGCTGTGCCAGTGCAATTCGGCCACAGCTAAGATGTGTCTGTGTTAGCATCGCTGTTTTAGTCACAGATCCAAAATGGGCTGCTATGATGAAAGTTAGCTCCGTCCCAACCAGAGTCAGTACACACCCTTACAATTCTTTCCCATAAAAGCAGATATAAAGTTAATGAGCCTCATCCCCCCCCCCCTCCCCCACTTGCCTTGTTTTATGTTAATGTATGCTAAATGGCTTCTATAAAGTTAGCCTGAATTTGTGGAGATGCAAATGGGAAGACAATGAATTGGAGCCAGTCTGTTCAACACCACCGTTATTTTTGGTTGTAGTGTTCTTCAGCAAACCACCCTAAAAACAACCAGAGAAGCTGGTGACAGAACATGCCACGGCACTGGTACCTTGTGCCTTTGCCTTTCCTAAAGAATGCGCACGCCTGTACCAGACCAGTTGGCCTGGTACCTGGGAAACTGGATTTGCTCTGGATGAAATAGCGTTGGGTGAGGCAGGAGCTCTTGCATGACATGCGGGTGTTTCCCCGTGTCCAGATTAAGCTCTCTGCATTGAGAGTCCCCAGCGTGGTGTTGCTATGCCTTTGGAATAGCAAGGGTATGATCCATTATGCAAGGCAGTCTCGGCTCTGCTTCTCGTATAATGAGAGGGCACTTTTGGAACACAATTTCTCTTTAAATTAGGTGGAATGCTCCAAATTAAAGACATGAAATGATAGTTTAATTGCTCAAACACCTATGGCCTCACTTGATTACCTTTTGAATTCTGCAAATAATGTGGGTTGCTTTGAGGCTAGAGTCTCTTCCTCTTACCCATCCTCTGAACTTGCGGTTAATTGGTGGGCTGGGTTATAATTGCTCCTGAACCAAAATACCTTCTAAAAAACTTTTCAGCTCTAGTATCACCTGTTCCAATAGGGTTACACAGTAACAGCAGTAAGTGTAGTGATGTAATTATTTTTAATGGGCTTTTACAGTAATGGAATCAAACCACTTTAGGCATATGCTTAATTTCATTGTCTTTTCTGTCTAATTTTACATGAGGATTTTATTTGTTAAACAAAAGCTGGCAATGCTGTTAGCACTGAATATATGCAGGTGGTGGTTTCAATTGTCCTCGTGCTTCTTTACTCATCTATTTGATGTAATAGACCTTTCCTCTGCATTATAGGCCTAGAATGCAATTTTAGAAGTATATATAAAAACTAATAACACCACTGTATTTTCAGCTGCCATTGAAGAAATTTCATGCCTCCTCTTTGGAGCAATATTAAGTCTACAAATACAGCACAATTACTGTGGCTCTGAAGAACACACTGGCAAAAGGATTTGCACATTGTAAGGAATTCAAAGAATAAAGAAAATTAATATATGGTCTTGGTACTGGCTGCTACCAAAAGGCTTAAAGATCACTGGGGAAATGGGAATTTCACTTGTTTTTATATGTGTACAGGCCATTTGAGTAAAAACAGAGAAACTGCAAATTTAAAGGAGGAAGAAGCTATAAAGCCATTATTAAACAACATGAAAGAAAAACTGTCTCTTTGTGCAGTGAATCCATGCCAGGGAGTTGTTTTCCTTTGCATATCTCCTGCTGTGGTGAACAGTTAGGTGCCAGTCAACATAGAGATTCACTGTGGAAATTATCTTAAAAGGCATTTTGAGAAGACTTCTGAATATTATGAGTTGACTTTCCGGCAGGGACTCTCTGCCTCTTCATCAGCAACATTTAGCATAAAGCACACCAGGATATATGACAAGATAAACACCATACAGCCATCTTCACTTCACATGCACATTAAGGCTGGACAAGTCCAGAGTGTGGAGCAGGAAAAAAAATTAAGGAAGCGTTAAAAAGGTCTAGGTTGTGTGCTAGAAAATGTCAGTTTGTTCTTTTCCCTTTCTGTCATTATTACAGCTGTAGGTTTTTTTTTCCTTCCAACAGTCTGGGGAAAAAGTCACAGCACTAATGACAACCTAGAAAAAAAAATGCAAAAGATCTAAACCAACTTTATTTCAGAAAAAGCACCCAGTTTTGAAACTTAAACAGTAGGTATAGTATGGAATAATTTAACTTTGTTTTGTGATACATAGTCAAATTAATATTCAGAAACTACATTAAAAAACAAGACAAGGCAAAAGACTTCTGGATAACATCTCTCTTAGGATTTCTTCAAAAATTATCATTATTTTATTTTCTTATTACCATACACTTTTTTGTAACATCACAAAAAAAGGGAGAAATTAGGTATTAACACAGTCGATATCTTTTTCTAAAAGACGACTTAGGAAGATGCTTCCCTCATTTCACATCTTCCCAAATCTAATTGTTCTTAAATCACACTTTGGACTGCAGCTTGCTTAGTTATTTTCATAGCTCAGCAAAGACCAAAATATGAACTTATAAAAGCAAAGTGTTTGCTTTTTAAAGAAGAAGGAAAAGTCTCCACAGCTAAATACAAATTGAGAACAATTGCTCAGAGTGTAATTAGATCAATTAATCACTTACACCATTTGAAAGCAAAGTTACCTGGTGCTTAGGAAGCAGAGGAGCATTTACAAGAGAAGAGACGATGGGGTGAGGATCTTTAAAGGAAAGAGAAACGGTTCTTTTAAAATGCAGAATATAGAGAGCCTACTGGGGAATTATGTTTGTGTATTATCTTAAACCAAATGTTTTGAATTAGTATGTGTTAGTATGCTGCAGAGCTGTGGGCTTTTATTCCTAGGGTTATATTTTAAAGGATTTTGTCAATGTCCCAGAAGGATCAGAACTGAGAGGTCAGAGACTTCATGATTGCTTTGTGAGAAACAGTCTTTTTCCAGCTATTTTCCTGTTCTTTATCAATTCCCTGCGCAAGCTCATTCTGGTGTAAGGTGGTCCTTTTGTTTCACTTATGCATCTTCCATAAGAGCATGGTAGGTGCATCTGGTAGGTGCAAATGCAGGACTTACTGGTTCTCTGATCAGTTGTGTTATAACTGCAGGAGTTATATCTGAGTGTGCTGGCGAGTTTACGGGTTTTTTTTTACCCATGTAGTCTTAACCTGCTCAATACAGATGGTGTAGAGGTAGCTGAGTTCTTTAATTTACCATTACTGGATGGCTAATTAAAAGCTTGGAAGGCATCATTTTGAGAAATATTTTTCCAGGACAGGATCCTGTTAATTTATGGATTATTTAGGTAATGATTCCTCCCTTGGCATTTGGTTACGATTACATGTGGTAACTAAGTATTTATGATCAGCAGGGAGATCTTCTGCTACTGAAGTTAAGTTCTTACAGGATGTCTGGGTGCTTCTTTCAGTTTTGTGATGCATTTCATTACAGTGAAGAGTGATGTTGGGGGGTTGAAGTGGTTGTCACACATATTCTCTGTTACCTCAGGGTATCCTACATAAATCTCTCTCCCTTTCAGCCCTTCTCCTTCTTTTCTTGAAGTTAAAACCCTTGGGTGGCCAAGAGTAGGGCCAGAAGAACAGCAGCTAGGAGATGCTAAGACTCCTGGTAGGTCACTGACTGGTGAGTGGGCACATCTAGTGCTCAGGACTCAATTTCCAGGAATGGTTTTATCCAGTGATGTTCTAACGCATGTAAGTTTCATAAGGCAAGGATGGACTGCTGGGACTCTGCAGCCTAAAGTTCCTTTAACTAACAGGCTAGGATCAGACCACCTCCAGCTTGGTCTTTGTCTGGTCCCATGATGCTCATTCTCCTATTTCAGCATCAAATTGCACTGTAAAATATATTTATAATAGCACAAACTTCTTACACAGCCTCTCCTCCAGAACTTAGTACACAAGTCTCCATCAGGACAAGGCCTTCCTTCTTATGGGTGACTGCATTAAAACACAGGCAATTTTGTGGAAGAACTACAGGATGCTGCCATAAATTGCCAGATTACTTGTATTTCTATTGGTGTTTAACACCTGGGGCTCCTTTGAGGAATCCAGGCAGATTCCTGTTACCTGGCGGTCTAGCTCACATGTTTTTGGATCTCTGGGGAAAAGGTGGTGCCCAGGGACCTGTGAGCATAGCCGTTACATGCTCTGAGAAGTTTCAGCCTAAGCAGGATGACATTCACAGTTCCGAGGTGTTTCCAACTACCTTAAGCAACGCTGAAAAACAGATGGGATTGAATGTCATGGGGGATCTGGTGGCTTCTGCTGCAGAACATTAAAATGCTTCTGAGAAGTAAATTCTTAAAAAGGGTGTTATCCACTTGTGGTACGCTACAGCTGTTAGTTCTGAAATGAAGGAACAGACAGTGATGAAAACTAATAACAGCTTAAGTATTTCCAATCTGCATTTAATTTTTAAATGGCCAAATAATGTTTGGAATGTTTAACTAGTAATATTTCATAGGTACTATTTTTGAATTGATGCTTTTCTGCTCCAGAAAGCCCATGATTTCTACCCTTAATTTAGAACACAAAAAGAATGTAGCCTTAATGAACAGCTTCATTACTCTAGCAGTTTTGAAGGAAGAAAAAAACCCAATAACCAACAACCCAAACCCAACAAACCCTCCCCTCTCTGTTGCATTACAGATATATTATTTTCTGGCTTTGGGTGAAGACTACAAATACGGATTTCATATCAGCTGTACAGACATTGTCAGCACTAAATTTTGAACTTGTCTGCTTGCTCATCACATTTTAATTAATGAGGGTGTGAGCCAAAACAGGTGTGGGTAACAGAATAGACAGCAGCTGGCAAACAATTTTTAGATCTACAATTAACTCATTTATACTATTGTTCCAGAACACAGAGTTCATGTAATTTTACAGAGGAGGTTATTATCAGACTGAGCTGTAGAGGCACATTTATTTTACTGTTTCTGGTTTTATTTATTTTTTTTAAATGACATTTTCTCAGGCTTGGTTCTCATGGTAAAACTGATTGACTGAAAAGTTTAGGCTTTTTTTTTTTTTTTTCGTTTCAATCTAATCAAGGAACTAAATGGCCTTTGAATAGAGAACACTAAATTAACTTCATTATCATGTCTGTTTCCGGATAGAAAGTGGAAAAAATTGCTGTGGAACTAGAGTGCAGCAAAACCCTTCTCCAAATCTGTGTCCGTATAAATTGCCACAGAATGAAAGTTGTACAAGTTTAGCAAAACCTAAAGCACTTTAAGAATCTAGTCAAACTTTTTCATTCAGGTGTCCCAGGCCCTTTAAAAAAAGCGTAATTGACTTCATATGCCCTTGCTGTTACCCATTCAGAGACTTCATGTACAGCTTTGCTTTATAAAAAATCATCTCTTAAAATGTGAGCTTTTGGCATCACCTGGAGTGTCTGCCACTCCTTGGTGGCTTAAAGCTGAACGTCTAAAATTAGCAAGCAAAAATCCCATTAATGCATGAAACCTTAAAGGCTAACAACACAGTGCTATCTGGCATCTCTACATGTGTTTGTGTCACAGCAAAGTCCATGAAGCAACCGAAGAGGGAGGCAACAGTCTGAGGAAGAGGAAAGTTCAAGTTGTTCTGATCAAGTCATTCCTCATGCTAGTTAACTGATTATTTTGACGAAATATTTCATGTTATAGGGATAATCAGTGGCTCAGTTTTAGAAGCCTGGCAAAAGAAATAGTGAAATGTCAGTCTGGTGAGAAGGCAAGAAAAGGAAGAGTGGGAACAGAAGAATGCAACCTGTTTATATGCTAGATCTGCAAAATGTCATCCCTAAGGCTTAAGGAGTTGAGGCAAATGCCAGGAAAAACTTATTTAACCTCTTTGTATCATTGTTTAGAACTCAATGATAAACATAAAAATCTACTCTAGAACTGACTAGGGATTGGAGAAGTGTTTTGGTTTGGTGTTGTTTTTTTTTTAAAGAAAGGCTGTAGCTCTGTGGGTCTCAGTAAGCAGCAATATTGCTTTTATTCTGCTTTAGTAAGTTAAATTATGTTTATCTATCTATGGGGATCTAAATTGCTCTGATTATCACACTATCCTCAGTACATGTCTGTAAAGTGCTTACATGGAAACTTTTGGATTTTTGTGGTTGGGGACTGAGGTACTACAGCAAAAGTAGGATCAAGCCTGTCTACATTAGCACATAAAACAGGACTGCAGCAGTAGCTGAGCACTGGACAGTTACATGTAATCTGGGCCCCAGCGGTGTCAGAGCACAAGCCCTGTTCTGCTGTTTACTTCAGTGCAGGTGGGAATTGTGCTTTGCATATCCTGTATCCTTAGTAAAAGGAGCTAACTGTGTCCAGAGAGGGGCAGGAATTGAGTTACAGCCCTTGCCTGCAGACTCCTTTTTGGATAGCTGCATGGGTCTTGAGGATATCCTTTTGGTGACATTTAGCTGTTCATTGGCTATAGAAAGAAAGAAGATGTCTAATTCAAGTGATTTCACTTTCCCAAGTGTAACCGAACAGCTGCTATTAAGTAAACAGGATATCCAAACTGGGCACCCCAAATGGGTTTCTTTCTTTCAAATGCTGCTTCTGGGAAATACAGACAGACTGAAGCTGAAGCAGCACATAAAAAAAGTATGTGATCTGATTTTTGAACAAGGTCCCAAGTCCTCTTTCCTCTTATTTTCCAGCTTGCCATGATAGCATTGGACATAAAGGTTCCACATGTACTGTGTTTTCTCCCTTCACTTACATATTTGACTTTAAAATCTATCCAAACTAGCCTCTACCTGCACTTTAGATACTCTAAAACTAACGTACTTACTTTTGAGGGCTTTTTGACTTTGTCTTTCTCAAAACCTTCTGTATCTCCATTACTGTTGCGGCCCAGTACAGCCCACTAGATTTGGTTTACGAATAGGCCATACAGGGAGTTAAAAGGAGAGTGGGCCAGCACTACAATTCCCTGTTCCTTTAACTCCTCCAATACTGGGGTTATCCCTTTCTGTGCCCTAAGGGTGACAGATAGGGTTTGACATTAGTCAGTCATGGGGGAGGGAGAAAAGGCATGGTGTGTAACAGCCATGTACCTATAGGCAGAGTGCCAAATGTCCAATTCCTCCCCTTATCAATCCACACCTTCCCTTTCAGAACATCAAGTCCTAAAAGGTTAAGCAGGAATGGCCCCACAACCATGGTTACTGGGGTGGCTGTGTCCTCCCCTCGCAGACCAACAGCAGCCAATGTTTGCGCTTGGATGTTACCAAAAGCATCTGCAGCAAAAGTGCACTGCTGAGACAAAGGTATGCTGCTCAGTGCCACATCTTCAGCTTTAATAGCTGAAATCTGAGCTCCGGTATCTACCAGGAATGTTATTAGTACCAACTGAGGTTCCACAAAAGAAGTACTTAATAATCACCTCAGTGATTTTCAGTGAGCTGCCCAATATGTCCCCACCCTTTGTTCCCCAGCTTACTACAAGGGGGCGAAGGCAGTTTCCCATCAGCCTAGGGGATGCGGTTGGCTTTGGTAAGGGGGCACTAGGAATCGAGCTCTCATTCCCAATCTGGTGGACTTACGTCATCCTAACACGAGCTTCTCCAGTTTGTCAGTCAGAAACCTATCCATAAGATCTTGGGGAATACCTTTCTGCCACCCCCCATGGTCCACAGACCCTTACGTCTTGGACCGGCAAACCAGTGTGTAGAGTACTGTGGTACTGGTCTGCCTGAGGTGGAGTTAACTCCCCTCACAGCAGCCCACACCGTCCTGTATTGCTGATCTGTGTAGAGGAACGAAGCTGGGTTAATTAGCATTGATAACATACAGCTGTGGGCTGGCCTCAGGGGTGGGGGGTTGGCTGATGTAGATAAGGTGCAGCTGTGGCTGGTTCTGTTAAGTGGGTGAGAGCCAGCGAAGAGAGAGCAGCCGAGGAAGAAGCAGAGGGAACATGCACCTAGGGTGAGGAGAGACAAGCAGAAGGCAGCAGAGGGACTGGCATGAAGAGTATGCTGGTATGAGATGGTAAAAAGACCTTGTCGCAGCTGGCTAGTTTGGAGAGCGCTGCGACAGATCTGCGTCTAGAACAGTGTTGGTAGCGCACCTATGTCTTAGGTATGGCTTAGCAGTGCTCATGCAGAGCCAAGGTTTTCTCTTTCCTCACACTAGAGTGAGTAGGCTGGGAATGGCCAAGAAGTACAGAAGGGACACAGCTGACCTGAATTGGCCAAAGAGATATTCTGTGCCATATTGTGTCATGCTCAGCTATAAAGAGTGATGGTGGGGAGGTTTTATCTTTCCAAGGAGCTGCTGCTGGGCATAGGTCTGCTTGTGGGGAGTGTTTACCTTTGTATCGCTTGTTTGGTTTTTAGCACACCCCCCCCTTTTTTTTTTTTTCTTTCCCTCCCTTTTCCTTCCCCTCCTTCGCTTATTAAACTGTCTTTGCCTCAACACACAAATTTTTGCATTTTGCTTTTTCAGTCCTCTCCCTCATCCTTCTGCATGGGGAGCGAGTAAGCAGCTGTGTGGGTGCCTAGGTGCTGTCCAAGGGTAACCCACAAGTAAATATGCTGCATCATTCTCTGTCCTATATGGTTCAACATTAGGATTAAGCTGTACATGCCAAGGCTATATCTGACCTCAAGCTATGTATAGCACTACTGCAAGCGTAGCTCCTTGTGCCCTCAGAACAGTTAAACCATCAATTAAATCAGTACCCACAGGATGATTGCCAGCTGTTGCAAGGTAATTCTTTGGGGGCTGGATGGACTTCTCCAACCTTATGAGCCTTAGAGAAGAAACCTGCACCCTGGGGTCCTTCAGGATGATGAACCTGCTTGTCTAAAGAGTGGAACATCTTGACATTGGTATTGAAGATTTGTGTGGAGACAGCCAGGGGATAAGGATTTTTCTGACGCTTGAGATGTTCATTGTCTACAGGTAGTTTCTTTGTAACCTTGCTTTGTTACCAGTCCTGTTAGAGACCCAGTGGTGTATAAAATGCAGCTAAGGTTGTCCAGGGAACAGACCGGTGTCACGATACAGGATCAGGTGCTGACCTACAAATGTCTGTAGTGTTTAATGTTAGCACAACTCCTAACATACTTTTAGTGTGTGCAGATTAGCACAGCTCCAGATAGTGGTCCAGCACTTTTTAGGGATCACATTTCTCAAAAATGATTCCCATTGGTAATTTGAATTTAGACACTTTGGTTCAGGGGAAAGAGAGTTTAGATATACGAGCACTGGTCAAACCATGTTGTTTGGCCTCGGAGAAATTGTCCTTAATTGCTTTACTGAGTAGGATAGGCATAGCTTGGAGGATCAATGGAAAACAAAAAGGCTTGCTAGCATCACTTGAAATTGAAGGTTAGACCTGTGAGTTATTGGGTGACCACCACAGCATAAGGTAGCACAGTTTTTAAGTGTGAAGAATTTATACGCTGAATGACCCAAAAGGCCAAAGTAATATTAACTGTTGTATGGAATATAATTCTGTGCACACAATATGCCTGGAATAGTTAACAGAGTAATGGATATATGTTACTATAATAAATTTACATTTGCCATTATAATTTTAATATATGCACATGGCTTTGAAATGATGATAACAGCTGTAAAACTAGTGCATTTCTTTATTAAAAGCACCTGGATCATACAGTTCAAAGAAAAGTCAAGGACCATATTTGTCAGGTAGTGCTGTGGTTTAACGCCTGTCAGCTCAGCCTCACGCAACCATTCACTCACTCCCTGCCCAGTGGAATGGGGGAGAGAATAATAAGGGGAAAAGCTGGAAAAGTCATGGGTTGCGATAAAGACAGTTTAATAGGTAAAGCAAGAGTCACGCATGCAAGCAGAGCAAACCAAGGAATTCATTCACCCACCACTTCCCACTGGCAGGCGGGTGCACAGCCACCTCTGGGAAAGCAGGGCTTTATCACGGTAACGGTGACTTGGGAAGACAAATGCCGTCCCCCTTCTCCCTTCTTCCTTCAGCTTTGTATGCAGAGCTTGATGTCATAATGGTGTCTGGGATATCCCTTGGGTCGGTTGGGGTCAGCTGTCCTGGCTGTGCCTCCTCCAAACTGCTTGTGCCCCCCAGCCCGCTCACTGGTGGGATGGGGTGAGGCGCAGAAAAGGCCCTGGGCGGGTGTCAGCCCTGCTCAGCAATAATGAAAACTTCCCTGAATCGTCAACACTGTTCCCAGCACAGATCCAAAACCCAGCCCCATACCAGCTACTGTGAAGAAAGTTAACTCTAGCCCAGCCAAAACCAGCACAGGTAGTTAGATGTGTGAAGAAACACATAGTCACAGACTGGTATTTCTAGTATGTATCAGAAAGCTCTCTTGACACCATTAGGGTTCTACACAGCTTTAAAAAGCTGGCCCTAATTTTATAGCAGTATTATTCCCAGTCTTTACAAATGGAAGATGCAAATGCCTGAAAACAGAATGGGAGGAATCAGTGTTTGGGTAGCTGAACCCAGCCTTCAGTCCCTGTGGACTTTCATCAGGTGCCAAACAGCTTGCTCATATGCTCATACGCAGGGGCCTAAATGTATACGTAGGGTCACTGGGTATATCTGGGCTGGATCCTATCCCTTAACTTTTCTGCAAAGAACCTGTAAGCTGAAACATTTAAAAAAACTAAACCAAGAAACCCAATATAATGCTGTTATGCGTTTTCCTTTTTTTTTTTTTTTCTTCCCCCCTGCCCCCCCCGCCTCCCCCAGTTTCTCCTTGGAAGACCACAATAATACATTTTTATCTCTTCAGTACTGCTTGAGGAAAGTTTTTGCTATCTATATGTATATTTCACAGAGTCTTACCTCCTGACATTAAAACATTTCCCAATCAACTAGTCTTTGTTACTTGAGGTCACAGTTTTAAGTGAGGAAAGATTTTAATGAACTTCTGTAGACATCTTTGAAAACTTAAGCGATTACAACTACTGAAAGATTACAAGTACCTCAAAACATTCTCAGGGAATTCTGAACCCTTAGTTTGACACAATTTTGACTAGAAATGGTTAGTATTTTACTTAAAATTCTAACAACAAAAATTAGTAGTTTAATATGTGATTTTTATTAGCTAGCATGGTGTCAAAGAACATCTTGTAAAATATCCTATTTTTATTATTACAATTATATTTATGTTTGCTAAAAGAAATAGGATGGATATAAATTTCCTTTGACTAGAAATGCTCTAGACAGTATTGTTTTGATGGAAAATTCTTTAACTAAGTAGACAGGTATTAAATGCATTAAAAACTGGCTCAGTGATCTCAAACAGGATTATTTATTAGCTGTTACCTGTATTGCTTCTTAGATAGTTGTTCAACTGCATTTAATATCTTTATCAATAATTTAGGAAATATGAACGCTTTATGGCAGGGCTTACTGATGATGCGAAGACTGACAGCAGCAAATGTTGGGGGCAAGTTATTATTTATTAGGATGGTTTGGATGGCTTGGTTTCACACTTGGAGAATTCAGCTTTTCCCACAGCAAATCTGCATTTGATCAATTCACTAACTTTATAGACCCATTTGACTGTATTGACTAGATCTTCACTGCCTGCAGTAGACACTTAGACGTTTAACACTTCAGTGCCGATAAACAGAAGTAATACAAGAGGGAAAGAAGATGACAGGCTTTGTCATGGCAGATGGAGTTTTGTTGAGGACTCAGAGAAGATTCTGGGGTCTGTTGAGTTCAACCTGAAAAAAGCTAGATGTCAGGCATAAGAAAGTGAAAGTGCCCATGAATGAGGCTTTGATAAGACTTACAAGCATTTCTAGTTGTGGAACACCTATATTAAGATGTGGAAATAATATTAGAGAGAACTCAGGTGAGGACTCAAGTGTTGGAAACCAGACTTACAGTGTAAGCTCTATGGAGCTTATCTAATTTGCTTTATTGAAAAAGAAAGCTAAGGGTTGAATTAATCTCTATGTGCCGCTATTTATATGTAGAGATGTGCAGCAGCAGTGAGGTTTTCAAATTTATGGGTAATGGCTTCACAGGAACTGTGGGCTGGGAACTGAAGGTAAAGCAAGTTGAGCTTTAGATAATACACTCTTGTGTAATAAGGATGGGTAAATGCAGGGGTAGCTAGCTGGGGCATGTAGTTGAAGGTACAACCATTGGAATAAGAGTGGGATCTTTTGAGATAAATTATTTACTCCCTGAGTGTGACGACTGGGCAAGAAATTTGTGCTGGTTCACTCTATCACTAGATTTTATCCCCATCTTTCTCAGATGCAAACACTCTTTAGACTTGAAGTAGTTCAGGTAACATTTGTAATTAATTAATATACATCAGGACTTTCACTAGTTACCAGAAGCAAATCTAAAGAATGCTTGAAAACATAAGCACTTGTAAGAGGTGGTACAATGGAAATTCCTGGACTGTATTTCTGAGAAATGTATTGTTAGCCATTAATTTCTGACACAAGAGAGTGGCATAAAGCAAATATTCTGAAAAATCCCATTTTTAAAAGTCAGGTTTGAAACAGATGCCTCAAAACTCAGCAAAAGTTTTTGTTTTGAGTTGATGTCTTGATGCATTGTTGTTTAGTCCTTCTAAAAGCTGAAATGAGGAGACATATTATGCTCACAACAAAGAAGACTGTAGCTTGTTGTTGGTATGTGACTTTTAAAGCACAGACATTATTTGGCAAGTCCATGGAAAAGCAATTTTAAATGGCGATTGTGAAAAGGGGAGAGAAAAAAAAAAAGCAAACTTTTTCTGCTACTACATTTTTTTCATTGTGTAAACTTCAAGGTACAGAATATGCCAACCTGTAAAATCTCCTGTGAAATTAATATCTGGAAACACTGATATACCTCTGATGTAAGTACCACATTCCATAACACGGTAAGAGCAATTACTGAACATTTCTTTATTCCAGTAGCAAAAGCTGTCCAATACTGACCCTGTTGCACCTATCACATGTAGGCTGTAGCAGTAGTTCAGCATCCTGGAGTTAATTTTGCTCATGCATTACAGTCTTTGATGTGAAGTGGGGTTGATTCTTAGTTACATCGAAGCCCTGTTCCATTACTTTGCTCTAATTCTTCCAGCACACATTTATTTTAACTTTTTCCAGGCTCTTGTTCTGACACATCCACTTTTCCAAGTAGTTTTTCTAGCTTTCCTAGCAATGTGAGTAATGTCTACTTATGTCAGTAGCAACAAGGTTGCCTTGTTTTGGGTAATGTGGTGGCACAACAAAAAAGGCAATCTTCTTTCCTTTTGTTAGCTGCTGAGATCCTATGTTACTGTGGATAGTTATAGCTCTCTTTCAGAAACATTTCCCCCTGGATCCCATACATCCCCTTGGCAAAATGAGAACTGCACTGGACAAAGCACTATAAAATAGTCCCTTGAGAGCGATGTGCAGTGCCTTGGAGCCCTAATAGGTCTCTTGAATCTCTGCTTTCTGTAATTCATTCCTTTTAGTACTGGTAATGTCAATTGTTTCCCAGAGAGCTTTCATCCAGACATGTGGGAGTACTGCAGGAAAGCAGCACGGTGTGAGTTCCTGACTGGCTGCAGTCTGCTTATCAGTATCTATGTCCTCTCCAGCTTGGGCTGCAGCAAACTGGTTTCTCTTGCAAGAAAATAGACTGTGAAGGTGAATGGATGCTTGGAATTGGCTTGCAGAAGTTAGATCACTATCAGTAACCAGGTGATAAGAGGATTTGCTAGACTATGTTTTCAGTGTTTTCTGTAACAATTGTGAATGGTAATTCCCTCATTAAGAAGCTTTGGCAGCCAGCAGTAATGAAGGACTTACGGCTGTACTGGAAATTACAGTCAATACAAGGACAATGCAGTGAGAGTACCAACTAAGTAATGGGTAAGAAGCAAACAGTAGAAGAAGGAGATTCTGTTTATTTCCTTTGCTCTTGTCTATCCCGCTCCCCTTCCGTTTCCATCATCTGGGATAAAAATGAAGATGCAGCACAAATACGTTTTTCTAACGAGACCAAAATGTAAGTACCAAGCTATGCTCCTGTATTGGTTCTGCTGTTCTGCAGGCTAGCAGTGATGGTGGTTTTCCCAAAAAGTATTTTTATTACTGACCCCTAAAAAAGAGAACTGGGAGTAGATGGAGAGATGGTTGTATTGTTTTTTTTCCGTTGCATTCTTTTTTTTTTTTTTTGTATTTGATGTTCTGTTTGGGTAAGCCAATTTAAAAAAAAACCAAACAAACAAAAAACCACAATAAAGTAAGGATTGCTTCTGTGCAAGAAATTTCATGTCAAAGCCAATTTATAATTTCTTGTCCTGCCTTTAAGTGGGCTGTTTCTTTCTTCTCTGGAGTAATACCCACAAGCCAACTCTCTGACTCATTTGCATCTCTGCTCCACATAGTTTGTCTGTCAGATTGCTCTGACAACTTCTTATTTACTACCAGCCCCTCTGCTTCTGGAGAGTGTCATTTCAGCTTCCAGGAGCTCAAATGTCCTTCATAGCTCCATTAGTGTAATAAAACCTGCCAGGGAAGGTCCCCCGCCCCAGGTCGTGGTTCTACCTTTTAATGGCCAAAGCAAATATGCTCACTGCCTGGTGTTCTCTGACACATGGAGGTAGTTACTTTAGTGGGAGATACTTCTGTCTTAGGTGTTGTGTAGATACCACATTGGAACTGTTTGCTGTCTCCTAAGTCAGAGCAGTTGCAAGGTTGCAAGTGCCTACTTACTATGAGGAGAGGCAGTTTGAGATGAAGGGTTCAGTTCAAGAACTTTTAAATATAACAGTCAAGAGCCTTTTAGTGAAAATCAAGGTGTTACATGCCACAGGGGATATCTTGACCTGGTCCTGAACTTGAAGGCATGGTCTGATGCATGTGTATTACTAAACTGTCAAGATGTGTCAGTGACTGTTTTGGCAAAGGAGCTAAGTTAGCTGCTGCGTCTCTTCTTCCATTTGGTCACTCCTTTTTTTCTCTCATCCTTTTCCCCTATCCTTCTTAAATCTGACTTGAGTACATTTCAGCAACTAAAATGAATACTCAGATGGCTTTACGTAATATTTCTAACATCTGTCACTGCAGTCAAAGTTGTCTCCAGAAAAAGAAAAGCAAAGGTGAGCCCAAGTTCTGTATGGGTCTAGTCCACATCCCGTCTGACTTCCCTCAGTCTTTCTGTGGGGTCCTGGTTCAGGGTTCAGGCTGGTATTGTCCCATCCAGGAAAAACCCACAAAGACTCATTTGAGGAGTTCTGAACAGATCTGAAAGCAATGTGGAATACATGTGCTGTAATTTAGCTACAGCATTTTAATTGCAGGCATCTGCCATCCAGCTAATGCAGATATTCGTTGAAATGTTTACTTCATTACTGCCTCATAAGATCTTAATTAAGCTGACTGGAGATTTGAACAAAGGAGGATGAAAAGGCATCAATTATGTGTATTACCACACTGAATAGGGCTCTGAAACTCAGACCCGAACTTCCATCAAAAGGGGCTGTTCAGGAATGCTTATCCGAGGCTGGTGATTGCAGCCCATCATTTTGCACGCTCTGGGGTAGGGCTGCATTCTTCTTGTGGCAATAGCAGCCTTTCATTTTGATAATTGTGGGCTGTTTATGCATCGTGAATGTCGGTGGGGGGATGTTGCGTGATCTGACAACATTAAACCACAGTGAATGGCAGCAGAAATCCAGCAATCAAGATTGCTGAGCACCAAATCTGAAGTCAGGTGTGGTGCATAGATACAAGCTTTCCTTCAAAAGTCTATATACGTTTAAAATTACGAAGACATGGATCTATTTCTTAATAAAAACATACAGCAGCACTGTAAAGCAAACTGAAACACTTCTGAAATAATTTGGATATACATGAGGGATAATACTTCCACACAGCCTTAGTCCTCGCAAATGTCAATAAAAACTACAGTTTTATCCAGGTAAATGTACCTGGAATAAGCAGTTCTTTGAACAACAGCCCAGCCAACCTAGTACTATACATGTGGGCTTGGCAAACAAACTACTTTTATTAAAGAAAAAGTATTAGCATTGTTATTTTTAAACTAATGTTCCTTAAAAAGTTTCAGAATGTATATTTCTTAAGCCAATTCGGGTTCAAAATAATTTGGAAAGCAAGCAGTCTGCTGTTTCTTTTGTATCAACTCCTATATGATTTAAGTATACTTTTTAATGTTAATAGGATGTTAGGTCTTACTGTGTTATAGTGCAGTAAAATGACAGCCAACCTAATTCCATTCAATTATAAATAATATTCTGAAAGTGAAATAATGTAAAAGTAAATTAAATATTTTAATTGCTACATATGTAGCAGTAATTAATAGCATTAATATCAAGTACCTTTTTTTTTTTTTTAGTACAGAAATATAGGCAAGGCTACTGAAAGCTTTCAACAATGCATTGCTTTGGAAAAATGAATTTTCATCTGAGTCAGATACAGCTGCAAAATTATATTTGAGATGGATGCTTTTGATTGTGTTACTTTATGTTTTTGGATCACAATGTACAGTGAAAAAAGTACGGTTTAAAAAAAGGTACAAGTCCCAGTACATAACCCTTTTGGACTCTTCAGTTAAAATATGTCTGTGTCAAGACTTCTTACAAAAATTAAGGATTAGGTTAAGGGCATAGCAGACAAACCATAAGCTGGCCCGCGAGTGAGTTAAACTGCATGCTTCAAACAATATTTGGAACTAGATGAGAGTTGACTAACAAACCATCTGAATATATAACCACATTACTTATGCTGTGGCTTATATTAATTGTGAGCCTATTTCCATTCCTATTCCTTTCCAGCTGGGTGATTGAATTGAAACCCTGTTAAATTGGTTGTATTTACAGTGTTTTTATTTAACATATGCCTGATTCTTTTCTATGTAAACACGGCATTAATTCTGGTTGTATTTAGGAGTACTAACCAACCTAAGAATTACATTGTGCCATGCACTATCTAATAGTATTTTTCTTTTTCTGTTGTGCTTTGCAATGACCTTTACCATTAACATTGATAAGGACAAAAAGAAACCAACAGAGAGGCTTCACCAGCAAAGACCAATAAAGATAAAGCCCTTGTGTGTGCTGGGACTTTTACTGGGGCAAACAGCACCGTAAACAGCATTCCTTTTCTGTAAAGAGGAAGACAAACAAGCCACCAATGATTTGAGAATTGCAGTCCCCATTGTTATATGTGTATGCATGTTTCTTAGCTGGTTTTATTTAAGAATGTGGATTTTTCCTATATTCTGCACAAGATGTATTAGATGGCTTTTTAGGCAGACCTCAGATCAGTCTTAAACTAATGATACTGCCCAAATGCTATAGTTTTGACTTAGCCCATTGCTCTTTTGAATAACATTGTGTTGACACATTGACAGTGATGTAGATCAGATGATAAAGTCTCTTTCCAGAAGACCTCCAGTCCTTAATTTCTTTTTTAAAGAGAGTCTGCAGTACAGAAGGACTTAAAGAAACCTCAGGATAACTAAATGGAATTAAGAAAAATAAAAATCATTAAATAAGTCTGTTGGTTTGTGTTTTTTTAAATTTCACTTAGTAAAAAAGGCATGGCAACATCAAGTCATTGTGCCCTAGGCTGGCATTTTCCTAATGACAAAATGTTTATTGCTTCATTTCAAAATAACTCATTAAGATTTTTCACTTGTATTACACGAAAGTCAAACCCAACAAAATATTTTGAATTCCTTGTAAGGCTGTTTTTCTTTCTCTTCACTGTTTCAGTACTTACCCATCTTTTGCAGTGCTTTGAAATAAAGATAATTTTCAGTCTTGAAATCTGAAACCGATGTTTTCTGTGAATGGACAGAACTGCCCAATATCATGGGATTAACTATTTTTTCCCCTTCTTATAATGTTTTAGGGTCTGGGCCCACCTTGGGCTGAAGGCTACATGACTGTAGACATAAAGATGAATTCTATTCTCTAGGTGTCCACTAATAAAGAAAGATTAATGAGTCTCACAAATTTCACTACTCCTGAGGCCTCTCCTGGACACTCTGAAGATTTGTTCTACAGTGAGGATGCAGTTTATATTCTAATGCCCAAAATTATCAGAATCCAGCAGATGTGCAGAAGGTCTATCACATTACCATCATGGATCAAGTTTTCAAACAACAGACAGATGTTAAAGTTAGGAGGACTGGGTAGCAAGTTAGTCCATGCATTTTTGATGGGAGTTCAGGGTATTTGTTTTAATGCTGATAAACGATATTTAGCATAAATACCATAAACCTCTTTGTAAATTTGCTGATTGTAAAAAGCATTCACTTATCAGGTGCAGCATTTCCTTTCTCTCCAACACTCATGCTTATTCTGAGTTTCAAAAAATTAGAGTACTGTCATATTATCTTGAAAACCCAGATATTTCTTTTCACTGTCTATGCTGTTCTTTCTTTTCTGCTTACAGATGGTATTTTGACATTTCTAATATATGCTGGATCTATATGATAGTTTCCGAGAACATATTGATAAGGAACTCCAAAAACCAATTTAATCAGAGAGCAAATTTGATGTCAGATTGAAAAAGATCTGCCAGTTTTTGCTAAAAAAGCAACAAACAAACAAACTCCTTTCAGGAGATTAAATGATAGACTTCTCCTCCTCTTGCTGTAAAACAACTGGAATTTCTGAGATATGTCAGGTTTTGCCGTGACTTGTTTCTTTCCTCCTCACACTAGAAAATGACAATCCTTTTGGTGTCTGATATTTTTTTTCTCTCCTGCAATACCTTTGTATCAGAATCATTTGTAGCAAAATCATTTGTAGCAAGTGGGAACAAGTCAGTTCTTTGTTATATACCATGCTGTTTTCTCTCTGACTCCAACTTCAAAAAGGCCAATCAGGAGGACCCAGGAAACTACGGGCCAGTCAGCCTCACCTCCATCCCTGGCGAGGTGATGGAACAGCTCATCCTGGAGGTCATCTCTGAGCATGTGGGGGAAAAGGAGGTTATCAGGAGCAGTCAGCATGGATTCACCAAGGGGAAACCACGCCTGACCAACCTGATAGCCTTCTGTGCTGGAATGTCTGGCTGGGTAGACAAGGGGAGAGCGGGGGATGTTGTCTCCCTTGACCTCAGCAAGGCTTTTGGCACTGTCTCCCCTGACACCCCCATGGGCAGGCGCAGGCAGTGGGGGGTCGATGGGTGGGCAGTGAGGCGGGCTGGGCACTGGCTGATGGCAGAGCTCAGCGGGCTGTGACCAGCGGCACAGGCTGGCTGGAGGCCGGTAGCCAGCGGGGCTCCCCGGGGGTCAGTGATGGGTCGGGTCCTGTTCAACTTATCCATCAGTGCCCGGGACGGAGGGACAGAGGGTGCCCTCAGCAAGGTCGCTGGTGATACCAGCCTGGGAGCAGCGGCTGATTCCCCAGAGGCTGCGCTGCCCTTCAGCCAGACCTGGGCAGGCTGGAGAGCTGGTGGGGAGGGACCTCATGGGGTTCAGCACAGGCACGTGCAGGGTCCTGCCCCTGGGGAGGGACAGCCCCACGCACCAGCACAGCCTGGGGCTGACCTGCTGGGGGGCAGCTCTGCAGGGAAGGACCTGGGAGTGCTGGTGGGCAGCAAGTTGCCCATGGGCCAGCAGTGTGCCCTGGTGGCCAGCAAGGCCAGTGGGGGTCATGAGGAGGAGCGTGGCCAGCAGGTCGAGGGAGGTTGTCCTCCCCCTCTGCTCTGCCCTGGTGAGGCTGGGTCTGGAGTCCTGGGTCCAGTGCTGGGCTTCCCAGTGCAAGAGAGACAGGGAACTGCTGGAGAGGGTCCAGTGGAGGGCTGCAGAGATGATGAGGGGACTGGAGCATCTCCTTGATGAGGAAAGGCTGAGAAAGCTGGGGCTGTTTAGCCTGGAGAGGAGAAGACTGAGGGGACCTTCTCAATGTCTACAAATACCTTAAGGGTGGGTATCAAGAGGATGTCTCCAGGCTCTTTTCAGTGGTGCCCAGTGATAGGACAAGGGGCAACGGGCACAGACTGCAACACAGGCAGCTCCACCTGAATGTGAGGAAGAACTTCTTTCCTCTGAGGGTGACAGAGCAGTGGGACAGGTTGCCCAGAGAGGCTGTGGAGTCTCCTTCTCTGGAGACATTCAAAACCTGCCTGGACATGACTCTGTGCAGCCTGCTTTATGAGAACCTACTGAAGCAGGAGGTTGGACTAGATGATCTCCAGATGTCTTTTCCAACCCTGACCATGCTGTGATTCTGTGATTCTGCAATATGAGATTTCAGCTATCTGATGTCATATTATAACATTGCATAGAAACATAGCACACAGACTAAACACCAACAGCCTTCTCAGCCCCAACCAAGCTTTCTGAGCAAGACCTTGAAGTTTTATTGACCTGGTCCTGGAAGCAATGCCAAAATCATTCTAATGATTTTTAAAAACTGGTGATGAAAAACTCGAGGGCAAGACTTGTGAGAAATTGATTCAGTGTAGAGAGAGGGAGTAGGAATAAGGTTAAACTTCCAGATTTTCTGGTAGCACCAAGCAACATTCATGTGCACCATGGCATACCTCCAAATGACAGCACAATTTTATTCCTTTTACTTTTGTTCCTTATACTAAGAGATGTTATTCAATACTTCGGAGTGATGACAAAGCATAGAGAGTGCACATGAATAGTAATCATATACTGACGTAATCATCATAGACAAATTTAGTGCTGAGCAAAGAGCTGTGCAGCATGCTACAGAGGAAAGAAAACTGCAGGAACCATTGATATCTGCAAAGCTACCCACCAGATCTTAACAGCAGGCAGCAACAGATTTGGGTTTTACGGGAATGCTGCACACGCATTTTTGTAGTCAATTATTTCTTCCAAGACATTTAATGGGATTTTACTTACTCATTGATATTTTCCAGAAACTTTAGTCCATGCTTCCAATATTTTCCACAAAGCACCACTGATTTTGATGAAATCTTGTTTTAAAAGTTAAGTGTGTGTGTGTAAACTTCAAAACATCAAATGGTAACATTTTTGAGCCTTTGGAAATTAAACTTTTTGGGTTTGTTTTCAAAAAACTCTTTTGATTAGGAACTTTTTTTTTCTTTTTTTACTAATAAAGGTGAAGGAAGGGGAGGTTCTAACAGAATGATCGGAAGAAGTGTTTCTGTAAATGTGGAAGTTTAGGTTCTTTTTCAAAATACAGCTTGTTTACTCAGCCAGCTCTCAAAAATGCATATCACTACTTCACTGACATTGCCTTTCCCTAATAGCAGACCAGAAACATACACATATACAGTGTCACCTCTACAAAGAAATGAGTTCCAAGTGAAATATTAATTAAAAGGGGAGTTGTTTTAGGGAAGGGAGGAGGTGCAGTTGGGAAGGTGCCAATTAGAGGCTAGGAGAGGGAACAGTTAGGTTTCCAGGAGCTGTCAACTTACATATGGACTTGACTGCTCTATACAGAATTACGCAGCTGAGAAGTGAATGATTAACTTGCATGCTACATGCTTCTTTTCCAACTGAGAGGTCATTTAAAGGTATAATTGCCCTCTGGAAGTCCTGGAAATTAGTAAATTGAACTGTCTAAGGATCAAAGTAAAGGGACATGGGGATCCCACTACCAGAGAGAAGACACATCAGTCTGGTACTTGCTTTTCTCCCCTGTCCCTCCACAGACCTTCAAGGTTGTGCTGAGCATGAGATTGAGGGTTTGGCCCTCACTTCAAGCTCTTCTCCCCATTATTTTGTGCCCACTTACTGTACTGGTGCCTCTCATAACTATCACGCAGCATGGTTACTTTCTTCCTGGTGTTTGACTCCCTGTTGCAGCTGCCCGTGGTCATTGCATCCAAAGAAGGGCAGCAGAGCTGGTGAAGGGTCTGGAACACAAGTCTTTTGAGCAGCAGCTGAGGGAAATGGGGTTGTTTAGTCTGGGGAAAAGGAGATTCAGGGGAGACCTTATTGCTTTCTACAACTACCTGTTGTAGGGGGCTGTAGCAAGGTGGGGGTTGGTCTCTTCTCACAAGTGATAGTACAAGAGAAAATGGCTTCAAGTTGCACCAGGGGAGGTTTAGATTGGGTTTTAGCAAACATTTCTTCACTGAGAGGGTTGTCAGGTATTGGGACAGGCTGCCCAGGGAAGTGGCTGAGTCATTATCCCTGGAGGTATTTACAAAACACCTAGATGTAGCATGTAGGGACATGGTTTAGTAGTGGACTTGGCAGCATTAGGTTAATGGTTGGACTTGATGATCCTTAAGGGTCTTTTCCAACCTAAATATGTCTATGATTCCATGATTCTGTGATTCCTTGATTCTGTGATTCCATGATTCTATGATCTTGATCTGTGCTGGGACTGCAAAACAGCCCACCCCCAGCTTTGCCTTTCAGCCAGGAGAATGCCATGGGAGAGTACTGATTTAAGAAAGTTGTGAGGGGCCATCCAACACATGCTGTAAGGTGCCTGGTAAGACGTCCATCACGTGCTCTGTTGCATACAAGAGTGCACTTCATATGACCTAGTTGCCTGTTCTGCATCCATTATTGCATGGTCCCAGCCAGGAGTCCTCTATGATGGGATTCTTGTGGCTTGCCAGACATCATTTAGCCTGGTGCAGCTGGGCACCAATGTTACTGTAATGGAGAGGAAGTCTGAGGGACGGAAAGACTATCAAATGGAGTGAAAAAACTCAGCCTGACCACGGGCTAATATTGAAATTTGTTTAGGTAAAGGATGCTTGTATTAGTGTTATCATAGCTTATACAGAACAGAAGTGCTGCTGGGGAGCCCTTGCTGGTGGCTGGCCGACCGTGTGGGGAAATTATCATTTACATTTCGTTTTCTTATACTCTTACACAGTATGCATTTGCTTGCAGTCGCTGCTGGTGGCAGGACACTGCTAAAAATGGACATTTAGTCTTGCTTGGAATTCTTATGCTTCTGTGTGGGTACTTTGCAAATTTTTACAGCAAGATCACCCATCTATGAGTTTTTGAAGGCTTACTGGAGAATCTTTCATCGTTTCTAATTCATCTCTGAGATGGTTGCTTTGAGATATGAAATGGTGCAATTTCAAATCCTTCCAACGAAAAAGCTATTAAGGAAATCTGTCTGGTGAACAAGCTATTTGGTAATAAATTTTGACTGCTTTTCAACTGTTCTCAGTTTTTAAAGCCCAAAATGCTCTGGAAAAAACAGACAAGTTTACAATCACAGATTATGCAATTAATATCTGGTGACATTCAGGGAATAGCAGTGTGCCTAGTTTCCAAAGATAAATATTTATCATGTAAACATTTAATGGCTTAAGCATCTTATTTAACTGCCCTTCCCTTCTATTGCCTTGTCTAAACATTGCACACAATTCTACTGGCACTAATTTCTGAAGTAATACATTTATATCAGTATTGTGAAACATGCTAGCTAGATGCTTCTAGCAGAGGTAAAACCCCTGCACTGTTTAATAGGAAAATGTCATTCACTGGTGTTGTGGAAAGTAAGAAATGGCTAAACTCATTTATTTGGTGGTCTAGTACAGACTATGAAAAGTAGGCACAATGTTTACTGCCCCTGTAGAGGTAGGTGAACCCTGTGTACTTACTGACTACAAGTTCATCCTTCATAGAGATGGACATGTGCTTTCTGAAATTCACATGCAGGTGATGACAGACTCTTCAGTGTTTGATTGCTGAGAGTGGTATACCTGAAAGAGGCTTGATTTTCATAAGGGGGCAAGCATATGCTTTTATTATCTTCAGTCTAATTCAGCAATTCAGCATTATAGAAAAGATAGCCTTTAATGTTACACTGTGAAGGAGATGGACCACAGTCTAATGCTGTCTTGTTATTCTTCCAGCCTCCTGCGTGGCATTTCCCAATGTGATTTTACTCTTTCTTCCGTTACTAACACATCTTGAGTGTGTCTAAGCAATGAGGTTCCCTTGTGCATGATGCTGAGTTGTTGTCCTACTTGACTTCACAAATCTTTTCCACTTTGGGACCCAAATCTCTCCATAATGTCAGGGAATTTCCAGGGAATTAACCTGACTTAGATAGCCAGAAAGGCTAATCCTAAAACCAATCAAGTCATCAAGTGTGTTGGTGTTAAAAAACTGCACTATAGTCTGAAAAGATTGGTTACTTTTGATTCACTAGGTCAGACCTAAGAAAGAACTAATGTACACCCATTTATGCATTTTGCATAATGCTGTTCTTGGATTTAAAACATAAAAGTGTCTAGGCAGTAACCAGGACAATGCAGAGACAGGCCTTGTTCTAGTTTTATGTTCTTCACCGCATGGCTGCACAACTCATGGGTGACCATGGGTGCCCTCTTCTCATCACACGCACAGCCTGTGGTCTGGCTCATGGGGAAATTCATGCAGATGCTTCACTCACTGGCCAGCCAGTTATAAACTGGGTAGAGGTGCCACATCAGCCACAACTTAGAAGCAAAGTAGCTATTAAAAAAACAAACTAACACCAATTAATTTTGTTTTGGCATATTTCTGACCCTAGTGTGTTCAGGCAACATTTTCACCCTTAGGTTTTAGAAATGTATGTATATGTTTATATTTACCTGTTTGTGTGTACATACCACACATACACATACATTTTAAATGTCAATCTCTGTGAAGAGCCAGTCTGAGATATTAAGGTGAAGCCAACAACTCTTAGAGGTCTGTTGTCTTCATTTTGCAGCAAAGAAGTTCATTAGAAAGCCAAAAGAAAATGAAACAGGGTCATTAAGTATGGGCATGCATTTAAGGAAGGTCTTTGATCCAAAGGAAAGTAGGCTAAACAGTTCAAGGAATAAATTGCATAAGCAGTAAAGATGAATTAAAATTGATAGTACGGGAACAGTGACTGCATTTCTCTACTTGGATCGACAATGCTTCTAGAAGAAATCTGAGAAATTAAATAGAAGTGCATGAAATAGAAGGCATGACGTAGAGGCAACAGAGCACTGAGGAAGGAGAGGAGATGGAAAGAGTTAAGAGGTAAGACAGGCAGGAAAGTGCCCTTTGGGTCAGTAATGTCATTCACTAAAAAGGAGTTCACACAGGCAGCAGTGTGATACGGCTGATATTGCTTCATTCTTTCTTTAAAAATTGTTATAATCGGATGTTCCATTCCAAAAGGCATCCTCTAATGTCTTAATTCAGTGACAACAAGTAACAAAAAGAGGGGGGAAATGCCACAGGGCAACATACAGTTTGCTAAAGTAAAATCATTGGCTCACATTAGCGGAATATTTAATTGCTGCTTGCAGGTTTCTGGTGCTGGCCCAGAGAAGTGATAGGAGGGCAGATATCATGGAAACTGCATGGCATCAAGCATGATGAAGTGATGGTATTTTAACAAGAGACCTGCTACCAGCAACACCACTGCTACTGCTCATGGTTGTTCTTAGCTGCTCTTGGAGCAAAATGGATGTGTTTGCACCAGAGTTTTATATTGAGTTTATAATTAGGTTGTAATTTGTACCACAGGCAGAGATTTTAAGGTGGTGGAGAGAATGGTATATCCACCCATTAGAGCCTAAACACTATAAATAATTCATAGATGTAGTTAACTTTATGGATGCTAATATTCACCCTGATGATATATTTGGGAATGTGCTTGAATATTTCCTGGGAAGGGCTTTTGTTATTAGCCCTCTCCTGTCCAGACAAGGACAGATCATTTTCTTAAGGTTATACAATAACTCAGCGGGGTGCCTTTCTCTTATGGTCTCCTTATACCATTGAAATAGAGATAATAATGGGAAATGAAAAAAAAAAAAAAACCTCAATGTTCTGGTTCAACATAAGAAAATGTTAAGTTCAGAAACAAATACTGCTCTGTATTTGCAGAACTGCTCTGAGATCCTGATCCTGAATGCACATACATTAAATTTCTTTTCTTCTTGAAAGCAAACTTCAAAGGAATTCAGGCACAGAAATGGACCATCCTAGTAGATTATTTAGCTTGCTCAGTCAACTCAGTTTAGTCTGAGTTGACTGAAGTTATAGAACTAGTTAAAGAATAGTAATAGGTATTAAAACAGCTGTAATATATCTGTAATTGTCAATAATATTAAGTAGTTGTTTTACTCAAACCTTCCATCATCATAAGTGGAAAATTACCCAATGTGTAATAAGTCCAAGGCTGACCTAGCAGCAGAGGCACTGAAAACAGAATCTGACATAAGTGTCACTGCTATCAGTTTTCTTCTTCAGTCCAGAGCTTGTCACTAATTATTATGGACCTATTTGTGATCATTTTATTCACGTATGTCATGTTACTATTACAAAATGTATCCTTCATTTTTATTTTTTCTTTGTTCAGAACAGAAATGGCCTAACTAGAAGAGAAAAAATGTTAAACGGCAAGTGATTGGGAGTGCTAGGTCCAGTCGATGGCTGGTACTGGTGATATCCCTTAGGGATCAATACTGGGGCCAATAGTTACTGCTTAACACCTTTATTAATAAATTGGATGATGTGCTGTAGTTCTCTATCAGCAAGTTTGCAGAAGATGTTTGCTATTCAAGGAGACCTTGTCAGGATGAAGATGTGGGTTGACAGGAGACTTGTGAAGTTCAACAAAGGCAAAAGCAAAGCCCTCCCCTGGGACAAAGTAACCTCATGCACCAGTATCAGCTGGGGGCTGACCATCTGGAAAGCCAGCTTGGGAGAATAGCAGCTGGAGGTCCTGGTGGACAGGTTCACCATGGACCACCAACGTGGCCTTGTGATAAAGAAGGCCAACATCCTCCTGGGCTGCATTAGGAGGAATTCAGCCAGTACATCTAGGTAAAGAATCATGTCCTGGTTTTGGTCTCCCGAGTGCAAGGGAGACATGGACATAGTGGAGTGAGTCCAATGGCGATGGACTCACTAGATGACGTCAATGTGGATGAGCCCCCAAGACAGGAGAACAAGATGTACAAGAAGCAGCTGAGGAAACAGTTTTTTCAGCCTGGAAAAAAGAGAAAGCTTCAGGGCTGATTCTATTGCTCTCTACATCTCTCTGACTGGGGGATACAGAGAAGACCAAGAGACTTTTCACAGGAGTGCATAGTGACAGGATGAGAGGGTGTGGGTACTAGCTGCAACATGGGGGATTCAAATGATTTTTTATCATTAAGGTGATCACAACCTTGGCAGAGGTACCTGCAACAGATGTGAAATTTCAGTCCTTGGAGATATTCTCTCCATTTGTAATCCAAGGTCCAAGGAAAAGCTAAAAGGAGATCTTTTTGTTGGGACCCTAAATATTACTTCTTAAAACATTTTGAATATAGCTCTTGCAGAAGTGAGACCAGATAGTATAACTTGGCCTATCTCCAGCGTCTCAGTAGAGCCCATACATTTTCCCAAATGTTAACTTTTAAAAAATGTTTCTTCAATGAAGTTTGCATATCCAGCCTGCCTTACAAATAATGCATCTGGGATCTTCTCATATTCAGAAGCAGATGTATACTGATTTCAGTGCTGCTGCTACACTAAATAGAAGGCGAGGGTCTGGTTGCACCAGCTCCTCTGCCAACACAAAACAGTAAGGACCTGACTTAACTCCCTTAGGTGGTGGGATGAATATTTTTACAGTATTTCCCCCAGACTAAGAACCTGTAAATGGACAGTTACGTTGTCAATTGACAGGTGTTAATGTGATGTCAATTAGCTTCTGTGCTAAAATGGTGCTACAGCTATTTGCACATATTAGACAACACTGGGGCACTACAATTCAACCTTCTCCACTTTTAATCATTAAACTAGTTTTTTCCTGAGCCAGCTAGCACTCACTTAGAGAACTTCTGGGCACAATTTTAAAGTCAGCACGGGCCAGACACTTTAATTCAGACATCTTGTTTTTGAGGTTTAGAATGTTTAAAAGTTGGGATGTGTGGGAAAATAACAGAAGATGGTTGAGGAGGTCTGTAAACACGCTCAAAGTGACCTGAAGCTGAGGTGTCAAAAAATGTATATCATGCTAATTGTTGTTTAGTCTTGTGTGGTGGACATGCAGAGCATCTGTGTTTAGATAACACAGGCCTGTGATATACTTAGAGGCACCCTATCAAACACGCTTGAGATTCCTGCCCTGCCGCGGGAAAGATCAAAGCACAGCAGTAAATCACACCGTCGTGAATCCCTGATGTACAGGTGGAAGCAGCAGGTTCATTGATCCTCTAGCATGGACTGAGCTCCAGGGTGCCTATGCCCCGACTTGTGTGCCTCCATCTGGGTGCTCTTCTGGAAATATCCCTGTTGGAGACGTAACAAGAATAAATTTACTCTCCACATTTCATCCGCACTTTTGTATTTGTTCCTGCATCCTGCTTGTGCCAGCTCACACAGGACACAAAACACACATGTATTTTATCTTAGATCCCAAAGAGAATCCCTGGTACTGTTTAATTTTCTAGGAGAAATGTAGCCAAGGTCTTCTCATTTTTATTCCTCAACATCTTATCTGTACAATAACAGAAAATGAATCTTTTCTCTCTCTGTTACCTACCAAGTTGCTCTTGCCTTGGTCAGGGATCATCTCTTTCATTGGGAATAAACAGTACCTCACATAGCAATCGAGTTCTCATCTTTTTGGAGTTCTAGACTACACAGAAATATAAATAATTAACAGAAATAGTAATTACAAAGGGCCATCTGTCCTTTTGCAACTGTTTTACATGCTACAGAATGTTAATACCAAAATACATTCATCAACTTTAATAGGCATCTGGAGCATAATCATCCAGCAACCACTTGTATAAAAGTTGCTGCATGAAATAATTATCAGTGAAATATAGTAAATAAAAAACTGTCTTTGAAAGCATTGAAACAGAAACCAGATTCTTCAAGCTCCAAGAATTAACAAGGGGAGAAGTATGCTACTGCCACATTTTGCTGCTGTATAGTGTTTGGTGTTTCTTTTTTAGACAACTTAATTAGTTTGTATATAAAACCCACTGGCATGAGCAAAGACTTCAGATGTTGGCAAATTTGATCTCGATCTGTCTGGTCTAGTTTCCACCTCCTTTCTGCCCTCTTTTTTTATGTACTTTGCAAATTTAAGAACATGATTTACATTCAAAATGTCTTCTGGCTCGTTACTAAGCAGACCCAACGATGCTGACTCCATTCTTTCCTCTCAGTACTGTTGCCATTGTGGAGTTTGCAAATAGCTCGTGGGACACAGTAATATCCAAGAGAACAAAGACAGTGTCAAAAAGATGAAGGGCACCTGAACTGCAGTGAGATAACAGACCTGGTTTTAGATCAACGGTGTCGTTAACTATTGAGCAAGATTTGCCTACATTCTGTCTGGAAGCAGAAAATATAGCAGTGCTCAGACCTTATTTCTACATAACAGTATTGCAGGAATGTTGATATGGGATTGGTCATTCTGTGATGTATATTTAAGCATTGGCACAGAAGGGCACATCAGAAGCTACTGAAGCCAATATGTCATGTCCCTATGTATTTCAGAGCTCTGGCTCAGATTCCTAAAACCTTGAAAAGCAAGTAAACTATTTTTCATCCCTTTACAATGCAAATTATTTTCTCCATCCTCCAGGTATTGAGTAATTTACACAGGCAGTACAGCCCCATTTGTGATCAATAGATGGAAGTAGAAAATGCCATGTTATAATTAGGGTGTACATGACAATCACTCTTCAGGTATCGTATGTCCTACTGCAGACCTGATTTGATCACCCCAGTGGCTGGGTCTTACTAAAGCTTTCTGGAGTAAAGCAGAGACCTGTCAATCTTTTCCCACAGATTACTCCATCAGGAAGCTGCTTCAGCATTTTGACTCCCAACCTCTTCCTTCCTAGAGCAGCAGAAGTCAGTAGGTTGGTCAAATAGGACAGACCAACACACACATATCATTTTGTTCATTAGTAATTTAAAATACCCAGTACCCTGGATTAATTACCAGTCCCATGTTCCCATGTCCTTTTTTTTTTTTTTAAATCAAACAATGAATCAATACAGTCCCTGAATGGCAGCAACACAGACTGTGCGATTAATTCCAGGTTTTCCTTCCTTTCCAAATCCAGTCTCACACATTTACAGCTGCAAGTTACTTTAATATTTAACCTAAATTAATTAAACTCCAATTATTTTGGAAAGTCTCTACTGAACTGCATATGCACGCTTGTAAGTGACTGACAATTGGCTGTTGTTGGGGATAAAATGCTCAGGAGAACACTACATAGAATCATAGAGTCATTTAGGTTGGAAAAAAACTTTGAGATTGTTAAGTCTAACCGTTAACCCAGTGCTGCCAAGTCCACCACTAAACCATGTCCCTAAGCACCACAGCTACACAGCTTTTAAACACTTCCAGGGATGGTGACTCAACCACCTCCCTGGGCAGCCTGTTCCAACGCTTGGCCATCCTTTTGGTGAAGAAATGTTTCCTAATACCCAATTTAAACCGCCCCTGGTGCAACTTGAAGCCATTTTCTCTTGTGCTGTCACTTGGGAGAAAAGACCAACCCCCCACCTGCCTACAGCCTCCTGTCAGGCAGCTGTAGAGAGCAGTAAGGTCCCCCCTGAGCCTCCTCTTCCCCAGGCTGAACCCCCCCCAGGTCCCTCAGCCGCCCCTCACAAGGCTGGTGCCCCAGCCCCTGCCCCAGCCCCCTGCCCGGCTCTGGACACGCTCCAGCCCCTCCACGTCCCCCTGCAGTGAGGGGCCCAAAGCTGAACACAGGGGTCCAGGGGCGGCCTCACCGGTGCCCAGCGCAGGGGGACGGGCACTGCCCTGCTCCTGATGGCCACACTCTTTCGCATACCAGCCAGGATGCTGATGGCCACCTGGGCCACCTGGGCACACAGCTGGCTCATGCCCAGCCGGCTGCTGACCAGCACCCCCAGGCCCTTTCCCACCAGGCACCTTCCCAGCCCCCTGCCCCCAGCCTGTAGCACTGCCTGGGGTTGCTGTGACCCAAAAACCCTCAGAACAGAACAAACCCTATCCTCTTGCTAACACAGCAAAGATCACTTCCTTTAGGGGCTTTCTGATTAAAGAAAAGGTTGTCATAGTCACTGGCCTCTTGCTGGCCAATGGCACTTGCCATTTTAGGAATTTTGCTGTCTATCATTAAGCACTGAATGATGCAGTCAGTATGAAAATTCTCAAAATAATTTGCATTTAGTATGGACAAAGCCCTCGGAGTGTGGAAAGGAAACTGGTAACAGATGCATGAAGTTCTCTGATATTTCTTCTGTGCTGATATGTAAGTAAATAACAGATGTTTTTGAAGTTTCTCTTCGTTACTAAGAGATGAAAGGGGGAGAGGACATTCTAGATTATTTATTCACTGCCTCATTTTAAATGCCAATCATTAAATCCATTTAAATGCCAGTTAATTGAATCCATTAGAACACCTCTGGAGTTCATAAAAAAATGTTTAATTGCAGAATTTCTGCCTTTCCATGTTTTTCCAAGATCTGCTAGTTACTTTGAAAAACTTCAGCAAGTTTGTGTCTTAGACTAGGTGAATTCTGTCAGAAAAGTAGCAGAAGCCAAAGCACTGAGTGCACAAGGGTTCCTGTCCCTGCCCCGGGGGAAAGGTCTGGGCATGTCCAGCAGCCTGAGCTCAGCACCACAGCCTCTCCCTTCAGCAGCTCTGTCTGGGTGGGAGCGTCAGCCACCACTGGGGTAGATGGTGCAGACCCCCTAGGTGGAGCCACGGTGGGTCTCGGCGCTCCCCTGGGATCTCCCTGGCTCAGGAACCCCCTGCACACCCCAATCCCCAGCACCGCTTTGGAACACACCTGTTCTGGAGCTGGTTGCCTTGGTGGGTGACAAATACAAAAATTTCATTAGATTGCTAATTAAACGCTAGCCAGGATGAAATGATTAAACATTTATAGGTAATTTTCTAAATATATTCTCCTTCAGAACTCCACAAGCCAACCTGGATTTGATTTTTACAGCAATATGAAGTGCCAGTCCCTTAAAAAAGCCCTCCTGCCTTCACCAGGCACTATGCTTGCCCAAGGGCAGAACCTGGCAGCCTGACAGTCATTACAGAGCTTTCCAGCCCATTCTCCTGCTCTTCTTCCCAAAAGATCTCTTTAGTTGCTACTGCAACAGGACCCTGCCGATGCAACTGTGCACTGCCCGAGTGCTGGCTGTGTGCTTTCACTGTGAGGTCTCACAGACACATCAGTGGTACCACGTGTGAGGTCTAGAAGAGTTTATCTCCCAAGACAGCAAATGAGCTCTTGCACAGCTGGTACCAACCGTTCAGCTTTGTCTTGCATCAGTGCACTCCCTATAATGGATAAAATGCCATGCAGAGATCATCAGTGAGGCTTGCTTGTAAAATACTGATATATCTGTGTGAGAGTCCCTTTTAAGCATGAATTACGGTTGCTGATAACACATTCCATTTTCAGTAAAATTCTATTCAGTATATTTGGATCATCAGTGAGACAGTAACACCTTTCCAGCTGTGGATAGGGGAAGAATTTGCTCGGGAGAGCAAGCATTTTTAGTCTTTTTGTAGAATATTCATATGAAATGGTTTTGAAGTGTCAGTAATAACTCTGCAATCCCAGAGCTAATGGGATAGGATAGACAGACATTTGTGCATTACAGACGTATCCCCGAAAGAGTTTCTGCTGCAATCCTAACATGCACTTAGGATAAGTGTATGAGAGCTGCTATTTTTGCTGATACAACAGTAGCTGAATCAGGGATCTGAGGACTAAACAGCATAAGCTATTACTTTTTGGAGCTGAGGCTGTTTTTGTCTTGTCCTTTCTGGATTAGGGCACAGGATGGATCCTGGGGCACAGACTCTTCAGAGCGTTACCTGTACAAAGCTGTTATCTATATGCTACACTCTACTCTTTGGGTACTTTGACTTTATGGAAACCAGAAGTTCACAACTTCTGCCTGAAGAAACACACATGCAATGAAGAAAAGCTTCCCTTGAGCTGAAGTGCTATGTTGTAAAAAAACATCATATTTGAAGTACAGCTTGCTATTAAAATCACATCGCCACAATACCAGGAGTATTTGGAACTTGAGTCACAGGGTATCTTAATATATCACACAGGTCCCAGCAGTGAAGCTGTACAAAAAGTTTCAGATTCACTTTTTTTTTTTTTTTTTCCCCAAACAAATGCAGTTTTCATGATATTGCATAAAGTTTTCCAAATCTCCAGTTCCTAAAACAACAATAATAATATAATGAGAAAATGTTTGCTTTTTTGGGGGGTAACAATTGCCAAAAAGTTTTGATTTGAAATAGTCTTAATTTTCAGATTTTGTTGGATTTAGCATGGGAAAAATGTCTGAAACTGAAATAACTGAAGAATCCAAAATATTTTTGTTTCTGGATTTTACTTTTCAATTCAACAAAAGATATCTGAAGGCTTTTGTTTTAGTTCAACCAAAACTTTTGCTTGATCTTCTACTTTACAGAGGTATCAAGAAACCACAGAAAATAAATGAGTTTTCTACACTGATTGGCTCCGGTGCAATTTCTGACACCTGCAGAAGTGAAATACAATTGGTCTTCTTTGTCCCATTTAAAAAACAGCATGTGACTCATTCTCAGCTCTGATTGCCAGGATATCATTTCCACTGCCATTTTCAGTCACCTTTATTTAGTCCCAGTAAATTGTAGGCATCTGTACGTTCTTATATGCCTTTGATGACGCAAGCATCTTCAGACTGGATGGCACTGAACTCACCTAGAGTATCCTGGAATTGCCTCATGTCTCAAATTGCTGTTGAGTGCATGCTCACAGTATCTGATGGCAAACAGGACAGAAAAAAGAATGAAGACAAGCAATTTAGGAGCTAACAAAAAAATTGAACTGGACTTTCTTCTGTCATATTGATCCTTTTGTGCATGGGTTTGCTTACGGTCCCTTTTCTCTTGTGGATTTTACACAAGGCATTTTCAAAAATCCGGCGTCTCACAGCAAAATCCAGGGAATTCATACTTTTGGCTAAAGACCAATTCTTATCTTGATTTAAGAGAATTGATTATATTGGTTAACACATATTGTCATAAAATCTATGTGTCCCGAAAAGAATTGGATGAGTGTACTGTAGTTGTCTTTGCTTGGATACAATCAATAGATACTTATTAATCTCTTCTCATAAACTTCATCCATCCTAAAAGCCAGCCGATAGATATAACAATCCCAGGTGGACCTTGAAATGACAGTGAGACTCAAAGAAGAATGGATTAAGCTTGTACTTCATCAATTCCCATTGCTCTGATTTTTGCCAGAGTGCTAGATTAATTTCATAGCACCTTCTTTATTGCTTGAATTCTTATCAGATGAATATGGTGCTGGAATTTTAATGACAAACGTGTACTACAGTTTTGGTCAGGAGTAGTAACTGGAGAGAGTAAAGCTAAACAGTCAATGAGGTACCAGAACTAGAGCTCTGATTCTGCAATACGTGATTCCCTGAAGAGAAATGATGCTCATCTGTGCCCTTGGGAGATCAGTCAGTAAAATCTTCATAGCTTTTGTTGCCTCTCTGATCAGGCTGTAAGACAGGAGTTGCAGAGATTTCTATTAAATATGAGCAAAAGTTGCAAAAATAGGCTTGCAAAGGCTACCAGCACTGATATTTTCTCATTATATCCTTTCCAAGGTACCTGATCCTACCAATATGTCCATACACATGCATAATTAGTATCACAGAATTTTTGTCATTGCTCTGGAGCTGCTTATGGGCTACGTTATGTCAGGAATGGGCTTCGTGTTGTTGCTGTTTTGTAACAGCTTTGGGAATATCCATATACTCCTTCAGGCTGTGGCCTTGCTCTATGCCAGACAGCAGTGATGTTATCCTTTGCACAAGGTACAATGGAGTTTTCACTGATTTCGCTTGAATACCCCATGCTTTGTGGGCTTTGCCTTTTCCTTGAAGCTCATCTCCAGTGGGATAAAGCAAGGTCAAATTAGATGTTCCTAACTTTGTCAAGTTAGGTCGAGTAGCTATAACAAACATACTTGTGCTGTTAGCTGAGCACTTAGAAAAGGCAGTGTATCTAACCTTCCTCTTTGCTTGGCTCTCCAGTAAAGTCCAAGTCAAGCTCCTTTTACCACCCAATCATTTCAAAGAACATTTTGTAATACAGATACCATACAGCTGAATGCAGCCACTTCTATCTAGGGCAGCCTGATCTTGAAGGGATTTAATGTTCAGATGGAGGGAACACGACCTTCCATTTTTAAGCTTCCATTTCAACACTATTTATAATTAACTGCATGCATAGGGCTTCATGTACTTTCAAAAGCTGGGTTTACGCTCGTGTTGCAGAGCCCGGGGAGACAAGCTTGTTGTCCTGATGTACTTAGACCATCAAGCTGCTTTGCAAGGCAGAACCGTAAAAGAGTTTTAGCTAGTTTCTACTCCTGTAATGCTTTGAAGTATGCAATGTGATGAACAATTGGCTGACTGGGATGATTGATGCTACTTTGAATTTTCAAAGTAGACCATCAGATTCAGTGGTTTGTGATTCTGATTTACTTTGATCCTTACACCCAGAGATGGTAAGCAAATGCCTTGAGTAGAGTGCCACCAAAGGAAAATTCCCAAAAAGTTTCTATTGCTAGATTTTTTGTATCTAACTTTTAGAGATTATAAATAGACAAGGAAAGCTGCAAACCAGTGAAGCATCAGTCCCAATACTGGCTGATTCAGACATACTCACTTTGACAGTCTTCTCTAGATTTATAGATAAATTTCCCTGCATCTTTAAATGACACCTTTCCCCCGAGGATCAGCTTTAATTTCTGGAAAACAAAACAGCAGCATTGCAGTTTGCCATGCTAGGAGTGTTTCAAGTACAAGGATCTGACTGCTCATCTGTCTCTGCCCCTTGGGCCAGGGGGAGGAGATAATTCTAACAATAGTTGCAATTGAACGACTCAATTACAGTAGCAGCAATTTTCCAACCTGATTACTTATGTCAGGTGATAATCTGTGTGCTCTCATGCATGGTGGCACTTGGAAGCAGTCCTTCTTGCAAGACTAGTCCATCACATAGCAGGAATGTGGTTGCTCTAGTTCAGTATTTTTTAAAACCACAAAGTAGTTCTTTAAATATTAGCTGAATGGGTATACATTATAAATGTTTGGCCTCCAAAGAAGGCTTGAGTGACATTAATAAGAGTCCCCACTGAAATCAGCAGACAACAAATTTTGTCTTGATCAGTCATTAGAGCAGATGGAAGAACTCTAAGGTATGCAAGACTTGTAAAAATTACTGATTTTGTTGATTTGTTGCAAAATCTGGTGAAGTTTCATTGAAAACAAAGAAAAACATGGAGAAAAAGTTAAAAGGTTAGTTTTAGCATTTGCAGAAATGAAATATTTTTTAAATGTACTTTAGATGCATTTTCCAAAGGTTGAAACAATGTTTCAGCTTTTATGAAGAAAACCTTTCTGTTTGCTTCAGCTTAACATTTGGGGTGGATTTTATCTAGTTAGGCAGTGGTTATATAAGATACAGTGCAATCTAGTGGAAAGAGCATTGGCTGAAGAGGGAAAAGTATTTGACTCTGCTCTGGTATTGACATGTGTCAGCCTAAAAAAAATGCTTTAATATGTGGGGTTTGCTTTTGGGGAGGCCCAGTCTGGGGGCTGTACTGCCTGATTTTGGGGGTACACAGGCAGGCAAAGAGATTCCTTGCTGTGCAGAGCACAGCTCCTGCAGGAAACTATGGCTAAGGTATTCTCTGTAAGCGCTCACCTCCTCAAAGCCCACATGATTTGCAGGAGGCGTTCAGTAGATCCTTCTTTCTGCGGCTCAGCAGAGAAAATTAGTTCCTTAGCTTCATTTTGAGGAGGAGCCATTGCAAGGCTTTTCAGCACTGCAGGCAGGAACGAGGTCAGCTACCTTAGGATGATATCCAAGGGATGACAAAACTCACTTTCACGGTGACAGCAGACTTGGTTCAGGAAGAGAGGGAGGGCTTACTGCAACCTGGGGGAAAGCACAAGGGTACACAGCTGAAGGGCATCAGTGAGATCCCAGCAAGCTCAGGGTGGGGTTTGGGTGCTGTATAGGTTCGGTGGGGTCTGAGGCAGTTTAGGTGGGGAGGAGAGCCTTCCCCTGCTGCCTGTGGTAGCCACCGCTGCTGCTACTGGAGCTGTCAGAGGAGGTAGCAATGCATCCTTTGTCCTGCGGGTTAAAGCAGCCAGTTCTTCCACTTCGCTGCTCCCTGTCGCTAAGTACTGGTCTATTGATCTTGGGCTCCTCTGCATCCTTCATATTGCCCTAGTGCCTTTGATGGGGCTTAGGAGGGGGCCTGATGCTCGCTCCCAGGAAGTCACAGGTGAAAAGTGCTACGGGTGGGCAGAACCTCCTCCTGGGTGGAAAGAACCAGGGAACTTAACAGCTTCAAAACTTAAAAGCCACAATTCCTTGTCTCTGTTGCATGTCCCAGCATAACTATACTTAAACCTGACCTCCAGCTTACCAATGGGGGAAGCAGGCTGTTAGTGTGGGTGGAGAAATGCCAAAGGGCTGGTATTTATGACTCCTCCGCTGCTTCATGGGTCTGGGAACATTTCCTCAGTGGCACTGTCACCCCTGGCTGTGGTCCCTGTTCTGGCACTGGGGTTTCCTTTAATGAAATCGGCATTCCTGGCTGTTTTGTTGTATATATTCCAGTTTTCAGTTACTGGTTTCTGCCAACATGCTTGGCTATTTGTGCACTAAATTCACTGTGTGCAGTATATAATCTATATGCTATGCAAACAATATAAGACCCTTTTGGAGTGGCCAACTGTGCTTGTATTTTTGAAAAATGCAAGAGAGAGGATAATAGAATTGGCCAAGTGAAGGATTCAGTGCAATTTAATATCCGGCATAACAGAAGTTCATTCAATCTAAAGAGAAGCTGGAGAGGGAATGAGAGCAGGTGCCAGTGGGTAACTCCAGAACTTCCCTCTCATTAAACTGTGCTGCTGTGCAGCAATGCCAAGAAACTGCACATCAAAGAGATGGCAGAACTTAGCAGACATATTTCTGGGGAGATAAAAAAAAATAAAAATCAGCATCACCTGAAGTCAGCATCATCAGAAAATGGAAACAACCTCATGTGATTCCCTGAGGAATTGTAGGAGGCTGGAGAATAACTGGATTTCTCTTGCAGCAAACAAAGAATTTCAGTTTATAAAAAATATTTCCTTCTGGAGTCAAACTGTTCCTGGGATTCAGCTATATCATTTCTTTCTTTGGGAAGCCAGCATTCAGCACATTGACTGCCACAGGAAAACCCCTGTCTGAGAAAGTTTGCCAGTTCCAGCTCTGCCCCTGTGTTAGCACCTGGTATTAGCATTGCAACAGGTTCCTATAGCCCCACTGTCTGGACTGGGTCCTGTGAGAACTATGGGTGAGAGTTTCTTCCTGCCTCAGTCTTTGTATGGTGGGAAAACCTGGAGTACATATAATGATCCAGCTCCTCAGGGATCTGGGCACAGGAACAAGGCTGCCTCAGCGCTTCTCCACAGAGAGAACAAAACTCCAACCAAATTTTATTGCTCCCGGAATGTCCTGTGGGCTGCTGCTACTATGGAAAGAGGTTGGAGGCAGGGATGCAGACGGCTTTTTAATTGCCACCAGGGAACTGGGGGGAACAGGGACTGGCACTGATGCTCTAGCGAAAGAACAGCTGCAACCTGATGCTTTTCAAGGCTCTGGAGCAGGCAAGGCAAGCAGCAGAGCTGTGATGGATGTGCAGCTTTGTGAAGGGCTGGCTGCCCAGCCAAGTGGTGTGGATCCATCCTATACCAGGACCTGAGGCTCCATGAGAAATTTTGCCCTGCAAGCTCAAGTGTAGACTGAATTTCCTGGCTGGGACACGTAACATGACATGCAGAGGACATTAGCACCATTTTGGCTTTGATGACCCAATTCTGTTATGTGCCACGTGCTGCCTGAAAGACAGCACAGCATGGTTCCTTGCCCCACGAGTATCTATAATCCAATATGAGAGAAAAAAACCAATAAATTTCCTCCCAAAACAATAGCATTTTGGTCATCAAAATGAGGCTGTTGTGCTGGCAGGGCTTGACCATTGCCGTATTTTTTTGCAGGTGTCACGACAGAAGAGAACTCAGAAGGTATGACAGCAGGCAATGAAGCTGGCGTTTATGGGGACACCCAGCACCACAGGCCAAGCTGAAGATGTCTGAAAACTGAAGATGCTGCTGCTGCTAGAAGCAGTCCTGATGCATTTGTGTTATATCAAATGAAAGAGCACTGGCAGGTGTAGGATAACCTGTCCGTGCCTGATGCTTGATGTCTTAGAGAGCAGGAACCGAAAGACAATCTCAAAAACGAGGATATTGACACAGCGACAGGAATATTTATCAAACTGTGGGTCTCCATCTCTGCAGCTGGCATTAAAATGGAACACCAAGCATTAAGAAAGATCATTCACATAAATCCTGGCAGTGTTCAGTGAACAAGGCAGCAACTCCACTCCTCTGAGCCAGGGAGCAAGAAATGGCTGCAACTAGCAGCTGTGAGTGTGTACTGGAGAGCGAGAAATGAGCTTCAGGCTTGAACCTGGAGGGGATTTAGCTCTGGAGATAGGATGGAGGAGAGAGAAACTTGCTGCCAATAGGCTTGACAAACACTGGTGTCACAGTACAGTTCAGGGTGAATAAGAGGGAAACAAGAGTGGAGTTGTTTGAAAGGTGGGCAGGAATCGAGACACAGGATAACAAGGACCCAGCTGAGTTTTCTGCTCTGTGAACTGCCAGGAAAGAGACTGCATGCAGAAATAATCTGAGATCTTTCACCCGTTCTGTCTATTTGGACCTGGAGATAGGTTAGGTTAACTGTAAAGTCATCCAACAGCCATGAATTTGCAAGTTGCCTTGGGAAACTGTTTCAGTAACTTTCCCTGAAAATACAAATACATTTTCTTAACCATTACGGTGTATTATTTTTTTTGTGTGTGTGTGTTACATTAATGCTTTGGAGCTCCAGGTATGGAATAAGGTTTGTCTGCATTTGTGCCACACAAATATAGGAGTATATGTCTGGAGACTGTAAAATAAGAGACAGGACTCAGGAGGTGGAAAGCTGTGTCAGGGAGCTATGCTGAGTGCCTAGGAACAACCAAAAAGCATGCCAGGAAAGCCATAAAAAAATAAGTACAGCGAAGAGAAGCACAAGGAAAAAAGATTTCAAGGGGAAAAAAATCAATAAATATCACAAAAAAAGGGGAAAAAATAAAATAGGAATGGTTAGAAGGTAGGAAAAAATAGACCATGAAAAAATCAAAGGAACAATAGCTGGTTTTAATCTGTGTTCTGCACAGCACAGAGAGTTGGCAACACCTGCGTGTTGCACCATTGGCAGCTATGCAAAAGGAATAGCAAGGGCAGCTCATGTGGTCTTCTCTTACTGCTCTAATGAAGAGGGACATGATGCCTGCTGGAGTACAACAAAGAGCTTTGATTTTTCATGGGTCATTTTATTTTGCTGCTTGCTTTCAGTTTTACTTCTGAAACTTTTCCAGAATTTTTTCTTGCTCTCTCCAAAGCTTTCCCTACTTTGCATTTTCCAATGTATTTCTGAAATTATAATAATTTTTTTATTAAAACCTTTTGGCTTTATTTTTAGCCTTTATATTCTCCCTTATTTCTTAGTAATAGCGAGAAAATAATACATTAAGAATTGTGATATAGAATGGGAGGGGAGAGAGCTTCCCTGTTCTGAATCTGCTGACTATACAAGCTCTAGCTAAGGGAAAAGATATTTCTGAGCTCCCTTAGAAAATGTAATTATAAATTAATTCTCTGGTACATGTTTTGCATGGTGCTGCAGGACTTGGCCAGTTTAGTTCTGAGGCCACTTTCTAGCATCTTTGAAAGGCTGCAGCAACTGGGGTTTCCTTGTGGACTGAAAAAAAAAGATAATTGTTTCTCCCATCTGCAAAAATTCAGGGAGGGACTGGCTGGTCAGTCTTGCCTCTTGCCTGGGAGATCTCTGGAGGAATTCTCCAAGGAAGACATCTCTGTGCACATGAAGGACATGAAGGTGACTGGAAACAGCTAGACTGGATTTACCAAGGTTAATTCTTGCTATACCAACCTAATTGCTTTCTGTGAGGAGAAGACGGGCTCTGAGGATGAAGGAAGAGAAATGGATGGCTTTTTACCTTGACTTCAGAAAGCTGTTTCACACAGTCTCCTGTGGTGTCCTTGTGGCCATACTGAGGGGGCATAGGCTGAATGGTTGCACAGAAAAGTTGCAGATAAACTGGCTGGATTTAGCAAGTTTGTGGATTACAGCAAATTACAACAAACTGGGGGAATAACTGATAACCTGGAGGACAAGGTTGCTATTCAGAGGCTGGCAGGCTAGAAAGAAGCTTTGCAAAAAAACAGACCTCTAGGCCCTGGAGGGAACAAACTGAAAAAAAAAAAAAATCAGTAGTGTGCTGTTGTAGTGATGTCATCGAACTGGATCTGGAGCACCCAATTTACAGGGAGAGACTGAAGGGGCTGGGTTCATTCAACCAGGGAACAGAAGGTTAAAGGGGGTTTCATTTGCAGTCTTCCATGCCCTAATGAGTGGCTGACAGGAGAAACAGGCAATTCCCGGACACACGCAGTGAAAAGGGACAGCAGGAACAAGTTACAACAAGAGATATTTCAATTACATTTTAGGATAAAAAAGTTGTTCTTCATAATAAGAGTGGTTAAGCACTAGAACAGCTTCACAAGATTGGAGATTTACGAAAAGCTGGATAACCTTGGGCGAGCTGATCTTACTCTGAAGATAGCTCTTTGAGAAGGAGGTTGGGCTAGACATCCAGACTGGACTAGGCCTCCCGATATCCCTTCCAATCCAGTCATTTTTCCTATGCTTCTTTTGAGTGAAGGACAAGACTTCTATGGCATGTTGAGTGTAAAATAAAACTCTGCCAACACTGCCTAACCCAGCCACTAGCGAGACATGGGGAAATGATCTGTTCTCAGTTAGTGCTTGTCAAATCTATATGGTCAGTGCACTTTTGGAGAACAGATCATAGAAATGTCGGCTGGAAGAGACCTCTGGAGGGACTTCATCCAACATCCAGCCTCAAGTAGAGCTGTTGGTGACAGTAAACGTTGTAAACCATAGCAATGTTTAGCTGAATTTTGAAAACCTCTGAGACTGGAGATTCCACAGCCTCTCTCTTGGCAAGCTATTTCACGACTGTGCCACCCTTCTAGTGAAAATGATTTTCCTAATATCCAAATTCAACCTCCCAAGCTGCACTTTATTGGTATTGCTGAATGTTTTACCACCTGCCATTATTACTAAGCTGAATTTGGTTCCATCACCTCTAAAACCCTCCTCCTAGTAGTCTGCAATTAGATTCTCCTTTGGATTCCTTCTTCCAGGTTAAACAAACTCTGCTCCCCCACCCTTTCTTGAAGGTTGTATGCTCTAAGTCCCAGACAATTTTGTTAGCACTCTGCGAGTGTTTTTCCATACAGCTCTTGAACTAGGGGACCCAAAGCAGATCACAACATTGCAGCTGTGACTTCTTTATAAGCAAGCAGGAGTAGGTTACAACTTCTGATATGCTGGCCATGCTCCTTCTATTGCAGGCAAATATGCAGTTTGAAAGTCCCTTGTGCAGAATTTGGGTTTGTTTAATTTCTAAACACCATAAGATTTCTGTTGGGCCCAGACTCAAGTTCCTTATGACTCAAAGTTTGACTGTCATTTGGCATGTTTCTGTCCACCCCATCTTCAACTGCAGATTTGCTGAAGATGCATTCTGTATGATCATTCAGGCCATTGATAAAGATGTAGAATAATAACATCCCAGAATCAACCCCTATTGTACTCCACTTGCTACTGGGTGCCAGCTGGATGCCGAACTGTTCATTACTGCCCTTTGAGCCTGGTAATCCAACTAATATTCAGCCCATTTAAGCCAATTCATCCAGGCTGTACTTTTCTCAATCACAGAAAATGCTTTGCAATCAGATGTCAAAAGCTTTACTCAAGATATTTTACAACTACTCCTTTTCACTAGAGCACTTACTCCAGGTGATGAGACTCAGCTAGAAGCAGAAGTCAGGTAGGGCTTAGACAATGAAGAAGGAATTACTGTTATCAGCCATCATGAAAAAATGACGGATGTTGTCAAGGGCAGTTAAGGTCTCGCTCCACAATCACAGACAATGTTTTCCCAGCCGATGTGACAAAAGCTGCCTTGCCCTGGGATTGTGGCTACGTACATGACCCTCCTCAATAGTCTTGGTCTGAGCTGTCTGGTTTCCAAACCAAGTCTGGGACTCATGGGATCAGTGTGGTCAGAGGAGCTGCACCCCTGTCCATGCTTCACTGCTGAGATGCCGCTTGCTTTGACAATCCCTGTCAGTCCTGAGAGCGGGCTGTGGGATCTCATCTGGGACTTAGCACACCTAGCATTAGCTCTTAAATTAGTTTGAATAGGTTGTTTTGACCATATTTGAATAGAGAGAGAGGGAGCGCTTCCTCTGAGGAGTCAGTCACAAATCAATTTTGACATTCTTTCATGTAGTCTATGTATGTGGTGTGCAGAAAGCTCCGAGTGTTTTACTCATGTTTCTGGGGATCATAGTGTTGTTGGCCTTTTTGTCTACGTGAAGAAAACTCACATGAAATAGTGTGTTCCGAGGTACAGCCATGGGCAGGCCCTGGCTGTGCCAAGCAAGCTTTGCTGCGCTGACTGCTGCTTTTGTGGGCCTTGATGCGGTACGAGTGCTTTCACCCTGAGCACGGTACGGTATTCAGTGTCCTTGGGAGGGGAAAAAAAAAAAAAAAAAAAGACAGTTTTTTAAAAGTAACAATTGCCTCATTTATGTGGTTTAAGCACAAGAGAGAAGTGCTGCGGAGTTTTCCAAACTGGTTTTCAGCACCATCAAGTAAATGAGAGGAGATGCTCTTTGCTTTTCCTGCAGCTGTTGAAGGCAATAATTGCCTGGGACAAAGAGGTAGAATGTAACAGACCTACTACTACATAGTATTGCCCTTTTTTCATTTGCAGTCACCACATACAACTGGATTCAAAGAAGAGGTTTCCTGTTAAATCAGGTGTAACTGTGTTACTTCTTCACTTCTTTTGAGGAGTCTGGATCCTCAGCTGGTGAAAATTTGTCATCTAGGTTGCCTTAGAGTCTGGCCCGGTGTTGTTACAAGCACATTTCAAACCCTTTGTTCTGTACTTTGACTAGGTCCCTTGTGAATGCCAGGGCCACAGCTGAAGACGTCCTCCTCACGGACACGTTCACCCACCTAGTCACGAAGCATAAGACTCTGCTTCCTCTGGGTAAAAGATAGTGATGTGTCCTGAGCTACTGTGCGTACAAAATTGAAACCTGCTGAAGCTGGATGATGCTCTTTTGAAAGCAAGATTCCCTCAAATCAATGTAATATCCCGAAAGGATTCATCACTAATCCTACTCCTGCACTAGTATATAGAAAGTACAGCAAGGTCACTGCTTCTCGGCTCTCTTAATTAAAAAGCAGACCTCATGGTAGGCAATTGTCCCTCAGGCCCCAGGATTTGCTTATCTCTTGCAAGCTCAGTAGCCAATACAGCCTTTATCCAGAAGCAGGATGAGAAGAATTGAAAAGCAAGACTCCCTGCCTCTGATAAGCCTTGTAATATGCCTCACAGAAGTAAAAAGACATCTGCAAGATGATTTTTAACATAGTACAGGAAGCACAACAGCATGTGGCATCTCAACAGCGCTGAAGCATAAGATCATAAGTTGCCTGAGCTCCAAGTGAGGCCAGGGCCTCCCGTCACCTTTTCAATTTGTTAATGCTTGCAGAAATAATAAGCAAGCAGCAGGTAGAGTCGGCTGAGCCCAGGAACTAATAAACTTATCTAAACAAGTGGAGGATATAGCAGGTCTTTGTGTATTTTACTGCCAGCTGCACCATGCTTCAGCTGTATGAACCATAATACATTCCACTGGGATCAATGAAATTGTGTTAGCACATCAGTAACACACCTGAGGATCCAACACTTGTAAATAGTTCCCATGGTACTACAACTCCTTGCTTGGCCTGCCAAAAGATACATCTCAGTACCACAGAAGAAATCTGATCACAATAAAGAAGTCTGATAAAAGCAAGTTAAAACTTTCTATGGCCCCTGCTTCTAATGTGGCTGCCATCCTTCAGTCAATACTGACTCTCTTTGGGATCCTAATGACATTGTCTTTTCATCTGTCTTTGTGTACAGAGAATGTTAATAGAGAGATCCCTATCTGTATTTATTCCTGTAATAATGGATATTCAGATCCACTATGTACACACATACCAAAATCATGAGGGTAGGCAGCTACCTGTCCCTGCATGTGGCAGAGAGAACTGTTTAATGGGGTTATGCAGCAGGGAAGGAGCAAAGAAAATGTGATAAAATGATACGGGGATTGGGCCAATTAATCCACAGCTCTCACTAATGTGATTTGCATGGGCAAGGAATATATGGTTTGCCCTGTAATATTTTCTTGAGGCTCTCAGGATCACTTAAGTGCTCCTTTTCCATGTAGAACAAAGAGAACTGCATGTTTTCAAGGAGAAATCTTAACACATAAGTCTCCTCTGCAACTTCTTCCTGTGAACAAAATGTAAAATGGCTGCCAGATGCTCCAGTTATAGCTGTTAAAAATTTATGGTTTCAGACTACAGGCAATGAATAGAAGAAACAGGTACATTTAAAGACAATTTTATCAGTATAAACACAGACACATGAAAAAAGGAAGACTTACTCTATGCAAAGAATTAACTTAAAGGGAAAAGACCACTGGGAACTCAAGTAGGAAAATGTGAGAACAGGTGGCATCTCTCAACTTCTTTCAACTACAACAATCAAAGTTTTAATATGACAGTTCAAAGCCAGAGATGCAGTTTAGGGTGATGTAGCTCACACTCTTTGTGGCAGAGCTTCAACAGCCCACTTGGCCTGGGCAACAGCCCCGTTTGTCTAGGAGAGGGAGAGCACTTATGGAGCAAGGATAAAGCACACATAACTGTCTGAAGGGCATGTGCCTCGAACTCACTATGTTAGGTAGGAAGACGACCATCAGCCATATTACACAGTAACTGGCAAATTATGAAAGGGTTTTTGAAATGAAGAACCATTCTACAAAGAAGTAAAGCAGCAGCATGAAAATTTGTATTGGGGGAGAAAGGTCTTGAAGCGGGAAGAGCTGCAGAGTCAGCCTGGTTTGGGGCTGCCTGTAGCTGTCCTATGGCATCACCAGCCTGCCCAGGCTGGGCTGAGCATCCTCCCCTGGCATGCTGCAGGGATCTGGTACCCAGCCAGCGAAGGACAGCACATTTAGAAATCCGTAGGTGTTAACATTTGTAAGTGTCTATTGTTGTGATCATCTGTCATGCTACTGATCCTGACCCTGAACGCACAGTTCACCATTTGTCAGTTAATTATATGCTGATAAAAATGAATAAACTGCTTCAAATCTGATTTAGCCTAGGTAGTTTTCCCCCTGCAGTACCATCTCACACCATTTGTGACTGCTGTCATCTTAAAGTACCTTCATACAGCCCAAGTCAGGTATCTTCCACCAAGTTTTAAGTCCTGTGTTCTGCGAGGTAAATAACACATAGACTCCACGTTTCTGGACCTAACTGTTTGCCTATAGTGTGTGCTTACAGACTGATTTTGTTATGTTTTCCGCAAACTCTTCCTTCTGCAGTCTGTGCTCCTCCCTCCCAAAACAAAACTGCTACAGACTCTCCTGAAGCCATGATGACTCCCAGAAGGATGATCTCTCAGGGGAAAAAATGTGAAATGAACCAAACCTCTTGTCACCAGTGTCTCACAAAAGTCTTTGATTTCATATTCTACCTCTCCTGAGACATGTTATTTCAACTTATTTCAAACTCACAGTCTGGTACTGTGAAAGGTTCTCACACCTTCTGCATTGAACTTTGACCCTTCAAGGTCCTTTTCCATGGGGCATAGTTGTTCTTCAGGAGTGGGGTTCTTCCTTCACTTTTCCAGAAAATACTTTTGATGACCTTGGCGAGCTGGAACATAGCAGTGTTAAAACCAGTGCCTTGTTGTAATAAATACTGAATTGTAATTTTAGCAAAACAGTAGCATTGATTTACAGACATAATTGAATGCCACAAATAGACCTGCACTGGATGAAGAAATATGGCCAACAGAAGCTTTTGTTTTATTTGCTTTCTTCTTATGATTATGATTATGTCTCTGTATATGTAGAGTACACATGGTTGCTAATTTCCTGGATCACTGTCACTCAGAAATGTTTAGGACAAGCTGTCTCCTCTGTTCAAACATTAACAGGTATGATCATTTCCTGATTAGCCTTCTGGTATGTTCCTAATTAAAACTGGGGAAATTAACAAAGCCAGGCTGAGAATTATGATTGATTATATTTTTCCCTAGCAAAAACCTTTGGGAAAAATCTTCCCATATTTTTGTGTTCTCAGAAATTCTAGTTTTCCAGCTTTTGTCTGTAACTGTTATAGTCCCTTAACACTCCCATGCCCCCTATTTTCAACGTTATTCTGCTAAATCTGTCAGTTCTGGGTGGTACAGGTCAAGCTTAAAGTTTAAGTTAAGAAAGCAAAGCACTTTGACTCCAAAATTTTGGAAATGTGCTCACTGCGATTAACAATTTTGGATGCTTGGGCTGTTTTGCCCTATAAAACATGTGTTGTATAGAGATATCTGAGCTAGCTGGAAACTGGCTTGGAGACTACATGGAGTCTAATGGTCCAAACCCAAGGTGCATCCCTGGCTGTTCTGTTACAGTGGCTTACCTACAGCCAGCTTGGGTTATCTGTATCCTATGATCAGTGCAGGCACCCTTAGAGTCATTAAAGGCTCAGAAACCAGTAAGAAGAGCCAAAGTATCTTATTTTCTTGTCACTTTCAACTTGGGTAATAGAATTATGCTAGGAAAGTCTATTTTATCTCTTATATATATATCGATGCAAAATGACCAGGTACTGGTTACAAGCTTATTAATAATCTTACTTATCTGCTTACTGTTGAGAAATCTTAGTTTTTCAGCCGGCTCCTTAAAACATACATACTTCGTACCTGTCTTCTGATCTCCTCTGCTATTTGGGATCTGCAGCCTGGAGGAGCTCTTTGCAGGTGTACATTTGTTCAGGGTGACACAGCCCGTGTGCATGGGTCTCTCACTCTGTTAAAGATGCACGGTAACGGATGATGGCCTCTACTCCTCTAATAGCATCATTAAAATTAATAGCACATGCAAATTACTGAACCAAACAAGAATATTCAAAAGAAGAGTTCACATCTCTAAGTAAAAAATGCTTTAACCCTCTCTCTCTCTTTGGGACTCAGTGGTGATTTCCCCATCTGCCTGCAAGCCTATAGAACAAAACCCCTTGTTTAGGACTCTGCTTAACCAAGTGCTTGTTACAATGACTTTAAACATTGTTGAATCCATAAAATACCTGAACCTAAGTAAATATTATCCTGAAGGTGGAAGTTCCTGTTAGAATGAATACCAGCTCTTGCTGCAGTGAAAATAACGTTCCCCCCACACACACACACAAAAAAAATGTAAATATTTTCTGTTTCAGGCAAACCTGGAACGCATCTTTCTATCATAAATGTGCATTCCTCTACAACAGTCGTATTCCAGTCCTAAGCAAGCCTTTAACCTCCTCTCAGATCTTGAAAATAGAATGGGTCATTCATCCCCGTTCATGTATCTAGACTCTTTTTTACACCCTGAAGCAGGCAAGGATGGGAGACTTCTCACTTCCAGTTGGTGTGGTGGCTGCAGTTCAACCTACCACTCAGGCTTACAGAGTGTTTCTACATGACAGCACTCCACTGATATAATTGATCTGGGCTGTTTGGAGCAGGTTACAAAAAGGTTTCATTCAGTCTCTGTTCATAAGAGTAACTGGGCTTCTGCAAAGCAGTGCTGAAATGAGGCAACACTGGCTTAATTTTTCACTCTGAATCAGCTGTGGACCATCAATTGGTGAGCAGTCAGATGTAAGGATGGAGTGATCTTTTTCCCTTTTTTTCCACCTCTCAAGGTATTTTTTTTTTAATTCACATCTTGAACTTAGTGATGATCATGTCTATTTTCCCCTGATGAACATGGTAAAGAGATAATTAATCCATCATGTAGCTATAGCTATGAGTTCCAGCCTCTACTCTCAGTCGTCTTTTCACAGTGACTTCGAAGGACTTTGAATGAGACTGAGATGACATCTGAAAGGTCACAGAGAGTCTGTTGAAGAAGCAGAAGCAAAGTGTCGATCCTGCCAGTGCATGAGGTAACCTGTGAATCAGCACACCTATTTTATGACACTGCTGTCTTCCTTCCTCAACCAGTGTACACCAATGAGGAAAATGAGCTGCCTTCCAGCACAAGTACTGTTTGCAGTTACTCTGTTTCTCAGTGCCGCAGGGCTATGGCTAACATCAGATTTAGCACATCTACTTGCAGTCAATAAATGGGATGGTTTATCATGGCTAATTTTCAGTCCTCATTTTTTCTTGGTCTCCTCTGCTTGTGTCTGCTGTAGGTTGATGTACAGCCAGTGATTTACTTTTTTTTCTGCCTTTGGCAAAATTCCTCCTGACCCTTCTATGCATGGGCAGCCTGCCTCTTGTCCACGCATTCTGCTGGAGTCAGTACGTGTTCACATGATGCACCTCCTGCTCCCCTTCTCCACCTCCTGCTCCCTTCTCCACCTCCTGTTTCCCTTCTCCACTCCTATACATCCTGCTTTGTACGGTGCCAGCCTGTGACAGGGTCAAACAAAGGTGGGGACAGCTGAGGGGCATTGAAATGGCACAGATGTTCATTTGCTTTATGAAGTTCCAGACAGAATAATTAGAAACAGGCAAAGTGGATTAGGCAAAGTTAAGGCTGGCCAAGTTGAATGCAAACAGTTTGTTAAGATACTATATATTAAGATACATTCACAGCTTAGTGAAGAACCATGTCAAGTTTCTGCTGTAGCCTTCAAGCCTCATGCTCCCAGACATTTCTGACAGTCCAAAGGAAGCCCATAGGAAACTTGGAGTGCAGTGGCTGGTGGTGGGTTTGATCTGCACCAATGCCTTTTCATCAGGATGCACTGTCTTCTTCAGCTCCTCTCAGGTCTGTAGATCATGCAACCAGCTCTGAAAAAACAGTACTGAAATACACACAGGAGAAGCAGTTGAAATCACAGCGTGTCCACTGAGGCAGGGAGGCTCCTTAAAACCATACAGATATCTTCCAGCAGTGCATTAACAACAGCATGAAGATAGCAGTACAAATGGGAGTATTTTCAGGCTGGGATGTAGGGTTTTGTCAAGCCATAGCAACTTGACACAGCCTTTGTTATTTTTTCCATGCTGCCAACGAGAGCTGAGGCCCATTCCTGAGCTCTGGATAGTCTCCAGTCCTCCAGGCTTTGCTATCAGCAGCTATAGCGAGGAAGGGCCACAAGCTCAGTGAGTGAATCTGTTGTCTGTCTCTAAGCAGGAAAAAATCCAGGGCAATGCAGAGCTCAAATACCTGCTTCTAGGTGGTGTGGGAATGCGTGAAAAAACCCAATAGAAACAAACAGGTAGACATCAGGTATGACTGCAACTATTTTTTATATCCGTATGTCTACTGCTCTAAATTGTCATAGATTTGGAGGTCTGAATGGCTTGGGAAATTTTTGCATGATCATTTTTGCTTAAGAAATTAATTTTCAGGGAAAATGAGTGTTGTATCCATTCAGTATAAAGGGAAACATCTACACTACTCTTAAAACTATCTGTTTGGGTATTTTAGGAGTAAAACAGGGTAAAAATGTTTTAGTTTTCCAATCTACTTCAAATGTTTTAAAATTGCATTTTAAAATCTTATGTAGCTTAAAAACAGGTAATACTTACACTATAAAGAATCTAACCAAACTGTCTACATGTATCTCATGCAGAAAAATTTAGTTTGCATTTTTTTCTCCTAACTAGAACAACAACTCAGCAACTCCACTTGTGGAAGGTGATTTGCTTTGTTCCCTGATCAATTCTATTTGAGTGCTTTCCCAAGTATTCAGCTGCCTGTAAGGGAAAATATTTGTCTAGCAAACCTACAAATGTTGTTTTCTGTTTCCATTTGCCTCTCCATGTGGGCATTGCAAGCTGATTCTGAATAGTTTTACTGTCTTTTTAATTGACTTGTTACTGATTAAGTTTAGAGCCACTCCCTCGGTGGAGTATACTGATTACCTCCCTTCCAAATTGTTGGGAGTTTTATGCAAAAACTGTCTGCGGCATTAAACTCTGAGGGCTGAAATAAATTCAAATGATTTCTGGAAGTATTAAAAGTTGCGAAGCACTTTCTGGCTCTGGGAAAATAAATTTAACTGATCTGCAGGTACATGGAAGCTCATGACAGTGAATGGTGCTGTGTACAGTCCCAAGATGTGAATATGCTGAGTACGACAATAGGCAGTCCTGCCCTTTACAGTAAATCTTACTGGGTGAAATGAAACCTTTGAAGTTAAAAAAAAAAACATCAAAAAAAGAGCAATAATCAGATCAGGTGGAACCCAATCTTCCTGGATTGTAAACCACCAATATAGATTTGACATTGGGTGTTAGCAGAGCCAAGTGGTGAATCAGAATTGCTTCCACTGTCGGACACTACACTGTGGTTTTGCGAGACAGGCACAACTTACACAGAGTCAGAGAAGAGTATCATGGAGAAAACTACCCCACGAGTTCATTGAGCCCTGCCAATTTTTAATGTGTATCTAACTTTATTCTCATCCATCCATGGGTCTAGTTTGGTCTTAATAGAAACAGCCATAACTTCTGCTGAATTCAAGTGTTTAAGAGAAATGATAAGAGGTGATAAAAGCTTGACTGCAAGGTTATGAAATCTAGTGATGCACCATTACACTCCAATTAAAAGAAGCTAAAAGTGACATTTGCAATCATTTGAAAGTGAATAGAAACAGGGCTGAAATGCAGGTTTTGTAAGATAATATTTTTGCTTGGCTATAACAAAGGAGTTAATGTTTGAAGAAATACTCATTTGAGGATACTAACAATTAGATTGCGTAGTTGGGTTTTGGGGTGGGTTTTTTTTGTGTGTATGTGGAATGAAAGAAGGGAGGGAAGAAGTCCCCTTTAATCAGTGAGTTGAAAAACTAGACTGCTGCACAAATTGTAAGACATTTAACTTGGTCTATTTTGGTATGCAATATAGCAATTCACAAGCCACAGAATCCCTATAAAGATATTTAAAATGCAAATTGCACTGTTATTATTTAATCTAATACTTTGGATACCTGAGGGCTTTTCTGCATCCCAGTGCTTCCTGCTCTTTGATTATGCGCTGTGCTCAGGCAGGACAGCAAAAAATCCTCCCACCAACACCAAAGAAAAGTCAAATATAGGTTCTGACTTCTCTTTCTTCATTCAATCCCTCTCAGCCCCTGTTTCTCGGGTATTTCTGGGCACCTACCTCCATAGTCTCCAAGCTGTGGACCAGGTCCTTCAAGTACCTGTCACTGGATCCTAATAGTCACAATTACCATAGCCACAGCTTCACATGTGGTGCAGACAGAAGACAATCTGTCAGACTTTACATTCTGACAACCATGAATCAAAGGATAACAAAATGTTCATATTTAATAGCAATTTAATAATTAGTTCGATGTATTGTTTCTGCTTAATTTTAGTTATGTGGCTTTCAACTCCATGCCCTAGCCCTTGAATAACACCTCCCATTCCCTCTGCTGGCAGACTACAGCTGCAAAAAAACCCCCCTCAGTTTGCTACCCCCAACCTTGCTGACCCTAGAGCTGAGCTGTGGGGTCTCCCTCTCCTTCGGCACGCAGGCAGAAGGCAGCCCAGCTCCAGCAGCGGTGGCGGCTGCCAGAGGTGGCTTTGTGCTAGAGCAGGTTACAAACTGCAAAGCCAGGACTCTTGCTAACACACGGGTGGGAAAGGACGGTGATCAGTGAGTGTTCCGGCTTTGCAGGACGAGTGTGACTGTTCCCAGAGGCAGAGGGGGGCACTCGCTGCCCTTTGCTCCCACCGCAGCCCGATCAGTGCTGAATCTTTCCCAGGGTTGCCCATCTCAGACGACTGTGGCTTTACTTATCAGAGTTTTATTTGTCATTTCCAGTCTTCATCACCTAAGGACTGGTTCTCCGGCTGTTACAATTGCAAATGTGTTCACATGCATGAAACAGGCCACAGCCATCAATAACATCTGCCATGAGACAGGCATAAGAGGTGTTGCACCCCGGGGGCTGGATTCTGCTACCACATGGAAACTGAATAGTATCTCCCTCCACCAGCAATCTCCCTGAAATAAATGCTACTTCTAACAAAGCATGCCCTATTTACTAAGCTTGAGCCAGACAAGGAGTATATTCTCTACAGTATAAAAGGAAGTCAAAGCAAAATATTCCAGCTGAACAACCTGGTGTTCTTAACTCCTCAGGGCTCAGCACCTGGGTCTGCTTTGCCAGTCCTGGAGTCCAAGATAAGTCTTTCTTTTACTTACTTTGAAAATTATTAGGGCTGAAGTGAGTAATTATTGAAAATTCTCTCCCTAGGGAGATCAAAGCTTTCTAGTCATTTGCAATTGGCTTGAGGAGGGCCATCAGCATTCAACACAAGCTCATCTCTGTAATGCTAAAGACTTCCTCTAGCCGAGATCTTCAGGATGGAATATCCCATTGGAAAAAGAAAAACACCAAAAGTCAGAACGAAAATTTTAAATCTAAGCCCATCTTTGGAGACTGTTGACTGACAGAGACTTGAAATGAGGACAGTTAGAAGGTGAAAAGGTACAGCCCAAGGAATGGCCAAGTCAAGATCAGCTGGAAAAATACTGGTAAACTGGGAGCCAAAAGAGAAAAACTGTTTTCTAAAAGAAGTTCAATATTTTCTAGGAGTGCAAATGGATTCTTTGATTATTGCGGTTTCATTATAGTGAGAAATAATGTCAGCCCTACTGTAGCTGTACTGCATTTGTGCAAATATTACTTTGTTTCACAAGTTTAAGAGTAGTTAGACCTTGGTATGAGAAAGCTCAGTCACTGTCAACATTGATAACTTCAAGATATATCTAATTCTGCAATAACATCTCATGGGTGGATTTTGGCCATAATTGTTTATTTTCCAGAATTTGTGAGAGATGCGGAGCACTACATCGTGCTTAGAATTTCACTGGGTTTCTTGTAACTGCTGGCTAGCCACAGTGGTAACACCAGCATGCCTTCCATAGGACTCATCTAGGATCCAAGGAATGTATGCATTGTAGCAAGTACATTTTTATGCTCTATTAATGGTATATTTGCAGAGAGGGGATTATGTTATACCTAAGTGCCTAATGTCATCTGTGCATTTCAGCTGGCTGACAGGAAAGCTTGGGAATGGAAATATCAGAAAGAAGCAAACAACTAGTTTAGGCAGGAGGATGGCCTCTGATTTGAACAGAAATTATGGAAAGGTGTTCACTGGGGATATTGCACAAATTTTTAGAAAGGAAAATAAGATATGAATGGGACGACATGGAGAACAACAAAGAAATAGGAACACAGACATCATCAAAAAAGACAAGGAAGTAAAGGAAATTGTTAGTGCATGAAAAAAGAGGAGCACTGGTGCATATTCAGCCCCAGGTGAATTCAGGATTTTTGAAGTGTAGTTTGAGAACATCTGATCCTCATGATGCATTGTAGAAATAAAATAAATTAGTAAACAACAAAAAACAAAACAAAAGAGTACAACCTCAAAAACATGCTAGGTTAAAAATGAGTATACTGGGAAACTGTGCAACTTCCTCCCAGAGAGACTTCCAAGGTCACAGCAGTACAGTAACAGGTGCTGACTGAGGAAAAGGACTGTCCTGTGGTCAGAAGTAGAGATACGGTGTTTATAATAATTGTCTGGTTTTAATATAGACATCCTGAGTTGGTCACAGTGCAGCTGCACTGAACATAGCTGTCTAGTACTACCTGAGATGGCTGGGGTTGTACTGCCTGGCCCAAAGCTGACATCCCCAAACACACAGGTCTTGTGTAGGTTCAATGTCACATCTGCCAGCTCCATCTGGTTATCTTTGGACACCCTAGTGCATCTCAGAGGGCATTAGACACTTTTGTGCATATGACTAAATTGAGCCCTGATGTGTCATTTCACTCCAAATTCCTGAAACAGGTCTAGGATTTGAAAGACTTTCTCTTCTGGAATTTAACCCATGAGATCTTTAGTGTGCTTGATGGCCTTTGTGAGCAGGGTTTAGACAAAGCAATACAAGGGTCCACATGTGAATGTCTACATGCAAACCAAGTGTCTAAGTCAGCAGAGGGGTAATCAATTTAGCCAGCAGAGCCTAGAGAGTAATTCAGCAGATCACTCACTAAGTGCCTCCTTTTGGGAGATCTGAATCACCCTCTGCATGCCATTGACTGTATAGATTAGATATCCATTGACTGTAATGGGAGCTGAGACAGCTGCATGCCTTTAAACACCACTCTCAATTTAGTTGTCTTATTTTACAGTGATTGCACCTTAGTGAGTGTGATCTAATCTGGTCCTGTAAACAGAGGTGCCATCTGAGACATCCTAAAGTACAGAAGGCATCCTACGTGGATGGGGGTGGCGGACAAGCCATGGGGCAGAAGGGAGAGCAGATGTGGAGTGTCCAGGGGCATCTCAGATCACACTGGATGTCTGTGTAAAGGCAGCTTGACCTCACCTATGGAAGACTTAGTTCTGATATTCTCTGGGTCTTCTGTGTATGGTATAAAATATGCTTGACAATGCAGGCTTGACTCAGTTGCCTAAACTTAGACATGGGACACAAGTGAAGGCACCACTGAATATCCCAGACACCTGCACAGCGCTGGCAGGTAGGACACAGGGCTCAAAAGAAACCAGCAGTCTTCTGAAGCAGCAGCTGGAGTCAGGTGAGCTGTCCCACCACACCCAAAATGAGGAGTGGTGGAGATATAGTTTGTATCTTTGTCTTTAGCTGAGTTCTTTCCCCTAGAGAAATTTTCTGCTCTTCTATTTCTTATTGGCAGAATTGTATTTTTCTATTAGCATCTCTACAGAGAAAGGCTTTTTCCTGAATGGCAAAATGCAGCATTTTTAATAGGTGAACAGATGTTGATGGGAGTGTTTCAAATAGACAATTGAAAATGGTACACTTGGAAATGAAGTCTGATAGGTCTAAAAGGAAAACCTAGGGTTTTTAATAAATCAGGAAAAAAAGACCTAGCTGCACAAGGAACCTTGCAAGATGCTGTGAAGACAAGTACTGCTGCAAAGCTGGAAGGAAGCCAGGAGAACACAGTAAGCCAGGAAGACAGAAGAGAAACTAAATAAGGGAGAGAAAAAATAAGATGCAAGACAAGACAGCTGATAGAAACACAAAAAACTGGGCAAAGTACAAACACAAACTTGAGGAAAGATATAGAAACTGTAGGTGTCACACACAAGGATGGTGAGAAAAAGAACAGACCCCAAACCTGGTGTGCTGCAGCACCAGCTGGCTGAATGGAATGCTTAAGGAGAGGGTGGATTCACAAAATTCTACTTTTGATAGTGAAACTGGCTTCGGAAATACATGCCTTCTCCTTTGGCTCCCACACAGCAGTTCCTGTATAGATCACACATATCCCCACCTCCTCGGTCTGCAGAACTTCATTCTATTTTCCTTCTTATTTTAAAGGGTTATATTTAACTTATAAGCCAGCCGTATGCCTGGAACCCTGGTTACAGAGCAGCCTCACAAAGAGTGGCAGCGTGGCAATCTCGTGCTGGATATCAGGAAAGCAAGCAAACCCCTGCCTGCGCTGAAGGCCGGGGACTGTGCTAGCTGCCATGGCTTCATCATCATAGACAACCGATCCAAAACCACATCCTGACCCAGCGACTTTTTGGTTGCCCCACTCTGTTTCTCTTTCCCCAAAGCTGTTCCACCTGGGGAAAAGCTTGTGAACCCACCCTAATTCCTGGCTAATTCCTGCTCCCCACAGAAGCCCTCCTTGCCATGTATGCTAGGTCAGCAGGCACTGTGGTTCCAGAAACCTAAAAGCATGGGATCTCATTTTTTTATTATTATTTTTTTTTAATTTGCACCTACCAGGTAAATCGGTGGTAAGAATGACACAGGGAAATCAGGGATACGTCCTGAACAGCTGCTGTTTGAAGGGATGTGATTTCAGCCACTGTGTGTTCTCAAATGCGGCCAAAGACACATTAAAAAAGGTGAATATGAAATAGTGAGGAATATTTCAGGAAGGTGAAACTTGTAAAATGAACACCCCATTGCATGTTGTGCTGGCTTTATCTTGGTAAGTGCTGAAATCTCAATGCTGTAGCTGCAGTCTGGTCAGCCCTGGTGGAGGTATTTTACAAGGGTTGTCCTCCAGAGGCTGATGTCCAGTGCTATCAGTGTCAGTATCAGTAAAATGATAAAAGGAGGGTGAATGCTCCCTTTGTAATTGCAGCCATTACTCTGTAGCCTGCAGCTCAGAAACCACTGGTAGATGACATAGACCTATTCCCACTAATTTAGTGAGGCACGATTCAGAACAGCATTAATTCAAGGGCTGCCTACCAACACCATTTTGCCAATGGCAGTGTTGTAGGAAAGCTGTTGGTTGTGCGAAAGACCAGGAAAATGAAGGCAGAAGCGTAGGTGGTTACACCTTAAGGAAGAGTTGAGACAGAGTAAATGATGGAGTAAATAAGTTGTTATCAGTTTTGCTCATGTTTTGATATTGTCTGTCTACCTGAAACAGGATGAATGTTCACATTTCTATTGAAATGTGAGGATGCTGATGATGTCAGAGTTCAAGTAACAGCTGGACGATGCTTTTAGTCATATGGCTTAGTTTTAGGTGGTCCTGCAAGGAGCAGAGAGTTGGGCTCAATGATCCTTATGGGTCCGTTCCAACTTAAGATACTCTATGTTTCTGTGATTCTATGTGATGTTACTAATGATGCTGAACATAACCTAAGGGTAGGCTCTCTCCCCTGAGAGTGTCTTTGAGTCTTCTTCCTGTCAAGGCTTTTACAAAATTTGGCCTTTGAAAAATGCCCTATCAAAGAGTAATCAAGGTTAATCAATGAAACATGAGGAGAAGGGTTAAGAGTGCACTGAGAAACAGTGTATTTGTTATACAGAAACAGATGGCACGTAGAGTATCTGCCAGGTCATTTTGACCCAGATGAGTGTGATTCCTCATGAAGCTGAATATGCTGAAAGTTGCTTCTTATTGTCTACACTTAATCGTATAGAGATAGTGCCTGAGATCAGCTCTGCACCAGCCCTGGGGGCTGATACTGCAGAAGCAGAGGAAGGTTCTTCAGAGCACCATGCAGCACAGTCCACAAAGATTCCAGTAGCAGAAGTTCAGTCAGAAAATGAGAGAAACATAAGAAGAAGGGGAACAGATGCTCAGGATGAACTTGGGAAGCTAGCAGAGATGAAAACAAGTGCTGAGGCTGGATGCCATATGACGGAAAATCAAGGAAGGATTACTTATGGTGCCAGCAGGTGCTATGGTTGCACGTTTCTAGCAGCGGTCAATTTTGTGGTTCTGCTCTATTGTCCTCCTATTAGTACAAACACCTACTTCACCCATAAGAGGAACGAAAAAACAGTCCAGGAGAGATGAAAGCTAGTTGAAAGCTAGAGCTAATGTAAGCACTCACAGAAGAAGACAGCTGCTGCTACTTCAAGTCTCCTGTTTATTGGGGGAATTTTTTTGTCCTTTTTCTTTGTGGGGTGGTGGTTTTTTTTGGTTTGTTTTTTTACTTTAAGCATTCATTGTGAATTTGAGGACCAAGGGGCATTTTTGATGTTTCTAGATTTTTTCTTGAAGCAGCTTTGAAATACTTCACATGACTCAGTGATGACAACAGTTATAGCAGAATCTGGATCTTTGAGCAAGTCATCCATGAAGACATATGTGGTCCTGCATATGATGACAGTGCCCTGTGTTAGTTAACTGAAAGTAGATGCAGCATTGCTTATCCTCCAGATGTTGGAATAAGTCTTTATCCACCACATTAAGCCTGATGGGAAATTCACACACCTGGAAAACTCCTGCATGTTTTTTTTTTCTTTGGGACATGCTATATGTCTGCAAAAAAAAAAAAAAAAGCAACCGTCTCAGCTAAACCCTCATGGATTATGTACAGGCAGGAGGATTGATTCCTGTGGCCTTTGGGATAATCCTATGACATAATTACTCAAAGAACCTTGACAAGCGTTGGGAACACATGGTTCTCCTGCACCTCATGATTAAGCAGATGAGCTCCTGTATTAACTTTAGCGAGCCCAAGGCAGAATTAGCCATGTTTAGAGCAAACCAGCAAACCACAGAAACTACTAGGATGGTAGTTGAATCTAAAACTCTTCTGAGCTTCCACCAAGAACCTAGTTTTTTTTCTTTTGCTTGCAAAATGGTAAATCAGGTCCTACATTTTTCATCATCTGTCCTTCATTAAGTCTTTGTGCCTGAGCAATGTGACTTTTTAAAGTAGCTGTTGTGACATATGCAAATTTGTTGCATGGTGCTAACTTTGCATAAGCACCTGGATGAGAAAAGCATCTATTCAGGGACAAGTCATGGGCAGCAAAGTAAAGTAAGGTTTAATCTGGCAGCAAATTGGAAAGTTCATGCATTTTGCTCATTAAAATGCCTTAATGCATTGAATGGGATCTCTAATGGAGAATACTGTTACTGTACATTAATTATAAGTGCCTTATGGGAGTTATAAGTGCAGCTTTGTTCAGTATTACCTTGGTGCTGACACCTTGCTAACACCACCAATCTGTTCTAAAGAGGCGGTGTAGTTTACTGTCGAGCCTTTAAACACTTTCTGCTCTAAGTGTGGTGGTGATGAGAAGTTATAGGGCAAATTAAACTACTGTAGCGAATAAAAATCTTTGCCACTGCCAAACCATGCTGACCTCAGAAATTGTTGAATTCACTGATCTTTAGAAACCCCTGAGTCAGACCTTTTTCTGTTGTGAATCAGTGTAGTTTTACACAAAGGGATGGCGCTCCAACAGTTTACAGACCTCCAACAAACTCCAGGTTTGAATTTAACAACCACTGAGCTTGAACAGAATTATCCGATGTGAAAGATAAATATTTTTTTTTGTATAATTCATCTGAACTGTTTTAACCTCTACAGTGGGCTGAGATGAATCCTAGATCTTATTTCTCTCCATTGTCTACAAAGATGACAGAGGGACTAGCTCAAAAAGAGTCATCTACAATATAAAACATATAAAGTTAAATGAATCCCATCTGTTGTATCTGAGTACTTTATTTCTATTTAAACTTTTATAATTTGGGATGCTTTGGAGGTTATTAATCATTCATACCTTGGGAGGCTCAGCAAATAAAAACTCCACTGAAATTTGCTCCTCATTTAAAGAGTGTGAAAGAATGTTGTCCCTACTTCAGGTTTATAGGAAAGCCTTCACTGCATTTAAAATAAATATGTAAATACTGTATGGTGGATATCTCGTTCTTTATACAGATCTGACCCTGTAATGACAGATAAATATTTACAGTTATTTTTGTTTTAGTCTTTTAGCTAACAGAAAGAATCATTATGGTGTTCTTTAGTAATAAGAGCTTCAGCAGTGTATCCTTCAGCAATGGAAAGCACCGCAAAGCTGCATATGCCCTGAGATTCACTCCTTTTACTGAGTTCTGAATGCATTTTGTTTGGATGGATGTTGCCTAATTTTATATGGATTCCCTTCTAAAGCTTGTAAGACTCTATGGATTAAAAGAGCCATAATGAACTGTGTACTATTCAAAAAACATATTTTTCACTTGACCTCTGATATGTGCAATCATGAGTGCTACAGTTCTGATGGTAAAATTTCAGGAAATTCATTTAAATTACAGGACTATTAATACATTTTCATGGTCATTTTTGTAAGGATTAATTTTGATGTCCATAGATGCTAGTGCAAAACACCCATTGACGTTTCATTAATTCTGAATCAGAAGAAATTCCAAATGGACATATCAAACACTACTTGAGATCAGTTTAGGGTACTAGAGCTATAGGACTAAAAGTTTGTCATGTTGTATGCTCAAATTACAGTTTGGAAAGTTTTATTATCTTTCCAGTTTTATTCTACTTTATTCTATGACCTTCATAAAGTCCGTTATCTCCCTGTACTAAATCTTTGTATAGCACTGTTTTACAGTAATGCATAATTTCTTTCCTTATTTCTGGCAACATTTTTAACTATAAATGAAGAAATTATGTAGCAAAAAGACCTATATAAATATATTCAAGAAACCCCACCTAAACCAGCTTTTTGCAATGAGAAGCACTAAAAAGCATATATTAATTTTAATTACATATAATAAATTTAAAGATGTTTAAGGAGCCTTAAATCTCTTCCTATGTGTGTATGTGTTACAATGAAGGGTGGGATACAGTTCTACTACATCTCATGTAGGCTGTTGAAATTCATTTCAACTCCAGACAAAAATTTTGCTTATCTCCTTACCTTGCTTACCTCAACCAGATTTCTCTGTAGCTAAGTTTTAAAGTGTTCTCCTGATTAGTCTCATTTTTTTTTGTGGCTTAAGTTTTCAAAAATATTTGTTCCTGAGCTTAGAAATGTCTGTTTTGAGGAGACAGCTGGCCATTTTAATCCTGAACCTCTGCTACAATGCAAGGCTGATAGATGGAAACCTTAGTCCTTCTCAGGTCCCCTGAATAAATTTGGAAAGCTGGAGTGATTAACAGCCTCTATTAGGGCCATCAATATTGTCTTTCATTTGCATATTGTTTAAGCCATTAAAGCTTTTCCCCAGAAAGAAGTGAACTTGTGAGTTGGCAAGTTTGGGAGCCAATAAAACTGATTTCTAATCAGGATTCTTCTTAATGCTATTTGTTATCTTCCCATCCAAAGAACAGTCAACTTTCAGCACTCCCTTGCACAAGTCCTTGTACAAATATTTAAAAAGAAAATACAGTCCTAGAAAGATTAAAATATTTGACAGTAACAATACCCAACAGTGAAGCTGACAAAGAAAAAGGGTAGGGAAAGTGTTTAGAGAATTAATGCTAGAACAAGCATGTTTTACAGAATAAGTACGTTAAAGTAGCTGGTTCTTATGTGACCTTCCACTGAACCTTGAAAAGGACTCTCTCTCTCTCTGTAAAATGGAGACCATCCTTGCCTTGCTCACAGGGACGTTGAATTCCAGGACATTTGCATTTTGGATAATGTTGAATGAATTAATAAATGAATGCAACCGCTAGCCTGAGACTTTTCAGAGAAAATGCTGTGGTTTTTTTCAGAAATTAAAAATATTACTGATTTTTTTTCCCCCCGAGAAATGGATCTGTTTGATAGAACTGTCATTGGCAGGTCTGTAAGTGTTTTCTTGATCCCAGTGATCTTAGATCACGCTTAGACTGTAGATGAGTTTTCTGACTTTCTTTGAACTTTCACCATTGGCTGGTTTATTTCTCTGTTTTCTTGGAAAATGTAAAAATTTCACAAATCTTGAAAATATTGGGCACTAAAAAACAATTTTCACTGGCCTTCAATTACCATAAACATGCCAGCATATTCATGTTTGTATGTATTTGGATAAATAATTAACTTGTCAAACCACAGTAACTGCCCAGAAAGATGGTTTTGGTGCCAGGTTCTGATATTGTCAATAATGTCATGCTAGACTGTATCAAACCCCAGCTGTAAGGAGTATTTTTTTAATTTAATAATTTATGAAATTAAAATGTTATTCTGTAGCAATTAAATTGCTATAGAATAGTAAATAAACAAAATAGTTATTTTTAATAACACTGTTATCTTATGTGCAGTTTTTGCAGCTATCAAGATAGTCACACTTTGCCTGAATGTCCTGAATTTAACACTAATTTCTTTAGACATAAAGGATGACGGTATCATACATTTTTCATTTTTTAAGTTATATAGGTAAATATAAATTTTACAAGTTATTATCCTAGAAAGTCTACTCTGTCAAACAACCAATAGAAACTAAAATGGGATTCAGTTTACCTGAAGCAGATGTCTACATTTAATCGGTTGAGGTTTGACCTGTGCTCAGATACCCAAAGGAGGATGATGGAGGAAGACTGTTATGAAACTACAATGATGGGAATGTACTTTACCTAGTTTCTCTCCTTTTCCTGCCTGCGACATCTCTAAGAATCTGCCAGTTTTTTACAAGTGCATCTTGCTTTGCATGCCAGTCTGCTGTGGGCTTGCGGCAGCACAGGCTTTTTACTGATGCAATACCAGTTTGCAAAGTGAGAAAGTAAAATAAAGGCAAACTGAATTAGTTGTAATTACTGGGTAACAGTGACCTGGAAGTCCTTGGTTAAAAAGCTTGCACGCCACTTTGCTATGATTACGGTGTACTCATAACCTTCTCATAAGTGAAGGACTTTCACATAAAAGGCTTTTTCTCAGTGTGTTTGTTTTTAACCTGGGTAGTAATAGCAAATCAGTGTTTTTCAGACAGGAACTGTTTTTCAGTAAGGAACATTTCATGCATAATTTCTCTGTTTCCCTATTTATTTTTCCAAGGGAAATGTCACGAGCAGATCTAAGTAATTCCAAAAGCTACTGCCCCTGTAAGCCTTGCAAGCTAACAACAGTCATGGTCAACAGCACTCGAGTGGTTTGCAGCACACAATTACATTTGGAAGCAATAAATATGTATTTCTAATAACTGTCTATATGGGATGGAAAAAGAACATCAGAGAAAAGTGTTTGCAAATAGAATGGATTATAGTGAAAAGAGCCACATTTCTCTTCATCTGTCTTCCCTGGAAAAGGATGAAACTGCAATAACTTATTTCCAGCCTGTCAAACTATCTTGAGTTGAAATTGTTAGTGTCCTCATGCTAGAACATACTAAACCCCAGTTATAAAGAGTATTTATGAAATTAAAATGTTATTCTACAGCAATTAAATTGATATATAATAGTAAATAAAATAGGGTTTTTTAATAACACTGTAGTCTCATGTGCAGGTTTTACAGCTATCAAGATAGTCACACTTGACTTGAATGTCCTGAATTTAATGCTAATTTTTTTATACACAAAGGATGGCAGTATCATATGTTTTTCATTTTTTAAGTTATATAGGTAAATATACATTTTAAAAGTTATTTTCCTAGAAATTGTTAATGCTTTCAAGGAGTGGACCACGTCAAATGAAGGCACTGGCAGAAGTCAGATGGTGTGGCTTCAGAGGAGCTTAGGCTGGCATGGCGTCAAAACCTCACCAGTGGTGGGATTTTGCATAGTGCTGTCACTGACATCTGGCCCTGGTTTCTCCAGGGCTGCTGGAGCCTAGGTAGATATAGAAAAAGACAGGAATGCAAAAAAAAAAAAAAAAAAGAAAAAAAAAAAAGAGAAAGACAGGCCACGTTCAAATCATCTTGTATTCTGAATTAGCTGAGATATCACACCCTCCCCTCCAGCAACTGCACAGGGAGCAGGATCCAGCCCATTGAGTGCCCTGGTTCACTCATCTTTCTTGAGACTAGATGCCTTTGTCTGGGATGCCATTGTGGACAACATGGATACACACTGCTTACTTCATTAGTGGACACGGATAAAATTCCTCAGAATTTCTAGATATTAAGGACACAGACTATTTTTGTCCACTGATACTGACTTTTTCTAGGCCATGGATAAAAACTGTGACAATTCAAACATCCCAAAGTAATGGGCTCATTGAAATGTTGGCTTGTACGCCCTCAGTGATAAAAGCGGGGTGGGGAAGCAAAACAGTCAGGTGGAAGTTTTCTGGGATTTTGTTTTTGGTATGTTATTGTTAAGAAAAAATGGTGCAGGAATTTTAACTTCACATTGTCCATTGAAAAATACTACATCCACTGAGATATCTGTATGTCATATATGATACCAGAAAATGGACTCTATGTGGCCGAAATCCTTCCTGCAATGATTTTAAATCCTTAAAGTTAATTAAATATGGCTTGCACAATGATTGCTAGTAATCTAGTGATCATATTTCAGTGATCGTTTTTAATATTTCATGAATATGCTGTTCACATTTTCTCTATTTCCATGACAGAGAAAGAGGAACAGCTTAAAAATGTGTGTGTTGGAGTATCACTTACCTTTATTTGTCATCTGAAAGCATGTAAAATTCTTTCTTTTTTTTTTTTTTTTTTTTCCTTACAGTGGAAACTGTCCTTTCTGAGGACAGTTTGCCCTGGCATTTCTTTGTTGTACAGCAAGTGAATATGAGATCTTTATCTGCAGATGTCTCTTTGCCTTATGGACTTGCAGCTAGGATGTGTTCTCTGGCAGACAAAAATGCAAAGCTTGAATTCAAGCTGTGGGGAAAGCTGTGTGTGCCTGCAGTTGCGGCTATTAATGAATGCCTCCTATTTTAAGAATGACTGTAATTCCAGGTGTCCTGCCAGGAGCTGGTGTGGGGAAGGGGAAGGGGAAGGGGAAGGGGAAGGGGAAGGGGAAGGGAGGGAGGGAGGGAGGGAGGGAGGAAGGAAGGAAGGAAGGAAGGAAAGAAAGAAAGAAGGAAAGAAAGAAAGAAAGAGAGAAAGAGAGAAAGAAAAGAAAGAAAAGAAAGAGGGAAAGAAAGAAAGAAGGAAAAAGAAAGAAAGAGAGAAAGAGAGAAAGAAAGAGAGAAAGAGAAAGAAAGAAAGAAAGAAATGAATGAAAGAAAGAAAGAGAGAGAAAAGAAAGAGAGAAAGAAAGAAAGAAAGAGAGAAAGAAAAGAAAGAGAGAAAGAAAGAAAGAGAAGGAAGGAAGGAAGAAAGAAAGAAGTAAGTAAGTTAAAAAGGTATGTCTCTACTCTCTGTTTTTTCTACATTTCTGCAACTTGGGAAGAATAATTCAATTCTTGTTTATAAATTTAATTATAAAGTTAGCAATGGATTGATTTGGCTGCACCCATTTCAGCATGGTTTTGTTGACCACCTTCTTCTCATCCTTCAGTGACACTTGTCGTTAATGTTTCCCTTACATATTTAGAATATCATCATTACATTGGAAATCTTCCATAAGCAGTAAACTTTTTCAGTGCTACAGAACAAAGGATTTGGTTGATGTTCTTGTCTATTGAAACTTAACTTTCTGTCCACTGCAATATAAATTGACTTCTGAAAAGAGGTGAAACAGACAAGCAGTGGCTACTCAGTTTGTACTTATTTCAGTCCATTTCTCACAGGAAAAATATATCACCCATGACAATGGCTTTCAACCTTTTGCAGTCTGAGGATTCTTAAAACAAGACCCATGTAACTGTTGACCCCTGCTTAGTAATTTAAGACAGTGACAACAGGTTTGTTACCATTTGTGGATTATTATTAAGTAATATAAAGTGCAGCAGACGAGTTTATAACTACTTATATTGAAGACATCAGTTTAATTGATGAACATATGCTTATATGAAATTGGAAACTGTGGTGCTATATCTTTCTTCTCTCATTTCTAAAGTGCATGTAAACCTTTCTGATTCCAGGCTCATTTTGCTGAAAATCTGTGCTGTTTATTTAGTTAGACACAAGGTCCAAATTTCCTGGATGAAATCAGGGATTTAGATTTCAGTAAATTTTGCACTCAGGCAGTCAGACGAAATAATAAAGCTTCTCTGCAGACCCACATTAATCTGCCTCAGACTATAGGGTACTGTGTCATCTCATAGCTCTGCAGTGTGTTCAGCTTCTTTGAGTTGAGAATTTGGGGACAGAAAACCTTTTGTGCCTATTTCCAGGAGTGTCTTTTAGTGGCTTCTAAGCTGTGCACTGCAGCAGTGATGCTGTTGCTCTGCAGCTTCCAGAGAAGCAAATATATCAGCATGAAAATGCGCTGGACCAGTTGCTCTCCTGTGGATATGTTCTTCAGCTGAAATTAGTATCTTGTTAATGGAAGAAAGCACTGAATGTTTTCTGGAAGGTGGAGACCAATGCATTTAGGCTGGTGTCTTTCTCATTCTGCTGAGTGAGGCAATACTATTTTGTCTTGACAACCAAGCAGCTATCGGAAAAGGTGGAGGGAAAAGACAAGCCCTGAATTAAATGTGCTTCTGGAGTGGATTTAAATTTGTTCCACTGTTAATAGAGGGAAATTTTAAGAGGGGCCAGATGCCAAATTGGAAAGAAGTGAAAGCTAAGAGCAAGTTTGCTACAAGCTCAGAAAAGAACCTATTTAACTCGTACATTATCTCAACCTGTCCTTTGCTGTATTTCTCGAACAGCTGTACCTTACCTTCAGCATTCTAGCAGGCAGGTCCTCTCTTTGCTACTGAATTAAGCTGGTTGCGTTTGCATATAAAAAGCCTCAGGGCCAAGTAGTTAAAGGTGTTTAAGCACATGGAAATTCAGAGAGAAAAAAAGTACCTTTAAAAATCTGGCTCCAATGACACTCTAAATGGCAGGTTCTTCTGCTTTCCTACTCAGGTCAGACTTTGCTGTAATCAAAACTCCAAACATAGTATGTTAGCATTTTAAATTTTAATAGATGAGAAAGAGCAGTTGCATCAGAGTGAGAAAACACACCAGGCTTGGAAAGATTTGAGTTAAGGAGGATCTGAACTGGAAATTCTGGGGTTTTTTGATAGTGCTGTTAGCTGGAATTTGTTCATCTGTTATCAGCTAAACTTTAAGGAGTTGTTTTAGCTGTTATAGCTAGAATTAACCCCATTCCTGGTCATTTATTTTGTTGCTACTGTTCCATTCAGAAAGTCAAAATAACTCAGGGCAAATGTTAGTTGGAACATGTCATAATTACCTGTATTATTTAAATAGCATGTAAAGACTACGTGTTGCTCCATAAATATTTCTTTCCTTCCACAAATGCTTATAAAAAAAATCTAAACAAATACAGCAGCTACCAGTGGAGAAAACTATTAACATTTCCATAGAGGAAAACTGAAATCCTAAGATCCAGTCCATCTCACTTGGATTCCTTGTTTGCACATAAAAATGAAGTGCTCAATAAAGCAACCTTCTAACGTGGGTGTTTATGATCCCTGTTGGGTCAGTGGAGCAAGACACATGGCTTAAAGGCCTCTCATTTTGAAGGTCTGATAAAAAGTGAAATGGGAGAAATTCCAAACAGATGAAAGAAAATGCCTGCCAGCCGAAGATGTATCTGGCCGTACTCTATAGCTGCTTAACTCTGGCGTCTCGACTATCTCTCTCTATTGACCAGATAACAACTGTACCTAGTGGTGAATCACTCATTGCTCTGTTGTTCCAGATGCTACAGTAATTGCATTGCTACAGGCAGCTGCAGCAGGTGAACCAAAATAGGACCTTTGGTGCAGAACTGGACATTTTTCTCCATCACTGGTGCAACATTCTTATCAACATCCAAGGACAGATTCTTAATTCCTATATATAGATGGCAAAAGTATGTATTATTCTAATAGTTATTGTTAATGAAAAAGGTGATGAAGGAATATCAAAACACATTCTTCAGCTTAGAAATGTCAGCAGGTTAGGAGACCTTAATAGATGCTTATTTCTAGGGTGCTGCACACTTTGTTATATTACTCTCATTCCTTTATGTTCCAGGAAGAAGAACTTAATGTATTTTTACTCTGTTTCTATGGAATCTTTTACTTTATTACCCTTCTCTGACTCCTCTATTCTTTTGGAGATGGGGGAATCAGGACAGCCTATGTTATGCAATCTATAGGTACACCATTTATTTATAGAGTTGTGTAATAACGCTCGCTAATTTTTTTCTGTTCCTTTCAAGGCAGTTCCTAGCATCTTGCTTGCCCTATAAAACACTGATCTAATATTTGCATTGAACTGGCACTTATGATTCCAAATTCTCTTTTCTTGGTGGCAATAGCTAGTTCAGAGCTCATCAGGGGTTACCTTCCTGTATGGTCATTCTTTGGCTTGGTCCCAGCCTGAGAGTTTGGATTCTGTACTTTTGCCCTATTTATGTGAACAGAACGTTTTGTTGAACAGTGCCCTGAAAAACTCCATAAATATATTATTACTTCTCAGAACCCTGTGCACCAACAGGGGAAAGTGACCAAGAGAATAACACAGCTGCCAGCCAAGAAGCAATCCCAAAGCAGACTCTTGCCATTTCCATATAGCTTTTTGAGCTAGTACAGATCAACGTGCATACATCCTTGCCAGTATTCTGATCTGGTTTCTCAGAGAGGAGGGAAAAATGTACCCCACTGGCAATTGTAGTGTCCCAAGGATTGATGGGTGATATTAGTGTTGGGTCTGAGAAAGCAGAGAGCAAGGTGTGGCAGACCAGATTGTCCTCTGAAAGATTGTGATCATACAGTAAGAAATGGGTTTCTGAAATACACTTCTGATCAAATGGGATGGAGGTGCTCATCATGGGTAAGGCTGAGGGATTTTAGGGGGTCTCAGTGGATCTCCTCACCCCCCACATCTGTTATGCCATAGTATCTCCCTTGACATGTGATTGCATGGATAACTTGTAATCCATATGCCTTAAGGTGAGAGCAGGAGTCAGCAATTTTGGTGATCCTGTCATTCTGTGTCACAGCCTACTGAGGTTTCCCTTTCTTTTTCTTTCTTGAAAAGAGGTATCAGAGATTCCCTGGTGGGAAAAGAAAGGAGGGTTTGACAACAAACTTGGAAACAGCAGCTCTCAGAATGCCTGAGCTGAAAATCATACCTGGAAAAAGTGACCATGTGATACAAAAAAAATATTCTTCTTGAAGAAAATGGGAGCACGCCAACAGCGGTCAGAAGCGAAAGCATCCCGGACATTGAAAGAATGTCAGGTAATAGGAAGACCCAGGAGCCAGTTAGGAGTCAGAATGAATGAATGAATTATTATTTTTGTTTCTGATAATTCCCACCCCCCCCCTCTAATCCCACTGTCTCTCTTAACTCCCTAAACTATATGAAATGTATCTGTGCAGGCTACAAGGTTAAGCTTGTAGCAGAATTCATTAACAACCTGCTTCTGTTCCAGTGCAAGGGACAAACTTTGCTCTGAGCAGCGACGGTATAAATCAGGGTCATCTTCCTCTGAGTCAGTGAAAAAGCAGCATTGTAACATCTGAGCGGGTGAAATCAGTATCAAGCCCAAGGTATTTAACCTGACGAATGGTGCATTGTATAATGTGCAGCTCTCCAGGGTCTTAGAAACCACTCTGCTTGTTATTCCATGGAACAGTTTCCCAAGTCTTTCTGCATCTCCCTCCTATTGTTTTAAGCTATGTTTCTGAAATGTCCCACCTCCCAGATCCTGAGTCCCTAACAGATGTGTGTTGTGTGCAGAATAAGAATAATTTTTTACAATATTGGCTGGCTGACAACCAGATTTTCCTGAGCACTGCTTTTTCTTCCATGGGATTCTCCTTTGCACTGCTGCTTTACATTCATCGTAACTTAGCAATATATAATCAGACAGAAATATGTAGTCTTTAAAATGGATGGAAAACCCTGGGACAAACTAATTAAGTCTTAAAAAGAATCAGCTTAAACTTTTTTGTGTTTTCACTGCTGTGAAGGAAATACAATGTCACAAAGGAGATGACAAGAGTACACAGAGGTCACAGTCTCGCAGAACAAATGCACTAGTAATGTATTTTAGTATGGGGACAGAATAAGTCTAAGTTAACCATTCACTTCTTGTCTCTCACCATTATTTTAAGCTGTATAGGTTTTATAAGCTAAGTCAGGAGAGGCAGTGGAGAATGTACAGTAAAGAACAATACAGTTACATGACAGGGAGATGGATTAGGTAAACCTAATATACCTCTTCCAGCTTTAAAATGTATGATTATATAAACTAATGCATCTGAGCACAATTGGGGTCTATTGATTTCTATCTCCATTGACTTAAAACAGCAGAGAAAATTTTCCTTCAGCCCCAACAATTCTTTTCTTCCATATCTCCCTTTTTACTATAAAAATGTAGATGTTTGCATATGTATGGGCCATCTTTTCCAAATCAAATGTTAATTTTTTGTCACTGTGATATTTTGTTTTGTTTTGTTTTGTTTTTAGTATTTTTGTTTGATAAACAGGGCACCTGGGTTCTGCAGCACTTGAACGACCAGGTTGTGAAGTGACAAGATAGACTGAAATAAAATATATATGCAGCTGGAGTCACGATGGCTGGACAAAGGACAAAGTTAATGGCTGGGATCCATGTTCCAGCAGAGGTGGAGGAAGCTCAGTGTGTCTTCTGCAGGAAAGGAGAGCAGATCACTGACAGTAAAATGCAAAATTCCAATAGAAAACTCATCAACACAGAAGAAAAATTGGCATCTGCCTACATATGCAGGACAGATGCTATATATTTGTAGGGGAACACTTAAGTAATAATTAAGATTTTTTTCCTAAAGAATGTACAGTTCCTTCTGCCAAAATTAACTGGGAAGACACTAAAGGAGCTGCAGCTAATTGCACAAATACCTGGAAATATTTCTATTCTGCTCCTGTGCTGTTCTGGAGCACTACCAAGCTATCTGCAAGCAGGATGCCTGTCTTAACATTGGAATTCCGCTTTAAAATCAGTGGACATTCAGAAAGTCTAATATTCTGACGGGAATGATTTGCCTGCCTTCAGCCAGAGACCCAAACCTTCATACTGCAGATGTTCACTAGCATAGCAAACAACAGAAAACATCAGTGAAATAATTACTTGTTCCCTAGTTAGTATGTGGATTCCAAGAGCTGTGGCAGTGATAAGTATGTTGATGTAAGGACCAAGGCATGGACAGTGCTGTGGGTGTGTTTCCCTTGGTTTGATTTGTCAATGAATTCCCTGAGAAAGAATCAGTCTTTCTCTGAATTGACCCATACAATCAGCCACCCGCTCTGGGCTGCAGATTATCTTTCAGCTGCATCACTTTAATCACTAAAGAACTTTATTCTGCCAGAGTGATTTCTTAATTTGTGTTTATTTTTCCTCTCATGAAATCTTGCAATACAAAAGTAGAAGGAGGTGAAATATTTTGTTCTGATCCTATGCTCTGTTTCAATAATTCTGTGGAGTTGATTTTCTCATCAGACAGGAGCTTTTATGTTAGTTGGACTTTGGTTTTGTTTTGTCATTTTCCAGTCTTCGCTGTCGTTAACATTAAACTTCGACAGCACGATGTGTTAATACCTGAATTAAGAGTACTTCACTGCCTCAGGTTCCACAGGAAGTCTGTGTCTGCTGAGGAGGTGGCGTTAGACCTGCTGAAATTCTAATGTGCCCTTTCCCTGAGTAGATCTGTGCAGGTGCCGGGTGAACTCCAAAGCAGGGCAGCGCAGGGCTCCCTGTGCCTCGGGCCAGACTGCAGCGCAAGTGTGCATCCATGAGCCTCACCTCTGTTTGCACGCTGAGCCATGCCAGGGTTATTCGCTGGCCCCGAGGCCAACCGGCATGCAACAGCCATTCTCCAAGCTATTAAACTCCTCAGTCTCCAAGACAGGATGGCCATATACATACTACTTGTTGGGAGCAGTTCCTTGCTCACACTAGCTCCCAGCCATGCCCAGGGTTTGTTTGGGACAGCGCTCACTGGGGGGAGGCAAAGCCAGGCCAGGACCACCCTTACAACTTCTTAGCAGACAGGCTGAAACTGTGGGCCCCCAGCTGATGTCCTTGGCACTCTCCAACTTACTAAAATAGGTAGCCTTAAACTGGATATAGGCATAATCTTGAGTGCTTTGTTGTGATCTACCGTGTATGAACTTCTAAGAGTGTGTAGATGTCCTGGACTAATGCTAAAGGAAGCCAGTCCTGCATACAGCAAGGCACGGTCAGATATGTAGGATGGCAGATGTCAGTCTGACCTGCAGACTCTGTGTGTTCCTCACTGGAGGTGAGACTTTCCAGCTCTGGAGGTCTTCTGCTAGCACCACCAGCTCTTTGGAGAGGTGCATTTGCAATGGGAAAGGGCAGGGTCAAGAGGTGCAGAAAGGCAACCGAGCTCACCAGGCAAGACAGCTCTGCTGATTTGTGAAAGGCAAGGGCAGCTAACTCCTACTGAGCTTGCAACCAGGCTGGCAGCAAGTTTCCTCCAGAGCCGGAAGGATGCAGTGAACTATGAAATACTCGGTAGTCATTTTTCTCTGCTACCAATGGAGACTGAATTAGGGTGAAATTCCCAGTTAATTGGATCAGCCTCTTAAAATCACTAATAAGGGAAGCACAGTGCCCAGCCTCTATTGGATTATATATTAGACACAATAACTGCCATGCAGCAAATAAATTCCTATTTTTATCATGAAACAGGCAGTGAGGACTCCCTTTTTTTTTTCTCTTCATGGAACTTTTTTGATGCCAGCTTTATAAACTTCATTCAGAGCCAAAGAACAGTTTAAAAATCTAGCAATGGTAAAGAGAGTTTTCAAAGAGAAATTCCCTGCAAGTACAGTGCCGTCGTTGTGCTACATTTTCTTTTCAAATGCCAGCAAGAAACAATTAAGGAGCAGCACTTGTAATGTATAATTGATGGTTTGCAGGTATCTAGAAACTTAGAGCAATTAGGCCCAGGGTGCAACATTACTTATTCATCACCATCTGGAACTTATAACTTTATAAGCCCTGCTATGGTTTATGTTTGTCTGGCAGAAATGGCAAGTTTAGAATTTAAGTGCTGCATTATGCTGCAGAAGGTAAATATTTAATAGTGTCCCGACATAATGCAGCTGACTGGGGTAAGATGAACATGTTGTGTGGTCAGAGCATAGCAGCATGTAGATATTGCAGAATATAAGGAACAGAATGCCCTTCTGAGAGCAAGAGGACAGAGAATACTTCCAAATAAATCTGCAGCATTTCTATTGCATCAACAGAAAGCTGTGGCATTGATCCTTGGGTCACAGCGTGCATTATGTAGTAACAGCTGTGATCCAATTTTATGATTCAGATGGGTGAAAGAACTGTTTCTATGAAAATCTGAGAATCTCCCACTTGCTTTTTTGATGTAAAGTAGAGGTACACTAAAGATGGGTAGGAAATTTTGGGGAACATATTTTCTCTTTTTAAAAAAATGTCATTTCATCAAGCATCAAATCTATTACTGTTTTGACAAATTTCCCACTGGAAAAAAACAAACCTGACCAAACCCCAAACAAAAAAACAAATACAAAAAAAGCAACATCAAGCCACAAATCCAGAAAAGTCAATTCTATAAGTCTTCAACTTTTTCTAAAGGCTGAAGTTCCTCCTTGGGAACAGAACTAATTTTCCTTTGTATTACACCCACTTAAAACCAACGAGCAAAACTGGGTGAAATGTTCTGTCTGGATCTATTCCAGTGTTCTCAAGATCCTGAGATCAAAGGCACGTTCAAGAGATTGGCTTGATTCGTGACTGGAAACTTTTCTTACAGCATTGAAATTCATATGGTTCTGGAAGACCAGTTTCTACTCTGCTTTGGTCCGGCAACCCACCCCGATTCAGCTGAGGTGACTGGCAGTGGACTGATCTGCTCCACCTCCAACCTGCACATAGAGAGGAATCCTGCAGTTAACCACTACCTTTTAAAGAAGCTTGATAAAATTAATTGATTTTTCTGCAGTGTTGCCTGTCTCACAGACCCTGACAAGTACAGTCAAAAAGCTTTAAATATTTTGTATGTACTTGGAAGGTGATAATGTTATGCCTTAATGGCTGGTCTACATTCATTCAATGCCCACTGGTGCAAAACATTTGTAGTGGTAAGATAAAGGTCTAATTTCAGTTCTTCATATTAAACAGGTTCATGCAGGTGATACCCTACCTGGGAACATGAAGTACTTTGGCACGTAGGTGCTTACAATAAGCTTCCTTGGGAGGAAAAGGACCCACTGATGCAAAACAACTGAGTCCTGGGGGCTGACTGCAAGTGGGTAACTTGCTATCATTAACCTTTTGGAGGTAAATATATCAGCCTTTTGAAGACTCATACAGGATGGCTGTGGCAGAGAAGTACCACGCAAACTCTTTCCTTGTTCTCCTAGAGACACAACTGCAAGGAATGTCACAGTGCAGTAGATTATACTGACTCACAGAGTGATTCAGAAAGGTGCTGTGCTGTTCTGATCCTCACGGGCCAAGTATGGCATTGACCATACTGGATTGGTATTGTCTTATCTGTAAGATCAAATAGAATGAAATGATTGTTTACTTTTCTATCTTAATCTGCTATTTTTACTTGGCTTAATTACCATCTTGCATGTATTCTTTTTCATCCATTTTGTTGATTTATTTGATGTGTTTCAAATGTCCACATCTAAATCCACAGTTGTGCAAACAAACTGGGTCACCTTCTGCAACTAGGTTAATACAGCAGGACTTCGGTTCATTCAAATAGTTCTGACTCTTGGTTCAGTTTACACAGGAATAGAGCATGATATTTCCAGCCTGAGTTCCAAAATATTATCTGGTTTCATTATAGCTCCAGTTCCTGGAATCCAGTGATAACAAAAATGTTTTATTTTTAATAGGTACATAGAAGACAAAAAAAATCTGACCTATAAATGCTCAACATTCACCTGAAAGTGAATAAAAACAGCACTTTTACTTAGATTCTTGTTGCTATAATCTCATAATTTATTGGGAAGCCCAATTCATGATGTGTAACAGTTTGAGGATAACAATAATTAGACTGTTCAGTTTTTGACATTTTATCAAATAATATTGTGAAGCCAGCTGAAGCCCTAAGCAAATGAGAAACTTGTCTTTGCTTTTTCATATACTGTTGTAGAAGAGATTGAAAGTATGTATTATTAGTATAACAGCATGGATTGTTATTCTCTCTACAGTGCCTTAAGCATCATTTACCAACATCACCAAAACATTTAACAACACTTTTTAAAAAAGTTACAGGCAAGGAGAATCAGTTTTATTTCAAGTATAATTTTCACCAGGTAGATGGCCACATTCAACGCAGGACTGATTTACATTAGTACCTTGTATTTTCAAATCTTTTGTGTACGTTGACTGAGCACAGAGACATACATCATGTGAAGCTAGAGGGTAGTATCACAGCAGGCTCAGCAGTTTATTAAGGTCTCTCCATCCCTAACACTAGGTAGCAGCTGCCAAGGTCTCTATTATCCTTTAGAATCTTCTTTTTTTTTCCTTTTCTTTTCTTTTTTTTTTTTTTTTTAAGTCTGTGGCCATAGTTTTTGTACAGGAGAGTCTGCTGTCATGAATCAGGTGCAGTGCTGTACTGATGTCCAGGCTGAGTCTGCTGAGAGTTTGAAACAGTCTGATACAGACTGACATCAGCACCATCTCAGGAAAAAAAAAAAAAACAAAACAACCAAAAAACCAAAAACCAAAAAAACCCTCTGTGGAACAGGAAAAGCAAAACAGACCTCTTTGCTGCTCAAACACAGCAGCTCCTTCTCCATTTTCAGAGGAGCCAGAGGCATCTACTTTGGAGATTACTGTCCCACAGGGAAGAGAAAATAGAGCTTTTCCTCCATCAGTCCAGACAAGGCAGGGCCATGAAGCACCGCACAGTCCTGTGTCCCTAGGACCCAAAATCTATGTCACAGCTACACTGCATAGGGCACCATGGGTGTGCCTCAGTCCAATGGGATAATTGCTTTTGAGGGGAAGACCAACATTTCCCAGAGCTACAGAAATCAAAGGACAAGCATGAACAGCTAAATTGTCATAGGGGATTCATTCTGCTTCTGCCCTCACTCAGGTGCATCTGAGGAGATGCAGATTTCTGATTACTTCCCACCACTCTTGAAAATCTGCAGGGAAAACCTCCCTAAGAACTACATAGCACACTGCAGGCCAGCTTAGAGACAGCAGAGATGAGCGAGCAGCTCTGTATTCCTGTTTTCCCATGTGGCTGCATTACAGCTGGGATGGATCAAAGTGTTTGACACTGGGAACTGCAGCATGGGAAGTTGACCATAAAGGAAAGAAACTGTGAGGCAATTGCAGCAGCTGGGGATGGCTGCAACAGAACTTGATTTAGACATTGCTTCAAGAAAGGGCAAAATTATGGTAACTGACAGCTTTTAATATAGCCTTAGAGTATGCAGGATGGACACTCTCCTATCCCAGAATAGTCCTTGCCATAGACAGTGGGCAAAAAAAGAAAAAAACAGTAATCTGTAAACATCTCCCAAGCTTGTATTATTTATGTAGAAGAGCTTGAATGGAAACATTCAAATTAAAGTGTTTTGTCCATGGTGACTATTTGTCTGTCACAGACAAAAGTAGGAACAATTTCCAGCCTATTCATGAACTGAGCTTCTGCAGTGGGAGTGAAAACCAGGCAAAGTGCTGTGTGCTTACACCAGAGACCTGCACTCTTGAACAGCAGAGACAGCCTTCTACCAACATAATGACAAAGCTTCTCGCTTTGGAAGGGGCAGCATCCAGGGTCAGGTCTGAGATCTTTCCCACTCACACTTTCTCTGCTGCAGTGACTGTATCGGCTGCCAGTTACCCCATTGCTGCCCTGGCTTGTCCCTTATTATGGACCGCAGTAAATGTAGGGAAAGTACAGTGCTGATTGAGAGCAGGCAAAGAAAAGCACTCAAACGAAACTTAGCAGGGACATTTGATTTTTTTTATTTTTTTTTTTTTTTTAGAAAATAATGCCATTTACTGCCAAGAAATGTCCTGAGGTCATCAGCTGCCCATCTCCTCCATTGGGTGGTCCCTAGCTATTTTTGAATGGATTCCCTTTCATCAGGATCTAGAGATCTGTGCTGTCCTCTAAAGTTTAGCTATTGCATCACTTTTTCTTGTGCAGCATTTGTTACACAACATTTTTTTTTTTTCCCCAGCCTAGATTTATTTGTGAAGGTCACAGAGGACTGGCTGCGATAAGAGCCCAAAAGCCTTCACTTTGCTTCTGAATTGTTCTTGTTAATTCAGTGCTGATTGAAGATTGATACAGCCCTGGAGATCAAAGTCTCCTATTCCCCATGACAGCTCAAGCTTCTCCTCAGGGCACTTTTGGCTTGACCTAGAGGTAGTACAGGTTCCAAATCCATTAAGTCCTTCACCCTTTTCAGATGAATCTCATTGCTGTAAGTTTTGGTAATGGTTTTGTGCTGTGAACGTCTGTTCTCCTGAAATTAAACTGTCATCCAACTCCTTCTGGTCACTTGGCTGAACTCAAATCACAACTGAGAGCACTCTGGAAGCCAGTTCTATTATTTTTCATAATCATCCAGTTGCTGAACTGCCTTTTGAGTCTTCAGGCACAGGCACTGTCACATTCGCCACCTACGAGAAAAGTGGCACCCCCTTTCAGTTCATCTGTGTGCAAGTAATATCACTTGTTTAAAGCTACTCAGGGCCTGGAATACTTCAAAATCTATATACAGGGATTTAGATGAATAATACCTTTGAAAAAGGAAGGCCAGGCTGTCTCAGAGAAATCACTTCTTCACATGTACAAATCAAGTAGTAATAGAGCATAGAAACAGACTATTCACACAGCCACAGCAAGCCTTGTTGGGTCAATCTGTAGTTTATCACAGAAACATCACTTCCCTTTGAGTACTTCTAATTATAGAAGGTGTTTTTTTTTTAATTAAAACACATTTATTTTATGTGTATACGGCTACACACAAATACATAACTAAGACAATACCTGTCTGTTATAGACTAGGTACACAAGGAAATCTGCATGAATTTTAACCCTTCTTGTACATTTGCATAGGTGAGCACAAGTTATTTGTGCAATTTTCTTGTGCTTTAATTTTAAAGCAATAATGCTACTGTTACTATGTAGACCCAGTTCTATCTAAATTTTTTTAAAAATATATTTAGCTGTGGATAAATATGTGATTTTACACTGTGAACTGGATTTCTTCTGGTCTTTTCCTGGTTCTCCAAGCCCTCTAAAGCACTTTTTGTGGAGCAGATTTTCAATAGTTTTTAGGTATTGGAAGAAGTAACTTTTGCTTGGTTTTGTTGGAATCCAGGGACAGCAGGGCTACTTGAAACCTGTGGAAAAAAAAACCCAAAAAACCCAAGTGTTAAAGAAAATAGCTGCCCATACTTTCCTGCATAGGCAGGGGCCATCCTCCTAATGTGGCTGTGAGGCGCATAGGCACGGTTCGCAGGGTTTGCAGTAGGCATGTGTTTGATGGATGCCGTCTTGGATGACACATGAGCAGCGCAAATGACTACAGGATGCTGAAAGCTAAATCTGAAGGCAGGAATGGGAGCTTATGAGGACCTTTCTATGGATCAGGTAGGGGGAAGGGGCCAGATGAATAGCACAAATGCTCCCTCAGGGACTTAACCTCTTTATCAACAAGTAATAGTGATACAAGAATTTTAATATCTAACCTAATTTTGAACCCACCTTTGGGACAACTCTTCTTTCCTTCGAAGAATGTTGCTGAATGTCCCCATGGCCAGAATGGACCCTCTGTCCACACATCTGTAAAAAATAAAGTCTCTGTCAGCTGATTCCGATTCTTGAGATCTTAGTTATGGAAAGAACAACATAAAAAAAAATGTATTTTCTGCTCTTAGAGTTATAACAAAAGTACATCTGTTTCTTATTTCATAAGTTGTCATGAGCCTGCTTATGCAGCTGTGACGAAAGGGACTTTGGTTGTCACTTTTGCTCTTAAAACAGAAATAAGTAAGAAATCATTGGGCTGAGGCTGGGGTGGTGCAGGAGACACAGTACCTAATAAATCTACAAACAGATGACCAAACTTGGGGACAGAGCAGCCAGAAATAAAACCCAGTGCACAAGCCATATCCTGTGCTGCATAACAAGCAGGGTGGCCAGCAGGTCGAGGGAGGCAATTTTCCCCCTCTGCTCCGCTCGTATGAGTCCCCACCTGCAGGGACTTGTTGGAATGAGTCCAGAGGAGGCCACGAAAATGATCTGAGGGCTGGAGCACCTCTCCTATGAAGACAGGCTGAGAGTTGGGGCTGTTCCACCTAGAGGAGGGAAGGTGCTGGGGAGACCTTATAGCAGCCTGCCAGAACCTAAAGGGGACAAACAAGAAAGCTGCAGAGGGACTTTTTACTTCTTTTTTTACTTTACAGACTTTCTAGGTCTGTAAACAATGGCTTTAAACTGAAAGAGTGTAGATTTAAATTAGATATAAGGAACAAATTCTTTACTATGGGGGTGGCGAGGCGCTGGCCCAGGCTGCCCAGAGCAGCTGTGGGTGCCCCATCCCTGGCAGGGCTCAAGGCCAGGCTGGACGGGGCTGGGGGCAGCCTGGGCTGGGGGAGGGGTCCCTGCCCATGGCGGGGGGGTGGGAACTGGATGGTCTTTAAGGTCCCTTCCAACCCAAACAATTCTGTGATTCTATGATTAATGTTTTTATTCCCTCTTTGCCTTTGTAAACACAAAGCTTTTCTCTTAACCCCTCTGGTTTTAGCTTAATCTGTGAAACACAAGTTTGTAATGCAGGCTGTGAGGAGGTCCCAGCAGAACCAAATGCTGCAAACACACACTTAATTATAAGAATGTGCTTGGGTCTGTCCCTATTCAGCAGTGTTAGGTACCTGTTCATGTTCAGCTATCTTGAGGCCTTATTAACAAATGTACAGTTTTATACTAAGGCTCTCTTTTTTAATGAAGGTGCATGCCCTTGGCTTTTTGCAGCCTTATCCAATCTAGACTGACTGAGCTTTTTGTGTGATGAGGAGTAAAAGGCTTTCTAGTAATTCCTTATCTGAATTAGCATTGTTCCAGTTTTGATTAGAGTATGTAGTTTCATCGCTGCTCCTTCCAAGTTCATGGGTGTTTTTTCCTAACTTCTGTCTTTATGATTTCTTCTCTGGAAATACAATATAGTTACCAAAAAAAAAAAAAAAAAAAGGAAAGTGTCCTGATATCCTGATATTTAACAACTGATTATAAAGACATGGTTATATTTGCATTCAAAGTTGAAACATAAAAATGTTGGAACCATCCAGCAGCAACACTTAGTTTCCTGCCCAGACAGCATTCTCCTCTTTTACCTAGCTGTGAGGATACTACAGGGAAAAATTCTGAGCAAGATCTAGAGACTGTCATTGTGTTTCTCAGTCTATTTGTGCTGGCAGCTAAGAGTGCTGAAAGGTAAATTTTACTTTTTATGGATAACTGGTGCCGAAGCTGCCTGGGACAGCATAGTGAAACCTGTCTATTAGACCTGTATTTGCATTGATATGTACATCTAAGTATGAACATTAGCAGTCTGACACCTCCTTTGTTGCAAACCTAATGCTATTTCACACTTAGTAGGATTTGAAAATTGAAATGAGAATAGCTTAAGTAAATAGTTCATTGTTGGGCTCTCTCAGTGGCAGGTAGACATGCAGACACTTACTGGCAGGTAGAAACCCAGACTTTCAGGTGACAGGTGTCCTGATCCTGCCATCAGATGTCCCTCCTTCACCTGGCAGTTTTCTTAGGCGATGGCAATTGTTTTTTTCCCAGACCAAAGCCAGTTTCCATCTCTCAAGTAAGTGGCTCCTCTATCAGGAGGCCATAGGTAGGCAGAGATACCTCATTATAAGGTATGAAGCTAAGTTCTGTATTTTAACCATACCAAACATTTCCGAATAATTTCAGAGACTGTAATTCCAAAGACAAGCCTGGAGAAGCATAATGTTCTTTTCTGACTGCTTTTCTTAGCTACCTTTATTGAATATAGGCTGTTGTAACAGATGCAGACATTCAGATTGACATTTAATTTATCCTCTGAATTAAAAAAGGATAATAGAGTTTAGTCCCAGTTAAAAAAAGCCAGTACTCTGTCACTAAGCCTTACTTCTATCAAAGTCACATTAGTATTCAGCTGTTTACAACTAGTTGAGCTTGCATGCAAGCTACCTCAATAAATAGTTTAATAGCAATGAAAATAACATGTGCCAAGAAGAGTCTACCCTTCTTGGGGAAGAACAATTAATTATGTAGAGAAAATAAGCTGCAAACACATTACTGGAACATTATATTTCTCTTGATTTTAAGCAACGAGCTGTAAAATTTAATCAATATGCCTCCAAGGAACAATAGTCTTGGGCTAGAGCTAACACCGCTTGGTCCATCCACCTGGAAGATTTCTGACTGATAGGCATTGTACTGGCTATGCTTAATTAGGGATGTCATAGCTATACATACATAGTCTGTAGAGGAATTATAGAGGAGTGAAGGCGGGTTAATTAACATTGATAATATAAAGCTGTGGGCTTGCTTCAGGGGTGGTGGGTTGACTTACATTGATAATGTGCAGCTGTGGCTGGTTCCTGCTAAGTAGTTAAATAGCTCTAAGGGGTACAAAGAGGAGCACTGGGGGAAGAGAGACCCAGAAGAAGCAGATGAGACAAGCAGATGCAAGAAGCAGGGTGGACTAGCCTGAAGGGGATGAAGAAAGAGCACGGACAGTAGGTGAACTTTTGAAACCTTGAGGGGGATTGGTGGCCATGCTGGGGCAAGGTGTGGGAGCTACTTATTGAAGTTAACCTTGTATAGGATGGTAAAAGCCTTGTTGTGGCTGGCTAGTTTGGCTAGTGCTGTGACAATAGTCTACTAAGTATTGAGGACATATAAGTAAAGACCTTGCAATAAGGATGTGCCAATCATACTGAATATAGCCAGAGTAGAGTGGTGGGTAGAAAAAGGAGAAAGAAGCTGATGTGAAATTAAATTGTTTATATTCTTATTTTACCATCTGTTTCTGGTATAATATTTTATTTTGTTAAAAAAAAAAAACAAACACCACAAACCCACTCAAACAACAAATAAGCTTATCCCAGAGTTAATAGAAAAGTTGCAGGGTTTAGAGGGGGGAAAAAAGATTAGTGTTTAGTTAACTTGAATGTGTGCTCCTGATATGTGCCTTCTGTCAGATCCCAATAGTGCTCAGACTGTTTTGTCACCTTCAGTGTTTCTCATTGACTATTATGGAAGCTTTTAATCAGAGACCGTATGCTTAGTTTTTTGATGATGTTTCACAAATCACACATGCAGACTGCTTAACATGGTATGATGGGTGACAAGGGACATGTTATGGGATGATTCTGCTAAATGGTATTTTTTGCACAGCCCCCGCTAGTCCCACGCAGCATTCATTGTGTGTGGTTATCTGCCCATGTCTGATGGCTGTGGATTTTCATTAAAAGCACCATGCTTTTCTTCACTGGGAGAGTAATGCATGAGCGGGGCTACTACAGATGGGCTGTTTGTTACAGTGGTAAAAAACCATTCAATACCTGAAGTTAAAGCTTTGGAGTCAGAAGCTGTGATGATACATACTATAAGAGGACAAGCTTATGGCTGTGAACTCCTGGGAATCCACAGGATGACAAGGAGGCAAGAAGGATATAAGACATTTTCATATATTAATTGATAGGAAAATCTGCCTACTACAATGATGATGGTCATATATTCACTAAATAAACTGTCTTTTGATTTCCTAAGGGTATTCTCCCAGGACAGTGAATGGTCCATGTTAAACTCTCAGGCACTCAGACTCTAAAGAAAGGATGAGACACAGATTTATGTGTAAGCTGGGGATCAAAATTTGGCCCAGTCATTGAAATGGAGCATATCTAAATTGAAGTAGATGACATTTTCACTGCATTTCACACCTGTTTTTCAAACTGCTGCCCTCAGAAAGCTTATTTATTGGTCAGGAAATTCTGTTTGTCAGGAACAAGGAGCCCAGTGGTGGCTGAGAAGACAGAAAAAGTGTGCCACGTGAACAATTATTCTTTGATGCTACAGAGAGCTGTAAAAGTTGATGGAGAGAAATGAAATGAGGAAATCCGAGGAAAAAATCATGGTGAAGGGAGAACTGGTATTAAAGCTGTTGCTCTCTCCGTGCATATTAAATATGCACAATGAAGACAGATTGCTCGTAGCACGGTTCTGGTACTAGAATATTACCATATAATATGTTCAAATGAAAACATGTAACTCAGAGCTGCAGTTTCATGATAAAGTTTCTCCTTGCTTATTTTTCCTTCTCCCCCAAGAACACTTTATTTTTCATACAGCCAATCTGGAAGACATACAGAGGTCAGGTTTCCAGAAAAACTTTTCTCTCTTTGCAGGCATCCTTAATAAACTGAAAATAATGACATCTGTGGCAGTACAAATGCACTAAGGGTAGAACACATATTAATTAAGGCAGGTTCACAGAGTGGCAGTTTTTGCTGAAGCTGGCCATTTTTGTATGCTTTTATCCCTTATAACTGCCTGTTTTCCCAGGAGACATCTTATCAGGCAAACATTGTTCTGGCATCCCAGAACATGACAGACTGTCATTAGATAAAGGAGAAGGTTAATAAAATAGAAATCCAGGTTACAAGCAATGTTTTAGCCAGAGGCATCCCATGGGTTGTGGTGAAGCAAACAGCAGACTAGTCAAATGCAGCAAATTACAGCAGAAGAGTGCCAAATATCCAGCTCTTATTCTATAATTTGCACATACCAGCAGAATCTCAAATAATTCTTTTGGTTGAGATATTTTGAATTAGTTTCCTTTGGTCCACAGATTCCCATTTTAATATCGTGACACTCTGGGGAGCGGAGTGGTTTAGTAAAGTTTCCCTCAAATATTATTATGTGAGAATAACATAAGCAGGGAGGCCTTTTTCCCCCTTGCTTTTGTTTCTTAAAGCGTTTCAGGAAATGCGTGGTAAAGCCTGTGGATGTCAAGTGGAACCAGAGCACACAGACCTAGGGCAGAGCAGGATTATGTCTCTGGCTCATCATTGAACAATTTTCTCTTTTTGGGGCTGCAGGGTGATGTGACAACTGCAAGTATCTCTCAAAGGAACCTGTCTTTTTCTGCTAGACACTGTTGAGACATACAGAAGTGACCCCCAGGGGTTTTAGATAAGATGGAAGTCAAACACTTGAATGCATCAAAATTATAAGGAAAAGATACAGCTTAGTGGTTTGGAAGGTAAATTTTGCATTTTTGTCTTCTTCAGAGATGTTGGAGGAAGATTAGGATAGGGGAAAAGAAATAATTCCAGCTGTCATCTGTGCAACCTGAGCAATGCACTATGTTTTCTGGTCTTTGTAGCAATATCAAGTCTTCAAAATATATTTGAAGAAAGTAGTGATTGCTTAGATTTTATAAGACCATTTGCTCCTGTTTTGAGAAAGAGGGGAGTTAATGTCATGAGTGCTTACAGTGAGTTAGCTTTAAGCTGAAGACTCCTAAGGAGAAGACATGGAAAGATTATTGCAGAGGTGGAGGAAGACCTTTGAGTGGGTCGTAGATGTGTTTAGTGTCAGTGTTGATTTACACTAACTGAGGCTTTGTCCTTCCACCTCCATCCTGTCAGATTTGTCTTAACTCTTCTGCAGGACACTTCCTGATTCTTTACTTCGTTTGCTTGTGTGACTTGAGTTTGCAGCCCTTATTGTACAGGAACTGTGGCAGCTGCCGTGTGTGGCTGTTAATAGACCCCTTTAGTAACATTCAGAAAATCTCTCCTCGCTTCTGACATATGAGGAAACATCCTTTGCCAAAGTCATCTGCAAGACTAACTTTTCTGTGGCTGTAAGAGGCTGGTGCATCTATGGATACAGCTTAACTTTGCTCCCTTCAAACTCCCTGGCAAAACTTGTACTGAGTTTTTTTTAAAGCAGAGTTAGGCTCATGTGAGGCTTTTCTGAAGGTTCTGTTTTATTTCTGAGGTGCACAGGGAAGAAGAAAAGAGCAAAAAGCAGCCAAAGGACATGCTAGAGAAAACTACTCCACATACAAATTGTATCTTTATTTCTTAAAATAAGGAGGGTAGCTGTGATTCTAGTGTGTGACTGGTAAGAGGAGACAGGAGGTGAATGGCTACAAGGAGGGGAGAAACTGAAATGACAAGGGGGCAACAAGGTTTTAAAACATTGCAGCTTTATCTGTCAGAACATTTTCTAGTCTCCCCAGGATGGCACAGTAAAAATATCATTCTTATGTCACTGTCATCTGGGTTTGATATAACTGTCCTGTACAGAGAAAACATGTAACACTTCTCTCCCAGGAGACTGATCCTGAAGACTTACTGCCAAGATTAACAATCTGCACGTGTGCTCTAACCCATCCTTTCTCAAATTTTACACCTGTATTCATAGTTGTACCTTAGTTAAACCTGGAGCACTTGTTGTCTACACTTTTCAAATGTATGGACTTCTCTTTCTCACCTTGTCCTGTAGCTAATGAATTATTTTAACCCATGTCCTGCCAGTTTTTCTCCATTGCTTAAAACTGGTCACATTTGAGGCTGCCCTCTACCTCACTTCTAAAATGATGACAATCTTAGAAATTTATTAGCCCATGTTGTCAACAGGTAGCATGTTGGTATTGCCTAGCTGCTTGGATGCATCAAGGCAGGAGGAAGGTGAGTGTGAAAGATCTCCAGGATGGTGGCTGTAATGCTTATATCAGTATCATATATAAACCCAGGGAAGTACTGGGTACTATGTACGCTGTGTACAGCTATGGGGAGAAAGGAGTTAACATTAGTATATTTCTGACTGCTATACAGAAGAAACAGGAATTCAAACAGAAGAAATATCTAAAAACCAGCAGACTAAACACTCCCTCCAAGTATACCTCTTATAAAACTATCAAGTTTCTCTTTAAGTTAAAGTTTTAATGGCAGTCTATTCAGCAGGGTGTTTAGGCATGTATTAGCCCTCTGGGTGTACTTAGGGCTCTTGATAAGGCCCCTTTATCTCTAAACAGGAATTAAGTAAAGCTTAAAGGGTTTCTCTTAATCAGAACTTCAGCATATTCTGGAAGGTCTGTGTAAAGACTTTGTTGTCTTGTCATAGCCTACCTTATTCCCTCTATCATTTCCTGGCATTGCTTCTTTTCAGAAGAAAGAAAAAACTGTATTTTGCTACTGCAAAATCATCTTGATAGGATATGCTGGTAGAAACTGGATATAAACAACGATATGTTTATATAATCTTTCACAAAGGCAGTGAGGATCCATCTATATGGAATTTTCTGCTCTCAGTGTAAGTGCTAATTGACATTTCCTTGTTGCTGCTGCATTATCAGCAGTCTGCAAGAAGAGAAAAAGTACCATCACGCAGATTTGCTGCAGAGAGCAGCATGCTGCAGCATGAGGACAGTGCCCAGTAATTTTTGCTTTATTTTTCTGTTATACTGATCGAGTATTGGACATGGAATAGCTCTTGGATGACGTAAGCATTTCCACTGGGAAGGGTTCAGTTAAACCCCAGTACTTTCACCAGAGACTTACTGTACTGGCCTGTGACATATAGGCAGATGAACAGGTTACTAGGTGGGGAACCTGTAGTTCAGCAGCTACTCCACAGTCACTGGCCTGACAGACACTCTTACTTACTCTACAGCAACCCAGAATATAGGTGAGGTAGCTTAGTATGCGTGCATACTCCTACTTAGTTCTTATTTTGAAATAAAAGAAGGCATATAGACAGCTACAGTAGCTATCACAATGGCGATATACCATAGCTTACATTTTCACTTGCCTGCATCTCAGGTTTAATGCTTACATTAAGTAGCTCTTCTTAAACAAAAACATTTTTAAAAACTTTGAATCATGTACACCACAGAAGAAAAAACCCACCCATATAGCTACTCAGTACTACCTACCTATGTGGGAGCACTGTCTCTCTGGGAGAAACATAAGCTTTTCTATTGGCTAATTTCAGAGGAGTTAAGTAGTGATTTGGTCACCATCTCTAATACCTACAAATAGGGAATATTTCTTATGGTTGCAGATGTTTCATTACAATGGCAGAATGTTTAAGAGGATGCAACACCTAGAACTGAAGCTAGACAAGTAGAAATAACAGAACTTGTGTTAGGGGGAAAAGCACAGTGCGCTCTTTATGACTGAAAATCTCTCACAAACTGAAAGCTTTGCAAGACTAAAATGCAGGCCTTAGTCTCAACTAGATAGATTACTTCATGCAGAAATGATAGTAAGAACCTAAGATCCTGTGTCTAGTGCTATATGGGAAGTCAGAGAATGATTGTTATTTTTGTCTTTCCCTCTCTTTGAGATATTTCTAGTGAAATTTAGTGAACAAGGTTTAGAAATATTTTACATTCATAATAACTATTTTTGCGTCATTCCTTTAAGTATCGAATGACTTTCACATAGATTTCAAGCCCCTTGTTAAGGATGTGCTTTGCTGAAGAGGTGTATTTGCCCAGTATGAAACAGATATCTTGTCCTTTGAAGACATTTTATTTTAGCATGAATAGAGTAATTTCAAAACATGAGGCCAGGTTTAAGATTTTGAGATTATTTACTGGCATACTGCATCATATTTTGATAGATGAAAGACTTCCCAGGTTCTGAAGTGTCTAACATTATTTTGGAAAATTGGATCTTAAGAATTATTTTTGCTAGAAAGACCCAGAAAAACAAAATATTCTGCTTCCATTGCTTGCTAAATTTGTGTATTATCTGGAAAGCTATATGTTAAAAGTTACCTGCTCCAAGTTAGATGTTGCTACAAAATGAAGTGCTATGTACACATATTCAAACTAGCTCTAAGTAAATTACCTTGTGAAGCAGTAAGGCCACGTCAGCTAAGTAGCATGCTTTAGCGCAGCAGAGCACTGAGTAAAACGTGTTGTTTAATTCATCTGATACCCAGTCTAGCCCACTAACAGTTTTTAAGACTGCTCAGAAAGCACATCATTTGAATAATATCTAGCAACTGCTGTACAACCTTTTCAGACTTATATCATCCAGTCATGTTCCACAATTGTAGTTGTCAAAAGTTCAATAGCCGCAAGTACAGCATATTGTGAAATTTGGGCTTTGTACTGATAGCCAACAAAACCTTGATAGAGACTGCCTGTCATTGTATTCCCTTCTGATTCAAAATGTACCATTCTTTTTGTTTCTAAAGAAGAAAATGTGGTAATGCAAATGGAGAACTTTATCAAAGCTATTCTTTTGTTCAAACTGTTGCTCAGATCAACAAAATGTTGCTGTTTTCCATCAGGAAATGTCATTTGAATTAAAATTTATTTTTTTGCTGGTGTGCAATTTAGAGACAAAAAACCCCAACCTCGAGCATTTATAAGTATTTGTTCACAAAGATCTCATAAAATTAAAACAACGCTATTAGGACAGAATAAAAGGATACTTCAGATTAGATACTACTCAGTTCCAAGATTCTGTTTTATCTGTAAGTGCAGCCTGCAGGCTTAAAATGCTTGCAGAAAATAATTCTTAATGGAATAGCTTTCTATGTGAATCTTATCACGGGCTACACTATTCCATATGCCTAACTATTTTGGCAAGAAACCTTTTAAAAAGCCTTGGCATTGTCATAACACTGATAAAAATGAATTATTTACAAAATCATCTGAACATTCATAAAGAAGAAATAAGGAAAGTTCTTTATTAAAAAGCTGGTTTTAATTAACCAGGATCTAAATATTAGCTTAAAGCGTGCTGAAACATTTACGAACATTATCAGAGTATTAATGAAGATAATACTGATGTTCAGGGTGCGAATCAACTTCAGAGACCTAGGGCTCGACGCATTTGCCTAAACAGAAGCGTGTCATGTCATATGAGATTACCTGGAATTTCCTACATGGCAGAATGACATAGCATCTCAATATGGATGTCTTGAACACTGAGGTCTTCTCAGGTGGCTCTACATTTAGACAAATCGGTTACTTTCCTAAATGCAGTGGCTTGATTCAGCCAACAAAGTATGTGCATGTAGTATTATTACCTGACATTCCACAGGGTGTTGATTCCACTTCTAGCTGATTCTCCAAAAGGATGTGGTTTACCTATAAACACCATGGGTTATCATACACCCCTGTGCAGATGCCTCACATGCATTAGGATGTCCCTGATGGTGACAGATGCCTACATATAACCATCTGTGTCTAGGTGTCTTCAGTGTAGGGATACATGCTGAGCCAGATGTTTCAATTGCCTGAGCAATCACTTCACCCTATTCCTTTGTTGCAAAGAGCAGGATACTGGGGCTCTGACCTAATTAAAATTTCTACAGCTGGTTATATAGCCTGAGAAGATAGGATAATATGAATTTTTGTCCAATACTCTTTGGACGCCAACAATTGTGTGATCTAACATTTATCTTTAACCAATCGTTAATATAAATATACTTGAGGATGGCAAGACATTGGGACAGGTTGCCCAGAGAAGCTGTGGGTGCCCCATCCCTGGCAGTGTTCAAGGCCAGGTTGGACGGGGCTTGGAGCAACGTGGTCTGGTGGAAGGTGTCCCTGCCCATGGCAGGGTGTGTGTGTGGAACTAGATCTTTAAAAGTTCCTTTCAACCCAAACCATTCTGTGATTCCATGATTCTATGATACTGCATATTGCAGTCCTTTGGTAGAATACTATATACAGCAACATTCAGGTGTAACATAAAACTGCAGACCTGTTTAGAATAAATAAGTATGTGGACTATTATAGCAAATGTATAAAACTGGGCCCAGGCAAATGAAAAGGTGAGGAGGAAATTGGTATCATGAAGTTCTGCAGCTCCTTGGGAGGATACAGAATGCTGACACCCTGCTGTGACAGCCCACCTAAGGACCAATGGCCCTGGGAGTCCTTGTGCAATCAATGAGCAAGACACCAGAGAAGGTGATATACCACTTCTTTAAAGTACCAGCTATTGTAACTACAGTTAATTATTTATATTTATTGCCATTTGATTCTGACTAAGAAAGGGGAAAGATGGAAGATTGTTTGAGTAAGCATAGCCATGACATGATAAAATCAGTATTCTAAAAAAAATGAGCAAAAGCAGCAACACAAGTCTAGTGAACATTGGAAAGAAGTCATTCATACCTAGAGAGAGGAGGAAGGCATCTTGGAAGAACTGAAAGAAGCATTATAAGCTTGCATGCAAGATATCAGTCAAAAGATCATCAAAGGCATGACAGCAAACTATCTTAATGGGGAAGATGATAAGAAACAGGTAAAGAGACCAATGTGGAATTAGATTGAAAATTTAAAATAAGATTCAATTGAAATGAGAGTCTATGGCTACTTGAGAACCCTAGTTTATCTGAGATGTCCCAAAGGGCTGGCAGACATGACACAGTGCCAGTGGGAGCTGCATCAGTTGCAGACTAGGTGAAATAGCCCAAGTGTCTCAGTGATACTAGATGTATAAGTTCAGGCCATCAAGCTGTGCCACAAAACACCTGAATGAAGATGCTCACAGGTAGGTGTCAACACCTGAGGCAGGCTACAATCTTCTGTTGCAGTCAGTGAAGATCTCAGGTTCAGTTCAGTTGCTTACATGAAGGCATTTAGCAGTATTCAAGAGGACCAAGGGCTACAACTGGCTGAAACAGGACCAGCAGAATCATAGAATGGAAGTGATCTCTGGAGATCATCTACTCCAACTCTCTGCTAAACTAGGTTCACCTAGAGCAGGTTGCACAAAATTGAGTCCAGGGAGGTTTTGAATGCCTTCAGGTAAGGAGACTCCACAGCCTCTCTGGGAAGCCTGTCCCAGAGCTCTGTCACCCTCAGAGGAAAGAAGCTCTTATATCCAGGTGGAGCTTCCTGCATTTCAGTTCATGCCTGTTGCCCCTTGTTCTGTCATTGGCCATCACTGAAAAGAGCCTGGAGCCATGCTCTTGGCACTCGCCCTTAAAGGTATTTGTAGATGTTGTAAAGGTCCCCTCTTAGTCTTCTCCATATTAAAGAGGCCCAGCACTCTCAGCCTTTCCTCATCATGGATGGATGGTGCAGTCTGACTTCTGGCGGAAGGAGAAACAGCATGAACAATAGAATCTGACTGATGGTAAAAGCCTTGTTACAGCTTACTTGTTTGTTTGTGCTGCAATACCTCCCCAGTAGTTCCCTGTCTCTTTCGAACTGAGGAGCCCAGAACTGGGCATGGCACTCCAGACCCAGCCTCACCAGGGCAGAGTAGAATGGGGGGACATCCTCCCTCGACCTGCTGGCCACGCTCCTCCTCATGCTCCCCAGGATCCAATTGGCCATCTTGGCCACCAGGGCACACTGCTGGCTCATGGGAAGCTTGTTGCCCACCAGCACTCCCAGGTCCTTTCCTGCAGAGTTGCCTTCCAGCAGGTCAGCCCCAGCCTGTGCTGGTGCATGAGGTTGTTCCTCCCCAGGTGCAAGACCCTGCACTTGCCTTTATTTAATTTCATTAATTTCCTCTCTACCCAACTCCATAGGCTGTCCAGGTCTTGCTGAATGTCAGCACAGCCTTCTGGTGAATCAGCCACTCCTCACAGAAGACCTGTGTCCTTCTGAAAAGGCAGCTGGAGATCTGAGGTAGTAACCATACTTAGACAAATAGTTAATGGAGGTTGTAGGCAGGTGGGGGTTGGTCTCTTCTTCTGTGTAACAAGTGACAGGGCAAGAGGAAATTACTTCAAGTTATGCCAGGGGAGGTTTAGAATGGATATTAGGAAAAAGTCTTCAATGAAAGGGTGGTGAAAAATCAGACCAGGCTACCCAGGGAGATGGTGGAATCACCATCCCTGGAAGTGTTTAAAAACCATGTAGATGCAGTGCTTGGGGACATGGTTTAGTGATAAACTTGGCATTCCTGGATTAATGGTTGGACTTGATCTCAAAGGTCTTTTCCAACCTAAATGATTCTCATTCTATGATAATGCAGTCTACGGAGCCTAGACGGCCATTCATCTTTCCTTGAAGAAAATGATTTGGGCAAAATTAATCTACAAAACCATAGACATCTCATGCACTCCGAGATGCATTAAAGTATCCTACTCACCTTCAGAGGCTGCTTTATTTTAGCACAAATACTTCAGAACAGAATTCCTATTCACATCTGCTTTTGAAAATGACTGATATTTTAGGATGGTATCGTGGTTTAACCCCAGCTGGCAGCTAAGCACCACACAGCTGCTCACTCACTCCCTGCTGGCAGGATGGGAGAGAGAATTGGAAGAGTAAAAGTGAGAAAACTCATAGACTGTGATAAAGACAGTTTAATAAGCAAAGCAAAAGCTGTGCACAAGCAGATCAAACCAAGGAATTCATTCACCACTTCCCATCAGCAGGCAGGTGCTCAGCCATCCCCAGGAAAGCAGCGCTCCATTGTGCATAACAGTTACCCGAGAAGACAAATGCTGTCACTCTGAATGTCCTCCCCTTCCTTCTTCTTCCCCCAGCTTTATATGCTGAGCATGACATCATATGATATGGAACATCTCTTGGGTCAGTCTGGGTCAGCTGTCTTGGCTGTCTCCCCTCCCAACTTCTTGTGCTCCCCCCCCTCCCCAGCCTGCTCACTGGTGGGCTGGGGTGAGAGGCAGAAAAGGCCTTGGCTCTGTGACAGCACTGCTCAGCAATAATGAAATCATCCCTGTGTTATCAACACTGTTTTCAGCACAAATCCCAAACACAGCCCCATATTAGCTACTGTGAAGAAAAGTAACTCTATCCCAGCCAAAACCAGCACAGGTGGCCAGGCACCTATGTCTTAATTAACTGATGCAGCCTATAATAGATTTTATCAGGACATCCAGAAGGACCTGAAAACCAGACATAAAGTACATAGAAAGCCAAAGCAAGGAAAATTCATAGCAAAAACCTGCATCTCCTGGGATTCCTCCAGTCCTGGACATATTTATGCCCCTATGATAATTAACAAGGTACTGCAACTGATATGCAGCTCTAATTTTACATGTGGTTAAAACCATTTCCTTGCTTTTCCCAAAGTCTTGTGGCAAAATGCCAGCTCAGGCTGGATGAGAAAGGTGCTTCTACTGACAAGGATGCACCTTTAAGAATTGGCAGGTTTGTCTCACTGGTAAGATTGGCAACACAGTACTGCTCAATGCAGAGCAAGTTAATGAGCCTGGAGCTCCCTGGAGGCTATTGTTAGATGGTGTGTATCCTTAGCATATCTTTAAAGATGTGTATCTTTAGTCTAACAGGACTGAAGTTTTATAACATAGGCTGAACACAAATATGACCTGGACTATACAGGCATATGTTATTACTGACAGCTGATGTTACAAAAACAAAATTACTCCATTTTAATATTGTCTTCCTTTATTTTGTCACATGAAAGCTCTAATTTTAGCTTGCTCAACATATGCAATTACCTGAACTTAAGATGTACTTTCTCAGTACAGGCCTTTTCAGCACAGAGGTCTGTAGTTTGATGTGTTGTATAAACACAGATTCTATTTCCTTGGAAGAGTTAACCACAGTTGTTTTGTTTCCTGTTCTACAAAGCAGTTAAGCACGAACTGAAGGTTCAATGAAATCAAACTAAGCATACATTTAAGTGCTCCATTGAACTGCATCACATTTTAATTTCTCAGGCTTTGCTGGTAATGTGTCATGATGCACTAGCCTTTTGATCCATAACAAAGGCTATTTTCCACAGGACATTATACAAATGAACGCACACACAAAAGTGCCTAGGAAAGATTATAGGAATAGACTAAGCATGAATGGTATGTTTTTAATGAATATATTCCCAGGCTTCAATATTTCCTGAGAATTGTATGGTCCTTGTGTATTTAGTAACTTTAGCGTAATATTGTCTTGCCTAGTTTTCATTTGAGCATGTGTAAAACCTGTGGTGTTCGCAACATCCATTGGTCAAAACTCTCCATGGCTAATTGTGTTTGCTGAGAAAAATATCTTTTGGCTTTAATTTGAACCTGCTACCCAATAGTTTTAGCAAGTGACCCCTAGTTCTTACTGTGCTGGAGGAGGTAGTAAGCAATAATCTCTTATTCATTCTACCCTTGTCATTTATTTTTTTTTCTTTCAAGAGTAACCTTTTCCAGGCTGAAAAGTTAAAGTTAACTTAGTCCTACATAACTGAGTTGCTCTTAGTAGGAAAGTCAGCCCATACCAGGATTCATTTGTTTCAGCCTTCTCTGTATTTTCTTGGCATCATTATATGCTTTCTGAGGTACTATGCCCAAAAGTCATGCTCTGTTTTAGGACAATCAACTAAAGACAAAATATAAATAAGTATTATTATCAATGTTTGACATACAGTCCTACCGAAAGATTGGTTTAGGATTCCCTTTTAAAAATCTGGTAGCAGAAAACGTTTGCTATAGCTTTTCAATTGCATACAGCCAACATCCTACCAAGTGCTTGCCCATTCTAATATCTGAAGTATATGAGGTTCACTCACTGCTACTAAACCCTAGCCTCCACACTATGTGCAGAACCATATCTGCATTTCTGCTGTCAATTTGAAAGATCTGACTATGCACATCCATTACTAGAGCCAGTCAGTCAGGCATTGACTCTGTTCCCAAGCATAATGCTGTCCGATTTGGCTTATCAGAGACATTCCTGTGCATCTGACAGATATTACAGATATTACAAAAAAATCACAGGTATTACAGAATGCAATGCACACTGGAGCATCTCAAAAGCACTGGGTATTTATGATCACGCAACTTCAGTGTTTTTCTCCTGAAGACGTAGCTGGGAAAAGGAACCACTATGCTCATTCACTCTGGTCTACTGTCTTTTGGGGTGAAGGATAATTTAGTCCTCATCATCATTTAGTTATAGCTGAGATTTGTCAAAGACAATAAAGTTGGCTAAATATGTGATGCAGTTTTGGTTTTTGAATAAGCATTTTTTCCCCTTCTCTCCCTGTTTATTTTCAGCACTACACCAAAATCAAGCCAAAATAAAACCCCAAATTCCTTCTGGAAACACATTTTCAAGATCATGAAAAAGCTGAAAGTTATGGGTACTGTTCCATGCTAAATTTCCTCGAGACCAGAATATTAACTAGGATTTATTAGGGTATTGAATAGCTATCACACAGAAAGAGAAGGAACTGCATCCTAGTGTGGGGGAATACTGAAAAGGATGTAGGGTCAATAGAGATAAGTGATTGAATATGACCTCCCATTGCAGTTATGGGGAGAAAAAAAGTAAGAATCTTGAATGCGTTAATGAAATAAACATTAATATAAATGTTTATATAAATGAAATAAATTAATAAAAATAAAGATGGTGGTTTTAATCAGGATCATGGCATTGGTGAGACTAGTACTGGAATATGATATAAAATATTAATATAAAATGAGTTTTAAAGTAGTAATGAAATCCCAAACAACATGCAGCAGAGCCACAATTTTTTTCCAAGCTGAAAAATAGTATTTTATGGTAAAAGTTTTTCCTCTGGTGAATAAAAGGGACTGTGATTGCATCTATTTTACCTGCTGGGAGAAGAAGATGCCATAGAGTTCAGATTTTCTGGTAGTCTAGACCCAGGAACTCATGGCTTCTATGTGGTTTGGAAACCAGAATTTTGTTTACAAAGAAGTCAGAGTGTGGGTGATGGGAGGGGAATGACATATGCCTTATCTCACTCTGATAAGGAGCTGGGATGGTGCCAGAGTGCCATATAGACAGAGCTTAAACATTGGCTTTGTCACAAAATACATAAACCTCTGCTGGGAGGAAATACCAGATATAAAACGGCTCTTTAATCTTGCAGACAAATTCCAATTAGAAATGCACTACACATTTTTTACACTAGGCCTGATTAATCACTGGAACAAACTACCAGTAGAATTGATGAATTCACCATTTCTTAATGCCTTCAAGTCAAGACTGGATGCACTCCTAGAATTTATGTGATAGCCAAACACATGTTATAGTCAAGTACAGTACTTGTTATTTGGGTTAATATTGTGGATAATAGAGTAAATTTTAATGGTTTTTTTTCATGTAGTGAAGGTCAGACTAGTGGTCATCTCCAGTTTAAAACTCTCTAAAGCTGGTAAAGACTCTTACTATGAACAACATTGCTCTGGTCTACATGTGATCACCTTTCCCACATTCTTATGCCCTCTCCCTGCATTGTATGTGACACAACTCCCATCTGAAATTCAAGCTCCTGAAATCTGTTTAAGTTCCTTCATTCCCATATAAAAGAATTATTGAATCTAATGGGAATTTAGTATATTAATAAGAAAAGAGATGCTAAACATTTTATTGGATTTGGGTCCAAACACTTTCCAACAAGCAACAAACAAAAACTGAGAAAAAAATACCTAGTATTAATCAATAAGACTCATTTTACTCAGCCTTTGTTTTGTTGCAGCTAGCTCCTCACAAGAGCACAGACTGGAAAGAAATTCTTGGGTCACCAAATCCGATGTCTTGATATCTTCAAGAGGTAGTTGAATAAATAGCTCCTTTCATAAACTGATCAAACTTCATTTTAAGAAGGCTATCACCATTGTCCTACCTCTAAGTTCTCTTATTCCAAAATCTGTTCCATTGCCCTACCTCTAATTTATCTTATGCCAAAATCTGGTTACTATATACTTACCTTGTTATTTTCAGTCCTCAAGGTCTGTAAATAAATGTTTGCTCTTTCCGTGCCTTTAGCCTACTTGTATCTTTCTGGAGTGTAGATGCCAATAGATTTAGGCCAAGTAACCGTATTACATCTAGGCTTTATTTTCCTTAGCCAAACACTTTTACTTGCTTCATTTAAAGACAGGTTCTCCATTTATAACATCACCATATTTGTCTGTCTTTGTATTCTTTCAGTTAGAAATTGGCCTTTCTTCTTTATTCTTCCAAGTCAGAATTGGTCTTTCTTAGTTGTGGGTGACAATGATGCTCTAACAGAGGTCTCAGGAGGGCTGTAGATGATAGCAGGATCTCTCCACATCTGAAAACAGACAAGCTTTGCGTTAGCCTTTTTCGCAGTTATATCACATTAGTGGCTTGCAGCCATCCAGTGACTATGTAAGACAGCCAAGTCCTTTTACTTTTCATTATTTGTGACTGATAAATTTCTAGCTAAATGTAGAAATTCATCTTATTGGTCCCTAAGGGCACAAGACTGTATTTTGTGCTGTTGAATTTTACTCCTTTTTTGGTACTCCAGTTCTCACAATCACACAGTTCTCCCAATAGTGTATCCTTGGTATGGGCAATGCTGCCTATCTTGTTTGTGTTACCAAATTTCAATAGTGGGCTTTTTTGTTCTAAACTCGTTAATGTTCAGTGCTCTGTATTATTGGTTCTGAATCCCCATTCAATGGAATTGATGATGATCAGTGTCAATAAAACCATTACCTGAAAAAATGCACATGTAATAATCTCTACTGTAATAGTAACTATTGACTGATAGTGTTTGAACAATACACATACAAGGATTTCTGTTAGGTCCCTAAAAGAGATGAGAAATGAGAATAACTGGCTTCCATTCCTATCCTAGCACTGACAGTAAGTGTGGCCCAACACAGTGGAGAGCAGACAGTGTGTTGTCCATGTGGTTACAGCAGAGCACACGGAGCCTGGCCAGGTATTAGCACATCCTGTAGGATAGGATGCTAGCACTCCATCTTAGCAACAAAAACTGAGCCTTCTGCAAAGAAATTGTAATCTCCTCAAACTGAAGTGTGTGAAAAAGCATGAAAAAGGGTCTGCAGAAGGATGTAATTTAATCATAAACATACACAGAGATTTGCTGATTAACTTCAAGTTCCACCTGTGGGTAACTCACCATGCTAATTGCATATCATCCTGGAGGTTTAGAGGAGTGACAAATACAGGCAATATACACAGTACTATATTTTCAGATTACATTTCCTCTTTATAATCTGGTAATGTATGTTGATGTTATGTATAATTTCCTAATTTATTTGCATAATTATTAAAATACTGGGTAAATATTGTAAACATGGGACAATGCATATAAATTACAATATAGCTGTGGCTTGCTGGATGTAGCTACTACTAATTATTACTCCTGGACAGTTAATATAAAGCATACAAGTACTCACTAAAAACAGTGATTGTATAATCACCATTTTAACACAAAGAGGGTGCCCTTATGATGTCTATCTGTGGCTAAATGCTACCTACATTACATATCACAGCATATAGATAGTGCGTTTCTCAATTTCTTTGGAGACTATGGAACTTAAATATGAAGACTCACTACTGGTTTCATTAAAACCACTGAAATATTTTATTTCAATGACTGGATCTTTGTCACAAGGTGAATTATTAATGATTATTTAGCATCTAATTATTTCTAAATGTTTTTATTGCTATATATTAAATTAGGGGAGACTAGAAAGGAGAGAATACCATTTGAAATTGACTGCCAACTTTTAAATGAGATTGTTTCTCCTGAGACTATGGTGATTGCAACTTGCATTAGCAGTCCGTTGAAGCACATATATTTCTTCTGACATATGTCATAGGTAGAACTTTTTATTGATGCCAAAATGCTTTTCTGTTTTAAAGTACCACCATGGAAGACTCCTCTCCAGAAACTGTTTATGTTGTATTTACACATTTTGCATATTTTCCCTCCAAATACATATATTGTTGCATTTAATGGGTATAACACCAGCTGGTAATTTTCTGTGGCTTTTGTTCCATTGTTATTTGTTTTGCAAAAATAGATCTGTATTATATGTGATTTTCTTTCCACTTACAAAATGTTTCATTATTTAGCAGAATGATGAATAATAATCTCTTTCAATATTTCTGTTTCTATACCAAACTGCAGTGTTACGGTAATTCTTGCTTATTGTCCTCTGCAGAACAAAGCTGCAAATATTTGACCTTGACTTACAGATTTGGGTGGAATAAATATAAACTACTGCCTGATGAAGAAAATCTATATTATATATAAGAAGGCTGAGATTCATATCTTAAAAGGCCTTAAAATACATCATTAACATTTTTATTTCTGTTTTCAAGAAAGAATAAAGCACGTAACTATGTAACTTCCTCATTTGTGTTGATATTGCCCCTAAAGAATTGCAATTAGAAAGATCAAGAGAGGATCTTAGGTTCTAAGAATATAACCTTGAGAAGAGCTTCACCCAGTACTTTTGCATGGAACCCAAGACTGGAGTTTGAACTTATTTAATTTTTGGTATATCTAGATAATATCTGTTTCAGTTTGAAGTGACACTCCCTGTCTGGACCTGGGACAGCCAGCTCAAACAGCAAGTCTTAGGACTGTGTTAGCACAATGCTGCTTCTCCCTTTATTGTCAATCAGTAGAGAATATTAGTCTTAAATACTGCAGTAAAAATGTTTGCTCAGTTTCTGGTTTGAAGCTGTTTACACCAGCCTATCTTGGAGCAAAGGAGTGAGCTCCTAACTGCCTGCAAAATCTTGAGGGTTTGTGTCTTTAGAAGATAACCTTGATTCATATAGGATGGCTTGAAAATGAGATACAAATCAACATGACTAAAAGTGTTGGATTCCTTTTACATAACCCCAGATGTCCATTCTGTACTTATATGCCTTTAAGGTATTCTTATAGACTCTTGACATAGACAGTGGTGACAAATGACATTTCTATGCTGAAAACAAGCTCATCCAAAAATAGCCAGTCCAAATAGGTTAGATGAATTCTACAGTTGCCAATTTTTCTTCATTGACTATAAAGGGAGAAAGAACATTCCTCTGAGCAACATTTAGTGATGTCCAACATCTGTGGGCAAATCCTCAAACGGAGACCCTCCTAGCTGTCCACTGAATTGCTCTCTAGGCTCCACAGACAGTATTGACAAGATCTCTCCTGTTAATAGAAGTTTATACTCTTAGCATCAATAAACCCATCCAGTTTAGTCACTTAAATTTAGGTGTCTTAATCTTGAAAAATTTAGGTGTCTTAATCTTGGACTCAGTTGGCACCCGATACCATTTGAGGTATGCTGGAGTATCCCAGAAATCTGCAAGGGTCTAGCAGGAGAGATAAAAGGCCTGCAGAAGGACCTGTGTTCCATCAGGTCTCCAACAGGTGGCATAGACCGTAACTTTTCAAATGCCAGTAGATGCTTCAGTTTAAGGCATACTGGGTGTCAGAATCTCACACAACCATAGCTGGTGAGAACAACTGCTGCAGTGACTGCCTGTATATATAAAGGCATAGAAAAAGGCAAAAACTTTCTAATGTTAGGAAAGAAGGAGTGAAAAACCAAAGTCCAGAAAACAAGAGAACTGCCCGTCTATTGAACAGTCACCTCAGATGATTCAGAACATTTAAGAAATAACATTATAGTTGGGTTGGTCTTATGTATGGGTCTTGTTTGGTTTTAATATCTTTACTGGACCCTGGTTGTTCATCCTTTATTTCTCACCTGTAAGATTAGAAACGTGTATCTTGAATGAAACAATGTCTAATGGCACGCCTCCAGCAAGTGACACTTAGGGGAAAACACACCAAGAGTTCCCTAAAAAAACCCCAAAACATCAAGATTAACTTGTACTTCACAGATTTAATTTCTGTTGCAATTACTTCAATGGCTGTTCCCACCTGGTCAAGTCAAGGCACAGGCACGAGTCTTTCTAAGATGTCCACTCCTAGTCTGTGCACCTCTAGTTTGGCTAAAAAGCTGTGTGTTTTCCAGTGTCAGCCCAGGACAGCCCCCCGTGTTGTTAGCCATGCTCCCTCTCAGGGCAGGGAATCAATGGCTGCTGCAAGCAGAGACCTGCTGACATTTCATATGAGGCTTTTGCCTGCTTTTATCCTTGCACAGCCTGTATTAATTTCTTCTGGGGAAGTGTAGCCTGATATAAAACTTTCCATTCAGATGAGCAGATCTGACAGATTTGTCTCCTTATTAATAGACTAAGTTCAGCAGAATTTAAGATGCAAATTTATTCTTGGCCTATTTTCCTTTTTGCACTTTCAGTCTCTGTTTTCTCCCCTGTGCTTTTTCCCTAGCTGTTTACATTTCCTCATCTCCTCTGGTCCGTATTGATAACATTAAGAATTGTAAACTTTTAATCTCCTGTAATTCACTAGATTACCTTTTAAGTGAGGGAAGGTGACAATGCAGGTTTGTGGCCTTTCCTCCCCACCTCATCCTTGTGGGAGAATTAGTAATGGTACCCCAAAGGAGAGAGCCAGGTGTGCCTCCTCTTCAACAGGCAAGCAGACAGAGGCCAAGGCATGACAGCAGAAAGAGTAAGATCCTGGCATGAAGAAGGGTGAAATAGTAACAAAACAGCTGAACCGTGGCAGTTTCTAGCAGCTACTGGCAGCCATTTTGCAGTGAGGGTGGGTCACCGTGGCTGACATTTTGTGAGGAGCAGTGGCCACACCATCAGCCATCTTGTCCTTGCTGAGGCGAATAAATTTAATACTGCTAGAGGTGGAGGGTGACTCTGTCCTGGGTGCCACCAGAGCTTTTCGTCCACTGAGACCAAGCACTGCCAATACATCTGTTTTGTCTACATTTGGTCATCTTTCTTGCATTAGGGTGAGAGTGCCAAAAGCCTGAGAGATACAAGAATGTACATCAGCCTAGTGAGTGACAAGCACTGCAAATACCTCTGTTTTGTCTGCATTTGGTCATCTTTTGGGGTATAGTGAGGGTGCCAAAAGCCCGAGAGATACTGGAACGTCCTTCAGCCTGGTAAGCAAGTGGCATGGGCTGCTGCTTTCCTTCAAAGGTAGCAAGGGAGAGATGTACGCTGCCAGCCTCTGCTGTTTCCTGAACTCCCGTGCAGGAGGCTGGGAATTTCTTCCATGCCAAGGGATCTGAGGGCTGGTGGGGATTACAGGCACCTGCTCTGTGGGACCCTTTGTTGCTGGAGTCCTCCAGACATGGCGAGTGAATCAGTGCTTTGTCGTGGCTGGGCAGGGGGAGATGAGGCCTCCTCCTGCCCTTGTCCCCTCAGCTGCATGGGGAGTAAAATAGGCTGAGCTCTGCTGTCCCTGCTCAACCAGACAGGTGCTGCTGAACCCATCAGGATGGACCTCACGGATCTGAGTTTGAGCCAGTCTGGCTGGTTTTGCTGATTCAAGAATCAGAAGGCCATAGGGAGTCATTATGGACATTCAGCTTTACCTGTTAGGGAGCACTGACTGTAGCACTCACCACTCTCCCCATTTGCTTTTTAATGAGATGGAACGTATATATTTTTAGGAAATAATCAAACATCCAAGCTCAGTTTAAAAAGTAATTACAGTTGGGAAGCAATGGGAAGCTGTTGTTCCTGCAAGACCTGGACAGCGCACTGGCAGGGAGATGCCAACATGCTTGATCCACCCAGGCATGTGCAGTCCTGGTAGTCAGGAGGATCTCCCAGCCTTCCTGAGCCCAGAGACAGGATTGAGTCCAGTGGTACAGTCAGGAGGAGGGATTTGGTTTATCACCTGACATCTTTTGCCAAATTAAAAAAAAAACAACAATCAAAACAAAACAGGACTATGGTCTGAAATATTACAATACAATTCTAAGGAAGAGGGGACTTTGGCATCAGCCTTTTCCTAAAGACTGTTTATGCATATCTATGGGGTTTTTTGCTCAGGCACCTTGCTTCTGTGTTCAGCATGTAATATACATCTTTAGCCAAGAAAGGCAACAGGATTTGATTGAGCAAGCATGTTATCACAATTCAAAATTACAAGATTTTCCTTTGTTTCCCCTTTTGATTAGTTCTATGCTGCTACTGATTTTATTTAGCATGTTAACTCTTGTAAGGTCTTTTGAGACAAATAAACCTCTTGCTGCAATATGGTCTCAAAATACCTAGAGATGTATGTGTTCTCTGCTATCATGATATGGCATCAGCATTATGTAAAGTTTGATTATTTCTATTTCTGTCAGGGAGTTGACAATGTCAGATTTACTTGTATGGATTCCTCTGTGAGATGTAATTTTACAACAGCTTCTGCAGTCTTTCTTTGAATGTTTTCTGATGCTCCAAGGTGCTCCATCTGCTCGTATGATACAGAGCCAGCCAGGTTCAGTCTATTATGGGACTTGCCCCCTCCACTTAGCCAGTTACAGGGTTGAAGCTGAAGATGACAACTTGTCTGATTTAGTGTAGTTTCCATGGTGGTAGCAGCACTGTGATGTAGAAACTGCCACTCTAGTATGCAGCTAAAATAATTTTCAAAATGCTTTTTCACACTTCCAAGCTATTTCCTGCAGACTAGTGAAAAACAATGATTGCATATAAGGAAAAAAAAAAAAACACAACAATATACAACTAGTATTTGCTGAAATTCTGCAAGTCAGGGTAATTGCTTGCCACTACTCTGGATGTCAGGGGTACATGCTCACTTAGTACTACTGTTGTAAGATCTGAGGGTCACCTAAGATACTCCCCAAAGGTTTTTTTACCATGCAGACTTCCTGAAGAATGCAAATGTTTCCTAATAAGCAGAGTATTTTAGCTTCAGTGTTCTTTCCTGGCTAAATAATGAGATCAAGGAAGCTTTGTCCTTAGTGGACTGATTTTTTATGCCTCATTTATGCTCTGAGATGGATCGACCTAAAATGGAGCATAAATGTTGTGACTGCCCTTCCTTCACTTGTTTGTAATCACTCTTTAGCACTTATGAGGGCTTGAGGTATATTTTCCGGATTGTGGGAAAAGGGATTTAATTGCTTGCTCTTTTTTTTGATACATGTCAGATCATGTATTTGCTGTTAACTAGGAATACATGTGTATTCAGTCATATACATAAACAGCACTTTTAAAAGTCTTCCACTCCTCCATTTTTTTAATCAACCATCAAAAAGCAATACATCTTGAGGGACGTTTTTTAATATCTCTTACCTTTTGTGTTTTTCTTTGTATTCTGTGAAAATGTTACCTTTTTTAAAAATTGCATTAAAAGAAATGTAACTTTCTCTTTCCGTTCCCCAAACCTTCCTTCTACCTGTCTAACACAGGCACCACTATTTTCTTTCACATGCTAGTCAAAAAGAAATGACAAAGCAAAACTGCTCAGTTTTGAAAATTTGTTGGGCTTTTAAATCTTTTAAAAAAATTTTCCACTTTAAATAAAAATCCTGGGGTTTTCCCCCCGAAACTTTGCTATTTAAACATGATCACAGAAATATTTTTCGGACTTTATTTTTGACATAAGCTAAGCTATTGGCATAAGAACCCAATTTTGCATTTTTTGGTTAAGTAGTGATAAATCCAATATAATTTTTCTTTCATTTGAATCTTTTGGTCTGCATTAGCTCACATTTGTTGTTGTCCTGGGGAAAGTAAAGCGTAATTCTGGAATTCAAATCTTGATCTGCCAGAGGGAAGAATTTGCCTTCAGGTGAGTGGAAATGTTATGGTGGGTCATGGTTCTCATTTTTGCTTTATGATCCTTAATAAAATCCAAATCAACCAAAGTGAAAGGAAGTTTTTATTCTTGACTGAGCATTTTAGCTTAAGCAAAGTGGGAACAGTCAAAGGATAAATTTAAATACCATTTACAGACCGACAAATTTCTTTTACATGCAGTAACTAGGGGTCTTCTACAGGACATGGGAAATCCCGTGACAGAAGGGGTTTTCCTTGTCTCAGGTGAGCAAACTGATGCCCCTGACACTGGAAGGGAGTTTCCTAAGCAATATGATCTGGGCTGAGGTGTGGGAAAAGCTGAAAGTTATGTCTGGCTTTCAGCTACTTTTGGGGACTTTCTTCTCACAGAGAAATGATTCAAGGGGGAAAGCACTATACCTCCACCTCAGGCTCTGTTTCTGAATTATTACTTCTTTTGAGCAAATATTTTCAATATTTTCAAATGAAATTGAGTAATAAGTCAGGACAACTGAAACTATTCATTTACTGAAAGTAGTTTTTTTAAAAATTGCTTGGCCTGTTCTGTCTCTTTTTTGTTTGTTTGTTTGTTTGTTGAATCTTACTTTCTCCCTCCTGACAATTTGGAGGAGCTTGCTTTTGTGTCATTCTAAGGTATTTGTTTCCTCAGGTGGTAAACATTAAAGTTTAAAAACGCACCATGGTCCTTAGTCTTGTGAATAAACAGCTGAAATAGCCTGACTATAAAGGCATGGTGTCCTCACTATTAACAGAAATGACAGATACTGAAAACAGACACGCTTCTGTGGAGAACGGGAAGATGCTGAATTATTTGTCAGTTTAACTGCAAGCATAATGAAAGCATTGTGACAAGGAATTTGGAGTACCAAGACTAAGAAGAAAAGAAGAAATGAATAAATGAATTCTACAGTGTGCTGTGGCCTCCAAACCTATAGTGTTCATAATGCCTAACTCAAAGATCCTACCTAAGAACAAATCTGTAAAATGGGTGAGGTCATTCACAGGAAAAATAGGGGTTTTTTTTAATGAAAAAAAAGAAAACAACACCCTCCCCCACAATTCTGGTTTGTTAGTTGCATGTGCAGTGTGCACACTGGGGAAAATAAATAGATCCTGTAATAACTGAAATAAAAAAGGGAGGAGGTGATGGTGGAATAGAAGAGACAAAGTGATACATAAGACATGAAATGAAAGCTGAAGTCAGATAAAGTGAAAGGCCAAAATAAGAAAGAACAGTGACACAAAGTCATAGCACAATCTTAACAAGCCAATGTCAGGACACAGGATCATGGATGTTTTCAAGCTGTCTGCCATTTTCTTCAATAAATTGCCTTTACAGATTTTATAGTATTTCCCTCAGGAAGGTCTACAGTCCTATTAAGATGTATTGTATTGGCTAGCCACAGGTTCCAAGTCCCACTATAATGTCATTTTCAGTTCAGAGTAAAGGATTTCTTCTATTAGAAATTATCATTAATAACAAGATGCCTGTCAGCTGACCTTTCTCAGCAAAAATATCACTGGTAAAATCTTTCTAAAAATCTGTCATATGTCTCAAATATATTATTTGAATCTTCAGTTGGGGGCCAAAACCTCATCTTCAGCTATATGTTCATAATTGTCATTAACATCAGTGAAGCTTAGCTCAAATCCAAGGGCAAAATGTGTCCTTTATTCCTCAAAAGGGCCTGAAGATGTAAATGAAAGTTTAGGTTTCTGTAGATCATAGAATCATAGAGATGTTGGTTGGAAATGACCCCTGGAAGCCTTTAGTCCAACTTTTGACTCAGGGAAGGAGTATTGCTAACACTGGATCAGATCATACATTGGTTTTATCTAAGTCTTGGAAAACTTCCAAGGATGGAGACTGCACAAACTGTACAAAACTTTTCAGTTTCTTCACTGCCCTACCAGTTAAGAAAAGCCTTCTCTTCTCTCTCCTTCTCTCCTCCCCTCCCCTCCCCTCCCCTTCTTTTTTATTGTTGTTGTTGTTCTCCCCCCCACCCCCGTGATTAGTAACGACTATGGGGAAATGGGATGTGGAATATAAGACCCTGAATAGGTGACATATTTGGTTCCCAATTCAACAAAACAAATTACTATTGACTTAACCTTAAGCAGATGCTTCCATATATTGAAATAGATGAAAATCACCTAATAGAATTCCAAGTATGTATTTTGACATCCAGGACAATTTTGTCGCTGTCTGACACTTAGTAGAGTTAAGAAAGAGCTTAAAATTTAATTACTTGTTTAGATCGTGTAGCAGTATAGTTTTCCTTTGCTAGTAATGTAAACAAGAGTTTATTCTGGAAACCACAATTTTTAACTGAGCTGGGATGTTGACACTGTGAAAGCCAATGGAACTGTAAGACACAATCCTTTAAAATCTGCTCTGTAAAGCATTTGAAAGGCTTGGTTTGTAGTTTTAGCATACACTTCAAAGATGTAACTCTGTTTGAGATAAAAGACCTGAATTTAGTTGTCAACATGCAATTATTTATAGGTGCACTACAAATGAGGTTTAGCTGCCTCAGCATAGATGTTTTGTGCACTTGTGATGCCCAAGTTTATCCAAGGCATCTACACAGGGCTGCACGTTACAAAGGTTCTAGGGAAGATTTGAGCTAGTGGGTAGAGTTCCCTCAGATACCTCAGAATAGGAGCCTCTCAACCTTACTAATAGACTGGAAGGAGCCCATAGAGGGATTCAGCCCAGTGTAAAGCAAAGATCATATTTCTATAGGTAAGTGTCTACAGGTACAACAGCTGTCTTAACTCCTGTGTAGTCAGCGGAGCTTTTAAAGATCAAGTGCAGCTGTAAGTACATCGTTGTGTAGTGCATTTGAGATGCCCAAGGGATGCCTGAGCTGTCTGCATGAGGTTGGAAGATACAGCAAAGAATTTAGAGGAAACCCATAACCTTCTTATATGTCAGATGGAGATCAGGTGGAATATCCAAGGACATCTAATATAAGCAGAAACCTGCTGATTTTAGCAAGGTGTGGGAAGGGAGAAGGACGATGTGGGTGTTAGACAGACGTACTGAAATCCTGTCAATAGCCATCTTTTGTCACTGTCTTTGTATCATAGAAACAGTTGACAGCACATATTGACACTTCCCAGTGTAAAAATTGTCTCAGTGTCAATGTTTCCCAACAGTTTACAGTGTTGACACCGTATATGATGGATCTCAAAGTGTGTGTGTGCGTGCATGTGTGCGTGTGCGCGCGTGTGTGTGTCTGTCTGTGTGTTCTGGGTGGGAACGGCAGAACAGATGATATGTGAGGACCCTGAGGAAAAGACATATAGCAGAAGGCAGAGACAGAGGCTGGAGGGGAGAGGTCTGCGCTAGCTATACTTCTAATAAGTTGGTTCACTGGCCCCAAAGCCAGCTGGCACATTTTGGACACAGTCTTGCTGCTAAACGCTCTCTTCTTCCAAACAAGAAAAAATATGCCCAAGATTCCTATTGGGAATGTTTCTGGCCAGGACTAATGCCTGTATCCAGGCAGCACTGGAGCAATGCTAGCCAACCAGTGACAACACCAAGAGGGACTATTTTAATGACAGCTGTGTGCCAGGGCTTAGATCTCTGTCCTGGCTCTATTTGATTTAGTAAACAATGTTTGCAGTATCCATTCCCATAAGCTCTTCCCAGTGGCTACTTTGGATGCAGCCCTGTTTTGGGTGCCAGGTGAACCTAGCTATATAGATATGAGCCACTCGTGCTGGTTGCCCTTGAGGCTGCAGGACATTTCCCACTTTATTTGCTAATACAACAGCCTTCCCAAAATGGGCAGGAGGAGAAGAAATAGGACAGGGATATGTTGATAAAGAGGAAATTTGGGGACAGGAAATCCCCTGGTCCCTGGGAAAATGATGGAACCCAGCATGAGGGACAATGATACCTTGATTTTGGGAAGGACGGGGAGGCAGATGTAGGAAATACCTCCCCAACATCGAGGGAATGTAGAGACATGGGAACCTTTGTCTAAAGCATCGGTGTGATCCTCAGATCACACATCAGCTTCCTACTCACTTATGCTTGATACACAGTGTTAATTCCTGGCTGAAGCACTGGCCATTTAGGTCTTTGCAGGATATGAAAAGCCCTGAACAGAGTGAAAGTCAGAACTGCAGTGTCTGAAAATGGGAACAATAAACAACGTTATGACCTACTTGTAACCTTCAAAGAGAGCATACCAAGCCATCCCTTAGAGCATTACAATTTCATACAAAAAAGCCAAAAAGTTAACTGTCCCAGATCCTCCTTTATTGTTTTCCATAAAATTGATCTGTGCAGAGTTTAGTGAAGAAATTTTATTTTACAGAGGATTTTAATGATTTAAAATGTATTCTTTTTTGATTCAGAACAAAACCTCCAGAATCTGAAAAGTCTAATTCCATGAAATGACCTCAGATCTTTGGACCTGAAAAGATCTGGGTTTTTTAGGAGAGGCTGGTGTCCAAGGTCTGAGTCAATCAGTAAGTTTACCCTGAATATTTGGTCTGTGACAGTCCTGGAGAAAGGGCTTGACAGGAAACCAAACAAGCTTTCATCAAAACATTGCCAGATTTCTGGAGCAACATTGTCTGAGCTGAACAGTCCCTACAAATGGTTTGATTGTGATCAAATGACAAATGAAGTCAGAATATCTGAGTATTTCTAAGCAGCTGTGCTTCTGATTAAAATCCACTCGTGTCCTTCCCAGATCCATCATTTCACTCCTGACATTTCCTGGACAGAAACAGCAAAGTACTGACTTCCCACCACTTTGTTTTACTTCTCCCTGGCTTTCAAAATTCTTTTTCCTCCGATAATTCTATGGATGTTTTTTCAACCCCTTTATGTGTCCACAAGTCTATTGTCACCTGAATTCTTCACCTGTCTAGGAAGAGCCCATAGCAAAATCTCAATTCCTTTAAGCAAATTCATGGATATATGAATTGCCAGCATACAGAAGTCATCTGTGTGGTCCCAGGTAAAGAGTAGGGTTCCTGGTCCTCTTCTGGATCATTTATTTGTTATCCTTAGAAGTAAGAACAATAACATGAGGGAATATTCTATAAGCAAGGAAGTTAACTTACATGAGACCTCATCAGTTAAAAAAAATGTGTCCTAAATATCTCATCAGTGTATTATTTATTAAATTAATTTGCTATTCCTCTTGCAGTTATGGTTAGTGATACTAGTTGCAGACAAAGATGGCACTGCCTAGATACGACATGAACACAGAACAAGTTGATTGTAAAGCTGGAGGCCAGGGAAGCACATAGTCTGACAAAGACTGGAGATAGTGTGTGGGCATAATGAACCAGGGAGCTCAGGCAAACAGCTGGACACCACCTGGGTCAGATAAGGGATTTATAGCCTTTGCTCTGATTGAATTTTGTCTTGTTTTTTCCTGAAGAAGACAGATTCCCTATTTAAGCACCAACCCAGGAGATGATTGGGATGTTTATAAGGGCATATCATTTGTAAAAGCAAAGCCAAATTTTCTCTGACTTTTCCTCAAGGTATCTTGGAAGCTTATTACTTTTGTTCAGACCTGAAGAAAAGTTTAAGCATCTGAAAGTTTATCCATTTCAAATCAGTTAATTGAATAGAAAATACAGTCCTCCCCTACCATTCTCACCTCTCTCATTCCCACAAATAACGTCTGGAATAATGGTTTAACACACCACCACCCACCACCCACCACCACCCCAAACAACCCAATGCATTTTATATTTTATCTAGTTCAGAATTAACGTCTGTCCTCATAATGTGCCATAATTTCCTCTGGAGTTGTTACTTCATTCTTAGTATCCTTGTTCTTGTACTGAGTTTTCTGTTAGGTTGCAAACCTACAGTAAAACTAGTTTCCCCAGTCTCAGCCAAAGGTCTGCTCAGTGATTGTCATCTAATAGCAGTGGTTTTGAGAGACACCATCCAAGCAAGGAGCATTACCAAAAGAAGAAAGTGAATGGCACTCTGACTTCTGCTCCTAAAAAGCCTGTAGTAGTTGAAGGGATGACTAAACTAATGAAGAGGTGCTTGGACTTATTTCAATAAACTGAAGAGAAATATTTGATTTTCAGAAGACCAACATTTTGGAAAAAAACAGATCCAAAGTGATTCAGTATCTCATATTTTCCAGAACTTTCTATTTGATGGAAGTGTCAATAATGTTTCTGAATCAGAACATCAAAAGGCAGTGGAGGATTTGTCCACAATCAAATTTCCCAGTATCTTAACTGGTCTATGATCATGAAGCACACTTTTCACCCTTGAAGTGTTTTCTTGCGAAGTTCAATGAGTTGCCCTTTGGCAGTTTTGTCCAGGCAGGCCTTTATGTATACACAAACTTCTGCTTCATTTCTGCAGCAAAATTAAAGCACTGCAAGCATTTCATGTTTACATGAAAGCTTATTGCTGTAGTAAGCATCCTGTAATTGTACAAACTGTAGCCCAAGACATAAGTTTACACCCCGTCTTTTACAATGGACAGAATTGATATTGTATCTGCTATGTGCTCGACACTCCTGGTATCAAACACAACTCAAACCCCTACTTCAGAAGGCATTCAAGCAGGCCTTGGAAAAATGTTCTAATTTCACTAGTTGCCTTAATATTTGTAACACATTCCTCTTAGTTTTTTTAAATGCTTAAGAACCTTGAAGTGTAGCTAAGTAGATCAGATCACTAATTCCTGTGAGCTAAGAAAATGAATTACTTTCTCCTGTATTTTCTAACTTGAGCTCCTTGTGGCCTACATAAAATTTTTGCCTGCATTTTTTTATAGTCAAGAAGGTCAGGTATAACTGTAGCCAATAAACAAAGAAGCAAACAATAATGCAACAATAATAGTTACAAAGATTAATGCTAGTGCCTGAATGCTCAGTGCTCCCGGGAAAATTAATTTTCCTGAAAACATTAATTATTCTTTTTCCTAGGTCTAATGCAAGTTGAGTAAGTGCTATGCTAAATGACCTTGAAGGTTACAGAGGTTGATGGAGCTCTCTGATAAGTTTCTGAGTCTCAGGCTTTGAGCAGATCACACATACGCTAAGGTGTTCCTCAGTAGAAGCTGTTGCTATTGCGGCTCCTAAGATCTTTACAGCCCTTTGGATGCTGATAGTCTCCTCTACTTCCCATGGATTCATTTTTCCCCAAAGGGTGGATTTCTTTCATTTGAAGCTGGATGACTACCACATAGCTGCCTATATCTGAGCAACTCTCCTTGGATCCTCTTTACAGACACAAAGAAGTGGGTGCTTTTAGCATGTTGTTCATCTGACCTGCCTTAGAAGGAGCCACATGCATGGTCCAGATCTCCCCTGCTTGCAAAGAGAGCCTGTGGTGCCTGCCACAGACATAGATATCTACCTTGAGCCGGGTGAATTTTGCCACAATGTAGGACCAGAAGGGTGGGCAGCAGACTGCGCACAGGCTGTTCAAAGCCAGGCCATGCTGTCCGTGGATTAATTCTGCAAAAAGAGCAGAGGTGTAGCTGATAAGACAGATCTGATCTGGCCAATTTGCACAGTGCCGCATCATGTATGATCTTAATGGTTCAGAGACCAGCTGGAACACCTCTTCGTTGTGCTGCAGGTTGCCCAACGTCCATTTTGGCCCAGTGTACATGCATTTGGGAACACTCTTAGTATGTGCAAGCACTCTTCTATTTTGCCAGTGCTATCAGCTTTTGTGATTTTACAACAAACTTCATGGTATTTACTGTTTTCCTTTTGTTTTCCTGAAGGTCCCATTCTTTGATGTCCTGCTGTGTAAATGACTGAACTCTCATTTTGAGAGACAGTGCAGTCTTCTGACATGGGAAAACATTTGAAAATTCAGTTCCACAGAGCAGTAGTCAAATTAAAACCCAAACAAACTAACAAATGACACAACAAAAATCACTGATAATGTTTCAATTAATAGATAATAGTGATTCTTATTTTTAGGTGGAGCTAGATCATGTTTCTCCCTCAGCAGTATTTGTTTTGACTAGTGATATGTTGCTCTTTTGATCTTTGTTTTCCTCTAGTAATTACAGGAAAAAGAAGAAGAAAAAAAAAAAAAAGCGCTCTTCCTTCTGTGACTGACCGCAAATCCTGGTGTAGCATTCCCTTCCAAGGTTAGATTCGGCAATTCTTCTCTCTGTGATTTTCCTTGCATGGAGCCAAGGGCACACAGTTCCTCAGAGATGGAACTGGCTGGGCTGTGTTTTCCTGCACTGCTGTCCTTCATGTTTTTTCCCTGTTTAGCCCCCCACCTCCCACTGTACTCTGATGGTCTCAAGAGATGTTTCTGGCAGTTGCAGGAGGTTTGGTGCCCTGCAGTGTGCGGGGGCAGGATAAAAGCCAAAAGACCATCTGCTTTCTGAAGCTTTGGTCACTTTAAGCAATGGTAGGCATCCATCCCTCCTGGCTAATCTCAAAAGGAAAGCGTGGGAGCTGGAATGGATGGGGGATGCTACTTTTGTCAGTGTTAGGTACTGAATGTGTGGTCAGCTACCAGGACAGGTGGTAATTACTTCCTGCAACTCATAATACTTACATGAATCTTTACTCGGCTAATAACCACTGATTTTTTAACCCTTTCCATCAAGGGAAATAAAGGAGAAGATCACTTAGCAGCTGCTCTGTTCATTCTCTATCCAAATGACAATTGTAACTAGGTAAGTTTACCTTGCCAAAATCTTTTGAGCATGCAAGTCACTGCTGCCAGTATTTTGCTGGCAGCACCTGAGCTTCACCTCACCTATGCTGGGTACTTCACACCTCTGTCATGGTAGTCTGATTAAAGGTATCATGAGTTGGCAGAAGAATTTTTAAGCTTTCTGGTTTTGTTTTGGTTTTTTAACTTTAATGGTATTAATTTTTTGCTTGCTTCCTTCCTTTCCTTTCTTCCACATAGATAAACCTGTGATGTATATTGTTGAATTTAATATAGCTCATAAAGCATAAATCTATGTCTTTTAAACAAGCAGCCTGACAGTTTGTAATTTCACACAGGTATCATGTCTCCTCCTTCTGTTATGTCCCAGATTTAAAGAACTTTAAAACTGATGGAAAGGGCCAAGGCTTTATTCCATGTGATACATTTTAAAATGTTAATTTGAAAAGGACAAAGAAGTCTCAATTACAAACAGTGCCATGCCCTTTGGGTATGATCCCCTAATTAAAGTTTGTTCTGATGACATTGTTCTTCATATTTTGTGACTGGATCTGATGCTGAAAGGTTTCGAATAGGGTGGAGTTTCTGATGAACAGGGCAGAACTGAAATTATCTTACTGCATTTGCAATTTAAATAAATCTCAGCAGAATTAATTGCTTGTGGTACAAATACTTTGTTTCTAAGCCTTAACTGGATTCATCAAGGCTGATTCCCTTCTCAGTTGCACACTTTCTCCAGTAAATGAATCTCTACTAAATCACAAAACCTCATGATGTGTACCAATGAAATGAGCAAAATAGACTTTTTCTTTTATACTTTAAAAGTTTTTTTTAAAAAAATACTTTAAAAGTTTTAAGGGTTTTTTTTTTAATTATTATTTTCCATCTTTGGAAACTTTGAAGCTTCTCTTCATACATTTTAGCATTGTCTCACCTGTTACATGGAATCCTATAAGGAGCTTGGAGGATTCCCATCTGAGCCCTTCTAACTGATAGTTTAGCAGGGTTAAAAATACAGGGTAATGAACCAAATGCCCCATTACTGAGTAGCCTAGGTCAGCAGCTTCAATAAACAGTTTAATCTCATTGTTAAAAGAAATAGCAGTGCTGTTGTAATACAAATAAGCATTAAGTGCTTTAGTGCACATCAGAGAATGTTAACTGGAAGAACACTGATGGAAAAAGAACCAGATTGTGAGTGTTATGAGCCAACTGAAGGCAAAAATAACTGCAAAGATGAAAGAGCTACAGGAATAACTGTGCCCCAAGAAATAATTCAATTTTTTTTCAAGTAGGTACTGAATTTTTTGACATATCTTCCCAGTATCTGCAGTCATGGCCCTTCTTTCCAGCCTGCCTGGCTTGCTCCATGCTGCTGTCAGAGAGAAAGTCCTCTTCCTTTTGCATCTGCATCGGATGGAGTGGTGACTAGCCTCAGACCACTCCCAGCTGTTTCTCACCAGCAAAGTTACTTCACCTTCCTGCCAAACAGCTTGGCAGCTTGTAATCATATTCATTAACCTGACTGAGACAAAACAGACCAGATTTGCTGAAATAATTTCGGCAAATCTGGTCTGTTTGATAGAAATGGCACTCTTGCTTGCTGCTGAACAGGAACTGAACAGGAAAATGATAATCATCAGGAAGAAGTAAAGGATGAAGATCTGAGGATGGGCTGGAGTTGGTGACTTCAGCCAGGGCAGTGGTGAGAAGCAATGAGCTGGCTGTTTACTTCCCAAATTACAACTTGTACCACATTTTAAGCTGCAGTTGGGAGTCTGTAGGTGCCCTGTTACACACCCTCTCTTGTGTCCACTCCCTCCTCTACTTCTCTCAGCTTCCCTGTGTATCTCAACACACATCTACAACTACTAATGTCAGACATTTCTTCTCTGAGGCTCCAGTCTTTTGGAACAGCCCTCCCCTGTCTCTTACAGTTGGAAAAAGCAGATGGATGGTAAAAAGCTTTAATTTGTGTTTCTGCAGAATTCCAGATGCGTTTCTGTGGAGCTAGTGCATAATTTTCCATCCTGTAGAAACTGGCAAAGAGAACATAAAATGTTTTCTGGGCATTGCATGTGTTTCATTTCACCACATGTAGACTCCAACATTTATGACAGAGGAGTAACCCTGGGGTCCCTCTGTATTGAGACATTTTTAGAGCAATATCCATGCCATTCTAAAGTAAAGTAAGTCAGATTGTTTCCTAAAAGTGCATTTCCTATTTCTTCAGTTTGACTGTAAGAAGAGACTGTGTTGGCTTACACCAGTTTGCACATCCACCCTATAGACCACTAGCCTTAATTGTCCTACCCACAGTATGTTTTTGTGAAACAAATGCATGGTTTACTGCACTATCTCACTTTTCAGAGCAAACATCATTACGGGGAATAGAAAGAAATATGAGGAGAAAGGAACATCTGTTCTAAGGATGTATGGCTCCTTAAAATTAAAGTTGAGAAGTATCTAGGAGACTGATGGATTGGACATGCTGAGCTAAGTATAAGGGCAGTGACATCTTCACTGTAAAAGCTTTGTTTGCATAGCACAGCAAGAGCAGTATCTGCCTGAGTCCCACACGGGATGCATTACGGACTGTGAATTTTGGCTTCTGGATTTCTTTTCTGAGAGATAATGAGGAAGACAAGATGCAATGAGATTTCATTAAAAAAAGGCTAGAAACCCATGTGGCCTGATTCATATTTGCAATACAAGGCGTGCATGCTATTGTAGAAGTCCTGATTAATTACATGTTTTCATCTAACTAGCAACAAAAACTTCATGCTGGGGTGAAAAATAGGAAGAAAAATCTCATCAGTAAAGGTCTGGACAAATTTAGCACATGCAGTTAAAGTCAAATCTGCATTCCATTGAGCTCAGTGGAAAAAACCCTCCAAAAATTTAGTAGGCCCCTAGTCTTTCCACCCTCTGCTTAATTACGTTACCCTTTACTTAATTATGCCCTGGTAATATTATAATGCTTAGAAACTTCTTCAGCCTCTAGATGCATCTGCCCATATTGGATTTTGCTTTTTTATATTTTCTTCTGATACAATTCTGAATCAGGGCTTAAAAACTGCAGCCACAGATTCTCCTGAAGGATATGACAGAACGCTACAAAAGAGCACTTGATTTTGTCTTTATTGCACCACACATGAGTGCCTCCATCTCGTTAATGTAGGAAATGTGTTATCTGAGGGAAAGGAACTTGGAAGCTTGGAATGTCAGTGGTGTGTTTTAGAGCCTCTGTTTTTTCATTTTATCTATTAGATGGCATGGCAAATTAAATGTCTCATCACAATGAAATAGCAGCTTTTTCAAATGTGTCCATTTGGCAAGGAAGCTGTATTTTTGTCAGCACACTAGCCTCAGTCCCATAAGGGGACCGACTGGCTTCCAAGCTGTAATAAAGTAAATGACAGGCTGGGTTAGTAGTTGCAGGGCTGTCTTTTTATACTGAAAAGCATTTATTTGTTTGCTTTCACAGGGGATCCTTCCCTGAAAAGTTTTTCATCTAGAAGCCTACTTCATTCACAGAAATTTTCGCTGCGAAAATGAGGCCTAGGAGCATCTGCATTGCTTCCTACCCCTTCGGCAAAACTGCTCTTGTCTGAGTCTGTGCTTTCCTCTCCTCATTGCCTTATTCTCTTTGCAGACTCCGTCACAGTTAAGCATACTGCAACTGCTAATCAATGATTTTCTAACACTGCTACTATTTGCTAATGCCCATGCCTTACTGCAGTACTTTTAAAACTCTTGAATCTGATAACCTGCAAAATCCCAGAGTGATTTTTTTCCCAGTTTGTAGGAATTTTTTTTCCACATCCATATCCTCCCTTAATCTATTTATTTCCTCTGAGATCACATTTTTCACTTCCAATATATTAGGCTGCCTCTTAAACCAGGAGATCTTTACAAGACCCATCCACTGAAGAAGTAGAATGTGAAACTACAGGAGGGGACTGCTCTGAGGTCTGGATATGTTGCCCATGCAGCATGGTCAGCCCCTACCCCTCTGTTCAGCAGGAGGCAAAGTCACTGGTAAAGGCTGAGCTAGTGCAAAAGCTGTATGAGGGGTATGTTGGGAACAGATTAGGTGGAGGAATGTGGAGGAATCGTGAGCCCTAGGGCAGCCAAACCCAGTGACATAGTGTGATAGAAACACAAATATTTCAGATTGCTATGCACTTTGATACAGTCCTTGCATAGCTACTGTGACAGCATAGGGATGACTTCATCTCCGTCAATATCATGATCAGTTCTTGTCTCAGTCAGGAAGATCTTTTTCCTGAGGGTTCTAAGCTGAGGAACTAAAATTAAAGTCATTACTTTGACCTTTACCCTCTTATCCTCACTCTAACATTTGGAGTACTTTTTAACAGCACCTGTGTTATATGTCGGCTGGACAAGAGCAACAGCATGTGCCTAACCCCCTGTAGCCCCCAAGAAACGCCACCTCGAGCAGTTTCATGCAGCAGCAGTGAGCATAACCACAGGTTTAACAGACCTGCTTTCAACTAGCCGCTTTGTCCCCCAGGGACTAGTATATCATATTCAAACATCTTGCTGTTTATCACTGAGATAATTAGGGCATGCCTGCCCTGTGGATGTAAAGAAATTTGAACCAGCTCTGCAGCTAACTCTGGAGATAGAAATACTGTTTGTCAACTGAATGCTTAGATCTTCAACAGCTTTGGCACCTCTGTACCTTGTTCCAAACTACAGGGTAAATCAGCCCTTAATGAGGGGGAAGAAAAGACATTTATAAGACTGCAAAGGGATCTTAACAGAGTTTTTCAACCCTGCTTCTCTGGCAAAGGGGCTTCAGCACCCCTGGAAGCTCTCAAGAAGCAGTATAACACTGTGGACATAATAATGACCCAATACACTTAGCTCTGACAGGCTTCAGGGAGAAATGCAGGTTGCTTTTGAAATTCACAAAAGCAAAATCATACCTGTTCTGTAACAACAGCAACACTGACTCACATTTTCTCCTGCCTTGTGAGGGAAGAGCAATGCGTTCAGGGTCTAGGTGATCGGACCTGTCACATGAAGATGGAAATCTTTAATTGGAAAGAGGAATGGACTTGAACAAGAGATCACACAGAAAGGCACCATGAGAAGACTAGAACAGGAGGTCAAGGTGAGGTTTGAGCTTCGGTAAAAGAGAAGTAAGGTCTTCTAGTGTGCCCTTTTTCTTCCCAAAGTGTACTTTTCCCTCTCTAAGTTGCATCAGAAGATTATCTGGTAGAAAAACAGACCCAAGAATAAATTACATACTTATCCATAACACCCTTGTACTATGTCACATTCATCTACACGCAGCCTTTCTGTCCTATCTACATACAATATTTACAGTGCTAACAAAGGTGTGTTTTTTCAGACTTCATGAAAAAAGGGCCCAGAAAAGCTGCATAGACCAATAGAGGGTTTCTATTGCTCCTTGCTGCATTTTTAATGTTCTCCTGGGTAGACCCACTCCTGGCTTCCCTCACAAATTTCAAAACAGTCTAATAATTATGTTTACAAATTAGCATAATTTTTATACAATTATTTTCAATTCCAGTGTGTCTCATGATATAGAAGGTAACAAAGAAATCCAGGTGAGAAGGATGGTGATAGAAATACATTAAAAATATCATTAGGGGAAAAGTTACCTGCACCCTGAGGTACTTAGGTAGGCAACGATACAGCTACAAGGGTTATATGTACTGACTACTTAGTGTCTTCTTTTTGCATTATGAAGTGCTAAATTCTGTTTTCTGGCTTATTCTTTTAGAATTACTATGTTGGATGGATGCGATTTAAATCAGGGGTTGGACTTATCCTATTCTTTGAAATAGACTTTATCACAGAATCATAGGATCATTTAGGTTGGAAAAGACCTTGGAGATCATCAAGTCCAACTGTTAACCCAGGACTGCCAAGTCCATCACTAAACCATGTCCCATTGTGTAAATAAACCATTTTATCACCACACTAAACCCCAAAGTTATTAGACCTGGTTTCACTAGTGAGCTTGTCAAAGCAACTTTTGTTGTTCACTTTTCCTTAGATAACCTCCCATTTAATTTGATATGTATCTGATTTATGTCTATAAATATAGCTGGATTCCATCCTCCAAAACATTTGCTAAGATTTTAATTTAGATGAATTTGTTTCAACGCAATTGATAATTATCAGCTTGTGGAAGATGCATTTTGTCCATAGGCAAGGAGAGAAGGTCCAACTCTTGGAAATACTTTTAATAGATGCAAGCAAACACTTGAAAGCATGTGTTAGAATATGATATTTCACTAAGAACAGAACAGTGTTTGGCTATTTAAACCAGGCCATCTCTGTTTTCTACTATTCCATTAGATTATATACTGTCTTTATTAGATCAGTCCTATAATATTTACACAAAATGTAATTTTTTACAAAGGACATAAATCTTCAGAGGTTACAGAAACTTGGTGAATGGAGTAAAACATTCAAGTTGCTTTTATTGAATGAAATGAAAGTCCTTGCTTCTCTGTCCTTTAAGAGGATAGTAAAGTGGTTGGGGGCAGTGACGCATGTGAAGCTTTTACTAGTTTATAATGCGCTTCCTTATTTATTGTGATGCCAACTTTTTAATTTTGGAAGAACTATCATCTTTTATGATACTATTGACCATCATTTTTTAAAACTTAGCCTTATAAATCATGGTGAAGTTTTTATATAAATCTAGTTAGAAATTTTAATGACATATAAAGCTTCAATGGTGAAAGAAGCATTCAGTGCATTTAATATTACTGAACACAAGGATGCAACCATTAATCCATTCTCTTGAGCTGTCTTCTGTAGTATTTTTTGAAGGTGGGGGAATAAAGTTATTTCTTTAACAAGATAACATTGACAGCCAAAATGAATCACAGTTATAGGCACGTATGATGACTTCAGCAACCTTCTTCTTCTGCCCAATGCTATTGTCTTTCACCTTAGCTTGACTCATAGACTTGTTTGCCATGAAGTCATCTGCATTTCAGAGTTAAATAACTTATACCAGTTTAAAATGGTTCCCAGGCTGCATTATGAAAGTGGCAATACTAAAACTCCAATTGTATATATATCCATTCTTTCCCAGAGACATGTGTACTGGTCACTGACTTTAGTGAAATGTTGGTCCAACAGTGTGTTAAACATTCTAATAGTTCTGGTTCTTAATTACTAGACAACTATTTTTACTGGTAAGGAAGCAAAATAACATGTTACGAAATTGACTGAAACCTAGAAAAAGTGTCCAAATGGAAACTTTTGAATGAGAAGAAAAATAACATTTTACGAAGGAGAGGCTTTGTTTTTTTAAAAATAAGAAAACACTAGGGTAAGCAACGGCTCCTTTGATCACGGCTTTTGTCATTCCAAGAGCCGAGCATATACTCTCCATCTGCAGAATTTCCATTCCATACTGAGGACCAGAAAATAAGCCAGAATGAGCCATAAAATAAGTTTATTCCCTATGAGACAGTTTCTGATCCTTTATTTCTGCAGAGTACAACATCATCTATTCAAAACCACTGGATTCTCATTGCAGAGCCACTTTGTAAGCATACATAGAAGACTTAAAAACAAATGAATGTTAAATATTTCTCCCAGAGACTTTTTCAAAATGCATCTTAGCAATTTGGATTCATAAGTCCCGCTTGCCCTTGATGGAACTTGTTTTTCTAGTTCGTGGAGGCTGGTTCCCCCTGTGAATCTCTACAGCAGATTCTCAGAAATCTAAGTATACTTCAGGAGTTAACCGATCCATTGTAAAGCATCTTTCTGTGGTAAGAAAAATTTAATTTAGCACAACAGTGAGGTCAAATAATGTTGCGGGTTTTCTTTCTTCTATAGATGAAGCAACATGGAATTAAAAGACAGCCACAGGGGAAGGGAAGGGAGTGGAGGAAGCCTGTGTCAGAGCACATATTGAAAGAGTGAGATAGGAGGATGAGGTCTGTCTGGTATGGAGGAGACATGGTGGAAAAGAGGGACTGAGTGAGGTCACTGAAGGGGTTGTGCAAAGGTATTTATCTTGCTTTTTTTCTCTATATTTCCCATGTCATCTTCTCTGGTACAGCATCTAAGAGCACTTTCAGTGTAACAACGTCTCCTCACCCTATTGTGAGTAAATCTCTTTTAGCATATAATGTAACTAACTGATTTCTCTCCTTTTCCCCCCCTCTCAGCAGCCTCCAGGAGTCAGACTTTTTTCAGCTTTCTCTAGCTTCTGGCATCAGTATGAAAGTGAAAAGGGGGAAGAGGAAAGAAAGTGCCAGGCTGGGCTAGGGGGCTGCTTTGTTCCAAAATAGTGGGGAAGGCACAAAGGCTTGTTCCTCTTGCTACTGCTGCTTGGGGTGAAGCAGCAGGAAGGTGTGAAGCAGGAAGGGCTGTGACTAGAGGAAAACACTAGAAAAGTTTCCCCTTAGCTTTGGCAGAGAGACAATGGGCACCGTGACATGATCTGGTGTCTCTGCCCCTCTGAATCTGCTCCCAGGAGTCCTAAAACTATAACCTGCTTTCTGTTCTTTTGACCAGAAGCCCATGGCATCACCCACAAAGTTCATGGGACTTCATAACTCCTTGGTGTTTTTTAGTAATTACTTCATTTATTTGGCATTTTCCACAAAATTCTTGTTTTCTATCTATCAGGGTGTTGCATTAAAAAAAAAAAAAAAAAAAAAGAGAGAGAGAAAAAAAGAAGGCTTTTAGATTTCTGGTGATGGCTAAACCTTATAGTTCTGGAGTCACTAAGCAAAACTTCTTGTGGTTAGTCCAACTAAATGGGAAATATTTTTTGAGCATTTTTCCAGCACAGATCATTGTGAGCTCTAATTAATAAATAAACAGCACGTTCCTCCTATTCCTCCCAGGCCTGCTCGTAAAAGGAACACAGCAGAAGGTATTTTTTCTGTTCTAAAATTTATGTTGCCACATGAACTATGTTTAAGCATTGAAATATTGTTTGAAGAGTTTTGAGTTAAAGATCAAGAAGTATATAATGGTATGTTAAAGGAAAGGCAGGTTTAAAGAACACATTTCAAGTATGACTACTGTGAAAGCATTACAAAGTATTTAAATAATGAGACTGGAGCAAGAATTACAAGTTTATTTTCTCACTTTCTTCTCATATCCCAAGGCAATACAGATGTCCCATCTTTGGTGTTTCTCTGCTCCCTAAAAATTATATCAACATTAAAAGGCAAATGTCTACTTAATATGTGTACAAAGAAAGACATTGATGGGTAACATCTCATCTGAAATGCTTTCTCGTTAGAGGAATTGCGTTACGAACATAATGCCTTGCAAGCCTATCTAGGGCAGAAGTCTAATCAAATTAACACCACTTCAGTGCTAATGAGGACTGGTAGTCATTCACCTTAATTAGCCATTCTGAAGAAATCTATTTTTAGCACCATGCCATTTAGGTAGCTCAGTTCTATGATCCCTTCCAACTTTTCATGACCTTAGCAATGAAGTTAAAGAAGCAGGAGTATCAGCAGAGGACGAAGTTTTGATGCTCCCCTTACACGCCTAACAAAAACCAGGTCATGTCCTTGGTGAGTGTGTTCCCAATATAAAATGCTGTTGATTGCAGTAATATGTTACTATATTTGATACATTGAATGGGGTGTGCAGATTGGGGTCTGCATGGTCCCAGTGGGACTTTTCTTATGCTGCTGGAAGCTGCAGATCTGAATGTACAACAGAGATGGCCTGGGAGTGTGCACAGGGACAGGCTAATCTACTAGTTTCTCACTCATTTTGGATTTATCTTTGGAAAGGTGAAGTTTACTGTATATTATAAAGCTCTTACTGCACACCTTCTATAAAAATAAATATTATGCATATGTGTGTGGACATTTGTTTTACATTAAGAGTGCCTGAGATGGCTCCAGACCATGGGTGTTAGAAGGATGTTTGAAAATTCCTCTTATTTTAGTCTTGGTGATAGCTTGTTTTTGTTGGATTATATCAATTATACTTACATTTTTTTCCTAACTTTCTAACTGACAAGACATGCTACCAGATCTTTTGGAATAATGGACATAACATGCGGGTTCATTGCAATCAATTACAGGGGCATTTCAGTTTGCTTAACACCTGTGAATTCCATTTTAGTTGCAGAATTCAGTCCATACAATCAAGATGAAATGAGGTGTTCAGTACTTGCTCAGATTCAAATGCAAATAAATCCCTTTAGCTTTACTAAGAACTAGACAGGCATTACATGGAGAAAACAGGCTTGCAACAGTCTGGGAAAGGTGTATTTCACTTCCATCATTTTGCCTTGATCAGCTTACAATTTTTGAGACAGGAGTGAGACAGACCAGGGATCTTCCTATTTACATGTTCCAGAGACAAAGCCTTTCAAGTTGTTGTCATTTAATGCAAATGTTCTGCTCAATGTGGAATTTTTTTTCAATGAGGATTTTGTATTATTATCATTTACTGTCACAAACACAGTCTCTTCTTCCCCTTCCTTTATTGGGAATAGTCATTATTCTAGAAGAAAATTCTTACAGTATTTATAACTCAAGTGCTGATTCTACAAATCCTTTAATCACTGTCCTGCATGTATCTTTCTGTGCAGATGCAATGATTATCCTTAAGTTCAAATATATGGATAAGATTTGCTAAGCTAAAAGAAAAATATGATTATTAAATGATTTGGATTTGGAAAAGGAGAAATCTTCTTTATAAATTTTCTTTAGCAGTGAAGCAAATTATGGTTTTCCTTGCCACAAACAAATTTTCCTATGGCAGTCTTTGACAGCGATTGCAAGATATAGGGATTCAGATTACAGGTCCAACATGAATTTAGATACTAAAAACATAGTCTTAAGGAAAAATAAATAGCTGAGGAATGGGATAGAGTTGGGAGAAGCACTGTCATTTTTCTGCAGAATCTCAGAGTCTTTTACAACAATAATATCTTTATTTTGCCTCGCAGTGATCAAGCAGTAGACCAAATGGACGAAGATCTCCTGTCAGACTGGTTTTCAATCATGAAATCAGTGTTTCATGATATTTTCACTGGATGCTGTTAGCTGTTCAGGCAATCCTTATTCTGATGCTGACTCATTCTTGCTCCTTGAGCTCATCATTGCAGATACCTCAGAGCTATTCAATTACTTGAGACATGTCCATGCCTAAAGTTTGCAGATACCTGATTTTCAAAGCTTCTCAAAGATGGTCCAGAAAAGAGATCATTGCAAGTGATAGTGGTTTGTGCCTCTCAAAACTGGGAACAGCCATCTTTATTATATTTGCCCCATGGCTTCTGTTTCCCACACATTTGGGAATTGTCATAATTAAACCTGTATGACACTCTCACACAACCGAGAAAAATGTACTGAAAAAGTTTCCCATCACAGTGTTTTTCCTGTTGGTCTTCTTGTTGAGTTGCTCTCCACTATGTGTGAGTACCAAAAGGTGGAAGATTCCAGGTAAAAAGCGTATTTTTATCCACATGCATTTTTTTTTTTCCTAACAGTGTATGGTTTCTTTATTAATTGCAATGATACAGTTTTGAGAAGGAAGGTTAATACATTTTTTAGTTCCTATTAAGGAGCATGGAGCTGAGAATCAGCTAATGTCTAGTGGAAATGAAGCTAGGATTGTCATACAGTTATAGTTTAAGGATAAAACTGAGACATTTGCAAAGAGAGGAAATATCATTTCTTGATCTTACTGACAGCTAGAAAAGCACACAAGCTTTTGGATTCACTGGGTCTTTGGTTCTAAAGCAGAACCAGAGAGCTTCAAGCTTAGCAGAGTTTGGAAACTGTATTTGTATTGATACAATTGTTTTTGACATCCAGTACAGTTATGATTTTATTTCTAGCATATATTGGAAGATTATTTGTAAGTCTTTCATAAACAGGACTGAGAAATTATATACAGAGCTATTGTTTTCTGAGAAAAGATCTAGAGGTAACATGGTGTTTCTTCACTATATCAGTTGCCTTGCCCTATTCCATGATGATGAGCAGCAGTGGCTTGGATTCACCCATACAGTTTTCGTGAGTACCAGTGATGCAATGGATGAGGTATTTCTCATTTTTGTCTCTCATTCACTGCTTGTTCATCTAAGGTATTCAAGGCCTTATTTCATCTTTAACAGTTGTGATCACATTGCTTTTTTACAAACCAGTTCTGTAGAAAATGTGTCCATATGCATCTCAAATACCATCAAAGAACCTTTGATGGATAAATAAGCAGTCCTTCCAGCTGGGACTTCATATCACTACTACTTTAAAACAAATCTTTCATGTTATTTTAGCGAGTTCTGATTGTTTCGTATACATATGGGTAACACATAATCAGAAATACAGCCAGAATCTGATTTTTACAAGTTTTCCTGTAACTAGTGAGACTAACAAAGTCTAATTTCTTAGAATTTTTTGCATTGTAGTTAGAATTTCTGCTGTTAAATAAAATGCAAGCATGTACTGAATCTTTTCCACTGTCTGAGGTATTTGCATCTAAACTGCATGAAAAATCAAGCTTATACTGCAATTTTCCTTATGAAGTGTCACTTACAGAGCCTCACTATTAGTGCTGTTTTCATGAAAATTCCAGAAGATTGATGTACCTGAGACTGCATCCTCGTTTCAGCTGGGATAGCTTAACCTTATTCTCAGTAGATAATGCAGTCCTGTGGTTTGGATTTGGTGTGAGAACAATGTTTATAGCATTTGGCTGTTGCTAGGTGAGGTTCATACCAAGTCCAGGACTTTTCTGTTTCTCAGGCCCGGCCAGAGAGAGGCCTGGAGGGGTGTGGGAAAATGGGAGGGGACACAGCCAGGACAGCTGACCCCAAATAGCCAAAGGGGTATTCCATAGCATAGAGTGTCACGCTGAGTATATAAGCTGGGGGAAGGAGAAGGAAGGGGGGACATTCAGAGTGATGGCGTTTGTCTTCCCAAGTCACCATTACACGGGATGGAGCCCTGCTGTCCTGGGGATGGCTGAGCACCTGCCTGCCCATGGGAAGTGGTGAATGAATTCCTTGTGTCGCTTTGCTTGCACACGTGGCTTTTCCTTTCCCTATTAAACTGTCTTTATCTCAACCCATACATTTTCTAACTTTTACTCTTCAGATCCTCTCCCCCATCCTATTGTGCGGGGAGTGAGCAAGTGGCTGCATGGGGCTTAGTTGCTGGCTGGGATTAAACCACCACAGACTAACTCCTCTGTCAAATTTGCTGGTAACTTGTCCTGAAGATCAATGAAGTTTAAAAGCAGACACATACACACTGACAGCATGACTGCCTTAACTTCTTCCCTCTAAGAAAGGAAGCTAACAACCAAACCACAAACTTTTATCTCAAATGCAGAAAAAATACCTCCAGCTACAGGGAAGAGCAGGACATTAGTTACCAGCACTGGCAATTGAAGGCAGGCTTGCCTCAATTCCCACTGACACAGTGTAGTAGATTGTAAACCAGTAATGTCAATGGCTGAAAAGGCTTGCATGGGTTTGCGTTAGAACTTGCTGAGTGTGGCAGAACTTGGATACTAATTCAGTGTTCCTTGAGCAGAGGTGTGGAAATGGTTAGGCCAAAGCAATGATGTCCTCCAAGTTGTAGGGTAGCTGAGTGGTTTTAGCATCAACAGAAAAGTTGCACCCTAAGGAGTGACAAAAGAACCAGACTCTGTAATTCAAGAGCCCAAGCAATTCAGGAAGTCAAGAGACTCATCAGTGGTCCCAGCTGTAAGGTACTGGTCGAGATGAAGATACAAAAAGGAAGGACTGTTACGAACTCCCTGAAAAGAGTTTAACAACCAACTTCACCTTGAGAGCCCTGAGATAATAGTTCAAGGGGATATTGTCAGTCAGGACTAAGTGGTGTTTGTTAGAGCACAATGGGGAAACAACACTGGAATATTCTAGTTCTTGAGTCCATCCTCTTCTGCAGATGTAGAAAATAGAGTACAACCAAACACTAGCTATTTCCTATGTTGCTGTATCATAAAAGCATCCCATTCGGGGCCTTTCACTGTGCTGTGCTGTACATGCTGGGAGCAAACACACACACACACCCCCTTTTCTTAACCTGAGAGCTTGCAGGTGAAGCAGAAGGTGGCAAATACTTAGGGCACTGATAACTGGAGAACATAGAAATAAGACAGAACTCGTCTGCGGATAGAAACAAAGTAAACAGAAGACATGGGTGGCCAGATGTGTGAAGTTTTATGGGTCTTATGATGAAAGAAAGTAACGAGATCAATGAAGCTATGTGAATATTTACAGTCAGTTCCTCCTGAGAGGGACTGTAGTGACCTAGAACGTAAGAAATCCAAAAGAAGCTTTTCTTAAATGTATGACACAGTTTTGTTTTGCTGCCCATCAGAAAACAGTCATGTGGACTGTGTTAGTTATGGAGATATTAAGCTCTTTGTTGATATTTGAAATGAATATCATTACAAACTCCAGGGAGTCTAAGTCACAGATAGTCAGGTTTATGTATTTATGTGGATACAAAAATGCAGAATGTGATTTTGAAGTCTTACAGAAGAAAAGACATGAAGAGCAAAAGAACAACAGCAGTTGTAGAAAAAGCACCAAAAATGCATTGCCTTATAACGTTTAAATTCTTCTTAGCACTCTGCATGCCACTAAACTTCTTGCTCCTCAAATTGTTCAGGTATTGACATTCTTAGAGAAACATATCACATCTGATAGAATGAGGTCACTTCTGTTAGGATGTTTGCAGACAGACTGCTCAACTTTTCTGGGAAAAACTGGGTATCCCATGGACTTGTAGAGCATTCTGCAGTTTTTTTCCTCGCAGCCCAGGCAGCTCCCTGATCCTACAGTGTAACAAGTGAACTATAACAAATGCTATAGAAAGGAGAAGTTACTGCAAGAAGCCCACGCATGCACTTCAGACTTTGCTTGAATTTGGCAAAGACCTTTTCTATGCAGTTGTTTCTACTCTAAAACTTTTGTGAAAAGGGAAAGTAGTATATACTTCAAAGAATTGTACTCACATGGGTATCGTTATCAGAAATCTTTGTGCAGCCATCTGGAAAATTCAGGCAAGGATTGTGAATTCTTACATTGAACAGCAAAAGCTATGCTGTGCTGGGATAAGGAACCAACAGCATATTAAAAATAAACGTTTGAAACAGTAGCTGCATCAAATAATTTTCAAGTAGTCCCTGGGGTGAAAAATATTGTCACAAACCACTCACTGAGTAAGAAATAAAATATGAAAATTGATCTGCACAACTTATGAAGAAGAAAAGGACCTAGTACATTAAGTGTTCACTGGCAATGACTTGCTCATCCCTTGTCCTTCCATAAGCCATTCACTCAATAAATATGCAGTCCTGCTCTCCTGCAAAGAGATGGAAGTTTTGAACGTGGGGTATGTAATGAAGTGCCGTGGGCACCAGAGGAAATAGTTTTGCTCTCTGCACGCCTCTCTCCAATCCAAATCCTGTCTCTGTTGCACTCCTTCATTTAATCAACTGCAGGCACCCGTCTGGTGTCAGGGCCCTTGAGTGCATCCGCCATTCTTTGGGGGTTTGGCTGCTAGGGCTCAAGGCCACAAGAACAGAACTGGTAGCCGTGGGGAGATCTCCTCCAGAGAAATTTGTGTGGGGACACCGATGAGGGCTGACCCCTGGCTGGAGGTGCCTTGTCCTGCTGGCCAAGTTACTAAGATTGGCTCCTGGTGGGAAGGGACAACAGGGAATGGATTTACTCTTTTTGGTAGCAGCTCAAAACCAATCACAGCATTCAGCACTTACAAAAGGGGGAATGCAAAACCTGCAAAAGTCATATCAATTTTAAATCCTCCTGTGTCAGACGATAGCCCAGCACAGTCTCTGCTTCAGACTACCTTAAACATTTCTGAAATTGGTTAGCTATAAAATAATTGTATTTCATGGTACAGAGCAAAGTTGTGATTAAACTGCCTTTGGGCCTGTGGTGTCTTAGAAGGCTCACCAGTTATTCTGCAGTATGAGATACTGGTCTTATTTTGAATTCCCACGTAAAATCTTCCCTGCAAAATGTATGCACATGTATGTGAATGGAATTGGAGAGAGAGACTATGTTGTGGGTTTGTGACTGGTTTGATAGGTGCCTAGTCAGCCATGACAAGGTAGCTGAAAGACCAGTTGTCACAACAGGTAATATTAATACTCATTATGGGGGGGGGGGGGGGGGAAGGAGGAAAAACAAAACAAAACAAAAAAAACAACCCTAAATGGAAATTTCTGCAGTAGCTAAAATCAAGTGTTTGAGTATAAATGAGGGATAAAGAACCAAATTTAAATGCAAATAACAGTGAATTTATTTGGGGCTTGAGCCTGATAGCTGAAATAATAGCTATCTTCATATGCTAAGAAATGTAAATCACTTGAAAGACAAGTTATAAAAACCAACCAAACAAACAGAAACCACCAGTTTGATACTTTTTGGGGAACAAAAAGAACATAATTAAGTACTTCCTCATGAGTTGCATAGCCTGTATTTCCTCTCTGGACCCAGGACCTCCAGCTGCTATTTTACCACCGGTGGACCCGTTTGTGATATGCTCCGAGCAGACCAACACCCACACCAGCTGCAGCTTAGCCTTGCAGCCCAGCATTCATCTCATGACTGGTGTGACATCCAGGATGTGATCTGATGGCATATTGTCCTTTTCTCACTCCTTGGGAAAGAGGCTTCCTTGGAGGTCTGGAGATGCCTCCTGTCACTATGATGAAATTGGGGTCTGGGTGTTACTCTAATGCTTTTAATCAGTAGATACCACACTAGCTTTTGTAAGCAAGGCTGTCAACATGATGCCTGTAGTTCACTAAAAAGAGCTAGAAACAACAGCTAATCACAGGAATCTATGCATCTAATTGAGGTACCTGAGACATACAGGCCTAACAGCCGAACATGTGGATCTTACCTATTCCAGTGATTTGAACAATGCCAGGAAATAGGCACAGCCTCCACAGCTCAGTTTAGCATGAAATTGTCAGAGCAGCCCCTGGAAGTGTTTTGGCTGAACAAACCAGAATTATTTCAGAAAAATCCCAGACAATTCCTGAGACTTGGAACAGGCCAGGGTCCATTTCAGAAAGCCCAGCTGGGTCTTGGTTTAAAAGCTAAGAAAGTTTAGCTGTGTGGAAGTGGCCAGAACATATCAGTTGGCCTTAGGGCTAGAGAATGTCCCACAACTTTGTTTAGTTTACAGGTACAGCTGTGGCCCAGTTGTCCAGATCACCAAGTGGTAGTTCATCTTTTACATTATTACTTCTAGGCTTGGAGTAATCCTTATGTAAATCACACGGGGCAGGTGTGACACACAATCCACAAGGCATCATGGAGTTGCAGCTAAGACAACCATAAAGTTATGCTAGAGACCTCTCCTTTGGCCACTGAGTCCTGCTTCAGTGTACATCCTAGGTACCAACATTAGGATGAACTGGATCACCCTCTAAGCAACACTGACTACATTTACCAGTTTGTACTGACTAGATACCCATTGACCGATGAGAGGTGAGTTGCACGGATCACATATGGGCTTCTCCCTTTAGACACACAGAATTATGGGTCTTCATCTGAAGATGAATCCCATCCTCTGTGGCTGAAAATATACTGCAACTGGGGCATGTAATTGCACAGCACCTTGGGGACATTCGGAATGCTTTATAGGACTATCAAACCCCCTTCTAGGGTGCAATTTGCTACTAATGTACAACTCCCACTTCTGAAAGAGTTTGGATCAGGACACAGAGCTAAGAAAAGGTGTATTTACCTTTTGACGGTGCAAAGTGTTCACCATCTCTTCTCGTGGGGATTATTTGCTACTGATGATGGGCACGAGGTTTGTCCTAATTCATTTTGAGAACCTAAGCATGTTAAGTGGTTTTGCAAGAATGATTTTCTAGTTCCATTCCACCAGCCACACTTGTACAAGGCAGTATTTTGGGCCAGATTTCCCCACTGTTTATTGCAAAATCTCAACCTAAATTTGTATGTATTTTCGTAAAAAATGCCAACAGATTGGATTAATATATAAGCACATTTGTCTTAAGGACTATCAATATTTGTTGGCCTCGGTGTTAAATATTACCTGAGGAAAAGACAGGGTCATTATTTATTTAGTGGTACAATCAGTCTTCGTACACTTGGATGGGAGTGAGTCAATGTATCCTATGTCATCTCACACATTCACCATTATTACTCAGCTAATCCCAACCAATGACACAGGTTGCTAGCAAAATTTTCATTTTTGAATTAATACTTGAAAGGAGCAATTACATTAGTAGCCTGAAGGGTAGTAAGGATGTAAAAAATGAGGAGAAAGAAAAACTCTTATTCACTGAACTAGAATCAGGATATGTTTATTTGCCTATGCCCTTCGCTGGCTAACACATCTCAAAATACCAGTTTTGCTGACCTCCAGGAACAAAAACTGACTGGGTCTTAAACCAGGCTTAATTTCAAATATATATTTCGTATATAGAAATTTTATCTTTGTGTGTATGAAATTCTGTGCTGAATTTCATAAGTGTACTCTTGTGCTATACAAGAATTAATTAGAAGTTGCAGAGAAAGAGTCAAGGGAACGGAACTGGACTGGGACAGGTTTGAGGTCTGCTTCTGGTCTGGCAATGTTTATCTGTATACGTTTTCATGAATGGCTTCATTTTCCTGTTTCTCTTTTTTTCTGTCTTTGCCCATCATATCTAACTGGCAAGTTAATCTGGGATTCATATCGCCTATCTTACTGCCTATAATGTTGATATTTATATCTGAGCTAACCCCTCAGGCTTCCTCTCTAATCAATGGAGAAAGATGGGTTCTTTTAGTCTGCATTTCATTTGAGCTATTTTAGACATCAGCTAAAGCTGATGAGATAAATTCTCTCCTAAATATGCTTATTTCTCTCAGTTGACTATGAAGGAATCCTGGGGTAACTGTTGTGGGTGGAAGTGTCTACATTTAATAGAAGAAAATTAATGCCTTTGGAGCCAACATTGTGCAGTGTCAGCATGCAGCAAAACAAAAAGGACTGTCCCTGGCAAAGGATGAAACAGGAGTAGTATGAGGGACAGCTTAATTTCATTTGCAGCATGTGCAAAGAACAGGAAAAGGGAGAGACATTAATTTTTTGGAGGACTGCTTTAAACAAATAGTGGTGTGGAAATGGTGTGGAAACTAACGGCATCAGAGGAACTGATTTCAGAAATGTTGAATCAGATCATACAACTGCACCAAGCAACATGAGCTCAGTCACAAACCAAAGTCTAGTCATAGAAAGCGCTTTTATTGCCTTTGCTCGAATCTTCCCAGTTGAGGATCTGTTGTAACTCATCACTGTTTGCTCTTGCATGAGATTATTCGTCTTCAAGCATGTTTGGATGAGGTGACGTTCTCTATGCAGCTTGTACTGTGAAACTGCATTTCTTTGTGTTCATTTAAATGTTTTAAGTCAGTCATTGATATTCAAAGTTAATGGAGTCAGGCAATGTTTGAGTGGTCTGTCACTGGTGTGAGAAGTGTAATTGAGGAGGGATCAGCCTCAGTAAGGCATTGGATGTCGCACATCGGTACTTGCCTAGCAGCTAAGAAGGAGATTGCTCTAAGCACAAGCATCTGAAATCTGCTGGAAATCATGTCTACTTGACAGTGGTTTTGAGCACAGGTTCTTCTGTGTTCTGCCATCAGTCAGCTTAGTCCCAGAGGTCTCATTTCTGTGGCAGTACTTTTAAAGATGCTGTGCATGAGGAAAAAACTAAGTGTGAGTGGCATAAATTTAGATCAGCTATATTTCTCATGTATAAAGGAAGTAGTGACTTTCTAAAAAACTACGCACTGCAGCACACGAAATGAAAGGAAGGAAGTAGACCACAAGGTGCTGTAGGCTATACAGTTCAGCCTAGGTTACTGCTCTCCTTTCCCATGTCCCTTGCTTCCTCTCAAGTACAATTTAGGGGGTAGATTGATAGCACAGCTAGCTGAAGGATTTGATTTTAGACACATAAAAGGCTTTAGCTGGCTGTATGCAGTGATGGAGTCTATATCCCTGGGCTGCATGTTCCACCTGTGCTCTACAGGCAGTAGAGAGAATGGGGAGTCAGTCAAAATAGCGAAAAAGCTGGGGACGGGGCATGCGTTCTGTTTTCCTGATGTTATTCCTTCTCTTTTCCTAGAAGAACTAAATGAAGCTACATGTATTAAGACATTTTTGGTAATCTAAAATTAAGCAGATTAAAGATTAAAGCACCCTAAACAGGAGAGAGAAAAGTGCTTCTCTACCCCTAGATCTGAGTGAGAAAGATGGTTGCACCTCATCCTCCCTATTAAGATGGCATCAAGTATACCACACTTCCATTTAAGCCCAAACTTCCATTAGAAAGAAGAAATCTGGAGTCATAGACTGGATAGGAGACACAGCCAGTCCAAATCCCATTCCCCTTCATACCTGCTCAGCTCATATGCAAAGGTCAGATTAGGTGCAGCCATAAGGAGTGAAGATGGAAGTGTGAGAGCAGGATGGTTAAATCACTCATCAAAGAGGGAATTAGTCAGGTTTGTGTTTCCCACACCAAGGAAAATCTCCCAGTGATTTCAAGTATGTTGCACAAATATTTTTATTTGTAAGGTTTTATTTTCTCCACATAGAATAAGCCTCCTGAAACCACAGGTGTCCTGTGACTCAGACTGGCAAAAGGTAATTCTTTCATAAACTCAGTATTTTTATGCACTAATTTCCCTGCTCTGATTTTTAATACAACATGGTTCTTATTATGCCTTGGGAAAGAGGGGAGGAAAGGCTAAACACTGATTCCTTTTAGGTATGAGAGAGGTTCCTTTCCATTCACAGAGTAAACTCTACTTACATGATGTTTGTTATGAGGAAATGGGAGATGTTTCTATTGTATTGGGGAAGGAAGGGAAGTCTTTTTTTCAAAAGTATGGGGTAACCCCCCCCACCATTCTAAATAATGAAGATGAATGCAATTCATTAAAATATAAGGCCTGGGAGACCCCAAGAATCTATTACTAATTTTACCAAGTGTTCAAGGCCAGGCTGGATGGAGTTTTGAGCAACCTGGTCTAGTGGAAGGTGTTCCTGCCCATGACAGGGGGGTGGGAACTAGATGAGTTTTAAGGTCCCTTCCAACCCAAACCATTCTGTCATTCTATGATTAACTGGCAATAAACAACAGCACTTTCACTGCTCTAGCTTTCTTGTTTTAAAATTATTATTGTTATGAAACCTTCTGCATGGAGACTGCTTAATTAATTGACATTTGTAGAGCAGTTTCAGATTCTTAGAGGAAAAGAGCTGGAGGAGAGCTAAGCCTTATGGCAACAAACAGCTTGTAAAACTCAAGCGAGTTTCCAAATAACTCTATGCTGATGGAAAAAAATGGTCATACTGAAGTAGTGTATATCATTGTCACATGTTTCTCTCCCTCCTTCCCCTGCCCTTTAATGCTACCTATAGTAAACCAGACAGAAAGACACAAATAAAGCTGGAGAGGCTGTGGAGTCTCAGGTGAGGGAGAAAAATAAAAAGTTCTTTCCACAAGGTCAAGGGACTAGGCTTAGAAGAAGGAAAAAAAAATCAATTAATGAGGGCAAAAAAGCAAATAAAAGATTGTGAAATGAATTTAACATAAAACTGTGGTGTACCTATGCTTTGTACTTCAAGCAACCAAGCTACGTATATAGGTATCAGCCAACATATAGATTCCTAAGCATGGGGAACAGGACAAGGGTAGGGAAGCTCAAACTGATTCACTATTTCTCCAGGATCACATGCCTTCCTATTTTATCAGGAGGGGAAGCTTCTGGAAAAGAGAAAAGTAAAAAAGCAGGTTGAACTGTTTCCTCTGATCTGTGAATCATTGTTCATTCTTCCCATGTAACAGGGACATTCCAAATAACAGTAAGAGGAACAGGTGGAGTGATGATAGACAGTACACCATCTCACTAGCTTCTTGTGTGCTTGGCTTTGTGAGACAGACTCTCTTGCATCTTTGGCTAAGCTACAACAACAGTTTCTTCTTTATGAAAGGAGCTGTGACACCAGGTGCAACCAATCAGCATGATAAGAACTTTGTTTAAATGGCTGATCTGATGGATTGTCAAGGAGGCTGCAGGGTTGTGCTAAAAAGCAGGTATGAGGTGTTTGGTTGTTTTTTTGGGGGGGGTTGTTTTTTGGTTTTTTGTTTTTGTGTTGGTTTTTTTTGTAGCACAACATGAAGTGGGATCAGATTCTGACAAACTTCTCTTTTCATGAATTGCCAAAGACTTTCCAGAGCAGTAAAGACCAGCACTCTGCTGCCCACAGGGCAGTACCTGGGAAGCTGCATCCAGTTCTAGCAGCAACTTCCTTCATTCTGAGACCTTAAGGATGTCAGTACTGCTAATGGACCAGGTGTTTTTTCCTGGTGCTGTTAGATCTACACCAGGCAACGCTGTGTCACGCAGGAGTTCAGAAAACTGAGTGTTGACACCCTTCCATCCTCACAATCTGCTCATCTGTTACAGGGAAGCCAGCTCTTTGGTGAGCTGCTCTCCTTAAAAAGCTTTCCCTGATTCTGCTGTAAGGAAAAACAGGCAGAACTGGACTAGCAGAAAATTTGAAATCAATTGGGATGGTGTGAACCACGATTTCCTCCTGTTGCACAAAGAACTGTTGTTGCTCAGTGCCACAGAGTAATGCTTTTCCTCCCACTCTCTGGGAAGACAGGATCAGGAACAGTGAACATGCTTTGCATCTCTGCCAGGGATGAAGAAACCAAGGGGCATAATAATAAATCTGTATCCTTTCAGCACTGCAGCTTCTTGTCTCTGTTCATCAAGTATGTTGTCTGTGGTATCAGATAAGATGTTGCTTATTTGCCTTTTGAGGTTAAACAGTCTCAGGGGATGCAGGACATGTATTCTTTACCTCTTAAACTTCAGCACTTCCAGTGTTTTAAGGGTTAATAATTCCAGCAGCCTTTTCTTGGCTCCATGGCAGTGAAAACTATTGTGATACCCTGCTCATAGCTCTTGCCCTCTTTTCTCCTCCAGCTGTGAAATCCAGATCCCTTTCTCACACAGGCTTTTCACTTTGGTCTACCTTGACTCCGCTCTCTCAGACTTCCTTTGTACTCCTATATTACAGCTTCTCTCTCCATTGCCATCTCCCTGCTTAGATTTTGTTCTCCCTGGAAAACTCCAGGTATTTCTCCTGACAGAGTATCACGACATTGACTTGCTTGTGCTGCTGTTGTTCCTGTTCTCGTCTTTCTGTTTCTTTCTGTATTATTTGCATCAGAAGGACCTTACAGCAAGGACTATCTGTTCATTTGAGCATGGCAGGGAAGCATCCTTTTTCATCTCTTTTCATTTTTTAAATAAAACTCATTCATTCCTCAGTGAGATGTCTGGGCGTGGAAGTATTGGAGGTGCAGTAACAAGACCTGTCTTCTTGTATATATGGATACTTTTAGGACCCAATTGTGGAATTAGGGCCAAATTTTTTTTTTCTTTAAATTTCCTTCACCTATCTTAAATACAGCACATTCACGTGACACTCTTCATCCCAAAAGCATTTGTAGCATTTATGCAGAGCCTGTCTGTTATGCCAGTATATCTCTGAAATAGTCCTACTAATATCAACCAAGTCAAAATTTAACAAAACATAATCAAGGACTGTATGTGCAAAAATACTTTACCACAACCTTGCAGTTATTTACAGTTCTCTGGAAACCTCATCCTAATACTTGGCAGCAGCCAAAAAAGCAAATAAAATGTTAGGACACGTTAGAAAAGTAATGAAGAAAGAATCAGAACATAATAATTATGCCACTGTATAAATCTATGGTTTGCCCACATCCTGAATACCAATAAACCCATTTTGAAAAGGAGGTGTTTAGATCCTGAAAGAGTAGAAAAGCAGGGCATGATGATGCCTAGAAACACCCAAAAATGTTATGCAAGGACAATGAAAAAGAGAGAAGATGCATCTTGAAGAATTGCACATTGAAGAGGAAATGGCTGGAATAAAAATATGATAGAGGAATCTGCAATCATGAGTGCCATGGGGAAGTTGAACTGAAGAAAAATATTCATTATTTTTTATTCTGAAAAGTTAAGGAAAACAGTGAGTGCATTTTCACCTAATGCCTAATAAAACCATGGACCTTATTGCTGGAGAATAGTTGGCATACCAAAAAATGGGATTACATGGGCTAAAAATGATTGGATGTGTTTACAGGAGAAAAATTTAGCAAGGTGAGAGGACCCCTAAAAGCTATTAAATATGGTAACAGGAGTGCTTTTTCCAACTCAGTCTCAAAAAAAAAAAATCAGACACCTGGAAACTAGGAGTGCAGGATCAACTACTCTGCCTCTGTTATTTCCACGTTCACTAAGTATCTGGTATTGAGCATTATGAGAAACACAGGATTGTTCTAGATGTACTTTGGTCTTGCCAAATGTTGCTATGCTTATGTTCTTATGGCCTTATTTTTGCAGCTATGAAGGGAAAGTTGTATTTCAGGAATTAAAAAAAAAAAAAAAAAAAAAAAATTGACAGTTTCCCAACTAAAATAGAGACAAACTTCAGACAATTAATTTCAGCTGAAAAATAGGTCTCAAGTTTTCCGTTTTAATATTTAAAATCTAAAACTACAGCCAAGTAAATGTGTTGGTGGGGGAATGTGGCTAAGGTATATATTACTTCAATATTAATATGCAATTTTTCATGCTAGGAGGAAAGAAGCCCAGAATACTTCCAGAGCTTTGAATACCTAATGGATAAATATGCATTACATATGTACATTTTACATATGCATCTTTCTATAGATTCATCCACAGATAGATTTATCTGCTGCTTTTCTCCTCCTTCCCCCAGCCCGTACCACACAGACTGAAAGGATTAATTTGAGAAGGCTCAGTCAGGTGCTGCACTCAAACCCTTCTCTATCAAGAGGCAGAGAGAATCCTCTGCAGCTGGGAGGAAGGGAAAGACTAAAGTACTTCATGGATGAATGCAACAAGAGGAGACTGGATTGTGGTGGAATATGTTTTGTTCCAATACTAAAGCTATTCCAGAGCAGCTGTTCTGCCCTTACACAGCCCTCAGCACTGTTGCTGTCTGAGTGATGTCCACCAGAGCACTGGGACCAGCATCTGCCTCATGAGATTTGTTTGCTCATTCATCCTTCACCAGGGAGAAACCTGTGTGTGCAATGTCATGTTTTGTTAGGCAGGAATTGGCTTGGGGTTTCTAAAGCTGCAGAGGACTTCATTTTAGCTGACCTCACATGACATTTAAGATTGTCAGGCATCTATGATGGCATTTATATTCAGAGGAGCAATGAACAATCCAGACCACTGACTCAGACGAGCTGTCAGACTCAGGCACCTGCATCAGGTGGATGAAGATCATAAAGATCTCCTCTTGGAGAGGATCTTTCAAAGCCTTCCTTCATCCCTCAATTCTATACAGAAATTGAGCACATACTTTAGAAAGACTAGTTGACAAAGCAATGCGAATGTATACACAAAACATCTGAATCAGTTAGATGAACTAGATGCCACGTTCTGTCCCTGGCACAGAGATGGGCTGAAGGTGTTCAGTTTAGGTCCTGTATCTAGCTTAAGGCTTTGTACTGCTGCTTCTTTCTAGACATTTCACATCTTCAAGAAGCAATATGCAAGCGATAATGGGAAAATCCCTTGCCTCTGACTTTAATCAGGAAATAGAAAAGCTTAGAGCTGAGGGGAAGGGAGATGTGTGGGAGATCTGACATAGATGTAGTAAAGGGAGTAGGTGGTATTTGATTTTCTTTTCTTAGAATCTATTTTTTTTAAGATAAGACAGTAGCTGAGCTGCTAAATTTAAATTCTGAGGGGGATTCTGAATTTCAGGATCTTCATTAGTGCATTACTTTGGATCTAAAACAGGTTGTGGGTGTGGGTGTTTCTTTCCTATTTTAAGTCAGCAAATTCCTCAGGGCCTTCCCTGTTCTGCTTTAAAAAATATCTGATCATTTCTTAGCTGTACAAAAGTCACTGGAATTTATCATCTTCAGAGCCTTGCAGCCCCCCAGGACATTTTGGCTATTATCTTCCTACAGATCTTGGTCTGGGGCCACCAAGTGTTAAAGAGCTTGTTTGTGACACTGCCATTTTGGACACATTCAACCTGCTGGTAGCAGGTGTGAGTGGGACACTTGTGATTTCTTCTACCCACTGATAGCAGTCAGACAGGGTCTAGTAACTCTGGATAGCACGTCTGATTCAGTGTCTTGAACTACAACACAACTGCGACAAGTGTAAGTTTATCTATAGCAAGTGGTCTGTGAATGGACCTAACCAGGGTCACGCCAATACAAATGGGATTAGTTTTGGCCTCTGGGCTAGTGCTTAGATGGGAAAATGAGCATTAACCCATAACTCTTTCTGTAGTGCTAAACAGCTCACGCTTTCCCAGTGGAGAGATGGGATACTCCTAGAGGGGAAGGCTGATCGTGTTGTTTGCTTTCCATGGAGCATCTGCCTCTGAATTACTTGAGTAGCCAGCCAAAGAATGTATAAGGCAAGAGATTATGTTTATGCACAGTGGGTAGCGAAGAAGAAAAAAGACTGGTCAGCCTGCTGTGTTTCACTGATGAAAATAAGTACTGAAGTCACTTCTCTGAGACAAAAAGCGTGGTGCTATGACAATGGCCATACCTCTGCTCCCGTTCTTTGAGGAGCTGCCTCATCACCAAAACATAGTTGGAAAAGGATCATTACTGCAGCATATGCAAGTCAGTGCACAGACGATCAGTTGCCTTCTGATTTCTCTCTTCAAAAGAGAATGTCTTTTATTATCGAGCCAGTAAACCACAACGGCTTCACAGAAGTCTGTTGCTGAAGCATGTTGCTGAAATCCTGCACAGTTTATGGACTGGTAGCAGGACCACCTATTGTGCCAACAGAGCTGCTGTTCATGCTCGTCAAACCTATATACTGAGCACCTTCATGAATGGATATGGGCAGCTATTGTTACCATGCTGTGGTCTGTTTACACAAGTAAATGACTTGATTAGATTACATTTTGTATTTCTGTGATCAAAACCAATGGCCCATGGAACAGAATAATGGCTTTAATCCTTTGATCTTGAAAATATATCCACATTTGAATAACGGGAGTGAAAAAAACCTTCTTTTTAAAATTTTATGTCCAGTAATTAAAAAATTAAACAAAACCTCACACACCTGCAGTTGGCAGTTGAACTTTATGCCTAGTGACCTCAGCCTAGCATTTTTTGGGGATAGATGCACTACAGGATCTGCACCTTCTCTGATATTTACCCTGGACTCTTCTGAGAACAACTTGAGTATTTTGCCAGGTGCTTTGGTACCTGAAGGCTGCAGGGAATGTGCACATAAAGCCATTTTTCTTTGGTTCTACAATCCCAGCCTTCTACCTGGTTTCAGTGTAGTTATTTACTGCATTACTAGGCACAGAGAACACACTGTTACCAAAACAACTACTATGCGAGTGCAAACGTGGCCGTAGCTGTGTTCCAACAAGCAACAGCTATAGGACAGGCAGATCTACAGTGCACAAAGGGACCATTGCTTTCCTTACAGATCTTTGGCCTCCTTCCAGCTGCAACTATGAATTCCTGCTCTTTTCTTGCCACTGCTGTCAGTAATGGGATGACATGACCACTGTCTGCGCTGTAGCCTATTTGCCCTTCCTTGGTACCCTATGGTGAGAGGGGAGATGCCTTTTCTCTGTCTGCTCCTGCCATCCTTGTGGGTAACTAGGAAGGTTAAAAAGCCTACTCCATGGACCCCTTCAATGTGTTACTATTTCTCCTCCTTCCCTTTCCTTTTCTTTTTATGCCTTGACCCTGACCCACTTTCAGGATGGGTAATAGATATCTGCCTTTGAGGAAACCTTTCCAGACTGACATGCTCTGGGAGCAGAACCCTTCTAATTACATTCCTCACAGGATAACCATCCTGAAGGAGTTGCATAATCCTCCCTTGCACTGTCCCGCTGATGAGCTGCAAATTGACACTATGTAAAAATAGTTGAAGCTTGGCCTCTTTTCTTCTTCTGAGACTGTTTTAGAGAGTTTCTTCTTTCTTCAGAGCATCACTTCCAGATTTGCTTATTTGCATGTGTTGTGACTACCTTTAATTTCTGCTTTATTCATCTCTTTTCCTTTGTATGCCTGTAGTATAATCTCTGGGCTTTACTGTTTTTTAGAGTATAGAAAAGCCTTTGTGGCTGTGAGGAAAAAAATCTTCATTTGTGTAATGTTCCTTCATTCAAAATCAGGTCCCAATTACTGCAGTTTTATCTTCTTAATAAAAACCTAAAAGCTTTGTAAAGGACCAGGTCAAGAAAGGAGGATCTGGCTTAATCACAGCCTTAAATGTACCTTAAGTCCTGTTCAGAATTATGATGGAGTCAAAGAATAAGGATTGCTTTCCTTTCTTGAATCTGAGCCTAAATAAGAGTCTGTGGTGCTCAGTGGACTAAAGAGGAAGAAATAGTTAAATAGCAGAGGTAAAATTTTAAGGATTAGTTGAAGGAACAGAAGGAATATTTGACTGGTACTTAGTTTGATGAAAACCTTATCTTTGCTCCAGACTTCTTGGAGTAAGTACTCAGAATGAGCATTGAAAATATTCTGCAAATGGGTAAGTTTCTGGCAGGAAATCTGATTGGTTATGACTGCTAATAATGAAAATGTGAATCACTTTATAACTTCATATCACAAATTTCATTCATAGAATCAGAGTAAGCTGATTTTTTTTTCATTCCTTTTGCGTGCTCACATTTTTTAGAATGACAAAGACCATAGAAGCATCTGTATAAGCAGACATCGAAGTAATTAAATTGTGGCAGATCAGAAACGCATTTGTGAAAGATTCTGTACAAGTGCAGAGGATGAGAGAGTCTTTGCCCTGACATGAAATCAACCTCCAAGTAGATGAATCAGATAAAGCAAGAAGTGGAGAATAAGTAAATTGTAACTTTTACTTCTTACAAATTATCAATTGGAAGAGAGACCATTGACTCAGATAAACAGTTGAGGCACAGCAGTCTAACAAATTCCCTTGCATCAGCTGAGTTGCAGTAATTTATTCCTCTGCTTGTTGCAGAAGATACTAAGTCAGCAGATTTGCCGTTGGTTAGCCATATGCATGGGGACAGTTAACACACCTCAGCAAAAAAGTCTGCTGATACCACCTGAGAAGAGTGTTGAGATCATGTCTGGTGAGGAAGAGATCAGAAGTGAATAAACAAAAACTGATCAGCTGAAACTAGTAAAGAATGAGAACATCCATCTGTTTTCCTAGAGGACTTCATGTGACATTGAGATCAGGTGAATGAAAAACAAATGGAAAGACTCTGTCTTTACTTCCTGAGATACCAGGGTGGTCTACGGTACCATCGGGCTTGTGTTGGTGTTCTCACTTGACCAAATGAGGGATAATGATCTGGTTTGTATCACAACTCCCAAGCCTGAGAATGCCAGTGAAGATCATGGTCTATGTGAGACTTGTGTTCTTTTTTCTTCCTTTCTTGTTGCAGTGGGTTTGCGTGTCAAGGTTTTGGTAGGAGGGGGAATACAGAGGTGGCTTCTGTGAGAAGACAGCAGAAACTTCCTCCATGTCCAATGAAGCCAATGCCAGCCGGCTACAAGATGGACCTGCCGCTGGCCAAGGCTGAGTTAATCAGCAATGGTGGTACCGTCTCTAGGATAACATATTAAGAAGGAAAAAAACAACCAAAAGAGAGGAGTGAGAATATGCGAAAGAACAACTCTTCAAACTCCCAGGCCAGGGCAGAAGGAGGCAGGAGGTGCTCCAGGCACTGGAGCACAGATTCCCTGGCTGCCCATGGTGAAGACCACAATGAGGCAGGCTGTGCCCCCAGTCCACGGAGGAGCAGATATCCACGTGCAGCCCGTGGAGGACACCACACCAGAGCAGGTGGACGCCTGAAGGAGGCTGTGACACTTGGAAAGCCCATGCTGAAACAGGTTTGCTGGAAGGACTTATGCCCCCATGGGGACCTGTGCTGTGCCTGAAGGACTGCGCCCCGCGGGGGGATCCACGCTGGGGCAGGGTGTGGGGAACTGCAGCCTGGAAGGGACTCACGTTGGAGCAGTTCATGGAGGGCTGTTCTCCAGAACTGACCCCACGCTGGAGGAGGGGAAGAGTGTGAGGAGAAAGGAGCTGCAGAAGGGATGAGTGATGAACTGCCTGTAACCCCCATTCCCTGTCCCTCTGTGCCACTGGGGGGAGGACACAGAGAAGTTGTGAAACAAATTAAGCCCAGGAAAAAGGGAGGGGTTTGAGGAAGGTATGCTTTGGATTTGAATGGTAATAAATTAAACTAATTTTCCCCAAGTTGACTCTGTTTTGCTCGTGACAGTAACTGCTGAGCGATCTCCCTGCCCTGATATCGACACATGAGCTTTTTGTTATATTTTCTCTCACCTGTCCAGTTGAGGAAGGGAGTAACAGAGCAGCTTTGGTGGGCACCTGGCATCCAGCCAGGGTCAAACCACCACACTTGGTGTTTTTTATTTGCCCTTTCCCTCTCTTCCTGTTATTTTGTATCTTCTTTTCTTGCCAGTTTCTGACTGTCTTACCATGTCCCAAAAGCAGTGATGTCTAGTGACTTAGACAATCAGGTACAGATTTGATACTTCTCAAAGGGGATCAGACCTAACCTGGTGGTCAATGTTGTACTGAAATAATCACTAAAATATAAAATTGACCATTGAAGATAGCGTAGTGGTGGCGTTATCTGCAGTGGAGTGGGATGGAGACAAAATACTGCATCCTTTCTTTAGTTCTCTCTTCTTCTCTGTGACTTCATATTTTGCTTTAAGGAAACTAGGATGACTCTGACTTCAAGTAAACCTGAAAGCTCCAACCTGTCTTAACTAACTTTTTCCTTATTCTTCCCCAAAGGGCAGTTTGGGTAATGTCATGTCACTTAGAGGGGAGAAGTAATGTTGTTTTCAGAACTGTACTTAATGTTTTACATTTCAAGCATATTTCTTGACTTTTTTCTGCCTTTTTTTTTTAGCAAAGGATGAGAGATTTTTAATGGTAATTGTTTATTGATGGATTTAAAAGCTTCTATGAATAATCAGAACTCCAAGCCAATTATCTGGTGAACAATAATGTAGCAAAGATGGAAACTAGTATTTTGGATGGAAGTTTCAGTTGTGCAGATTTTGAGTTTCCTTCAACTGCAGCTGTGTGCCTCTGTTGAGTGAATGGAAATATAAAAATGCAGACAAATTTGGGCTAACGCTCAGTTGCATGAGTGCGTCTTAGACACTGCTGAAATACTGTGTATGTGGATCAGGGTGTATTGTCCATGCAGAAATAACAGGCATGTCTGCTGCTATTTGTCCTTAACCTTCCTGAAGGTTGTATTTTTTATTTAAATTTTCATGAATCTTTTCTGTATCTTTCGGAGAGAGATATTTCTTCTCTAATCAACCATGTGATCCTTCAAGTTGTCTCTTCAGTGCTGAGAATAGAAAATGAGGAATTTATTGCTGTACTAAAGGAAAATTGTGAGTGCTATGTCTCTATGCTGCTTGAAGCAGTAGCCGTAGGTGTGTTACGAGCATACATGCATGCCCACTCTCCTCTGTCTTTGGGATGGTCTGAAGATTAAGGGAGGTTTATTGATGAGAAAGCAGTTTGGAGGAAGAGATAAGAACAAGAGTGATCAGATATGAATGGTACTACAGGAACTTTACAAAGGCACAGGAGCAGAAAGAATACAGAAATGAAAAAGAGAGAGAACTTCTTAAAGACCATATTTCACAGTTCTTTATTGCCATCTGCTCCCTATTCTATGTGTATTGGGGAAGGAAAAACAGAAAAACTGCAAGTGCAGCGATAAATACTTCTCTGTGGTGCAAATGACTTCATAAAAACTCAACTTTCACTTGTGTTTTATCATCCTTTCACCAGGCACCCGTGGTGTGCTATTTATAGCTGTGTAATTCACAGTAGCCTCTCAATTATCCTATAGGGCATTTCCTGACTGTTGGTTGGAAGGCGATGGAATATCCCAGCTGAATGGCAGCATTTGCTGTAACATCATGGCACACTTGCAAATGTGATTTCATTGCAGGCTGCCTACGGCTGGGATGGAAATGTTAAGATAAGAGGGCACCAACAGCTTTTCTGCCTTCCTGCTTTGTGCCAAAACACAGCTAAAATGAGTGGAGGGAAAAAAAATTTCAGCTGTCTCTTAAGCAACGTTTGCTTCAGTCACATTTTTGCTGTTCTCTTCTACAGTGAATACAAAACTGTGAGACATAGCCAGGGTATAATGCTGAGGACATTTCAGCATTACTGGCTCTGGTCTGGCCAGTTCAAGACATAAATACATGAAGCATGTTTTCTTCTGCCCCTCTCAGTGTACATACACAATTTTTAAGATGTAGCCTTTTAAAATCTGCCAATGTAGGGATTAGCAAGCTTCCCATGACAATCATGTGGCATAGATTTAGACCTGGAAAATAAAGAGGATCTTTTCTTTACCTGGCTAAATGTCTGTAGTGAACCATTGGCTTCTACTAAGTTTTGCCTGTGACAAGCTCCAAATCTTAAGTTTTACTTTCCTTTTTGCTACACAGAAACTTGAAGGAAGACATCCCTTCTTCATGTGGAGAAACAGAATCTGGGAATCCACCATCAGCTAAGAGCATATTCCCTGGCTGAACACTCACTGCTGGATGTTCACACCTGATTTCCTACCTGCTTTTCATCTGGCATCATACCAGGTAGATTTCTCTTTTTGTTGGAAGCGTGTACTCACAGTACGTTGATTCCCATCAACTTGATCTGTGTTTCACTATTCCTGATAAAGTGTGGAAATTAAAACTATACTAGCATTCTGGGCTTGGTTTTACTAATGACACATGAATGGATAACTTTTCCTTCCTTTTTGCTTCTTGTTCATCCATCCAGAACACCTAAATGCTTTGGAGACTCCACAGGCCCTAGTCTGTATATCTGCACTGCAGCCATTGCTCCTGGAGATAACTTGCAACAGTCAATTTAAAAATAATAAAAAATAAAAAATTCAAGAAAATAGTAATCGTTCCCTCTTTTTGCCTGCTTGCAAAGATGATTTATAAATTTGTCTGTTCTTATTGAGTTTATCAGCAGCACATTTATACTTGCTCGAAGAATGTGTCATACCAATCTCATAAAAAAAGGCAACTAATCGCTTCATTTAATGATTTCACATTAACAACTACTTTTTGAGATTGGGTTGTTGTCTAATCTGTTTAAACTTGAATTTATTAATGTTGTATAGTTCTAATATTTTCATCAGCTTGTTCTGTGCCAAACCAAATGCCTTACAGAAATCTAAGCACATTATATGTCTACTGACTCCTTTATCAGCTGAACTTGTGGTGTCCTGAAGGATGTAATCAGGCTTATGTGGCATGATTTATTTTTCAAGAGATGCTGTTGAGAGGGAGTACTTATATCCCAGTTCCTTACTTCTTTCTAAGATAAATGAATGCTCAGTCAGGTTTTCCATTAATTTATTGGGGGGTATAGAAGGTTTTTTGTTGCAGGGTTATCCCTTCTTACTTTCTGAATATTAGGATGTTATTTTTTCTCCATCCTTCCAGACTGTGCCAGTACCAGGCATACTGAAAAAAAAACAGCAGCTGTCCAAAATGTCCTAAGCCATCTTTTTTTTTTTTTTTTTTTTTTTTTACTTCTGGTGCAGGCTATTGGGTTTGCTAAAAAATAAAAAAATATATTTCTTGTGGTTGTGTTGTAATATCCTGCTGAGTTACATAAAATACTTCAACACACTAATGTGGTAAGTGTAGATCATGCTGCTCCTTTGAAAATATAGAATAGAATAATATGGTTTTGAACATATCTGGCTTCCCTGCATCCTGATATATATTTGAATATTTTTTGACCCCGCAAGCCATTCTTTTAACCTGAAGATTTTTTTTCCCAATTCTCTACATTTGGGAAACAACACAGATTAAGTATTACCCCATTCCTTTATACGTGTATGTGTCAAATAGACAGACAGAGAGCTTGTATTACCAGTACTTTTATTTCTGTGTTTACTTCCATCTAACTCACTTGCAGTAATCCATCTAACTGTTCCCTTTACTGTGCTCTAAACCCAGCATTGGCCAAGATGTTTTTCAGAATTGTGGCATCCAGCCTTTTTACCTACCTGAAAACCTCTTTTAAGTGGTTTTCTCCTGACTTTCATTCACATTTTCTACTGCAGTATGACGGAACATGAATTTACATCAGCTCCAACCAAACGTGATTTCCTGCTCTGACCCAGAATCCTGGCACTGGTACAGATGATACTGAAAACTTTCCTTAACAGTCTTCGATTTGTTTGTTCAATTCACTTCTGAATGTCTTTTTAAAATCTTTTGTTTTACATGGATGCTGCCTTCCTGCCTGCTCCAGTCAGTTGTCAGCCAGCCATCAGCCCTTCCTGCCTCTGAGACCCCTTTCAGTTGTCTTTCTCTCTCGGAGCATATGAGCCAGTATTTCACAGAAATAATGCCTTAACATCTATTAAAGTTCATTGTTTTGTCTCCAGTATTTCCTGCTGTTGTTAGTTTTTGAAACAAGGAAAACTCCAAAGCTCTCATCTGAATTCCCCCTGCTCCCTGACAAGATCCCAGAAGTCTTCTGTAACCCTAGATTTCCTCAAGATACCACGACCCTGTCTTCCATCAATTCCTTCTTTGTAACATAAAACCTCTCAGCAATGCAGAAAGGGCTTCTTACTGGTCACTGATGAAGTTGTTCAGTGCCCAGGTCCCCAGACAGACCCCTGTGGTGCTTCACTAGACTTGGACTAGGGTTGGGCTAGACACTAGACACCAGACACCAACAGGGTTGGACCACAACTCATTAACCACTGCCCTCTGAGCCCAACATTCCTGGTTGCCTACCCATCCAGACCACAATGTCTCAATACAGGAATACTGTGAGATGCAGTGTTGAAAGCCTTGCAAACTTAAAGCAAATGACATTCACTGCTTCTCCTTTGTCCACAAAACCAGTCATTTTATCACAGAGGGCGTTTAAGTTTTTCAGGCATGATTGACCTTTGGTAAATCTATGCTGATGGCTCCTGATCACCTTCTGCATTGTGCACCCAGAAGCGTGTTCAAAGGGAGATTGCTTGATGATTTGCCCAGGAACTGAATTCCTGTCCAAGAAACTACTGGGTGCTGCTGTTTCACCTGGACTTCAGCTGTTCCTCTCCTTAATCTGCCATGCATTTCCCAGCAACGCCTGCTTTTTCCCTTCACCTTCAAAATCCAATGGCTTAGTTAAATAAAAGCCTACTGGGATATTTTAGATCAGACATTTGGGGCTGTCTTCTTCCCATCTTTAATACATTTGGCTGTACATCTCAAAGGAGTATATTCACTGTTGGTTGCCTTGAGGTTTTGCTGCTCCAAAGCTAAATGTGTAAAAAGCAACAAGAAGTAATTGCAGGTACATCTAACTAGTAGCCAAGAAGTAAACTTAAAGTAAAGAAACAAAGAAAAGGAAAAAAAAAAAAAAGAAAAAAAAAAGAGACAAATTCCTTTCAAACACTTCAAAGCTATCTCCAAGGCATGGCAGAAATGTCTACTTGGTCTATTCAGTAACTTCATTTTGAAATCTGTTTTTATAAATAAATTATCTACTTCAAACCTTTTTTCTGCTTCTGCCTGTTCTCATTTTTTTTTATTTCCATCTCTTTCACAACATTTTTACATGTAAAACCTTAACTGATTTTATTTTTTTAACTTTATTTTTACCTTAACTAAAGTTCTTCAGTTCCCAGAGCAGGCAAGTTTTATTATTTCTTTTCTATGTTGGCTACTTGGGCATGTTATAATTGCATCCCAAACTCTATCTTTTTGTAGCCATTAGTCTTTCAGTAATGCCTCCATATCTGATCGTATACTGCCAGAGCACTGTAAATACCTTCCAGATGGGGGACAGCAGATACTACAGCTTCTTTAAGTTAAAAACCTCACAGTCAGGCTGTGGACAGAGCTTAGTTTCCATATCCAAACCTCAGAGGCAGATATTTGCCTTCTCTGGGTTTCCATGCCAAGATTTCTGTGTAAATGAAAGGAGATGATTACAGAAGCTGCTTGCCGGTGAGAGATTTCTTATGTGTAAAATACATAACTTAATATCTTTAGTAGCAAGAAGGTTCTAGAAGTAGGCCCTGAAAGCTGTTTAATGTCAATAAGAGGAACTCCTCCCTTTCCTTTTAGGGAAGAGTTAAATGCAAATTTTAATTAATGTGAAAAAAGTTCACATACAAAATTCAGGAAGCACCAGTCCAATCACCTGAAAAGCAGAAAATAGTTTGTAAAGTGTAGTCAATTAAAAATTCTCTTGGGTCTTAATGTGATGAATGTTTGATGTTGCCCTTAAGTGGGAAATCTGGTAGTTGCAGGAAAGAGTTCCTATAGCTGCTGAGTTTACAACTATATGTAAGGCTATGCTGAAGAGGTACAATCTGATTAAGACTACGATCAAATATTGGTTTCGGACTTTCATGCTCTTGCTCTGTGATGCCTGAGCTGAAGTTGGAGCTCTTGAATATGTTTCCTGTCCTTTTCTGGTTCAGCTGAAATACACAGGTCTGATGTCAGTCTTGCTTCTTTTGAGTTTCATAAATACTAGCTAGAGGTGCCCCTTTTACTCCAAGGATGCCTGTCCTATGAATTTAAATAACAAATGTTACAGGCAGATTGTCCAAAGACACATTCACCTTCGACCACTCCCATCCCACAGAGGACTAGGCATCTGCTGTGGCTGAAATTGGATGGAAGTGATCCAGAAATTCAGGTTACCCAAACCAGAGATACAGACAATTAGCAATGGCAATTCGGCTACTTCTGTTGCGTCAATGTATATTGCGTCAATTTCATCAGGGGAACATAGTACTGGGACCTAGAAAGGCTTTGTGGTGCTTCAAAATTTGATTTGATGGCGTGGTGGCTATCCAGCTTCTCAAACTTTATCATCTATTCCATATTTAGAGAGGCTGCCTTTGCACTCCTTCATGCCAAGGCAAGAGTCCTTTTATTTACAGCAGCAGTGAAGCTGATCTGACTTGCTGAGATGAGAATAAATCTATCTGTGCAAAACCGGCAGGGGAACAGATTCTGCCATATTAATGAAGATATTAATTATTTGTAATACAGAGCAGCAGAACCCTTGGTGTAACCAGGGTTGAAGTCTCCTTGTACAATGCATTACACGGATGCACAAGGAGACACGGTCCATGTTCTGAGGGATATAGAGAGCACATGCACGTACACATGTGGAGGAGATCTGGGAGACTGAAAGAGCAATTTGAAGGAAGAGATGCAAAATACAGGAAAAGCTCTTTAAGTACATATTTGCCCTTCACTTGGGTTTTGAGGGCTGTAACTGGGGAAGGGTACATGGCTGAGAGGGGTCAACTAAGGCAAGGGAAGGAGCCAGTGAAGAAGCAGTGATGATAAGATGAAATGCAGATGAAAGAGCATTTTGGTGATGTTATGCAAGCAACTGAGTGGCAAGACGAGGGCTTGGCACATACGTGCTTTGGAGAAGTTTGTGCAGTGAAACTATTTATGAAGAGACAGTAGAATCTAATTTGTTTGAACTCTACCATCTGTGGTATAATTGCCTTATTGCCAGTGGGATTTATATGAGCAAATGAACACTAGAAAGAGGAAGAATGCTAATAGTAGGGGTTTATTTTATATAGGACTATTTCTGTTCATCTGCATAAACCATATCAAAATAAGTCAATTAAAACTTATTTCATAGAGGATTATCTCTTTTCAGCTGTGGAAATTATATTAAAAAAACCCAACAGGTCAATAACCACAAAACTTCTACTTAGGAGGAAAAAACACACTATTATAAAAAGAACCTGAATGCACTCTAACCAGAGGATAAAGAAATCACTAACATCAATTCTAAGATGTATCTTCAACAGAACAAAAATAAAATTGTAAGCTGACATCTTTCTTTTACAAATAGTTCCTCTAAAAACTGCTGGTTTGACAAGCTTCCAAACTGACATCTTCTATTTATACATAAAGTTATTGCATTTTTTTTTCCCCAGCTGATATTTGGTAACAAGGCACTTAGCAGATGGTATGCCAAGTTGGATCACTTCTTTTGTGATATTGAAGCATATTTTCTAAAATATGAAGCATTTTCTAAACCCTTTTCCCATTAAAACTATGGACCTTGTTCTATAATGGCCACCACTCTGGTTAAGTGGACATTCCTTCATCTCCACTAGCTATTCTAACTAATGTATCAGGCAATCATCAATGATAGGCAAAGTGGATTTCATATTGTAGACAACATTTGACCATTTCACATAGATCGAGACCCTTAGAATATGTGTGCATATGGTCAGCTGAGTACTGATTTGGGGACAGACTAACATCATGACATGCTTCACCAACACATAATGCCTAACAGTACCGTCCCAAAGCTGGCCTTCAGTATAGCAGCAGAGTAGACAGTGTTGAAATTACAGGTCCCCTTTCTATAACAAAACTTTTGCTGTGATTAGAACTGATTAACATAGATCAAGGGGTCGGAACAGAAAAACTTTGCCAAATTCAATTTTATATTAGACAAAGTCCTACTTTACTTGTTCAGCTTCAGTACATTTTCTGATTTGATCTGGTCGCTAGAATAAGACAAGATGTGTTCTGTCACCATGGGGTACAGTGAGTAACTTCGCAGTAACTTTGGAGTTGGCTAAGACTAGGTGAAATTTCTGCAGGATGTTGTGGTGCTATGGAAAATAAGAGATGGCAGAGTTTTGTGTCCTCAGTTTAGGTGAATATGGGGATAGACTGAGCTTTGCCTAGCGGTGATTCTCAGGGAAGCTTATCTACTGAATAATAGCTGATCTGCTGTCATTACATTAAACAACTGATGATTATCATTCACTTGAATGATCCGTTCTGTTAGAGTATTTCACAGATTTTGTTTTGGTTTTATATCAGACTGCTGATGGGATACAGAATGTTATGTATCCGTATGGATGAAACAGACAACAGAAAAGGAAAAGCAGACACACAAAAATGAGATGCTTGTGGAGACCACAGGATTATAGCTCTTTTCAATTTACTTCTGCTGTCCAATTAATGATTATTTCACAAGGGAATAAATGTTACAGTGTTTGCCCACATGACTGTGGTATATAAATAAGGCTTGATCCATTTGCTTTCATGTAGGTAGGTACCACCAATGAAGTCTTTAGCCATTCACATAGAGCTAGCAGAGTGCATGGGAGACAACTGCCCCTCTGGACCAGATGTGGGAGACCAGGAATACCCTAGGGTAGCTCAAATGTCTTTAAATTCTTCCTTATATCTGTAGCATCAGTGCAGTTTCTTACACATAGTTTCCTTATGTACCAATATTAGTGAGGTAAACTCAGCTTTTTTTAGAGTTCCATTCCTGCAATATCCAAATATCACCATATTAGATGATGATTTTAAAATCAAATCCACTGCTATCTAGTCAAAGTATAAACTAAGGTCCTAACTGATTCATGTCCACCCAAGACAAGTTAATTCCAACTGACTGACAGTCATTAACATTCAGTTCCTACTGTTGCAGGCATTAGCGGGACCCAGTAATCAATCAGTCTTAATCAAAATCTTCCTGGGAAATGGACAGTGGGGCCTGGTGAGTAACATCCTGGCTGCAAACAATTTCATGAGGGATTTTTCTATGTATTGTTTAGGAAATGAAGTTTTTTCATAGTCCTGCACTGAACGCACATCCATACATGTTGCCATTAAAAAAATTTAAAAAGGGGAAAAAAATCTAACGAAGCAATAGCTTCGTTACATCGTGCTTGGAACACAATACTATTTCTGAGGTTTTTTGTGGGGCCACAACTTGTATGATGCAGGAAAGTATGTCCAGAATGCTGATTGTGTCCTGTACAAATGTAAAGGATAGTAAAGGTAGGGGGGAAACCAGTAACTATTAGAAAACTGACAGTTCTCACTGATACTTGACATGTATCTTCCAGCAGATAAATACAATAGGATATTCTGGTGTGGAAATAGTCTGGCTTATTGTTCAGCCCATATGTTCAAGTATATAGGGCTAGTGTCTTAACAACGGAGTTTTCTCATTTTCTGGATTCTGTTAAATCTCGTGCTTGGGAAAAAAATTAAAGTTCTTCCACAGCCTCAATTCTGGTGCATAGCCCTGATGCACGTAGAAATAGAAAGCCTTTTGTTACCATGAATGTTGACTCATTTGGGTAGAAATCTCCTATACACAATCAAAGTAACTCCTCTTAGCCGAAATGAATTTTGAACAGACTCCAGAACCAGCCTCAGTGTGGCATAGAACTGCCTGGTTCTGTCCAGACATATCTCGCGTCAGGACTGCTCCCATTTATGTGTCAATACTATATGAGGTCAATGATTAGGGGCTAGAAATAATCTTAGTCCCTATATGCTCTCAAATTTCAGTATGCTCGTTACAGCATTGTTGCTTGCTCTTCCCCCCACCCCTTCCCCCTCTTCTATTTGGTGAAAGAAATATTTTCTTGGTATCCAAGACAAGGTTTAGGTTTACTGTACTTACCCTAATGAATGACCCAGCAACCTGGTCAAGTCTTCCGTTGTCACACTACTGCCTCTCCAGTCCCACTGCCTGCTCAGTTCTGTGTGCTGTCCCTGTGCTCCAGCCACGTTTGGCAGTGTGAGTACTGGCTTCATGTTCATTAACAGATGAAGACTGGGTGAAGATGAAGGCCTGTGGTTAACTGAAGTTTGGCACAATTCAGTTTAGAAGTATAAAAGTAAATTCAGCTGCTATGTACATTAGAGATAATTTGTCCTTCATTTAATTTCCATATTTACAAATAAAAGGGGGAACTGAATATTAATGCTAAGTATTATAAGAACCTTTCCATCATATGAGGAGTTCCCAGCCTAGCATTAAGGCTAGAAAGAAAAAACCTGAACATTTCAAATATAGACATCTACCTTTTTACACAGTCTTAGCAATTTTGATAAACATGGCTTTTATACCAACAAACTGGTACAAAACTGATTTGAAGGGATGGGACTTGCTGTGTAATTATTACCAAAGTTTCCACTGAAACTTAGAATGTGAATCTGCTTGCAGTTGTTCGACTGAAACATTTTTCTGTTGGGAATTTTGAAGCTTCATTTCCTTTAAAATTTTCCAGGGACAGGATATCAATCTAAGCAGAGTGCCCTTAGGGGGATCCAGGGGAGCTCCAAACAATGCATTTAAAAAGGCCTGTCATTGTAACTGCATTTTCACAGTTCTCAAGAAAAAAACAAGAATTCTTGAGGAACCTTGATTTTTGCAAAAATAATTGATTCTTTGAATATTTTTTTTTCTTTTAGGATGAGTAAAAGCACTGAAACATTTCCAGTCAGGGCATATCTTTTTTTTTCTTTTCTTTTTTCTCTTTTTTTCCCTGAGGAAATACCTCACTATCAGTTGAATACAGAGGTCCAGTTCTTGATTATATGCTGCAGAGTGAATTTCAGGACCAAAATAGTATTTTTGATCACAGTGGATGCCAATGTCTTAGTACTAAAGACTACTGTTGGTTGTTGCATTACAGATTTGAGGGGGAAAATATACCATCTGAAATGACCTGACAACAGGCATGAGAAGAGAGAAGTCTTATTTATTGCAGGGTCAGGAAGCCTCTTTCATGGCTGACATGTTAACCAGGATTATTTTTTGAATACAGAGGTTTAATTGCTCAGCTATCCCAAGCTGTGACACCTGGAGGAAATTATTTAGGAGGGAATTCACCTCCACCTCACTTTAGCATCTACCTGAGATGCTTATGCTGGCAGACTAGCTATTCTGTGTCATCCTTGTAGTCAACAGTGAGAGAGAGGATTCAGAAGATGGCTGAACCCAGCTAAGATCTGATTTTGGTATGTGCTTACTTCTCTCACTGCTCTCTGGTTGAGCAGAACAAATCTAGCTTTTCATATCTTTATTTTCCACTTGTGGAAGTAAAACTTTTCCATTCTTTCCTGGATTCTGTAAGTATAGACTGTTTCCCCAGGTTTTTGTAAGTCAACACTTCTGTCTCTGAACTTAGGGAGAAAATGGCATTATGAAAATCTCTGAAAACAAGAAAAAGGCATGTGTATGTGTGTAACATTAACCTTTAAGTCATAGCATTAGAACTCTTAAGAGAAGTCTCAAAAATATTCGATTGGAACAACTCGTTTCTGTCCCCACTTGCTGCCTAAAGGCAAAGCTAACACTCTCCATTAAACAAATGTCTGAAAAGCTAACCCACTGCATTTATTTACAAGTCCATGTTAAACTGATTGCCCTTCCTCTGTGCAGCTCAGGTATTATAAGCATCATCTGATCCTGATGGTAGATCTGTACACTGCCAGCAACGACATCGTTTACTTCAGTGTTTCTATTAATGATAAATTTAGCCAGCTAAAAGGATGAGGCATGTGCCCTCAGGTTGATGCTAAATTGAAATTACCACTTAGCCTGCAATGAATTGCCTACATTTTGATTAATAGGCTAAATTCCAGACCTGCCCTTTTCAAAATTGCTGAATTACTAAATCCTGGGACAGACAACAGAGTTCCCCTTACAAGGAGAAGTGTATTATGCAAGCATGTAGGGTCACCTAGAGAAGAATCCAGCTCTTGGTACCTTGTAACCCATACACACAGGTGTTAGCCAAGGTGCCATGTCAATCCATAACTGTGGTTTACAGCCGCAGGATAATGCTTCCCCACTGCCCCAGCACTTCCCATACTGCAGTCACAGAGAAGATGGTCTGCAGGTGTAACAAGTGGTTCTGCATTGTGTTTTCTAGTTTCAGCACCCAAATCAGCATTACTTTCCATTTCTAGAAAACCCCACCCTGAGCTCTGTGCTTTTACACTTACAATGCGATAATACCCATGCTAGCTGAAGTATCTCTAAATAATGCTGTGCTGTAGATACATCTTCAGCCAGACTAGAGGTCTCTGCCTGTTGCTGTTGAAGGCTCAATCCAGAAGGGATGGTTCCAGCCCTCAGAAAACAAATTAAAGCACTTTTTTGTGCGTTGCATACATCTCTAGTAGATTTCACAGAATCACAGAATGGTTGATGTTGGAAGACACCTCTGGAAGTCACCTAGTCCAGCCCCCTGCTCAGGACATGGTCAGCTTGAAGCATTTCTCAGGGTTGTGTTCAGTGAGGTTTTGAGAATCTCCAAGGATGGAGACTCCACAGGCTGTCTGGGTAGCCTGTCCCAGTGTTTGATCACCATCATGGCAAATATTTTTTCCTATATTTCAGTGGAAAACAGGGGACTCCTTTAACATTTCTGTGTAAAAGTAGAGGTTCTAAACACAGTTTCCCATGCTGGTGTGTTTCTGCAGAGATGCTGCTTTCAAGGCCTGAATAATTTCTTATACAATAAATGAATGAGAGAGATGGAAGAAGAAATGGTTAATGAATTAATAGATCCTGAACCACTGTCATTAACCACTGAAGCCAATATGCACTGTAGAACTGGTGTATTCAGCTAAAAAGAGCTAGATTCTGCTCTGGGACTGGTGTGCTCTGGAATTAAGGTGCTGTAAATGACAAAACAACACAGAATGATAGATTCTCTGCTAAAAATAAATACCCATTTCCCACAGGGCATATTGCACTCATCCAGTTTTAGCCACAAGTGAAGAAGTCTGGAGATAAACAAATATTGGATGACTACTTGCAATATTGGCTAAGTCTTAGGGAAGCTGCAATGTGCTCATGGTGAAAGTGAAAATGTAGGTTAAGGTAAATGCTTGTAATCCTGCTGGTGTGGACTGAAAAATACAACTGTTTCCTAAAGAGGGATGAAGGACCTGGAAGGAGGAAAACTGTTTGCCTTAGCATAGAGAAGGGGATTCCATGCAAGGAACCAAAGGACAAGGCTCAATTTTTAATTTTTACTTTATCAAAAAAGGAGGCATTTTTGTTAAAGAAATGACAATTCATGCCATAAGGTAGAGTGAAATACATGGCTGTAATAAAGTGGGAAAGTATAGAGTCCCCAGCTATAGCTAAATACGCTGGGTTGAACTGTCTGCATGACGTAGTGCAATCACTTGAGATCTAGGAATGTGAAAGATTTAGATAAAATACGTCAAAATTATCTGACAGGTTTCTTCTGGGTAACAAAGTCCAATTGCATTTCAGTGTGGTGTGGTATCTGGTTGCAGAATAGAAGCTACCAAGGAAAAATAGAGAAAAGATGATGTAGAAAAAGTAGCAGGTGAAGGAGGGAGGCTGGTCGAGAAGGAATAAAGAGCTGCAGCGTCATGCACCACTGTCAGGCACAGCACCAAGGATGCCGGTATGCCAGCGTGAGATGGACTGAACCTGAGAGCATTCGGGTGTCAACAGGGTCTGGGGGGTATCTGGGATGGGAAATCTCCAGCTGCGTTTGCAGTTTCTCCAGCAAGAAGGAAGATGGGAGGAATGTGTTAAGGTACTGTGGTATGGAAAGGAAAGAGTAGCTGGCTATTTTATGTTGTCATTTTTATTTCCTTGTCTTCATTTTCTCTCTTCCCTCAGGATGATGCTGTTCTTTTAAGTAATTTGAGAGTCTGAAGGAAGAAAATATTGCTTACTGAATGTGCAGAGACTTGAGTTTTTCTGTGTGTTTCTAAGTGCAGGCTCAGGCTGGTGTTCATTGTCAGCCCTTACAAACTGAACCCAGCTCAGGCTGCTGCCCTCAGTGCCTAGCAGAGTGGCTGCACTCCACCAAACAGATTATTTCTCATGAATCATTCTTCCAAATTTACATGTCAACCAGGAGGATGCAGTTTGTCACTAAGAAGCTTTTTTTTACTTTTCTTATTGCCAAAACACATGAAGTGAGACTGGCCAAAACAGCTCACAGAATCATGTTTAAACCAACATGAAATTGTTCTGAAAAGAAAGTTTTCCCAAAACCCACAATGTTTCATGTCATAACTTTGTCCTTAGAAAAGTGAAAACTTCCTAAAGCGGCTACTCCATGAATTAAAACAAGCCGCAAAAAGCAAGTTTTGCTTTGCAGAACTTGATACCAAGCCTCTGCTTCAGCAAGTGAAGCAGGATAAGATCAATCATTTCCATTTTACTGCACTCGGCTGACATCACTGGATGTGCCATGCCAAACAATACCAAGTTAATTTTTCATCAGCAGTTCACTATGATTCACTGGTCACTACCTTTAGACACTATCTATTGTTCCTAATATTATTTTTTAAAAAGTGATATTGATGTGCGGAATTAGACTCTATAACTCGAAAGTTATAAAGTAGGTATGTTTATTGCGCGCAGATGCACGGGGGATCGCTCCACCACAAGCGTGCATGCCCGAAGTGACGAACCATCTCACATTTATACAATGAAACAAATGAATATTCAGTTAACGCCTATACGTATTCGTTACCTAAACCCCGCTTCGTATGTTAATTAGCTTATCAGTCCGTTTCCTGGAATGTGGTGGTCTTGCAGGTTTGTAGGTGATTCATGTTCTTGTGACCATCCCATCTTCTCCAGCAAGGAGACTCAGCACTCCCTCCTTCTAGATAGCATTTGAATGTCTCTCATCTTTTCTCATTCTCTTTTAAATAGCCCCTTTGTTAGAGAAAGAAGGGCAGGCGTCTCCCCGTCTCCCCTTTGTTAGAGGAAGAGGGGCAGGCGTCTCCTCAAAACTGTAGTCTCCTCAGAGCTGTGTGCCTATGTGACCAGACACCGCACCCACGACTAGTCACCATACCCACATTCCTGAGCAGACATATACAATCACAGTCGGTGTCAAGCGTCCCCATTTCACACTATTTCTCCATATCAATATCTGTTTTTAAAAAAAGATGATTCTAATTTTGGTTGGATAAGGACTCACCAACATGAATTAGGTTTTGCCATAATCTGTGTAGCCATGACTCTTGCTGTGCTTTCAATGTGTGAAACTAACTCGTGGTGAGTATCCAGGGAAGTGCTTCTGAGTTTAGTCTGCAATCAGGATGGAGACAGGCTGGAACCATCCTGTCCTTTTGCAGCCTCATCTGTCCAGATCTGGATTTGTAGAAGCTAAAATCAGTTAGGAATTCATGTGATTTCTGTGAATTCGGTAGTTTCTGTCCAAAGCACTCCCTTTGAATGTCCAGGTGCTGCAGCCCATCACTGTAAGCAGTCAATTCCTCTTGTGCAGCTCTGCATACCCCACTCCAACCTTTCTTCCCCCACACCTCCTAGACTCATTTCAGCATCTGGCATGGCTGCAGCTCTAGATGCAGTGTTGGCTTGCTCAGATACCTCCAATCTTGCAACCTTTTCCTGTTATTTTATCTCGCTGCTCTCCCTTGCAGACACATCACCAAGCCACCCTGCTGATGAAATCTCTCTACCCCCTTTGGCAGTTGCCTGAGACCCCACACTTCCACCTGTCACATCCCTGCCTTTACACATGGCTGGGCCATGTCCACATTAACAGGCAGTGCAGCCCAGCAGAAGCAGATTTATAGAGTGAAACAGTTGGTGCTAAGGATGCAACAACCTCCACATTGACATTTCAGAGTGTTTTACTTTGGTCTAGGTCCAGCCTTGTTCAAGGGACCACATGTGGTTGGAGCATGTTAGCAGTATCTTGGCATTGCATTTTCTTGTTCAGTTTCAGACAGAAAAAAAAGTCCCATTTGGGTGCTCTCACACATTTTTGCAGTGCAGGATAACCAAAATGCTAGGGTAGATGCCTCCCCAAAAGCCTTTCCAGCACTCCTTCCTGAGAGAAGACTCAAGACTAAAACAAAGCCTTGTTCCTCTATGCCAACACTGCAGTATTTGGGCTATTTTTTAACTAGAGGGAAGCAAAATTTGACAGTTTATTCCTCAGTAAGGAGAGATCTGAGTATGCTGTACTGAAGCTGTATTTGCTATTGAAAGCCTTGTGGTTGTTGTAAGGCTCTTAGTCTCATTAAGACGGAAGCTGCAGTTTATTGGAAAAGGCTCCTGATGCATGCCCTCCAAACAGGGCTGACCCCAGTTCAGATGATATTTGTCATAAGGACAGTTGTGAATAGATCACAGTGAGGGAAAAAAAGTGCATCAGGAGATAGATTATAAAACCATCTTTCAAGGGCAAATAATGAGGCAGGATTGTGCAGTTTGGTTTTACGTAAGAATCGTTCTCTTGTCTCTATACTACAAATCAGGAGCTCTATAGGGGAAAAGGGGGAATTTAATAACCAGCTTGTGCTATTCCTGCCACATTTGCAGAAACTTTGGCATAGTAAAGAATATACTGTTCCTTCCATATTTTCGTATCACATGCAAATTTTACCGAGGAATACGGTCCTGTGCTGAGTGAGAAATAGATGCTGCTTGTTGTGTTGCAAGCTGGTGACATTTTTTTTTTTTTCTGACATGAGATGCTGTACCAAGAGAAAGAGGCACACCTTGTGCAGGTATGCAGAATCACAGGATGGTCAGGTTGGAAGGGACCTCAGGATGTCATCTAGTCCAACCTCCTGATAAAGCAGGTTCTCCTAGAGCTGGTTGCACAGAGTCGCATCCAGGTGGGTTTTGAATGTCTCCAGAGGAGACTCCACAGCCTCTCTGGGCAGCCTGTCCCAGAGCTCTGTCACCCTCAGAGGAAAGAAGTTCTTCCTCACATTCAGGTGGAGCTGCCTGTGCTGCAGTCTGTGCCCGTTGCCCCTTGTCCTGTCACTGGGCACCACTGACAAGAGCCTGGAGACATCCTCTTGGCACTCGCCCTTAAGGTATTTGTAGACATTGAGAAGGTCCCCTCAGTCTTCTCCAGGCTAAACAGGCCCAGCTTTCTCAGCCTTTCCTCATCAGGGAGATGCTCCAGTCCCCTCATCATCTCTGCAGCCCTCCACTGGACCCTCTCCAGCAGTTCCCTGTCTCTCTTGCACTGGGAAGCCCAGCACTGGACCCAGGACTCCAGACCCAGCCTCACCAGGGCAGAGCAGAGGGGGAGGACAACCTCCCTCGACCTGCTGGCCACGCTCCTCCTCATGACCCCCACGATCCCATTGGCCTTGCTGGCCACCAGGGCACACTGCTGGCCCATGGGCAACTTGCTGCCCACCAGCACTCCCAGGTCCTTCCCTGCAGAGCTGCCCCCCAGCAGGTCAGCCCCAGGCTGTGCTGGTGCGTGGGGCTGTCCCTCCCCAGGGGCAGGACCCTGCACGTGCCTGTGCTGAACCCCATGAGGTCCCTCCCCACCAGCTCTCCAGCCTGCCCAGGTCTGGCTGAAGGGCAGCGCAGCCTCTGGGGAATCAGCCGCTGCTCCCAGGCTGGTATCACCAGCGACCTTGCTGAGGGCACCCTCTGTCCCTCCGTCCCGGGCACTGATGGATAAGTTGAACAGGACCCGACCCATCACTGACCCCCGGGGAGCCCCGCTGGCTACCGGCCTCCAGCCAGCCTGTGCCGCTGGTCACAGCCCGCTGAGCTCTGCCATCAGCCAGTGCCCAGCCCGCCTCACTGCCCACCCATCGACCCCCCACTGCCTGCGCCTGCCCATGGGGGTGTCAGGGGAGACAGTGGTGCTCATCAATTAAGTCAATGAAACACAAGGTATGTGGGATAGTGGACATGAAGCCCAACTTGATGGGCTGTGCTCCTCATCCTTGCATCAGCCCTGTGCACCAGTGGCCTCCTAACCACGTAGCAGTAGACAATAACAGTACAAAGAATTTGGACAGGTCTTATTATCAGTGCCGGGGGAGTGTTGGGGGGTGGAGTGAAGGGACTCATCCCCCAGCAGCACCCGTTTTGCACTACTGGCTCCAGAAGAAGGGTGAATGTCCTTTTGAAAACAGATGCCCCACATTTAGAGGGGTAACGTTAGGACAGATTCCCCCCTACCCTCAAGAGGCAACAGGGATGTATGCACTGTAGAAAAACAGAAGAATCATCCAACTCTTGTCTTTGGTGTTAATTTGTGAAGTGTCTTTTGTGTGTGTGTGTGTGTGTGTGTGTGTTTGTTTGATGAGGCTCATTAAAGGCTCGCTGAAGGCTGCCAGCTCCTTCCGCACAGACTGCTGAGCAGGCTCTCAGCTGTGCGAGAGGCTAGGTTTCAGCCAGCACCCACACGCACCCGGCCGGATGTTTACTTCCTTTCGTGATGGCTTGGCTTTGTCTAGTTGATTGTGGACTTGATTTTTACAAGCTATAAAAAAAAAAACAAAAAAAACCAAACCGCTTGCTTAATCTCAGCTGGATTCTTGCAGCTGTGGGGAGGGGAGGAGGCAGGGAAGCAAAAGCTCCATGTTTTCAAGAGCAAAAATCTCCTACTCCATAATTTGTGCTGATTGCTGTCTGATACTTAAAGAAGGAGTTAATTAAGGTTCAAGCTCCATTTGTTTCCTTTCATGGTACGGGGCAGCTATTTTTATTTTGTTGTCTACCTGTTCAGTGTCCCATTTGTGCTTGCATCAAAGGCACACCTTGTTGTGTTTCCCAGTAGGAAGCGAAGGTCTACTCTCTTTTATACTGAAAAAACAAAAGAGGTTTAGCTTTGAAGTCATAATGTCAAATGCTCAAAGGTCAAGGTGCATGTGGATCCCACTTACCCAGTTTCATTTTAGGAGCAATAGGTAGATCCACGTGCACACAGTGCACGACTGTTCCACTGCAGAGGGAAAACTTACATGCATGTGTGTATACAGATGCCTTCACTGAACTTCTCACCAAGGGTTTCCTGGAAAGCAAAAGGATGACAAAATTTGGCACCAGTTTTGAATTAGGATGGACTGAGGGTTTCCCTGGTGAGAAACCTTTTTTCTTCAGCCTCCTTCTACCCCTCCTTTCTTTCCTGCACCCTCTCCAACATCTTTTGTACCAACTTCTAACTTCTGGGTTATTCCCCCAACCCTTTTTCTCTTTCTGTTCATCTTTCCTTCTTCCACAACTTCACCTGCTCTTCTGTCCCACCTCTTACTTCACATTTATTTTGCATCTCTCTCCCATGTGTCATCCCCCCTATTCTGTGTTGGAGCTAAGTTGTCTTCTCCACTTTCCCTCACTGTCAGGCAGCCAGCTGCAGGATGTGCTAAAAGCACAGGAGAGGCAGTTTCATTTTCTCCCTTTTGGAGCTTGTCACATGAAAAGCTAAAGAAGGAGAAATAACCACAGGTGAAAGTCATGCTTTGCTATAAGATACTCACTCTGTACAGACTAGGTCCAACCAGCAGATAGGGATGAACCCTACAGATAGGGATGAACCCTACAGCAGGTTCAGCTACCCTTTCCAACAAACAAATTCAGCATTAAACTCAACCCTAATAAAGAAGATCATCCAAATTAGAAGCCTGGAAGTTTAAACCATGGATAATTTTGCTTGGTTTTTCATGGGATCCCACCAAATATCACACACATCCCTAATTTTGAATCCTGCGAGAATTCTCAGTGCAATTGTTGTAGCATTTGGTTTGTTTTCATTTTTTTATATGCCTGTATAATAATATAGGCAAAATCCTATATTATTCTCTTTCCTTTGGAAACACTTGAATAATTTTTACCAAATCTTATTTAGAAAAATCAGCTTGAGGGGTAGGCTTGTGCAGGCATGGGGAAATACCAGCAGAAACCAGCAATTCTAGTAATCATTTGAAACACTGGAAAAACAAGTCCTTTTTTTAGCAGCCTTGGTGGTGGCCGTGGCTCCTTGCATGCTTTGCCACAAGGCACAATGAAACCTTGATTTCCCTGGAATAATTTGATTCCTGCCATATAAACAACTTTTTTTCCCCACAGATTAAATTGATAGCTCTCTCTTGTTCCTGTATGGAAAAAAAAGAGAAAAGACTAGTTCAAAGGAGAAGATGGGTCAAAGCCTTCTGAACCCCTTTGGAGTAGATAGGTACCATAACAGGTCCCACCAGGCTTGGAGGTGTAAAGAAACCTTGGCTTCCCTGATATTTGGAAATTTTTTTTCTTGTATGGCAGCTGGTAGAGTCTTCTGAAATTAGTTTTTCCAAGAAATATAATAAAGGAAAACTCAGAACATAAATAGAAACTATGAAAAATATAAATCTTAAGGCATTGAAAATGCCAATACATTAAATTTTCAATTTAATCAGTCATGGGTCATTTAATGCAATATGAAGAAAAAATATTGGGAAATGAAATCACGGCAGTTTCTTCTGCTGCAGTTTGTCTAAAAGACTCAGGTTATATTGACTCTCTGTAGATCTCAACTTGTTTTAAACAAGGAGACCCAGTCAATCTAAGGCTCATGGGATTGTTTGTTTGCTGTTAAAAAGAGCGGCAGTTAATGAAGATGTATGCATGTGCTTACAGTAGTGTATGGAGTCCAAATAAGTGCATGGCTCTCAGAAAAAAACCCTTCTTTTGGCATGACCTGAATTGAAACCCCATTAAAATCAATGTATTTCTGCTGATTTTGTTAGCTGTAGTACTGGCTGTAAATGAATTTAAGCTTGGAGCATTATAATGACAAATGTTAGACCCAGAGGTTAAAGTATGGGATAGTTGTGTGCACTCATGAAATGCTTGGGATCAGAAATGTGCTTCACTCTTTGATTCCACACTCTTTATACCTTGTTGCCAGGTCTTCTGTGCAAAGCTGCTCAGAAATTTGAAATGATAATTTGATGCTGTGGTAGGAAATAAGGAAAAACAAAAATTTTCTGTAAGAGCTAACTACAAGTCATGAAAAAAAAAAAGATTAAGTTGGTGGTTCCTGTGGGTTCAGACTCTGCTAAACTGGAACACAAACACATTTGGATTTTAAATGGGAAGGATGTACAAAAGGCTCCTTCTGCCCCATGTGAAATTCTTTATATTCTTAGTCAGAAAATAATTTTTTTTTTTTTTTGCTTGTTTCTGTCCCACAACAGTAGTGCTCAATCATCTTTCCTGTGTGCTTTGCCAGGTTATTTGTTTCATATCTGACTGGTGCAAGCCATACTTACACACTGCACAGAAGCTCTGCACAGAGCTAACTGCATCCAGAAGCCCTCGCTCCAGGTGTCACAAAACTTAAAGCGGGCTTTGTTTGCTTACCACTTAAAAGAAAAAGTCTCATCTCTGCTTAATGCACCTAAAACCAAAATCAAAATGTGTCTGATTCTGCCTGATATCAGGGTAACTAATATGATTTCAAAACCATCACATCAGGAATCACCCATCCACACTGCGGATGGGGAGAAAAATATACTTGGAAAAGTTTTCATTCTCACATGTTCAATAGGCTTCCTATTCCTGAGCAATCAATAAAACACAGATGATGGATAACTGGGGTTTGTTTTATTATTTTCCATGTTTTTCTCTCCAAGCCTGGCTGCACACTGTAAATGGCAAGCACAGCTATAGTACTAGTCAGTGGTGGGATTTGATGGTTCTGTCCTCCACCATATAATTTAAAGCCTCCTTTCATCCTTGGCAAATCTTTCAATTAAAATCCCAATCACATTTTTTCTTGGGTCTCTGTGTATCATTCACTAGATAGAGCCAAGGGGAGAAACATAGCTTTCTACTAAAATATTGAAAAATAGGTGATGGTGCATCTCTGCCCAATATATTAGTCACACAGCAGAAAACGCATTAAAAGCAACTAGTCCTCCTTAGAATGAGAAAATTCAGAGCTTGCAAAGATGCCAGTCTGTATTTTGCACTCAACAGGATGAAGCAACTGGGCATGTAATCATCTTTTTCTTGCAAATTGTACCAAGATAACTTTATACAGCTAAATAATTACAATTACAATGTGTTTATTTTCAGGCCTTTAAGTAAAAAATGCGTTCATGTAAGAAGGATATGCAACAGAAGTACTCATTGTTCTTTAATACTTTTGAGCATTTGAATCTGATTTGTTACTGTGTTTACATTTAGACACTTTATGGATCAAGGCAGGTGGAAAGAGTTATGATTCACTTATATGAAAATTCAGGCAAGATATTAATTTTGTTCTTAGCCTCTTTTAAGATGGTGCTTTGACATTGCTACACTGTCTGCCTCACTGAGACAACACAGGTTACCGTCAAGATATGCCGGTATCACCATAAACAATATTGCTGATTTTGAATTGTGACTGGAATTGGACAGTTAGCTAAAAATTATGAGGTTTTAAAAAAAAAAAAAAAAGTTGTTTTCATCTGCCCTATTTTCTCAGGCATTCACATTTCCAAACTTTTCCATGCATCAGTAAGAGCTAGAAAGAGACTTTCTCATGCATTAAAAAGGAGAAGCTGAGTTTCCCATGTTCCAGAAGCTGCGACTGTAAGAAGAAAAACAGAATAAATTCTGGGAATTGGCAGTGCTCCGTAATAGAAATAGTTGGTGACAGTTGGAATAACATCACGTTCCTTTGTCTGCATAACTTTGATATTGAAATTATCTTGTTACATTTGCTTCCTAGGAAAGCTAAACCTTATGTAATTGGAAAACAATAATCTAATATCGTAATAGAGTTTTGTCATGGCCATTAGCCTGCATCTCCAGTGGAGATGAATGTCTATTATTAGTTCAATCTATCACAAGATCTTGCAGTATTTAGGAAATTCCCTTGGGTCATCATTGCACACACCTTCTATAGTAAATCTTAAATTGTGACAAATAATGTCTTTCTTCTGTGGATGCCCGCTGTCTTCCATATCTGTTTGTCTTCCAAAATGTAACAGATATTTTTATGCAGCAGGGAAAATGGTGGTTAATGAATGGTAGAAAAGCATCATTTATCCTATTAAAGGCAAGTCTTTGTTTCCTGTTTCAGTATGTTTTAGCCCTTGTTGATGCAGAAACAGCATGATAAATATTTTATGAACAGGATCCAGCAAACACACAGTGGTAGGATGCTGCAGTGATTAAAAGAACTGTTTAAATTTAGAGGTAGATCCAAAGTCCAGCTACCATGAAGTGATGCTTACTCATGCTGGAATGGGATGTCCAGAAGCCCTGGATAGCTCTGGCACGGACACCGTTGTCCTTTCTTCCACCTTGCCCCCCTGACAAGGTCCCTCTGGTGTTCTTCTGTTTCTCCTTGCAGCTAAGCGGGTCAGGGAGCCCCAACATTGGCAGCAACAGAAACACCCCAATGCTCCCTGCCCAGCCTCAGCTGCAGACCCCCAACCTGCAACCAGCCAGCGACAGCAGTAGATTTGCCAAAGAGCACCGTGGAAATCATGCACATCACTCCTGCCAGGAAAATCCCCTACAATTCCAGCTGCTTCCAAATCCTCCCAGTTAGAGCAGAAATTTAACATCCCTCCACCCTGCTTCCTTCAAGACCTTCCCACCAGGTCCAGCAAAGACTTTATGGCACCTGGCACGGGGAAAGGCTGTCTGCTTCCAGCTTGCCCAGCAGGACCCTATGCCAGTCGCCCTTCAAAAAATTACTGCTAATTGCAGCAAAGAGCTTCCAGACCAGACTCCTACGGACCTCCCTGAGCACCACAATCCTGTCACCTGGCAACAAACCAGCAGCTAAACAAGTGGATTAAGGACAGGTAAGCCAAGCTGTATGTTTAATGCAGTTTTGCGAAAGCAAATCCCTTCCTTAACAAAGAGGTGGTGGGAACAGAATTGTGGTATTGGTGAGCAGCAGGATATTTACTTTGAAAAACATTGTGGCCACTCCAATATCAGGATGTATAAGTATCATGAAAGTGCAAAGAAGCATAATAGAGGTCCACACTGAGCCAAACGTGGGGTGAGAAACACTGGACCAGTGGGTTAAGATGGTACATTCATTTACCCTAAGCGTATTACTGTCTGAGTGCCTCCTTCTGTGGACTGGGCTTGTTGGGTTAAGAGGAAACTCCCATGTTCCCTCACAGAATAAGAAGTTATTCTTAATGCATTTGCACTTTACACATGAGTGAAGGCGAACTGCACACTAGCAGAAGTAAAATTCATTTTGTTACGACTCAGTCGCTGGGAGAAGGCTGGGAGTCACCCAGAGGTTAGAGATGGATTTGCCTCTTTAAACTGCTCACCCCACAGTCATGGGGCTGCAGCAGGAGCAGTTAACTCCACTCTCTGCCAACTCTCTTATCCTCCTCACGCTCTCCCAACCTGCTCAGCACTTCCCCCTGAGCACATTCAGTGGTTCCCAAGGAAAAGTGCAATCTCCAATCTCATTTTCCTTTTCCCTCTGTTTTTGCAGTTGATTCGATGTTCATCCGGGAGGAACAGGCCAAGAGGCAACCTTCTTCCTTGCTGCTCACTCACAGCCTTTTGATGGAGCGCAATGACACATAGCAAACACCACTGGCACAACAGCAGGCTCTGAAACACCGCCCAGGCATGGCCATTCCACTTCTTGTACGCGTGTAGGTGCCTATAGGTGTGTGCCTGCCTAGGCCACAAGCATTCCCACAGAGACCTCAGCCACTGCGACTGAATAAAACATCAAACTGCTAATGCAGGCACTTCTGCTGAGCAGCGTTTCTGCTCTCTCCCCTCCCCACACCAGCTCTGAAGCCCCAACTGCAGAGGCACTGACTGATGGGTGACTATAGAAAAATGTAAAGAATTCTATGAGCAGGGTTTTGATATTGCTGTAAGTGCTTAAAGCTTCATTGACCAGTCTGATGTTCTCGGATGGTAAATTTTTTCTCACAGAAAGTCCATTCTGATGCTTTTTTTTTTTTTTTTTTTTTTTTTAATGCTCATACAACATTTATAGGGCTCAATTTTCTGTAACAGCACCCTAATTTGTTCAATTTAAACATCAAGTTCTAGAAAGGGTTGAATTATTTGCAGATGAAATAACACATAGATTGCGTTAGTTTTTTTAGAATACAGTATGGATCCCAAATGGTGCTTTTGTTCTAAGTCTAAAAAGCTGAGTAGCCAGTGAAAAAACTCAGCAAAATCTTAGGAAAACACTGCTACTTAATTGTTTTCTCTAGCACATAGAGTATAAAGTACACCCCTATCATGATGTCAGGTCCCTGATATGGGCCACCCTCAGCAAAAAGCCTAAATGGACATGAGGACAATTAGTGGCACAGTCTATGGTTCATTATTGTGTATCAAAGCAAGAAATTATGGTTTAAAGTGATTCTTTAATGGAATATCAGACACCAAGATGTTCTCAGGCCAGAAAAGTCAGAAAGATGGAGCAGAAGTGGAAGCAAAATGACAAAAAGTTGGAAAGGGATTTTTATGTACTTTGAGAGGGAAAAAATACAAAAAAGGACAGGAAAATGCAAAGCAAATTGAGGATTTTGTGTTAGGGCTATATTACTCGTACTTAATAACTGAGAGTTTGTTCTCCATTATCACCCTGTAGTCTGGGGAAAGGCTAGATGCTCACTTGAAGCAATTAAATTAATCCTTTGTTTTGCACTTGTTCTTTGTTTCCTTGACTGCACAATGCCATGAATTGATATCAGCCCAAATTGCTTGTATCACCTCATTCATCTGTGAGGGCCACCAGCTTTCAATCCAATTTCTCTTCATTCACTGTCCCAGTGTAGTTACCTTTCAAGAATATGCATATATTTATTCTCAGCTAATGTTTGGATTTGAAATATGTTTGGATGTTTGAGCAGTGTCAATGTTTGCTGAATTTAATCGAGAAATGCAAAGATGAATTTATTGCCTGAATCATTAGGCTTATATTTTTTTAATCATTAGGTGGTGGTACCCACAATACCTTTTAAAAAACACTTGGTCACCACACAGAGGTAATTTAACATGGTTGGCAGGACCATGGGGAGCAAGGTGGAACTGTCTGTGGGCCCTATCTAACATCTATACAGGGTGAAATGAGCCAGCCTCTCCCTCCTCCCTATGTGCCTCTGCCTTGCTGTGCCTGAACAGGGATTTTGATGTATATGACTTGTCTCTTCAGCAGGTTTCTCTGTCTCTCTGGTGCCTCTCCTCCTTCTGGCATGATTCAGCAATTTTACAGTGGTTTAGTTTGGCTAGCGTCAATGGTCACTAGACAGTAATGCTGGCAAAAACCTTATTAAGCTAGTTAATGATGTAAATATAAACACCCCACCCATCCACACAGGCTGAGGGCCAGAGACATGCCTCAGGACTTGTGTCTCAGGACTTGTCTCCCAGAAGAGGCTGGACATCGTGATTGCTTTAGGAACATCTGTGGACCTTTTGCCATCCACAGAGGTAAGAAAAGCCATAGAAGTGGGGTCGGAATGTCTTGGAGCTGCTGACACTGAAAGCAACACAGGCAGGAGACTTTGTAACTCCCAAGTTGAAGCAGCATTTGGCTCCTGAATTTGAAAATTTTACTTCAACAGTACAGTTAAATTGGATGCTTCATCATCAACTACATCATCAACTACATTCACTGATCCAAAGCCATCAGGCCCATGACATCTATAACAAGCTATCCCTATCCCTATCTAACCTTCTTATCTCCCAAATATAAATTTCTCATCTAAGGTTTTTCCATCTTTTAAAAAAGGATCCTCTAAAATAGGATCTTTTTTTCCTTTGGTTTCCATTAAGGTAAAGATCAGCCAGACAAAGATAATGCTCAAACTACTTAAATTCTTGGAAAAGGTTTTGTTTAAATTCTCAGAGGCTCTTATATACTTCAGCCGACTTTAAAAGTAAACTTTTTACATTAGATTTATAATTAAATATAATATAAATAGAGTAATTTAAAAATTACTCTAAAGAGTAATTTAAACAACCTATAGACTCACGTGACTGAAAACAGCATGTGCACTATACATGGCATTAGCTCAAGGTCATTGGAAAAATTCACTTATTCTTTGTTTCCGCATCTCCTGTCTTACATCCCTTGTCAAACGCTAACCCCAGAGTAAAGGGAATAGAACATGAGTAGAAACATGGTTAATACTGCTTAGAATTCTTGAATCCATTAGTGCATAGCTTTAAAGAGATGTATCTTGGAGGTACTTTAAGAAAAACTAAGATCAGTAAAAAAGCTGTGCCCCTTAAGCCTCTTCGTCTGATAATCCTTTATGTGAAATGGTGGGGAAATGTAAAAAGTTCATAACTTTTAGTGTCTGGACAGTATTATTCAATATACAGCTGAATAAAATGTATAAAACAAGACAAGTTTGGAACTTCTATTTTCAAGAAATACAGTTCAGAGCTCAAAATGTATTACCAGACTTGTAGGGAAATAGTAGTCAGAATCTTAAGGATTTCTTTCAAACTGTTTTTCTCCTTTAAGAGTGCCCTGCCCTTCAAGTTAAAATCCAGTACAAAGAATTTAAATCTGAATGGAATTTGATGAAAGATGAAAGAAACTAACAGGAATTCTTAAACAGAAGTGTTAGATGAGAGGGTTTGCTATGAGACTCCAAATCCTGTAGATGAGCTGTGTGTACCAGAGGCGCTTTCATTAGGTATGCTTTCTCTTTTCTGTCATTTTATTATCTGGTCTGTTTATCTAAACAATGTAGCTAATCTTAGCAGCTCTTAGGAGCTTGATTATTTTTTTCTTACACCTCCACAATAACAAAAAGCCATCAGCTATGAAACCAAAAAAGAAAATGTAAATATTTTGGCCCACAACCATTTCAGGGCATCCCATGCCATGGACTAAGAGACTTTACGAGTGGAAGTCAAATGCAGCGGCAGCGGCAGTTCTCCTTGCAAGACCTCTCCCTACTTGCTTTCAGTCTGGGATGGGACTGACCTTGTTCCTGCTTTTAAGAACATATACACCAGCTGATTGCTCTATGCAGATGATGGCTAAAGGAAAGAGGAGGAACAAGTAAGAAAAGAACAGAGGACAGAAATACAAAAATGTATGGTTATTCTGCTTCTTGCTTTCCTCCTACATGTAAAGAGCAGCAGGAGGGCAGTAACAGAACTTCTCTGTCTTCTTGAAGAAATAACGCCAAAGCCTGTGCAGCTGTTCCCTAGCCAGGGAATGGTTCAGTCTCCAAATAAATCTGAATAAATAGAAGAATTCCTTCTTCCAGGAAATATGCACCATTGGTTTTTATTTCAGTCTGAATATCTTCTCTGAGATCCTGGGATCCTGACCTCTTCTGGGGGTGTTTGGAGATGCTTTTTATTCTTTCTTCCTATAGAGTGTTTACTGCCATGGGGGATTTGTGTGCATCTCTCCAGCTAAGCAGAACTTACCTCCAAGACCCATTGACATTGGTGTGCCCTGGGGCATGTGACAGCATCGCTGACTGAGGTGCCAAGGCCCTATTTAATTTATTAATGCACGTATAGCTATAATTTCCAACTTCAACAATTACAATCAGCAGCTCACTGTGGCTAATAGATACCCATGACCTGTATGCACAGCATGATGCTTCCACATTTAACAATATTGTTATCAGTGATCCCTGATGGCCCTCTGTGTACTCAGCCATTAAAACGTATCTACCAGCACTGAGAGTCCTCCTGGACTCCTAGGAGTTCACTAACTACCACAAGCACAAAGCTATTTTATAAACTGCAAAACGGTAGAGGAGATTGCAGCTGCACTTTATCTGTGCTGCCTCAAATGTGTCACTTGCTTGGCTTACCAAGTAAGTATCTCACGTGGCTCAATGAAAGTCAGCCAAACCTGCCGGCTTTACTCTATTGATAGGACAAGGTCTTTTACTCTCTCGTTACCTCCCCTGGGAACTCCTGAGGAATACTTTCAGAACCACTTAAAATAACTGAAGTCCCACAGAGCAGTAACTCCTTACCTCATGCAATATCTCAGAACCAAACTGCGGCACCTTCTTCCCAGGTGGTGCTTCCACCATGGGCAGATGGTAGAAAGGTCTCACCAAATGATGGGACCTTAGGCAACAGGCCAGGGCTCTGGTCTGTCCCTCTAGAGCCCTCAGGACAGGAACTTAAACAAGCCATAGACCCATTTAGGCTTTGGAAAACTTGCTTTTCATTTTTTCTTTTGTAAGGGTGACAGGATCAAATGAACAATTACAGTATTTTTTGTCCAGCTGAAAAATTATGTGTTAGCTCAATTTAGCCTAACAGTTTCATGATCAAAGCCAAACCAAAGCGACCAAACAGGCTTATGTTTTCTAAAATTCATTAATCCTGTTTCTCTTACTCACCTCTCAAGATTATTACTCTTCTATGTCCTCAATCAAAGAAGAGAAAAGGAGAGCTTTGTTTATGTTTTTGGTGTTTTTCTCCAAAAAAGTCTATGTTATAGGGGTTACAAATACTTAATTAGAGGATGGAAATTCCACTGAGTGACCAAATGCAATTAAGCAGTCCAGCTCATTTCAGAGTAGGATGTGAATTTATTTATTTAGGCTTAGCTTTGTGGAAGCTGCCTCCCTCTGATGGGCACTTCAATTTTGTATAAAATGTGAGTAATTTCTTACTGTTCACTCAGCTCGATTATTAATACAGGCATTTGGTCAGCGTCATTGCCAAATTGCAGGGAATTAGAGATGTTTTTCTGACCTAAAGAATACCAAAAAATGTCACAGAGAATGAAGGAAGGAGAGAGGTATGAACTTAGACATTTTGCTCAAAGTCTTAAATTGGTTCCCCAGGGAGATCCAGAACAACCACCTGTACGAGTAGGGACATGTCTGGAGCTGATCATTACACAATACCATGCAGAGAGGTGTGTTTGAACTTCCAGATTGTTCTAGTTTTTAGAAGCTTGAGACAGGACACCAGGGCTGTGGGATCCTGCACCTGGAGCTGTCTGCTGGGGGTGGAAATTCTGTCCATAATTTGAAAGAATGAATTTTAACTTAAAGAAAACTTCAGGTTTTATATACAAAGAAATATGTGCCAAAGCCTGTTTTTATTCTAAAAATTGTAAGTAGGTGATTCATAACTGTAGGGCAATATTCTAACCATACAGACAGGGTGAAAAACTGCCCTAGATTCAGGTTCCCAGAACTATTCCTGGGTTTTATTTCATTCATTTATTATTGTTATGTATGTTTAATTTAATGGCTTTTCTTTTGTTTCCTGTGAAACATTTAAAGGATCTAGGACTCCCCCTTTCCCATCTGATAGGAAATTCTGTCTCATAGATTTGGAGTTCTTCTACCCTATTTTCTGATGTCATGGGCTTTCTGCAACATGTTTGACGGGAGCAATGAAGAAAGTGTTAGCCTGAACCTGAATTTTCCACTTCTGAAGGAAGTTCTTGTTTAATTTTCAGGTAGGAGATAAAGGAGTTGGAATTAAAAAAAAAAAAAAAATAAAAATCACTGCCTGATTTTTTGTGAGCTGCCTAACCATAGACCTGAAAGTACAATGGCTCATTTTGGTCTTTAGTGGACCAACACATACTAACGCCCAATTCTTGATAGTCACTGAGTTTAGCCAAGCCAGGTATCTAGGGGCAGAAACTGAACCCCTTTTGCAAAGAAGCATAAATGTCTGTACTTAAAGAACCTGCATGGCAAACAGGGTGGTTCGTGGTAAATTCAAGTGTCTCTCTTAGTGAAGAGAAGGTGGGTTTGAATAAGAATTTTGAACATCCAACTAGATACTATTAAATTACATGTGCATCATCCTAGAGTCCTTGATTGGCTGTATTATTTTTGAAAAAGCTAAGATGGTGGAGAGCAACTGGGTATCTGCCTGTGCTTCACGCCTTCCCTCCTGTCAGCCCAGTTCCTCACAGATAACATCTTGCAGCTTGTTGAAACACTCGCTAAATCACTGGGGTTGCCACCATTTTCCTAGACTCCAAAAGTCAGAGAAGACAAATGATAATGGTTAGCTGTTGCAGCACATAATGTTTTTCATCCGCAAAGCATGCAGCTAATATTCATACAAAAACAGAGGGATTTATGTAATAAAATTCTGCTTATAGACACTTTCCAAATCACTGTAGAAGAGACTATTAGCCAAAAGCCAATGAGGCATTGGCTCAGCCATTAAACACCTTGTGAATGTTTCCTAAACACATAAAGGCTGGATTTTTAAGGAAATGACAGTTCCAACAGTCAGGAGAACATATATTTTAGGGCACAGTTAATTTTGCCCTTGCCCTTGAAGTTACTAATTTTAGACATGCAATACCCTCTCAGTGTCTATGTATCTACATTTAAAACCACACTTTCAGGTGCAACATCTCTGACCTTTTTTAGATTTCTATTTTAGGATTAAATGATCCCATCCAGTAAGGCCACATTTCTCTTCATGGAGAGACAAGGGTGGTCTAGTCAAATGTAGGTACTTGTATGAGACACAACCAGTTTTGGCCAGATGAATGCTACTTGAAGTGACTACAACTGCTAGAACCTATTGCCTGTGTTGTAAATATCATAGACACTTTGTCCACAATAAATATATATGTATATATTCCTGTAGAGGAATGAAGCTGGGTTAATTAGCATTGACAATATACAGCTGTGGGCTGGCTTCAGGGGGGTGGGTTGGCTGACATGGATAATGTGCAGCTGTGGCTGGTTCTGTTAAGTGGTTGAGAGACAATGAAGAGAGAGCAGCCGAGGAAGAGAAGGTGAGGGAGGAAGAAGAAGTAAGAGCAAAGAGAGTGGGTTCTGGATGAGGTGAGATGAGGAGAAGACAGCAGAGGGGCTGGTATGAAGAGCATGCTGGTATGAGTTGGTAAAAGACCTTATTGCCGCTTGATAGTTTGTTTGTGCTGTGACATATTCCTTTTGTAAAAAAAATTTTTATGTTACTGTTATGTCTTGAAAGGTTTTGTTAAATTTTGTCATGCTATAACTGAAAGGTCTGGCAGACTTTGCCTGTAGAGTGGGACTGGGACATGGGATCAAGTATTGCCCATGCTGCTAGTGCAATCCCCAGGCCAGGACTGGCTCATGCCAACCAAAATCCTCCCAGATGTTGTACAGGCCTGGAGCAGGGAATAGCATCGGGCAGGGGCTATTCCCAGTAAACAATTTGGGCTGGGGAAGGAGGTTGGAGATACACAGAAGCAGACGTGTAGATATGAGGTGATTCACTCTGTTTGACCTCAGTGCAAGAAAAAGATTCTTGGCTAATTTTCTTTGATAGTGTAAACATAGGTATGTCATGTCAAAATGCATGAAGGCATTGCTGAATACTTCAGTCGAAAAAGCCCAAGTGGCTATGACATAAGATGGAAACTTGGCATTTGATCAGAATAAGGTATAGGTGTAGTGATACATGGCTATGGTGGCTTATAGGACTAGTATTTTTTTTTTCTTGCTTGCATAAAGCTCTTTCTTTTTCTATTTTTTGCATAATGCAGTGAATGATATGGAACAGGCTTGTATTCTTTGAGGCAGAATCATCTGTCAAATGTTACTGAGGTGGAGGTATTGATTTTACTTTTGAGGCATGATGGAATGAGGTTGAGTAGTGGGCTGAAGGGCTTGAAGCAACACCAGTTCCTTCACTTGACGCCCAGTGTCAGTGAAAACACAAAAATGCACATTCATCTGTATTAGTAAATACAGATTGAAAAATATGATACTGTGAATTGCTATGGATAATGGCTCTTCACTGGTTGGGTATCTTCTATGTTTGTGGCTCACTACTGCACAAATTTATGAGGAATGAGGAAGCTGTAAGATTTAGATTTTAAGCTTGAACTTAACATATCTTTTTTGACAGCTCTGATGACCTGATTTCCTGCCACCTCCCTGTCATTTCAATTCAAACATGAATGAGCACTTGGAAAAAAAAAATTCACTTGGATAAGTCTGCAAATAACTTTGAGTACTCCTATGCCTTTGTCCGTATTTCCATGAACCATTCTTTTCAGTAAGTGCTCGCACAGCTTTGAAAACTTAGGCACAAATTAAGTAGGACCAAAGCTGATCTCAGCTCATGAAGTGCTCCAAAACTCCCATGGAAGTTGATGACTCTCTGATGCAGTCTTACAGAGCCCTCAACCAGGTGAGAAAATCAAGAGGCTTGATAGATGTCTAGACCAGTACACCACACTGCTGTAGCTAGATTCAATACAGCACCCAAACTGGTCCATTTAAAGACAGCTCAGCCAGCAACAGCAGGGACTGTGCTTGCTTTGTGTTGGTGGTGAAAGAAGAACAGCAGTATCCTGTAGCATCAGCAAGATTCAAAGAGCATAAGAAACAAGCAAAGGGACTTGTTTGAATTGTGGCAATTATGATCTTAACAGAAGGAACAAAGATAAAATGGATCATTCTCGCAACCAAAGAGGAAAAAAAATACTGAAGGCTGTATATTTATGAGTAGTCAATTCTGCTACTGTGAGCATTTTGGCAATGAAAAAAATGAAATACCATGAATTATGGAGATTGTTTAATGTATGTGACTGCTCTGAACAGAAGAAGGTACAGAGATATGTCAAAAGAGTGGGAAAACTACCAGCTGAATTTGGCAGCTAGCTGGGGAAGAAGGCCATGTGGAAGTCATCATGACAGGATAAAACAGTAAACAATTGGAAAGGGCTGAGATGTGGAGGGTGGGTAAGAAGCTGAGCACTGGTTTGATGCAGTAAGAGAAGACTGCATGGGCACTTGGTGAAAGAGCTACTGGGAGAAATGGGCAGAGAAATCACAGCAATCCTGTTCCGAAGAGGTTAGGAGGTGTGGGAGCAGCCTAACAGAAGGTTGCAACAGCCTATAGAAAATGGGGGCTAGCACTGAACTCATTGGGGATGGCTGGAAAGAAAAGATTAGAAAGGTTTGGTGTTTTGTCCTTACGTTGGTTTTGATGGAAGAACACTACCTTGTTATATATCTTCCGTACAGTTTTCCCATACAAATTTTAGTTTTAGCACAAACTCTAATACCACCAGATGTTTATCTCCAAACTAATCTTCTGTTTGAGAAATGGTGTTATGCTTCTTCACAGGACTCATAGTTTGTTTTAAATCCTTCCCTCCTTTGTAGCATTTGGACTTCATCTCCATGAGGTACCACAAAGTTCCTACTTGCAGGAGCTATGCCTCAAAGGAATTGTAAGACAGCTGAGCTCATGAAACAGGGACATGAGGCTACTGACCCATTATTCATATGAGACAACCATAAGAATAAAATCACTGAGTTTCATGCCAGTCAGTTTTTCAACACTGCTTTGAAAATTTGTCTTTAAAAGAAATCTTTTATGGGAAAAATACCTTTAATCAGCAATCCAGTCTTGTGTTGGTGAAAAACATTTAGTATAAATTCATCAAATATTTCTGGGAAAAGGAAAACCTGGTAGGGTAAGAAATGTTAAAACACAGGTGGCATGAGACAGAGGCATGGCAGAGTCGCTACTAATGGCCAGGTTGTATGGTTGATCAACGAAATGGGAGATGATGGCGTTAGTAGCAGTGGATAAAGAAGGAAGGAGGAGGAGGTACAGGTGGAGGCAGAGGAGGAAGAGAAAGAAAAAAGCACAGCATGGCAGCATTCTACATGTTGGAGCTGGGTTCAGAAGGGTGAGCATACAGGGCAAAAAGCTGTGACCAAATCATCAAAACTTGAACACAGTGCAAAGTGCAAAAGCTTTTTGTTTTGTCCTCTTCACTTTCTGAAGCCAGATGAACGCATGCCTCCAAGGCACCTAATCAGAGATAAAAGGAGAACAATGAAAAGATTAATAAAAGGAAAAAAACAACAAATTTCATTCATGGGTAAAAGTGGCTATATCCTTCTCTACCTGCAGATCTATTAGTGAAAATATTTTGATTCAATGTAATGTTTTGGTCATAATTTCTTAGTGTGACATAAAAGAAATTTAAACAAAGTAAAGAAGTCTGCAGAGGCATCTAATTTCCACCTCCCAGCTAGGTTAAGGAAGCTTCGGTCTGGTTACAGCCACAGAACAAGCAAAGAAATTTGCTAAACATTTATTTCTTTTCTTTATTTTAAAATGTGCCATTTTGTCCCTCACAGGAAAGGGTCATTGTGTCTCAGTCTGTCAGTGGGATTCCTTTCAACTGAAACCCTTATTTTATACAACCATTTTTATTCATAACTGTCGCTATGGGGCCCGGTCCTATTTTCACACTAGGAAAATGCAGTTGATTTCAATACAGCCAGTCGTGGTCAGGCTTCTGTAAATGAGATTAGAATTGAGCCTATGTCAAATACAGCAGAGCCAGAAAAAGATTTATTTATATCACTGAGGTGAGGTTTTGTCCCATTAAAATGTATTATCTATTACACTTTGGACAGCATGGCCAAACCAAACTAACACTCAAAATTGGATGTTTGGAAGGAACAGGCTTCTGTTTTTCTCCTTCAACACAAATTCATTTGAGAGCTTTTGCTGATCCAGTGACTTTTTAAAGAGCCAGTTCTGCAAAGATCATGAAGACATGAATCAACAACTTTGGTGAAAGGCCTGGGCTGTGTTTCAAAGAAATGTTTCAAGGAGCATGTTGTTCTGAGTTTGAAGCTGCACGGTCTTTTATCAACATTGATGCCTTGGCTAGACAATTTATTGCATGCCCAAGCCTTCAGGTGATTTGTGTTTGTGGGGTGAGCAGGTTCACTTCAGGCTGTGCAAGTGACCTGCTGAATCTTGGATTTTTGCTGATCCCCCTTCAGCAGTAAGTAAAATAAACCCATTTCTTTAGCACTAACCAACAAACAGACGCAGTCAGAATGACCAGCCTAACCCACAGAAGTGCATATCCCCATCTTACCAGAAGCCTGAAGCTCACCAGAACTACTCTTGCAAACTTCCAGAGCCACCCTCAGAGTGATCTTGGATGAAACAACTAAAACCATGGTTTCCAATAACTACAGCTGTGTCTGCCAACTACTTCTACAGAGGATCCCCAGGAGCAATGTTCCATTGCCGGTCCTGTTTTTCTGGTTTGACCTTGAATATTTCCACTCCGCCTCTCATGGAGATGGCTGTTGTTGTACATCCCACCATTTACTCCAGGTAGTCAGGCCTGGCCATCCACAATATGTCTAAAGTATTAACAATATATAATACTACATATAGTATTATCAATAGGTACCTAAATGCCCAGTGAAATCCAAGAGGGATTCTTAGTTTTAAAGGATCCTAGGCATCCAAATATCTTTGAGAGCAAGCTTTTTAGATTCTTCGGTTAGTCTATGCTGACCTTTATTTTTCTCCCTTGGTATTCCCTCTGTTCATTCCATTTCTTGAGGTCTCTGGGGTGCTCTGAGTATCTGATCCTGTCTTCTTAAAAGACACAAATATCCTGATCCCATGGCGTTCTCTGCATCTTTTGCAGGTCTCTTCTGCTTCCGCTGAAGTCTTAAAATAAAATGCCTTTTCATTACACATTGGCATTCAGGTTTGGGTACGATACTAGGATAGCAGCAGTATTTACTAAAACTATAAAAAGAACATGAAAAGCTGATGTGATGGAGGAGTAAAATAAACAGGCACACAATCCTCTTTAAACTAACCCTTTTAAACTTATATATTGTATTCTAAAGATGCCAGCAGTGCAGATAAAATAGGAATCACATCAAGAAATGTGAATCACAACCCCGCTCGAAGGACTGCACTGTAATTAGGTTTTCTTCCTCTTGGCAGACTGACTAAAAAACTCTTGAAAGAAACACTGGTGCAGTTGGAATGCAGGGGTGCAGAGCCCATGCCACCACGGCACCGTAGCCATCCTGCTGCCCTGCTGCAGGGTCCCAGGGTCACATCGTTACACCGATCCCCACTCTGAAAGGGAGATTTCAGTGTGAAATCCAGCATTCTTTTGTGGATCTGGGAATAGCTCGAGGTCACTGACCCTCAAGCTTTTTGCTACCTATGCTAGCTGAGAAATGATAACTGATCATTAGAGAAGTACTAAACCCATGCCAGCGCAAAGTGAAACAGGTTTTATGAAGAACAGGCTCTCAGTCTTTTCAGTCCACGTTTCACTCAAGTCAATTAAGAACCATTTTTCAGCTCAAGGTAGGAAACAGCTTTTGAAGCTGAAGAGGTGAGTGGTGCTGGTCGCCTCATTTACTGTTGGTACAGATCCATCTGAGAGGTATATCTCAGGAATTAACAGTTATGGGCGTCAACTGCCCCTTACAGGTTTCATGGTAGCCAGCTATTGCACAAGCAAATATTCATTATTTATATTTAGTGTAGCTTCAAGCAGATTAGTGCTTTTTTGGCTTTATATCATGACTTCCAGACATGAGCTAGAAATCAAGGGAGTCAAGAAAAGCTGTGAGTTTTGAACATAAATGTACATTACCTGTGTTTAAATAGGATATAGTGCAGTATTAGTAGGCATGAAGAACAGTCATATGGTGTTGATAAATTCAGTGTTTACAGGGACAATTAGTTGGTAGTTTACATTCAAAACTTCAGGTTTCCGCAAGCAGGTGGTCAATGCACTGGGAAGAAAACTTAGCTAATTCACCTGAGTTCAGAGACAACTTTGGGAGTGTTTCAGGAGATCTGGAAGCAGGAGCCTCAGCCTCATCACAAGTTCTGTGCCAGGGAATGGCATCTTAGCACAGAAACCTTCTCTTATTTTTGCATCACCTAGTATATAATCGTCTGACTGTACAATTATTAGGTGTTCTTTGTATTAAATTATTTTAATCTGTATAAAGTAAATAACTGCAGATGTTGGTATTCTAAAAATAGTAAACAAATCTATGTCATACAAGCTGGCTTTCTGGTCAGCATGGGAAAAGCCTCGACCCATTACTTATTCTTTAACATTCTTACTTTCCACATTTTCTCATCCTCTTTATTTCCTAGTAAGTAGCAGCGTTACACTGACATTTTATCAAGCAGTTTTCATATCATTATTTCTGATGTTATGCTGCTGAAATATTGAAGTAGATAAATGAACAATATTTAAACGAGAGGCTTGATACATTGTAGATGCAGCAGAAAATCGGCAGAAGTCGTCCCGTAACAGATGGTTAAGAGCATTTAAAGAACACAGAACATAAGCACAAAACCAGTCAGCTGATCTTCTTCGGTGAGGAACAGGGTTTCAAAAACACCTGACGTGGAAGCCTGCAACCAGGCTGTTTGATCTGAAAATGAGACCACGTAGTCCTCCTTGGGCTGAATAGGCATCCTGCATCCACTGCCCAGCCAGTGAACAATGCAGAGCTCTATTAATCACAGTAAGAATTGCAATAAATCATAACAAGGATTCTGTCCCAGGCAAGGAAGGAAGGAAACTCTGAATCTGGGGCTGAATGTAGAGACAAGTTAATTCATCAGTGAATTGTCAACAAAGAATGTGCCTTAATCTTAATTACTGGTACACTACCATGTCAGAGCTCTGAAACATGTATTAATACAAAGAGCAAACAAGGTGTTAGCATGGAGCGATGTGCCAATTTCACATCCTGGGGTGATTCTGGCTACAAATGGGAATACTGCTTAGATTCGCAGGCACCTTTAGCTCTCCAGCATCCTCTCCTTCACCTGCTGTGCTGCCCCAGGTGTAGCATATCAGCCAACAGCAAAGTCCTTCTCTGCCTTCCGCACTGGAAGCTTACAGATCTCAGGCTGCTAAGGAAATGGTGGGGTGTAATTTGCCTTTGAGCGAGACAGGGGAGAACGTGCAGCTTCTTGCACCCAGAGAAGGCAATCTGTACAATCTTGCAATCAGACATCTGATGGCGTAGTAAGGCAAATATATTTGACAGTAATGATGATTTTTATATGTGGCACAGCTGCCTAGGTTCCCTTTATAATAATGGATAAAGGATTTAGATGCTTGTAAGCTGCATTTTATCCGAAGATAGACATTACATGACTAATTTCTTGAAAGTGCTTATTTCTCTCCAGTGATAAATAAGAGCACTGGCAGCACAGATGCAGGCACCCGCACAGTAAACTGCTGAAGGAAGGTGAGGAGAATCTCCTCCTGGTTTCTTGAAGACTTGTTGCCTTTGGCAGTGAGTACTGTGTGAAGTATTTATGGGTTCAGTAGGGAGACAGGTGATGTGCAGCAGAGTTCCCAGCATGGACCAAAAATTGCAGAGAAATGTCTCTGTCTTCCGATTAAGCACTCTTGGGAAGGCAAGACAAGCATTTTTAGAGTTACATACATACGTAGGCTTACATTCTATTTCTATCTGAGATCTATGTTCTCTCTGTCATTAAAGGGATGCTGGCAGGGGAGGCCTAAGTCCTCTGTAGCTTTGCCCTAGACAAGGCAGACACTTCTACTTAGTCCCTAAATATCTGTTCCTTACCCATTTTTATATCCTGTGCATTAGGGTCACTGAAGTACGATGACCTGGAGGCATTTAGTTATCAGCAAACCTGATTGGATTTGGGGATAGTTTTTCTTCAAGCAAGAGAGTCTCCTTGATATGTGACTGCTGATAAAGTTTTGCACTTTATATTCTTATCCCAAGGATAAAACTTCCAAGAGGAAAATCCATGAATATGTGAGTGTTAAGTGCCTGAACTAACACAGACAGCAGCTAGCACTAGTTTCTGATCAGGTTTAGGTGGGTTTTTTTATCAAGAAAAAGAAAGTAGTCAAAACATTCTGTGTTTTTTTGCCAAGATCTTAGTCTCTAACTGCCATCTTCAGCAATGTATTTGTCAATGTCATTTATTTCTTTGTCTAAATGCTATACCAGAAACTTCTCTATCACTTTGGATTTTCAGCTTAAAACATATTCAAGCGATCCGTGTTCTCTTACCAATTTCTGCCATCATTACACTCCCCTCTTGGATATTAAGGCCTGGAAGCTCATGCAAAGCAATTATTACTCTTTTTCTAACTTTGCAATTTTTACTTGTGGTTCTTGCTGTTTTCCTTCCAAACTTTTTTCTTCCTTAGTACATTTTTTTATTTTAGTGATGTCTGTGAGCTGTTCTTTTCTAAGGTGACCTACAAAGGATTTTTTTTTAATTGGACTTATACTTTGTTTCTTTCTGGTGTACAAAGATATTCTTTCTTTTTGTTTGTTTATTCATAGCAATTATTTTTTCTTGGCTATTTCAGGAATGTCAGTGCTGGCCTTTTCTGATTTTTCTGGATGCTACTTTGAGTCTTCCCAAGGACAGTTATTATTAGCTCTTACATTGCAGCTGACTGAATATGGGTGTTGAAAGTTTAATCTGTTATCTCCATAAAATATAATTACTTGTACCCACCAACCTTGAAATGAGCCCATATTTATATGAAAACCCTAACTATTTCTCAGTGAAAGCAAAATTTACTAGCTACCTCGTATCTTCCAGAAATGTTCTCCAAAACTGCTAGCTTCATTAGATATATATCATCTTGACTAAATCTCAGCCAGGCTTTCTTATCTGTATACATGTGCCTAATATTAATAAAGTAAAATCTTGCAGCCTCCCACTCCCTGTTCCATAAAGAAACATATTGTATCTAATTTCCTTCAAAACTCTGGAAAGAAGATTTCTCTGACGCTGTATAGTTTTCTAGCTTGCAGTTTCTTACCCTAATATTAGTGTTTAAAACTGGTCATGTGAATCAAAACTAAAATGCTTATTTCTCTTCTCTGAGCATAAAGACGACTGCTAGCTTTTAGAGCAACATGCTTTGTTAGCTGAGGTGAATCCCATGTCTCGTCTTCTCCATTCCATTTTTCCTTCTCCAGGATGTTCCTCTTACACTCCCTGAGGCTATGTGGGTTACATCAGACCATACAACATGTGATACACGCCATCGATACTGGCCTCTCTGCTGTCGGAAGCAGCAGTCAACTTGTGTACGACCTTGAAACTTTCATGAAACTTTTATGTACAGGTTGGCCTTGACATACACAGACCACATGCGTTCAATGACACTGCAACTCTGTAAAATATGTGGCCAAGGAGTGACTTCTGCCAGCCCCGAGGGAGCGCAGCCTGAGGTGCAATGCACACGTGACACTGCAATCAATCGCTGTTGAAAGGAAAACATCACTGCTCCTCATGTCTCTGATGCTCACATTTTTCACATTTGACTTTAAAACCAATTGTGGTGATTATTTGGGCCTTTATGTTAATTAGTTCTTCTCACTCCCCAGGTTGATTTTTTTGCCCCAGTGAGTTCTCATAGCTCTCTTTTCACAGTTTGTTTTATTACACTGAACAGACCAAGGTCGTCTTTTAAGGGGGAGACCCTTTTCCTCTGATCTTCCTTGTAGACCTTTGTAGTTTCTCTTCCTTGGTGATGCACGGCCAGGGCAGTATTCTAGATAAAGCCTTACAGGGACTTTCTGCAGAGCCATGAATAAAATATCCCTCTCAATGGATACTAATACTTAACTGTCAGGTAGGAAAACAGACCTCAGGGAGGAAGAAACATACAGAAGTGCTCCACTCAGTGACACGTCTCTCCTCAAATTCTGCTGCTAGTGCTTTGCTGTCATTTGCTGGAATAAATAGCAATCCTGTATTAAAATATAGGGATCCACAGCTCGAACAGTGAAGAGAAAGTAGTTGTTGAATTGTGTCCTCGCCTGCTGTGGCTGACAAGCTCAATGACAGAGATAAATGTAAGCTGGCAGTGTTACTGGATCCATATTTTAAACAAAAATTGAAACCTCACTTCTACGAAGTGCTGACACGGCTATCTGGAAGGATGAACCATTAAGTGCAGGATCCATCCTCCCTTACCTGCTGTGCTGTGCTTTGCAAGTTGGCATTTCACATACCAGCAGAAAAAGCCACCTGATGCAGCTAAGCAAATACCCTGAGCAGAAAAAAACAGGCCACCAGGGACTTATGTGCTGAGAAATGAGTTGATTTCCTAATGCACCAGACCCTAAATGTAAACTGTTAAATTTAACTGTCTTCATCTCAAGCTGAATCTCACCATTGTACTTGGTCAGCTGAATCCCACCCCGTGTTTGTGTCCTGCTGTACATACTTGCGAAGGGAGACTGTGAGCTGATCTGAAGGTGTAGAAGCAGGGCAGGACATGAAGCATACTGAACTGGTTTGTTGGAGGACATAGACATACTCCTTGAGATCAAAACATTGTCACTTATTATTTCTTGATTACTTGGTCCTAACTGGAAGAACATACCTTTTGTTTCTACATAGGGCAGCAAGTTGTGTTTGTGAACAAGATGCTGGCTACTTTAATCCTGTCTATTCCAAGAGCAGGTTGTTAATAACATAATTAATTTTGTATAATTTATTTCTGTTTTGTCTTAGAAAGAGATTCATCCATCCATCAGGAGCAATTTTCAGGTTTGTCCTACATTTCCAGAAAATCCTGTCTGATTTCAAATAAGTGTTTGATTGCTAAGTGATGACCATTTGCAGATGTCATCACTTTCAGTCAGATTTCTGAGTGATCAGCTATTCTGAAAATTAGGCACTTACTGTCTGATGGACAGATTCCTACTTCCTGTGTGTGAAATGAAATATCAAAGTGGAACATATAGGCTATATTTCCTATGCTATTATCCCTATACCCATGATTTTCATGGAGTAGTTGGCTGTATTTCATATATGATAGCTGTTCAACTGCTTATAGAAACAGTAATGCTGATACCAAATGAGTGGGATACGATATACTTCACTGTTAAATATCACCTGTAGGAAAGCCCAGAAGAAAAAGTCTAGAGATTAATCTACAGAAGGATCTTGACTAAAGCTTTACATTGAATTAGAGGGGGCTGGAGCTGAAGGGCTAATACAGTGATGATTCTTTAATATTTCCCAAAGCCAGTGTCCCTTTCTGCTGCTTACTGGGTGATTTATCAGAATTATGTATTACCTTCAGCTCTATTCACTTTGCTCCCGTACGGCTAGTGGCTGACAACAACAAAAGTGTGTGCTCTTAAAAGTGTAGCCATTATGGAATCTTCTTTTATTGTCTGGTAGTTGCAGCGTGTTCTATTACATTACATGAAAAATAGGGTCTGTCTCTTCTGTGATTAGATAGAGGAAAGATGGGAGCTGTATTTTGTGAGAATTTACAGCAGCTGATAGGGGTAAGTGAATAAAATATTCTAACTTGGTGTTTACCTTGTTTCTTCCTTTGCTGACTACCAATATCACTGCATGTTCTTTCCTTTTATAGAACAGACTTAGCCAAAAGCACATTTTCTTTTTTTTTTTTTTTTTCTGATCATCATATTTAGTGAATGCTGAAACTTATGACAGTGAACCCAAGCCTTGCAGTGGATGGTTGCTTCTGAGCGGGCTGGGGGGAGGATTTTCCTTCACTGCCTGAAATGGGCCGTTTAAATAAAAGGCCATCAACAGATGACTGGTGTTGAGCCTTAAAATCCTATAAAATTATCACTGTCTGAGAACTGTTTCCTCTGCCACTCTATTTGTGTCTGTGGTAGTGGAGAAAATCTAAAGCCAAAAACCAGAAGTGAAGATTTTTCTCCCCAGAGATTCAGCCTATAATGCATGCATTGAGTTCCTGTTTCTTAGAAGGCTTTGGAGATCTTCCTCATGAAAGCTGCCATAGGAAAACCACCATAGAATGAAAGTATGAGGGAAGCATTCCTGGTATGTCTTACTAGCTCTACTGAAAACCATGGAAGAATACCATGGCCCACATTTCTAGAGGAGGCGAGTAGTTTTAGGGGGTCTAATTTTCCAAGCAGCTGAGTATCTAAAAATGCAAGTGAATTCCCTTAGAACCGTTCTTGATGCCTCACAGTCAAGCCATGTGTCTTCCTTTGGTCATGATATTTTTTTTGCAAGCCTGAAAAACAGAGACAGCTTTGGAAATGGTGGAACTTTGATGCATTTCGGAGAGAAAAGATTCCATTCATGCAAAGCAAAGAAAAAGGAAACACTCTTCTATAAATGAGCCATAATCCATCTCCCATGCCCAATTAAGATGTCGATATATCTCTAGTCTGAGTTGTGTTTCAGTTCAAACTCAACATTGCTAAAACAACATTTCTAATCCCCATCCCTTCCCTGAACTTGCATTCTTCTCGCCTTTTTGGTCATTCTGAAAAATAACACTGCTATCCCTGTCAATCAAGCTTATAATTTGGGCATGATATTCACCCAGATGGATTTCTGTCCGTCACATCAAACTGTTTCTAAACTTCACAGACACTTCCTGAAGAAAGATTCAGATTTTCTAATCCATCCATCCAGTTAAATTGCATCCACACTCTGAACACCTGATGTCTCCAACCTCAATAAACATAGTTTTGTCTTATTGATGCCTATCCAGAATTTGGGTGCAAAAGTAACTTTCCTACTGCATTGTTTTGATCATGTAATTTATTTCTGTGTATTTCTTTAATCGTGCGGTGTCTTTTCTGTTGCACCAAATATAAGAAAATTCCCTTTTTCATGGTTTTACTTAGCTTTCTGTATCTAAACTTATCCTCTCTCACTTAACAGTGAGAGATCTGCTTTCAAAGCTCTGCTTCAGCCATAATGTCAACTTACAGCTTGATGTTTTATCCTTGTTTTGCTGCAGATTCTTGGGGTAAGTTCCACCAAAAAAAAAAATAAATCTTTGGTTTAATACTAGTATTAGTATTAAATATTAGCTAATCATAGACTCATAGAATCATTTAGATTGGAAAAGACCCTTAAGATCATTGAGTCCAACTGTAAACTCAGCACTGCCAAATCCACCTCTTAACCATATTCCTGTGTGCCACACCTACACATCTTTTGAATACCTCCAGGGATGGTGACTCAACCAGTTCCCTGGGCAGCCTGATCTAGTGCTTGACAACCCTTTTGGTGAAGAAATGTTTCCCCATACCCCAATCTAAACCTCCCCTGGTGCAACTTGAGGCTGTTTCCCCTTATCCTACATTTAAAAGAGCTAAATAGCATCATCTGTCAATAATTTGCAAGGTCATGTCTTCTTTCTTCTTCATATCTTTTCTTGGACTCCTTTTCTGTCATGTCTAAAAACTTGATAACATTCAGATTAAGTGGGTGCTGCAAACCACTGCCTGTAACATCACCCATTTCTTTATGACTGCCTTTTTTGGTCACCTATTAAAAATTATGTGTTTAAGAAGTTTTGAAGAAGGAATCACTTTTTCTTTTGTATTTGTACAGTAACTGTAGGGACTAAAGTAAGATTTTTTAAAAAAAAAGCATAGCTACTTAAATGCAGTCACTCAAACAATTTATAAAAGTGAACAGCTTTAAAAAAAATGTTTTGAAATAGCTAGCTCAATTCTAGCCAAGTATCAGAGTAATCTTGGGAGAGCTATCCCCTTCTTTATTGAAGATAATGACCTTCAAATAAAGGTAAATCTGAAAACTTTTGCAGTCATCCTTCTCTATAAGACTCCAAGACACACATTTTAAATGGGATCAGTGTTTACCTCTCATCTTTACTGAACTGGTAATTTACTTTATTCTAGCTTGGTTACTCTACAAAATGAAACTAATGCCTTCTAATAATGGTTGACATCGAATACTGTGCTACTTGGACATGTTTACATGATTTTTACATAAATGAATAAGTAAAGTAATGATGGCTATTAGTGCAATATTTATCATTACATGCTGAATTGCAACTGCATAGTTTAAAGGACATAACTTACTAGCAATGAGAATCTACACAGGTTGCTCTAGCAAATATAATTTTTTCTGTGATTTTAGCTTCAGCTGCAACCTAGTGGCCAGCTGTAGTAGCTATAATTCAGTTGCCAGTAAAAGAGAGTTTTGTTAGTAGAAAACATCTGCAGCCTCACTGCTCTTCAGGGCTGTGTTATTGTGATCCTGTGCCAAAACCACTCAGACAGGGACAACTGAGTAGGGACCTATGGACCCCTCCTGCAGAGAGGTGCAGGAAGGCACAAGTGTCCCATAGGATCCCTGTCACATCTGCCAGGGCCAGGTGGGTGTTTCAGATGCACTGGTGCATCTCTAAAGGTATTAAAGCCTAATGGATGAACAGTTGTGTTGAGTCTCTGGGTCATATGTGAATGTTCTTGTAGACATCTGTAATTAGATGTGAATCTAGACTGGAATGCCATCCAAAATGTCTGGGCTATGTTAACGTACACTGACTGACAGGCAACAGAAAGAGGGGTATTTCCTGAAAGTGAACAAGTTCTTGTTAAGACACAGGGAATGAAATGACCTCTGGACATGCCTTGAAGGTGTTTGCTTCTAGTTGACCAGACTAAAGACATAACAGACATAAAATCTGGGGAAATTATTCCTGCCCCACCCACCCCCCAAAAAAACTAAAAGAAAAACCCCAAAAACCAAAAACAACAAAACAAAACCAAGGAAATGGAGCTCATGATTTTTATCTAATAATATCTGACTGCTGACACAGAAAATGTATGGAAATGGGGGTCATCAGCACTGAAAGCACATGACCCTATCAGATGAGCTGCAGAAATATCTCCTAAGGGTCAGTACAGGCCAGTCTGAATAGCCTGGAGGCTGTGTTTTAGGAACATGTCTGTGTATACTGGAACCCAACGTAATACACCTATGTTTGCTTCATATTGTTGAATTTCTGATATTCATGAACTGGGACTGAGCTTGAAGAGGAACTCTTATATCCCTTCACAAGTCATTCCTGACAGATTGAAAAGGTGAAAAATCAACCTTAAGGAGCTTGTTTCTGAATGTACTGTGCAGAATTGGAGGATGAGTGTGATACCGACCCACAAGGGTGAACCTGCCAAGAGACGATAGGAAGTGATACCTGAACCAACCTCCAGGAAGACAGTAAAGCTCACTTCAGGGGACAAAGTTCTTACAAAGTATAACCAACCATCCATGGTTTGTACATTTTCAATTTTCTCATTTAGTGCTTCGCAAGTAGAATAAGAGAGGTGGCACATCACCCAGATCCCAGAGTACATGCTTTCAGGACACAAATCATTCTGCTAAATTTCTGCTGTCCAAGTTAGACAGATAGTCTAAGGTGGTTGTCTGAATTTCTGCTGCAGTCAGCTCACCTTTGGGGATGGATTTATCAGAGTTGTTTTGGCACCTGCCTTCGCATGGGATGAACTCATTTCAGGAGGTGCCCATCTCTCCCCAGTGACCACGAGTGTTTCAGACCGGACATCCATTGTGGGATGGCCAAAGTCAGACTGGATGGACCATACCAGCCATGTAGAAAATTGTAGCAGCAATTGAAGCAGAGCTAAACAGCACCCTGCAGCTCCACTTTAATGAATATAGCTTGAGTTAGGAAGTGACAGGTAAAGGTAGATTCATAGTAATAAGATTTCTTCCGGCATATTTTAAACTGCACAGCCTGGCGTGGTGTAGGATCCCAGCCTTATGATGGAAGAAGGTCCCCTGTTGAGTTACTTTTCCCATTCCCAACACCCTGTACAACACCACTGCATCTCCATTCAGCCTTATTGCTCAGGCTTAAATTGGCTTTACTTAGCGGCATTGATTTGAAGTGAGAATCGTGGGGGCGGGGGGAACATCCATCATCATTTTTCAAGACTTTTTGCTAATTAAATTCTGAGTTGCCAAACAGTGGGAGGGTAGTCATGGATTCTCAAGCAAAATGGAGTGGATATTGTATTGAAGCTTGGCCTGAGTTCTACCCTATCCCAAGCTACTTTTAATATTAGCTTAGGTCAGGGGTCCTCAAACTTTTTAAACAGGGGGGCGGCGTGCAGATGAAGTGGCAGGCAGCCATCTGTGGCTGCTTGATTTCCCCCCGCAACCCCTGGCGTGGGGGGTCTGTAAATACCGGGGGCCAGATTGAGGACTCTGGGGGCTGTATCTGGCCCGTGGGCCATAGTTTGAGGACCCCTGGCTTAGGTAGTCAATAAAACAGGAGTGGTATTTTCAAACAGTCTTACCTGAGCAGCCTGTTGTGATGCATGTCAGCAATTTCTTATGCCTGCCTGAACTGGAGCCATCCTGGCTGTAAGTCAGTGGCACACTGGGTGCTGGGCTGTTCCCAGCTGGTCTCTGGGAAGATGTTTGAACCCATTCAGGGCTTGTCCCATCGAACACAACCACAGCCTCCTCTTCTCTAGAAGAACTGATATGACTCAGACTGGATAAGGTTTTAGCAGATGCTTCCCTTGTTTCAATAGATTTCACAGTGTCACTTCTTATCTATGAACAAAACTGTCACAACGATTTGTTTTTGAGTAGTTAGGTTTCCACCTTCAGTTCACACAAGAAATGTGCCTGGGGCAAGATCTAGGTTTGTCACAATTTTCAGAGAGAAGAGGAGATGCTAAAAAGGACTGACCCATCAACCAGCCCTCTGTAATTTTCCTTGCATGCAGAATTATCTGTTCTAAGTTATTTTAGCTGAGAGATCACATTCAACGTGCAGAGCCAACATTTGATTACACAGTTTATCACACCCCTGCGTTTAAATCATGAGTAACACTCCCCAGTGCTTATCATGGCCACTGTGCTGCATATAAAACCTACCAAAGCTCTTCTTCCATGAAGTGAAGAAAATCCACGTAAACATCAGCAATCAAGGTGGCAGGCCCAGCTGTGCCACTGCGCCTACCTTATATATATAATTATAGCTATAATATAGTTATAATTGCATATAACATCATACACGAAATAAGCATAATATAATATAATATGTACTTATAGCTATAATATATTTATATTATATGTGTGGTCTTGTATTTATCTATGCAAGAAAGAATGTAAGCTATGAACAAAGATATAAAACTCATAGCTGTACTCTTTCTTGCATAGATAAGTACTAAGTCAGGTCTTGCTATGTATGTAGTTGAATGCAAAGAGTGTCTGCACCAGTTTTTCTGTTGACTTACCTACGTAGTTCCCATATGCTCTGTTCCTGGAGGGGCAGCGTTCTGCGTTCGGTGTAATTTGCACAGGATATATGGCACGCACTGCTGTGTGCAGCAGTTCTCTCCCACAGGGATTGCATTTTGGTTATGATTTTCCCTCCAGATAACACAGAAAACACCTTCTTTGAGATTCTCTGACTGCTGCTTGTACGTGGAACAGTACTGCAATGTCTATATTTTTCCCAGTGACCTCTCAGGCAGCTGCAGTCCCTTATACACCTGGATGTTCCACATTATGCAGTGTTCTCTGTAAATGGCTGGGATAAATGATAAGACTCAACTGCTTGGGGAGTAACCTAATCAACACACAAGGTCACATTCAAAAGCTTGAATGTTACTTCACAGTTAGAGCTAGGTATCAGATGGAAGGCAAGATATTAAAATATTGATGATTTTCTTCACTGGCTAGTGATCTTTTTCAGGGAAGCAGTTGCAATTGCTCAGCCAGTGTCCACGTACAAGATGCATTCTTCCACTATGTATTTTTTCTTCCCTTAAGTCAGTAAAATAAATCACAAATAAAATTTGAAAAAGTACCCTGCAGCAAAGACAAACTCAGAAGTGGTTTTTTTCCATTATTCACGTTGTGGATTGAAATCACAAAGATAATTGGCTGCATTCTGTTTCCAACTTCCCCTATTTCCTCTCCACTGATGTCATTAGGGACTGCCTAGATGCTGCAGAGCAGAATTAAGTTCACATCTCTTTAAGGCAGTAGGTACTTCCATGTGGTGGGTAGGTTGCTCAACAGGAGAGGATGAGGCTGCTTAGCAAGGTTTCAGAGGGCTGGTGGTGGAAGGAGGTCCTTTCTGTCTCCTTACTGTGAAGGGCCTCATAATAAACAGCAAGTTTGGCAAGCTCACTTCTCCTGGGAGCTTCAGCAAATACCCTTTTTTTTCCCTTGGATGATAACACTCCAGTCTCCCGCCTTATTGTGCCTTTGTTTTGAATTTTGATACTCACAAAGCTTGCATTTTCTTCACAGGCCGGTTGCTTCTCAAAGACAGACTTAATCCCAATACCTCAATACCCAATACAGTCTTAATTTTGCAGAAAGAAACTATCTGCATTCTTACCTCGCTTATTAGTTGGTTTCCCCCTGTTTGTAGTGCAGGATCAAACAAATCAAAGGTAAGGCAACATTTTTTATTCTTTTTTTTTCTTTGTTGCTGTTATTAAGTAAATAGTTTTTTGATACACCTTTGGCTTTTGAAAATGGAATGTGAACCTAAAGTTTTTGTCTTGGACAGGAGTTACGCCGGTGTTATATAGAGGGGACTTTTTATACTCCTTAAGTGGACACAGTTACTTGAGGTAGATCCTCTGCGTAGTCTCTTAGAAGAATTTCTTAAGTGCCCTTGCATGTTTATAGGTTTGTGAATTTGCTTTGGCAAATATGTTTTATTTCCCTAAAGCTCACTGTATTCCAAGAAAAATTTCTGCCACAAAGCTTCGTTACTCCAATGGTTGTCTAAAGAAGATGAATAAAAGAAAACTCAAAAAGTTAGAGCAGCTTTATTAGTTGACTCTTTTGCTCGGTCCAAAGGGCACAGTCCAAACTTTCCTGATGACTCTATTTGCCTTTGGATTAATTTCTGCCTGCAAAGTTTGGTTTTCAGGCACATTTCTGAAGCACAAGACACTGATTAAGTCACCAGCCCCAAAGAGATCTGTGCTTCAGGGGAAAGCAGTCAGAGCACAATTAAAAGATGATGTCTGGATTTGTCAAGCTTATGGAGACTTTTTGTATCAGAGTCAAGCTCCCATCTTATTATGTCAGGGCTCATCTACCTCAAATAGTCCATGATATTCCAGATATTAGGTTCTAAGTTGCTCATCTGAAATATTCTTAGTAACCATCGTCAGAAAAATAATACACTATTTGGGGATTAATCCAAATATCACTGGAGTTGCTAGGAGCTTTACTTTAAATACATTGGATTGGAGATACGCCCGATTAATCTGCTTTTAATCAGCTTGTTTTGTAGCTGATTTCATGGCCCTTTTCAGGCTGGTATGGGTTCATTCAGCCAACAATCTGCAATGGCTAGAAATTATTAATAATGGCAGCATGACACTGACTTTGAATTACAATATCTTTTTTTCTCCATATAGCATCAGAGCTGGTTTCTCTCTGACCGTGACTATGCAGCTTCTTGTCAGCTTGAGATGTGGACACTGAACGAGCTCAGATCTGCTCACAGAAGGTGCTGCGGCATGTTGTCCTCCATCAGTATTGACTCTTAAAACCAGTGGGAAAGCAAATGTTTCCACCTCAGCCTCATCCTTGGAAAGGCTCTGGAAGGACAGCCTCGTGCCATTTGCAGAGTACAACAGCCTGGGCACTTGGCCTTATTGGAGGCACAAACCCTTTGCTGTTGAAGTTCCTTATGCAGGCACAGCACATCAGGATCAGCACATTAGATGGAATCAAGATGCTCAGAAAGTCTGCCCTTGCTTATCCCTCATTAAAATAAGATGTAACATGAACTTTATTTGAATGTATTAGCATACATATATTACCGTTATTCCTTAATACTTTATCATGAGAACAGATTAATATCACTATATATGGGGACTGAGTCTCTGTTGGATGAAATTTGCCTATATAACACATTCACACAGGGTTGAAGCTTTCCTTGATTCTTGCTAGCATAAGGTATTTTTAATAACATTAAAATATTTTTTTTTAAAAAAATGGGTGAAGACAGAGGTGTAGTAGCACATGGTTCCTTGCCATGAAAACAGGAATAAAATTTGCAGTTTGAGAAAGTTTAATTAAAAAAAAAAAAAGGGGGCGAGGGGGGGAAGGAAAAAGTCATTTAGGTTTAACATTTCTCAATGAAGTGATAATTCCACATTGAAAAAGTTATGAGTTACATGACAATTTATTTAAAATTTTTATCCTGCTTTTGGATCAAAACATTTGGAAAAAGAGTTTCCAAGTGTGTAAATCTCAGTATTTCCCTCAGGACGGAACCTCATGATTGCTATTCAGTCACAGAGTCCAAAAAGCTATTACAAATGCTTGCAAAGACTATGTCCTCCACCAAAGAAAAGGGAAAATGTTCTCACTTGGCTAAACTTCTTGCTCCAGGCTCAATGAATACTTGCAGCAGATCTGATTTCCCAGCTTTCTTGCTTCTTTCTCCTGCAATGACCTGTATCCATGGCCCATGGTCTCAGCCTATATCCCTGATGAAGGTGTCTCCTGTGAACCTACTTTATTCTGTGTACCAGTAATGGTATTAATTCTGATTATTAAAACCAAACCCTGGTGGTTTTCTGGTAGCAACCTAATCATGCAGATCAAATATGTGTAACCTATGCTTTCCGTAGTGTTTTAGAGAGGCCTTTCAATGAGATTGAAACTATAAATTATGGCACTTGAGAAACTCATCTCAGCTTTAATCAGAGTGGTGTGCAGAGTTTATATGCTCAACCATCTTTGTCATCAGAGCTATTAACTTCTGCAGTTGCTGCTGCAGAGTTTATAGGTTCTATAGATTCATTCTTTCTTAACCTATAGAGGTGACTAACTTTGGATAAATTTTCCTCCTCTAAGGAAACTTGTATTTTCCTCAGCAGTTTTGAAGCCGTGTAAGTTCTTCAAGAGAATGTGATTTTCAATAAAGAATTAGTTTCTTCAGAGAAAGAGATTCCTGTGGCAGTCTGTATTAACAGTGATTCAATATGATTATATGTTAATTTTAGCAAAGCCACATATGCCACAGAAAAAAGTAGTTTTCGGTCAAAAATGTTAACCAGCTTTGGTATTAGCTGCAGAAATCTATCTTTCTTTTAATTTCTGAATGGTTTTCAGGTTAAACTGCTCATTCTTCCTACCATTCAAACACACTGAATCTAGGAACAGTATCTGTGCCTCCAAGAATATCAAAACACATCCCTTCTTCGTTATAAAAAAAACCCAGAAACCAAAACCAAAACCTCACACCTATTTATGTCTCACTTTAGTTCCCTTTCATTTTAATAGAGCTTATTAAGCTCATTTTTTAGCAGTTGTAAAAAAAAAATAAAATCTTTCACATTCTTTGTGCCTTTTTCCAACACTTATTTCAAGCAGTGATGTTTTCTTCCCTTGGTTTTGTTTCTGTCTTACATCTTCCTGATCTTCACTTGCCATTACAAGACAAACTCATGTGATTTGTTACAGTTATGCTCATCACTAAGGTATGAAAACATATCACAGTTTAAGTTTTTGGCTAAAATACCCATAGAATTTTGCATCTGATGTTTTTTGACATGTATTGATCTGTGAGATTTGGTGTTAATATGACTGTCATGCGAAAAAGTTTAGAAGAAAGCAGAGATGGTGGCCTAAAGCTAAATTGCTTTCTTGCACACCCTCCTCCACCAGCTGTGTTTTGCATTATGTATTAGGCTTCTTTTTTTTTTTCTTTTTTTTTAAGTGCACATAATCTTTAATGCCACTGGAAAGTTAAGGAGGAAGGAAAGGGAATATGTTTCAGTGTTGGATGGCAGCCAGCGTTTTTTTGGCAGGTCTGAGTTAAGAAAGCAAAAGTGAAGTTTTCAGAATCCTCTTTTGAAGATAGACATTTACCAAAAGAGAAAAAAAAAAAAAAAAAAAAAAATCAGATTGCCTCAGCATATTCAAAAACACCCAACATTTTTGAAGTAAAATCCTGACTCTGTTGAAATCCCTGGTGAAACTCAGACTCATTTCAATGAGGCAAAGGTATTTGTTGTAAATTCTCTGGTCTTGGAGAATTTTGGCTGATGGAAGTAATTGCAGATGATCTATTAATTTGGACAAAGGATAATCGATTAAAGAATGAAGGATTGCATAATGTTCAGCAGCCCACTGAAGGAAAAAAAAAGTCTTAGCCTGAAAAAAACCAAGTATCAAGTCAGGCAGGGTTTGCTGTGCAGAGCAGGATTATCCTCACCCACCTTTGCTCTTTAAAAGTCAGGGCTCTTCTTAGAGCTTGTCACAGAGGCTGCTACTCAGCTCCAACTTCAGACATCTACGTGTTGGCCCCCACACCTAGGTGGATTCATGAAAGCCTTTAAATTGCCATTATGCTCAGTGGGAACCGTCGATACTGTAAAGCAACTTGCAGAGTGATTTGACTCATGCTACACTCAATGTCATGATGCTCTTTCCAGTCCCAGGGAGGAAAATGTTGCCTCTGGAGGAAAATTTATTTATCCCACTGATTTTGAGACGAGATGGACTGTGCTCCCCCATGGGCCATTTGCCTCTCCCTTGACCACAGAGGGAGCCCAGAAAAAACAACTGAGATTCTGAACTGTCACGCAAAATGAAAGCATCTTGTAACAGGAGGGCTTTTGCAAATGCTTGTGGCAGGCTAACATATCAATCAAATTGATTCCTAATCATTACAGATGTGCTACTTGACTTCACCAGCTTCTTGGCAGATAAAGGATGGTGATGGGATAATTGCCTGGGGCAAAATTTCTGGCTGGGGAAAAAAAGAAAAAATATCGGAAAACCACTGGAATTGAAACTTTGAGATCAATAAAATGCTTGAGATTTCTGTGGATGAAATACAGATGAATGCATATAGCAGCCTTGAGCACCATGGTCATGTAGCATTTTACCTTCTCCATGGAAATATGTTTTGGAGCCTTTTCCTCCCTTGGCATGGGATGGTTTTTTGACATCTGACTCCTACATTAGCATGACTCCTTAGTGTGCTTCAGAAGGGAAGGAAAACAGAAGGAACACTGTCTTAAAAATAGGAAATCTATGAAAAATAGGACACTACAGCTTGAAAAAAGGGTTGTTTTTATATGAAATGGCTATTTGTAAAAAGACAATTCCATGAGTCTAACATTCACAAACTCTACCGGTCCCAAACTTAGGAAACGACAGGGATGTTGTTTAGAAAGCTTATGGACTTAGAACTGGAGATAAGGGAAAAAAATAAATTACCTTGTCATTGAAAAACAGGATTTTTATGTCTGTTACGGTGGCTATACCGAAGTGTTATCTGATATCCCTCACGAACTGTGCACGTTTCAGAGCTAGGCAGTACCACAAAGCCCTTTGTGCCAAACTTTCCCCTTCTGGAGCTACAGATAAGCAATTTTGAGGTGATCAAACAAAATCTGAGGTATTGGAAACTAGAAATGGTGGAGGCAAGCATGGCAAGATTGCCATCTTTGCAGGCAGGAAGGAACATGAAACTAAAGAGAAGAGACTGTAAAGCTGCCAGATTAATACCTATAGCCTCCTTACCATGGTTGCACATTACACTAGAAATTCAGTCCCTCAGTAGGAAGCAGCTTTCTAAATAAAACTAAAAATATTGCCTCTGCTTCTAAGGAACATCAAAATCCCAAAGGTAGGACTTCTGTTCTCCAGGTGAAGGCTCCCAGGAAGCCTCTATGCTTGGATTATGGAGGGTGACAGGAGCAGGAAACCTACGCTGCAGGTAAAGACTAAATAAAAGTGGTAAAACTAGAGAGGGAACAGTCTTGCAAAGCTACATGTCAGATTATGAAGAAGGTGGGAGTTGCTGTATGGGAGCTATGGTGCGTTTTATAAATTAAGTTGAACTAGTTGGTCAAAATGCTGCTACAGGCTCTTAGCATTGGAACATTTTGATCAGCTCTCTATCCTGGGAAGTAAGTCTGTGAATTTTATTAATTGACTGCAAAAGTCTCTGCGTTTCATAGATTGTTTTTTATTATAATGTGAGAAATCATTAGTTAGGCTAACAAGAGGAGTGGTTCTTACAGGTTCTTTAAGTAGAGGAGTTATCACTACCCCTAAAACAATATGTTTGAGACATTGAGAAACCGTCTCTGTAGTTTCTTCCAGGAAGCACATATTTCTTGAGGTGTCAGCAAACTATAAACAGTGGCTTTTCGCTCAATCCAAAATTTGATAAGTGCATTTGAAAGATTTTTTGTTTGTTTGTTTGTCACTGGAAACACTACAAAACGCTATGGCAGAATGTACATAATTTTCACGTTACATGGGGTTGGTTTTGTCAGTAACCTTATCTAGCCACTCTTAGAGCCTTTACTTCATGAGAAGTAAATTGATACAAATTAATGCTGGGTTTTGTTTACGTTCTATTATAAAATTTCATTACTGGGCATATGCTTAGGGTGATAATGTCCCATAAGGTGCATGGTATAACCAGGTTAGTCTCTTACTTTGTTTCCAGGCACAGTAAAATAATTACCAGCACCCACTGGGAGGCTGTGATTCTGCAGTGACAGCTTGTCCCGTGTTCTTTGCGTATGTACCAAGCCCTGCTCCAGTACCAGGAGGGAAACAGGCCTCCTGTTTATCCCGTTGCCAAGACTTTTCCCTCCAGCACCCACTCTTCTTTACCAGGTACGTGAGCTGGTGCATCCTACGAATCACCACCTGTGTGTTCCAAGATCTGCCCTACCTTGCTTCAAGCCTTCGGTGGTGTAAGGCTGGAAATACCCACAGAACTGTAAATTCAATGCCAAAATTTGCCTAAGAGATAATGTCAGTGCAGTACAGTACTGTGACAGGATAATGGTCTCCTGACACAATAAAACTGCCAAAAAGAAGCCAAGCAGTTTATAGATAATAAATGTCAAGACGGAGGTAGATGTTTATTTTCAAAGCATCACAAGCCTATTATCCTGTCAGACCATCCTGTTTCAATTTCTTTATTTCCATTATACTAAATGAATAAAGAACAGTCAGGAATGAGCTGTCTACAAGGCCAATCACAAGCCTGTTCAGCCTGACGGCTCCAGCAACTCATTAGCTCACCTCAACATATGTCCTTATTGTGGAGCTGCATTGCTCTGCATCACTGATACGTGTGCTTCAGATGAACAGAAATCCATCCGTCTCTTCCAGTAGGTGTTTGCCTCCCAGCCATAAAGTTCTCCTTGGTGTTAAATCATCTTCACTTCCATGAAGGGGGGCACAGATGGAGGAACCAAGGGGAAAAAAGTTGATCCCTGCTGGCATCTGTATCAGCTTGGCAGAGATGAGCATTAAATGGGTCTTTAGAGGGGGCACATGAGGGTCGTGGTCAGGCAGGCAGGTATGTATTTGTGCAGGTACAATGGCCACAAGCTTCTAGAAGAGGATAACAGGTATCTTCATTTATGTCCGCATTGCTAATAGAGGTGGGCTGAGTAAATCCAGTGTCACCTCTTACCTTGACTTCTGTTTCCTCAGATGAGCATTATGCATTGTTCACTCATCTTTTGTTGTTGGTTGTTGTTGTTATTCAGCAGTAAGTATGTGTTTTATGGAATGGACCAGTAAAAACAATCTCTGCCCCAAAAGATGTCACCATCTGGAATTAGAAGAAATCTTTCACATTTCTGAACAGAAAAGAGACATGGAAAAGGAGTTGCTTGTGCTTTTATTTGCTGCTGCATATAACAAAATTCAGAAGTGCTAGTGGGTAAGATATCATGAACAAGCCACACTGGCATGGGTCTGGAGAACGTACCTGAAAGGAAACAAGCTGGAGTATCTGAAATGGGGTGAAAATGGGGTTTCCAAAGGAGAATACACTGAGAAGTCAAGACCATCATGCGAGAAGAATGCTGTGGCGACATTTGGTCTCGCAAACATTATTTATTTTGTGTGCAGCTTTCCATTCACCAACTAAGTGAAGTCAAAAGGCCTCCAGAAAAAGAAGCGTGACAAAAGGAAACTCTTGGCAGCTTTATGTGCAGAGAATACCAAGGGCACAGTATTAACCTTCACACTTCCCACTGGTCCCTTTCTTTCTCCTCCTTTGCTGGTTTTCTTGAGGCTGCTCCACCTTCTCCTGAGGCAATGGCATTGCATTAACAGTTTTTACTCCTTCTTTCTTTAGGACTGAAAGAAAAACACCCAAGATAAAGATAAACTCACCAAGAGGAGAGCTCATTTGAAGATGAGCCCTAATAGCCCCTGGACGGCAGCCTGGGCTTTAACTTATGTATTGCCTAGGAATGCCAGAACATCCAATGGTCGGTGTGTGAAAAATGCACTTCCAGGGGAAAGACTGATCTGGGAACCAAGGGAAAGTGCCAGGCTGTCCTGATGAGGCTGTTTCAGGATTATTTCATGGTAGATAGATGCAGCCCTTTGTGCCTGCTGTGAATTGCAATTGCATCTGTCCACAGAGTCTTGTTAATTAACATCAATACAGAATGGGGACAGACTTACCGAAACATTCCACAGTTCCTGCCCAGAGGGAAGCTCCCATGCCCTTCCTGACAGGGTTTTCAGCCCCATTGCAAGGAATGATGTCTTTGGTAGATGATCTGGAGGCATGATGGTAGCTGACAATGCAAATGAGCCTCATAGTCTCTAAGAAAACATTCACCTTACCTGACTTCAGCCATCTGAAGGTTAGGGATCTGGTCTGAACTGACCATCAAGGAGCCATCAATAGTCCCTGGAGACAGATAGTCACGTCCAAAGGTTATTTCATCCCCATCTAACAAAAAGTTCTAAGATAAGTCTAAGACGAATCTCCTGGTGAAGACATCTTTTTGATGATTATTAAGGGACCGACCTAACTAGATGAGACTAGGCACATCTTTAAATAGCTAATGGTAGGTGAGTTGTAACCTGTCCCATAAATGAATTCCATGACTTCTTAATGCGTATTATTTCAATATTGCAATACAAAATACACTGTGTAAACTGAAATCACAGGAAAAATGGATAGATAATAAAATGCTAAAAACCAATTATATCAGATGAAATGGTGGGATTTAAAATTATGTTTTTCTTTCAATAATAAGTGTCCTTAATATTTAATTTTAAATTCTGACACCTCTGTTAATCTACTTAGGATAAGCTAGAAGTGGAATATATAGCTACTGCCATTTATATAAATCATTTAAATTAAAACAATTTCAAGCAGTTCAGGGTACTTACCAAAGTTATAAAAATGTGAAACCATTTAACCTGTAAAAACCATTGAGCAAGCAGCAGGAAGTGGAATTTGTTAAAGAGCTAAATTCATGTGATTTGTCACTAAGCCCTGTGTCAGTGCCGAGTATTTTCTGTTTATACCCCTGATATAGTCAGCTTGTTTAGGTGCTGGCATGTTCAAAGTGAAGAAATCGACTGGGAATCAGAAAAGTGGGAAAATTCTTTATTCCTGTCTGGAAGGATGAGATCTGCTACTGTACTGCTATGGTAATGTCTTGTGGAGCTCTGAAGCGATCTTTTAAATTTGTTTGTACAGATTATAGTTTAACTTCATCCTAGATGCAACACTTGTTGTTAAAAGCTCTCCAACTCCACTTATGCATCTTGGACATTTAAAAAAAAATCATTTAACTAATAAAAAAGATTTTTAAAAACCTTGGTTTCTGTACTTTAATTAAATTCCTGGATCCATGTGAAAGCCTTTTGGCACTTACTGTGTAGGGGGAGCGGAAGTTAATTACATCTTTAGAAAATAAGAAATTTGCCATTCACGCTTTTTCAGCAAAACAGAAATTAAAAAATACAGAACCTAAATAAGGTTGGACAAGAGGAAATGGCCTCAAGTTGTGCCAAGGGAGGTTTAGATTGGATAATAGGAAAAATTTCTTCACTGAAAGGGTTGTCAAGCATTGGAACAGGCTGCCCAGGGAGGTGGCTGAGTCACCATCCCTGGAGGTATTTAAGAGACACATAGATGTGGCATGTATGGACATAGTTTAGTGGTGGACTTGGCAGTGTTAACAGCTGGACTTGATGGAAGTCCAAGATGGAAACGTCTTTTCCAACTTAAACTATTCTATGATTTTATGATTCTGTTCTGGGTTATTCTGTGTATTTTCTTATGTAAATGCACATAAATAAAGAATATCCTGTATTTGCAAAAGAGTGTCCCAGATTCTGCCAACCACTGAAGAACTGAAGACAACTATAAGAGCATATATATATATTATGAATGTTTTTTCTTTCTCTTTCTTTTTTTTTTTTTCTTAGGAAAAAAAGTACCATCTGGGATTTCCTTTTTTTTGGTGTTTTTTTGTTGTTGTTTGTTTGTTAGTTTGTTTTGTGGGTTTTTTGTTTTTGTTTGTTTTGTGGTTTTTTTGTTGTTGTTTGTTTTGGGTTTTTTGGTTTTGTCCCTGAGAAGGGTGAGACTGGAGAAACAGGATCTGCTTCACAGCTGATGACTTTTGCATTTTGCAACCACACTGTTGTTCAGTTCAGGGACTGTTGTTCAGTTCAGTTCAAATCAGGGACTACTAGGAAACTTGTAGCAGACTCACAAAACCTTCCCGTGTTGGAGACTGGACCACTTCTCTAGTCAGTAAGTGCCTGTCTGTTCTCTGTGTTAGAAGGTTTCAGTGCAATATCCCACAACCTGCTTGCTGAAGTTTATTACATGCTACCCTAGTTACCAAGGACATGCAAAACGCATTATTTTTTCCTTTTTTATATCTGCTTTCCATATATTTGCAGAAGACCATTACGTGCCCTTTGTTCTTTGCCTTTGCACGTGCCTACTGCAAGGAATATTTTCCTTAAAGAGAGCAGTACTGTCTGGAGAAGGAAAGTAAATAAGTTAAACATGAAGGACTGAGAAGTGTGAAGAGGGAAGACAGTTTTGGATTGTGAAGGAATGTCATAAATACTTGGGAAGGGGAAGGAGTGTCATATTCTCAGAGTATCACATAACATTCCATAAGTTGTCCTAATATGCAAAATACTTCATGATCTTGGCATGGGATTCCTAAAAGACAACCTGTTTTTCTCCTTTTGGCAAGAGAAAGCCATTCACAGCAAAGAGAGGGCAATCAGGTCAGCTTATAGCAGAGCCCTGTGCAATTAGTTTACTGAAATTCTACTTCATAGTCTTTCACCATGGCACAGTGTGTAACTGGAACAGCTCAGCAAAGGTGAAAGAGGCACCTAATGGGTTGCACAGCCACTGACATTTCAGCTGGGCAACTTGACTTCACAGGAGGTAGAACCAGAAATATTTTTGAAAAGTTTTAATTGTTGTTGCAACTTAATTAAAAGCCATTAATACCAAACTATGAGGTTTCTGACTCAGTGAGTTGCTCAGACACTCATTTTCATTCTGATGATGACAGAATCTTGAAGTCAAATCCAACAATTACATTTAGCAAAGAACACAGGAGGAAAAATACTGATCGAAGCATCAATTCATGGTTTGTTGAGGTATTGTAGTGGAATGAAGCTGGGTTAATTAGCATTGATAATATACAGCTGTGGGCTGGCTTGGGGTGGGGGTTGGCTGATGTAGATAAGGTGCAGCTGTGGCTGGTTCTGTTAAGTGGTTGAGAGCCAATGAAGAGAGAGCAGATGAGGAAGAGGTGGAGAGAGGAAGAACCAAGAACAGAGAGAGCGAGTGGTCTGGATGAGGTGAGGAGAAGGCAGCAGAGGGATTGTATGAAGAATATGCTGGTATGAGATGGTAAAAGGCCTTGTTGTAGCTTGATAGTTTGAAGAGTGCTGCGATAAGGTATGCTATCTCATGCCTTGCAGCAGAACCTGCTTGTCATGAAGTCAGTCTGATGCATTTTGCAGCTATTTCTTGGGTAAATGGTATGAGAGAAGTGGGCACTGATTCCTGAAACTTGCTATTGTATGGATCTGAATTCGCAAGGCAGAGAGGAAGAGGGTCCTATTGCAATGGCAGGGGTTTCTGCAACTTGAGGGGTACAGAGGCAGTGATGATTGATGTCTGCTTTGGGGTGGGAGAAAAGGGATGGCCACACTACGAAAACACAGGACTTACCTTGTCTCCTTATGGTTTCTCATGTATAAGCAACAGAAATGGTCCTTCAACAACTGAAACAGAGGTGACCTTTCTTGGCCAATAGGTAGAAATTAAGGCTGAGGGTAGACTGGATATCATGAAACAACACTGAGATACGATCTTTAGCATCTGGTCCTTGAATCATGTTCTCTGAATTAAAACTTCAAGTATGGACCATACATTACACTGGCCAAATCAAGTTATATTTCTGGTTCATCTCTATAACTTGCGGCAACGCTGAGGCTGAACTGTGTCAGGCCTTAAAGTGTAAGTTGAAGGTTTATGTGGCATCTGTCAGGGACACATCCCTTATGACATTTGGCTATTTTGGAAGCTGCCTGATTTTGTTGAAACATATCCAGATTGTGATACAGTAAACACCCTCTTTTATTAAAAAATACCTATCAATCCAGACATTCCATGTCTTAAGACACCCTCTCTTAAGGTGATTATTATCTGAGTGTACAAATGTGCATTTAGTTTAACTGCATGCATGTCTTCCTATTTCTATTATATTCTCCAGTCTCTTCAGCCCTCGCCCCGTTTGATCCCATGTGCAAGTGTAACGCTCATACTCCCTGTTTCATCACCGGCATAATACAAAATATTCAGCAATACCTGATCAAAGAAAGTATTGAAAAATCTGTCACAGTACATGCATTTGGAAAATGAACCAATCATAGTTGTTTTCAGGCAGTCATTTTCTAACCAGTTTTTCACCTGCCTTACTTCAGTTTTATCAGGATCATCTTTCTCCAATTTGTGAGAAAACAGTACGAAACAGCATCAGCAGACATCCTAGAGTCAAATATTTAACTACTGCTTCCTACCTGTCTTGAAGCCCACTGAAGAAGGAATTGACACTTTTATTTCCTTAACAAAATGACACCTCTGCTCATCTCTCTCTGTGAGCTTTCAGGTAGCCATTGTTTCATTATGCCTGGTTGGCTGGCTGGTCAGTATCCTTTGGCTTCCTATTCCTCCTACTCCCTTTTCTAAAATGTCCACTGTATTAGTTGTTTCCTGTCTTCCAGGACCTCATCTGACTTCTAGGAGTTCACAGACACCTGATGATAACACCAAGAAATTTTTCCACAAATTGTCAGAGAATCCAATTTAATATGTGTTCTCTACAACCTCTTCTATTTTTCGTTCTACTTTGATTTTTATTCCTTTGTTTCCGACATTCATTTTTTAGCCATCTGATTTAATTACACTTAACCTTCTTGCTGGAAATGGAAGCAAAAATGCTATTAAATATTCAAGCCTTGTTAAGGCTTTCAACAAGTAAGGCAGAGAAGCAGTTTATTAAGATATGCATCTTGGTAAAGGATGAAGATAATCCAGTCTAAGAAAATGTTAATGAGTTTGATGTACAGCAGTGTCCACTTCCTCAGGGGATGATCTGAACCATCAGAGGTTTCCCTTCCCCTGGCCAATAGGAGTAGATTCTTGGGAGTGATGTGGGCTGTGAGGGAGGACTGTCCTCGTGCACAGCAGCTCTTAGAAACCCGAGGTCTTTGGCAAGGGCTAGGATTCACCACAGGCAGAAAAAGCTGGTTAAAGCAGATGGTTTCAGAGAACCACTAGATGCACAGGTGGAAGGGAAGAGAAGGAGGAGAGGTGGGAAGCATGTGTGTAGCAAGGTGGTCTAAGTCTGAAGCAACAGTGTTAAAATTCCTGTGTGTAGGTGCTGTTCAGGTCAGGTCATAATTGCCTGTCGAACTTCCCACTATTCTAGCTCTCTGTACTAATTCTCCCATTTCAAAACTAACAGGCTTATTTGCGACTGGAGCATTTTTTTCTGCAGGTGCTAACTCTCTCCTTTCCTCTGTATTCCTCTTCTCCTGTAGAAGTTGCCTGAAATTACACCCCTGGGTTTGACAAAGCTACTTAACACAATCACAAAAAACCCTAGAGAGGCTAAGTCTTAAAACACAGGGAGGTTTGCAGGCCGAGGCAACTTTCATGCCCAAGAGTATCTAGAAAGTATTTTCCAAAGGAACAGAATCCAGGGGATGTTCCAAAGGGTGGGAAGCCTGCTGATGTGTGCCAATAATCACAAATGATGAACGAGATCTCCTGAGAAAGCCAGTATAACATCAATAGCACAACCAATACAGGGAAAAAAAATCAATACAGAATTAATAAAGAATAAATAATAGGGAATATCATTAATTAATACAAGTCACCAAAGTTTTACAGACAACATGTCTTATAAAACAAATGCAATTTAAATAGTTGATGATTTTCCAAGGCTGGCTAATTAAGGTAACAACAAAGGTATAATCTACTTAGACTTCTGCATGGCGTTTGACTTTCTTCTGCATAACATTTTGACTAAAAGATTAGCTCCACATAATATCAATAAGGCACATGTTAAGGAGATTAAGAACAGGGTCATTCTCAAGCCTGCAAAAGGGTTTGTCAATGGGAAATGGTGATGGAAAGAGGATGCTCTTAGTAGGGTTCTGCATAGACTGTTGCTAGGTCTGTTGCTATCCCATATTTCTGGAAGGCAGTTTGCAGTCACCATTGGTAATATTTGCAGATAACACAGAGGCTGTCAGCATGCTAAATAATGCAGGGAATGGAGCAGCAGTGCACAGCGGTACACATCGCTCAGTGCGTGGATCCCAGACAAGGTTATGTCGCTGATGACGAGGAGGAGTGGGGAGGAGGATTCTCGGGGTTTAGCGCGTGAATGGCTCAACAGGAGCAGAGGTGTGTCAGGAAGGGAACTGCAACCTCTGCAGAGAGCAAGCTAGCAAATAGGGCAGGGAGATGAGTCTTCATTGAAGGACACAATTTTTTGCCTTTCGCTGCCCCCCCAACACTTGCATGTGGTTTTCCTAATGTATCTTTTCCTTAGGAGGGATCCTGCCTGCCTGAGTTGACCTCTAAGCAACACGGGGATTTTTGGCTCCTGTCAGAGCAGTCCTACAGTAAGTACCTAAGTTCCCAGGCAAGCAGTGATGACAGATGCCCAGCAGGCCTTGAAAGGAAGATCTGCTTTATCTAATTTAGGTGATTAAATGTAGGCAGGCAAGATCTCTCCTTGGAGGCCTCCAGAGTACCCTGCCTATCTCCACTGACCACCCTGGGAAATGCAGCTTATCTTTTGGAAGGAACTTGACACCGAGTCAGATAAACTGGATCGCATCCCCTGTGAAGCCACTTGGCCTATATAAATCTATAGTCTCTACTGATAGTGGAATGTCTACTGTTCCCTCACAGATGCTGGCTAAGCAGCCTTTCTTGCTATTAAGTTCATTAAATTAGTGCAACAAAAATCTGATACTACACACAAGAACCATCTTTATATAGTGTGTAATACTGTGTCAAAAGTTAAGAGCGTGCAGAGTTTTCATTAAGGCCAAGACATGTCCTGAATTAAAATCACATTTTGCCAGGAATTTACGGCATGAAATGTGAATTTCCAGCTGGTGTAAATGGGGACAAAATCACTGAGTTCCTGATTTTATGGAGAAATAATGGTCCTTCTATTTTCTAAGAGTATGCTTTGCTTTTCTCTTTGCCTGTCTCTCAGTTCCAGTCATTCATAATCCACTCATCTATTTTTCTATTTTATAGCCATCCCACAGGAGTAATGTGAGACATAATCAATCAGTATTTGTAAAGCACTCGGAGGCTATCAGGTGGAAGGAAGTGTATAAATGCAAATTGTTATGATTGCTCTTACATTGCTGCCAAGGGACCTGCAAACAGAATCAGGCCCCCATATATTCAGATATACACAGACTTAGTCACATCTTGTGAAAGCAGCCAGAAGATAAAGGTGAGGTGCTGAGGAAGTGTAGGAAGATAGAAGCTTAATAAAATATAGGAAAAGATCGTTCAGGGATTGTTTATGGGTTTAAGATTGAATCTTTGCTCTGCCACAGATTTTTGCCCAGTTTTGCTTCTAGCACTGTCTACAATACTTAATTTTGGAGAATAATTAATTTGCATTGTCTATACCGGTCTACGTTGCTCGTAATGTAATGACCTAGTCTTTCTGGGTTCTTCTTACAGTTAGTGTATTCTAATATAGCTTTTTATGGTACAATCCATGTGACCATTATTAGGCATCCACTTAATGACAAGTAGATCTCACATGGTAAGAGAAATCATGCCCAAGCATTTCTCTTTGCTGGTTATACATTGTCTGGGATAGACCCAGACAGCTGCCTCAGACGTAGGCACCTACATTTGATTAGGCAAATCCTATCCTATAATTTCTTCAGTCAGTAGATTGAATGGTGCCAGGGAACATTCCCAAACACTGGAATGCAATCATCTGTGTTCTTCAGTTTTTAGCATAGTGCCTGGAATGATTTGGCCCAAAACAATCAGCACTTTCCCAGCACATTCCTGAGTGTGGGTCGGGACCCAGCACCAGCCAGAGACCATTCCGAGCCGTCGGTCTGGATGCAGCTACCCTGCTCCACAGGCTGAGATACTTTAACGCTATAGACACAGCCAGGCTGGGCCAGGTGGCCCCAGGGCTAGAACACGGGCCCTGGCACTGCTTGGTTTAGTAGGACAGTCACATCCACACCTCAACACCCACCACAACTGTGGCTGGGACCATTCAGTCATTCGCCATAATTATTTTTTTCGGGATCACCAGGTGATCCCGAGTGGACAGGAGACTTACAGCCTTGCTGGGTCTGAGCCATTTGAGTATCATCCCACAGGAACAATGTGGCAGAGACAGGAACGGGACCAGATTCCCTGCAGGTAACATTCAAATGCTTCACCCTCCTGCAGCCACTGTCCCACTGGTTTTCAGTTTATTTTTAGGGGTGTTTTTTTGTTTTGTTGGTGGTGGGGTTTTGGGGGGTTTGGTCGTGGTTTGTGTGTGTGTGTTTTTCTTTTAAAATTCATTTTTTTCATTTTTTTAAATACTCTTTAAAAGACAGAAAGAAAGAATCTGGACTGAGACAACTTGCAGAGGCACATAACCATGTAGGTTTTACCTTCGTGAAACAGGTTTTCTGGGTCCCTATTATAAATATGTTAAGGCAATGCAGCTTTTAAGGATAATAAAGTACTTTATCTTGAGACTTTTCCTATGTAATAAATTAATAAGTTTTCATGCTCCTTTTTACCTGTTTTCGAAACCACCACGCCTTTCACGTCATGAAACAGCTAACTAAACTGCTAGGTGAGATTTATTGCATACCTCTTGATTTCATGTCAGTCTAAAGAAATAAAATCTGGAAGCTGACTGCACTTTGCTCCTTCTTATCAGTTTCTGTAGCAGCTTCTCTTACTGCATTCAGCCCTGTCCTCAGAGGACTCGCAGCAAAGGCCATCTCAGGCCATCTCTGAGAAGGCAGGCTAAGGCTGGCAAAATTATCAGAGGCGGCCTGTGATAAAGGAGAAGCAGGAAGCCTCTTTGGAGGACATCTTATGAAGGTGGTCTCTTCTACAAGACCTATAATAATGCCTTTCTGTTCTGGACCCGCCTTTCAAAACAGAAAATAATGCTGCTGTATGGCACCACCCTCTGACTTGGGCTAAATAACACTGCTACCCTCCGTTCCCAACGAGAAGGTGAAATAACACAAGGCAAGTATCCAAGACGTTGTCAGACCAAAGACCATTTCTTTGCTTACTGGGATTCCTGTATTCAGGAGTGTCTTTTCCAGCTTCCTTTAGATCCCTAGCATTAAAAACACATTGTAGTAGCTTCCCCAGTCATCTTGAAAACCCACAGGACAGATAAGGTCTTGGTATCGAGCCCTTAAGGGAGGACCCGGGTAGCAGGTATAATTCACGGTTCCAGAGATCTCCACCTAGAGATGGGTTGTAGCAGACAACTTTGTTTTCAAAGTACTTTTCCAAATAGACAGGGACATGAAAATAAAGACATATGGTGATGGAAGAAACAAATATTCATTGTTAGCCTTTTATGATAGCAGGAAGCACAGTAACAAGAGCTGAAAAGACGGGGTTTAATTTTTGCAGAAGTAATAAGGAGAAACACATATGGGAGCATATTTGTTTGATTTTTTTTCACTCATCTGAGGTAGCTTCCTCAGTCATTCCCATTTTCTCCAGCTGAATCAATATTTTCTCTCTCACAAAAGAAAACAAAACCACAACTTAACCTCCCTACCCACACAAAACATATTACTTAACTGCCTGCTGCTCCCAGTTATCTTTGCAAGCTGTCTTCTTTCAGCAGTTTAATTTTTCAGTCCTCTCAAGAAATATCATACATTAGTATTACGCATTTTATGGTGCTTTTACTTGTCATGGATCTCACAGCTCCTTGCTAACACTGGAGGCTTTTATCACGTAGCTATATTTGCTTAGAAAATGGCAAGTATATTTTTCCAACAAAAATAAAACCACCTAAACAGGAGCAAAACAAGCTTATTTCTTTCTAATAAATTTCCAAGAAGGTTTCCAATTTTTGCTGAGAAACTGGAATTTAGAAAGATTTGCAGAATTAATCACAAAAAAAGGTATTTAAAATGTGTTCCTAAAAGCTTGATTTTTGAACTGACAGTTTTTGCTTTTCAAAACTAAAAAAACTTGTTTGTTGTGCAAGAGACGAAACAATCTGCTAAATATATGATAAAACAGTGGGTTTATGCCAAATATTTTTCAAAATCTGTTTTTCATATGTGAAAATATCCATTAATTTTATTCAACAAATATTAACCCTTTGAAAACACTGGCTCGGCAGTCTTTACTTGTGTGAGCAGTATTTTAGCAACTTCACCAACTGCCCTGCAGCTACCTAAGGAAACAACACCTAGTTGGGAGAATAAATCTTATATAATAAAGCCGGACATTTGAAAATATAGCAATACGTAAAGGATCTGATACTTGCTTCCTCCCATGCAAGAGTTCCAAAGGCTCTTTAACATTTAATAAGATACTTTATATACTTTAATAAGATACTAAAATACTCTTTAGTATCTACTCCTTTTGTTATTACCACTGCAACACACTTGGTCTTTTCTAGCAGCCTGACTGCCCATGCTTTTCTTCAGTCTGTCTCAGGTTTTTCTGTTTAAAATCTCCAAAGTCAATGGGTGCAGGTTTCTGCTCCTACTGCACCTGACACCCTCCCTTGAAGGCACAAGGTGCCTCAGTGTTTCACACCCTCCATTTCTGCAGCTGGCAGGGTTTACTCATCTGTTTTCAAAACCACCACATAGCACAAGAACAAAACAGCAAATACAGCCACAGTAACCAGAGTCTGGGGTGTTTTTCCCCTGAAGGGTCACCCCAGGTCTTACACCCTTTCTCCGCTGCTCTCATCCCCCAGCACCATGCACAGATCCTGTCTGTCTCCCCCTTTCCACCCCTGCCCTCTGTGCCTGGCTCCTGTGTAGTGCTAGCTCTGCAGTTTGAGGAAGTTCAGAACTTAAACAAGAGCTGCTAAACAAGAGCTGCTAAGGGAGTTTCTCTTAAAATCCACATTTCTAAAAAACAAACTATCACACCAGAGTTTTTCTTTCCCAATTTGAAGTACAAAATCTTCTAAGTGTGTGAACGCGAACCACTAGTCGGTCTGAAGTCTGTTTTATTTACCCTTATATTCACAGCCCCTGTGGCTATTCTGAGTTATTCCTCTGCTTTTTCACTACTTAATGTCTTTTTGTACCATTAATTTTTACTATATCCACCCAGCTATTAAACCGTAACAACTTAAAATCACTGTGTCAATAGGACTGTTTGTAGCTTCACTTGCTTGTGAATAAGCGTATGGCCATCTGTCTCTTGGGCACCCAGCTCTACCTTCAGTACCTAATCAGTGCACCTATGCCAACACCTCAAGCCCATTAATAATTCTTACTTAAGCAATCAACAGGTTTACCTGAGCTGAACACAGTCCCCAGTCCAACCACACCAGGGTAACACAGAGGGACCATTCCCTACCTGCTTTAAGGTATCTCTGCAAGTCAATGTGTATTGCTTTGACTTTCTGCTATGTGATGGTTTTTTTCCAAAACCACATATACATTTTCCTGTGCTGTAATCCCTTTTTTTTTTTTTTTTTTTTTTGTGCCAGAACATTTTTTCCCAAAGCTGTCTCTCCTTTTGTGAGTAGGCAAGAGGCAAGTCCAATTATTTTCCCCAGATACAGTTGCATTTTTTCCAAGCTGAATCTTTTTCAAATATTTCTGAGTGTTTCAAATCTCTCTGTGTTGTGTTATTTCTCTGGGCTCCAGGCTCTGTGAACCATCATTCAGTTCCCCCAGCTAGCATCCCTGACACGTTGGTTATTCCCCTTTAAAAAGGATTCATTGGATGACACCAGGGAGGATATATATAACAGCATATCCCAACACTGTTCTCAGAAAAGGTGCTGATGCCCTGCTTGTTTCTGAGATGTACTTCAAACTGACTCTTTACATCCTCCATGGATTTTGCCATTTGAGATGACCAACCTAATGCATTGATCACTTCATCATCCACATTACCTGCAGGGGCACTAATGCTGAATTGCACTTTGTTACTGGGTACTCCAAGGGACAGGCAAGACCAACCGCCAGTGCCCTTTGGCAATATTGCTTTATTTTCCTGCTCAGGAAGGAGGCAGCGTGTGCTCAGTCACACCTGTCATTGTACATATTTATTCGCCCTCTCTTTGCATGGTCTGTGCTTCAGGAATGCTGTGACTGAATGCTCCACTGCAGCATCCTGGGCAGACAGAAGTTTTCCAAGCCTGGGAAAAGCTGCAGAAAAAACTGATCCTTTGCCATATATTATTCAGGTACTAGAGAAACCTGTTCCTTCTAGGGACGTACAGACTTTTTGTTCTGTGTCCTGAACAATTCCTGTGGTCAACACGAAGATCTGGCCGGCTTCCTGGGAAATGATCAGCTCTGTTGAAGGCTTACTGGGCAAGGCCACAGCAACCAAGAGAAGTGATTGCAGCTGCCAGGCCAGGTACCAACACCATATAAGCCATAGAAACAGTAAGTACCAAGGACACAAAGGCTCCAGGCAGAGCTTCTGCAGCCTGTGTTGAAGCCCACAGTGCCAAGGTATCCCTGCCAGCAGCGCCCATAGCTTAGGTACGGTGACACACTCTGTCAAAGGCTATTACAAGCCTGCGTGTGTAGAAATGAGGAATCAGGTTCCGACTTCCCACTCAAGGTCTCATGTGTGTAAGTACAAAGGCTCAATAAAGCCTGTGCATTTAGACTTTATTCACTGGGAGTACTCAACCATTGGCATAAGTGCACCATAAAATAGACAAAGAGCTGTAATTTGTACCAATGGAGCTTAGCATTTCTGGGGGTTGTGGAGGCAGATTTCCACCATGGGCAATGTTTTAAAGATAAGCAAATAGGAGGCTGATGGGACCTTTTCTACTGAATTTCCCACCTTCGACCTCTCTTTCTTGTTGCCTGTAAAAGCTCCAGCTCATTTGCAAGCACCTCCAGATCAGCAGTATCTAGGCCACTAAATAGAAGCAGCCTGAGTTTGAAAGGTGTGCTGTGCTTGCAGCAGCCATTCAAATACCTAAAACTTAAACTAGTTTTACCAGGGTGGTTGTGAACCTTAGCCACTGATTTCAGTCAGGTTAGGTTTCCAACGCAATGCTCCCAGCCTCCCTGTTGCATCCCTTAGAAGAATTTCACATTTCCCCACTTCAGCAGGACCTCAGCTTCCCAGTCAGAATTGCTGTCCCTGCGACCTAACACAAGCCCTCCAAAGCCCTCAGAGAACGGGGCTGCTTCCCTGCATGTCCCCTTCAAACACACAGGGATGTCGGAACAAAAGGGATTGCTGAATATGCTGGTTTTCTCCAAAACACTACTAATTAGTTCAAGCTGAGCATAGTCAGCTCTTTGCCTAGTCCTGGATCGGACAGTGTGCTAACGGACAGCCTTGAGCTCCCCAGTTTCCACTCTCCTTCCTCCCGTTTTGTGAGAGTTTATTATGGAAGAACCTTGCTCTCAGGCTTTGCACAATGTCCTTGGTCCTGTCCCAAATAAATCAATTTCTGCTTGACAAAACTAGCTAAAATACAGTAGGAGTTTGGTGGAGGGGGGACACACAGAGCAGAGATCTACATTTTTGGGGGTTTGTTTTGTGAGTTAGACTGAAGAGTTAAGTCCAAAGCTCCTGCAAAGCAAGCCTGCCTTTTCTCCTGCCTTGCCGACAAGGGGCTGTCAGGTCTGCTAGGGCTGGACGTGCTGTCCCAAGCAGTCCTGGCCGAAGCTCCTGGAGGAGCGGAGCTTGCTGCCTGGAGAGCTGGCGGGCAGCTCTCCTGCTGCAAATGCATGCATTTCTCTGCTGCTCTCCTTTGGTCCGGGGAGCTGCAGATTTTTTCTCCTCTTATGTAATGGTCTGCTGGTGTCTTTGCTTGGAAAAGCTGTTTTTCAGCTGGAGGTGTCAGGAGCCCCTGGAGTCCCCCTTCTCTTGGGTCACTGCTCAGGGAGGTGCTGGCGGCGGAGGGGGGAGAGGTGCCGGGCTGCCGGGCGGCAGGGGGGAGCAGTTCTGTCCCCCTTCCCTCCCCTTACCCCCAGCCTTTCCCGGAGTCACTGTCCCCCTCGTAGGAGGACGGGGCAGCTCCGCCTGGGCGACCGCGGGCTGCAGATGGAGGAAAGGGGAGAGGTGGCCATCTGGGCTGGCAGCGGTGCGGGTCCCCGGCCCCGCCATCAGCCACGGCGCGGCCGGGGCAGGGCTGGGTGCGGCGGGGGGATGCAGCAGCCGCGGGACCGGGGCACCCAGAGCGGAGCGCGGCTGCTGCCGCTGCTGCTGCTGCTGCTGTGGGAAAGCGCTTCGCAAAGTCTCCGAGCAAAGCTCTCCCTCCTCCGGCAGCCGGCGGGGAGCAGGGGGGGGGCGGCGAGGGAGAGGCACGGTGGGGTCGGGGGGATGTTAAAATGCAGCATCATCCTCCCGCCCCGGCAAATTCCGGCCGCGTGTGTGTGTGTGTGTAGGGCGGAAAGGAGCAGCGGTGCTTTGCGGGGGGGTGGGTGGGCGCTGCCGGCGCTCGGTGCACCGCCCCGAGAACCGGTGCCCGCCGCGGGGCTGCGCGGAGCGGGCACTGCAGAGCCGGCAGCGCTCCCCGTGCAACGCCTGAGCCTCGCCGCCGAAAGGGGGGCACCGGGAGGGGGGGATGCTAGTTGGCTGGGGGGGAGGGTGGAAAGAAGCGGGGGGGAGGAAAAAAAAAAAAAGCAAGGCAAGGACCCCCCCCCCCTCCCCCCCTCCCTCCTCTGCCCCGTCCCTTCCACCCCCGACACACACACACACACACACACACACACGCACGCACACACACCCCATTGATCAATATTTGGCTGTCTTGCTGCAACTTGCTGCAGTCTTTTAAAGGAGTAGTAGAGAGAGAGGGAGAGAGAAAGGGAAACTGACAGGAAGGGGTAAGGAGCTACACATGTCACATGTGCTTTCTAAGACGGCCAGGAGCATCTGCAGGCTGGATCTGGTGGAGGATGCTGCGGCAGGTGATACACAGAGGGCTCCAGTCGTTTTTCTACAAGCTGGGCTTATTCGTGAGCAGGCATCCGGTGTTTTTCCTCACTGTGCCCGCAGTCCTGACCATCATCTTCGGCTTCAGCCTGCTCAACCGCTTCCAGCCTGACACTGACCTGGAGAGCCTGGTAGCCCCCAGCCACAGCCTGGCCAAGATCGAGAGGAGCTTAGCCAGCAGCCTTTTCTCCCTCGATCAATCCAAAAGCCAGCTGTATTCGGACTTGCACACCCCGGGGAGGTATGGCAGGGTGATTCTCCTCTCCAAACCCGGAGGCAATATTTTGCATCAGGCTGATGTGATCCTGCAGATCCACCGAGCCGTGCTGGAAATGAAGGTGAACTACAAAGGCTATAATTATACTTTTTCCCATCTGTGTGTGTTGAGAAATCAGGATAAGAAATGCGTGCTGGATGATATTATTTCAGTGCTAGAGGATCTGAGGCAGGCTGCACTCTCCAATAAGACAACAGCCAGGGTGCAAGTGAGCTATCCCAACACTAAATTAAAGGTATGCTCTTACTGCATGCTTTTGCCAATTAAAGAGGCAGCACTTCATTTCTTGTCCTAAACAGCAAAGAGAAATATAATCCTATCTATCTCTCTATATCTAAATGTGTGTGATCTGGGCTTTCCTCGGGAAGCAGCTGAAACCGGTGCCTTGCTATTGTTCTGTACGAGAAGGGAGGGTGGGGGGACTGTACGCTAACGGACCAGGAGAAGCAGGGAGTGGAGGACAGCCTCCGGACCGGGAGACCTTGCAATGCCTTGGAGGGTTCATACGTCGGGGAAAAGGGACAGGAAGTCGGCGAGGGGCTGGGAGCTGGGCTTTCACGATCACCTTTTCCAGCCCCGCTGCCGTGCTGGGACAATTGATCTCCAATGTGGCCAGAAAAGGCTTTCCTCAAATGCACAGTGAGCTCCTGTATCCCCCTGCCTCTGCGAGTGCCATAGGAGCAGCAGGAGGTTTGGGCCAGGAGCGATTTCAGGTGTCCTGCTTTTTTTCCTTTACCTGCATGCAAGAAGGGGAAGGGAGGTGGAATTTTTTTTCTCTGTGTGAACATAATTAACTCTGCCACTGATGGATGAGCTGGAGTTCTGGGACAGATCCCATCAGCTAGAGGCTTCCAGAAAAGGGGAAACAAGGTAAAAGGTGAAAGAAGTTTCAGTCCTTCCAATTAAAAAAATAAACAATTTGGCACAAATGATCCCAGGAGTATTTCCCTGGCACAAAAGCATTCATCTGCTTTCCCTCTCATCTAGAGCAATCCAGTTCACCAGGGCTAACCTGCTATGGGCAAATAAAGTGCAAAGTTTGCAGGTGGCTGCTGAAAGAAGTTTCTGCGAATTACTATATCTGCTTGCTCCCCCGGGCATTGCACCAGAGGCAGGATTTATTTAACAGATTGTAACAAACTCCCCAGAGTACTAGTTACTCACGGCTCTGGTCATAGGGAAGAGGGTATGGTCCTGCTTGTAAACCAGAGAGGGTCTTTGGGGTTCCCCCTCCCCCTTTTTTCACAGAGATCCTCAAGGATGAGGGAGGTAGTGCTCTCACAAGTACCAGCCAGATCCTGAAGTTACCATTTGTTTCTTGCTGTTCATTTGCCAGGAAAAAGAAGTAAAGCCAGTCTCTGCCCCAGAAACTGAAGAGAAAACACAGATTGATTTTTATTGGTCTTTTTGCTTCAGTAAAAGGGCCAGGTGGGACAGCTGGGGTTTGGTTCTGTTGCTCTAGGTGTTAACAGTAATTGCTTTGTGCAGAGTTGTGGCTGTTTGAGTGTGTGGAAAGGAAAAGGTGTCCTTGCTGCACCTGAGTCCCGAGTGCAAGGCATGCTCAGAAACATGGGTTAGTCTGGATTAAATATCCCTGAACAATTTCTATCTTCCAGTTCACTGCGAAGACCATCCTGCTGTTGCAGAATTAAACTGCTTTCTTCACTTTTTGCTTATTTCTAAAGTCAAGATTCAGCTAGTGCAGTGGAAAACACTGATAAACCAGACTCACATCATTATAAACCATCTTTATACAGAAAGAGTCATTCTACTCTTTCAATCCAGATTGATTTTCTTGTGTAGAGAAACCCTAACTGATCTTGGCGAAACTAGGATGGGGTCACTTGCAATGTGTTGGTTTTTTGTTTGGTTGTTTTTTGTTTTGTTTTGTTTTGTTTTGTTTTTTACTAGGAAAGTGCCTATAGCTCCTCCTCTTTTAAAGACAAAAGCAAAGGAAAAAAATAATATGGTCTGATTAGTGATTTATTGGAATAAAGTGATGGGTAGATAATTCACACAGAGAAAGGTTTTCCCAAAGCACTGATGTCCGATTCTCAGCACTGCCGAATACCAGCCTGGCACCTCCAATCCCCCAAGTAGTTGTTGTGTATCATCTTCTGGATGAAGGAATAAATGCTCTGAAGTATCTAGGTTTAAAGTTGGACAGAGCAGGCAGCTTTCTACCCACTTCTCAGTGAAGGGAGGCAAAGCCGCCAAAATCTGTGACTACACTTTAGAGAAAAGCTAACATTTACAACCCATTTCTGTGGATAGGGAGAGGCCCTGGTGTCACTGAGAAACATGCTTTGCCACAATTTTTCTTTTTCTGGTACAGTAAAGACTTTTGTATGACCACGGTCAGCCCTCAACCTGGCCAGCCTTCAGCTATGGTGTGTTCTTAGAAACTCACCTCCTCTGGTCTCTTTGGCTTCAGCTGCTGGGAGTAAATTACTACTTGGTTTAGATTAATTCATTAGGTCATCTCTGCCATCTCTGTTGTCCCATCTACCAAGGGTTAGGAAGCTGTGAGCAAACATTTCTTGCTTTCCCTCAAGCTATGGCCAAAATCTTGGTTTAATGCAGGCTCCCAGGCTATTTTCTGACCTCCCTCTCTGCACGTCTGAGCAAAGGCTGTAGAAACCCAGGCCTGTGTTGGATGTTTTGGGGTGTCTAGATGTGTTCAACCAAAAATATCCCAGACACTGCATCCACCAAGGTAGATCAGTCTCTGGATGTTCAGCAAAGGGACACAATTCCTGTGGCTGTAGGCTTGAGGTTTTTAAATTTCTTTTTACTTGAGTCATGGCAGAAAGGAGCTAGACCTCATGGGAATGCAAACAAGAGGGACAAATCTGCCTGCCCTTATTCCATGTGGGCCAATGTTCATCACCCTCACCAGTCCTTGACCTTGGGAGCTTCCTCAGTTAAACCATAAAGACCCTTCAGTATCTTTTAGGTTGCCTCACTTTCTCAAAGGACCCATTGCTTGACCAATACTGGTAGATTTTTCTCTGTCTTGGTCTTTTAATAATGGCCTCAGATTGAATAAAGTTCTTCTATGAACAATACGGTGGGTTGATAAGCCATGAGTTTCCAAACTGTGAAGGTGTCCCAGATGTGTTTAGTTCACAGCTGACACGAGTCAAGTGTCAACTTGTACTGGTTTGGGAACCACACTGACAATGTTGAGCTGTCCCAACCTATCTCCTGCTCCATCATTGACAAAAACATCTTGTAGTTTTTTCTTTCCTTCAATCCTGGTGAGCAGCTCTCACTTTGTCCCTCTTCTCATCTCCCGCTAGAGATCAAATCGGTTCACTCCTCTCGGGTGAGGCTGGCTGAAGCCTGGGTGTGGGTGAGCTTTTGCCAGGTCTTTCATGGGAACTTCATGGGAACCATGCGAGCAGGCTTCAGCAAATGCTCCAATTTTGAGACAGCTGTTATTGGGCTGCAAAATGTACTGAAACTGCTTGGCTTTTGCTTAGAAAATCTGGCTGTGAAGGGTAATGACTGTTTAATCATAACTTGCTGTTGTTTTGGGAAAGCTTACGGCCTTGGATACATCTATCTTCACTGCCCCTCTAAGTCAGAAAGTCTTGGTTTCTCCGCTCACCGGAGAAGAAGCAGAGAGATGGCACTTACATTCAGAGTGCAGACTGCAGTGGGGTTTCAAATGCCTGGACTGGTTTAAAATTCACTCTGGCAACACAGGGGTCATTGTAGGCTAGTTTACTCTTCTGAAAGGCCAGGTGAACCAGGCTGTAGGAAAATGCCTTGCTCCCAATGCTTTGGGGACACTGTCTAGCCTGTTCACGGTTATTGCTATGCTACGCTGCAGTCTGCAGCCCAGCCAGAAGAGTGACTTGCCCAAGGTCATGCAGATAGACCGTGGTGGAGCAGGAAAACAATGCTGGATGTGTGAAGTCTTGATGAAGTCTTTTGAGATACGTCCTAGAGCAAGATTGCTTATGCTTTCCCTAGCCCAGGACAAAAAAGCAATATTCCTGTGCTTGGGGTCTGGACTGCACCCTAACCGTAAAGACTGGGCAAGTCTACACTGAGCACTGTCCTTTAGTCATCATACTGTTAAACTGCAAGTTTTGACAAATCTCAGCATCATTTTTGTCCAAACTTCCAGGACAGTGCCTGTGCATGACTCCGCAGATAGCATGGGCACGGGTTCATTCCTGGTTGGTCTGTCTGCTCCATTCTGGGGATAACAGTGTGTCTGCTTGGATATATTGTACCCCTGCCCCCAGAGCCAGAGTATGGTCTAAGGCAAATTTTTTTAATTGGTATAGACAGTATTATTGATTACACGGGGTTTATTTCTTGTGTACGATCAGATATGAGGAAGGAGATTGGGTTTTGACTCTGATTTACCAATAACCCCAGCAAATTTGCTGTCCTTATCAGGAAAAAAAAAAATCACTACGAAGAAGGAAAATTATTTTTGGACACAGTCCTTACCTGGAGGGAAAAAAAAGGCATGAAAACATTTTTTTCAGGTATTTCACCTTTACCGTTTGTTTTCCTGTTTATTTACTAGTTTGTCTGAGAAAAGATAATAACTTAGAACAGATCTCTCTGAGAACAGAATGAATACAACAGTGCTTAAAAGGAGCTTTTGAAAGCAGACTGCATTTTGTAATACTGCTTTTGATTAATTAAATATCAGTCATTTATGAACACTAGGCTAAATAGCAGCCAATAAAAGAGACATCTCTATTACCACATTTGTGACAAACACATCAGCTAGATATTGAATCCTTTCTTGCTTAAGTAGAAAAGTTGCTTGTATTCACTTAGCATCTTGGAACCTGTAACTGCAGATTTGCTAGTGGCCAGATTCTCAATTTTTCTCACACTAACAGATGTACTTTTAGAGTCCTGCTCCATTTGCATTTATGAAGTCTTTCCCACTGCTCTAAGACTAATCCCTCTTTATATGCCCCTGAGGCATGGGTCAACTCCATAGGGCAGAGAGGATAGAAAACCACAGCCCACCTACATCAGAGTAGGCATCTGCTTATCAATAATATCCACAAACTAATTATTCCTTCAGTAAAGTTGGTCCAAGTACAAGAGTTCTCTGACTCCAAGGACCAGATGCTTCCTTGGAGGCAATGTGGCTTTGCACCCATTTGGGATACCACCCGTCCCAATCCAAGCCTGTGGCTCAGGTCCCGTGAAGTGCTCTGTGGTTGGCAAAAGCTGCTAAGTTTTTGCTAAGATAAAGCAAAATAATAAAAAATGAGCAGGGAGAAGATCAGAAGAAGAAGGCTGGGGACTGCAGATAGTTTTCATCTCAGCCTTCCAGATCAAGACAGGATTGGGCAGGCTGAGCTCAGAGTAGCTGCTCCATAGCACAAAAGCAAGCATAAAATGTTTGAAAGCAAGTAGCCTGTTCTGACTCACTGGTTAGAAAACTTATTTTTTTGGGGAAAAAATAATAAAAAGACCCTCTCGCTATTCCAGCTGTGTTTCTGTGCTGTCTGACAGGACTAGGAAGGGCTCCTGGAGGGGCTGGTGGAGCTGGTGCCTGTGACCGGTTAGCTGTGCCCTTGCTGGGAGATGTCCCTGAAGCTGTCAGCTCCTGCAGACACGATTAGACAGCCTGTCTGCTCCACGTGGGCAAGAAATGAAGTGTTTCCTTGTATTTTTAGGAAAAATTCTCTGCTCCTTCCTCTGCTTAGTACATTAGGAAAGATCTTTTTCTTAGCTGTGCTAGACCAAGCATTAAGACACTCCTAGGAGGAAGGCCAGGCTATGAGCCCTGACTGCACCAGGGACAAGAAACCGGGTTAACCTGTACCAGGACAAGGTATCCCAACATAAACAAAAAGCACGAAGACTGCGGAAACCTATCAAAGCAGAAAGACAGTAGAAACCAGTCAAAGCCAGGATGGGGTTTAGGGTGCTTTTTTTGCATTGCTTCAGGTATGAACTTAACTCTCCTTATCAGTCATTGGGGTAAATTCCACTTTCACCCTACCATGGCTCTAGACAGCAGGTTCCTTGAGTGTGGGGCTCATTCCTTCACATCTAGCAGTGGAGAGCAGTGGCCATGTAGAAGACTGCAAAGAAAATATTCTTGACAGACCTCTCAGATGGCATTGGTCAGCTGCTTCATGCCTCTTCCTTGCACCTATTCTGCTTTTTAGGTAGTCAGCACTTGCTGGAGGACATGGCCTTTTATGCAGTGCTAGGTCTTCTGGAGACCTTGCTGTGATGTGAATAATAATAAAGAAGTAATGGAAGGTTGTTTGGGCAGAGAGAAAAGGAAGACACAACTGCAAGCCCCTTCAGTTAGTAGTGACTGCTCAAACTGCGGATATCAACCGCTTGCTAAAGGTAGAAAGTCCAGTAGCACTTTGCCATCTTCCTATAATAGCTAATTTCTGGACAGAAAATGTTTTTTTATTTCCTTTACTAAACATTTGGTGTTTCTATGTTGACATGACTTCTAATTTCAGCCATCCCTATACCTTTCCAAGATGTCTTTGGAGCCCCTTACTGTACTGGCTGTGTGAGCTGTTGGAAGGCTCTGAACTTCTCTCTCTGGGTTTACAATGGATGTGTATTCTTGCTATCTGTAGCAAGAATTAAAACAAATTCAGATACCACCATGCTAGCAAGGCAAGAGGATACAACTGACAAGCCTTAGTAAAGAGGACGTGTCATCTTCCCAGCCAGAGGAAGATGCTTTTACAGAGAGGAGATCTTTAAACCAACATTAACTGATTAAATATATGTTCTGTGGCAGAAGTGAGAGGAACTTTAAGACACAATTAGATTAATAAATATGTCTAGAAAGTTCTTAATTTATTTAATGTCCTTTATGTATATGTGATTATGTATATTACATACATATCTATCTTTGTTGGTAAGCAGTGATGTAGGTAAGATTGTGCTAGACATTTTGAAAACAGTAATCTAAGAACAAAACCTGTATTAAACCTTTTCAGCCACTAAGAGATAAAAGACCCTGGTGAGGAGCTCTGCACAGTTGTTATTACAGAAGTCACGGTGGAAAAACCTGCTGACTGGTTTTCCAAGAGGACTGAATTGAGTTAGTAAAATCATGATCTTGCATTTATACAGAAATCTTTTAATTTATGCAGACCCCACATCCATTGCACCCTCCTAGTGCAAACAGCGAGACATGCCGTGCATGGCTGGCACTGGCGCTGAAAAGCAGCTTCAGACACAGATGAAACAAAGTCTTCAACAATGTAGGAAAGCAGGAGCTGTGTGTGATGGAAAAGAGAAGGGAAGGCAATGGGAGGCAGAAAAGGCAAGCTATAAAGTCTTTTATACCCCTGTCGCTCACTATATTAGTCCTGTTCTCTGTTTTCCTACCTACCAAGGTGTAAGATGCTCACGTGGAGAACAGATAGTAAAGGAAGTTCTCAGCAGCGGGGCTGTGAGGCATCTGACAAAGACAGAGAGCAGTGACAAAGCTCCTGAGCACTGCAGAGATGATCACGTGCAGTGGCACGTGTCGTTGCCCTAGGCCTTCACGGGGTGCAATTCAGCCTCACTTTTACACTGGTGAGGCCATGTGGGAGCAGGAGCTTTGCGTGAAGTGCTTGGAGATCTTTAATGACACTAGCAAGCAGTGGCAGTGGCAGGATTTCCAGCTGAAAAGAATTACTGTGGAATCAGCTCAAGGGCAAAGAGAATAATTTGTTGGTGGGCAGCTCTGGTATGGCACAGAAATGTTGTTTCTGAAGCTTTTTTTTCTCCTTAACCCTGCTCACACATCGGTGGGTAATTCCTCCACAATGCCAGTTCTACATGCCCAGCAGTGGCCTGACACACATCAGATAGCCCTCCCACAGTCATGAGTCAGCCAGCTCAGCTTTTCTCTCTGTTTTTTGTGTTTTGGCACCAAACATGCCCTCCTCCAGTCCACTCTTGCTAGCAAACTGGTACCACAGCCAGAGAACTGCTGGGGGGATCGTGGGCTGTGAGGCTGGCATGTAACTACTTGGCTAATATTGCAGAAAGGTTTTGGTCTGATATGATCTATAACCAAGATGGAAAAAGTCCTTTGGCACCACAGGTGTATAATGTTTCCTGAATACATATGATGGCAAATGTTTTGGCGTCTCCCAGAATAATTCTTTAAAAATACCAATTGCACAAGTATTAAAGCCTGCTTGTCTGCTCTGAGGGCATCTGAGAAGGCAAAGGGCTGTTCTTCTGACCCGTCCCACGCCTCTGAAGGCAATGCACGTGGTAGAGACTTTAAGTGTAATGCAGCCCATCTACTTAGGGTACACAAGTTGGGATTAAAGATCAAGCTCCTCGTGGGCCAGTCTGCCACAATAAATGTCCTAGTGCAGTCCGTGGGACACCTGGGAGGTGCCATTGAATACCACCACAGGGATGCCCAAACACCTAACATGTATCCTCTTGCAACGTATAGGGAGCGTAAACATCACCTATAGGACTGGTTCAGCGGGCACGTAAAACTTGTGCCCAAGTAAGTGCCTAAGCATGACAGAAAAGTTGCCCTTGGGTAAGACAGGGTCTTGCTTTTCTTACACCTTGCATAGCTGTTTCCACCAGTGTTACACAAGTGTTGTCAGTCTGATGTTATTCTTACCACATACATGGTGCATTTTTGCGCTTGTGTCAACAGCTTCATAAAGGGTGCTACGATTCAGAGGTGGCCATGGAGCATTTTGCTGCTTCTGCGCTTAATCACATGCTACCTGTGCAAAATCACGCGTTAACTGTGCCCTGTGTAGGGCCAGCCCATAACATTTCAACTGAATCTTTTCCTATCAGAAGTTGAAATCAAAAGCATATGTGAAACAGTGTATATCCTGGCCTTAATTTTGTCTTGGAGGAAGACAAGAGGAAGGTAGATTCCCACAGTTTCATTATAACAGGACCTTAAGAAAATGCTTCCATTTTTTGTTTTTGAAATGGTTCTGTCAAAGTATTCTTTCAAAATTATTTCCAAAATGTTTTGCTCTCGCAGTATACTTTATATTGGAAAATAAAGGAGAATTTTAAGAGTTACTTTAAAAGGAAATATTTTGCCATGTTCAAATTTTGGAGAAGGAGAAGTCACTCAGGTTTGAAAATCACAAAGAAATGAAGCCAACCCACCAGCTCTGCTGGGCAGGATCCTGCCTGGCTGAGGACACTACCCAGTCTCTGTGGACACAAATGTATGTATCCCCCAAACAGGGTGCTCTGGCTCTTGTTAATGCCGTTTTTCAGTGGAGACCAAGGCAGCGTTTTGATAGGCAAGGGACCCTCACTTCCAGTCTTCCAAGCAGGTTTAGTTTGTAAAACAATTTGCAGTTCATTAAGAAGAAAGATGCTGTTAGCAGTACTTCATTATGCAATGCAATCTCTTGTTTGATGGGACCTGTGACTGAAACATAAATCACCCTTTCCCTAACCATTTTCCAGGATGGTGTCTCAGAGTAGATTTTGATTGATTAACAAAATACATTAACAAATCCAGTGCTGAGCAGATGCAACATGGAAATATTCATGTGCATTTTTCTCCTTAAAAACCCATAACTCAGTTTGCTCATGTTCTTGACTCTGATCCTACTAAGGTTTTATTCGCAGATAAGTACAAAACATCCTCCAAAAGAGATTGCACTAGGTAGACTTTTGGATCCAGCAGGCAAACCCACTTCTCTTCAGGATTGGCTGGAAGGTGTGGCAGTAAATGCTCTACCAGCGGTGTTTCTTTGTGAACTAGCATTATTTTCCTGTCCAAAACCAATTTTCCACCTGCACATAAAAACCACGGGTCACCCAGTTGATGCACAACAGATTTATTATTGTAAATTGCACAGAAATTTGGGACACCAGCAAAGAAACATGAATGTTTCTGTATATTTACAAACATCTCTCTGACCTTTTCTTTCCCCAGGCTTCAAGATTAGCACAAGTATTATGCTTTAAATATACACCCTAAATTAAATTTCACAAGCTCGATAAGCATAAGAGCTCCCTTGCTCTCATAAAGTATTGGTTGTTTTGTTTTTGAGAAGAATTTAAAGAAAAGGTATTTTTTTCTCCTAAAAGAATAAAGCTTGTATCCTTACAACTTTTACCATCTTCTTGCTCCTAGTACAAGATTTTGGAGGTGGGAGAAAGAGGAGGACATCCTTGAAGGGAAATTTGTGTTATATAAATGCCAAATACTGTAATTGCATATGTTCAGTGGTTCTTCATCAGAATAATCAACTCAAAAGGAAGGTTAAAACAGGCCATTTGTCACCACTTAACAGATCTGAACAAAGCTCCTTTAGGAATGATTCTGATACTTTTCTTGTGGAAAACCCAATTACTCTTTAAAGTAGCAAAAATTACAAGGAAAAATAAGGCAGAATAGGATATTTTTTCACTTGCATTAGAGCAGCTAAGTAAAAGGGAACCAGGACAGAGGATAGCCCAGAATGAAACTCAAAGGAACTCACGTGCACCCTTCAACCGTTTGAACTGGGTCTTTCCTATAGCATCTTCAATGAGGATACAGCGGACAGAAAGAGCAACATTTCAGATGCTGTTTTGTGAATGAGCAGTTTGGGGGGTGGGATGGTGGTTTTGGTGCAGGACCACGTATTCCAGAATTCATATTCTGCTGCGGCTCGGATCCTTCTCTCCCTTACTTTGATTTTCCCATCACAAAGAAGTGCTGCGGTGCTGCTGGAGAATTCAGTCAGGGAGCTGTTGGAGCTTTATGAGCAACCTCGTGCCTCTTACATGTAACATCAAGAGGTCAAAGATGTAAAAGGTTTATAAGGTCAGTCTAGCCCATTCCCTGGCCTGTGCAGGATTATGAGGAAATCCTACTAGAAAAATTAATTCAGATTGGCTTGGATGGGAAATCAGTCATGCGGGTTGGAAACCGGCTGAAAGATTTTAAACGATGATTCGTGGCAAATGATAATGTAACAAGTTTATGGAAGGTATATGGAGAATTTGTGTTAGGTCTGGTCTCATCTAACATCTCCATTAATTATTGGGAAGTAGAATTGAATTGCACAGGAATTAAATTCACAGATAATATTAAACAAGGCAGCAGCTGAGTCAGAGAATTTACACAGGCAAAACTGGAGCAGCTAGAAACCCAAACAGAAAATAAAACTATTTTCTGGAGTTTTGGTTGCATTCTGGTCTCCAAAGGGAGACCTAGGTACCTCCCTTGGAACAGATTTCTGTTAGCTGAGTTTTGCCGATGTTGAATTGAAGATGTAGTGCTGCTTAAATGATATGACCAAGGTCAAAGAGAACGTTGTTATTAAAGTTGAGATTTTGCAACCCCCACAGAAATGGCACTTAGTTTTACTTCTGATTCTGACACTGCTTTGCAAGTATGGACATCTCACTACTCAATGCTGTCCTTCATCCTTCACCTTCTTGCAGGTCAAGTTCTGCAGGACAAAGACAGCTCTGTACGTTGAGTTTGAACAGTGCTTTGGAGGCTGTAGGTGATCAGTTAAATAATCAGTGAAGCCTTGATAGATTGCTGTTTTTTCTTAGTCCTTTCAATGCCTTTCTAGAACAAAACTGGTTGTCTTCTAGAGTCTTGTGCTGACTGTGTGGGTCTTGGATGGGCCAGCCTTGAAGTTGTTTTGCCATGTTGTGCATCACCTGATTGTTCCCTAGCACTTCAAATTCAAGTATCCTCATAACCCTAATGTCAAAAATTGGCTCCACTTTGTCCCTGTTGAATTTTGTCATTCATTTATTATATTCTGGTTGTGCCAGGGAAAAATTTTCATATCCGATAGTTCCTAACAACTCAGTTGAGCTGGATAGTTACAAAATATTCAGCTGGATCATTTCTACTTTTTTTTTTTTTTTTTCTGTCCAACTTGAGTGTGATTGCAGACCAAGCCTCTAGGCACAGGCTGGTGATGTTTGTAATGGACTGTGAAGTCGGGCCATTTCTTCTCCTCTTCTTGACAAACATCCACAACATCAGGGCATGTACTGCTGTGAATGGTACCTGACCTGGTCTGCAGTCAGGCTGTGACCCTGCCCTGCCACCAAGGGTCCGTGACGTAGCAGTTTGTGGATGTTCATACAGAGTCACGATGGGAATATTCATCCCACAGATGGATTTAGATGGATTTATTTTTTCTAATTTGAGCCCTTTTAGTGTTTAACATCTAATCTGAACTGGCCCCAATATGCAATCAAAGGAGAGAAGGGTGAACCTCCAGAAGCAATGTATTTCACTTTTTCTAAGCAACTGCATTAGGAGGGGATGAACTCACCCTTCAGAGGCATCATGGATCAGAGAAAGAATGTTTATATTATGCATTTACCTTTCAAATGGTTAAAATTGGGTGAGCTGAATCCCACCATGCATTTATTTCAAACCACCAAAAAAAAACCCAACAAAACAAAAAAACAACCCAAAGTTCCATGAAACTTCCACAAGCATGGAAATATGCTAAATCTGGAGGTCTTTATAGAAAAGACCTGTCAGGTGAAGCATTTCCAAATGACCTAGGGTATAACCCGCTTTTGCACTGACATGAGAAGAAACTTCTCGTAATAATTTCACAGGGAAAATCAAGGCTTTTTCTTGAGTCCACCACAGCTGTGTCTCATACCAAATCTCTGACAGGGTTTTGAAAAACTTTTTTTGGAAATTATTATTAGGCAGTTGCAAAAGAACTAAAATACATTAATCTGAATAAGGAATTATCTTCCACTGAAGGAACCGGAATTAAATGCCATCCTCCTGCAAAATAGATTGCCAGTTATTGACGGTTTATTGCAGCAGGGAGACTGAGATTTTACAGAGTACTCAGGAGACAAATGCTGAGTTTCTATCATCTGGAAGTGGTTTACCATCAGATACTCTTTGGCTTGATTTATCAGAATTTTTCCCTAAATATTTTTTTTGTTTGATATCCAAAGGTGGCTAGATACCACAAGGTCCCATCACCTACAGCACTTTTATTTTAAAACTAAAAGTCTAATCCTTCCTGTCTGCCAGAACCAAAATCTTTTCAAATAGGTTATACTTACATAAATTGAAAGATCACTTTGCACTCCAGGGGACTTTGAAAAGCCTTCTTTTTTAACCCATGTATTACATTAAAGTAACTGTCAAATGTCTATTGGGGGGGGGGGGGGGCGGAATGTTGATGTCTTGCAGGGAAATATCTCAGATAAGTTGAAAAGGTGGTGGTTGTTATTATTATTCTTCTTTACAACGAATATACTACATTTCTTCAGAAGTGCTTATACACAGCAACTAAATATCCACCTTACCTAGCATCTTGAACCCATTCTTAATAATAGCACATTAACTTATAAATCTAAGAGCATCTATAACCTAACTTTATGCATTTAATGAAGGCACTTAAATCAGGGTTTGTGTCACTGTGGGCTCTAGGAGGACTAAAAACCCTAAGAATGAGATTCAATCCATTGGAGATCAAATTGCCCTCCGGAGGTGCCCCCCTTTTTCTCTCCTCCTGGAGCAGGCAGCCTGGTAGCCCTGGCAGTTCCACCCTGTCGGGTTTGGTTAGGCAGCCTGGGCTCAGGACCTCAGAGTTTAAACTCTGACTTTTCATGTTTTGAGCCTTGTTCTGGCTGAAAAGGCACATCCAAATCAGAAACTCTGCTTGAAGTTAATAGCTGCTGTGTACTCACACGAAAGGACAAATACTCAGCCGTGAAATACAGCCACCTTGAGGATGAAGCTGTTCAGGTGTTGCATAGCTCACACCACCACCTTACTATGGGGTTTGAGCACAGGAATTAGAGAAACCTTCTGCCAGCTGGCGGCAAGGAAGGGATTACATCTTTCTTTTTTCTTTTTTTTTTTTTTTTTTCTTTTTTGCTTCCCATTGAGTTTGCATAAACCTGGATTATAGCTCCAATCCATTTCACCACATGCCGCATGAACTGCTGCTCCTGAGCTTGGCAGGGAGGAGGTGCAGGCTGAGGAAGGAGAGTGAAGGGACCTCTCCTTTGGCAGCATCCCCAGTTCATACTGTGAAATAAAGTGACTAAAGAAACTCCAGCATCAGATGGGAAGATCTCTGGAACGTGGGCAGCTTCTCCAGTTGTGTGTTTGCACAGCACCTTGCGCAGTGGGATCCTGAGCCATGCCAGAACCTCACTGGTGACCAGTGATTATGGTCTGAACAGAGACCTCAGTGTCTGCCATACCTTGTGTGGGTTCTCCCAGGTCTCTGCAGCACAAAGGCTGCATCAAGATGAATTGATCCCAGCGTGGGATCTCTCACATGTTCATCTCTAGATGGAGGGTTTGGGCTGATGCAAAATTTTCAGGCTGTCGCATGCTATTGTTTAACACTTGTTTATCATTGCAAATATGCTCTGTGCCAGCTGAGGCAGCATGAGACACGCTCTCCCACAGCGGATGGCTAAAATAATAAAGAAAAGCCGGCCTTTGTAATGGTAGCAAACTTTCAGTGGAAGAGCTCTCCAGCAGTGGGAGATAATGAGAAGCCCAAAGCAGAGATGCTGCCAAGAGTTTTACTTTTTTGACTGGCATAAGTATTACCAAAAATCTGTTAGAGAATCCCACGTGACAGCATCTTCATCTCTGTGGGCTACTGAGAACATAAGATTTTGTCATGAAGGGCACATGTTACAAGGTGATCTCGAGACAGGTTTTACAAATGCAAAAACTACCTGCTGATGGTTCATATAAGGGGGTGAAAAATCCCTTTGAACCTACTGAATTCAAAATTACCTTCAGTGGGAGTTAGCTTTCTCATATGCAGATCCAGAACCCCAGTTTCAGTTATATTTTAATGCATAAATATAGGCCAACTTAAATGCCTCATTCCCACTCCCCCTTTCCAGATTCTGGTCCATTGTTACAATAAAAAAGGAAAAACATCTGAAATCAGACATTTTTTTGGCTCTCTCCAGCTCACAAATGGCCAAACTCATTAAAAACCAATGTATGCTGGAGGGAAGGGGGGGATGCTTCGGGGCAGAGAAATTGCTTCACGATGCCAAATTTGAGATTAAAAAAAAAAAAAGGTGGGAAATCTGATTATCTCTTAAAAAGGAGGAATTTTCAGCTGGAAGTGTTAAGTGTTCTTAAGTGTATCTGTTTTACTCAGTGCCTTGTTATGTCTTATTGAGCACCACGAGAGTGGGAGCTCCTGACAGGACTTGGGTAAGAGCACAACAGTGCCTTGCGTTTGAAGGCTGGGCTTAGTTAAGCCTGCAAACTGCTTAGCTGGAACTTAGCCTTCAAACCACGCCAGCCCCCAAAATCTTGCCACGTCATGCGTGGCTCTGTCTGATTCCTAATTATTTCTTTCCTTCTTGCCTTTGATAAAACATTATTGCAGCATTTCAGTAGTTTGGCTGCTGGTCCCTAGAGAGACCAGGAAGAGCGGAGACAAGAGAAAATTAAAGAGGTGTTTGCCAAAATAAAACATAATTTAAAAAGAAAAAAGCACCCTTTTCTGTGTCATTATTGAAACTTTAGATTGTTAGAGCTTAAATGATTCCTGTGGATCTGCTTTACTCCTTGCTTTTTATTCTCTGCTGTTTATTTTTTAACATTTCCTTTAGATGGAGTAATAAAACCAGGCAAATCCAATTCCTTCTTCTTCTTGGCAGGTCTTCTTCCTTTTTTGTGTGTGTGTGAATTGGACTTCAAGCAGTGTAGGTGAAACAATTAGAAGAGGTACACAGTGGGATCCACACAAAGCAAGAGGGACTACAAACCTGTCAGTGAAAATGTGTGCTTCCTTTTTAGGATCTCCTCTTAGGGAAAATCCTTGGGTCCCATCCTCGTCCCCCCCCCAAACCCTTCAGCTTGCGCATTTGTGCATGGGGAGGTTTTTCAAACAGTTTTATGGCTTTTTAATTCTGTTGATATGGAAATAAGAAAAGAAAGGAGGTTTTCTTGATTTTTAGCATTTTCTGCTTTTTATTTTACTTAAGGAATTAGGTCCTTGTTTAGCCTATAGCTCCATGGACTTCAAGAAAGCTTTAAGATTAGACATTCACAAGAGGCAGAAAACATTCTGGTGCAATATTGTCTTGTTTACTTCCATCTGGAGAAAGCCATGACCCTCTTGAGATAATAAACTCTCTTGGATTTCACTAGGACACTAGAGAGCTTTAATTCATTAATCTTGCTTCCTTCTTTTTGCCAATTTCATTCAAATCCCGGCATTTGGGAGAAGGATTTCTTTGTTAAAAAATGAACAGTTGCATTCTTTCTCCCCCTTCACAGCAGCTGGTTTCACTTTTTTTTTTTTTTTTTTTTTTTTTTTTTTTTTTTTTTGTTGAAGAGCTGGAAAATCCACAATGAGACTCCCAAAGGTGTCTTCCAGCTATGTTATGGAAGACAGTGTCTTGATGTGTGATGCTTTAGAAATGCAGAGAGACTGGAAATTGGGCTAGATGGAGCACTGGCCTGCAGTGAAAAACCATTTCTTGTCTTTTTATGCTATTTTTCATTTTCTTCCTTTTCTTTGAACAGTTTTAACACTGATCTTGAGCTGTGGATGGATTCAGAATTAATATGGAGTATTCATTAATATAAAGTATTCATGCTAGAGTTTTCTAGAGTTTGCCAAATACGAGAGATGGTACATGTGTTCTCCATACACATGCCTGCATACGTGAGTGTGAGTGTTTAAATGCATATATCCGTACATTGGGGTTCGGTGCATCTCCCTTGAGGCACTGCTGTCTCCTTAGTGATTCATTCCTACATTTCCCCTTGGCACAAACAAAATCCTTCAGGATGTATAGTAGCCGTGCACAAGACCATGGAGACAAGCACAACTTTTTTTAGTTGAAACTGGGTATTCTTCATGGCTTAGCACCTGACAGAGCTCTAGATGTTGTCCCAGTTTGCACAGGTGAGGGGCCACAACTGTACCATGCAATGCAGGAGTGTGGATTTCCCCTCCTAAAGCCCTGTGGCACCTCCTTACAAAAGTCTTGTATAAAGCAGGATTTGAATAGATGAAAAATATAAACTCTGTTCTCCTTGGTGATGTGAAACATAGAGGTCCTGGGATACAAAACCAGTTTTTGAGGAAATCCCCATGCCTCAGTGTGAAGCTCTTGGTTAGCAGGATCAAACTGCCAGGATCTGGAGCTGGCCTGCAAACACTGCAGGTGGGGAAATATAGCCCCATTCAAAAACCTCCAGTAATCAGGGCACTGGGGAGACCCCCAGTGCTGGGGATGGGGTTTTAATCCTCTTGAGCTGTACAGATCCCTACACACAGGTCTAGGGAAACACAGTATTGCCGTGCAGGGCTGGCAAGCCAAATGCCCAGGAGCAAAGAGAAGCCAGCAGGAAGAAATAACCCATGTTACCAGCCCGAAGTGTGACTTTTGGGGTGGAAATGCTTGAAATTTCTTGTCCTTCTGTTGGTCTGTTGCGGGGGGGGCGGGGGAGGTCAGTTTAGGGTGGCTAAGCCCAGCCCTGAGTTAATGCTACTTTGCTCGATGTTACGGTGGGGACTGGGGTCCTGCGGCGAGGCGGGAAGGAGGGATGCTGGAGGGGGATGGGAAAGCAGCAAGCGCTGAAGCAGGGACTGCAGTGCAGTGGCTCCCGAGCAGGGCTGTGTTCATCTGCTGCCACTGGCACGGCAGCACAGGGCACGGGAGACACAGCTCTGCTGTTTGCAGGAGGATGTCAAAGCAACTTTGCTCCTACCTGCCTTCTCCTGCCCTCTTTCTGGGTTGTCAGGGTGCAATAAGAACTGCTTTTTCATTACCCCTTTCCCTGTATTTTCTCCCTCCCACATCCCTCCTTTTCACATTTCCAGTCTCTTTAGGGCACCCCACTCCATTGCTCCAATTGATTTTTTTTTTTACAGTCACAACAAACTCCACTTCTATTGTATCATTGACCACTTCCTTGTCACACAACCCACCCCCCCACCCCCCAAGCACACTTCCCACCTGCTTGCTTTGTCCACAGCCATCACTCAGACAGGAACTCATTATGGATGGGCAGGGGAAACTGTTCTCATCCGCGGTGATTATTTTTACCATCATCCTTCATCCTGTGGGATTTAGGGGCCAGATGCAGCCTGATGTTTTGCCCTATGATACCAGGGCAGAGGCAGGCTGCAGAAAGCAGAGGGCTGAACCCAAGGTGACCGCCTCGAGGGCTTTTGGTCCTGGTTAGGGCAGAGCACCAACTCAGAAGACAGTATATGGTGGGGAGGGAGCTGTGGTTCTGTGCCTTCTGGAAACAAAAGGACAGCGATATTTTAAGACCTGATCTGGTAGATTTACACACCCAGGCTTGCCTATGACTTGAGAAACCCTGCTGACACAAGTCTCCTGTGGAAGGTGAACCTGTGCCACTAAACAGCAAGTTATGCTGAGCTACCGACCTCCCTGTCCTCCTGAGTAAAACCATCCCAGCAGTCCCCAGGCTGCTGAGCATCCAAAGCAATCTGCACCCTTCACCCCTGGATCCATCTCGTGGGGCTGAGCTGCAGCCACCAATTCACCTGTCTGAACCATCTGTGCTAAAGCCATTTCACTGTTGTGCCTGTGATCCTGCTCCTGATGGAGAGGAGAGAAGAAGGTGGCAGATAGGCTAGCCATGCTGCAAAGTGACCTCCCAGTGCTTGCAGTCCCCTTTGTGCTGTCTTTAACCCCAACGATAACATCTTCCCGCAACACCCTTCCCCACCTAGAGCAGGTGTGTAACCACAGCCAACATGGGTATTGCTCAGCAGCTTCAGGGACACCACTGTGTCCTTGGGCACACAGGTCCTGCTTAGGACAACAGAGGACAAAGCTGTGCTGGGAGTAAACTGGGCAGCAAATCTATCCCTCTTTTCTCAGAAGAACTGGGATGGGATCTGAGATAGAACAATTAGGAATATGACCTTGAGAATGAAGGGGTCAGTTGAGCAATGAGGAGCTTGAAGATAGGACAAAGAATAAAGGAGGCTTGAAAAGATGTAAAGGTGAAAGATAATCTAGGAGGGAAGGTTTGGTGTGGAGTAAGCTGGTCTGGGATGGAGAGGGTTTATATTGTATTTTCATTCCTGAGGGATGTGCAGGGGAAGCAGAAGGCAAAGGTATGGCCTTTTCTACTTTCCTTCTGTCCTTGCTCTCTCTTGACAGAGATACCCAGCTGAGGGTGGTGAAACACTGGCACAAGTTGCCCAGGAGAGGTGGTAGATGCCCCATCCCTGGAAACATTCAAGGTCAGCTTGGATGGGGCTATAAGCAACCTGATCTGGTTGAAGATGTCCCTGCCCATGGCAGGGGGGTGGACTAGATGACCTTTAAAGGTCCCCCAAACCATTCTGTGGTTCTGTGAAAAGCTGATAGAGTGATACTGAAGACACAAAGTAGGAAGGACTACTCAGAAATACAGCATGTCCAGCACCAGAAGCTCCTCCTCAAAGAGCTCTCTAATAACAATCACATTTTGCTATTGCATCCTTATGAATTCCTCCAAAATTTGATTTATTTGGAAGGAATAAATCTGTGTTAGGAACATTTCTCTCATTCTCTGTTATTAATCCTAGAGTATGTAAGTCTCTTGAAATACTTTTCTTCTGTTCTTGTCTCTTTTCGAATTACCAGATCAAAAACTAGAAACCCAAAGCAATAAGGGCAAGGATCACAGGCCTGGACTCATCAGAATGAGGTGCCAGGTGGTTCTGGCTGCCTTTCAGGTGTTCTGGGTATAGATCTCCCTTACTTAAAAATCACACTAGTGATCCTTGATTTTACTGGGAGGCAGCTCAAGGTCTGTATGTTTGTTAACCTGCAGGACATGCCTGTGAAGGGACTAATGTGAGCCAGGAAGGACAAGACAGCTCGGCTAGTTTTGTGTTTGCACCTGTCACTGAAGGTGGGTTAATTATATCCTAGCTTTTTTAGCCTGATAAAAGCTAGGAACAAGTCTTCAGTAATATTGTGGCTCTGCTGTAAACAGGGAGACAGGCAACTGCAGAGGTCATGTCTGGGTTTGACCTGTACCTTAGGATGGGGAAGGTTGTCCTATGGATGTGCCTCGCTCTTCCCAGTGACTATAAAACAAATTTGCTTGACTGACTGGTGAGCTGAACCTCATCATTGTCAGATAGCTGGAAATAACTGAATTGGTCTTTATTGCAACAGAGAGCTACAGGATTGTTTCCTGGATAGCTTCTTATGGCCACCTTCATACCTTTTATTTTTGCTGAGTGAACAGACCACGGGGCCATCGCTGTGTCCCTGATCCCAGCCAACCCTCCCCGCCCCACCCCCCGTGCAGTTTTGCATTGCTGAGCCATACGGAATGGCTGCACCGGGACAAGCACAGCAAACAGTCTGGTGGGTGTGCAAGAGCACCTACACAGCTCTGAGGGCAGGAGAACTGCTATGCTGACATAAATCAGCGTTACATGGGACCATTTGAAAGGCATGCTTCAGGAATTCTTGCTAATTGGTAGCTGTGCAGTAGGGAGTGACTGATATAAGGTCTCCATGGATAACTATATGAGGGACAGGAACAGAGAAATCGCTGTGGTTTGGGGAGAGAAAGATCCCTCCAGAGTTTTACAGTGAGGTTGAAGGGAGGCAGGAACAACTCAATATGTTAAACCTTAAAGGAAAAGGGATTTAATTTTGTTTTTATTTTATTTTTTTTTACCTTGAAAACCTTAGGTGAATTAAAGCAACTGGCTTCATCCTAACCTTTGTGGATTTTAGTGTAATACTTTATTTAACCTACGTTTGGTAGAGTAGGAATGTCCTTACCACGAGGACAAACAACTGCATTGATCTTATTAAGATGTTTATCACACAATATATTTTTTATAGGCATTCCTGGTTGCCCTCTGTTGAACATTTTTAAGCTTTTAAGACAAAATAGAGTTTAACCAGGATTGCATGCTTTATCCTAACATTTCTATAATGTAGCTTGATAATTATCCATCACTCCAGTTGATAAGATGTAGCAGTTAAAGAAAAATAAAAATAGAGATGAATTTGCTGGCAAAGGTCCTGCGAATGTACTTGAATTAAAATGATCTCGCAGTAGGGTACAAGGGCTCCTCTCCTCCTTGCCAGTGATCTGAAATGACTTCTAAACCTCTCACCAGCCCTAACCTCCACTGAGCAGGGCTCTGGGAAGGCAGGAGCCATGGCATCTCAAAAATATTTTAAACCCTCTGTTTTTCCCATGAGAGAGAAGTCAGTGGAGGATGGTGCCACTGGAAGCAGGGAGGAGAAGGTGTCCTGCCCAGGGCTGGCATGGCAGTGGGCAGTGACACACGGAACCCCTGGGATGGGAGCTGGGGCTGCAGCAGCTATGCTGAAATTATTAAGGAAACAGAAAAGGTCCCAGGTAATTTAGCAGTAAGGGAGTATTGCTAGTATCCCTCTGGGCTGCATGCAGAGAGATCTATGCCTACATTAGCACCAGCAAAAGATATTTAGCTCAGCAGGAGCAGCTGGTTTTGTTTAACCTGAGAGATCCTGCACTCAGCTCTGGAGCAAGCCAAACATCCCCATGACATTTACACGTCTTTTTAAGATATTAATGGTCCCAGCATCCTTCACTGACAAGCTGCTAGCCTGAAATATGGGAGGGGTTTATTCTGCATCCATCCATTCACCATTAGTGATTTTTACTGCTGAATGGACAAGGAGTTTGGGTTTTCAATCACATGCAAGGCCAGGTTTGCATAAGCACAAGCAGCAAAGTCCATCATGCCAGAGGAAAAGAAGAATAATGCTGCCCACATCTGTCATCTCTCACTCCTCTGAGAACCCTTAGTTCTCATCCTTCTGCCTTTCAAACTCTAAATCTATCAAATGACTTTGAGGCATCTAGAAAAGAGAGGGGAGTACACAAAAAACAATTTAATAATATCCATCAAAGCAAAGATTTTTGCTTTGGCCCCTGTTTAAGATCAAATATCACAGGCCCCAGCCAGCAGTCTGTATTTCACACCACTTTTAAAGATGCTCAGATCTGGAGAGAATTAGCTGCCATCAGGATGGGCCACGACCCTTTTTGTCCTCTGGGAGAACAGACACTGTGAAGTTTTCATTAGACATTAAAAAAAAAAAGAAAGAAAAAAAAAAAAAAGAAAAAAAAAAAGAAAAGCACATAGACACAGCCTGGGAATCTGAAGTTCAGGCTCCAGCCATGCTAGTGACCTTGCTAAAGACAGTTATCATCTTATGTTGTAGATCCTGTGGTTACACGTGGGCGTACAACCAATAACTATTGTTATTACTCGATTTTCCTGGTTTGTTTATCTGTGTATAAGGTCAAAGAGTGGCGACATATGTAGGTAAATCTGTAAAGGGATGTGTAGTCTGAAGCATGAAACCATTGTTGTGAAATTAAAGATGACATCATGTAGGTGTATACCAGGAAGGATGTGCTAATTAATAGCAGAAAGTGCTTTTTTCATTGAAGAACTAGGCAGAATGAGAGATCTTGTTCAAAATCTGCCTGGTCTTTAGGCCTTATTTGTGCAAGTCGTTGTGGCTTCATTTTGTTTCCCAAAGCTTAGGCTTAGCCCAGGAGTTTAGCTGTTCACATCTTCTTTCACCAAGGTGGTCCTGGATGACAACAGAGAACATGGAAAGGCAAATAACTCCCTGAAGCACCCATGAGACATCCAGAGGTAGTTAGGTCCCTGGCTTGGGGGTCTCTGGGAGATGCTGAAAGTCATGTTGGCAGCACTCGATCTTCATTTTCCCACACATCAGCCTCCACCTGCAAAAGGAGGTGAAAGGCACTCTTTTCCCCCGTCTTTCTTCTGTCTATCTTGCTGAGATTGTAAGCATTGCTGTGACAGCCCTGCCTAGCACAACAGGGCCATTATCTCTCTAGAGTGTTCGGCAAAAAGTACGAGCTGTATTAGAAAAAGGCCCCATTTCCCCAAATGCTGTGGTGGCAGGTTTGTGTTTGCGTGCTATAAAAGCAGTCGAGGCAAAACCTTGGGCAGATAGGAAGCAATCTGCCTTTGGAAGGAAAGGGACAGACAAAATGACCTCAAAGCAATTCAGCATCTTTGATTTCCTCGATGCCATCTGAAAGCTCACTCTCTATTTTGCTGACATATGAGCTGGGTGCCCTATTGTACATCAGTGTAACAAATAGCCGTTATCTTCGGTTTCATGGGAGATATGGCAGAACATGATTTATTTGTGCCTGATCTGTTGCCTCTTTTGAAATGCTGCCATCGTTCGGTGCACCTTTCCAAGAGGAAGGCAGATGGTCATCACAAAGTTTCCCGTAACCTTGCCTTGTGTGCTGCATAGTGAATCAATGAAACCTGAATTACAGTCCATTGTCTGGGTCTGGAGCTGTGCTGCTAAAGTATCCTGCAGTGGCTGAAAATGTTTGAATGTCAACACTACATATATACTGAGGAGATAGGACATTTCTCCCTAAAATTTCAAAGCAGTGCCAAAGGGGATTTTTACCAAGAAGTTGCACCTGATGTGAGCAGGGACTGCATTGCTCAAACCTTAATTACCAGATTGGTAACATACCTTTTGTGTGTGTTAGCTGTGACCCCCTCCTCAGAAAGAAAAAAAAAAAAATTGGAATAATGACTCTAAACAGGATTCTAACATGAAATGCCAAAGACAAGGATTTTTCGGAGCCAGACGGCACCAGCTGCCCCTCTGCGCTTGCTGTCTCTGCTTCTATGACATTTGCAATGAGGCTTCAGGTGATTTGAGAAGCTGGCATTAGACTGCAAATCACCTTTCATGTCAGCTTGTGCCAGGATACCTTGCCAGAAGTCGTTATTTCTGTGGGAAATAACAACTGGGAATAGGGAAAAAATGAACTTCTGAAAAGCACTTTGTCACGTTCCCTGGACTGTGGCAGGCAAACGCTGAAAACAGCGTGAGCTCCTCCCCTGAAAGCGGGCCATGGGCAGAAATTTCTGTGGGGGGATTACCCCCTTTACATACCGGAGACAAGCAAGGTGAGTATAAAAAACATTTTCAGTGCTCTTGCTCAATTTCTGGTATTTATTTATTCTATGAGCAGACATGCCAGAAGACATCTATGTTTTGTAAAGCCTGGTACCTTGCTTCATTGATTTTTCCTTAGGATGGGATCATTACGATGAACAGGTCTGACAATTTCAGATAACAACCTGTGTGCAGCACAAGTGTTTCTAGAAATGGTTAATGTTGGATGTAATAGATGTTAAAAGTGTCCCCCCTCTTCTGGCCTTTCACAGATGACTGCTTCCAAGGGTGTGTAGGGCAGAGCATCTCCCAAATTCAGGCTATCAGTCAGCTCATTCCCACAGTGGATGCATTATTTCATGTGAACTCACTGCTGCAACATGTTTTATACATTAACTGGTTGAGAATTTTCTGTTTTTATTAAATAGAAGAGGAAAGAAATCTAAAAACTTATAACCTAATTTACGGGGTGGGGCAAAGTAAAATGTTATTTGGTGTGCAACAGACATTTAATCCCCAGGTTTAGAGTTTTTTGATCAAAGAGATTACTTGTGCTAGGACATTTTTATCCAATCTACTGAGTCTTCTTCCTCAGTTTGCAACTGGGTTTGATCTTCTAAATCCACACAAGCTTCCCCTGTCTTGAAAGGGGCACATCAAAGTTATTCTAGAGAACTAGAATAACCAGTGGCTTAAAAGCAAGGACCTTCCTTACAGGATCTTTCTTACAAAATCTTTCTTAAAAAACAACAACAACAACAAAAAAAAATCCAACAACCCAACAAAACCAAAAAAAACCCTCCACCATCTAAATGGGACCAGATAACCCTACCCCCCAAAAAATGCTCTGGTCTTGTAAACAGATAGGGGCTGATCCTGAATGCACCTGATGTGTCCTTTACTAATTGTCATGGAGTTTTGTATGTCCTAGCCCATACCAAAAAAATAAGTGAGACCAGAGAAAGGTCTATGTTCTTGAAATATAAAAAACAAATCCTGAGGTGTAAGGTAGGTTCTTTTCTCTGTGCCACTGATATAAATTAATGAAATCTCAAATAAACAAATCAAAAAGTCCAATTTCAATTATATTTTTCTAGAGCCAGAGCAGCTATTAAACTTGGTGGATTGTCTACGTTGACATCTGTATACTGAGGAACCAGGCCTCATTTTCTGTACGTTTTCCAACTTCTTTAAAAACATTTCCAAAGTGTCAGGAAAATCACAATTCTTCCAGAAATTGATCTTAATCTCAAACAGCTCGTACTTCAGTAATTGGAGATTTGTCACAGTTAGAACGCAGGGAAGCGATCCCTGCCGTGGGGTGAGAAGCTTGCATGCTACACTTTGGTCCCCGAACATCTGGGACCACAATGAGTATCTGAGCAGTCCCTGAGCTGCAACACAGCATTGCAAATGAGTCTCTAATGAGTAAGCAGTAGAGTTGTGGCAGGCAACAGGGATGCATCCCAAAGCCCACTGAAGTGAATGGCACTACTCCCGTTGACTGCAGTGGCCTTTGAGTGGAGCTCGGCATGCCTGTGAGAGGAAGGTGGAGTTGAACGATAGCACTGTATCACCTCTTACACAGCATAACCGCATGCTCGTCTTTTTTACTTTCTCTCTCAGGATGGCAGGAGCAGTTTTATTGGCCACCAGCTCGGAGGGGTCATGGAAGTGCCAAACAGCAAGGACCAGAGAGTCAAATCAGCCAGAGCCATCCAAATCACTTACTACCTCCAAACGTATGGCTCTGTCACCCAGGACCTCATTGGGGAGAAATGGGAGAGCGAATTCTGTAAACTGATGCACAAGATGCAGCTGGATCACCAAGATCTACAGCTCTACTCTTTGGCATCCTTCAGCCTCTGGAAGGACTTCCACCAGACCAGTCTCTTGGCCAGGGGCAAGATTTTGGTGAGCCTGATGCTGATTCTCCTGACTGCTACCCTCTCGAGCTCCATGAAGGACTGCCTTCGTAGCAAACCTTTCCTGGGACTCTTGGGAGTACTCACTATCTGTATTTCCAGTGTCACTGCGGCAGGGATATTTTTCATTACTGATGGAAAATATAATTCTACTCTGTTGGGAATCCCTTTCTTCGCTATGGGTAATTATTTATCTTCATAATAATAGGATTAACAGAGTTTAATGACAGGATTGTGAATTATATCCTGGTTATAAAAGTGCAGATTTTACCTTGAGTGAAAGTAGTCTAAGTCATTTTCATCTTGTTAAACTGATCTGTGCCTTGCCATAAAAAGAAAAGAAAAAAAAAAGAAAAGAAAAAAAAAGAAACAAAAGGGGGAAAAAAAAAAAAGGAAAAGGAAAAAACCCAAAGCAGTAGCAACAATAAAGAGCAAATGATGCTGCTGGAATCTCAGCCAGCATGAGAGAGGGGCAGTTTTATTGATCTCTGTTACGAAATGAAGGAGAAATTGTTATTGAAAACTAGTCAGCTCAGCACAGAAAATGGATATGTGTTGACCCGACTTTGACGGGAGGCCAGCCGAAAGAGTAAGTTAAAACAGGAGGGCACTGGGGAAGGAAAGATTTTAGCATCCTTCCCGGCGAGGGCTTCTCCTCCAGCTCTGTGTGAGGGGCAGAGGGGAGCGGCTTGGTGTAAGAGTAAGATTGATGGTCCTTATCTCAGAGAGGAGATTACTGTTGTGGTGTTTGCCAGGCTGTAAGCAAAGGGGCCCGTCAGTATCTGTAGCCCATAATCCCTCGGTTTGCGGAGTCCCAGATCAGCTGCAGAGATTTCCTTTGTGTCACACCCAGGCAGGGGAAGGTGCAGAAGAAGAACAGACACAAAATCCAGCTCTTTTAGCAGAATTGCTTTCATTCCTTCTGTTCCCATTTCTGTTCCATACACTTTTTAGTGCCTCTTGTGTGGTTCATGAGTTTGCTGGGAAGGTACGTTGGAAAGAAAGAGGGAAGCACGCCTAAAACGGCTTGCTGAGGCAGCGCTGCTGGGTGCAATCACATCCCAGTTTGTCAGAGTTTCACCATATTGTGAGTCTGAACCCCAGCAATGCCTCGATGCAAAATCTCAGCAGTGGCGGGCCAAACCCAAACCCCTTCATGCTGTTTTTTTGATGGCAGGAAAACTTATCTGTGGACAGAACTCTGCATTTTTATGGTTAATTTCTTAAATCTCATTCATGCTTCTAGTGCTCAAACTCAAGTCCTGTGCTACAGTGAGAGATACCTAAATATGCAAAGCCATGAGCTAGAGTCAAGGTTTGGAGAAGGGTCTTATATTTTTCTTAAAAACCTCAGCTTCTTAAGAAATTACATTTTCTTGCTCTTCCCCTTAAGAAAATTCCTGTAGTTATATGCACACACCCCCAGCCCCCCGCCTCCTGTGTTGTCTGTCCCCTAATAATGTGTTTGTGTCACTAACCAAGGGGGCTGAGCCGTAGCCTCATCAGTCCTGCACCTCTGGAGCAGCTGGCTAAGGTGGGAAGGAGTGGCATGGGGTAGATGGTCAAGACTCCAGAAGGGAAAGGGGAGAGTGAGGTAAAAGACCCCAGGGAATTCCATGATTGGTTCAGCCTCTTTCATGCTGGTAAACAAAGCCGTGCCAAAGCCTCTAGTTCTGTCACCTGCGCTGTGAAATTGTGGCAATGGCCCCTGTCGCAGTCTGTCCCATGCCAACTCTTCAGATGCTCTGCAGGCTTTGCAGTGTAAGAGGACTTGATGGAAAGAAAGTGCTGAGAGGGGAAAGAATGCCAGCAGGAGGAGCAGAGGACATGCTCGGTTGTGACAGGGATGGATCCCAACCTGAGCAGTGTGCGGGCTTAGGAAAAAAAGAGATCTGTGGGGCTGAACGGAGGAAAGGATGACAGCGGGGAAAAGGAGGCTCCTGTGTGTTATCAGATCGCGGCAACCTTTTTCTTGGGTGTCAGGAGGTGTGTACCAAAGGGTAGGGGCAAACAGCACTGCCTTGCTTGTGCAGCAAGTTGAGAAAAAAGCACAAAAAATACTGACATGATGAAAGCACCTTCCCTCAATTGTGTATTCCTCTGCTAGTGTCTCTTTTTAGATGGTTGTAGGCATTGGTAGCCCATACTCTTTGCTTGGGAGTGACAAAATTTGAGACCTGTCGAGGAGCCCTAGACAGTGCCTGTAGGTGAAGCTCATCTTTGGGCTGACCTCAAAAAGCACCAGCATCCATACAGGCCAGGAGCATCAGTCCAAATGGCAGTAGCACTGCGCTCAATTTATACAATCCCTGCAGCCCCAGGGTGAGACAGGGGTGGGAGTCTGAAGGCAGAGAGGCTCGGTTTCCCGTCGGGATGGTGGTAAGCCAGGACTTTGTGTGCTGTCTCAGGAAAGGGATGCTTCTAACTTTCTGTTGTGTTTTGTGCTGTCATTCTTGTCACAGCCACTTCCAAGAGCAAAAGAAAAGAAAAAAAAACAAAAACAAAAAACCAAAACAAAACACCACAAAACCTCTATTAAAGTGAGATATTTGCAAGGATTGCTTCTATAACACTATACCGAATGAACTTCAAGTTGAAAAAGAAAACATTTAAGCAACCCTTCCACAGAAATTTCAGTCAAGGATCTCAGATCAAATTGGATACACCATCAGGGAACAGCTTGCAATGCCTGGGAAGTGCTGCTGCTCAACATTAGGCAACAGTTTTACAGTTGGGAGAACTAAAAGCCAGGGTGTGTGTCTTGCCAAAGCCATCCTGCAAAGTGCCACGTGCCTTTAGTCCCTGCAATTACCCTGCCAGCTAACAAGACCTTGCTCTGCCCGTGATATACTTAGGGCCTTACAGACCCGGGCTGTGCACAGCACAGCGTTTTCTGTTAAACCTGATTTACCGACAACAGACCTGACACCTTAGAGTAGATCCATTGAAAATCCCAAGACCGTCCTGTGGGTCAGTCCATAACTCCGGCCCATGTTGTGCCAGTGTCCCATGCTGCTAGCACAGCAGAAAGCAAATAATATATCAAATAATAATTAAGCAAATATAGATGAAAAAGTGTGCAAGATGGGGTTTCCCAGAATTACAAATGCCAGATTTGCAATTCAGCCTTCTAAAGTCAAGTTATTTAGACTAAAAAAATAAAAGGAAAAAATAGCCAATAACAGCCAGAAGGTGCCTGCAAGTGCAATACTACGCAGAATGCACAGGCAACCTTAATTCCAGCAGCTTCTAACTTCGGAACACTTCAACCTGACATTTGCAAACTGTCCATTTAAAGTATATTTGTCTGGTCAAAATATACAGTGTCTTCTGACATTCACTTTTCAAAGGATTAATTTTAATGGAAATTCTGTGATGTTCTTCTGCAGTTTGTCCTTTTTCCTGCAGAGATGGCAGGATGCTGCTGTCTGAATGAAGGGAGTAACCCCGGACTTGTACGTATGTTTAGGTCTATCACTCCTCTTGCAGTGCAGAGCTTCTGGGGGTTTCAGTAGGTGATAAAAGACTATCTAAAAGTGAAATGTTTTATATTTTTTCTAAATTTGGACTGAATGACCTCGACATTAATTATTTACTGTAGTCCTGCTGTGAGGGAACACTCTGCTGGAATAAAGCATCTCTGATATACTGGGGAAGAGTGCTAGCTCAGATTGGCTTTTCTCTTCTTTATCCTTGAAGGTGAAAAGCTTCAGTCTTAAGCCAGGGGTGAGGGCAGTGGTGAAAAATTCTGCTTGCTCTGACTCCCTCTTTGTGATACCACAGTCTTCCTCTGCCTCAGGAATCCCAGTTTCCCCAGTACAGCGTCTACCACTGTGTTTTTGGACTCAGTGAGGAGCAACTCTTCAGAAAGGTCCCGTGCAAATAATGCTCTGGCTGCCAGAAGCTCCTGCAAACAGGAGCAAGAGGTGCTGATTTTTAGCTGTTCATACCCCAGACAAATGGCCAAATGTGGTGAGTTAGAGAAAAGGTGCTTCTTGGTTTCAGGGCTTCCTCCTTTAGGGACTGGACTGGACCTAGGTGTTTTGTTTGTCTTTTTTTTTTTTTTTTTTTAAAGTCAGTTTTTAGTAACCACTGTGTGAAATCAGGCTGTGGGACAGTTCTACCTTCTACCTTGCATGTCTCTTCTGGCACAAATGCAAATTACAGTTTCTTCTGCATGTTTGACAACATCAGAGTTGTCACCACCAGATGAGTTTCAGATAGGGGATAGAGGGTCCAATAATTGAGTTTCAGATTTGTTCTAGACATCAGAAATGGATACGGGTAGATGTTCACACCTGCCTTTTGTGTTTAGATTCACGATGCAATTTCAAAGGGATGTTATGTACGTGACATAATTACAGTTTCCCATGCCTAATCATCACTAATTAATACAACCAGAAGGTTAACTACATAATTGAGATATTATTGCTCCCATGATTTGCTTTTTAATGCACAGAAACCACACTGATGTCATCTGAGAGATTATGATTTAACTCAGCTGAGGATCTGACTCTATATTTTTAAATACAGGTGTATTAGTTATGTCATTTTACACTGTAATTATTTTTTGCCATTCCATGAAGTACCTCATTATACAGATTAGTGAAAATCTTATGTTAAAAATGTAACTACAGTGTAATTAGAGTCTAATCATGCTTTTTGTATCATAAAGTGTATGTGTTTCTTAGAAGGCTGGATTCACAGTAGACATAAGAGATATTTCCTGCCCTTTTAAAGTCCAGACCAGGAAGACCACAAAATCTTCACGGGAACAATTATTTGTCATTGAGTCTTTAAAGAACACTCAGCTCAACGGATGCCCTACAACACATTGCAATATCATTACTACTAGGACTAATAACTATACTGCTAGTAGTGGTCTGGTTAAAAGATACAAAATGTTAGGAAGCAATAGGCTACCTGTTTCCAGCAGTAACCCCATGCCTGATGTAAGACTGCAGGATGGATGGAGGAGTTTGTAACAGTGCAGGCTTTTCTGTTAAAATTCCCATTATCCCTTCCGCTGAGTTAGTCAAATGGAAGGAGGAAGCAAGGCAAAAGCAGACAGGACTCGAGGCAGTTATTAGCATTTCAGACAGAAGCCATCTAACCTCCTTCGGATGGCAGTTGTTAAACTAATGGCTGGTGATCACCTTTAAGCAAATTTGAGATGTCACAGTATTACCATTAGTGGTAGAGCTGTGGGAAATTACAGAAAAAAGTCCTAGTGCAGATGAGGAAGTTTGGGTTTTTTTAAACCTCAGAAGGCAAATGTGAGCACTAAAGTGCATGCTATCACTAGTTCACCTGTACATGAAGTATCACACCATTTCTAATCTTTGCTTCAAGCATTGGACTTTCTGATTACAGCTGCAACTTAGAAATATTTCTGCAGTGACTCTGGCTTTGGTTTTGTCCTTTTGATGCAGCCATAAAGCAAATCCCATATGAATCTCAAGTTCTATGATCATACCCTATCTGTATGAGAAGCAGGAGAACGACCCTTTAGAGTAAAGAGACCTGCCGACATAAACTTCCACCACTCCATGCCTTAAACATAGAGCAAATCTGTCATTTTAGATGTTATGGCAGTTCATGTCCTCACTAACTCAGCAGATCACTAAGGACTTAGAATTATCTTTGCCTTAATTAGATGGTGGCCATTCTTGACTTTTACAGTGGGAATAGCAAAAAAAAAAAACAAACAAAAAAACCCCCATCAACAAATAACCCCCAAAAAAACCCAAAATGAAAAAAAATCCACAAGGCAGCAGGAGAAAAAAATGGAAATATATAAAAATTTTAAAGTGACCTATTTCGATGGGCACACAACATAAATAATTCATATGAATGGGCCTAGACGTTCTCCATATTTGTAAGGTTGATTTCCCCATAACCTGGTATACTCTCTAACAAGTCTATTCCCAGTTGCAGAGAGTTGTTTTTTTCATTTCTATAGGAAAGGTTAACTTCCCCAAAACAGTCTTTCCTGAATTTTGAGTAGAAGACCAAAGCCTTTCTGGGATGGTTTGCTACACTTACAACTGTGTCCCGGAGCTGTCATGCTTAGGTAGAGACAACAGGACTAGGGCTGCCCTTCTCAAACACAGGTGAGATGCAGATATCTCTGCCTGGATCCTTTGGGCATTCTCGTGTCCAGCAGAAAAGGATGCATGAAGAAACACAGCAGTCTCAGTCCTAACAGGGTTTGTACCACCTAATTTCAGATGTCCTGAGTGTTCCTCCCTTAAGTCACACAATCTGAATTTCCTTTGCAGCTAATAGAGAGAAATACACAACTCCAAAGTAATTTGGACCATCATTTAGCACATATTTGGGATGAGCTGCATTAATCTCTGCAAGGTTCTATCCATCTCTGACAAATTTAAGGTGACTCCTTAGACTTTCAACACCTATGGTTATATATATACGCTCCAAGTTTTATATATGTATGTATGCATATACACAGTGTATATGCATAAACAGACCTGAATCCCTTACAGATTGAATTCTAGCTCTTTTTTTCCCATAGAGAGTTACCAGAAGGTCTCTTATCAGTGCCAATCCCTTGGGGCAGTTGCTCCATCCCAGGAGGTGGGTCTGCAGGTCTGCCACTCAGTCAGTGATTCTGAGGTTCAGCTCAGGTTGAAGCATTCATCCTTGGACCATTGCCCAAGCACAGACCATCACTACCAGATCCTCCATAATGACAGAGCAAATGCAAAAGGCACTGGCTGGGTTTGTAGCTTGAGAACAGTCAGCTAACCTGTTCCTCCTGCTGACTCTAGCAGGAACTCTATTAACTCATTTATCCAAAGTGAAGTTTTGAAATACAGTTGTCTTTTATTGTTGTTGTTATTGTTATTATTATTATTAAAACAGCTTCCTCAGCTCTCCAGCTGCAGCTTATAGACTGGTAGCTGTCATTTGAGCTGCTTCTAACTTGCTGCAAGCATTTCTACAATCCTTTGAAAAAAGTGATTTGATAAGAGAGTATGTTTTGAGCTAAGAAGTCTAAGGCTGAAAGGAATGGTTTCTTTTGCACTTAAAAATGTATGTTTAGTATCCTTAATATACAAATTCTTTACAGATAGTAACGGACGTTTCCTTTTCTGATGCCTCACACGTTTGTCTGAACACCTCTTCCTTTCATTTTTCTGCCCTTTCATGGCAGTGCTCATTCCTATGGCTGAGTTATTGAAGGTTCTTTATTGGATGCTCCTTTTCTGCGTGCTGATCTCATCCAGCAGGAGTTTCATTCTTCGTATTTAGTATGTATTGATACACGTCACATTTACATTTGGCTTATTTGGGCTGGAAAGGAGCTGCATCATGGTAGAAATGATTTAGCTCCACGTACATCATCCCTAATAGGGCAGTGACAAATCCAGCCTTGAACAGCACCATTGCTAGCAATTCCATAACCTGCCTCGACAGCTTGTTCCAGTGTTTAAACAGCCATACATTTATAAAGGTATTTCTTAATATTTTTGCTGCTGCAGGTTATGCCTATAACTTCAGAGTCTGCCTGGCCTGCCTGTGGAGTGTAATTTTTCACAGTATCTATGTATTTGCAAATACTTTTAGGATACTTCCTATGTAGGCTTGTGCTTAATTCAGCTTGGATATAATTTCCTACCAGATCTTTTTTCCCCAGATATTTTACTGTATTTCACACGTTCCTGTGAGCTTCATCTGTACGGGAAGATTGATGGTGGCTTCTGGTCTCTGCTGGAGCACTGTGGATCTGCAGGAAAAAACAGATGTGGAATAGGCTGAAGATGTTTTTGGCATGTGGCGGGAAAATGCAATCTTGCATTGTCCTTTCTTTCCTGCTGGGCAGGAAAGGTGGGCTCTGCTAGCTGGGGAAGCACAGAGCGAATGATCCTATGCTCTGTCAAGCATGCTGTCTGCTCACCTTATACGCTGTGTTCCTCTCTAGGGAAATCCAAACTTGTGCCTCTGGTTTTTAGGCAAAAATGAAAGGCAGCAAATGCATTTACTTTCTCCTATAATACATTTTGTGTGCAAACAGCCCCTGGAACTCACTGTTGCAAGATATGGTTGTGGCTCAAAATTCAGCCTGACTCAGAAAGGGTTGGATTTTCACACAGCTAGCTAAAACATCTTCATTATTTTGAATAACATTGCAACACTAAAACATAATAGTAGGGAAGAAGTATAAAAATTAATGACCATGTTCAAAAGCCCAGTTCAAAAATGGGTACAAAGAAATTTCACTTGTGAAGAAATTCTCCCGTAACAGCCTTCTTTCAGTCTGATAATTTTCCCCTGAAGAGTTAGGGAAAGAACACAGAACTCAGTAGACCATTTGCCAAATGTTCTAAATCAATATTTATCTGATATATTCATCTGCAATATAACAAATTTTGAATAGAATTAAAGTCTTAAATAGCCTATTGCAAATACAAAACCAACTAAAAAGACCATACTTGATACTGTATCATTTGCACATCCTTTGTGCAACTGCTAGCCAGTTGAGGTTTTAATAATTCAGTTTGATCCTTCCATTTTCAATCCTCTTTTTTCACTTCATTTCTTTCCCACGAAGGGACTTCTCTCTGGTTGGGATAACTGCCTGCGGTAACGTGCAGCATGCTGAAGCCACACGGGCTCAGGGCTTATCACTCCATGGGTAGCAAATAGTAGCGGCAGCCTGTGTTATTCCAGAAGTATCTTCCATGTCCTTGAGATACACCTGTGTCACTGGCCTTTGGACAAAGGTATACTTGGGTATTACAGCTGTGACTTGCCATGCTGGACATAGCAGAGCAGGTCATGTTTCATCCACACCTGTATGACCACAAGAAGAAGCAGGACATATTATTTTGGTTGCTCAGAGCGGTAGTGAGAGCTGCAGCAGCAATAGATGTAGGCACAGGGTGGCAAGTGGTACCACCAACTGAATGAAATGGAAACCTCAGGCCCTTGCAGCTTTGGATCACTAAAGATGCTCTTTTTTTCTGGTTTTGTCCTTTAGATGCAGCCGTAAAGCAAAACCCTTATGAATCTCACGTTCTATGATCGTATCCTACCTGTACGAGGAGCAGGAGATACCCTTTGTATCTTTACCACTCTTGTACCCTTCAGAGCAAGAGTGGCTATACTGTCCTCACTGTCTTGGCTGAATTTCAGCGTGGATAATTGCATTTCTATCTTTTTCAAATTCCCCCTGCTGTGCAGGTTAGATACAGCACTGGTGAGCACTGGTGGCTCAGAGCACTGAGCAGGTGGTGCTCTGTTAAACAGATGCTGGTTTTTACCCAGACGTGGCTGTTTCACTGGTGGATGCACTGGCCACGTTATGTGGCTCAGCAGCTTCTAAAATCATTCTGTATTCCCCGAGAACACATAGCTGTGTCTTGGCATGTTGTCATTGCATTTTCTTGCAGTAATCTATGGTATTTCAGCAGCAGAAAACTTTTTGCTCATACTCTATATTCTTAAAGCCCAAGGAAGAAAACTGTTTCTTTACAGCCTAATGTGACACAGCCTGCCCAACCCATACATCCCAACCCACATTCAAATGCAAATTTGCCACAGAACTTTTACACTGTAGCTCTCCCTGGTGGTACGAACCCCATTGCTGTTGATACCCTGAACATAAAGAAAACTATTTTGCTAGCATAGCCACGAAACCAATCAATACTATATCATTTTACAAACTTTACCTAAATTCAGAAACTGCAGGTGTGATCTACTAGAGGGAGCACTTGCATTGCTTTATAAAGAGGACCAAAAGGCAGATTACTGCACACCCGGTGAGACCCTAGTGGGTGAAAATTTCTGGGTTTCGTTAAGTTTCTAGTTGATATTTTTACTGTTACTGTTGAGAAACTATTATCCCCCAGAGAGGATACAGAGCTGCAGAAGCCGAAGGCAGAGAGGTGTTCTGCATGGTGAGTGCAGAGCAACAAAACCTGTTGTCCTTCTACAGTAACTCAAAACAGTTTAGCATGCAGTTTTCATTACAGCAATTTAAACCTTCTGAAACTAGACTGGGAGCCCTGGCAACAAAAGCCTGTTTGTGCTTTTGTATGCTAGTAGATACCACAGCAAAAAGAAACTGTGCAAAGAGCTAAATCAAAACCCTCCTAATGCACAGTCTTCTCATGGGAGCAGCTGAAAGAGAAGAAGACCCTACAGGAGAGATGCTGGCTACACTACTGAAAGCATTACCAGAAAGTGCGGTGTAGAGGCTGTACAAGAGCTGAATATAATAGGCAAAAGAAAAAAAAAAAAAAAGTGTAAATACCTCTCCCATCACACTTCCAGTCAAATTCAAGGCATTACTTTAAGGACTGAGAGCTGCTGGACTCACCTAGACTTCAGCTCTCTGCCAAAGCACAGCTCAGCACCTTTTGTAATCCCTTATGTGGGCCTTCAACACCTCTCCTGTCAGAGCTAAGAAACGGTATGAACTTTATCATGCGGTTAGCCTGCTTTTAAATTAATAACCTTGGTAGGGTGTTGAGGGAGAGAAGGCTTTACTAATCATAGATACAGATGTTCTACCTCTTTCTTAGGTTATTTGAACTCAGGCTCTGAACAACACAGTTAATGAAGCAAGTCTCAAAAGATCTCTCTTACGTGGATTTTGACCTTTAATACACTTATTCTTTCCCTGAGGGGAAAGTAATAGAATCTCTTTAGGGACTATTTAAAAAAAAAGAAATTTATTATGATTGAATTCTTCTGCTCTGCCGCAATTCTTGAAACTGGTCAGGATGTACGATAGCAATTGGTGGTCAAGGACAGACAAACAAACCCAAATGCATACATAAATATAGAACACTGGACAAAACAAGGAAAAAACATCAATCCATTTTCCTTATGTATAGCATAAAAGTAAAAAAAACCTGTGTATGTAGTAAACAGTCATGGTTCAGTTTTCAGAGCAATGAAATCACCAAACCTCATCCACTCAGGAGCTTTGCTCACAAATTGGAAAAGATGCTTTGTCAGCTTTTAGATTGCAAGAATATTGTCAGTGGTCCAGGAGACCTTTCCTTGTCTTTTGTGACCTTTTCTACCCGACCCTGTCACATTTGCATGCTGCTTCCATGGGACCTGACACTGTATTGCAAAACACACAGCAAACAATGCATTCCTTACAAAACTTTTTATTTTAGCTATCGATACATTTTCCTTGGAGTTTATTCAATGGTTACTTGAAAATATAAGTATCCTTAGTTTCATTAGTCAGTGACACAAATGTCCCATTTAATGTCTTTATTGGAATGCATTGCAAGGTTTTTAATTCTTAAAGGGGATGGTTTGACTTGACTTTAATAAGGAAATGTGAAGGCATCACAGAAATGTTGAAAAACAGATTTTTTTTAACCCATAAATCAGGTTCTTCCATGACTTTTCCCTTAACAGTTTGTGTAACTGGGTCCACTGATAACTTGAAGAGGCAAATGGAGTGCACAGGTCATATTGAAGGTCCCTTATCAACAAATCTATGATGAAGTTCTTAGGAACTCTTTCTGTTTTCTCATAGAGAGGACTGGTTTAACTTTACATGACAAAACAAAGATGATATTCTTCATGATGATAAACTTAGCCTAGTACCCCTCTACTGAGCTTGGTGTATTGAGAAATGGGTGAAATTAAAAGGATTTTTTAGGTCATTGAATCCAACTTCTTGTGACTGCAAAATCTTAGTCTTAGGATATTTTAAATCTGAAGCTCAGTAGGCAAGCATCATCTCAGCTAACTTTAACCATCTAAAATTTGGGTACCTGTTCTAAATTTTAGAGTAACTTCTCATATCATTAGGACAAGGAATCTAAAAATGTCTCTGGCAAATCAGGCCAAGGCATCATCTAACTGAATACCCTATCTCTGTTAATGCCTGGTAACAGATATGTTGGAAAGAACAGCAGGACAGGTCAAGTGCCCCATTCCTAGACTATCCCGCTGGTTCATGGAGTCACAGATAATGTCTCTGCACTTAGCAACTCCTCCAGGATTTTGTTTTTTTGCTATGTGAACTCATAGTATCCAAAAGTTCAGCTTAACTCCATGTTGTGCAAAAAGTAACCTTTTTAAGATTCTCATAATTATCATTAGTACCACTGATGACCTTAGTTCTTGTGTAGGAAGAGAGAGTGAATGTGTCTTCCCTAGAGATCTTCCTCCTATCATTCATAATTTTATAACTGCCTCCTCCATAAGGTGATCAGGTCCTATCTATTTAATCATCTGTCATATGAAGCCACGCTATATGGGTTTGGCCATGTTAGATTCCCTTTTAATGACACCTGGAACCCAAATTCTCTGAAAACTCTTTGAAAAGCTGAACCCAAATACTTATAGGAATATCAAGTTCACAGAGAGAAAAACTACTACCTTGAAGACTTTATAGTTTAGGGAAAGGTAAATCTGCTCAAAGCCATGGCACCCAGCTCATGTACAACTTTTGGTATCCAACAATGTACAGAGAAATATCAATTTCTCTCTTGGAGTTCTTTAAAAAGAAGAGGAATTTTACAGAAGAGGTAAACTGACGCTGTAATCTAGAAACGTAGCTGGAACTAAATTGTTACAGCCAAGTTAAAACTTGGTTGCCACTGTCTAGGTAGACAAAGGCATCAAGGAGCTTAATCACAAGGAAATTGCTCAAGTCTCTCAAAGACCTTAGATTTTGTAGCCCCTGATGAGCTTCCATAGTCAGAAAATCCAGACTGACCCTTGCTGGCATCTGCATTGGTGTGAAGTTACTGAGCCTTACCTGGCCTTTACCCACTCACCTAGATTGCTGAGGGGGGACAATTAACAATTAAAAGTATCCCTCTATCGTTCTGTGACTCTGTCAGGAATTTGGGATTTATATTTCAAAGAGCCCTCAGAGAATTGAAATGGAACAGTACAGAACTGAACAGAACAGGATAGAACAGAACAGAAGAGAATAGAAAAAATTTTCAGTTGGAAGGGACTTACAACAATGATTGAGTCCTACTGTCTGACATCAGGGCTGACCAAAAATTAAATCATGTTATTCAGGACATTTTCCGGATCCCTCTCAAACACTGACAGGTTTGGGGCCTTGACAACCTCTCTGGTAAATTTATTTCAGTGTTGGATGAATCTCTCAGGAAAGAAATGTTTCCTAATATCCAGTCTAAATCTCTTCTGGTGCAGCTTTGAACCATTCCATCAAGTCCTATCAATGGATCCCAGGGAGAAGAGCTCAGCACCTCCCTCCCCACTTCCCCCCTCGGGAAGCTGTGGGGAGCAATGAGGTCGCCTCTCACTCTCCTTTTCTCCAAACCAGATAAACCCAGAGTCCTCAGCCACTCCTCACAGGACATTCCTTCCAGCCCTTTCACCAGCTTCATTGCCTTCCTCTGGATACACTCAAGTACCTTCCAGTTTTCAATTCAGGTTTCACCAAAAGTCAGCAACATTAGACAGTTATTTCTCATACATTTATTTGAAAAGAAATAGTCTAAAAATTATGTTATCAGTCCAAATGTAGGAAACTTTTTATTTCCTGGAAAATAGAAGTGAAAACTGTTTCTAGTTTTCATAATTTTCAAGTTCTTTATTTTCCACTCTAAAACCTCATTTTATTTTTCCTCAAGGGAAAAACGGAAACAGAGAAAAAGGGGAAGAAAAAATTCAGGTCTGAGGAAATGAAAAAAGCAGAACATCCAGGAGTTCCTTTTGCTTTTTAAATTGTAAACATGCAGGAAAGAAAATAACATTTTAGTAGATGAAAGATTTAAGTATAAAAGTTCCAATAACTTGATCTTCTAAAACCTTTATGTTAAATATGATGGCAACAGGCATTTTAACACTCTACCTAGATCAAATATTTATCTGGAAAATAATCAGTAAATATTACCCAATAAAGTGACTTTTTAAATGTTGCAATAATTATTTCCATGACATCATAGAAAATAGGTCTTTTTCAATAAACCTGTTTTTTTTTTTTCAAATTAATTTCAGGTTTACACAAGAAAAGAAATCATGTTGGTGTAGAATACTCAGACAATCATAATTTGATTTACTCCTGCACAACTTTGTGATTCATCCCTGTATTCATACTACATTAAATCACTGTAGCTTATATTAAATGTAATAATGAAATGTTAATTTGTAAATGCACACTCCTCTTGCTGGAAAGACATAAATAATCAGGCCCAAAACAAAAATATTCTATACTATCCAACACCTTTCCCCATGTTCTGGAATGAAAAAGAAATCAATAGTAGTAAAATTCTCCGATAATGCAAGATTTGGCAGATAAAAATAATGAAAATTCCACCCAAGCACATCGTCTAGCAGGCTTATTTTGTCAACATGTGCTTCATCACAGTTAAGTGCTAGATTATGCATCTAGAAACAAGGATTGTATTCACTTTTGCAAGATGAGCAATTGCATCCCCTGAAAGCAAAAACAATGAGATCACAGGAGATAATGCACTGAATACGAATTCCCAGTGTGTTGGTGTTGTTAACACCGGAGGATGAAATTGCAAATGCATGTTAGAGAAAGAGTAGGAAGTTGACATCGGTTAGATGAACGACTTTAGGAAGATGTTAATTGGCATTTTGAGTAGGATTCATCTGATAAAATGTAGATGACTCTTGTGTACGCAGTATCTCTGTGGCACTGTTAAGCCCTTCCTAGGGGGCTTCCTAGACTACAAAACCAGAGTCCTTCATTGGGAGAAATACAGTGTTCATGTCGTTTTCAACAGCAGCCAGTTAGTTGTATAGGGCAGGTGGAGATGACATAACAAGATCCAGTGTCTGGAAGCTGAAGTTAAAACCATACATACCAGAATGAAGATGGAATTCTTTTACACCGAAAGCAATTAACCACTGGGACAATTTTTCACGGCTTGATGGCTTCTGCATGACTAAAAGTTTTCAGACTAGGACTGTATTTCTTTGCTTACAAGCTATACCTCAAAAACTGTGATTTTGATGCAGAAATGATAGGTTACAATGTTTTGGCGTGTGCCTATAATAGTTTTCCCTAGTCTTAAAACCTATGAAGTTTCTGTTATGGAAGAACATATTTTTTTTTTCCTTCTGTCTGCATGACAAATCAACTTTCATCTTCTCAGGTTTATCCCACTGTTCCTATTCTATGTCCACCTTCAGGGAACTTCATATAAATGTCTTCACTCACCAAATAGTACTACAGAATAATCTTATGTTCATATCTCTGTTACATATCTTTTATTTTGCAAGACCTTCATAATAAATACATCCACCCTGTTATTTTTACATATTACGAAATACTATTTTGTAAGACTGTCACATTACAACCAGCACATCAAAAATCCAAAATCACTTCCAAAAACTTCCTTATTAGTACATTTTGACTAGTGCCCAAGCTCCATTGACCCATTTGATATACACAAAGGTTTTCCTTTTTTCTTCATTTGTTCCAGAACATTTCTAGCTTTTAGGTTTTTCAGAGCAGCTGTGACTCATCTGGCAAACTCTTTCAGGCCCGCATGTCTTTTTACTCACACAAATCCAACAAGTGTGAGAAATACTGGAAAGCTATTATCGTTCTCATGGTTCACTAGGGCTTTTGGTCACATTTTGCTTGAACTTACCTAACAGTATGACTGTGTGAAATGTTGCATCACTAGGATTTTCTCTAATCAAGCCTTACTGCATCTCTTCGCTTAGTTTCTGTTTTCCTATTACTTAACAACACTGCTTTTCCACAAACTCACGCAGTGTTTCTACCTTGGGACTAGTGTAGAGTCCCAACAGAGAGCCAGAAAAATGCTCATCTCTCTACTAAACCAAGTGTTGCCTCTCAGCATAGAGATTAATTTCACCTAGTTCCCTTATCTGGTACCTTGTTAACAGTATTCCTCTTTACACTTATCTTTCCATTTGCCTAGACGTAAAAGCTCGTTTCAGTGGTTAGCAACTGCTGTACTCTATCTCCTAAGATCAGCATCATGATTAGCTCTTCACGTCCTGAGTCCCTTGGCACCCCTTTGATGTCTTTCCAATACAACCTGGCAGCAATTCAGTGAAGATGGTCAGAACCGTCACACTGGTACGTACAGTCATGAGGAGGCTGAGGAGGTTTGCTTTATGAAATCCAGTGAAGGAAGAAGTCTCACTAAGAGCTGAAATTCAAACTCTTCTTGATCCCAGTTGTAGCACAAGCTTTTTAACATGCTCCCTGGTTCTGTGCTAATCACAGTCTGGATTTCACAACAGTGTAAAGCCCATATGTGGTATCTCAGATTGTAACACAGGTCAGAAATAGGCTAAAAGTTTTCTCCCACTGCAGCTGTCCCTTTATGGCTTTCTTTTGGTAGCTTGCATTCCTCAGATCACTGCCGGATGCTGAATTTCCAGTATAACAGATCAAGGCAATATCCAAATCATTTGGGAACCTAGCATTTTCTGGAAATCAGGAACTGCTGCTTTACGCAGTCTATGTTTAGAATTACTAGCAGAAGGGAGCAATTTTTAAAGGAAATAGAAATAAAGCAGTTATGTTGCTTTTTCCTTTTTATCCCTATTATGCCAGTTTTTTACTTCTGCTGACAGTGTCCTAGAGATATTGCTGTATCATTTCCCTGCTTCTGCAGATTCATCTAATCATACATTTTTCTTCCACTTTTTTTTGCCTCCTATACCCCTGGATTCTTGTGGTCCATGTAGTTCATCAAATGTTCTTTCTTCATCTTTTCTTCCCACAACCTTACATGCCCTCGGCTCTTCAGCATCAAACTGTGGTCTTTCTTGTTTTCTCTATTTCCAGCTACAGCATTTGATTTCTATTTGCATCAAGCATATGACATGCGACCATGAGGCTCCTCTAACCTCTTTGGACATCTCTTCCTTGGTTCCCACATAATTAGGATAGCAGTGTTTCCTCACTACCTCTTCTTAGAGTCAGCAGCCTTGTAAATCCCTCTGTGCCACCTGCATGCCGCATGCACCGATAATCCCCAGGCAAGGTGACCTTGTCGAGCCATAATCCATAGTCTCCTTGTTGCCTCTTTGTGTTTGTTAACTGTGTTCTTTTAATAGTCAAACACAATCTTCCAAGTGACAACTAAGGCTTAAGCTTACCGGCATAGAATGGCAGAGGATCCAAGCAGCGAATAAGGCTAGAAGGAGAATTTGCTTCCAGTGCCATCCCAGCAATCCTGCATATGTGCTGCCCACTCACCCACATGCTAGTTTGTAGTGTCTCCCCACACCAGGTCTCAGGATCTTGGAAAACACAGCTTCTTGTGGGGGGCTTGGAGTGGTACCATGGTGAGGAGCACTGAAGGACCTGACTAGAAGGTACTTGGCTCTCAGTATCTCGGCACCTTTTCCTACATCTTTAGAAATTAACTTATTGCTCTTCAGAAGAAGTATTGGTGAAATGAGCTAGGCTACACTGCTCATCTGCCCTTTACTTTTTGGATTTTAATGGGTGAAAATCTGCCATGGGCTGCAGTAGTTATGTTGCTAATTGCCTAAGTGGGGTCTGTTCATGCTTCTTCAGGCAGAGTCCAGCTCTTATGTGTTACTTGTCTTTAAGACCTCCATCTTCACAGAATCATAGAATGTTTTGTATTAGAGGGACCTTAAAAAGCATCTAGTTCCAACCCCCCTGCCATGGGCAGGGACACCTTCCAGCAGCCCAGGTTGCTCAAAGCCCCGTCCAGCCTGGCCTTGAACACTGCCAGGGATGGGCATCCACAGCTGCTCTGGGCACCACTCTCACAGTAAAGAATTTCTTTCTAGTATCTAATCTAAATCTACCCTCTTTCACTTTAAAGCCATTGCCCCTTGTCCTGTCACTACAGACTCTTATAAAAAGTCCCTCTGCAGTTTTCTTGTCAGCCCCCTTTAAGTATTGAAAGGCTGCAACAAGGTCTCCCCAGAGCCTGCTCTACTGCAGGCTGAACAATCCCAGCTCTTCAGTCTGCCTTCGTAGGAGAGGTACTCATGGCCCTCCTCTGGTCTCGCTCCAACAGGTCCATGCTCTTCTTATGCTGGGGCCCCAGAGCTGAACACAGTACTTCAGGTGGGGTCTCACAAAAGCTGAGTAAAGGGGGAGAATCACCTCCCTTGACCTGCTGGCCACCCTTCTTTTGGTGCAGCCCAGGACACAATTGGCCTTTTGGACTGCCAGCACACATTGCTGGGCCATGTTGACTTTCTCATCGACTGACACCCCCAATTCCTTCTCCTCAGGGCTGCTTCATATCCATCCTCTATCCAGCCTGTATTTGTGCTTGAAATTGCCACAGCCCACACACAGGACCCTTGAAGCTGGCCTTGCTGAACTTCATGAAGGTTGCACAGGCCCACCTCTCAAGCCTGTCAAGGTGCCTCTGGATGGCATCCCTTCCCTCCAGTGTGCCAACCACACCACCCAGCTTGGTGTCATCAGAAAACTTGCTGAGGATGCACTCAATCCCACCATCTGCATTGCCAGCACAGGTGTTAAACAGCACTGGTCCCAATACCAACCTGAGGAACACCACTCATCATTGGTCTCCACTTGGACATGGAGCCATTGACCACAACTCTTTGAGTGCGACCATTGAGCCAGTTCCTTATCCACTGAGTGGTCCATCTGTCACGTCCATGTCTCTCCAGTTTAGAGACAAGGATGTTGCATGGGACAATGTCAAATGTTTTGTAAGTCCAGGTAGGTGACATCAGTCACTCTTCCCTTATCCACCAATGCTGTAACACTGTCATAGAAAGCCACCAAATTTGTCAGGCACAAATTTGCCCTGAGTGAAGCCATGTTGGCTGTCACCAATCACCTCCTTATTTCCCATGTGCCTTAACACAGTTTCCAGGAGGATCTGCTCCATGATCTTGCCGGGCACTGGGGTGAGACTGACTGGCCTGTAGTTCCCCAGGTCTTCCTTATTTCCCTTTTTAAAAATGGGGGCTGTGTTTCCCCTTTTCCAGTCCATGGGAACTTCACCGGACTGCCAAGATTTCTCAGATATGATGGACAGTGGCTTAGCAACTTCATCTGCCAGCTTCCTCAGGACCTGCAGATGCATCTCACCACGTCCCGTGGACTTGTGTACCTTCAGGTTCCTTAGATGGTCTCAAACCTGATCTTCTACAGCAAGTGTTCTTCATTCTTCCAGTCCCTGCCTTTGCCTTCTGTGACTTGGGCGGTGTGGCTGGAGCACTTGGTGGTGAAGACTGAGGTAAAAATGTTGTTGAGTACCTCAGGTTTCTACATGTCCCAGGTAACCAGGTCTCCTGTTGCCTTCTGGAGAGGGCCTACATTTTTACTAGTCTTCTTTTTATCACTGATGTACCTATAGCAGCTTTTCTTGTTGCCCTTGACGTCCCTGGCCAGACTTAATTATATCAGGGCTTTAGTTTTATAACCTGATCCCTGCCTGCTTGGAAATTTTCTCTGTATTTCTCCCAGGCTACCTATCCTTGTTCCACCCCTCTGTAGGCTTCCTTTCTGTGTTTGAACTTGTCCAGGAGTTCCTTGTTCATCCATGCAGGCTTCCTGGTGGTTTTGCCCCACTTCCTCTTTGTTGGAACACATCACTCCTGAGGTCGGAGGAGGTGATCTTGAATATTAAGCAGCTTTCTTGGGCACCTCTTCCCTCCAGGGTTTTATCCCATGGTACTGTACCAAGCAGATACCTGGAGAGACCAAAGTCCAGTATCCTGAAGTGCAGAGCAGCGAGCTTGCTGTGTGCTCTCCTCACTGCCCTAAGTATCTTGTCTGGTCACAGGCAGCCAGATGCCTACAGTCAGGACCTCCATTGACTGGAAGGAGCTCTGAGGAGATCCGTGATGCCTCTACCAGGAAAGACTTGCTGGTTTAATCCTGGTATGTGCAGAGAAATTAAAGCATCATGAAACAGGAGAGATCTGTGTGTCAGATACTTCCAAATACTTGACTAAGATGTTTTTGTATTTTTCTGTTAGGAAAAAAAAATACTGTTGGCTTTGCAGCAAGACAAAATATGTATGTGGTATGTTGGAAAAGGGACGTTTCTACTTTACTCTCCATCAGTCTTCCCCTTTTCCAAAACTCTCCTCAATAAATCAGTGTGGAAATGGCAGAAATCATGCCCTTTTCTCCCTGGCTTCTCATTGTCATGGCTGAATTCACAGGATGAGTCTGTCAAAGTCAATGGAATTGCCTCAGAAATTAATTTGTCTGGAATAGCTTGCACCACATGTGCTGTTGGCTTCCGCTTTTATTATTTCTGTGCTCGTAGCGTGGCCCTGTTGTGTTTGATCTATTCCAGGCCCCGAGGACCCTGCAACACAAACTCACTCTGGAGACTGAGAGAAGGGAAAACAGAAAGATTTGACCAATGTCACAGAGGAGACCTGGCTTTAGAAATTTAACATGGACCTTGTGTCTTCCTTGCATGGTCTGACTTTGGACTATGCCACCCAGCTGCCAGATGTCTGTTTGGGAAGGTAGCCAGGGCTTGCCATCAGCACATGATGAGAGAAGAACAAGCCACTGAAACTACTTTCTAACTTAATCCTTGCAATTGAAATAATTTATCTCACTAGAAAGCATGTATCTGTGATAGACAGATGCAACTGAACTCAGCTGAAGTCAGGCCACAAGTTCCTTGGCTAAGGAGGAATTGCTGCAGAGGTAAATGTGCACTGCACCACTGGGGTGTAGCCGTTTGCTTCATGTTTTGCCATGAACCACCACCAAAACTCTGTCAAGAGGTCTGAGACAGCTACACTGATGCTGTATATGTCTGTGCACTCTGGGACCTCCATTCAAGTGCAGCTCAGCATTTAAGGTGAAAGAGGATAAAGAAGGGAAGCAGCTTGTTCATCTGCTGGATTGCGCCCAGACATGCCCACCCGATGAGCTACAAGCAAGGATATACATATCCTCTTAGGAGAGCCATAATGATATTGGGAAGGTCAGTCTTGTGGGAAATACCTCAGACACACCAGACATTGGCTGATAAAGGAGAAAAAGAGGAAAATTGCTCAATGAAAAAGTAAACGAACAAGAGTATCAGCCATGGTGCCAGCAGAATTGCTACAGGCTCCAGCTTCACTGGAGATGCAGCAACAGCAATGGCAAATAATTTTAATAAACCCTAGCTGATACCAGCATCCTTCTGTTCAAGCAGCTAGCTGAAGTCACAGGATAATTAACCTTGTCTGGGTTATATGACCAGCAACATCCTGAAGAGGCTTGCACTGAAAGAATATATACTGTCACATATGTGAGCAGGAAAATCATATAAAAACCTTACCAGAAATTTTGCATATGGCATTTTGTAGCTAAATATGAGCATTTATAGGAATTAAATGTGCCGAGGGTGAGATATAAGGCCTGAACCTCTGTAAGCGAACACTTCTGCAGTCAGAAGTGTATCCAGTGTCACAAGCAGGATAAGGCTCAGGTACATACTTTTATGGTTACCAAAGTACTAGTATACTATATAACTAACTACGGTTATCAAAGTACTATTGATTTGGTGTTTTCCTCCTTAATATACAGTTCAGCTGTGATGTGCTTTCACACCAGCAAAGATGACACTACCTCCCCAGAAAACACCAGCAGGCAGTTTTGCACAGCTGTTCCTGTGTTGTGTAGTGATTTTATGAAAAGACTAATTTTTTGTCTTAGTGGCTGCCAGCCCATCTGGGATGGCAAACAGCAGCCGTTGTTGCAAGACTGTCAATAAGGCTTTATCCCGTTTCATCCTCCAGCATTGTAATGTATTTAGGTAAGAAAAAGCCCCAAAATTACCACCTAAATATGGATTGAAGCCAGATTTTCTCCTTTAAACATATTTTGAGTAGATAAGAAGGTTAACACCTGGAAAATTACTGACTAGGTTTTTGATCTGAGAACTGAACCTGGAACAGAATGAGCAACCATAAGCACCTTTATGCTGTTCTGCTGGTAACACCTACTTCATAGAACCATTTAGGTTGGAAAAAACATTTAAGGTCAACTATTAAGCCAGGACTGCCAAGTCCACCACTAAACCATGTCCCTAAGCACCACATCTACATATTTTTTTAAACACTTCCAGGAATGGCGATTCTACCACCTCCCTGGGCAGCCTGTTGCAATGCTTGACCACCCTTTCAGCAAAGACATTTTTCCTAAGCTCCAACCTAAACCTCCCCTGGTGCAACTTGAGGCCATTTCCTCTTGTGCTATCACTTGTAGAAAACAGAACATCTATCTAATATGGAGAAAATGTGGGGAGAAATCATTCAGATGAAAGGGTGTCCTTGAGTGAGTGAAGAAGTTAAAGCTGAGGTTAAGGAGAGAAGAAAAAAGAAAAAGAAAAAATAAATCCACCCCAAAAGAAATAGCCACACATCCTGAACCTGTTATCTATTCTGGTGAAATTTTAATGACTTAAGTTTCTTCTTTATGTTAGTTAAAATATTTTTTAATATCTTTCCATAAAAATAAATTGCTACTCTGGCAGAAGAAGAGGCATTAGTGATGTATTCTCAGGAACAGCTACTACAATTACACTATAGTTATGGTGAGACCTAACATTGCAGTTAACTTTGGGATATTTTTCATGCCTATTTTTCACCTTACTGACAGTTCACCTATGTGATGGAGTTATGGATTATTTTTTTCCTTTCTTTCATGTTCAATAAGCATAGTCTGTGGCATAGAAGCAGTAACGAAAGCAGTTTAGCCTAAAATATAACTATACAGAAAGAACTTCAAAATTACAAAATAGTTGAAATGCTATTGCCCTCTACAAGCAGTTTTATGTCATTAAGTATACAACCACAAATGTATAACTGGCAAATTTTAAGTGATCTGATACTGTACTGGTAGATCTGGTAGGAAACTTAAGCCAGATGTCTTACAAAATATCACTGGGTCTTCCTTCATCTGGCCTATCAGCCCCATGGAAGGTCTACACTCAAAAGCTGAGGTTCACTCATCCTTATTAGTTTTAAATAGAATATAAAAAAAAACCAGATTAGTATTCAGTATATATTAAAATACTCAGATGAGCAAAGAGGCCATAATTTCAGCTTTAGCTTTCTGTCCTTCCAACATACCCTTAACTCCAGTACAACTAGGAACAAGCTGAAAGTAGGAATCTTTGACTTATGAATTAAAATGTGAGCCTGATAATTAATGAATTACAATAGTAGCTTTGCTATTTTGAGCCAAATGAAATAAAGAGGCTAGGGGGATTCTTTAATAACAATAAACACTGAACTCTAATTCCTTTTTATGCTCTGTGATCACATACAAAAGATCTAATAAAAATAATTGCATTAGATGTCCTATTTTTGGAGAACTGCATAGCTAGTGTTTAGGAAGATTCTTATTGCTCTGATTTATCTATTAATGAAGCAAAACCTAGTTAATTAACTCATTTGCATGATATTTTGCATCCATATAGATGCTGGAATGAGCACTGGGGAAAGGTTTTGCATCAATCCATTTTTAATAAGGTAATGAAGTTGGCTGGGCTGACTGCAGATCACACCAGCAGATGTTTTTCTCCTGTTGAACAGAGAGCTTTTAAACCAAGGTATGGATCAAACAGTCTTGTGACCTGAGGAAGGTAAAACCTTTCTTCCTCCACTGCCAAGGTCCTGTTACTGTACCAGAGCTGCAATGCAGCAACCTGCTTGAGGTCCCACATCATTGTCCCATGGCCATGAGTAGAGACAGTGAGCATGATATTGGAGTTTCCTATCTCTTACCTTCTTCCCTGCCTGCTCTGCTGCACCGTTACTTTAAGGGAGGATATAACCTTGAAAACCACCAGCCAGAACTGGGTCAGTAATATCGAGGCAGAAAGCAGCAGGTGTACTGCTGCTTTTGCCTCTGTTTTACATCACACCTTCTGTGCTCCATGGTGTTTCTTCCCACTTTTTGTCTGTCACTCCTTTGTCCCCTTGTGTTAGGATGCCTTTTTTCAACCTACCTATCCTCCTGTCAGTGCGCACGTGGTGTTTCTGCACCCATGTATCTGTCAGGAGATACTGCCTCAAGAAAAAAAACCCAAACAACTTAGACAATTTTCCCTAAGGTCTTCCCAAGCCCTGTGCAGCAGAGGATCCAATTTGCCATGTAAAGATGTATACAGAAATGCATATTCCATAACATTAGCAATTTAAAACCAAGGCATCCAGTTGAAGCCAGTCAGTTGTCCAGACTGAGCCTGAGGTGGCCAGACAGGGCAGGGATTGCTTCCTCCCATCCCAAGGTGGGAGTCGGAAATAGTTTCAAATCCCCATTGATGTTCTGCTCTGTCTTCGTTGAGAAGAGAGGGAGCCAAGGACAATGAATTTAGATTATACACCAAACTCCACATGACTGAAGTTAGGAGAGATTAATTTAATCCTTAGGGTCTTCTGTAAAACTCCCACATGCTCCATGCAAGCACAGAAAGTTCCATTAAATGCAAAACCCATGAAACAAACTAGGTCTTAAAATGCAGACATCTGCCATTGCAGAAATGAGATTTGGCAGGAAAAAGCTTTCCAAAGAACAGTCTATAGTCTTCCAGCCTCTGCTGCTTCAAGTAGCAGCTACAACATATGAGCCATTTATTACTGAAAAGAGGGAAAACTCTCATCTCTGGAGATAAGTTACTAGTTCTGGAGACTCAACTACAGCATAAAAGTAACAACCAGCTTAAAAAAATATTGTCCTAATTACACTGGGTCATATATTGAAATATGGTAATTTGAGTGCTGAGTCACCACAAGCACTAAGGAAAGTTTCTGCTATAAAATAAAACTGTTAAAGTCTAGGTTTTGTGTTCAAATCCATCATTGGGAGTAAGATATATAAAACACATGGGCATTTGATCTAATCCATGCAATTGTGCTTGATTTTAATCTACTGTTTAATACATTTGCAGTTTTCTTAAGATTATTTACCTTGGTGTCTAAAATGAATTTTAACAACTAACATGATATTAAAGCTCAAAGAGCAAACTGAGCAGGGCAGAAAAGCTGTGGCTATCTCTGGACCTGGCAGAGAGAGGTAGATGCTTAATAAAAAGCTCATTCTGCGTATGTTAGCTATTCAAAACTTAGGCTTACCACCTAATTAGCCGTCTTGTCTCTTCATAATTGCTGGTGACAAGCAGGTACCCTAGAAAGCAATCAAGCTCACATATTTTAACTACTTAGTACAGTGAGGTGCTTATCTCTTTCCACTGACCGTTGATGGACTCTGACAACTAGTTTAGACTGGATGCATAATCAGTCCTTCAGACCTCTAAAGCTGGTGAGATGAGTCCCACCCATGCAGTAGTTGATCTTCCATTTGCCTCCAAATTTAAAAATGCATTGTGTTTATAGCAGGCAAAGGATGTATTTTTACATCCCTTTTATCTGACATCCTACAGCACTCCGTTCAAAGCTGGGGGGAAGAGGAGGGGTGGGACTTGCTTGATCCATTGTTGAGGGGGAGTAATGAAACCATAAATCACCAAGACACTGAAATTTCTAACTTGTTGGACATCAAAGATAAGTGTCATTAAAAGATAGTATCTGCCTGAAAGAGCTTGCAAAAAGTATAGTTTAGTTTAATACCAACAGAAGCCAGTAGGAATCCTATTAACTTCAATTAGTATCTGCATCAAGATAGACATAATTCAAGGAAATGTCTGTTTATGAAAAGATTTAATATTGATGTTAAATATGAAAAATTTAAAACACTCATGAACAAGAATGTGTTCAACACATACTTAATGGCTGTGCTGAATCAAGGAGTTTTGGACAGCACCATGAAATGACCATTCCCCTGAAACAGTGTTAGAGTGTACCAGGGATATGCCTGAATTATTTACTGTTCATGCAGACTTGCTTTTATAGTCAGTGGGGAGGAGGTGGCAGCTACAAAGGGCAATTGGCCCTTTTATGGTCTCAGGAGGATACAGGGCATCTGCTGTTCCTTTGCTGCAAAGGAGAAGACTGTCCTCAGCTTAGACATCTCACCCAGGGGTACCTGTGAGGGCAGAGAATTGCCACCTCCAGCACTAAGTGCTTGTGATGACATCCAGATCATAAACATCTGACCACATTTTCCTGTTTGGATGGAGAGAGCCTCCCTCAGTGTTTTTACCTGGACATCTTCTCTGAATTTTGCCTCTGGCATAGTGTGGGCTAAATTACCCAGTGTGCCACACTATCATTCTTCTGTGACTATGCCGAGAATAGAATGAGGTGTGTGTAGCTCATGCTCATGAGAATCCTCTCATGATATGTCATGTAAACCTGATGGTACATAATTCATAAGAGAGAAAGAGACTTCCAAACATAGGCTTTAAAAAGTATTTGGCTTCATTGAAAGATGTCCTGGTAGCCTCAGTTTCCCTTGCATTGTGCAAGGGAGGACAAATGCCAACTGATAACCCAAAGAGAAATCAGATGATAGAAGTCTCAACTCAATTCTAAGGGTAATCACCAACATTATCTTGTTTTCTGAGTGCCTCCCTGAGCTTAGTCCAATAATTGCCTGTGGGCACCGTTGAGATTTTGGTCTAAATTGCCTAGTTTCCAGAAAGACTATAAAGTAGGGCTAGATCATGGTAAAAAAAAAAAAAAAAAAAAAAGGAAATACCAAAATCCACTGGGTTACACTTATCAACCTAATATCATAACACAGAAACCATAATACAACATTGGGACCCAAAATTCTGCAGCAACATTTCCATTCTCCCCACTTTAAATTCTGATGCTCTTAAGGAGCAATATAAAAATTTCCAGTTCCAAGTATCACACAAATGTGTGTTAGAGCAAGCATAAATCTGTCTCAGTCCAGTGAGGCTTACAATTAATTGAGTTCCGCTGTTTTACCCAAATATTTTTCCCTAAGCATTTTTTTTAGCCCTGGGTGATGCACCAATGGAGTCCATTGCTTCACACAGAACAGGCTCACAGACACAAGCACATATCAACACTGTCTGTATGTGAAGCAGGTAGCATCACTACCAGGTATTGGTGACCTCCATCTTCTAACCACAATGCAGGAAAATTATACAGAAAAAACAGGCAGTAGAACAAACTGTCGGTTCCAGAATTTAATAAGGAATCAGCTGGTAACTTAAGAAACTTACTGTCAGGAAACAGATATATAGGAACAAAAAAAAGAGCAGAAATTTATCACTTGAATCCTCTTTTTTTTTTATAATATCTTCCTCTGACATCTTAAAATTACTCTAAAAGTCACCTCTTGGAATAATAGTCCAGGCATCCCTGAGCTTAAGCTCTGTTCAAGAGCAAAGTAACATAATTCCTCTCTAATTGCCATAAACTTAACACACTTACTGCAGCTAGATGCCAGAAGTTCTCTAATCAGGCTGGCATTCAGTTACTTTACCCAATGAGGTGAGAGAATGATCTTGAAATAGAAGTAAGTATATATTTATATGTTTGTATTTCTGAGGAGAGAATTCAAGTGTCTCGTTTCATTTGTGAGAGCCTTGCGATTTTTTTCTGCAGCTGAATCCGAGGTCTGGCAAAGTAGGAAAACATGCTCTCTGGGCTGATTAAACCAAGAGAATTTCACAGCCTCAGCAGATGAGAGTCGAAGGTCTGGTACAGTATTGGTGCACACTCCACTCCCAGGAGGTGGGAGAGTATTATTTCAGGTTTGCTGAGGACTGGGGTTTTTCATGAAGGGTTGGTTTGTTGCCACATTGCATTGGTCTGTGCTAAGAGTTCCTTCCTCCACAAGGAAAAGAAGCTGACACTGGCAGTTTTCATTGTAGGACAGAGTAACAAAAGGCACCACTGGGTTTTTCTGGTGTGACCTCCCTTCCAGGGCTGACAATAGAAATTCTTACATTTCTGGAACCAAGTAAATAAAGCAAGAAAAGAATGAAAGACAACACTTTTGTCCTCCTCATGCTGTTACTTACCTTAACTCCGCTGAATTTGGTGTGAGCCCTAGATTCATGGCCCTTGTGGAAAGCGCAGCTGGAGATTTTTTTTTTTTTGAGATGGTACTCCCAAGTGAGTGAAAACTTCTGAAAACTGTAGGTTGAAATCTTGTTGTTCCCCAAGTCCACTACACTGGGTCACACAGAAGGAAAATAAGCAACAGGTGGAAGAGCAGCTGGAAGTAATATGACCATGGGGAATCAAAACAGTCATGAGGAGGGTATAGGAGCAGGGAGAAGCCCTCAGCAGCAGGTACAGTTTCTGTAAGTTCATCAGTAATTGCAGCTCTAAGGAAACCTGTCTTTTGCCAAGGGAAGAAAAAAAAAAAAAAAAAAACAAAACAAAACAGAGAAGGAACATGCATAAGGAGGAAAAGGACTAAGCCAAAGGGAAAGAGAAAGCAAGTTTAAGAACTGGCCACATTGCTCAAACAGACAGAGATAGAAACATTTTCTAGTGATCTGGAGGTGATGACAACCAGGAATACATGTACCAGGCTCCTCACCCACCTCATAGCTTGTAACACTGACAAATAATAACCACTTGTGTAAAGAAAAAAAACTCCAAACACTTCAGTCATCACTGTTTGGATGTTTCCCTATTTCCAGCATGGTGCAAGCATCTCCCCTGCAGTCCTTGGGCTGTAAGAGAGCATGCCTGAGGATGCAAGACATCCTAATCATATGCTGGGAAGTTTATTTCTTTTTTCTGTTACAAGTTCATTTCTCATTCATCTCTGCTGGCACAGCATTGCACCCTGCTCCTTCAATGATTACACAGTCCTTAAACAGAAAAGCACCTCTTAAACACTTTATCACAGCACAGGGAAAAAAAGAATGTGATGTTAATTACAAGCCTGAAGTTGGTATGACCAGATATTGTTCCCTCCCTACTCTTCTGATATTATTTTACTTCCTTTGCCTTATTTTTCATTTTCCTCAGAGCACATTATAGAAAAATTCTTCCTTGACTGGGCTTTGAAGACAGAAGGTTGTCAGGAACTGTCTCTGAATTAGACCACCTTCAGCTCATGGTTATGTTCCTGGAAACATCATGCCATCCATTAGACACCTTTCACTGAAGCACCCTAAGGCTCCCCCAGCTCTCTCCTAACTTCATCCGAGATGCCTGCTTGCCCAAGGCATTCTCTACAGGCAAAGGGAAGGAGGGATCTCCAGCAGGTATTTCTGATCTCAGCAATCTATCTCTTCCTGTAGCATATGAAGGCGCAGACCTCAAGTAAGATCCTTTATTGCATACGTAAGTGCCAGTTATATACAATCGCTCACCCACCCAAGCTCTACCCTGGAATACACCTACATGCAGCAAAGCACCCTTGCAGCCAGGTCACACTCCACAGAGCTGTTTACTCCCTCCATGCTCAGCTGAGGAGGTCTCTTCTTCCTTGTGGAAAGCTGTGGGAGGCTTTGGGCACCTCTCATTGCAGACAGGTGGGCACAGAACTGATGTGCAGGTGAGCTCAGAGCACCAGATTTAGTGCTAGTGGCTTCCTCACTACATTTTAAGGCACAATCACTCTGCAGCCTGGCACCCAGGCAACGAAAAAAAACTTTTCTCAGGAAAGGCCCTTACATGTTCCCAGTGATTATAAGGAGCACCAGTCCAGCTGACTGCTAATGTAGGCATCTCTTTATAGGTGGGACAAAGCCAAGAAGCAGAATCTAAAACTGCATGCCATATTTCATGCAGAAGCTATACAGACATTGCACCTTCCTCATCCCTTAGACTAGTGCTGATCTAAACTGCATGAGCCTTTCTTTGAAACCATGCAATACAAGAACTTCTTGCTTGATCTGGTTTTTTTCAACATTAGCCATCGCTAGTTGTCACAGCACTATCCAAACTAGCTGGCTGCAACAAGGCTTTTACCATCACGTACCAGGTTGACTTCAATAAGTAGCTCCCACACCTTGCCCTGGCACAGCCACCCATCCCCCACAAGGTTTCAAAAGTTCACCTACTGTCCGTGCTTTTTCTTCATCCTCTTCAGGCCAGTCCACCCTGCTTCTTGCATCTGCCGCATCCAGATTCTTCCTTCTCAGGGCTCCTCTTCCAGCCAGCCTCTCCTCATCTGGGCACCCTTCTTCTCTCAGAGCCTCTCCTACATCTGACGTGCTTTCTTTTCTCCCTCTGCTTCTTCCAGGTCTCTCTTCATCCATGCTCCTCTTCCCTATCCCATAGACCTATTTAACTACTTAGCAGGAACCAGCCACAGCTGCACATTATCCATATCAGCCAACCCACCTCCCCTGAAGCCAGCCTACAGCTGTATGTTATCAGTGTTAATTAACCTGCTTTCATTCCTCCACAGTTCTACAACTAGTTACTCCATTACTAGTCACACAATATCTGGATCTCGTCTTCCTTTTTGTTACTGGAGTCTTCTTTTCATAACAATTTTCATTGTGACTTCTTCTGTCTATGATAATAATTCCGTTGAGTTTTGCTGATGGTGTTTTTGAGAGACAGTCAGATCAAGCTGAGAGAAAACAAGTTGAAAAGAGATGATCTCCTTAACAAAGAGACAGTGCCCCCACCATGCCTGGGAAACTGAAGGTGATCTCTTATTCTTCAGTCTATCCAAAACTTTATTTGCTCTATTTTTGAATTACTGAATCTTGTGTACAACTGTGAGCAATGAAGCCGAACCCTGGGAGTCTAAAATATGAGAGTAAAAACTCATCTAAGCTTTGCAGTAGACTTCTGTGATAATTGCATCCAGCATCACTCACTACCACCAGGGAATATTCCATGATTTATCACTTTAATCTATTTCTTTGTTGCCAGTTTTTGCCAAAAGGAAAAAAAAAAATCTATGGATTAGCTATTTGACTGATGACAATAGGAATACTTCCAGTTAACTTTGTAGGTTTATGTTCTCTAAGATCCTGTGGTGGATCTGGTGCTATTTATCTCCCATGGAAGAATGTATAAATGCAATGGAATAAAATATACTTTGACACATCTGGTCTTGCAAGAACCATGCTTCTGCAAAATGTCTTCCTCAGTGCAAAACTGCACAAGCCTTTGGCTGTCATATAATCAAATAACAATATTAGTAAAGGTGCAGTCTTTTATACAGTTGAGAATATTTATGTCTTTTTTTTTTTTTTTTTTTTTTTTTAAATTTATGCCATACTGGATACTCTGAGGAGCCAAGCAAAACTGTCACTTTTTCTGGAATGGAAAGTGGGTTGGGACTAATCATATAATCTTAGCTGGCCTTGCAAGAGGAATTAATTTCTCTCTATTTAGTACTAGTGAGAATTTGCCTCATTTTTACATTGTGTTAATCGAGGAAAGAAAATTTAAGAAAACTGGTTTGCAAAAGCATGTTACTTTCTTTAAACTTCAAGATATTGGTGTTTCTCCTAAGAATAAAGCAGGCACATAAATTTATGTTGTAATTTTATAACAGATGTCTCTAGCAGATGGCACATTTTAACGAGGTTGAAAAATCCCTATGCGCTCAGAAGAAGAACAGGGAACATAACAAACATTTCGTAAGGAAGCTAAATCTACTATATTTAAAAACCAAAGGAATACTTCTCCCAGTATATACTACAAAAATATATAGACCAGTGTAGAGAGATATATAAATAGGCCAACTTATCTACTGAATGTTTTTATTTTCAGGGGTCTTTAAAGCAAAATAAACCCCAGCCATTTTATATGTGCTTGAAAATAGTTTTGGGCTCCTCTAGGATGTTTCGCATGAATGTTTTATGTCCAGTTTCCACCATAGGCATGCTTGAAGAATTCTGTAGAGAATTACTAAAAATGACAGTGTATTTATATTTCCTGAGAGCTGTGACAGAAAAAAAATCACCCCTTCCTGAATTTCCTTCAGGATAACCTCACCCTCGGTGCAACTTCTTTGATGACTGGAGATTTACTTTGAATAAAATGAAGCTGAACCAATGCAGCTTATTCATACCGGAGTGAATCCAAAGTAATTTAAGAAATTTTAACATATGTACTTGGGTTTAAGACAGTATAATTGAGATGGCAATTCAGAAAAGTATTTAAGCACAGACATAACTCCATCTCTGTTCACGCTTAGCTTTAAACATGCATTTAAATCCAATCACGTAAGTACATGTCCAAGTATTTTCCTTTCTTCATTCAGATTTTCCCATTCAGATGCTTTCCTGAATCACAGCCTAGAGTCTAGAGTGATGTTCACATTTTATGATGTGCCGTATATTTAGGCAATGTCACACTTCACAGGCACTGAGAATGGGAAACTTAAAGTGGTAGAGATGTTTGAGAACAACCTTACCATTTATTATATGGATTTGGCTTGTGGCTCTGTGTTTAAGGCCGTTTTGACTTCTTTTTCTAGTAAAAAAATAATTTTAATTCTTTATTTTTTTTCCAGAGAGCTTCATTTAGTTCACTAATGTATTTTGAACTCTCAGTCAGCAGATCTAGACAGCCCTGTGAAACATGGTGAGGAAAACATTGTAGATATATGCTGTACGGCGAACAATGTACAGGGAGTTTCAAAGCTCTGTGGAATACTTTGACAATTCAAAAATGTTAACTATTGATATAGCCACTTTTGTTTCACATCCAAACATTTACAAAGCTCTCTCTTGAAGCCCACACTATGCCTATTCATTTTTTCTCAGGCTCTGAACTGCAAGATTTCTAATGATTAAAAATTTCGGATCTCACCCACACATCAGTCTTCATAAAGAGTCTTTTGGGAGATTAATCTCTTTAAGAAGACCAGTCATTACAGGGAAGAGGTTGGGGAACTTCAGAGAAAAAAATCTCTTTATATCCTGTGTATTGTCTAGCATGGTTAAGTCTTTGGATACTATTTTAAAATAAGTAACGCATAATTATTAACATCAAATCACTTCTCAATATTTCTCAGTAGAAAGAAGTACCTATCTTAGGTACCTGGAGGGTCTCCTTTCTCTCTCCAGTGACCACAGAGAAGTGATCACTTTGAACTAGATTTCTTTCCCTTGATCATCCAGGGAAGATGACTCCCAAACACCCTTGGTGTCTATAACGTTATCTCCACTAGGAACTGATCCATTACTGCAGTAGAGGCATCTCCATTTCCAGACGCTTCTAGATTCTCTGAGACCACAAGGCAGTAGCTGAGGAAGTGTGACATAAAGTCATGCTTCATTATGACATTTGCAAGCCAGTTTTGGGGATTTGCATTTACATTTCCTCACTTTTTCTTTCTAAAGCATAGCTGATCAGAAAATAATTTCTTGGAAGCATTCTTAGCTGAAGAATTTCTAAATGAAAGCACATGCTTTCCCCCTGGGGTAACACTTGTTTGACAAAAACAAAAGAAAACCATTGACTCTGCTTTTCAGCAAACACTTGTTTTTATGCAAAAAAACAACACATTTTGACTGCTAGACATCTGGTGGTTTCTAGTTATCTGGAAACAGTAAAACAATTAAGACATTCCTTGAAAAACTTAACCAAAAAATGAGCTTTCTGATAGAAAATAACTTTTTCTCACTGACTCTGATATTCTAGCCTGTTCTTTATAAGCACAGCTTCTTGAAATACTGTGCAGTTGTCACAGTATTCCCAATGCTATTTGCTGTGGGTGTGCAGATAATTTTGCGGAAACATATCTGCTGTGTTCACCTACATCTGTTTAGGTGCATAAGAAAAGAAAGTGGGCTGATATTTTTTCATGCTTCAGGCTCTTCGTGTTCTCTACGCCCTCACATTTCTGAACCAGCGACATTACTGGTGTCACTACCACAGCACCGCAGCTGAATACTCCTGGCTATTTTGCAGTTAGATTTTTGTTTAGATCAAGGTCATAGAAGATAACTTCTTCTTTCCCCCGCATTTGAATCTCTTCAAATAACGTATATTATAGTCTTTGAGTTACAAAGAACTTATGTTAATGCATTTCTAATCCTGACAGATGTCTCTGGACAATATTTTAGTAAAATATATTTACTGCCAACTGGCTTTTGAGAGTTAATGGTCATTGTTAAAAATTGTATCTCATGGTAATTTGAGTTCTTTCTGAATTTAGAATACTTCAGTGTGCAAGAATGTAACCTCAACAGAAAGAAAAATGAATTGATGTGAGTGGCATCCTGCCTTAGTTTCCAGTATAAACCTTCTCACCCAATACAACTAGATCTGTTTTGCAAGAGGAACACATAGTGAAATAAAAATATCTTTAAATCCAAAAAGCATGTTTTCCAAACCCATTTTTATTAAAGCTTGCAATATGTTTTGCTGGCCGTTATATCTGAAAGATAAATGCTTTGGGGCTTTCTTATCCCCTCTTTTAAGAAAATGTTGGCAATCTGATCCAACAGAGTGGGAAAAGGGAAAAGCACAAGAGAGGCTGCAAAAAGTTGCCTGCTTTGTGTGACAAATTGCATACAGCAGGTGGTACCATGGTATTGGTAGGACCTCCATTATCGCCTCTCCTTTTCTCACACTCCAACCGCTCCAGTAAAACTGTGACCTTTTGTGATTGGAACTCATGTTGAAGCACACAACCACTATAAGATGCTGTAAAATTGTCTCCAAGCTCAACTACAGGTTTGGATCAAAGTAAATGTTTGCAGAAGATGTGAAAAATGGTGTTCCTTTGTATCTCCACCTCATCTTAGGAAAGACAGGAATGAGAAAAATAACATTCTTTCATCTCTTCTTTTCCATAGTTGCAAATCAAGCAAAGCCTGAGTTTTCTGAATTAAATTTTTCCATTTATATTTACTCTTTCTGTTCTTCTTGATGTGTGCAAGACTCTGCCGATGTTTGCTGCCCTAACAGAAAAGGCCTACTGAACGTTGCTTGAAAGACTTCACTTCCAGACATCTTAGTTAAGATAGATGCTGGTTTTACTACAAGGTATACAATATTATTTTAAAGTCACCTTGGGAGAAAGTCATGTTGCACTAAGAACTTATTCTTGCACTGACAGCTTATCCTAATTCTATTTTATTTAAGAATAAGTAAGGAAATTAATTATGCAAGATGAAGGGGAACACCCAGGGGAAATGAAATAGAGGAGGACATTCTTTCTTAGCTTTTGAGGAAAAAAAAATGGTCCAAATGTATTAATTTTCCCTGAGCTGCAATGGTAGAGAAAAGCAGGTAGCAGTGGGGAACATTACCTATGAGTGGATAGGCTAAAGAATAATCGCTTATAAAACCTGGTACCTGCTAGTGCTTTGAGAGCGACTTCCAAACATGTTCAGCTAGTGCCCATAAACCACTGAATCATTGGATCATTCCAGTCTTCTGGAAACAAAAGATCTAGTTCTTGCCTCCACAGTTGTTCAATATGTCATAAAACAGAGCATGGCAAGATAAGCAAACCAGCCAACCACACTTACTTGTATTTCCTTCTTGACAACTACTGATGTAAATATTAACTTTTTATCTACTTTATCTGCTTTAGTTCTTGGTACTTTCTCAAGTCATTGTCATATATTCATCATAAATATTTTCCTCTTCTTAAGTATTAAATTTACACATGGAAGATTCCCTCTCCAATGTCAAGCCCATACTTCAAGTGTGATCTTCCAGGAAGAAGGATTTTATTTCTGTGAATGCTTCCTGATGGCCAAAGAATCCCCACAATTCAAGAACTGTTGAAACAATTCACTCTGGTTCCAGGTCTGGGACTGTAAACATTCCAGGACTCTTAATGCTAATCTGATAAATGTTGGAATACAATGATGTGTAAATTGGAAAGTTTCACCTGAAAGGGAAAGAATTTTATATGAGGCTTCTCCTCTAGAGGTTTACCTGATGTTGGAGAACTGGAGAGGGGCTGTGGGGTTGTATGGCACCCTGTGCAGGAGTTAGTTACACAGAATTCCTTTGCCTGACAACGATAGCTGTATGAGAGCAATCACAAAGACCGTTTCTTGACATTGAAGGAGAATCATGGCCCACAAGGGAGAAGAAGGTAAGAAAATGGGAAAAATTCACCAAGGGAAGCAAAGTCAGGTATTAGATGAGATTTGCATCTTCCCCCTCTATTTTAAAGGATAACCGACAACTTTATCCATTGCAGAATACTGCAGTCTCTTTGCAGAAGAATTCACATTTTTCAGATTCTGCCAAGGGGCCGTGTCTAAGCTTGTAAAGCTGTTTACTGTTTACCCACCCAGCAACATGCAAGCAAAACACATGAATAAAAGAAACATTTTCTCTAGGCCTTCAAGTCAGAGAGGAAATGTCACTCAGTCCAGGAAAGATAAGTGAATATGACAAAACCCCAGAACCTCAAAAGTATTTGGATATTTTATCCCACTGATACAGTCAGGGTTTAGTTCCTGTACACCCTAGAAGTTTATGAAAGTTCAGAGGCTTTTTTATTCATAAGACACCTCTACCAATCAGTTACAAGGAGAAAAAGCATAGAATTACTGTTAATTATTTATTCTGACAGTCTGAACAAGCAACTGAATTGAGATAGTCTGGGAGTCTCTGTTGACTAATAGGGAAGAAATATTCAAGGGCTTAAAGGCAAGGAGTGAGTTGAGAGTGAGTGCTTATTAATACATGATTGAATTTACTACTCCCAGGAGAAGTTTATTAGTATCTTATAGCTCTTTGCTCTTCATCTACAGAAAAGCATGATTTGGAAAGGCCTTAGAATTGTTAGGCAGACTCAGAAACACAAAATCATTAAGACAGTAAAAAATTAGAGGGAAAATCCTGAAGGAGAATAGATAAGATGTACATCGATCATCATTCCTGCACAAAGTGTAAGCTAGAAAAACAGGAAGGAAATAAGGTAACTAAATGAAAGCCATTTTTTTTTAAATAAAAGCTAAAAAAGGAATTGCACAGAAGAAAATATTTATTATCACAGAAAACCAGAAAGGCAGGAGGCTGATCTTGAGCTTGTTTTATTTGGTTTAAGTCTCTTGGTTTCAGTATTATGATGCTAACTAACTCTTGCTGAGCAGTAAAAGCTTTGTAAAAACCAAATTAGAAGGCAAAATTGAAATCATGAAACTCCCTGAAGCTGAAACTCCCCGAAGTCAGAAGAAATAAAGAGTAAGCTTTGCACGGTACAGCTGTCTGAGCTCGTTCCCTGAGCCAGTTGTTGTAGGTTCCCTTTATAATTAATGGGATGAAATATGCACTCTTGGGTCATAATTCATCTGTCCTGACTTAGAAGCCTTGCTAGGCTGAAATGAATTGTCCCCTAAAAACATTCCTCTTTCATGGACTAAAAAGACTGTCTAAACAGCTAGCTCAGCATTAGACATGTTCAGATGAACCTCACTCCTGATGTTTTGTAAAGACATTTCAAGGAAGAAAATGGTCTGTTTTATTTTAACTAGAATCTATATGTAGCAAGAAAGAAAAAAAAAAAAATTGTGTCTTGGATTCCCATTCTCTGAAGTATTTATGCAGCTATTAACCACTAGAAGCAACGGCTGTATCCATACCAGTTACCAGTACCGTGCCACTGTTTATTTTTCATTCTGGAGGCCAGCTGGCATTATCTGACAACACCCATATGTTTCAGTTCTCCTAGCTTTCAAAAGAGCGTCCCTATCCAAATTTCCTATTGGGAATGGTTCCTGGCCTGTAGTACATCCTAAACTGTGCCTGGGAACTATTTGTGAGAATGCTATCTGGTCCAGACCAAACCTGTGCCAGGGACCTCTCTGACAGTCAGAAATATGGCAAATAGATTTGCAGTGCCCATGCCAGGGTGCCGTTTAATGTACTGATACAGAGGTACCCACTGAAAATTACTTTATAACACAGATTTAAGAATTTGGGCTTCAATAACACGTAGCACGCTTAGGTAATGACAGGGCCAAAAGAATACCTCAGCGCAGCGTGGAACCGGCTCAGAATTATCTTGTCTCTATTTTCAATAAAATATAAAAAGATTTGTAAGCTACAAAAGGAGGTGATAATATAGTGAGAATGAGTGACAGCTAGCACTGATAAAGGGGAATATTTGCTGGGTAACCTAAATATACATGAATATAGGAGATACAATCAATGGGAAATAGGCATTGAAGTGATCATTGGCAAATAACTGAAGTCAAAGCAGACCAAAAGAACAGAAAATGACTACATGGCTTATTTCTGATCACTTTATATAATGACATAAAGTAATCGCAACATAGAGTTAGGCTTACAGCTTATCTCTTAAGAAGAAAATAAATCTGGAGTTACACAATAGTACACATTGGTACAAGAGTCATGAGTGGTCCAGCCTAACAACATGTATTTCTTGACAACCCATGCTTGATCTGAGTGGGAATAAGTGGAGTAAGAATGTCACCAACCATAACACTAATAAAATATCTAGATCAATCTGAAAATATAGAGTTTCAAAGAGAGTGCCAAGGTGATTGATTAAAATCAGGTTTTGGGCTCTTGGGGGACAACAGACAAGACCTGGACGGCTTTCCTAGCATCACTGTAACTGTAAGTGGTACAGTAGGATTATTGCAAAAGATAAGCTTTCTTTATGGAGGAATAGTATTAGAGTAAAAATGATAGTGGAAAATGAAAAAAAAAAAAAAAGGATAAAAGAATTTTACTCAGGAAGAGCAGATGTTTCTGTATCTTGTGCAACAGAAGTTGATTCAGCTATTTAAGCAATGTCTACTGCTGTTTGAATCATGCTAGGGGACATTACTTTGGAGACCTATGGGAAACTCATGCTTTTCTTTGATCACAGGTAGAAACCCACTAGGCCAGCTGCCCTAGGACATCTTTAATGGCATAAGACACCTACTTCTTGGTTCCCATTGTATCAACAGAGGTCAAAGGTGGGATTCAGCTGCTTACATGCAGGTATCTTGTGCTATTTAAGAAGCTCTGGGATATATTCTGTCTAGCCTCCAGCTGCCAAATCAAAAGGATGTGGAGAGTGGATATCCATGTTTCTACAACTTGATTTCATCACTAGTAAACAAACGTAGTCAAGAGAGCTTTTCAGTTGATCAGATATATTTGTTCACTTCAGGCTGTGCTGAATACTTTTACAGATTTCACTGACTATTGAAAGGGTTTCCACAACTATGATGAGATCGTTAACACTTACCTCCCAGGTGTGTACCTACACAGCAGATACTGAAATTTACATACCTGAATCTGCATCTGAATCCTTCCCCTTTCTGTGGGTGTCTGAATCAACAAATGAACTCCACTTTCAGCACTCAGCTCAACTTACTAAAAGTGTGTAGCCTGTCAGACATGTTTGGATATCTTGAATACTCAAGTCCTGGGCACCTATGTTTAGGTGTCTGAATAGAGTCCCTAGTGATTTTGGGTAACTGTATATTGTCAGGTAAGATAAATGGCTCCAAGCCATCAGTGTCTGATGAAATTTATTTTCCAAAGGTACAAAAAAACTATCTGAGATCTTGTAAACTTTAGCAAAAAATAGAACTTGCAAAGGCCAGGGCAGGCCCCAGAGGAAAAGTAGGGAAACATAATGCTTATCTTTAAATAGCAACAACAACAACAAAAAAAAAAAAAAAAAAAAAAAAAAAAAAAAAAAAAAAGAGGGATCCAGAATCCTATAGACCAGGCAACCTGCCTGTGAAAGTCACAAAGACAGAGAAGAAGATCGCTGAACAATCAACTGCAAACACTGGCAGGATAATAAGGTGATAAGAAACCGCTAACATTTATTTTTCAAGAACAGGCCACATCCAACCAATCTGATATCCTACTCTGATGGAGTAGAAGCATAAAATTTAATGTAAAGACATATAAAGTGATTTATTTTAGTGATTCCTGTATTCGTTTTCATTTTCCCATGAATAACGGATGCCAGATCATTAGTCTCTCTTCATGAGCTTTTTATATCTTGCATGTGGCAAACGCCTCAGTTTAATGTGTGGTACATTTCCTAGGAAAATGTCATATTGTTAATTGATACCCGGCAGTAATTGTCGTACCTTGGCAAGAATGATATGAGGCATACGTACCAGAATTTGTGATGGAAGTATTGCCACCATGAGAAATTACTCATGCCCTTGAGGAATTCCCCTTTCTCAAATCACATTTCTGTATCTGTGCCTATCATGGCCGGTATTTCCCAGTTAACCACATTTTGCACTGATGCTATGAACCTGATTTCCCCTGCACTTACATGGGTACTCAGAATGCCGTGATCATGAAACTACACTGGTGTAAAACCGATACGGATCAGGCTCTTGATTTACAGAAACAACACTAAATTCAAAAGCCCTTTAAGAGCAAAAAGAAGCTTTCGGTAAAATGACTTGCAAAGATCCAAAGTCCTTAGGATTTAATACGAAAATCACTGACCAGTACTTTTGAAAGCCCAAGGTTTCACTCTTAATGCTTTTCTGCTAAAGGTGTGATAAGGTAAATGTCTACAGTGTTCAAGTTCCCCCCTCCCCGCCCCCCTACTATCATGGTGGACTTTTCAGTATGGACTCCTAGTCATAATATTTCATTACATGAAACCTGCACTGGGCTATAAGTTGGCTTCCAGTAAAGATTTCAGCAGCTAGGAAGATGTATAAATACTAAACAAGCTTGGTGCACTCATTTTTCTCAGTATATAGATTGTCAATACTTCCTCAGCTGTTTTAGTTCTCAGGAAAATTGGTGGGTGACATTTGTGAGGTTGAGCATAAATCTAATTTCCAAAGTGTCTAAGGGAAAACTGACAAGTGTTAATACATCTACACATGCATACATAGCAAGATTTTAAAAAATTACTTTGAGGTAGATGGAGAAATGACTTAGATGTCTATCAGCCAGTTTAGATGTCTACATACATTTTAAATTGCCTTTTAATGTTATGAGTGCCTAAAATCTCTATGTTCTCTCCCTTACAGTTAGCAGTCTGAAAATTAAATTTCTTGACTCCCTCAATAGTCAGTGATGTGAAGCAGGTGTCCCCAGAGGACAATCTATCCCACCTATTTTAAGATCCAATTAATTATTTCTTTTTGTCCAATTAATTATTTCTTTTTGTCTAAAGAGGAAGTTCAGGTGCTTATCTTTGGCTTGGTGTCTTTGAAGAATAAACAAGAAATATCAGGTTGTACCATGTACCACCTTGCTGAGAAAACAGCTGGAGGTGGGAACTAAGGGAACATCAGGCTCATTGTTTCCAGTTTTACTTAATTATGGAATGAAAATTAAATGTGGAAAAGCTGAGCATGTAACATGTTAGAGTAGGACTGCATGTATTAAAACATTTACAATTCATGTGAAAGTTAGTGTTTACTGAGGCTTCTCTCTGACAGAGAAATATCTGTCATCTTCTTATAGTCTTCTCTCTAAATATTTCTTTGAACTTCTTTTCAAAGTTTCTTTGAAGACTATCAACTTACATTTAAGCACCTAAGGATTTTCTATAGGACAACTTCTTAATGGATTTGTAAAATTCAGGTCCAAGGTGGGAGTCTCAGTCTGAAAACCTTGCATCTAACTCTCCATCCCTTTCTTGCCAAAATGCTGAAAAAAATTACTTTGACATAAAATGTTCAATTCAGCCAGAATCAAAGCACTTTTTTAGACCCTTGGGGAAAAGAGCAAAGCAAAGGAAAAAAACTCCAGTATTAGCAAATGATGAAAAGTATCCCCTTCCTGTCAGCAAATCAATGGAAAAAGCATCTATACTTGCTTAAATCCAGATTCAGGGTTAATTCCCCTGTCTCCCTGAAAGCATCAATGCCCACATGATTCACAGTCCAGCAGTCTTTGCATCACCCTGCAATAGTAGCACTGGGAGTGAACACGGTGCCTAGATAGGCACCATTAGTCTGCCCTGACAATATTTGTTGAATCGGTGATCGAATTGTCACTGGATTCAGTCCCAGATGAGTGACATAATCCCCAAACAAGACAGTCATTCTCTGTTCTCTCACTTTTTCTCATCTCACTTGGTTTCTGCATTTAAAAGGCACTTTTAAATCCAGATCCTAAGAGCAGCGATGGAAAGAATTATGTGTTTCTACAAAAAAAACCAAAAACAAAACAACAAAAAAACCAACCCAACCATTAGCTGGTTACATTTTTACTCCATAAATTATAGCAAACCAAAACCAAACTTTATAATAAAAGACAGCAAATGCAGTGAGATATAATGGCAACAATTCAGTCCTGGATTAAAAAGGATAGAAGAAATTTCTCATTGTCCCAAATCTACTTTCAAATAAGCTTGAAATACTCCTATGGATGCTGAATACTTACAAACAAGGCTAAAGTAATTCCCCTTCATTAGCAGAAAATGAGAGGTGGATGGAAAGGACTATTGAGATATGATGGGGTATTTCAAGAGCAGTGATAAAAACTGCCAAGTATAACCACAATAAAAAAGTTTGCAGCTAGCTCATTTTGATTAGCTGCATCTTCTAGTAGATATTCAAGTCAAACTATTCCTGTGAAGGTTAGAAGATGTCTCCAAGGTCTTTCTTCGAGGGATACTGGTGGTGGAGTAAATTACTGTGTGCACAAGTTCCACAGCTAACCAATGTGAAATAGCCAAAACATGACCCTTGCCTTAAGTAACTTCTATACCCATACTTTTTAGGTTAGATTCTTCACCTTGTAACCCAAGAATTTAAAATCATTACTTACTTTGAACAAAAAACCTTGTGATTTCCATCAGAAATTTGTCATCTGTTTAAGGCAAGCTCAGGGCTAACTGACCAGCATTAAGCCTTTTGCATTTGCAGGCAACAAGCTGGGTCACAGAAGTGCAATCATTCACTGCAAGGCTGGGACTGGGCTCCTGCCAAGCTGCAAGCACTACTGCAGTGGGGCTCACCAAGGGCCAGGGGACACTGAGCACCCTTCTACCAGTGAGTAGACACTGGAGAAGGACATTACACCTGAACAAATGTGTGAAACAAAGGTTTCTTAATCTCCTATGCTAAAAGAAAGAGAAAAAGACATAAAAGGGCCAATATGAAGAGCATTTTGTTTTCTCTTCTACTTAGTCCATACCTGAAAGCCCAGGAAGCAGACAGAGAGGAGATATATGACCATACCCTGCCTTCATCTGGGCTGCTGGCAAGCCTGTTTGGACACATCACCTCCCCTTCTGCTGTTCCAGAAGTAATAAAACCTGCCATCACTCTACTAGTGCCAAAGGCAAAGAATTTTCTGTAGAATGGTTTGTGAGAAAATTAATTGATGACAGGCTTCTTGGCAGTTTACAACCATAATATTTGTATGATCTGCTGATGCCATGGTTTTATTCCCTGCTAATCAGATATTACTCTCTTGACTATGCAAGGGCATCTCTTCTAGTTATTGTTGGCAGGGAGAAGGCAGAACTCCTCACAGTAATAAGTCAAGTCCACAACAACTTTCTGTTCATATCAGCCCCTATTTTTACAAGGTCTCAGAACACTCCATGGAATCAGCCTTAATACATAACAGCCAAAATGTGACAACCTGTCTGATCACTTCATGGTGTAGAAGTCCATCCTTGCCAGCCACCTTCCTGGCTTCGGTACAAATCTCTGCCTCACCAAATGAGCCAGCTCCTAAGAGATAATCTTGGTCTTTACACACACCTGGACTCATCCCACCTGACATAACTGAATTGTCTACATCTGAAGCTCTGTCTTCTTGAGCTCCCTCAAAGTCAATGGAAGGAGACAGATGCCTGTAGATCTCCAAACAGACAAGCTAAGTTGTCCTAGACTTGAAAGGAGAGCGGGATAATATTAGGCCTGCCTGTGACAAGCTGTGGGATGATATGCCAAGGTTAGAGGGATGGGGTCCTAACAAGGACCTACAGCTTGTTGCTCTGAGTCATACCGGGTACACCTGAAGCCTTACAGAGATGAGCCAAGGGCTCCTGAGGTATCAGGAACCTACTGGGAAACACTGGTGAAATACCTCAAAGGAATTAAGGCGTGTTCCTCCAAGGAGGTGACATAGTCGACAGCCCAGCTGAAATGCGTCCCAATGCACACAGCATGGGCCACAAACAGGAGGAGCTGGAAGTCACCACGTTGCTAGAAAGCTACTACTGAAATTTGATGAGATGAATTCCATGACTGGAGTGTGGCTATCGATGACTGCAGGCTGTTCAGAAGGGACAGGTGAGGAAGGAGGATCGAAGGGGTTGCCTTGTACATCAAGAAATTGATAGATTGTGAAGAGCTGTCTCTGAAGAATAGCCATGAGCAGGTTGAAAGCTTATGGGTAAGAATTAGAGAGCGAGGCAACAAAGGGAACCTTGTGGCTGGTGTTTACTACATGCTGCCTGATCAAGGGGAATCTGCTGACAAAGCCTTCTTACTCCAGCTACAGGAGGTATCGTTCTCACAGGCTCTTATGCTGCTGGGGGACTTCAACCACCCCAACATCTGCTGGAAAAGTGGCACAGTGAGAACTGAGGCCCATGTGAACCTCATGAGGTTTAACAAGCGCAGGGTCCTACACCTGGGTTAGGGCAATGCCTGGTATCAATACACACTGGGGATAAATGGATTGAGAGCAGCCCTGCCCGGAAGGATGTGGGGATACTGGTAGATGAGGAGCTGCGTGTGGCCTGGCAATGTGCACTCGCAGCCCAGGAAGCCAGTAGTATCCTGGGCTATGTCAAAAACAGCATGGCCAGCAGGTCAAGGGGGGTGATCCTTCCCCTCTGCTCTGCTCTGGTGAGACACCACCCCCCCAGCCACCCCCCCTACCCTGCAGTGCTGCATCCAGCTCTGGGCCCCTCAGTGCACAAAAGACACGGGCTTGTTGGAGCGAATCCAGAAGAGGGCCATAACAACAACCAGACAGTTGGAGCACCTCTCCTATGAGGAAAGGTTGAGAGAGTTGGGGTTGTTCAGCCTGGAGAAGAGAAGGCTCTGGGGAGACTTTATAGCAGCCTGCCATAGGGGCTGGCTTATAAGAAAGATGGGGGCAAAATTTTTAGCAAGGTGTGTTGTGATAGGACAAGGGGTAATGGTTTTAAACTAAAAAAGGGTAGATTTAGGGTAGGTATAAGGAAGAAATTTTTTATGATGAGGGTGGTGAAACACTGGAACAAGTAGCCCACAGAGATGGTAGATGCCCATCCCCGGAAATGTTCAAGGTCAGGTTGGATGGGGCTCTAAGCAACCTGATCTGGTTGAAGAAGACCCTGCCCATGGCAGGGGGGTTGGACTAGATGGCCTTTAAAGGTCCCTTCCAACCCGAGCTATTCTATGATTCCTCTGGTTACTGAGGGAGCTTGGAATGATTAGACACCTCAGACAAACATCTAAAGTTACACAGGAAAGAGAGATCAGCTGAAAGAGATCTGCTCGGAGTGTTTACATGGAATATATATCCTTGGGATGACCTTCAAGCTGCATCTATACTAGCAAAATCACAGTGCCAGAGGGCAGGCAGGGCAGGACAGCTGATCCTTTGTACAGTTGCAGAGTCCTTGGCATGCTTTTGGTCAGGGACAACTCCCATATTCCTAACCAATTATCAGACATTGATTGAGAGTTGGGAACTATTTAGAGACAGCCATTCAGTCTGAAAAGAGAGATTTAGTGTTAAGATTGACCTGATTGTGCAGCTGGCCTCCAGACCAGGGAATGATCCCTGATTTCATTTCTTCACCAGCACAGGCATAGTCATATTGAGTTCTCTATTCACTGTGGATTGTACTACCTATGGAAGCAGCTTGGAGGACTGAAGTAAGCTGGACTGCAAATAACGGGAAGTCTGAAAAGACCAGGTCAGAAACACTCCCACTTGGAAACATGTTCTGCTATGGAGCAGTTTGCAGGAAGAAGAGCTGATGACTACTGCACTGGGACGTCCCAGTATGAAGCACAGAAGAACAGCTTCACATCACTGCACACACAGATAACTGTGACTGTGCCCCCTGCACTTCTGGGTCAGCTTCACACCTTTCCACAATCCTCCTAACCCTCCCCAAGTACTTTCTCTTCTCTACCTTTTCCCATAGTACTCCAAAGTCTTCCTGAGTTCCTTAAACCCTGACACTAGAACACACCGAGCTCTTTCCCTTATCCCTTAAATTTTTCTTTGTACCATCAGCTTCAGACACATTCTTGTTTCTCATAAATACATTTTTCCAGAAACGTCATGATTTAATGCACTCTCCATTTCTCCTCTAAGGGCAGGACTCTTTCCAAAGAGAAAAGAGGGAGCAGAAATGAGGAGCCTAGGGGAGGAAAGCAAGCCAACCCTGACACTTCATTGTCAGGGGGCTGACCTATAACCACCACAACCTGTGCTGGTGACACAGGCTAGAGCTGACAACAGCTCTTCCAGAGCAAGGTCACCTCCAGCAGTAACTGTTTTCCTATGACGCTGCCAATGGCAGAAACAGCCGCAGCAGCAAAATCAGCCATGTGTTGTCTCCACCAGGTTGAATATGACCTTTTTAAATTGTTCGTTCCCAGAATCTCTCCCAAACATCTTGTTCCAAATCCTGTCTTTAGTCGACAGACCTCCTTCCCCTGTTTTCCTGTGGAATGGTGAGTGACCCATGGCAAATGTGGTTGGCTTAGAGAAGAGCACTGTGGCTGGCAGGTATGGGCACGCTGGCCAGTCAGCAGGTGTTTGGGAACAGAGGAAGCAAGAGAAAAGCTCCTTTCCTGCTTGCCCAGGAAGGAGGCACTGGGGAAACCCGTAGCCTCTACTCAGTGAGGTAAATCCCCATCATTGAGAACAGTACCCTATAAAACTAATAAACTTTTTATATGGGTTCGGTGAGGCATTACCAGCCAAAACTGTAGCAGCTGAGATGAAGCTGTTTGGTTTACTGCTTAACCATCATTCCGGGAAGAAAAATAACCAACCAAACAACAACATTAAAAGAAGGAGACCTCTTACATTCCGTAGACAACTTTTAAGACAGTAGAGTCGCTAATTAGAAAGAAGATAATTACTGCAATTTATCTAGAAGCATGAGAAGCACTTACAAAACAGTTAACTACCCAGAAAAATGTCCAATAAGGTAAAAGTTTTGCAGCAGAATTCACTATGAAATTGACTTTAAATTTCAGCGAGTGGCAAAGGGAAAGAGAAGGGAGAAAGAGAAAGTAATATTTGTGGCTCTTTTCTGCTCTCCTGGTAGTCTGGTTTCAGAACTGGGGGGCTTTCTTTGCAAACTAAGAGTGTAGAAAACCTCATTTTGCTCAGCTGAGGGTCAGGATTCTTACGCAGTCCCGGGACACCAGAAACTGGAGCTGTTAAGAGGAATCCTGGGTGCTGCTGCAAGTCCTGAGAAAACAAAACAGGGCTGCAGTAACGTGGTGCTAACACAGCAGAACTCTGTGTATAGTGAGAGCACAGCTACATGAAGCTTTCACCTACCCATTTAACAGGAAAATATATTGAATATTAATATGACATATGTAAAAATAAGTTTATATCTCAAAAGAGGTTTCAAAATGCAGATTATGTAGTAATTTTTTTATGGGTACACACTTGGTTACTTACTCCTTCTCTTGAAAAATACACTTTGGAAGACACGGGGTACATTTTACTAACCCCAGATAATGTTATTGTAAGAAAATTAATTTCAATACTCCTTGCTGTTACATTTTTAACTTTTTCCCTAGTGCTCTCATTTGTATTTAGCAATCTTTTAAGTTTGTACAATGCAGCTGGAGCCTTATGAATGCAAACACTATTATAGCAATCATTTATCAGCTTGAGAGATATAGGCTGAAACTAAGAATTTCTGGCTCAGCCTTGTAATGATAACTCATGACAATATATAAAATCACTTTTAGTTCTTTAAAACTGAAGGGAAACAGCAATTTGCGATGTCGTTGTTTGGATGAATGGTCAACATTCTCAGGCGCAATAATCTAAAATAAACTGATATATAGGTTCCTGTAGGAGGCAAACAATTTAAAAATATCTTTCTAAAACAAAACATAACTTTGCATCCTGTCCCACATTTAAATTGCAGTGATTTATACATGTAGTTTGTACATTTTATATTTATTGTTATTTGCCTTTCTGAGTAAATTCAATGTACTGAGAGCACATTGTGAAGTGCTACTCACAACGCTTTGCTGACAGAAAAGTAATAAAAAGAAGCATACCGTGAGATAAGTGATTCACTGAGAACCATCATCACCTTGCTTCTGGTGTAGATTATAATTTTCTTTCTTCTGAGTTTAGCAGGCAAAACACTCTTTTGATAAGAGATTAACAGGCTGCTGCTTTTCAGATTTTTTACACCTCTCAGTTAAATCTATCAAGCAATTCAGTGTGGCCTGTAGCCTGGGTTCAGGTTATCTCTGCCTTACTCCCATTGCAATGACTGACAACACAACGTTTTACAGTGTATCAAAAGCACTAAAACCAGAAGGGCTGAAGAAGCTTGATCCAGCAGCTTCCTCGTTCTCCCTTTTTCTTTAACAGCACTGGGCTTCTTATAAGGGGTAATCTCCTGTTCGTCAGACTTTTTAGAGAAGAAGGTTAGCTGAATCTGCACATCAGATGAAAAAAGAGGGAGAGATCATCTCCTGAGTTCTTATTACCATGAAAAACTGCTATTTTAATGGTCAGCAAAATAACGAATACACACAGTAAAGTTGAGTGGGAGTGATGGGCTCAGAACAGCCAAGGGTTTGAAGGTCCTAAAGCCGGCACTAGTGATATACTATTGTGTCAGTTATCCTATAAAGTAAGGCAAGCCCCTCTCCCTCCCAGTAGAGCTATAAGGTGACGTGCGGAATTAGACTCTATAACTCGAAAGTTATAAAGTAGGTATGTTTATTGCGTGCAGATGCATGGGGGATCGCTCCTCCACAAGCGTGCATACCCGAAGTGATGAACCATCTCACATTTATACAATGAAACAAATGAATATTCAGTTAACGCCTATACATATTCATTACCTAAACCCCGCTTCGTATGTTAATTAGCTTATCAGTCCGTTTCCTGGAATGTGGTGGTCTTGCAGGTTTGTAGGTGATTCATGTTCTTGTGACCATCCCATCTTATCCAGCAAGGAGACTTAGCACTCCCTCCCTCTAGATAGCATTGGAATATCTCTCATCCTTTTCTCATTCTTTTTTTAATAGCCCCTTTGTTAGAGGAAGAGGGGCAGGCGTCTCCTCAAAACTGTAGTTGTCTCCTCAGAGCTGTGTGCCTATGTGACCAGACACCGCACCCATGACTAGTCACCATACCCACATTCCTTGAGCAGACATATACAATCACAGTCGGTGTCCGTTGTCCCCATTTCACACTATTTCTCCATATCAAAGGTACCTTCAATTGATGTAGCCATCTCTATAAAAATATTATAAACTGAATTAGCATGTTGTGCTTTCTTCCATGTCCAAAAAGCGATAAAGACTGCCCCCACCCATGTTTATAGATATAAACATGAAAGTTAGGTGCCTCAACAGAACTAGAAAATTGATCTTTCATACGATCCTTGTGCGTGTGTGGTGGTAGAGCAGCATCACCCTTTGGCTAAAGCCTTTGCTAGAAAACAGAACCAGGCCAGGGCTCTGACTGTCTATATGGTATTAAATTGTCTGCATGCTCCCTGACATGCTTTTGCCCTGTCCATGGCACTTTCCCAAATAATTCCCAGGGGCAAATTAGGGTTTCGAGGTGGGCATTCTATTTTGGAAGCTAAAGGAGTAAAATAGCATAGTGACACTTACATAGCATCAGCTGCCCTCCATGACAGAAAATTAATACTAGAAATATTTAATTCATTAGAATGGATGCAGATTAAGAATCTCCAATGACCTCTGTCATCTGTCATCCCTCTGTAGAGAAAGCACTGCCTATCCAGCTGTCCTGGAGGTATTAGGAAAGTACACATTCAGACTAATTTCATGTTCAAAATTATTCACATCTGAAATTACAGATATTCAAAATAATAATGGGAAAAGGGTGGCCAGCCAGCTGGCTCACTGCTTCTGGTATCCTTAGCAAAAAGGATACCACCCCCTCCAAACCAGAAAGGTTTCTCATATTTATTTTTTTTTTTGAGACTATGGTGAGTTTAGCCAGCATAATAATTGAGTGAAAAGCTTAATTATACCCCTCTGGGACAGGCTGCTAAAGGTCAGGTTTCAGATACATTAATGAGCTGCTAAGTGCTGCTAACTGGGAAAGGCTTTTTTTAAGTCCTGCACAAGCCAGCCCACTCATATTTCTCATGCCAACACTGGGCATATCAGATGTCTGTGGGAGTTTTGCCATGAAAAGAAAATTCATCTTGGGCTTTATTTACAACCATTTCATCAGGTTTTATGAGAAGCAGCTTGAAGATGAGGCCGCGCACCACAAAACTGGGAAAGAGGTTGTTGCTCAAATTCAATCTCTTCACGGGGTCCTCTGGCCAGTGATCCAGGGGGATCAGAGCCACACAAGGAAGGAGGCAGTTGTTGTGGTAGCCCTGTCTCCTGAAAAGGTTGAAAAGCAGCAAGGAAAGCAGTCTAGGACTTGCAGAAAAAGATGTGCTATCTTCAAAATTTGGAAAGCAACATATTTTAGCAGGCGCCTATTAGTTTGCATTGCTTGCTTCTTCTGTGTCTTGGCCTAACACCCAAGGTATGAATCCCCAAAGTGTGACATATGCATATATTGGTTGATATCAGGCTTTAAGCATACAAATTGCCATACAATTCCTGTGTTACATGAGAACAGCAAGGCCTGGTCAATGCTGAGCTCTCATTGCTGAATCTTGGTGATATTTTAAAACTAGTTTTCTTTTTGCCTCAATTTCTCTGCCATAAAATTTGTGTAATACCCATAACAATCTCACAGAGGTCATGATATTCATTAATGCATGTAGTGCCTGTGGGGACTAACGCATGCGCTGCTGTGTCAACCCATGGCAAAATAATCAATTTGTAATCAGTGCTGTGTACAAATGGTGAAGGTAAATAGGATCTGAGACCATGCAGTGAAAGAGGCAAGTTTTGTATCAACACAAAGACAGGTTTGTAAATGGTGTTACTATAAGATTAAATTAGTAAAGTCAAAAACTTAAATGCCAGAATTAAGAGCTGGAAGAGTTGCACAGCTTTAATTCATTCTCCACGTGCATATGGACTTCAATGCGATCAGCCCCATGAATACATAGGGACATAAAAGCATTCAGACTGATTCAGGCTAAAGGGTTTATCTAGCTGAGCATCCTATCTCTGATAGTAGCCAATGGCAAGTGCTTTAAAAATGAGGATTTCAACAGGTCATGTGTAAAGTCATGCTTTCCCAAACACTCCCCCAGGCTCTAGCTGCTTCTTGGCTCACTGGCTTCCACCTCCAAATGTGTTGTCTGTGACTTTAATGACCCTTTCCATGCAGCTTTCCTCCACTAACATATGCAAGTCCTCCTAACTGCCTGAATGGTCCGTATTAGTGTCACAGGTTTTTGAACAATTTTGATAAGCCTAGCTGAGGGTCGTGGAGCAGCAAGCATAGCATCAATATGTTGCAGTTGTAATTTTTCAGTAGAGCTGCATAATGAAACGTAAGGAGCAGGCTTTTATTCCAGTCTTTTGGAGAAGTCCTTTCTTCTTTCTGGTTCATTTTGTTTTTCACTCTTTGTCTAATGAGATGAAACTTAGGTCCAAGGACAGGCTTTTGCCCATGCAGAGACCATTATAACCATTTGGCATCTTGGGTGAATGATTTCCTGCATTCACAGCATTCCCTGGCGCTGCTGTTTGATAAATGGTATGTATGTAACCTACTCACCCTGGATCTTCAACCTGTGATCCCCAGGATAAATTCACGGGGACAAGCTGGGAATATGGGAGAGGGCTGTTGCTCCCCCACGGCGGTACTGTGTGAGCAGCCACAGCTTGTGGATTGCAGCATAGGGCAGCAGCCACAGCGCTGCATCAGCTGCTTGGCAGCTGCCTGGGCCTTGCAGCCAGACGGGAGGATGCAGCCCCACCTGAGCGGTCCCACCAGTGGGATGAGCCGAGGCAGCGCTGTGGTGCTGCAGCGGGGCGCGGGCAGCCCAGCACTGCAGTGCGCTGAACGCCTCCTGCCCGAGCGCCGTCCGGGGCTTGGCAAGGGCAGCAGAGCAGCCTTCCTCCACCTTCTTATGCAATGCAGAACCTGGGCTTTTGGGGATGGGAAAGGAAGATTCAATACCTATTTTTCAAATTGCTGAGTCAGTCCCCCGTATTTCCTGCACTCCCAGCAAACAGAAGTGAAAGGCTAATGTTGTCTCCTGCTCTGCTTCCCCATTCCTTTTCAGAAGTAAACAAGTGTCAGCAAATCCTGCACTAACAAGACTGTTAAAAATATCACCCTGCCAGCAGATAAGTTCATTCCCTTTGGTCTGGAGCTATCTCCTCGCTGCAGAAAAGGGGTGTTTTTACATCAAGTAGGTTAGGTGGAAACCCCTAGTGGCCAAGTGAAAAGCAAGCATGCTATGCTCTGCACCACGGTGGCACTGGTTGGAGTAATTTCCAGATAGAAATTATCAGCGAAAGAATGGATTTGACCTGCATAATTGCTGAGATAGAAGTTAGCCCTGCTTTTGTCAGCTACAGCCTGGCCCTGGGGTAGCAATGGAAAATGAACTACTTCAGCCAAGATGCAGTACTCGTGCTCTTTAATGTATTACAAACCCGACAAACCGAGGTAACCACAGGACCAGATCTTCAACCAGTGTGAAATGATCGTGCCCCATTAGCATTTGGGGATGTATGAGAAATAGCCGCTATCAGACAGACTATATCCCTTGCAAAGGGAGATAAATCCCCACAAAGCTTTGTCCAGGAGAGTTTCCAGCTGTTCAAGCAAGGGGATGTCGGCTGGTCAGATGACTGACTTCACTGGGGAATGGGAAGGGGGAACTTTTTCCTGCATATTGCTTGTTACACTCTCGCATCCTGCAGATGAAACTTCAGACTGGGCAGACAAATGCATCTTGTCACTGAGAGGTAAAAGTGTGTCCCACTACTGAAAATGTTGTACACTTCCCTCATGGGTAACTCCAGAAACTTGTCCCATTTTCTTCAAATGCTCATGCACTCTTTTATTTTGCTCCAGCTTACAAATGCACCAGTAATTTTTCAGACATGTATTCTTTCACACCTTTTAGTTGCTTCTCCAACTATTTATCCTCTGCCAGAAAGTAGCAAATGACCAAACTTACCGTTTCTGTAATGATTCAAGTATAGATTATTTTTTCTGGATGCCAGGATCCACATTTGATCAAAGCATTTTCCTTTCTTGAGACTCACTAGTCCCTTATTCATCTGATTTTCTTTCAGATGTTACTGGATTATCAAATCCAGGTGATAAACAAACTGTTCTGATCAGTGTCACAAATCCATCCTACGCTTTTAGCATAAATGAATATATAATAAATTCATTAATAGCTTGATTTAAATTCATTCTCGTCTTCTATATGTCACTTAAACTCCTATCAATGAATAGCAATTTCCATATGTGCAATCCTTGTTTACAATGTTCATTAAAACGCTTAGATGAGAAACAGCAAAAAGCATTTTAATTCATTGCTAAGCACAGCAGAAAACTAAGCAGGATTCCAACATTATATACAATTTGCAAGCAGTATATGTTAGCTCAAACATAAATCTCACATAATGAGGTGTGCAGCCTGATGAGTAATCACATCCGTTGAAGCATTCTCCATGTTCAGCTCTGTTTCAATGCATTGCGGGCAGGGGAGGGGGGGGGAACTGCTATTTAATATTTCAGTTCCTTCTAACAAGAAGAAGAGGAGCTTCTAGGCATGAACATTGCAAGATTTGACCTTAAAATGAACTCTAGCAAACAAACCTTGAATACAAAGCGGTGTCACTACGGTTCGGTTAGAAATGTGTTTGTGTCTAGACTAGCAGGTCTTTGGCTCATCTCCAGTGCTCAACTGGGCTTCTACCCAGGGGTGCTATAAGTGAAGCTCTAGAAAGTCCATGTCAATATCAAGCTGGATAAGTTTCAAAATCAGACATGCCAAATTCATGCTAGAATTAATTATTCTTAATTCAAATCAAGATCAAGGTGTCATTATGCTGGTCTCTGTGCAAACAGGGGTAACTGTTTGCCTTGGAGAGTCTGCAAAATGAGAAACAGAAACTGATGAAAGATTGAGGATGTGCTGAAGGGATGTGTCATGTAAGTAAATGATGACTATGCAATTTAGCCTGGTTCCCATAATTGCTTGCTCATGTTCATGTCTGGGCTGCTGTATGTTGTTTGGGACAACATTTATTTTGAGGTGAACGGGAAAATGTAGAGTGAGGGAGCTGTCAAGGACAGTGGAGCTGGTTAGCTGAAGAGAGTACATAAAAGAAAGGAGACCAACAGAGCAAGTGAACTGTCGCTTTTCATCGATAATTCCAATAGACTGGCATTAATGTAATTTACAGATTGACGTTCCTTAGAATCTTGGAAGGAAAATTAACAGAGGGACTCTGCTATGACTGCTACATCGTTACACCATTTTCTTCTTCTGCAGGTGTGTGTTTCTATATAGACTTCTTTCTGCAATGGAAAGATTTATGAAAACAGGATGCAGACAGAAGATGGGATTAATCTCATGTAATTTGAGCAGTCCAAAAGTCAGGTTCCTTGGCTAAAAGTCCCAGTCCCTTTCTAGCATCTAGAATCCACCTCTCTCTAGGTGGAGAGAAGGGCGTTTCATTGGGAGAGTCATGCAGATAGGTTACCTTAGGCTAAAGTAGTCAATGTCTCCTGCTGTAGTGACTTCAGGGAGGTCAGCTGGCTGTGGTTGAAAAATTGGCAATATTTTATGGGAGCAGTGTTAGGCTGATTCTGAGCTCTTCTGAATTGCCATTATACAGCAAACACCAGACAGAATCAAATGTTTGCCTCTTTCCTCACTGCTTTTCAGCCTCAGATGCTGACAGGGTTGCTGTCTGCCAGGCTCCACCAAAACACCCATGAGGAGACTAACATTTTTATGTTTTGGTCTCATCAGTAATTCCCAGAATTATTTAAAAGGCTTTCAAAGTGTTTATGCGAGCAGAAATAAATGCAGCCACTTGGAGCACACATGAAGGCAACAGCCACAGTCTGTGTGTTTAACAGAAATGCCTCATGATGCACTACTTTTTTAACGGGGTTCACATTGTAATGGGGATACACCAAAACTTGAGGGCTGAAGGTCACTAATGTGTTCAGGCCTGCAAAGTGGCCATAGGCTGGCAGAAATATTTTTAATGAAATTGAAATATCTATTAAGCATAACTGACTTAGTTTATGGTACTTGTGATAGCTTTAAGTGTATTTGCTGTGCTTGTCCAAAGGGCTAAAATCTAGCAATACCAAAATCCCTTGTGTAGCACTGGAGATTTCCCTAAGGTCCTTGTCACTAAAAGCATGTGGTTCACCTGGCTGAGGTTTCATTGCACTTGTTAAACACTCCTGCTACAAAACCCAGCTCTGTAAATTAGCCAATTGATTATGATAGTGATCTGTTACTTAAAATAACCCACATACTTTTCAAGGTGAAACATCACAGCAGGGTGTAAACCCCTCTGTCAGCATGTCTGCATAAATCTGTTTCATGAAAAAAATGTGTATGCTGTGGCATCACAAGCAGAATGTACCTAGAAATGATTTAATTTTTCTGCTTAGATGCTTTTTAATGTCACAAAATGCTGTGTACCAAATGAGATAAAGAGTCATGTGTTTAATGAAAACAAAATTTCTGCAGGAGATTCATCAGCAGATTTTGGCTGGACTTTACATATTCCTTGCTGTAAGCTCTGTGACATTCAGAAGATGTAAATACTGTAATATCACTGACAATCCCTATGGCTCAAGGAAACTCCTCCCTTTGGACAAAGCTAGTCAGGAGTGCACAGCTTCCACAGTTAGACCCTCTATCCCCAAATCCTGAACCATCCCAGGAATCTTACTAGTAGGATGAGGTCCTACTTCACTTGCACTGAGGTTCAGGAGAAAAAGTAAACCACTGACCACTGTGAGAGTGATTTAGTCCCTCATCTGCCTCATCAGATGCCCTCAGTTACCCTAGTTACCACTAAAACAGCACAACAGCTCAGGGAAAACTAAATAAAGAAGAAATGGTCAATGATCCAGGTATGCAAACCATTTAATTACAGTCATTTTGCAGGTACCTAGAGAATATAAAATTAAAACCATTCTTTTCCTATCTATAATTTAAGTTAGTTTTAAAAAATATATTCTATCTTCCCTTCATCCTGAACCAAGGTGGGAAGCTGTACTCAGCCTTGTAGTCAAGGTCAACTTCTTACCCAGACGCATTTTGCTGAGATTTACCTTTACGGAACAGGATCTAGATTAAGGTACACATTTCCTTGTATATCCTAATGCTGCCCAAGGTATCACCACTCTTCAAATCTTCTTTGCCTTCTGCATCAAGGACGCCAAGGATTTACTAACTCTTCATAAAGAAGTAGTTTAATCATTCTATTGCTTCTTCTCTTCTGAGATGTGGATGGTCCTTGACGACAGTGATTAATTTGCTTAATCTCTATGCTTCATTTTTCTAAGTGTAAGCGGGGATACTAATACTAGTGATTAAGCAGAACAAATGCATCCTACATGGCACTGTTGGTGAGATGCAAAGTTCCTCCTCTGTCAAAAAGTGATTGTGTAAGCCTATCTAAAACAGGGTGTATTTTCAAATCAATAAACCTTAATAAGTTCAGTTTCATAAATTTTAAGGCCAGAAGAGAATATTAGATCACAGCCTCACTTTCTGAATACTGCAGGCTGTTAAGTTTCACCTAAATAAACTGTAGTGTGTTAAAACATTTAATTAGACAGAGAATAGGTCATGTCAATATGCTACTAATGGCCACGGTCCCTGTTATCATGGGGCATTGATTAGACAGAACAAGCACAGTTTTTCCAGGAGATAAATTGGCCTTTCTGGTGCTAAAGAAGAAAAAAAAATCTCCATGTGCTCTGTCTATTCCCAGGTGAACAAAAATGTGATTACCCCCTCAAGGAGTTATAGGTTGTTTTTATACATAAAATAATGGAAATGTTATTTCCACTAGATTCACAGCAAAGAATTTCAATGTAAAAATACACTTACTGCCCATCATTATGATTTAAAAGAAAGCTGACCTTGCATCCTCTTTATATGTTATAAGATCACAGATGTGGCTGTTAGTGAAAACTGAATATAGTACTTGGGTTTCTTAGTGCAGAAATGTTGAGTAAAGTCATGCTATGGCACTTGCTTCTAAGTTGTTGTTCTTCTTAATTGGAGATATAGCATAGACAACAAGGATAACATCACACTAAATGTTCGAACAGCAAACCCTCCTCTTTATATCTTGACCCAAAAAAGTACAGAGTCATGCTGGTCTTCCTTCCTAGAAAGTTCACAAACCCAGCAGTAGCCAGACCCTCCTTCCAGCAGCACCTAGCGACTTCAGCCTAGAGTCTCTGTGGACACTATGGTGAGTGATAAATGCAGAACAAATTCCTATCCCAAGAAGTTGATGGGTTGTGGCGGAAGCAACAGATAAACGCTGAACAGGCGTGCTTTGGTTAAGACAAAACAGAAGGCAGACTGGTTTTCTTTCATGCTTAAGTAATCTTAAGCATTTTCAGTCAAAGTTAGATACGATGGTACAAAAGTAAGAGACCTCAGGAATCTGCATAGGATCCACCTCACTGCACTAAGACAGGACTAACCTAGCACCTCCATTAACATTTATTAATATAACCTTTAGACTTGCAATAAATAAGACTTTATGACCTCCTTAGACAGTGTGTTCCAATATTTAATGAACCTTAGAGGAAAGCTTTGTTTTTTCTGATATCTAACCTAAATGGTTTTTTTCTGCAAATGAAACCAATGATTCCTTGTCCTTCTCCCAGTAGAAATGAGAAAGAATTGATTGCTGTCCTTTTCATAATAACTTTTTTCATGCTGAATGTTATTGAGCCCTCATTGGCATTCCAGTCTATATGGGGGAAAATGCCAACTCACTCAGCTTTTCTTTGTGCTTTTCATATTTCACAAACAGGCTATTGTTTGCTGCTTTAATTCCCCAAGGTGTTCACCCTAAGTTTTTCAATATATATTTTTTTATGTTTCTGTCCACAGCAGCAGGGTGGGGTGGGGGGTGGAACTATATGGTCTTTAAAGGTCCCTTCCAACCCAAATCATTCTAAGATTCTACAAAAATTTCAAAAAACCCCCAGTGCTACAGTTTATGCCTCCATCACACTAGAGTAAGCAAAACTGTTGCCTCCAAATTTTTATGTTATTACTGCTAATTCAGCTTTTTACATGTTGTAACAGAATATTTTTTACTTATTCCCTTTGAAGTTACCCATATCCTCTAAACAATCTTTTGTCTCACTTCTCCTTCATCCCTTATTCCTTATCATGCATTTCTTTAATTTGATTTCCTAACACAAAGTGTCTTGCATTTATCTTCATTAAATTTCATCTGATTGATTTCTGACCGCTTCTCCAAATTTAAAGTCTTGCTCTACGGAGGGCTTGAACTCCACAGTTTAGCCTCGCACACAAATTCCACAAGTGTCCATATCATTAATGGACAATATCAAAATGAACCAGATCCAAAGATGAACCTTTGATGCAACCTCTCTTAAAATGTCCCTATGAAAATTGATAGCTTATTGGAAACAACTCTATTATGTGCACACATTCAACCAGTTGAATACATATTCCCCACCCCACATTTTCCTCTAGCTAATATTCCCTTAATTTGCTTATCAGAATACTAAGTACAATAGAATTAAAAAACTTGCTAAATCCAGTAGAGATATTAAAAGCCTTACTGAGATAGATAGCCTGCTGCCTTCCCCTTCTTGCCATTAAGCTACTTACTTTTCAAAGCAAGAAATTAGATCAACTTGAGATTATTTGGTTTTGATCAATCTATATCAGATTTTTATGATCACCTTCCTATCCTTTCAGTGATGGTAAATGGATTGGCAATTACTTATTCTGTTATCTTTTGAGATAGGAACTAAGCTGATGGACATTGAATTCTGCAGGTTGTCTTCTCTCTTCTTATTGAAGGTAGAATCATTTAGGTTGGAAAAGACTTTTGAGATCATTAAGTCCAACCATTAAGTCAGCATTGCCAAGTCCATCACTAAACCATGTCTCTAAGTGCCACAGCTACATGTCTTTTAAATACCAACCACCTCCCTGGGCAGCCTGGTCCAGTGCTTGACAACCCTTGCAGTGAAGACATTTTTCATATTATCCAAACTAAACCTACACTGTTAAAATGTGAGGACATTTCCTCTTGTGCTATCACTTCTTACTTAGAGAAGAGACCAACCCCCTGCCTACAACCCCCTCTCAGGCAGCTGTAGAGAGCGATCAGGTCCCCCCTGAGCCTCCTCTTCCCCAGGCTGAACCCCCCCAGGTCCCTCAGCCGCCCCTCATCAGCCCTGTGCCCCAGCCCCTGCCCCAGCCCCCTGCCCGGCTCTGGACACGCTCCAGCCCCTCCACGTCCCCCTGCAGTGAGGGGCCCAAAGCTGAACACAGGGGTCCAGGGGCGGCCTCACCGGTGCCCAGCGCAGGGGGACGGGCACTGCCCTGCTCCTGATGGCCACACTCTTTCGCATACCAGCCAGGATGCTGATGGCCACCTGGGCCACCTGGGCACACTGCTGGCTCATGCCCAGCCGGCTGCTGACCAGCACCCCCAGGCCCTTTCCCACCAGGCACCTTCCCAGCCCCCTGCCCCAGCCTGTAGCGCTGCCTGGGGTTGCTGTGACCCAGGGGCAGGACCTGACACTGAACCTGGTTGAACCTCATACAGTTGGCTTCAGCCCATGGATCCAGCCTGCCCAGATCCCTCTGCAGAGCCTCCTGCCCTCCAGCAGATATACACTCCTGTCCAACTCGGTGTTGTCTGCAACCTGACTGAGGGTGCACTCAATCCCCTTGTTCAGATCATCAGTAAAGATATTACACAAGACTGGCCCCAGTGCTGAGCCCTGGGGAACACTGCCTGTGAAGACAGATACTGTGCTTTCTGTCTCCATTTTTCTTGGACCATCCCATCTACATTCATTCTCTGAGGTGACTGCTAGTAGTTCACAGATTGCTTTGCTTAGCTTTTAATTGATTCATTTCTCCAGACTCTTCCATATTATATCAGGTGAATAAACTTACCTGAATCAAGTGGTCTTTAATCTGTTATTTTACTCTTCTCATTTCTATCCCTATCCTTTTCAAACTTATTTTAAATACCTAGTCATAATTAACCTTTTATTTTGAAATTTGAGGCAGAAAAAGCATTATATATTTCCACCCTCTCTGCATCCTCCCTTATTTACTCTCCTAACCTCACATGTAATGGAATAATAATTTTGTGTCATCTCTTTTTTCTTAAATAGTCATAGGCCATTGCCTGTCTGGCAAATAAAAAATTGCTGTACTTCAGTCATGTCATGTTAGTACCAAGAGAAATTTGTCAGTTTTGACCCAGAGCCAAAGACCCTGTGAACCTTCACTGCACAGTGAACTTAACTCCACTGTCAATGTTGTCAGTGACATCAGTGATGAAGCTGAAGGAATAGAATTTTATAGAGTGACTGTGCTGTCTGAATCATCAGAAACGTCAGAACATGTTCAGAAAAAAAATAGACTTGTGTCCTATTTGGGAAAGGGGAATAGACCTTCTTATCTGGGAAGAATAACAGATGTTGACTGGAAAACTTGGTATGAGTAATGATGTGGGAAAACCAGTCAGGCAAATATTTCTTCTTGTGGCAGCAAGGAAATTACTGCACTCTATTCCCCAATTCCTGTATTTCTATGATAGAGCTGAAGTTATCTGTAAAAGCAGGCAGCAGTGGCAATTTTACGTTTGTATAACAATAATAATAGTAATCATAAGAAAGTCAGTGTCAATTTTCATCCTCAAAGAAGTTACAAACGTCAGTATTTTATTCCCTTAAGATACTACTTTTTTTTTTTTTTTTTATTAGGAAAAAAAAAAAGCCTACAGTTGAATTACAGTATTTTAATTTGCAGTATTAACACGTTTGTGCATACACATTAGTGTATATTCTTGGTTAGTCTTTGCATACCATGTTTCACAATAAACCCCCCTTCTGTTAGTCATTACATACCTACCCTAAGATAAACGCACCCAGGTACTCATCACTGAGAATGTGATATGCTAAAATAAATAGCAACAAAAACATGGTAAAGATGCAGCTGTGAACATAACCTTATAGGTGGGGAGACAAATGAGATAAACAGCAGATAAACAGGCCAAAGTTGGCCCTCTAGAAGCCCAAGGTAGCGGTTCTGCTGCCTCCTCTCCTTACTGCTCCAAGAATCCAAAACTCTGTCCTCTCATGATTACTATGCCCGAGACATCCTCCAACCCCTACACCACCCACCAGTCCATCCCTGTTTGCAAACAGCAAGACAAGTTTGCCTGTATAACAACAGCCTGTGAAACAATGGACCCATTTCAGTCACATCTAGAAGAGGAATAAAGATCTCAGAGACTACTCCAATCCCAGAAACTCAGTGAAAATTGATACCTGGAAAGAGGTAAAAATCCCAGATCAGTACCTCCCAGAGGAGGTAGAAGGCAGAACTTCAGCTATAGGACCACGGGAGAATGGTTTTAAACTGAAAGAAGGTAGATTTAGATTAGATATTAGGAAGGAATCCTTTGCTGTGAGGGTGGTGAGGCAACAGCACAGATTGCCCAGAGCAGCTGTGGATGCCCCATCCCTGGCAGGGCTCAAGGCCAGGCTGGATGGGTCTTTGAACAACCTGCTCTAGTGGAAGGTGTCCCTGCCCATGGCAGGGGGGTTGGAACCAGATGACCTTTAAGGTTCTTTCCAATCCAAGCCATTCTATATTTCTAGTCTTTATTTTATTGGCAACATTCAGATGGCAAATTAGCACATGCATCTTGGACAGCCACCAAGGGAACATGCACCTAACTGTAGATGTGTGGTCAAGGAGAGGTGCCTGCAGGGTGACGAGCACTGGTATTATTCAGATGGGAGATCCCAGGATCAAAGAACACATGTACGGAACAAGTTTTATTAAAGACACTGTTCATGCCAACAGATTCACATTTTAATTAGTTCAGCCATAAAGTTTTACTAACTGAGAGTCTGAAACAAAAAAAAAAAAAAAAAAAAAAAAAAAAAAGCAAGCCCTTCCTTCATTCAGCAAGTAGTAAAATTATAAAGCTCCTGGTAGCAGGAGGTGCATTCAGAAATGGATGAATAAAGGACCCTCAGTGCATGCAAACATGATGTCGCAAATGCAGCCTCTGGTTTTGGCAAGCCTTTTGACTAGAAGGCAAACACCTCAGAGGCTGAAATGGAAAATAATTACTCTATATGTGTCCTGTCTCCAACACCTTCCTCTTGAAAATCTATCCCTGCACTTTGTCAGGTCAACTAGATAGAGGTAGAGCAATTCTTAGTAGGACCCAATGTGGCTCCCATCATATTGTTAAAGGCAGAAGATAAAAGTTAGAGAGGAAAGATGTTCTCAAAGTCCCAGCTAGACACTAAATTAGTGCTTCCAATGTGAGGTCCGTAGACCAAGGATTCCCTTTGTCTTAGACCACACCAGGGTACCTGGGACAGTAAGTGGAAGAGAGGAAACTGAGGTGGAAAACAGCATCTCTGCTCAGTATGATCACTCTGTCCTCAATGGAAGAGGCTTGACGGGATGGGGAGATGGGAGGAATGCTACCAGCAATAGAAACAGAAACCCTGTGCTGCTACTCAACCCCTCAGCCTTCCTCATAAGAGAAGGGGGAAAAGCAAGTACAAGAGAAAGAAGAGGGGTGCCTAAAGTTGGAACAGAAGGGGCAAGAATGAGGTCAGGAGCTGGCTTGGAAAGAGAGGTGTTATGGAAATATGGCATTCAAACAAGTTTTAAGTTGTGAAGTCCTACATTAGAGACCTTTCTCAAAAATGTCTGGAAAAGAACCATCCAAAATCAATTAGTAGGTGGGGAGGGAGTGGTACAGACATCTGAGGGAGATCATTTTACTCGACTGTCCCCAAAAGAGAATGAAACACACTCACTGAGGTGCTGGAGTGTGTCCAGAGATGGGCAGCAGGTCTGGTGAGGGGTCTGGAGCACAAGTCTGATGAGGAGCAGCTGAGGGAACTGGGGGTGTTTAACCTGGGGAAGAGGAGGCTCGAGGGGGACCTTATCACTCCCCACAGCTCCCTGAGAGGATGTTGTAGCAAGGTGGGTGTTAGTCTCTTCTCCCAGATAACAAGTGACAGGACAAGAGGAAACATCTTCAAGTTGCACCAGGGGATGTTTAGATTGGAAATTAGCAAAAACATCTTCACTGAAAGGGTTGTCAAGCACTGGACCAGGCTGTCAAGCAAGGTGGTTTAGTCACCAACCCTGGAGGTATTTAAAAGACATGTAGCTGTGGTGCTTAGGGACGTGGTTTAGTGGTGGGCTTGGCAGTGCTGGGTTAATGGTTGGACTCAATGATCTTAACGGTCTTTTCTAACCTAAACTATTCTATGATTCCTATACCATTCAATTAAGCCCTACCAGGACATTGACACTGAAAGTGATGACCAGCTAACCTGGCCCACACCCTGCAGGGTACTTTACACATTTGCATTAAGCATAATATAGAACTGCATCCAAGTCACTGGATTCTGCAGCTTTATTCAGCCCAAGGAGCCAATTCTTCCTGCTCAATGTCCAAAAGTGTCAGTGTACAAGACAGCTGTGCCTTGAGAACTTGAATAGACTCACCCCAAATCTACCAGGGAATTTAAGGTCCCTCCTGAACCAAGACGCTGATTCATAGGAGAGCAGCATTTCCACACAGGTTTTTTGCTAACTGGAAGACTTCTATAATATTGTATGTTTACTTTTCACTGGGGACACCGATTTGCAGTAAAACAGGTAACATTCACAGAAATTGACACTTTATCCTGTAATTTTCCCTCTCCAGAATTGCTGTCAGGAGTCTGCTTTGGGCAACATAAGCAGCTGTATGAATCCAAATAATTTTAATCAAAAGACAAACTCAATAGAATTTTTGTTCACTGTTAGACACTTGATTATTTGCAAACATCCTGTTGTCATATTTCTGGTTTTGTTACAAGAAAATTACCTTCGTGCATGCTTTGTTGCATGTAATTCTCCTGCTGCAGAGAGCAAAGGCACACAGAGGCAGGAGCATCTGCAATCTGCTTCTGCTGTTTTCTCTGCTCAATAGTGTGTTTCCTTATATTGTCCAGAAGTTTTTCCCGGACTTGATCCAAAGTGCAGAGAAATTTCCACTTTCTCATCCAAACCCAAATATGCATTTTTAATTTTTGACTAATTTTTTTATTTGGAAGCCACATTCTTTTGGACATGTTTTATATTGTCAGATTTTATATTTCCCCCCAACTTCAAATACTCTAATGGGAAATAAAAGAATATGTGTATATATATATTTGACACGTTTATATCAATAAGTATACATAATACATAACTTTTACTTATTACACCTTTGCCAGTAAGATTAGCTTCAACTTTATAATTCTGTCCCAAAGTTTAATAGCTGTAGACTTCCTGGTCTGTGACTGTGATGAGTAAAATGAAAGTAAGATTATGAAGGTTTAATTTATTAAAAATCATACCCCTAAAATACTTCTCAGGGTGGAATGTAAAGTAAGGACCTGTAATGGAGCAGTGACCACATCTGACTTTTCTGAATGTCCTCTCGTGTGAGCTAAGGGAATTCCTTCTCACCAGGAGGAGATATGGCTAGCTGAGAGAGAGAAAGAGAGACAGGAGACAGAATAATGAAAAACCAATCCATATGTTTTCTAGACAATATGAACCAATGATTTAGCCAGTACTGGACTCTATCATTACCACCAGCATGCCGGCTTTCATATAGTGTGGAAACTTGTTTACTGTCACTGAGGAATTCCAATGTCACTCAGTGGGTAGAGAACCATCATACAAATTATTGTGGTTATTTGTACTTAATGGCAGTGCATTCTTTCCTTTGTTCAGCATGAAGAACCAATATGTCCCTTTCTTAGTCAGATCTACTAATTTCTCAAATAATGCCTTTATTTTGTACTCTCTGGAAGATAATGTTACTTGCTTTTGTAAATGTTTCAAACTGAATCCCTTAAACCTTGAAAGATGTAGTAGGATGCCACAAGGAATCTCAAGAACGAGCCCCAGACTTGAACTAAACTTCATGTTCTCCTTTGTCTTATATATGCAGTCTGTTTGGGAACTAACTCAATGAACATTAAAATCAATGAGTGTCTTTTAAAGGGTATTTCATCACTTAATTTCTGAGCACAGAGTTCCACAGTATCAGGCTGTTAATTTAAGCACCTGCATATGAATTCTGATATGTAGCTTTAGACGGACACTTCACAATTATCTGTTTGTTTAACTAGTGACAAAATTGTAACAAAACTTAGCTGACAAAATTTTTTGACTGCTGGAGGATGAAAAACCTGGAGGACGATGGCACCCCCTTTATACATGAACATGTATATACTTTGTTTTCTCATTTCAGGTCATGGAACAAAAGGAGTGTTTGAACTTCTTTCAGGATGGCGTCGAACCAGAGAGAATCTGCCATTCAAGGACAGAGTAGCAGATGCCTACTCAGATGTCATGGTCTCCTACACAATGACAAGCTCTTTGTATTTCATAGCCTTCGGCATGGGTGCAAGCCCTTTCACCAACATTGAAGCTGTAAAAGTCTTTTGCCAGAACATGTGTGTCTCCATCCTGTTGAACTACTTCTATATCTTCTCCTTCTTTGGCTCCTGTCTGGTCTTTGCTGGCCAGTTGGAGCAGAACCGTTACCACAGCATCTTCTGCTGTAAAATCCCTTCAGCAGAATACCTGGACCGGAAACCTGTGTGGTTCCAGACCATGATGAACGACGGCCATCAGCATACTTCTCATCATGAGACCAACCCGTACCAGCATCACTTTATCCAGCATTTCCTCCGAGAGCATTACAATGAGTGGATTACCAACATCTATGTCAAGCCATTTGTGGTGATACTGTATCTCATCTATGCTTCTTTCTCCTTTATGGGGTGCTTACAGATTAATGATGGAGCCAACATTATCAACCTTCTTGCCAGTGAGTCTCCAAGCGTCTCCTATGCCCTCATACAGCAAAAGTATTTCAGCAACTACAGCCCAGTGATAGGTTTCTACATTTACGAACCTCTAGAGTACTGGAATGGCACCGTGCAAGAAGACCTAAAAACACTAAGCCAGGGGTTCAATACAGTGTCCTGGATTGAACAGTATTACCAGTACCTTCGAGTGGGTAACATCAGTGCAACCAACAAAAGCGACTTTATCAGCATCCTCCAGAGCTCCTTTTTAAAAAAGCCAGAATTCCAGCACTTCAAAAATGACATCATTTTCTCCAAAGCTGGAGATGAGAACAACATAATTGCTTCTCGTTTGTACCTGGTTGCCAGGACTAGTGAAAACACACAGAGGGAAGCGGTAGAATTGTTGGAGAAGCTAAGGCCACTGTCTCTTATACAGAGCATCAAGTTCATAGTGTTCAATCCTACTTTTGTTTTCATGGACCACTATGGTTTATCAGTAACTATGCCTGTCCTGATTTCTGGTTTTGGCATCCTGCTGGTGTTAATACTGACCTTTTTCCTAGTTATCCATCCTCTGGGAAATTTCTGGTTAATTCTCAGTGTCACCTCAATAGAACTGGGTGTCCTTGGCTTGATGACCTTATGGAATGTAGACATGGATTGCATTTCTATACTGTGCCTTATCTACACTTTGAATTTTGCCATAGATCACTGTGCACCCCTGCTTTATACATTTGTACTAGCTACTGAGCACACCCGAACTCAGTGTATAAAGAATTCACTCCAAGAGCATGGGACAGCCATTTTGCAGAACGTTTCTTCTTTTCTTATTGGGTTGGTCCCCCTTCTCTTTGTGCCTTCAAACTTGACCTTCACACTGTTCAAATGCTTGCTGCTTGCCGGCAGTTGCACACTTCTGCACTGTTTTGTTATTTTGCCCGTCTTTCTAACCTTTTTCCCACCTTCCAAAAAGCACCACAAGAAAAAGAAACGAGCCAAAAGGAAGGAACGAGAAGAGATCGAATGCATAGAGATTCAGGAGAATCCTGATCATGTTACAGCAGTCTGAAAGGATTAGAAAAAAATAATAGTATATTCTCTTTTTAAAAAAGCGTTGCACAGAGATGCAGGGAAAATAGAGCAAAGATCTCAGCTGCTTGTGCTGGCCAGGTCTGACAAGGCAAAGGAAGATCAAGAAGGGGTATTCATGACACATCAAGGTGCAAACTTTTTTTAACAAAAATAATGAAAGTAAAAATAATCTCAAATGTTTCCTTTGAATCCTCATTCTCCACCAGGGAAGAGTCTGTTGGCCATTAAGTGTTCCTGAATCTCAAACTGTAGCTCTGATGGGTATTGCTTGATCTGTTGTATGTAGTACTGAAGCAAAGGTTACAAAGAGAGTTACCATTAAGTAAACAGTAGGGGGAAAGGCAGATTTGTTTGATAAAATTGTCCATGGGAAAAAAAAATCAAATGAGAAGAGGGAACGAGACCAAAAGAGATAAAAAATGCCATGGTATTTTTTTCTTATTTTCTTGATCAAGTTGGTTAAGATGAAACCTATGCACGTGGGAAGTAAATGTTTAAAACAATCTAAGCCAAAGTACTTCCCAGTTCTAGTATACCATGTATATCTGTAACACCACAATTAGAGTGTTATTGTGAATATGGATGGCAAAGCTACACTGCTAAGGGATAGAGGTACTGTTTATAGAGAAGAAGAAAGAATCATAGCCATTTGGGAATTTAACATTTAGTTTCTTTAAATGTGACACACGACCTTTATCTCGAGGTCACAGCTGGTAATTAATACCATACATATATTCCGGTATTTCTGAATCGTGAAATTCCCCTTGATCTGACAGATCTCACGAAACTAACCCAGGCCATTACCGCTGCAGCAGTATTTGCAGTTCCTGAAGTGTAACACATTTGAATTGTGATTTCTCAGTGTTGACATTAAATACTGAATATTAATCAAGCAGGCACTTTAAACATAATGATGGATTGCATATCACAGGCGCAACGCGATCGTGTAACAGCTGAGTCAGCTCTGGAGCACCCGCACCGTGTTATCATTATATATTTGGTCCAACAGGCAAAGGGATATGTTTGCTGGTCCCTGCAATATGCTGCAGGAAGTGGGATTTTCCCCTTCTTTAAGCAAAATGTCAGTCAAATACTTGCCACAGACACAAAAAAAAAAAGAGCTTGTTAAGGTTTGCACAGGGCTGAATCAACCCCTAGTTGTAAAAAGACAGATCGGTCCCCTGTGGGAAGGGGAGGGGAAGGCGAAATGTCTTTGTTATTAATATTCCTAAATATTTGAGTGTTGATCATCTGCAACATAAAGCTTTGTTATGGCCGTTGAAATTTCATGGGAGAGTGCCGTAATTTCGCAGTTACAATGTGACACTAGAAATTGTACTGTAAAGAGCTATGAATGGCTGTCTCTGCTTTGTAAACTATACAGCTTAGTAGCCCAAGAGAAGGGTTGAAAACAGGTCTAGCCATTTCGGTTTGCTCTTGGCCCAGTTCTGCACTGGAGCTTGCCATGTCCATCTCTCCTTTCAGTATTTTAAAAGGGCTTGCTTTCTACTCTCTGGAATATGGAATAGCATCACCTACATGAGCAATGTCTTCCTGAATATATAGTATCCATGAGGACACTATGTAAAGATATCACTATATGAAGTGTTTATGTCTACTTTGTATTACTTGTGGGTACCTTTAAAAGATGTCTGGAAGCTGTTTGCCTTCCAAAATGTGTATACATGTCTATTTGTGGCTGGTTAACTCAGTCTCAAACCTGCAGAGTTTGCTAATGAGGGTGTGTACATATGTTTTACTACAAAGCTCTCTGCAAGAAGTCGATTCTTTATTATGTGACATGTCTCACCTTTTCCTACTGTTTCTGGTTAGGGGGAGTCAGAAAAAAATCACCTGCAGTACAAAAAGCCATTTGAATGCCAGTTCTAACGTTCATTAGCTGCTTCTGTTTCCAAGGAATGCAGTTTCACCTCTTCTCTATACTTTCTGTACTTTGCCATTACCATTTGCCAAAAATGACCTCTGTGTTTTAGGAGTGGTCAAAGCTGTTGACTGTTCAAGGAACCTTTTGTGTGCAACAGGTCTTGGGTAAAGATAAACTTTCTAGATAAGCAAAGCTTCCAAAGTTTGAACCCAGATCTAAACTTCAGGTGTAGCTAGATCAAGGTTACTGCTTTGACCCAAGATATGCAAGGGCCAACTGTAAAACTGAGATCTAAATAGTTTAGTAAGATTTAGGAGCGGGGATGTTTTAGTGTGGGGTTATGGCTTAGATGTGTCTCTGGTTGGGAAGTACTTACTGACCTTGATTTGCATCTTGAATACATTGTGCAAGATCCATCCTTTTTAGAACAGTTGGATATGAATGTCAGGCTTTCCATACCTATTTTTACATCTCCTCCACTGTCCATGCAAAACCTGGACTGTTTACAGCACTGTGACCCTTGGGTATCACTTCAAGAGGTGTCACAGAGGAAGTTGCTCGTCTTCTTTTGTACTGCCCAGATGTATCCCAGGGATCTCTGTCATGCCTTGTATTGAAGAAAGTAGCATTTTCAAAAGCCATCAAAGCCAGGACTCATCTAATCTACCTTTGGACATTGACAATGTAGATATTTATATCTGAACTTCCTTTATGGCCGTAGGAGAGGGACAGACACTTCTGACCCATTTTACAGGTTACATTAGGAGTAAATGAGTCACACCTTAAAAAAATGCATATTTCTGTCCATCGGTGATAAAGGAAGCTCAGCAACATTAGCCGAGACAAACACAGGCAATGCAGACTCACCCAGATTGGGTGGGATCAGCCCCACTTACAATTACCAAATATGAAATGAAAAAGGAAAGAAAAAAATTTTAGAATTTTGCCTCCCAAGCATCTGTTTTAAGGATAAATCCCAGGAGTAACTGCACAAATTTTGTTGGGTTTGTGAGGCTTTTACACAGAACAGATCGTTCAAAAATTGCCACTGGAATTCCCTTAGCAGAGAACGGTGAGCTAAGACATCAGAAGACGTCAACATTGAAGGTGGGCTCACACAAATGAGCTAGAGTTTGATGAGATGTCGAACTAGCTTCTCTGGCAATATCATGCATGGGCAGTAGCACTTGTATATACCAAACATGAGATATATAGAATACACTCTGGGACTAGAAGGGGTTTTTTATTTCTGTGTCAATGTGGGAGCAGAGCAGAAAACAAACCAGATCTTCCATGGATGTAGCTTTATTACTTTATTTATCAACCATTTTCCAGATCTACCAAGGAAGGCCATTGCAGCTGTTGCTCCTGCAGATACAACAGTCTCTGTGGAGCAAGGAAAACTTTCATCTCAAGACAAACAAACAAACAAACAAAAAGATTATTTTCTTCTATAATTCAGTTCACACTGGAATTATTTGGGGATGAGGAGTCTATGTTTTTAATTCCTTCTCCTCTTTTTGTTTATTGCTTTCAGTCCCTTTCAAAAAATTCTGCCCTTCTCTGCAGCACCTGTTCAGCTCAACCGGAGCTACATTAGCGCCTGTGAAGAAAGGACATAGCCCATGCAAAGCAATTTGATACTCTGATACATGCTGCATATTGGATGTTCATCGCACACTTTTTTTCCAGCTACCACAAGTCCCCTGGGACATTGTACCTATTCCTTTAATGCCTGGTTTTATATATGGTCTGCATAAGCTGTCAAGAACCCTGTCTGCATTTCCTACTTGGTTTGGTTTCATCCCTCAAGGTATATTGGTTTAAATTCGTTGTTGAGATAACTCTGTTGAAGTCAACAGATTTATTGCCATGATATATCTGGCTTTGCATGCTTGCCATCTGGTAAGAAGTGAAGTCATGACGAATGAACTGCTTACATTGTTGATGTGCTTGTTGTACAATATATCTGGCTATACAGCCATTGTTGCATGCTGCATTCAGGAGGCTGCAGTGAAGGTATATTTTCTTTCTGTAATATTTTTCTTTACACTTTACCATGCGGGCTATTTTTACCTTAATTAATCTATTCCTCTGTCTTTTTTATTAGAGTTGAGTGTTCACCTCTGTAGTCCAGTACTTGATGTTTCATAAATTTGCTACCTAACAAAGCAACACACTCTTTATGGCCAAGATAGGTATGGATGCATGGCACCTTGCATGTATAAATTAGAGATTATCTTCAGGGTTATTGTTCTCAGCCTTTTACTTCAAACAATTCCTATTTAGGATGTAATCTGCCACATGCTAATATCTATTTGAGTTCATTTGAACAGCTCTAGGTTTTAAATTGTCTCCAGTAGGAAGGAAAAGAACTGGGCAGGGGGGGAAGAAATATGCAGTAAAGTAGTTGTGTAATCAGTGTTCTTTTCTCCCAAAAGGCTTTCACTCCTCTACTCTTAATTAAGTCACACTGAGTAGTGACTCTACCATAATTAAGATTTATTTCAATGGAGTTATTCTATATTTCACTATGACAAGAGCTTGGCTTATTGTCTTTATGCAAGTACCATGCTAAGTCTCTTTGATTAATTTTTCTGTAATTATAAACTTTAAGACGTTCTTTTTCATTGCAACACTAGTTTTTTGAGTACCTCAAGCTCTCATTTGATGTCCTAGGAAACACTGAAAGGAAGCAAAGTTAGGCAGTTAGTGAGCAAGAGACACATTGTAGTGTTGGGGGAAAGGGATTCTTCACAAACAGGTAGCTTATCCTGCTGCGTTATTTAAAACCAACAAGGCTTTAAATAAAAAATTCTGTTCAGGCTATCTCAGAAGATTAAGGTGAAGTGGAAACGAAGTGAAACATTGTTTAGAGGGTGCTGTAATGAAATTATAGACAGTTAAAACTTTGATTCTTCTTCCATACTATCTTACACAAGCAAGAACAGGGAAGGAAACTAAATATGGGAAGAATCCATCACCTAAAATGCTTCTTCTCACTGCAGTTTTGCATAAAGCGATGTCACAGACCAAGTAAGTGTAGATTGTGCTCCTTGGCATGAGCCCCTCCATGACCTGTTTTCCATGTACAGCAAGAAAGGGATCCTGTCTTGGTTTCACAGACCCTTGGGGAGGAGATTCAGAGCTGGTGAAGAGGCGTGAATGAGAGCTAAAAGGTGCACACCACGCTGCACACACAGGTGTTGCACGCCCCCCATTGTTTGCTTTCTGCCTTCTTATGAGCAGCAACACACCATCACCTCCTGGAGGTACTAGATGTACCTGCCTGGTACTGAGTGTCTGCAATCATGGCTTCCCCAGAATTTGGGATCACAGCAGCTCACAGTCATACACCTCTGACCAAGACGACTTTAGGGATTTTTTCAGAAGTGTTCTTTGAGAGATCCCCATTTACCACTACAGAGCCCCACAAATCACCTCACCTGCCCAGCACTGGAGAGGTGCAATTGTTTCTTCTGACACATCAGTCAAGTAGAAGAAACTTTTCTGAAAGCTTTTCCTTTTAATTTTCAAGGCCTTCTCCTCCCCAACTGTTTCTACCTCCTTCATGGCTAAAAAGAAAAGGATCCATTGTGAAACCTGGATGTTCATCCTACCCATATTGGTGCGAAATGCCATTGCTTAACCACAAGGTTGAGATGGGTTGTGGGTTTTCAGGCCAAATGTAGGGATCTGGCCTTCTTGCCCAGACAGGCAATCAAAATCCTGCTGAAAACAAGTAAATGTGAAGCAGTTCTGAAATTCATCTTTCCTTGCTTGTTTTGTTTCCTCTCTGACATACTGATGTGCCCACAACACTATTCTCATTTTCTTCCTGGTTCCTCATTAAAGAAAATAAAGTTTCTCTTTCCCGTACCCTGAGGCTATCTTTCCTTTACAGCTCAACTGATTTTGTACTTTAATCTTCTGTGTGTGCTCTCAACCTCTTCAAAATTTTCCTATTTATTTTTGAAAACCCTAAGAGCATAACCCTGTTGAAATAAATGGAAGATGCTTGGATGCATCAAAGTGCATCTGGTACAGAACCACCTAATTTATAACAGCACCCAAATAACTAAAAACTTTCTTCAGACAGAAAAGTGTCTGTAAGGAAACTCAGAAAATAATTAAGCCTAAATTTCCATTTTTCTGCACTTTTTATCTCATAATCTACTCTTTCTGGTTCTTTTTACTGCAAGCATTCCTCTTTCCAGCATGCTTTTATCATAGAAATGACTAGCTTTTTGCTGCATTTGTGTCTCAGCAACAAAAATAAACAGGTATTTCTTCACACCCTCAAAAAGAAAATACTGCCCCTGTTTGGAACATTTTGTGCCAAGTTTCTGTTCAGAGCACATTTTCCAGGCTGAATTATACAAGCCTCTGGAAACAAGAATTCTAGTGGAAATGCTGATACAGCCTTAACTAGAGAAAACTTATCGGTACCTCAACGGTGTCGTGCTTAACTTCACCCCCTCTGCATCAGCCTGCTGGATACTCCAGGCAGTATTTCTAACACAGGTTGATAGCGGTCTCCCCATTACTTACTTGCAACACCACTATTTTGGCAGTAGCAGCTGTATGGTTCTCCTGAGCACACCTCAGAGTCCATCCTGCTTATGTGCTAAAATCATGAATGGATTAGCACAGATTTTGCTGGAGAAGGGATGTTTCCCAAGGCAAGGCAGCGTGGCAGCCTTCTCCTTTAACATTGCTTCTCAGTTTCCCAGCTGTATATTGGATGTTGCCCTGAGTTCCTCTGTAAAGGACAAACAGTATCACTTTTCTTTCAACAAGCCACTTGAGAATAGGACATGAAATATTTTAGGTTTAGTCATGGAGAGAAATTTTTTACATGGCAATTTGAATAGGCGTATTAATTGAATAGAGAATTAAAGCCTCCAGGAATAGAAAAATCTTGGTCCAAAGCATTATTCTTTTTTTTTCTTTTTTCTTTTTTTTTGTTTCTTTTGCAATTCTGGCATGATACTTCTCTAATCTTATTTCCTTTCATCAGTAAGGACTGATTTTTTTTCTCATTTATCACACTGAAGTTAATCCCTGACCTACGAAAACATCCTATCTGCCAGAAGCAGACTTTCTTTTGGGGGAAACCTCACTGGTTTCAACTCCGCCTCCAGGGAGATTTTGCAGCATCTGGCACAGCAGCAGTGTTAGAATGTACCTATTCAAACACAGGTCCTCGTTCCTAATGTGTAGACCCAAACACTAAATATGTAAGATTTGTGGGGGGTGTGATTTTGCCTCTACTGAAAAAGAAGAGCGAGGCAGTTGGAAAATTTGGTTCTGTGGCCAGGTCAGCTTTGTACCATGATGTGGAAAAACAAAGAGTGACCAGGGTACCAGGCTAGCTGCAGTTATTGTACCTATGTGAGAAATTCAGAGAGCACTCATCTAGCTGTGAAAGCCTAAACAGTGACTGTATCTAGCCCTGAACAAGAATTCATTCTCTTCTCACTACCTCGGAGAGCCACGTGTATAGAAATAAACTGCAGCTGAACAGCACCGTGAAATCTGACCAAAGTCCTGGGCAGGATAAAGTCAGCTGAAGCACAGAACTGGGTGCAACCACTTAAGGGCAAGGCAGTTACTGTTAGAGGTGATTCTAGGTTTTGTAATGACAAAGGTACTGGAATTTAATCTTCAAAACTATTAAATACCTAGGGAAGTCCCTGGCACAATTTTGGTCCAGAAATCCAGCTCTCTCCCCAGCAATTCCTGGGCACAGTCTGGGTACTGGCATGGCCCAGGGACCATTCGCACCAGGCAGCTTGTTTACAGTCACCTGGGTTTTAGACTGCAGGAATGTTTAATAGTTATGGACATCGACAGACCACATCAGCCTCCTTTGGGTCACAGAGCAATCCTGGCATTGCTTGGTTTGCTAGCAAAGTTAAAATTTCAGACACCCATGCAGCCTATGTTCATACTGGTATTTTACTTCTGAAGATCATAATCTGGCAAAGCACTCAAGTAAATTATTTAGTTCAATCAAATTCTTATGTCTCATGGACTGGGACATCTTTAAATTTAAGCATGTGTTTAAGTATTGAGCTAAATAAGGATGCACTTACCTCTGTGCTTCAAGTTAAATATGAGCTTTGCAGAAAAAGAGGCCTTAAAAGAAAAGGTCTTTTCCCCATAACATACTAAATCCTACAATTATAATAGCCATTTCACAATATGTAGAAAGACTGTGCCAAGCACATATATTTTTCAGGGTTTCAATTTCCCTGATGCGAGACATCTCAGGGAAATTTTAGTGATTTGTTACAGTCATACAACAAGAACAAAACCTTGCTGAGCAATTTTCCTGGAAAAATAACAAGTTATTTGACTCAGAATGAAAATATAGTATTTTATGGTGTTAAAGCTCATTTCTAAAATAAAAAAATGAAACTTTTCATTTAATGTAATTCATTACTTCTTTGAAGAGATATGCTGAAGAAGTGCTGGATGTGTCTCTATTACGGATAAGAGAGGAATTGCTTGATCAGCTTTGCCAATTAAAAAAAAAAAAAAAAAAGGCTCTATACCTAGTGTAAAACTTGCCATGACATCACCTGTTGCATTTTAATTAAATTAAATGTGAATGGTGACAGGAATGGGGCAGAAGTGGAGAATCACACTATACGTGTCCTTGGGCTGCATCTTGTGAGCAACGTTTATGTACACTAGGAAAAGAAACCAAGTCACTACTCCTGCAAAAACAGATGCAATTGCCAAGCCATAAACATTGTGAATAATCCCATTGGCTTCAGTAGAGCCCTCAGCATGTATATAACTACATGCCCATAAGTCTTTGACAGTCTGAGGACTGGGATAACCAGATATTCTAATCTGAAAAGGAGACAGAGGGTCTTAAGCCAGACACTTCCTGAACATCCTTAAAAAGATTCAGTTTACTGATCTGTTTTTTACCAAGAACAATGATTTTTTTAAAAACTTTGCCCTAAAATATAAGCTCAATAGAAACACAGACACTATAAGCATTTAAAAGCCTGATGACAAGTAGTGTCTTTTCATGAAATAAGCCTTCTGTTGATGTCTGTAGCCAATACTTTATGCAAGTACATGAACAGATGGAAAGGGACATGTAAAAATCAGATATCAAAGGCTTCCCCTCTTAAGCTATAGCCAAAGGAGAGAAACAGGTACTGCAACCATCTAGCTCAGCTACTGTAGGACAAGGGCCCTTGCACGCATCTGACCGCAGCTACCGGAGCCGGGGAACCGCCTGGGATAACTCGTTCATACACTTGACAGCACCCATCTGAAGTGGGGTCAGACTAATCCCTCCAAGGCATCTCTGTTCATTGTAACTGCAACGAAAATCGAAAATGTTAAGAAATAATTTTGGGGTGATGCGTAATAATCAGTTTGACTGTTCACTTCGCTCGTTGGAGGGTTAGAGGGGTTATTAGGGCTCCACGACAGCATCCCAGTGACTGGAGCATTACCAACAGTGCAGCTGTGAGCAGCCAAAAGTTACTGCAAAAAGGACTGCATGAAGCAAGTACTGTAGGGAAGATGAAGGCCATTTTTCCAACTGTTACTTACATCCATTTGCACTCTATTTTAATGTAATGCTTGTTCTTTTCTGGTTTGTTTTTTTTTTTTTTTTTTTGAGCTTGTAATGGTCAGCTTTTCTATCTCCCTTTAAGTTGCAGAATTTGCTTAACCTTTTTTCTTTTTTTTTTTTGTATGAATTTAGCATCAGGTGTTTAATTACTGGGATTTCTCAGGTGTAGGCAACTTTACGATGCTACAAATAAACACCGTAATCAATATTGATTTTCCTCCCTCGTAAGGCTCCCTTGTTGCTGAAAACTGTTAATATTTTTCAAGATTGTGCCATGACCATATTTGTATAACAGCCTTTTACTAAGCTTGAAATTCTATACCAAATACTTATGTCTTTGAAAGACTGAAATCTTCAATAAAATATATTACTCTTAAATATTAGAATTTTCACTTTCTTTAAGAGAAAGATATTCACTATTAATGCATGTTACAGGATCATTTTGTCAGGCACCTGTTAACTTACATTCATTTGTAGAGGAATTGAACAGGGTTTTTATTTAAGAGCAAATGTGGAGCTAAGACCTTGGGTAGCACCAGGAACTGGCACCTCCTTCTTCACCAGAGGTGCAGGGCATTTCAGGGTTTGGGAAAGTGGCTCAGAGTCAGGGAATTGGCAATACTGAGCTGGCATATGGTCCCTCACTTAATTTTCAGCTGCCCTGAAGCTATGGTAAATGCTACCAAATGTTTAAGTTTCCCAGAGAGAGCTGACTAGATAATGGTCTCTATAGGACATAATCCAGTTCCTTTCTTCACCAACCACTCATACCAACAGCTCCTTTCTCACTAAGCTGTCCCTCACCTTCACATTCAGGCTTCTCTCCTCCGCAACCCTGGCAGCTCTCAGCTCCTCTTCCCACAGTGGTAGAGTTGGGATGTCAGGCCTTTCCAATGCACAGGCATAGGGCATGGTTTTCTCAGGATTTCTCTGACAATGTCTGGGAAGCCCAAAGGAACCTGCCCACGTTGTGCTCAGCACTACCCCACAGCTATAAGATCTGCCCCCACCTCTGTGCTATCACTTTTCTTGGTCTTTATGGTGGTGGTACTATCATGAGCATCTTTCGTGCCCTAGAGTAAATAGTAAGCTTAGAAGGACACATTAAATCACATATTTCACATTCATTCACATTTCTCCCATCAAGTGCAAATGGTAACCTTTGGGTTTTGCCTTGAAGTCTCTGGCTGTATCCTGAAGTCTTGGTCCTTGGTACCCTGTCTAGAAGGAACCTACTGGACCAAGAGTCTATCCTTACCCATGGACCTGTTTTCCCTTCAAATAAAAAGGAGAGGATGATGCAGGATCAGATGGAACAACCTTGTCAGTCATACTGGAGAGGTCATCTGACCCAGGGTGCAGGCCTGTCCATCTTTGTCAGGCTATGTTCCACAGATACACTTGTTTTCCATTTCTAAATCAATCACCATTTCCCCAGGTGAGTTTTCCAGCTATTGGAACCAAAAGGCACTGAAAAAAGAACACTTATTAAAAAACTACCTCTGCTAGTTGTTGCTGGGGAAACTCTCTTTGGTGAAAGTGGCTAGTTGTCATCTCACGTGGTGATCGTAGCTCTGTTTCGTCTTTGAGCTGCAAACATCTCCACTGCTAAACTCGGGTAATATCGAGTGCAAAAAACAAATGCCAATAGAATAATACTGAAGATGTTCGGTAGAACTCCAAGAAGCATGAAATTACTTCAGCTGAAATATTTTTTGTCATCAAAATTGTGCAGCTCGTGTTGCAAATCACTAGCAATACTACAGCAATTTACCAACTTCTGCCTAGAAATTCAGGACTATCAAACACTGCAACATACACAATGGATATTCAGCTGTAGCAACAGATCAGTGCTGGTCCCATGTCAGATGCCCTCTTTTCAATCCATTGTGCAGGTTCTTCTGGAAATCAAGACAATTAGTTTATCAGAATGGTTCCTGCATGTAACAGACAAGAATCTCAGCTGATATAAGTCAGCCTGAATGGTATAGCTGCAAGTGAAGCACACTTCCTCACTCATTGAGGTCTTTGTCCTCAAGTTTCTGTGTCTGACTTCATGTGGTTGTATCTGAAATGTTTAACCAACCAATTTGCTAACATTGCCATAAGAGTTTCTTACTTTTTCTTCCAGTTCTTTTTTTGTTTTAACTAATCTGGTGTAAAGTACATGATTTTCCCCATTATTCTTCCAACAGATTCTTTTGAAGTGAAAACATAAAAGAGTTTTCCTTGATTGTATCATAGCTACTTACACTTGGGACTAGATGGTCACACCAGCCAAGATGAGTGAAGCAGAGAGCTACTGTTGCCTCAGAGGCTCTAGCTTTGCATGAAACCAGAAAAAGTCAACAGTATTTGAACTGCCCTGAAATAGGGCAGCTAGTTCTAGGTGCTGCCAGTTCTACTTGTGTTGATTTTCTGCTAGTGTCATTTCCATGAGGGATGATGCAGATTTGACCCACAGTGACAGCAGTAGTCTAGAGAATTAAAGTGCTTTTTTCACTGTTTTCTAAGGAATGGCTAGTCCAGAAAGTTCATAGATTGCTATGATTAAGAAAAGGTAGCAGAGAACTGTGGCATGGAATTCTCTTCTTCATTGCTGAGGATATAGAAAAGTTTGACAAAGTTCTCTGTTCATATTCCAAATGAAAAAATTAGTCTCATTTCAACCAGCAAGCCCTTAAACTCTGCTGAGGTCCAAGAAACAAAGGTAGTGTACACCTGGCTATAAGAGAGATACCCCAAAGGTTCAGGACTGCATTCATAGCAGCCATAACATGATGAGGGCTTGTGCAAATATATTTGCTATAAGAATTAGAGAAAAGTTTGTCCCGGTTTCAGCTGGGATAGAGTTAACTTTCTCCCCAGTAGCTGGCCCAGCGCTGTGTTTTGGACTGAGTATGAGAACCACGCTGATAACACAGGGATGGCTCAGTTGTTGCTCAGTCGTGCTCACCCTAAGCCAAGGGCTTTCCAGTTCCCCACGCTCTGCCAGCGAGGGGGGGCACAAGGAGCCGGGAGGGAGCAGAGCCAGGACAGCTGCCCCGAGCTGGCCAAAGGGATATTCCATAGACAGACCGTCACGGTCAGTATATAAACTGGGGGAGCTGGGCAGGAGGGGCTGATCGCTGCTCGGGGACTGGATGGGCATCGCTCAGCGGATGATGGGCAACTGTATTGGGCATCAGTTATACCTCTTCGATTTTATTGCTCTCTTTTTTTTCTTTTTGTTATCGCCTTTTTCAATACAAGTTATATTATTTTACTTTATTTCAATTATTAAAGTGTTTTTAGCTCAACCCACGAGTTTTACCTTTTTCCAGTTCTCCTCCCCATCCCATTGGGGTGCAGGGGAGTGAGTACACAACCGTTGCGGTACTTAGTTGCTGGCTGGGGTTAAGCCACAACAACACTCAATACAAATTTTGCAAACAAATATCACTTCCAGAAGCTCTCTGGCCATGGAAATTTTCTCTTCCTCCCTAGTTGGGTCTGGTCTGGGAAAATTTAACAATAAAGAAAAATTGATGTCAAGAAAACTGCCTTTCTGTCTTTCAGTGGCAGGTCTGACCTGCTGTCTGCAGGATCTTTTGTTTGTAGCTGGTCCCTATAAAGAAGCAGCAATTACTGTTCTAATAGATAAAGTCACTTAGCTGAAGATATTGGGGTTTTGCTATTTTAGCTTATATTGGTACTTATACTGCCCTCCAGTGATAAAGACAGTTGTTCCAACCTATAGACTCATCTTTTGTAACAGCGTACTTCTAGTCTTTGCTCAATTCATACTGAAAACTGCAGTTCTCATTTCAGAATTTATCCAGGTTTTGTCTAAAAATAACAATAATAAAGTTCCGTTTATTTTTATTTGTATTTTTTAAAAAAACCTAAAAGTAAATGCAAATCAATTCTTTGTGAGAAACAAAAGGTAACATGGATTTGAACATGAAAAAAAACAATAGATAATTTTGGACCTACTAAAGTTAAACTGCCACCAATTTCAAATAATTACTTTTTTTAATAGAGATTGACTTTTTAGTTTTAATTCTGCCAAAAAGATATCTATTTTCATTGTTGTTATTCCTGAAAATAACTGCCTTGTACTCTCAACATTAGATTTGTATGGATTTTGGTGGTGTGTTGATTGATGGGCTTCAGATCTCTTCTGAGTTGTTGATTCTCTCCCATGCACATCAGAAATCAGTGTATAGTGTGAAATACGGGTGGTATTTTCATGGCAGCATACAGAGAAATGATGCAGTAGTTGTGAGCATTTGAATTTTCTACGAGCTCATGGCATGCAACAAAACCATGTACATGGTCCTGCAGCCTAAAGGTTTGGCATAGTTTCTTTTCAGCAGACAAAATGTCTCAGAAATATTGTTGGTGGTGCTGCTATAAGAAATGTATCATCTGCAAGGAGCTGACCTATATCCTGGCTGATTTTGGGTGCATGTAGAAGCAACAGAAATAGGGAAAGAGGTTAGCGTATTTTACTCTGCCCACCTCATTCATGATCACATTTAGATTTCTAGCTGTAATCTGCATTTGACTTGGGAACACTGCAGTTGTGCTGATGGCTATTTCTCCATTTCTCCTTTAAAAGAATACAACTACTTCGTGTTTTTTCCTAAGATGCATCGCAGAGATATGACTGCAGCTCGTACAGACATAGCTGAGTTTTAGAGTACGGGATGTAAACAAAACAGTTCTGAGAAGCCAAGTAAATACCTGAGTCACTGACTTGTGCAGAAACCCCTGTTGCCCCCATTATCAGTAGTAACTATGCTATTGCTGTTAAAACTTCATTAAACTATGGCTCTCACACACATTGCACGTCCCAGTTTCGGCTGGGTGGTACTTAGTTGCTAGCTGGGGTTAAACTGTGACACTGCAGCAGTCGGGTTTTGTGCAGTGGTTGGCAGGACAGGACAGGTCAGTACTGCCCTGGTCTGAATCTGAAGCAAATGGCCTGATCTTCCTTCACTGAAGTCCGTGAGAAGCAGCCACTGAATTTGTTAGGTGTAAGATCAATCCAGGCTAAGCAGGTTTTCAACCACAATGCAATGATCAGTGCGAGGTGGTGTGACCACAAAATGCCATTATATGGAAAGGACTCCATTGCTTTTTGTTAGACTGCGGTGGTAATTCTACCAATCCTTTTGGTCTAACTTTCCTGCAACAGTATAGAACAAGAGCTTGAACAGGACTGTGTGACATCCAGGCAGAAAAATTTGCTGTACAGATCACAGTCATTCAAACACTTAACATCTGAAAAGGTTTGCAGGGTAACATCAGGGCTTGCTGGATTTAGGTCTGGTTTTCAGCAGCCAGTTCAAGAAACGATTTTATGTTAACAGAAGATGTGCCTGGAGGTAGCACTGAAGAACAGGCCTAGGATAGGAAAAATAAAGACCTAATAGCATACTAGCAGCTTTTACATTCTTCACACAAGTGGAGCTGCCCTCCTAATCATCTCAATCTGGGCTAGGTTAATTGGAGCCTTCCCAGCCATGAGTCAGTCTCACACGTTTTCTGCATTTTGCTAATTAAGAGAATTTTCACCTTTTATACTTCCTTTAGTATTCAGAGCAGTTTGCCATGGGGTAATTATAATCATTGAGTGATAGGTTTAGAATTTCATGTCTGTGATGGCATTTCATCACATTAAATTGGAATCCCATAATGCTTCTTGAACCGTGATTGACAAGGAGGTCATCTCTATCCTGGATGTTATCCACTGTGTAAGTTTGTGCTTTTATTTGGCATCTACTACATTTTCATTCAGAACTATTGCAATCTCCTTCACTCTTCAGCTGAAGAGATTGGAAACATAGCTGGTTCTTGAGAAGGGAACACAGGAATACTGAGTTCAAGATCCAGGGCATGAGCCCTTTGCTTTCACCCTATACATGCTCTTGTTGGTGTGATTTGGGAGAACTGGATACCAGAGTACTGAGAGGCTGGAAGGAAAGAGCCAAGGCAATCATTGCTCCTCCATTTCCAGATCCATGGCATTTTAAGAGCTTAATCACTGATGTGGTGTGCAAAGCCTTCAGTCCCCTTGGGCTGAAGGAGCAAGTAGAGCAGCTCAGTCTCTCAAAGCAGTTGTTACTTCTTGCAATCTGTGCCATATCACAGCTTACAGCAGCTTTTTCCCTGCACTCCGTGAAAGCTCCTGCAGCTGCTCTCAGGGTCTTCCCAGCACTGCTGCTTCCCTGGAGTAACTCTTCATAGTTATCAAAACTTGATGCCAAGGTCCTGAAACATCTTCTTTACTGCATGGCCAATTGGTTTGCTGCTTATGACTTTAGCCGCAATGACTTGGCCTTAGATACAAGTTTGACAAAGCTGGAAATAGCCAAATCAGGGCATAAAGTAGAACAACACTGACTAATATAAGCATAATTTACCTAGACTCATCCTACACTGTGCAAGGGAATATATTTACTGAATCCACAATCAGTGCAAACTTAGAGCCTTGCAGAGAGTCCTTGTATGCCGAGTAGTGCTGCAATGATGAGAAAGCAGCTTTGCAAGCATAGATACAAAGCTGTGTCAGCATGGCACAGTGCTGGAGCTCATCACTCCTGCTCAGAAATAAGACTATCATGTGAGCAACATCACACCAATACAACTATGTCATTTTCCAAACCAAACTAGTATCTTTAGGCAGATCCTCTACAAGTAGCACTGGTATCTGTAACCCAGCATAGCTTTACAAGTGTAAATATTCCCAGTTTTGCTCATATCTTTCAAGCACAGACTCACATCTCACTGGTGTCTGTGGGAGAGAAGCATGGGCTTATGAGCTTTGTTCATTTTGTTCATGGAGGATTTGAGGAGTTTATTGAACTGTAAGTAGCTGGATATTTAATTCCTTCTGAGGCAGCAATAAAGACCAGTTGCAAATGGGATTTGCTTTGTTCTTTTTTGAGGAAAAAACCCTGTAAAGCTAAAAATGAAATTTAGCAATGCAAAGAAGCAATCACATCATAACCATGCTGCTGTTTTTCTTGGCTTCTTGTTAGAAAACTAGATGTTTCTGGGTACAGATGATAAAATTGAAGAAATAACTCAGAACAAATCAGAATTTGTTGAAGTGCCTTCCTTTCAGTTCAGGTGATGCTAGAGCCTGTTTTACTGGACTTTCAGACAGACTTGAAAACTTGTATCTAAGGGGTTTTCTTCCTAAGGAAATAATGTCAAAGATAATGACTGAGTAACTACGACTATATATTTGAAGCTTATGACTTATAAATGATCATATACATCAGGCTCATATTTCTTTTATCTGCAGATAAGGTGAATATGGCTCATATCTCTCTGCCCCTGTTCTGTTGAACTGTACATACCATAGTCTGTTCTAAGTAGTTGGGAAAATAGGCTCCCTTGAGTGTGTGTGTGGACCAGCTCAAATTTTACCTGACTTGCTTAGTTCCTTCTGTGCCAACAGGACATGCGATTTTGGGAAGCCGATGCTTTCTTGTGTCAGCTCAAAGTCATGATAGGAATTATTAAGGAATAATTATTTATGTTTGAAGGTAATGGTGTCAGCAGAAACAAGTTTGAACAAATCCCTGAAAAATACTGCTAAGCATCTGTTCTCATAGGACTAGTCAATAAAATATGCACCTGTGAAAATACAGAACTGCTACTCTAGAAAACCTCTCCAGGGTCTAGCATTTTCAGAAAAGAGGATTTCAGAGTTATGCAGCATTTTCTTCCAAAGATGCTTGCAAATATCTCTCAAAAAATGGCTGGAAGTTCACAGTCTTCATCATTTTCTCAGAGTACATCTTAAAAGAGAGCATCTCCGAAGGAGTCCACAGCCCTCAGAATATTAGTAAATCTACAACTGCAAAAGGCAAGGGAAAACTCACTCCCTTTCTACATATATAATGTCTAACACCAGTCAACAAAAAGATTAATAGAAATTGAGAGGAGTAGATCTATCTTTAGAGCTTCAGGGCTTTTTTTCTTCCTCTTCCTAGTAATTATCCAAATTTTGGAGGTTGCAGTCATTTCTGTTGGCAGGAGGAATTGATAAAGAATTCAGCTATTTCTTCAGTGTCCTCCTCTTTCACCTATGAGGCATGTGACAGACACTGCCTCCCAGCAGGAGGAAGCAGCTTCTCTGGCTCACAAAGTCCCCTCTTTTCCCCCAGTTCAAACCAAGACATTTCCCATTTCTATTTTTCAGGCCCATGCTCCCAGTCTGGCTGTAGTCTTGGTTTATATCTCCACTTTCCTGGTGCCTTCTACAGACTTCCTATCTGTCTTTCCCTCCTACACAGAGGTTCAAACACCCCAAACCAGTCAAGTCACCCTTTCCCACATAACCCCTGTGCTCTCTGGAAAATGTCACGGGCTTGTGATGGATGGAGATGTATAGGTTGTTTCAACTCCCTAGCTCAGTAGGTGAGCTGCATACTTCATTTTACTGTCTCAGCCTTCTTTTCCCCTTTCCCCCAAGGCATATCCTATGTGATCGGTTATGAAATATGACTGGAAGTAAGAAAGGCAACACTAACAGCATCTCTTACATTACGTGATATGGTTAGTAATGCTTAGGCTCATTCACAACATTGTCCTTGGCTTTTAGGTCAACAGAGAGCAGGGCTTGACCTCTGAGAGCTCTGAATGACACTAAATTCAAGTTTTGATATTTACAGGCAGTTCAGAGATGCATCTGGGAGGTACTGTGCTACATCCACCAGGCAAAATAATTAGTCTTTCATTGAAATCAGCTTTGCTGCTATCAGCAATGATTTGGCTATTGCTGTAAATTAGGGTTAAAACTGTGATCATAAAAATGCAGTTACACTGGTACATATTTCCCATCCATATTTAGCTGCAGAGATGAGGCAACTTTCTAAATGAAAGGGTATCCATTTCTGTCTATAACATGCTGGAACATTAAAAATCTTCCCCAAATCAATTTGTACAGAGATGGAATACAAATAAGGGTGACTTCATAATTCTTTCTGACAACCTTATAATGGAAAAGCCTCAAAACAAAAAGAGTATAATTGGTAACAACTGACAGCTTGGTAGGATATGATTTTTGTGTACTTCTGTACATTATTATTTTCTCATTTTTCAAGCATTTAATTCACCCCCTGGCATTCAGACATAGGTGGTCCTTCTTTCTTTAAGACTTTATTGGGACATTTAACAACAAGGCTCATAAACAGCACAGTTTTTCCACGGCATCTTGGCCGTCCTGTTATAAATAGCTCATCTCCTTAGCATAAATTTGCACTTATCTTCTCAATTAGACAAGTTTCTATTTTTAATTTTTCTGAGGAATTCCCAGAGGAATAATTCTCTGAAGTTTGCAGAAGTGTAAGGGATCTCCTGCTCATAAAGCCTAACAAGCTGTCCCTTGACAGCTGGTTCCTGTAAATGTGATTCATGTGTTGACTTGCTAAAAATAGTTGTGGCTGAACCAAAATAGAAGTTGTAATGTAACAGAACCCCCCTTGAAATACTACCAAAAGTATAAGCAACCTCCATAAAAGACTAATGACCCAAGGTGGCCAATATCTACAAAAGTCAGGAAATTAGGTAGATTTTTTTAAGAGATACCTAAAGAAGGTGCTCAGCTCCCATTGGGGCTTACTGCTTAGCAGCTTTTAAAAATCTAGCAGAAACATACTTTTATCATTCTAAAGTCTTTGAAAAGCCTGGCTGCAGAGCACCTTTGAGATTGCCTCATTAGTGGAGCACCCCAGACTGAGAGCTTCAAGAAGCCCAGTTTTCAGAGCTTATACTTTCACCGCTTTTGTACCCAGTAAGGGATATCTAATCAAGGACTTAAAAATCCTTAGATATGCTTGAATATCTTGGCCATTTTAGCGTTAATGGGAGAACCCAAAAAATGTGAAATTGCCTAGAAATAAAACGGAAACAGACCAAATTAGTCTGACTGCTTTTGACGAGTGTGTTGCAGAAGGAAATGGGAAGCAATGCCAGTGGAAAATGCATTAATTTTTCAAAATTCATTCCTTTTAATAATGTAAGGTATAGGTTCCACTACTGAGGTAGGTAAAGTCAGCTTAAAGAGGCTTTTTAAAAAATCTTGGTGGAATTCCATTGATGTCTCAGCCCTCTACCTTGACTTAATGGGAAGGAAAAGCTCAGTCCTGTTCCCTAGATCCAGACACAGACCCACTGAAGTCAGTCACATTATGTAGAGCTCTACCCAATCCGACCCACTTCCATGATCAGCTACTCAGAAACAGTAGGTCTGTACTCTGGAAGATAAATCCCAGCAAAAACATTAAACCTGATTACATTGCAGCCTAACTGCTCAAAATGAAAATGCTTTGGCAAATGGGTAGAACATGTCTATGGAAATTGCATGTAAGTGGAGCAAAGGCAAGGGGCATGCAGAGTTGAGAAGGAATTAAATTCTCTTTACAAAAGCCCCTCTTGCGTTAGCTAAAGCAGAGAACCCCTACAAACACAGGGTTTTTAATATTCAGGTAGCAAGGTAGCACATTACCCTCCTCCTCTCTGTTCTGCAGGTGGCCTGCACTGTCCTGACATGTCTCAGGTCATCGGGAATTGTTTCAGAGATCTCACGGATGACATAAAAGCTCCCAGCATGCAGGCATGAACTTTGGATTACACCTTGAAATTACAGAGTCACTTACCTGTGAAGTGAATCACAACCATACTGGCATTTAGAGCATTCCCAAGTTGACAAAGTCTGGGCCTGGGGATTTGGTTTCACTCACTGCAGAATTTGGGATTAGGTGTAAAACTGTGCCCTCATATGATCTGTGCCTCTGACTTCTAAGTTTGTGAGCAATTGGATCTGAATGCTTGACGTCAAAATCTGAAAGCCACATAAAAAAGAACAGAACAAAGAACGTCAAGTCACTGAATACCTTTTAGCTGAGCAAGCCAAGAAATGGAGTAAATTTTTCAGTGACCTGAAACTCAATAAAGTTTAAGCAGAACAAAGCAAAATAGCTTACTTTTTATTAGATAAAGCAAAAGAGAAAAACTAGTTCTACACCAACAGCCACTATCAAGAATATATTTTTCCATCATACACAAAAATATTTGAAAAATGAGGGGACTGTGCAGACCACAGGGACCTCAGAAATCTGACGACACAATAAATACATCGACAGGCTCATCAGGAATGGCAGAGATAAAACTCCTGATGTCGTGTACTGCTCTTGGTTTATGTCCGGATAATATTAGTTTCTTTAAGATCAATAGGAACAAAAGAATTCAAAAGTTCTAGAATGTGTGAAGAGCCAGATCTGATGCTTTGGATGACAGCATATCAGAAATTTCCTTCTTTTTATGTGATCTTAGTAGCTGTGAAAACTGATGGACTGACAGTCCTAGAAACATGATGCCTTGATGTACCCAGAGCAGAGAGAAAGCGTGAAATGCTAGATAATGCAGTATCTAATGCTAGATAAAGAGTGTATTGAAGAGGTGAAGGAAGATACAGTAGATAGCAACAGAATAAGAGGGCATTGTTAGACTACGAATCTTCATGAGCAGCTTCTTGAAGGAGTTGTACAAGTTGTGCTGAGTACACCAAATTATTTTGTCCTGTGAGAGATTATGCCTTTTTGAAAGGTATTCATGTGCTCCTCAGCATGCACATCCCTCTGCTTTTGCACATTGCCCATGGTGCCACATTTGCATGAACTCTTTTGCATGGCTGTAAGCAGAGCCATGTATGAATACTCTGCTTAACTCTGAAACAGAGTTCTCCTGGACAAAGCGGGTTTGCCTTGGTAGCTGTCAAAAACTTTTTTTTTTTTTCTGCAAAGAAGGGTACAGTCATTTATCTGCTGGCAGTGCAAACGTCTCTTGCCCTGAGAGGGGTGTGTAAATGTCTTGCATGTGTATTTGCATAGTCAAGGCCAATCCTTTGTGTAAAGAAGTGCCGAGAGCCAAGTTTTTAATTTATTGCAGGTATGTCTTACATCACATTGCACTCAGCAACACAACCTATGAAGTTTTCTCTGTGCAAAGTTTGAACAAAGATCGCATACTGAATAGCGTGGCCACAGGTGGGAAGACTCTTTGGCTGAGCTGTTGTCAAGGTCTCGAGGCAACAGTGGAGTTTCTGCTCTAGTCAAGGTTCTTAACCATGAGCAGAGCCGATAAGATTTCCCAAATGACATGCAGGAACCTGTCTCCTCCACATCAGCTGAGCGTTAAACCCCATTTGCTGATGATTTTTACTGCATTGCAAGAGTTATTGTACAAATTTTTACCATGTATTGGCCAGGCTCTACAGCCAAACGGCACATCTTGTGAGATGCCAAGGTGGTGTATCTATAAATCCCCTGTAAGAAAGGGGTCACAGGAGCATTGGATCCCAGGTGAATCTTGTTGGTATTATGGGAAAGGCAGCCAGTCAGGATACTGAAACTATCATGCCTAAGAGGAGGCAGCGTGACATGAGAGGGAAATATAGTTTAGTGTCCCAAGGACAAGAACTGAATTCCAGTAAGTTCAACAAACTGCAACAAAATATTGTGAGGCAGAAATATTAAAATGTTGCATCTCATTTCAAACACACTGAAATTTATAGCATTTTATACATTTATAAACATTTATAAACCCGCATCTTTCAGGATTTAAAAACAAAAATAATGATAATAATTACTACATAGTAAATAACAATAGCAATACTAAAATCCAACTGCTCACTCAATTTGTAAGAAAGCAAGTGTTGATAAGACAGCATTTTCCAAAGAATACAAACTGGTTTGTGTTGAATCATTAGTTGTGCAGCAGAGCTCATAAGGCTTTGCTGTCTAGGCTTTCTTGAAACTAATAAAAAAACCCCAAAGACTGCAGCAAGGCAGCTACAACACTGAGGAGGGCAGATGGGTAAGGACACACAGAGTGAGGCAGAAGAAATAATGAGGCAGTGCTGGTAATAGCTGCCCATGAAATCTCCCACACAGTACTACTTCAGTGATGTCGCCCCAGTATTCGTAAAATTGAAGTTAACAGATTTAGAATGGATTTACTTGGGTGGAGAGCAGAGATTCAACCATCACATCTCCCTTTTACTTTCATAATTGTCTTAGGTTTTCTCTTGTGACAAGTGGAATTAGACCATGCTCAACAAAATACTGAAGAAGGAAAAAAAAAAAAAAAAAAAGCAAAAATAAAGGAGCAAGATGCCATTTCTTCTCTGCTTGAAAGCCTGGGCAAGGAGTGGCATGTGTTTTCCCATCTGCACAGAAGTTTTGCTGATTGCTGTGGATCAGAATGTGAGGGAGGAGGGACGTGAGGGATTTTGTTTCAGAACACAGTGTTGTACAGCACAAGCAAGAAAAGTTTCAGTGAAATTTAACATCCCTATTCTTGTTTTCCACTGCAGGGATAAATAATGGGTGAGCAACCTCATGGTTTATTGCCAAATGTAAATAAATGGTTCATTTACTTTGTATATGTATATGTATACATTTAAACAGCTGTTTGTAATCAAATGATAGATTCTACTAGCTCATGACCCAGAGTTTAGCTCATGCTCCGTGAAGATGAAAATTTACAGTATGAATCAGCAAATGATTCTGCTTTCTCAGCACATACATTGCAAAATGTGACATCTCATGCATCATTCAAGCAGAATCATTCAATGCACACCTTAAAGGAGGAACCCCTCATATTCTCTTTCTGTGTTTTCAGCATCTCCTGATATTAATTACCACTGAGCATTAAAATGTCCAGTGTTTCAGGAAAATCATTTAGATTGTACTCTCGCAAGGATAGGGTGTCTAGTCCTTGCTGAGCAGCAGTTTATGAGGCTCTATGCGTGCTTTCATGCCATGGCCATCACTAGAATATATGACCATCAAATGTTTTAAGTCCTGGAAAGCTTATGAGAGGATTAGTTACATGATAGCTTTTAAGACTGGAGTCATTTTGGACACAGACTCCCACTTACTGCTCATTCTGTCATGATTTGTATTCCACTTGGTTGCACTGGGGACCGATCCACAGCCTCCTGAAACCATTGGAAATATTCCTGTTGACTTCAGCAGGTTTTGCATCAGCTGCAGAGAGGACAAGAGTGGGCTATTTCCAAAAATTGTTGGTATTACTTGACTGAAATATAAGTGACCACAACCTTTTATACAGATGTAGATAGACTGAACAGCAATACAAGGACAAATGCTAGCGTAATCCCCAGGGTAATATCATTTCCACTAACCAGTGAGTCCAAATCATTCCCAATATCCATTCAGCTATTGTGGTATTTTCAGGACAAAGAGGAGATAATGTCATGCTTTCTGATCTATTTTATTTTGACCTTTCCTTGTTCTTTTTGAATTTCAGGACATGACTTAGGAAGGGAGACTATGTTGCATTTATTATGTGAAGTTACCTTCTGAACTCAAAACTCTTCAGTTTCATGTTTGAAATTGAACACCAGCACGATGAAGCCCAAAATTCAGTCTCATTAATATCAAAAGTTCCAATCTGTAAGATGTGTCTATCTTACATTTTTTTTAAGTATACAGTACTTTTTGTTATGAAACATTCAGCATTTTGAAACATGTGGAAGAGCTTCAAATGCATCCATGTGTTCAGCCAAACCACCTGCACACCATAATGTTCTTTTGATAGTGATTAGTTAGCAAAAAGAGATCCCAAATTCATTCTATTTTCTTGATGGAATCTCCTACCCAACTGTATTTTCTTAGCTAAGACAAATTCAGCCTCCAGCAAATGATGTGCTTAGGAACCTATGTAGAATTTCAAGGTGGCAATTTCCTGAAAAATGTTAAAATAAGACTTTTCAGTATGTTTGAGCTAAACAACCTCACTGACTTCTGCAGTTAAACTTTGTCTGGCCTTGATCAGAGTTGACAAGTAAACAATGACTGCTTTTAAAACTTGCAACCCAAGAATATTAAGTATGAACCAAGAGTCCAACATGAGAGTTTGGGATTCTTCTGACCAAAATAAGGATATTTTTAGAGCCCATGTTTGGCCAAGAGACAGAAGTAGGCATTTCCTTGGCACAACCCACTGTATCCTAACAAAGGTGAAAAAAATGGGAGAAATGGTTTGTGCCCTAAAAGTACCTACTTCTTTCTGTTGATGAGGAAGGAAGCTTGGGAGGTCTAGTTCAGGCATAGACATTGACATTGGAGAGGTGAGGTGAGGTGAGTAAGTCCTCTAATTCTGAAGGGATTTCTTTGGAGTACGTCTCCTCTGAGGATGGCAGCCAACAGAACAATGGGTACAGCCAAATATTTAGCAAAACTTATTCCCAGGGAGTAGCAGGAAAACTACAAAGGTTAGGATGAGGCACATGGACAGACCTGCCTGAAGCCTAGCAACAAGAAGAGTATTTTGATGAGCGTCAGTGTGCTTTTTGGAACAAGCCTGCTGAGAGTAAAATCTGAGAATGTGTTGACAAATGCACCCCAGAAGAGGTACGGATACGTACAGGGGAATCAGCAATGAAGTGTCTAACAACAAGGACTACATTATTGCTGTATTCACTGCTGATCCTGACCTTGGGGTGACAATAATTAATTATTTTCAGTAGGGATTCCATTAAAATCCAGCCTGAAAGCTGTATATTTATTTGTAGCTTGGGGGGGATGGGGGGTGGGGGCAAAACCACAGAAAATAATGTAGACAGTGTCTAAAAGTTGGTAATTTAACAGTGACTGTTTTAGACAGTGCAATATACTTACTCAGTGTAGTAATAAATTATGTGCAGTTTGCCAAGTAATTTACACAGTCTCTTTTCATGGTTTCAGCTTCAAAATGCTTTAAATAAACTGTGACATTATGTAAATGATTGTGTATTTATTTAACTGTTTCTCTAAGACACTAATCATGCAAGCAAGAAAATACCGGGTATTAAATGGACTATGCAAAATAGACACAAAATCTGAGACTTTAGTCTCTGTTCTATGAATTAGATATGAATGATAAACTGTTCATAATTTTAATGAGAAACATAAGTTAATGTAGATACTGTATATTCATTTTTCACACGAGATTTCATTTCATTGCTCGGACACTTCTTTCCAGAGAAGCAGCTGCTTTGTAAACATACTGTAAACAAAATTTAGGCTTTTTTCTACTACCCTCGCATGTCGGTGCATGGTTCAGTTAAGTAGTGATCATGTCATTTAATGCAGTTTTATAAAAATGTCCAGGTTACAGTCTTGCACCTTTAAGCGAAGTCTTTTCATGCCAGCCTCATGTGAATGGAAGCCCTACGGTGTTCAGCTGGAGAGTCCTGGTTCATAGGCATGCCCACACCCCATAGATAACACACCAGCACTGTATGTAAAATCATAAGCTTTACTGTGTAATCGATTTTAGTGTTTAAAAGCTAATTAATACTTGGATTTTTCTTTTTTAAAAGGCAGTGTTATAATCATTACGTTTGACTGCGTGCTCCCCTGCTGATAGTTGTTTTTGTTGAGGTTAGAACACAAAAATGCCATGTATGGGTTTAGGTCCAAGCCTGCTGCATTGCCACTCCTGCCAGTCAGTCACAGAAAATAATCAATAAATCATCAAATATTAATGTCATCCCTTTGGGTCATAAAAGACTGCAATATACATCTATGATTTAAAAATAAAAATTGATTACTATAGGGGTTTTTGTAGTAGGTAACCTAGTGGGGGGGGAGAGATAATCTGATGAATGCTGTTATTTATTTTAACTTTTATATTAGGTTCATGGAAAAAATACTCTCTCTATAACCTACAAAGATTTATCAGCCTGTGAAATTTTATAATAAAGAAAAGACTGATTTTCTAATTAAAGACTTGTCAAATAAAGAAAATAAGTGTGCATGTATTTTCTGTCTTTGGGGGACAGTCATGTGAAATAAAACAGTTGAGCTGCGTTTGCTAAGTGCTATGACAATGCATTTCATTGCTCTGTGAAGATCCATTTGAACTCTGTGGACTGAAAGTTGTTGTCAATGCATGTGTATTAAACATAGGACAGGGTCGTCTCTCCAGGTTCTTAACCTGGCATTAATTTCAAATTTAGCCTACCGATTTTTAGATGCATGTACTCAAGGTTCTGAAAACAGCAGGGCTGTGCCAGGGGATTATATCAGTGTTCGCACTGATGTATAACAGATTGTCCTATGCTTCTTTCTCTCCACCGACGACCCAGAGAGATAGGGACAAGGTTTCTGACTTACGAGCTTGAATTTTTGCTCTGCGTGAGGTGAGTGAGATGAATGCAAGCTCTGGATTTCCATGAGTGAGGGGAAATTCCTTATTGAGTCCTAGCTAACACACATACACACTACATAAGTTTATATTTTATGGGAAGGACTGCTCAACACCAGCAAGATGGAACGAATGCCCACCAGTTACTAGGTGGCAATAAGGTGTCTGGTATAATCAGATCCTCTTGCATTTAAGCATCCAGGATCCTTTCAGACATTGTGGTGAAGGGGTTTGCTGAATAAATTGTAGCCTTGGGACTTTGGAGTCCTGAGGCTGTTGCTATTAATGAGCAGAAGTTCTTTGTCAGATCTGCAGGAAAAGGGAAAAGATATGGTGCAAGGGCAGATCTCAATAAAATGGAGAAAGGAAATATGAATACTAATTTTTTTCCTCTGCCAACATCCAGACTAAAAGCTGGTGAGGCAGGAGAAATCATGAGGCAGTGCTGGTAATAGCTGCCCATGAAATCTCCCACACAGTACTACTTCAGTGATGTCGCCCCAGTATTGGTAAAATTGGACCTTGATTCCAGCAGACATGATCAGTTAGAAATACAGGATTAGCATACATTGGTTTTCTTTTCACATCTTCTTGGCCACTTCAGAGAGGTACATTAGCTGCACGTGAAAGGTTACATAGAATTGAATAGCAGATTTCTAACCTGCTGAGACATGAAACATGCACAGAAGGATAATGGTATTTTTAACTCTCAATTTCTCCCTTTTCCCTCAACTCAGAAATTCTGGGCTCAGATTTTTCCTCCATTTGAACATGAAAAATCTTCAATTGTCTTGCCATTCCTCCTCAAAGACATTGCACCCATAAGGTAAGAAACATTAAAGTTTTCCCATCACATTGATCAAAATCTATAAGAAAATATCATCTGCCTTCACTGCACGGAAGTAAGGTCATTCACTGTGCAGTACCTTGCTAAGATGTAAATGCTCAACTGAAAAAAAGCCTAAAGAGAGCTTCTCTGGCTCCCCTCCAGGGACTCTTTCACTCATGAACCAGATAATACTTGTGTGTCCAGGTACTAAATGAAGTCAACTGTCAACTCTTTCCTGTAAGTTGCATTAAAACAGGCCTAAATCAACATATTATCTTCTCTCAAATGCCATGGAAATCAAAAAAGCTCAACCTACACTATAAAAACCGTCTTGTCTAAGGCAAAAGCTACTTCCTTACGTTTGTGTATGTTCTTGCCAAAGACAGAAGAACATGAGGTTGCTTGATTAGAACAGGCCTACAACAAAGTTGCATCTAACCACATACTCTGTCTGAAAAAGTGGCCAGGGCAAATATAAGAATATAATAAAATGAATCCATATATGGTAAGTGTTCCTGTGTACACCCTTACAATTTCTACAAGTGTAAGGTTTCTACAGAGAAGATAGTTTCCACCCTCCTGATCCTTTTAGTTATGAACACAAATTCAGATGCCACTTTTACATGGTACCTGATAAATAGTTCTTGTCTAGATCTGTTAGCATCCGTCTCCATGATGCAATATCATTTCCCTGTCCATTCAACGAAAACCAGACCCAGGCTCTTAATTGTTGCAACGTCCTTTTTTGGCTTTGAGACACAGTATTGACCTGCTGCTGTCTATCAGCAGTTTTCTTCTGGGCTCTTGACATCCTTTGGAATGACTCTGCAGAACATCCCAGAAGTCTGAAAAACTACCACACTGTCTCTACTTGGGAAACCATTCCTGGTATGGTCCCCATGAAAAAGATTTATTATTAACTGGAGTGTTGCTGTGCGGAAACACAGGCCTTTCATGCTGAACAACTGGGTACCACTTTCTAGCGCTTACTTAACCTCATCCACCTACTCCCAACCTGCCTATATCAAGCTCTTTTCCCTTGTCCTCATGTCCAGACCATCAGCACCTTGAGAAGGCTTTGTTCTGGATAAGTACAACATTTAGCACAATGGGTGTATGGATTAACGCCATTCCATAAACAGTGCAGTACCAATCACAAGTTGGCCCTTTGACTACAACAGGTGAAAGTACAACATTGTAAATCCATCTGACATCTTTTTAAGTCCGAGCAAAATCTGCCCCCAGGATTTCTTTACCAACAGTAATGTATTCAATTTCTGCATTATAATTGGATCGCTAATATGCTTACCCAACATTGTATCCATTTTAAAACATGAAGCCCCACTAAGTAAAAGCATACAAAATGCCTTAGGGAGGTTTGATACAATGGGCAATAGTAATTTTGAATTCACCACTACAATTTATGATGTCAATAATCTTTAACGTGGTACTGAGTGTGCTATTATGTTACAACAAGCACCACAGGCTGGCCGTTACTCCTGGATATACAACAGATCACACAGATTAGAGCTTCAGATGGTAACGGGGTCAAGAGAGCTGGCTAATATTCAAGCATCACTTCCCTGAAGTTCAATATCAATGCATCCCTATGTGTAAGAAATCAAGCAAAGGCAACAGGAGACTTGCATGGATGAGCAAAAAATTTCTGACAAAACTCGAACAGAAGAAGGAAATTTACAAGATGTGGGAAAAGGGACTGGCCACTTGGGAGGAATATAGAGATGTTGTCATAATATGCAGGGATTCAACAAGGAAGGCTAAGGTCCATTTGGAATTTCATCTGGTGACAGAGGCCAAGGACAACAAGAAGAGCTTCTTCGAGTACATCAGTAGCAAAAGGATGACTAAGGAACATGTGGGCCTATTTCTGAATGAGGTGAGTGCCCTGGTGACGAAGGATACAGAGAATAAGGAGTTACTGAATGTCCCCTTTGCTTCAGTCTTTACTGCTACGGTCGGCCCTCAGGAATCCCAGACCTGGAGGCAAGAGAAGATGTCTGGAGAAAGAAAGACCTTCCCTTGGTGGAGGAGGATCAGGTTAGAGACCATTTAGGCAAACTTGCCACCCACACATCCATGGGCCTCAATGGGATGCACCTGTGAGTGCTGAGGGAGCTGGCAGATGTTACAGCTAAGTCCCTCTCCATCAGCTTTGAAAGGTTATGGAGAACAGCAGGGTGCCTGAGGACTGGAGGAAAGCCAGTGTCACCTCAGCCTTCAAAAAGGCCAAGCAGGAGGACCCAGGAAACTACGGGCCAGTCAGCCTCACCTCCATCCCTGGCGAGGTGATGGAACAGCTCATCCTGGAGGTCATCTCTGAGCATGTGGAGGAAAAGGAGGTTATCAGGAGCAGTCAGCATGGATTCACCAAGGGGAAACCACGCCTGACCAACCTGATAGCCTTCTGTGCTGGAGTGTCTGGCTGGGTAGACAAGGGGAGAGCGGGGGATGTTGTCTCCCTTGACCTCAGCAAGGCTTTTGGCACTGTCTCCCCTGACACCCCCATGGGCAGGCGCAGGCAGTGGGGGGTCGATGGGTGGGCAGTGACCCGGGCTGGGCACTGGCTGATGGCAGAGCTCAGCGGGCTGTGACCAGCGGCACAGGCTGGCTGGAGGCCGGTAGCCAGCGGGGCTCCCCGGGGGTCAGTGATGGGTCGGGTCCTGTTCAACTTATCCATCAGTGCCCGGGACGGAGGGACAGAGGGTGCCCTCAGCAAGGTCGCTGGTGATACCAGCCTGGGAGCAGCGGCTGATTCCCCAGAGGCTGCGCTGCCCTTCAGCCAGACCTGGGCAGGCTGGAGAGCTGGTGGGGAGGGACCTCATGGGGTTCAGCACAGGCATGTGCAGGGTCCTGCCCCTGGGGAGGGACAGCCCCACGCACCAGCACAGCCTGGGGCTGACCTGCTGGGGGGCAGCTCCAGCTCTGCCAAGGACTTGGACGTTCTGGTGGGCAGCAAGTTGCCCATGGGCCAGCAGTGTGCCCTGGTGGCCAGCAAGGCCAGTGGGGGTCATGAGGAGGAGCGTGGCCAGCAGGTTGAGGGAAGATGTCCTCCCCCTCTGCTCTGCCCTGGTGAGGCTGGGTCTGGAGTCCTGGGTCCAGTGCTGGGCTTCCCAGTTCATGAGAGACAGGGAACTGCTGGAGAGGGTCCAGTGGAGGGCTGCAGAGATGATGAGGGGACTGGAGCATCTCCCTGATGAGGAAAGGCTGAGAGAGCTGAGCCTGTTCAACTTGGAGAAGACTAGAGGGGACCTTCTCAATGCCTACAAATATCTTGTCAAAGGAACGGGGCCAGGCTCTTTGCAGTGGTGCCCAGTGACAGGACAAGGGGCAACGGGCACAGACTGCAGCACAGGCAGCTCCACCTGAATATGAGGAAGAACTTCTTTCCTCTGAGGGTGACAGAGCTCTGGGACAGGTTGCCCAGAGAGGCTGTGCAGTCTCTTTCTCTGGAGACATTCAAAAACCGCCTGGATGCACCCTCGGTGAACCTGCTTTAGCAGGGGGTTGGACTAGATGATCTCCCGAGATCCCTTCCAACCCTGACCATTCTGTGTTTCTGTGAATTTAAAATTAGATCTCAAGGGCTATTATTCTTTTAGAAACAGAAAGTCTGTTAGAAATTTGGAAAGTATGGAAGGGGCAAAATGATGAGAAAATAGATCTGATTCCTGCTGAGAGTCTGAACACCCTGAGCAATTTACCCACAGGCAAAGGAACACTTTGGAGCACTTTAGCACCAGTCCTGGGTTACATTCATTAAGGCAGGCTCAGGAGCTGCCCATCCACAGCATAAGACTGCTCACTCCAGGTTAGTGTGTCCTGCTGAGAAGCAAGTGGCATAAAAAACTCACCAAAAATAAAGAGCACCAAAACCAGAGTAGATGGAAGTGTAGTGAATTATCTCCACAATAAAATCTCTTCTGATCTCTTATTATCTAACCAGAAATTAACTGTCTGGAAGATAAGATTCAAAACCCCTAATGAAGGCCTTTTTTGTTCTTATTTATTGGAATTTCTCTTGCTTCGAAGGTCACTGTGATCCACATAGTATTGCTGAGAGGACAAGTTCCACTGGCCATAAATCATCTGAAAAAAAAAAAAAATCCTATTGCAGAGTGTAAAATTTGCCACTACTTGATTTCATTGACAATCTCATTAGCCTTGTGCTGTAGATTTCTTTTTTGCAACCCCTAAATCATTCATTGCTATGCATGCTCTTATCATGTCTCCTCTTATAAGCAGATCTAATGCTCCAGCATTAAAAACCCATATCAGAAATTCAGCCTCTTTCAGTAGGATCATTTTAATTTAAAAAAAAAAAAAAGAAGAAGAAGAAAAAAAAATCCTATTCCTTCCTTCCCTTTTTATGGGTATGAAATATTCTCATGCTGTTCCTGAGACAGAAATGCAGAAATGTAATTTTCAGAGAGCACCTATATATTTCAGATGTCTTTAACACGCACAGTTTTGTCCTTTCAGAGAAAGTTTAATCCTATTGTCTATTTTTTGTTTCACTTTCCCTTCCTCTATGATGTTGTTTGCTTCATCTTTGAAAGACACAGGATCACCCTCATGCAAAAGGTAGCTCTTTGAAGCCACAAATAGTCCACTAACACCACTTTGGAAAGCCTACTATCCCTCATCTCTTTGAAAACATAACTGAGCAGCAGTCATAACATTTTCTGGGCCAGTTTATAACAGCTGTGATGTTAAAAATCAGTTTTCCGACATCCTTTCTAAACTGATACCTACAAGATAATGACAGCAGTCCTAAAATGTGAGATGTTAGAAAATGAGCATTATTTAAACCATTTTGTATATTACTTAGGCTTCAATATTTCCTACTTGCCTGTTTCATGTTCTTGCCTTTGCTTTCACCTCAAACAGAACAACATTTTGCAAAAAAAAATAAATCAATTTTCTTTGATTATTTTTTGTCTGGAGATCGGAAATAAAGGTGAGAATTTTTACTGGGATCTCTATAGCGACTGTAACCAGAAGACTCCTGTCTGTGGAGAACAGGAGAAGTCTTCAAAGGGTGGGATGAATTCTCTTCTTAGGCTGCTGTGCCATGACTGATGTGGCTACTCTAAAGCAAAGTTCATCTCTGGTGTAGCTCCATACATGTAGACGCCCAGGCATCGTTCTGAGTGTGGAGATGAGTTCCCCCTGCAAAGTTAGGTGTGATGAACCCCCTAAGTTGGTCCCTAAGTCAAATGAACTGAATCCCATCTAGTCTATTTAACTGAGGGGAAAGCATCCAGACAGGGTCGAGTTTTAATCACTTGCAGTTTTTTAAGTCGGTCACTTTGCACCATGGTAAGCAAGGAAGGATTTTGCGATGGTTACAATCCTGCTTCATCTTTAGTTACCTGGGGTGGACGTAAAGCCAAGGGGCTAACCAGAGGAACACAGCCACTGCTCAGACTCCCCTTGCCAGCTGAGATGCTCTCTGAAATGCACACTCTTCAAAAATGAGATACTCTGCTCATACCAAGTAATAAAAATGCATTCTGCATTTATTAGTGTAAGTATTAGTAAATGTAGGGAAAAACTGACTCAAAGCATTTGTTTTTAGTGTACCAAATCACACTGTCTTCAGTAATAAAGGTTACAAATGAAAAACTGCTTCAATGAGATTGCTCAGCACAGCTTTCCTGTGATGACTAAACTCTCTGGGATCTCCAAATGATCCTAAAGTCCACATTTTCTTTCTCTACTTTATGTATAAATATGAATTTCTAATCAGGATAGGCATTCTCCTCCTGGTATATATAGTAGAATAGTCCTGAGTTAGTAGGAAATAGCTTTCTACTCTCTTAAAAATTCACATCCTTCTCTAGTGGGTCTTTAAAGTTTTGTTCCAGGAATTGATCATCCTGTTTTGACGTCAATGGCCAATACTGAGGTTATTGAGTGCAGCAATTTTACTGCCAGCTCCTGTTTTCCTTCATGTTTTACAATTAGCCAAAGTTTTAGCAGAAATATCAGCCGGGAAGAAATCCTCTCATCATTTTAGATTCATCAGCTGCAGAAGCTACCAAGAAAGGTCAAATCCAAAAGCAAACATATGTCTTCATATTTACATTTAAAACAGGCAGCCCAAACAGCAGAGAGCTCTTTGCATTTGTTAAGCACAAACAAAGCATTCTGAAGTAGTGAAGTGTGAAGGTGACTGATAAATCAGCCAACAGTATTTTATGCTAAGTGTTTACAAAAAGAAGAGTTCAGGACAGAAAACGCCACTCTGTCCCCTGGGAGTATGCTTACCTATGATTCCACCTTGAAAAGGCCTCGATATCAAGAAGAAGAAATCTTAACACCTTCATTTATTTTTTTCTATAGTTTATCTATGTACCAAATTTTCATTTTATTCCATCTTTTTTTTTTTTTCCCTGAAGACAAACCTTCTTACTTGATTGTTGGGGTTTTGATTCACTAACATAACATTTTCCTTGTGGCCCAATATGTAGAGCTGCACAGATGATAAACCAGAGCTATATGGTTATTATTTACTTATTGTTTTTTCATATAAATCACCCCCAAGCTAAATTTCAGAAGTTTTCTGTTCACCTGAAAAATCTGCACATACCTTTTACAACCTGGGATCAAACTTGCTGACATTGCAATGATCCAAATTCTGATTGATTGAAAAATATTTTTTTTTTTACTTTCTGTAGTAGTAGAGCCCATTGCCTGAACCATTTGATTCTCTCATTGATGACGAGAGTTACGTTGCTGTGCACTGTGGGGTATATAAGATGGGTTCAAGCTTCTAACCACAATGAAGGCTGAAAATGTAATGCATCTAAACTACCTCTTTAGGACAAAATTTCAAAAATGTATTCTTCTTTGAATTGTCTGTTCTTAAGATAGTTCAAAACCTTGACATGTCATTAAAAATTTAAGTTTATGTACAAAGTACTTTCTATGGAGCAGAGATGGCGATGCTTGACCACTTCTCACTCTGAGCTCCTTGACTTTCTGTAGTGAACACAATCTGGAAAACTGTGGATAAAGCTGTAAATAATATGACACAAAAGCTGTGCGATACTAGCTGTCTGACAAATGGCTACTCTGTCCGATAAAAAACACTTCTCATTGAGGGAGTCTCTATTACAGTAACAGTCCTGCTACATCCATTGCCTTTTTGGTCTCTTCTGCCCTGTATCATGCTACTAGTGCCAGGACCAGGACTATCCACCAGAATTTGGTTGACTAAACTAATAACCTGTTAGAGCAATCTTTGGCGCGGCTTTGGCCCAAATTTTACACCATGGTGTCCTTGTTGCATCCCTCCCCAGTACAACAAGGACATAGTCAAACTGGAGAAATTCCAGCTGAGGGTCACTAAGATGGCCAGAAGGCTGGAGACATAGATGACATACACAGATAGGCTGTGGGAGTGGGGTTTATTCAGACTATTGGAAAGAAAGGGACACAACAGATGTGACTTCTTCCACAGTCTATTTGGGGTTAAGGAATAAAGATAAAGCCAGAGTATTCTCAGAGCTGCAAAATGAAAGGACAAGTGACAATGGGCACAAAATGCTACAAGGTAAATTTCAATGAGATACAAGGAGAAAAATGTTTCACCATAAGGGTAGTCAAATATTGAAACAGATTGCTCAGAGAAGTCAAGGAATTGTGTCTTTGGAAACACACAGACTCAGCTGGACATTGAACTGCCTTCTGAAACCTAAGTGACCTTGAAGATATCCCTCTTCAAGAAGGTGTTTGGATTACTTGACCTCCACAGGTCATCTTTCTCTTCCAAGCTGAATTAGTCTACAATCTTATGATTTTAAATCTTAATACTATAGATCTGTCCAGATTGTGCCAGTTGACTTCTGCACCAGAGAGTGGACCCTGACACTATTTATTTCTAGTACAGATGGAGTTTTTCTGCTCCAAAAAATGGGCATTGTATGCCAGAAGTCAATAATTTTCCTTCCTTTTCTTTTGTGATTATTCACAAGGCCAGATATATAGTGTTATATACATATATAAAGTATATATCAGCACTAAAAAACCTTTATGGGGAATAGGAAGCAATTTTTACATTATTCGGTAAGGCTTTTTCTATTTTTATTTCCCATGAAAAAAAATTAATAGATATTAAAAGGAAAAAAAAAAACCAAACAAACCTCAAAGGCATTTATAAGTGTTGGTTTCTATTTTAGGAAAAACTAAGAAGAAGGAAAAGAACATAATCCCACACTGCAGTTTTCTTGAATATTCCGTGTATGTGACCAACTACTCATCTAGAAAAAGTCATGAAATCTCTACCATATTTTTGAGATTACAGTTTCAATAAACATCAAGGTCAGCTAATTTGTAACAACAAACCATGATATATCCAACAAGTAATATCTAAATGATAAGAAATAGAGAAATTAATGCCATGTTATCACAAATATTTTCTATACTCTCTTCTGATGCTGTACACAAAGTGCTTCTCAGAACTGGAGTGTTCTGAGATCTTTTGCAGATGACCACGAGCATATAGGCCTCATGGTGAGGAAGACAGAGCTCAAAAGAACAGAGAAGTCATCTCCTTCATGGCACAATCACCTGAGGAGAGAAACCTAATAAACCATCAGTGGAAGTTAATTCACAAGCAACTATTTCTTCATTTTCAACGGAATCAGCTTTGGAGATGGCCATGGTAAGGTTCTCCTATGCTCCTCTTCGCTTTTATTGAGGTCGGTAAGTTCTCGCTGGCTTTCCTAGGGAGAGAGCTGGATCTGCCATGTGTATAGCGTCTTTGATGCTCAAAGGATCAGTAAGATCTTTCACACATATATATATATGAAAAGACACGCATCCAAGTGACCATTCAAGTCTTTTTCTTAACAATTAAGACCTGAATCACTGAAGTGGTTAATATATACGATAACCTTCTTACTGTGCCTTTAGCCCAGAGGAACAATGACTGTGATTCATAAGATTCATTATGTGCCACATTTGGCACATTGTCAACAGTGCTACCTTTTAAAGAGCCAGGATTAAGGGTAATGGTATGGAAAATTTTCTTTTATCCCATCCCTGGGTCAGTCTGGGTGTATCCCATGTATTAGCTTGCAACAAAAAAGTAGAGTGTGTGTGTCTTCAAGTCACATGCCCTTTGGGAATTTCTAAAGGGAATACCATCAACACAAAGGAAAAGGAAATAAAGTATGTTTAGCAACTTGAAAGAATTAGTTCTTTTATTTTCTTTCTTTTTTTCTTTTTAGTTGGCCTTTCCATGTTCTTACTAAAAGCATAATTTAGTCAGACACTGTCTTCCTTTTTATTGCTAAATATGTAGGTTGAAAAGTACATATTGCCTGGAATTCAGGGTTGCAGATGAAAACCGTTCACCTTCCTCTGACAATGCAATCAGTGTCTGGCATTAGAAATTGGGCTGATTTCAGAAGGTTTTACAAATAGTCTATGCAAACTGCACCAAAACCAAAGGGTTTTGATTCAGCCCTAAAGCATTATTCCATCCAAGCCAGCATTTCCATATTCCAGATATTATCTACTTTTATCTCAGAGCTGACAAACGTCTTTCCCCTAAATTGCCTGACTATCCTATCATGCAAGGCAGTCAAACTACTGGGTCAGCTACAACATCACGCAGTTATACAGGTAGGATTATCTCAGTTATTATAATTCTTATTAGATAAAGCATTCATATTCAAACTGTTGGCTAGAAGTCATCTTGAATATTACTGGCTATAAATTCAAGAAACCAACAAAAAATTCCTATTCTTCATGTCTTACACATAGCGGTTTCCACCAAGATAATTGGAAGAAGGTCATAAGTTAGGCAGGCTTGGACACTGTGATCAGTTGTTGCTTTCCAGGACCAAGTACCTTCAGACCAAAAACTTAAATCCTTTGTGAGAAGGGGAATTACTGAAAATAAATACTTAGAGCAATCTGACATTCTAGACAAACCACACATTTGCAATTGCTGCATCATTAAAACTGGAGCTGAAAGCTCTATGAACATAGTAGTTGGATAGTCACACCAAAAAGTTAATTTCAAGAACTTGTCATTTGCACAAAAGAAGTGGTGATGAACAATGAAGATTTATTAAACTCTGACAGAAAACAATTGGAAAAAAAACTCATTTTGAACAGTCTCCATCCATCAACACTTCTGTTTGAGGAACCAGACATTATACATCATGAAAAATGTGGTCCAAGTATTTGCTTTTTGTTATTTTCCTTTTAGTTTGTTAAATTTGCTACAGGCAGAGGAAAAGTTGCCCTATGGAAATAATCACTCCCACTGTTTGAAAAATGCTATTCCCTTGTCTTCTCTTAAGCTTTGTGGTAAATTCTCTGCCTCCCCATCTCTCTAAAATAATGTGTATGGCCTTAGGAATGTCTTTATCTAATTCCTGCTGTATGCTAGGTTATATTCCATTCAGCTGGTCTGATCTGTATGCATTTGGATTTTCCAGCTAATTACTTTGCTCTATTTGTATCATTAGTTTTATTGTTGTTGGTTTTGAAGAGACTTTTCCTGCCTAACTACTTTCCAGATTTTTTTTTATTATTATTTTCTTGAAACACTGAGTTACAGGAGAAGGCAGCAAACCTCTTGTGTTCCTAATTATAACCCCAGTTTCTGAAACCTTTAGGCTTTCCCATTATTACTCCTAGCAAAAAGCATTTCAAAGGTGTATTTCCCTTCTTGATGCCTTATGGCAAAAACAGGTTTTCCACATCTAAAAGTTCCCCCACACAGGGCATTTGCATACGTCTGGAATTTTATATGCTGAATATAAAGCACAGAGGAGTCGATGCCATGAGGACTCCTGCTCCCCCAGGTGCAACCAGGTTGGTATGCTTTCAGCCTGGTATGCAGTGCCCTGTCACCTCCCCAGTTCACACCAACCACTGCACAACACAGCTGTATTCTCACTTGCTCATACTGCTTGCAGAAAAAAACATGTGGCTTTTCTTGCCCAAGGGCTGAAGGAAAAGACTCAAAGAACCCAATGGACTATTTGATTTGTCCTTCTGTTGTTCTGACATGACTAATGGATCAAAACAAAATGAAAAAGACTGAGCGGCTTAGAAAGACTGAGCTCAAAATGAGAAACTGCTTTTTGGTAAATCTCACGTGCAAAATCCATCTCCCTTTGTGTCAACTGCAGTCAGTTGCCCTCCAAGAGACAGTCAGCTGTCTCCATCTGTCCTTCAGCATCACATCTGCAGAAGCTCATTAGGTTAAGGTGAAGACCACAATCAGACCATCTGCCTTTGGCCTCTTCCATATCACCACTATTGTGCATCACACCGTTGTTCCTATATACCAGCTTGCAATTTGTATGTATGGCTAAATCATATTTTCATAGAATCATAGAATATTTCAGGTTGGAAGGGACCCATAAGAATCATTCAGTCCAGATTATCCTGTTTTCTAACATTTATTTATTTATTTATTTATTGTTTCTGTTCTCTCTTTATATACTGCAAACCCAGTCTCCTCTGAAACATCTGCCAGACTCAGTAATTGGGCACAGTAGCTACAGTGACTTTGCTCTGGTATGGAGGAAGAAAACCCACACAGCTGCTGCTGAGAAAGCCGCTGATTGCTACACCTAGGTGTAGGGTGGCAACATTCAAGCAAGCAGCCAGCTGCCATTGCTTAACCTGCTGCTGCGTCTTGGTGGCTCCCCACACCAGGAGGAGGCAGGTGAGACTTGCTGGTGCAGGTTGGCTGTCCCCAAGGCATGTGCCTACCATCTCCTTTATCAATAGCGGATCCGGCTCTGGAAGAAGCGGATACACAGCCCCAAAAGGCATTAGAGACTGACTCTGCCTTTGCTGCACACGAAAGCATCTCTGCTTGTGTGTGCAGCAAAAGCTCTGAGAGCAGAAGTGGCACGTTCAGGGAAACTTTGAAAACATCTACTGGGAACTGACATCACTTCGTTTGGATTTTACCCCAGATTTCTAACAGTAATAGGTCGGGCATCCTAAAGGGGGCAATGTTAGTAATTACACTCACATTAAATGTAGGCATTTCAACTCAGCTTTTGATGCCATCTAGATGGCAGTACCTTGAGTATCAATCTACTTGTATGAACACAGTCTTCACTGGAGTATGCTTGTAAGTTTATTGATGCTTCCTTTGCATCTGGCACACACATGGTCCCTATTAACAGCAGAGGAGGAAAGAAATCTCTTTGTGATTGGCAAAGAGATTTTCCTCTGGCACTTTTCTTAAGTGTTTTCATAGGCTTGCAAGTCTGTATTTTTCTCTTCCAGCAACACTGCTTTGCCAAGTATACCCCTTTTATTAATACAAATCTATTGGAGATGTCACACTCTCCTACCTTCTGTTGAACTTGACCTTGAAGGAGCACTAGGCTTGTTTGGACCATGAAAACAGAAAAATAAGCTGTCCTTCCCTACCTTCCCCACTGCTTCCTTTTCAGCCAGTTGTCATCCTTTAAAAAGCAAAGGAGGTTTACATGGAGGTAAGCAAATATAATAAACTGATCTCTTTGAAGATGAATTACACCTTTCTTTTTTTTTTTTTTTTTTCTTTTTGGAAGCCTTCAAGATTGAATTCCTAATAAACAGCTCTTCATAAGATAGCCTCTGTCACTTCTTGTTTGTCTGAAGCATTTTTCCACATTGTTATATCTTTCAGCATTTACCCAAGCCAAAAAAATGTTACTTACTGACACACACAGGCTTGCAATATTTAAGCAAAACATATAAGCTATTCTACAAAAGGCAGGTTGACAGCAACATTTCAAAAATGAGACTATAATGTAATAAAAATGTTATCCTGGCTTGTGTCTGCACAGAGAATAAGAAAATGAATGAAACATTGTGACAAATGAGGACCGGGAGAATTTTCCAGAGAAGGGGAAAATGAAAGTGGAGCTAGAGAAGAACAAAGCAAAACCTTCTGCAAAGGCCATGTTTGACTACAAGAATTTATGGCTTCTCTTCTTATCTCAATGGACCCTCTGTGAAGGCACTCCCCAGGCCAAATCCGAATAATTTGTCAGCTGTCTGCTAAGCCCTTTTTCTTCAAAAGGCTTAACCCCAGTTACATGCCCATTGTATTTCCACAGAATGGTGTATCCCTGTTTCAAATAACTGAGCTTAATGCATCCCTGAAAGCATCCCTGTTGCTGACGTTAGCAGTAATAAATATGGCAGGCTGAGGATATATTCCCAGCAGAGCTTTGACAGTGCCTAATGTAAGTCCCTATATGCCCACAACAAATCTGTTACTTGACGATGTCTCTTTCGATACAGCCACTCAGGTGACAAACTTTCTCTTGCTGTCATTCCTTGGTGAGATAAAGCTTTTCTGTAAATAGCACTGCAGGCTGATTTCTTGCTTCTGTTCTTTCAGATCTCAAAGCAAAAGCTCTGGGAGCAGCTATGGCACCAGAAGTGGGTGAGGTTTATGGTACTCAACATGACTTTCATTAGGCTATACCTTGCCTTAGTGCCCTACAGCACTTTTTGATATTAATCCCAGCAGCACCCCTGTTTTGGTTGGTTGTTTGTTTTTTTGTTGGTGGTTGGTTTTTTTGTCCTAACTCTGTCTCTGTACAGATGGTAGAGGAATGAGTGGTTAAAAACTACACAGACCTTATAGCATAGCAAATGGACTATTGCCCAATCTAGCCACAGAAGTCAAACTGACACTGAAAGTGAGAGAAACCTTTGGAATAAAAGTACTTTCCTCATGAGACAGAGGCAATGGCAGCCAACAAAAAAAAATAATAAATGAGGGTGTTGGAGTGTAACCAGTACATTAGCATGCTGCAGATAATTTTGTTGCCTGCCTTTGAGAGTCATCGCGACCATGGAAGAGTCAGCATGGCCATGAAGGTGTCCCACCTTTCAAACTTTGGACAAGGGAAGCACAAAACAGATGTAAAGCCAGCTTGGTATATACTCCCATTTCTGCTCAGCAGAGTTCAGTCAAAGTATGTTTGGTATTACGCTTGTAATCATATGTTCTGCGCTCTGAGATTTCTGTGTTCACGTAGTTCCACAGGAGTGGTGTATCAGTAGAAAAGAGGTGGGTGGCGAGTATGCAGGTCCTGCACATGCACCAGTGCCCCAAGGGTAGACCATGAGGAAGGAGAGCTTGACATGACCAGTGGATAAGCAATTGTATTTCACTCTTTTAAGCCTTGACTCCACTGCAACATACCATGGAAGCTGACACCGTCATTTTCTTACTCTATTTTCAGTGATGCATTAGAGCACTAATGCTAGCCAATTTTTATGCAAAACTCTATATGACTAAAATCCAGTGCATATTTTGCACCTTCTGAAAGACTATGCATTAGATGAGACTGGAACAGGAATAGAAAACTTCAAAGATTCAGCTTCAAACCCTATCTTATTTAAAGTTGACAGTTTTATCTTTGCATCATTCATGATGCTTTTATACTTTATTCCATTTCCTTTACCTAAGCATCAATAAGAATTCAAAAAGAAAACTTTTAATTTTTCCATTATCCCAAGATCTACCTAATTGCATGAGTGATCCAGAGCAGCAAACTGCTTTCAGCTAGAGTGTCATTTTCTTCTTTCCCCACTGTTCTTTTTTTTTTCTTCTGATTTTCTTCATATAGCAGCAATTCATGTTAGTTCCTGAGATAGGCACAAAACTGCATCCTGTGGCTATTGATTCATACAAACACCTAAACATCTTTCCAGGCACTCCTGTAAGGGATTTCAAACCCCACAGAAACATTGCAGGATAAATTCAAAGTATTGCAAGATTCATCTCTATTTCAATGAATGAATCCTGTGCTAAAAGACTTTTCTTTTACCATGGAAATGAAGACATTGTCCTAGGAAATCTAGCAAAGACTGGTGTCATAGTTTAAGGTACTGCTCACTGAGTGAATTCAGTGAAGATAACATTCAGAGAAGTAGAAATTGAAAGTCACATCCAATCCATGCCAAAAAAGTTTGCATGTGGCTTTGGGGTCGTTCTTTCAAGGTTACAGTCTAATTCCTTGGACAAGAATCCTTGTTGCATGAAGGTCATCTTTAGATCAATGAGGAGAAAGTAAGAACAGTTCTTGGAAAGATATGGATGTGAGTCTCAATTTCTACTTCTCAGTCTCTTCAGAAGGGCAACTCACTTTGGCTAAACAATTAAATAGTAATTGGGCCAGAGAAAAAGAGAGAAACTGATTGTACAGGCATGTGGTCAGGAGTCTTTGAAGTACAGCAGACCCTGATTAAAAACCCTTTTCCCAATGGGAGGAAAGAGACACTTGAACCTTTATCATCCACTTGCTCTGTGCACCCTACACTGCTTCCTGTTCTGGATCTAAAGAAAAGCTTTTAAAGGCTGTAACAGAAAATGGGAAAATCATCATTATTACACTTGTTATATAGGCGAGGCATTTAGGCAAAGCAGAATTTTACTAAAGCCTGACATGTGACTCCCACTGGATGTATGTAGCTTTTAGGTCCATCACAGCTTTCCTTCACAGAGGCAAATATGCGTCATTTGCTTTACATGCTTTTACAATATTCATTTAAAATCAAGTATGCACCATTCCAAGTGGAAAAGTTATGCACTCAATTTTCCACAAAACATAAAGACAAGTGGAAACACAGTGACATACTTCCAAATATTTTAAGAAAGGAATTCTGAAAAGTTATTTATAGCCAGCATAGCTAGAATCAAAAGTTCTCCCTATCTATCAGCACAAAATCAAAATCAGAAGCGTCAAATTAAAAAAAAAATAATACTCCAGAGGAATGAGATCACTGAGCGACCCACTTCAAACATTGTCCAATTGAGTCATCCCCTTTCTGATTTTGTTGTTATATTTCACAGGTAAAAGTAAAGAGAAGGAAGGGGGGGGGGGGGGGGGGGGGGATCGTAAAAAAACTTTAGTTGTGGTGACCACCCTGAAATATCCTACAAGGAGACTGCCTTCCGTAAGGTGAATATCCACCTTTTTTAAACATTAAGCACCTAAAAGATGATTTGCCTTCACCACTCCACCATCCTTTCTACCTGCTGAACCCCTGGAGAAATGTAAGTAAAGCTAAAAGATCAGTTCCACAAACTTGTTTTCTTGTTATGCAACAATTTTATGAGCCTGTTTCTGGCCTGACGGGATTCCCACGCACCGCAGCTCTGCACCCCATGGGACAGCAGCTCCTGCCAAGCAGGGAGGGTGCTCAAGTGGAAAGTGTTCAAAAATCCCAGGGCTGGCCCAAAACACTGACTCCGTGAGACCTAGCGGTGCTCCAGCACCACCTCAGAGAAGTGCTCATAGTTCACAGTATTTTATTCCTGAAAATGAAACTTGGGTAAAGAGCACGCCTTAGTTTAGTACAACAGCGAAATCAATATTCTATATTGAGATGCAAACCCCTGTTTGATTGCTAGCTGCAAGCCTGGTTGTTTTAACATCCACATGTAAGTTTTACATGCACCAGAACCTCTTCTTTTTTTAAATTCTGATTAAATTCTTCTTTTATTTTGAGCTCCCACTACAGAAAAAGCTTACCATAAGCAGAAAGCTCCTCGCTAATCTCCAAATCTCCATGGAGAGTGCATCTGTTATAGTGTTTTCTCTGATCTTACAGTTTACCTACTGATCTAAAAATAAATTTCTTGCTCATAATTGTTTTTTACAAAACCTGTTGTTTCTTTTTCAGTGTATCAGAGTAATGGCTATGAAATAAAGGGGAAAAAATAATCTGTTCTTTTATTTTGGCTTTGAGGAAAGCTAACAGAAATAACCCCTGATTCACTCAGAGAAGTACTTTAATGCCATTTATAAGCACGACCTTCAAAGAAAAACACTTTCTTCAGTGCCTTGAAATACCTGTTGTTGGATCTAAACCTGCACCAGTGAAATCAAAGTGCAGCACTTGCTTTCGCTGGACCCACAGGATGTTGGGAGGAGCACCCCTCTCCAAGGCCATTAAACCAAGTCTGTTCAAGCATCTTTGAATGTTTTTCCAAGTAACATGCTTCATGTCACCCCTGTGGGGCCAGAGCGTTGCCGGGAAGAGCTCCCGTGGCTCCCACAATAAAGTCACTTCATACCTTTGCCTTTGTAGGCTGATGGAGCCCCTCTGCGCAACCGGCCAGCGGCTGGAATTCTGCTGCAGGATGTGTGCCCCCCCTGCTTCCCAACGCGCCGCCAGGACACTGCACATCCTTCCCTTTGCCTCAAGCCTGCTGTTTTACACTGGGACGTCTCATTTGGTGCCTTCCAGCTTCCGTGCCATGAGAAGAGTGTCAATCTGTTCCTTTCATCATTTCTTTGCTATCTGTGATCCCTGCTGTATCCCCTCAGACTTCCCCCTCTTACAAGGCGAGTCCATTTAACCTGTCATTGTACAGAAGCTGGTTCATGTCTTGCAATGCGTTTTTTCTGCCCTTCACCAGATCTTTCCTTCTGCCACTGTTTCCTCTGAGGCAGAGCTGTGGGTGTACAATGCAGACGTGGCGTGCCAGGAGAACAGGGGGCAGCTTGGCACTCATTTTCCAGCTCGATCCCTACATTTACAGCTCCTCCTATTGCGTTTTGGACTGTAGCTGAACTCGTTTTGGGGACAGAGCAAAATGAGATCTGAAATACTGCCATGTCCAGTCAATGCCACCCAGCATTCAGCTTTTCACTGGTGTGATCTGCAGTTTCTGAGCCTTGGCTGGCCAGATTCATGGACAGATTACCGCTGAAGGGGAGAGGATGAGTCCGGGAGGAAAAGCTCCAAGCTCTATGCCGCCTCACCCTGCCTGCATCACTTTCCCTGCTATGAGCACTGCCCAGCAAGGTTTTCCACAGTGCATCTCCCATCAGATGAACAGAAAAAGGAAGACTTCCCACTCCCCCTAGTTTTCAGCTCCCCTCAGTTGTCTCAAGGAACAGGGTAAAGCTACTACTAAGAATGAGAGCATCCCTTTTCCTTGTCTTCTCAGGGAAGAGCATGTGAAAACCCTGCCCAGGTAGCACTCCACTAAGCAGGATGCCCAAACCATGGTACCTCCTGAAGCTTAATTTGTAGGATCCCTCAGCCAAAGCTGCTGGCTGTCTTTTGAGGTCATGGGGGCAGAGGGAAAAAGAGGTGGAGAAAGTATTTCATTTTTTATTTAGAGAATCCTTTTAATTAGGGTGGCAGACAAATAACTTAACCTTTTGCTTTGGGTGCTTCTCATTACACTGAAATGGGCCTCACCCTCTTTCTGCAGCCACTCAAGTCACGGCAAAGCATTGGACTGCAGAAACATGCAGGTTATGGCTTGCACTTAAATGGCACCAAGAGCAGCCTGGATGCGAAAGCATACGACGTTGTAATCAAAACCTAGAGACAAAACAACAGCTAACAGCATTGATCCATTCCCTTGCTTTATTTGAAAGCACATTCAGATAACAAAGTGCAGAAAATAAAGTCTGCCCGTGATGCTCTCCATCTGGCTGTGTGTTTAGAGGAATAAAAAAGGGCAGAGAAAAAGGAAAATAACCGATCTGTTGTTCCAATACAGCGACAGCGAAGTGTTCCCTGGTGTTAAGTGCAGCCAGTAAGCTAGGTTCTGCACTGCTTCATAACACAGCGTTATATATTAACAACATATTAACTCAGCAACACTGCTTGAGAACTTACACAGTTATTTACAGGTTCACTCCATAAATTTTCTCTTACATTGTTGATTGCAGTTCCAGGACGTTGCACTGACACACAATGTGTTGGAAACATTTATGGACACTAACAATTGAATTTGGGACAGTGAGTTACAAGACTGTAAGAGTTTACGAACTCTCCCACTGCTCTGACCTCTGCAGTTTGTTAATAATCATGCTCAGATCTTCCATGATCTCCAGTATACAAAAAAGATCCAGCAATAAATGTTCTAGAAAGGTCTGTATTAATTTCTGACAGCTGTATACAGCTTTGAATGTTGCTTGCAACACCAACATGCTATCACTAACACTTAGCTGCATGGTCCAGCAGGCCATGGGGAAGGATAAGTGCATTTTTAAAAGAACAGACAGAAGCAGAACATGGGAGGAAGCTGAAATCACTCAGCGACAGGAACAAAGTGGCCTTCAGCCTTCCTCGCCTTCATGCTACTGTCCACGTTAAACCCTTGCTGCAATGAGTACCTCCCCTAAGCAAGAGGGACCCTCTTAGCTCAAGGTCGAGTTTTTGAAGTCAGAGCTGGAGAATGAGCCCTTAGAAATCAGTCGGTATGTCTGACATTTCTTGGGTCCAGCGTGCTCCAATACAGCTGAAAAGACATTGTTTCCTTTTATTTCTATCACAGTTTCAGACCGTGGCCAGGCCCCTGACTTCAATGGGGTTACTCCTGATTTATCTCATCTGTAATTGAGAGAGAAGCCCAGCCCCTACCTACTTTCCCTCTTCCCCATGGACCCAGATCATCTATTGTAGGCGTTGTAAACCAGCTGCAACTCCAGCAAGGCTGGTAAGGCTGCCGTTCTGGAAAATATGCAAGATAAATAGTAAACACAAGATTCTTTTTTTACAGTAGAAACTGTAAATAGACAGAGACCATGGACTTCAAAGGAGGTGTGTACCTATTTCCAGCAGGAAGGAATCTGATCCTCTAAATAGAGGAAAAAGCTAGTTCATATGTGCCTGTGATTTCTTGCTTTACAATACAAAGCATAGACCAGTATCAGGACATTAAATGTGAATACAATTCTACTGCCAACAAACTGAAATTATAAATATAGCGCATACACTAAAAATTACACTTGAAATAATTGCTTTATAAGGACACATCTTCAGTAGTAGGAATATTTTTCTATACAATGAATACACCTAAGCTTTGAGATTACATTCATATTTCGGTTATTTTTGGGTCAGTATCACTAAAAGCCTACTGATATCTTTGTAAATTTAACTCTGTTAGAAATATAATTCCTAAGAATGAAAATGTAGATCACAAACCACTAATAAATGTTTTTCTAAAGGTAATTTTCTCATGTAATTTCCCTGTGGTTATTTGGTATATTTTAATTTAATCACTTTGAGATTCCAGATTTATTATCATACTCTCAAAAGCTCGATAGCATAACTGAAAATATTTTATTCCAAGAAATTGTCTATGGCAGAAAATACAGCACTTTATTTCAGCTCGCACTGCAAGTGTTGCAGAACGATACCTCCCTGAAAAGCTCATCTAATAACTGAGAAAGCAAAGCTACTTCTTTCATAGCAAAGTTTAACTTGGCATCTATGCATGCCACTGCATTGCACCAACTCTGGGTTTTGAAACCACTTGATGAGAAGTGAAGTTTCACTGAATGACAGGTCTTTTGAAGCCGGTTTCAGTGTATACAATCTAGCTGTCAGTACAGCAAGGTCAGCACTCATTTCTCCAGCAGTACAGATAGGTCCTAAGGTGAGATGTTACCCCTTAAATTAGGAAAACATTCATAAAATCAGGTACCAGGACTAAAAATGGCCATGTAGATATATTTTGTGTTGTAAATAAATTCTGCTAGTGGATTAGCTAATCTGTTCTTGAATTTCTAGTAAATCATGCCCTAATTTCTCCCCTGGAGATCTCTCCCAAAGCCTGATTGTTCCTCTAGAAGCCCCATCTCAGCTTTTCCTGCCTTAGCTTCCAGCTTTGATTTTTCATTCTATCACCTTCTGAGACTGTGAATAATTCCCTTTCTTCATTTACATTATTATTGCCTTAAAGCTATTTATAGGCTGATATAATTTACTCTCAGACCTTTTCTCTTCTAGGCGACTTAGCTTAACCCTGCCATCTTCTCCTTTTAGCTCCTATTGCTTATACACGATCCTTTTTTTTAATTCCCTGTTACATTTTTCCCTAAAGCTTTCCTTAGCTTTGGGGACCAGGACTGCAGACAGAGAGACAAGTTCTCTACACACTGATGAATCTAAGATAATGGCTTGTAATTCAGGATCAAGTATGTTCTGATGCTTGAGAGGAACACTTTAAGGTGTTGCAGATTGCTTCCATGAATGCAAAACCTTAGAGTAAGATCCTCTTTTTATGTTTTGCAAGACTGATGTAGAAAGAGCAAGACTTTCACACTAGCGTCTGATTTTAAGATGCTACACCTCTGTGTAGCCCCTTTTACAAACTGAAACAACCTTCACACTTTTTTTTCATATCTGTTTTCTACACATACCTATTTTCTAAATGTTTTCTATTTTCACTACTGTAGGATTACGTTTACTGCAATATAAACATTATTCATCATTTAAAACATATACCATACCACACACCATATTCAGCATCTATGACCAAAATATGTTCTGTGCAACAGTCAAGCTTTGGTCAGGACAATGTTTACTTGATATTTCACAAATTTCTTTGTCATTTTACAGAATGGCTAAGAGATCTACTCCCAAAATTCCCCTTAGGTGCTACGTCCAAATTACAGACCAATGGTCTGTCTTACTAACTCAAGGATCCTACTAAACCTTTGCTCTTTATTAGTATCTACCATCCAGATGTCGCAGTTACTTGATATGATACTGAATGCCTCTCTTAGAATAGATCTTTAACAAATTACATGGCAATTTTCTAGGGTTTTCTTCCCTAACTACTTGTGACACAAAAATATGGTCAGTGATGGATAGAAGCTCATTATACACAGGCAGTGAAGAATCCTTTAAGTTCAGACGTAATGGAAGCATGAAAATACGTAGCTAAGTCTTGTATTTCAAAGGATTTTGTTCTGACCTATAGGTTCAAGACTCAGGAACCAAAGATTATCATGGGCAATTACAAAAACAGCCCTATCACCATATGCACTGTGTGCCAGGTAAAGGGCAATACAAGTCAACCTGAAAAGCAAAGCATGTAAATAAAAGAAAGGTCAGTATGGGATGCACAATGGCTCAAGAATGTAAATATAGTGATGACAATAAAGGACTCTTCCCTTCATTGCTCAGCAACAGCTCTCCAGAAATTCTAGTTTCAGGTGGGTAAATGTTCTTCCTTGGGGCTCTAGAACTGCAGACGTGTGAAACTTGGAAAGATGCAGATGTGGAGGAAACCAATGAAACATCCATCTGTCTTGGGAGAAGGGAGGGAGAAAAATGGGTGTTGCAGTGTATGTTATTTGTTAAGAACTGCTTACCCCCAGCAAGTATCACCTGGGAACAGCCTGAGCTGGGAAATGTAACCAAAAAGATGTCAAAGCAGCTTTCCTGAAGGATGCAGATTGATGTGTCTGAAAGTTCCCTTGTGGGAAGAAGAGGTAGAAGTACAATCATAAAATGAATAATATAGGATTACACAAAAATGAAGTGCCTGGTCAGTTAAAAACAATTAAGATTTATTCTCATGACCAAGATCACCCCGCACACTGGAAGTGGGACATCCTCCAAAAGACATTGTCCATACACAGTCAGCCAAGAGAAAAGTTCCACCAAAGAATCTGATTCACTAGCATTGTGTCTGTCAATTCACTAATCAAACTCTCTTCATATGAAGACACATCAATTTTCTCTTTCCCTTTGGATGCCACAAAGCCAAAAATCTTCTGCTGGCTGCAATCTTGCTCTGTAGGCCATAAATATTTTTAACAAATGACTTGTTGAGTTGGGGTTTTTTTCATTATTATTACAGGTGTAGAAATAAATTTTGCTACAGATGCATTCACCTGCATGGACAAATGCTCTCTACTCTCTTCTGAAAGCTCAAGACCATAACTTTCATTTTTAGTGCTTTACTTTTTTCAACTTTTTCTGTCATAAAACTTTGCTTAATTCCCCTATCTCAAGTGTCTCTTCAAGCATTGTAAATCTTGATCGTTCTACTTGTCAACAGATTTCCAAGTCTGTAGGAGAAGGTTTATAGGCATTCTCCATCTGTGACTGAAAATGACCAAAAGTTTCCATATCCACATGCTCTCTGCATAATTTCACTATCTATGACCTTGAAACGCAGAGTCGTGGCTTAGTCTCACTGCGGCAATCTTACTGTCCAGGTCAGCTCATTATATAAATGGAGTCTTAACCTGTGTCAATTATTTCCCTCAAGGCACTGACAGTGAATGCAGATAGCATTTTGCTTCTGAACAGCTCAGTCTAAATGTGCACGTACCAAAAGGTTCTCATGTATAGCTATTATTCTTGATTACACTATTTTCATTGAAAAAACATTTGGTTTAATGTTAATACATAAATGAGGAACTTTCTTAATATAACAAAGAGGATGAAATATTGAAAATGCAATAAAGAAGTCTTCCTTCATAGCCGTGTTGGTGTTTTGACTAAGCTCAGATCGCAAAACAATGTAAGTTTGAATCTCACCAAACAACGAGAAGTTTTCTGGAACAGAAAATGAGAGATTCAGTCTTTTGATGACCTCAGACCAAGGTTACATGGCTCAGTTTTATATAATGATCAATTATCAGTCCTAGCACATGGAGAGGATAAAACTCTGTCCTGAGCATCAATGGCAAACAATTACCTTTTGAACCATCAGGCTACAGCCATCAATTCAATTCAAAGTTGACCTTGAAAAATTTGAATCCATAATAAGCCTCCTTATTCCTCTACCACTGTGATCCCAAGCAGGGCAGAAAGTAATTGTATGATCTGCTTTATACAGGTAGACAAAGAAGGTACGTCCGTTCTCTGTTATCATTAAACTGAACTAGCTCCATGAGCTCTTAGGTTCAGATTCTGCTTTTACATTACAGTTCTGCATGCTTGAATGTTTACGTCTTGCTTGATTCAGGAAAACACCTTTCACTTGAACACATGCTCAGTATAAATATGTCTCAAACTCCTGCTTTAACTCCTGCTTAAATTGGTGTCCTATTGTCTCTTACAGAGCAAGATACCATTCAGTAGTGGTAAAACTGTGTCTTCAAACAAATGTAATTATGGCCCTAAATAAAAAACAAATCATATGAAATGTGATTTTCATGATTCTGGAAGTACATATTTGGAGTTTACTAAACTTCTGAACTATTTAGATAACACATGTATCTAATACACCCCCTATAATGGCATCCAAAAATATTTTACAGTCTTTAAGAATATACCATTCAGCCCTACCACCAGTATGTATCCATTTCTAGGATGATCCAGCAGCAATTCCAAAGAAAGTACATAATTAAAAAAAAACTAAAGAGAAAAGTCTCCCCAGCTGAAACTGCAGGAAGGGTTCATGCACAAACTGTGAATTGATCTACCCTAAAATCTGGCCAGACTAGTGGGTAATTCCTACAATCTTACCAGCAGCTCTGCTCCAAATAATCTGCATTTATAGGGCCACAGCACATGTGCCTTACATCAGACTTTAGTTATGATAAACATCTATAGATACCAGCCAAAGTTTGCCTGTATGAAGAAAAGAATAAAAGCTGCAGGAACAGGGAAGGAAGATTGTTAATGGCTTCATAACCAAATCTGGAAATATTGTAAAGGATGTCTTGTGCTCTGGATGAAGTCTTGGGTGCAACTTGCAACGATAGTCAAGAAATAAAGTCGACTTATAATGAAAGATCTGTGGAAGTGAAAGAACTCAACTTCTTGGGGAAAAAACAGCACAAAACATTGTATAGGTAACATGGCAACTCCTTCTACCTATGTGCCTTCTCCTAGTATTTATTTAAACTTCTTTTGCTAAATTATTGAGGAGAAGGAAACAAAACTTTCTTCTACTCAGCTTAGGATATTCAAAAAAATTTAACTTCTGCTATGTTGTCTGAGTATCATTTGAGAAAATAGTAACTGTTTGTACTGCAGAATGGGAGTGCTGGGACACGCCAACAAACATCATATTACTTTAAACCTTTAAGACATTATTGTATAAAGCAAGATTAACATCACTGCAGATCACCTACAAAAGAAGTTCAGTTCAGTATAGCAGGGAATAAATGTTAAACACAATTGTGAAATAACAATATGATAACAAGCACCATTAAACGTTAAACAGGAAAACATTTGAAACTCTTTCATAACTGCTTTCTTTCCTTAAAGGAACAATTCAGAAGAAGAATTGAACCCTTGTAACTGTCTTTTTTTTAATTGAACAGTCAACACAAAGCTGTGTGGGAGACTCTTTGATTTGCAATTAACTTACGTTTTATAGTATCATATTCTTCCCAAAGAAATTATGCACAAACATCAAAATCATTACTTTAAACATTAAAAGTCTGCTTATACTGGACTGCTAATTTTTGGTCTGTAGCAATGCCTCAACCTTAAGGTAAATCTAAAAAAAAGAAAAAAAAAATGGGAATAATTATGGCTCAGATCCAATGCAACTATTTTGGCTGCCTTACTTTGCAGGTCTTTTCAAGGCACGTTGTTTGCCTATTGAGTGTATTAGGAACTTACAAGCTTCATTTTAGTTGGACTGTTGTTCTCCTTAAATCGTTCCTAATGCTTACCCTTCCAGCACTTAGTGTTTAAAAATTAGATACAACTGCATTTGAGAAAGAATTCTCTGTTACTGTGCTGTAATCTTTCCCATTAATTCACTAGTTTTGAGTCTGGTTTCATGCTTAGAATTGAAGGATTTGTCATTTTATATTACATAGTGATCTCATAAAGAAGGGTGAAAAGTAAAATACAAGCTGCAAAAAGCCAGTTACCATTCAAAGAATTCAAACCTGTATGCTTGTTGCCATCATATTTCATTTTAATTTTGACCAGGGAATGGTAAAAAGATGTGCAAACTATTGGTTTGCTCAGTTTGGCTTATATGGGGCTGACTTCATTAAGGTTCTGGTTTTTTATTACGAAGTCATTCATGATTCCAAATTGTTTAAATGAAACTAGCATTTCAGGAAGAGACCTTTCCCCTCTCATTCACAGATACAGACCATTTGCAGTGCGTGAGTGTGGCGCTTCTGAGCTGGCCTTGACTGAAAGCAAAATGTTTCTGAATATTGAAGGACTGAAGTCAAAGCGGTTTTAAGATAGCTTGTAGCCACATCAGTTGGAGAGAGTGGGCTAATATTTCTCCGGTGGGTGATTCAGACCCCTGATAAGTGAAGGGCCAACTCAGATTTGTCTTCCAAGGAGTCCTTTCTCTCATGCTCCAGTTCTCCAGTGACTGCAGCAGGAATCTGGGGAGATTAGCTTTAGCAATCTAAAACTGGCCTTTGTGAATACTACCTTTTCCATGAGGGAAAATAACGTCAATACTATCACATCTCCTAGTGCTAACAAAAAAAAAAATCTGAAGTGAATAAAATTTTTTTATACAAATGACTCTTCTCTGTTTCTTCTTCCTCTGAGTACTTAAAATATTTGCTCAGCTCTAATCGCACTATTTTGGTCTGGATGCAAAGAACTACATTGTACATAGGACTAGGGAGTAAAATAAAACTGTCATCATGTTTTAATTTATTTACAGAAAGAGGAACTTGAGATGGTATGATTTTATCATCAGGTTTTCATTTGCTGTATATGAAATGGACCTTCATACTTCCAGCTGGGTTTCGTTCATCACCATCGAGTCTCTGTGTGCAGATATGGTATACATCCTATGGGAAGGAGAAAGCACAACAATCATTTTGTTCATACCAAGCTAACAATTAAGTTCTTAATTCTGGGAAGCAATTTCTCCAGATCATTTTGTTCACTGCAGAGGCCTAGGAAAGCCAAGTTACATTCAGCATGAGGGACTAAGTGAAACCTCCTTCCTCCTTTGGAGCTTGAATATGCTTGTGAAATGCAAATCCAGCTGCCAAAGATTTGCTGAAGGCTGCTTTGGATTTTTCTCCCATTTGTCTAAAAGGGCAGAAGGGCTTTTGGTAAGCTGTAAATTCAGCACCTCAAACACTTACAACATACATAAACCCTGTATGTCCTGCAGATGAGGTAAATCTGAGTGTAAGATCATAAAATCATCTAAGGGAAGCTGTGGGAGCTCGCGATCCTGACTCGCTCTGAGCAATACCTCAAAAAATGCTGGAATTGGTAAGGGAATAATATGAATGATGAAATGGGCCTTCATGCCCCTAATAAGTACATACTGAGGCATATGTGTTCTAGGCTTTTGAAGCAAATTACTGGAATTCTATTAATCCACAGTCACATATGTGGTAGGGCATTTGTGGCCTTTATATCAGCCTACACTGTCAGATTAGCATCCATATTTATCTCACTGGTTCGATCACAGAAGTAAGATACTTGTCTGGCATAAGACAGAACGAGAAACATTTTTCCTCCAAGCGTACAATTAATGCTTCCAGGAACTCCACTGGTGGTCAGCACAGATTTTGCCAGAAAGTTGTAAATAGAAAAGCATCCTTTTTATATAGATCTTATTACACTTTGATTAGTTTGTTTGGGGCCGGTTTGGGGATTTTCTTGGGTGTGAGCAGTACCTACAGGGTGATTAAGGAACTATTTTCTCTTCCTGCTAATTCTGTGCCTGAAAGGTGCAGTATTAACACATTAATTATCTAAGGAATTAACACAATTGTCTCCCATTTACTTCACTGACAATGGAGGTCATCAACACCTTCTGGAGGTAGAAAAGGAACAGGAGGACAGGACTGATCCAAAAACTGCTAAGACCAATGGGACTTTTTTCCAACTACACAATGGATCTAAAAGTAAGAATCACCTCCTTGCTTCTCTTTTGGCACCTAGAGTCACTTCACCAATTTTCATGGCAAGAAAGATCCTGAATACGTCATGATTAAAAACAAGAAATAAGATTCAAAGAGCTGTGACTCCCGGTAGATCTTAGTTTGGTACTTTTTGGAACATTGTGTACTTAAAGACGATCTACTTCTCAGAGAAGAAATTACCTTGTTTTCTTTGAAGAGCTCTTCTTCTGCAGTGTCTTCAATCCTCCTGACCGGCAACAGGCAAAATTGCAATCAATGACCTGGTAAATAATTGGGTTGTACATGGCTGCTGACTTTGCAAGCAAAGTTGGTACCACTGAAAACTGGATGGGAACTGAATCCGGCTGTCCAAAGGCTGACCACACCGAGACCACAGCGTAAGGGATCCAGGCAATGAGGAACCCTGCACAGATCAACATTGCCACCTTGTGAGAGGAAAAAAAGAGAGAAAGAGGTTAATCCAGAGGAGTTAGAGACTGGCAGCACAGCCCAGAGCTGGGCAGAATGGAAGGGAATGTGCCACAGGATGGAGAAGAAAAGTGTTAACTCGCTTCAGGTGAATTTACAATATGAACAAAAGCTGTCACGCATTTCTCTTCTCTTTATCTAGTGCCTGGGGTTTTTTCACTGACACAGAGCACTTAATGAGTCTGTTACCACAAACCTTTAAAAATGCTATAAGGTCTGGCTAAATATGAGGAAACTAAATGGTATCTCAGAAAACAACAATACTTTGACATTAAATTTAAATTATTTAAGGAGAAGAGTCCTTTAAAAACATACAGACTCTCTTTTTTAGGATAATACATAACATAGAGCAGTGAAAGTTTTTGAAAATCTTAGCAAGATCTTTGCAATGAAAGCAGATTAAACTGGAAACATTTCCTACAGGGTTTCTTGTGGTTTTTTGTTTTTTTTTTCTTTTTCTTGTTTCTTTGAGGAACTTCTCCCTTCTATAGTGTCTTCCAACCAAACATTCCTCAAATTGTCCAAAAGAAAACCAGTATCTTTTCCATTCCAGAGTGAAATAAGCATGCACTGGGAAAATAAAACCAAAAACAAATTATGAAGCGCAAGTCATCCACATTCTGGCTCTTTTGAAATCATATTCCAAAGTTCCTAAAATCAAAGTCTTTGAAGAAGTTTTCAGGACAGAATTAGGTCCTGATGGTGTGTGGAAGTGGAAGACCCTGAATGTCTGTAGGTGAGTTTGTTTAGGAGTTTGTATCTATAACTACTAATGCTCCTTCTTCTCTTTCACTTAGTGCTAGCCACCAAGGCAGAAACAAAGGAAATCAGGAAAAGAAGAAAATTTTTTTTCAACACCCTGATCTAATGCAGGACTTTTTTCCTCACTTGTAGCCTGTGCTGATGTCCCCACAGAGGTGTCAAAACCCAGTAGGACCAATAAGATGCCACAAGGATGGCCACTGGTAACAGAATGAGAAGAGTTTTGATAAACTAGATCTGTCTTCTGCCTGCACTCAGGAAGAGGATCTATGGCCTATCTTCCACTGGAAACAATGTTAACCATCTGAATCCCCTTCAAGACAAATACAGAAAAAGTAAGCATCAAGTCATTCAACAAGGCATGAGCTGTCAAGTCCCTGGGTATACCCACTCCAGCAGATAAAAAATGACTGTATCTACCTGGGTAAGCCAGATCTGAAACTACTGAGAATTTAACTGAGTATGAGAACGTTAGTACAACGTCTAGGTGTTGGTTTTTTTCTCTTAAACCACAACATGGATTTGTACTCCATCAGAATCTGTAGATGCTTTAAAAAGCAAATTTCTACCAAACATTTAGCTTGCATCCTGGTAAATGAGAAAAGGACTTCCTTACAACATGAAGAAATGTAGCATAAGAATGTTTAGTATAAACACTAAAGAAAAGCTGTTTGGGCCCAAAATCTGTGCTTTATGTATTTCACCTGAACCAGTCTGCATGTGTTCAGTCACAGCCTGATACAGCTTCAAATGACATCATGCAATAACATATCCTGAAGGACATGTGCCATCATACTGCTGGCATTGTCAGACTATTACTGCATCCAGACTGATTCTAGTGCATGTGTACTGATTTGGAATAAATCAGTTAGCAGGATTACAACAAAAAAATCATCAGAACGCCCAAGGTTTTTAGATATTGCATAACATTTCATAGAGCCTTTGGTTCCACATCTTGACAGTAATATTATTTTAAGGGAAACTTCATTCTTTTATGCTTTTTTTTGTTGTCTGTCACTAAAGAATCAGTGCATGTGAGCCAAGGGTCTGAAACACAGCCTGTTTGTTCTAAATTGTGCTGTAAATGGGTTATGATGAAGACTCATTTTCCATACTTATATATATCCCAGAATTATGTTCCCCACTGTAGATCCAAGACAGAAGGGACAATTACTAGTCTTTCGGCTCAGATCACATTGAAGTTTTACATGATTCCTCCAATATGACAAAAATAAATCTGCACCCTCAAAAGTGTCCGTTGTTCTTCAAAGGAAAGGTGCTGAATAACCACAAAACAGTACTGTATTGAAGCATCCCTTTTTTAAAGGCAAGCACGGTTTTGTCAGCTGTATGGGCAGCAATGACCATACAGGTAGCTAGCTGAGATTCTCTGATATGTTTAGACATAATGTCACTTATTGCTGTATATTATATAACTTTCAGCTCAGCTCCCTGAAAATGTAATAAAATTTGATCAGCCAAGCAAAAGATGTTGTTTGTCTCCCTCTTGACATGGCTTATAGAGGCTGGTGAATGTTCTGTGACTAAGGAATCTGGGCTTGATCAGTATAAATTTTTATTTTGAGAGATTTCCTGGCAGAATAACTGGTATCAGCAAGGATCGTGGCTGCCACCATTGTCAAATAGAAAATAGATTCAATCAGAAAGGGAAAACAGGATATGGTCTGAGACGTAAAATTAATTTTATCACAAGTGCATTTTTATCAGCAGCTCATGGCTGAACCTAAATGATAAATTATTTGCATAAAACCAATTGCAATGTCACAGAAGTAACTTTCATTTATATCTTCATTGACAGAGGAATGTAAGCAATCTGCAAGCTTTATTTCCCTGCTACAGTAACCTGCCTTTTACCTGTTTTTCTCTTATAATTCCTATGCACTTCAAATTCTTTAAAATAATTCTTTACAGCTCTTTCTGAAAGCAAAGGGAGCTTTATGATGGGAACAGGGCCACAGGGAGATGATGTGACTTGGGTAAGGTCACACAGGAAGGCTGTGGCAGAGCTTCAGAGCGAATCACGGTGTCAGGGACACGAGTGCCTTAATCACAAAAGGATGTCTCAGCTCCTGTCTTCCCCCATTTTGACAGTAATGGAAGAGAAAGGTAGAAGAACCACCTTCAGAGCATTGTACTATCGCTTAGCACAGCAGAGGGCATGGCTGAAGCTCTCCAAGCCTGCTTTTATAGCCCAACAAAGCAAACTGAGTTAAACCTTCATACCTACCTTGGTCAGCTTCATTTCAAGTATGTGGCTGTTCTGAATCCTGGTATCATAGTGAGCAACCTCTTTGGTGGATGATTTGACTTTTAAAATTATTTTGACATAGGAAAACACAATCACCGCCGTTGGGAACAGGAGGCAAAAGAAAAGAATACTCAGAATGAAAGCTTGTCCAGCCACTGAAGCCTGTGCCAGCCACCAGTCCAGGGTGCAGGAGGTCCCAAACGGCTCAGGGGCATAGCTCCCCACACCAGCAAAAGGCACTGTAGCCCAGAATGTAGCATAGGCCCAGATTATTGCCAGACAGATAAATGCATGATGTCTCTTAAGCCAGGTACCTAGAAGAAAATTCAAGAGTTACAAGTTCAGGTCCATATGGTTTGGGCACAATTGAACACATCATTCTACACATGCAGTCGGAGCTTGTTTGTCCACAACAACTCTGTAGGGCTCATCTCACCTCTTCCCAGGTATCTACGTGACCCCTGAACTAGCCACCCCAGCTCGCATTGTACCTCGTGAAGAGAAATGCACAGTCATATGGAGGGCTCCACTTGACTTCATTTCAGATCCTTACTTTAGGCTGTGATGATTTACACCCTAGAAGAGTCCGTACAAAAGCAGTCCAAATAGCTAGCTCAGTAACAATCACAGGAATCTTGTCTAGTAATGTTGAAAATTGCTTTGTGGTCTGTAAAGCCGTATTCACAGTGTTCAGTCAGGTCAGGCGGAGGTTCAGCCCACATGGATGCATATGTGTTTAATTCAGCCTTTCATTATTCAGCATGAAGGCTCACTAGCTGCAACTGTATGATGTAACTTACACTATTTCCTCTTCCTCCTGTCATAGAATAACTGACTGAAGTTTGATCTCGGGACACTTCTCAACATAAATTGTTCATCCAAGCGACTGGAAGACATGGAGGCTTTACAGAGGAAAAAACATATCCAAGATTTATTTCTACCTTGCCACCCTTTTCCAGTACAGTACATCACCATGTGCACACTGTCAGTAGTACTCTTAATAGGTGTTTTCATGTATCCTTGCCCATTCTGTTTATTAAATCCTAATGACTTGCCTGGAGTCGTGGAGTAGAATATTGCCTCTCTGCTCGTCTGGCACACAACTCTAATTCATCTAAAAAAAGCTTGCTTACAAGCTTTCTGTTGTCATCTGTGTTCAACATGTTGGATTCAGATAGGACTAACGAGTCAGAACCTATGATTTATGCAGAAACTCAGACTGTAGCATGATAACAGCTCCTTCCACTTTGGAAGCTCTAATCTGATTTCACTTCCCATTCACTGACATTGAGGACCTTTCTTCAGGATTTGAGAATGACTTAAACAAACCCAAAGCAAAGAAACAACTTTTATTTCTGTGTGACCAGTGCCCCTTCCTCAGCTGATTTTACATTTCCAGATGACTGGAGGAAAATGAACACTGACTGACAAATGATGTATGTGAGCACAATGGCTGAGAGACAGAAATGTTTGTTGTGTTTGGGTGTGGAAAAACAAAGCAACAATAGAGTGAGTACTAGAAGAACATCATTATGAGATCCAACCAAGTGCACAGAGGGAGCTGGCAGAGGAGCTCACCAAGCCCCTCTCCATCTTTTATCAATCCTGGCAAACAGGAGAGGTCCCAGAAGACAGGAGGTTAGCCACTGTGGCGTCCATCTACAAGAAGGACTGGAAGGAGGATCCAGGGAATTACAGGACTGTCAGCCTGACCTTGGTACCGGGGAAAGTTATGGAACAGCTCATGCTGAGCACCATCATGTGGCACGTATAGGATAACCAGGGAGTCAGGCCCAGCACCATGAGTTTATGACAGGCAGGTCCTGTTTGACCAACCTGATCTCCTCCTATGACAAGGTGACCCTCTTAGTGGATGAGGGAAAGGCTGTGGATGCTGTCTGCCTGGACCTTAGTAAAACCTTTGACACCCTTTCCCACAGCATCTCCTGGAGAAACCAGCTGCTCATGGCTTGGAGGTGTTTAAAAAACACGTAGATGCAGTGCTTAGGGACATGGTTTAGTGATGGACTTGGCAGTGCTGGGTTAAGGGTTGGACCTGATGATCTCAAAGGTCTTTTCCAACCTAAATGATTCTATGATTCTATTCTGTGATTATTTTCACAGCTATTATAAACCATAGCAATCTATTACAAAAAATCAAAAAATGCAAAAAAACCCAAAAAAACACACAGAAACAAACAAACAAAAAAACCCAAACCCCAACAATAAAACAGATGCTGCTTTTGGAGCACAATGACAGTGTAGGTATGTAGTCTGGTGCTCCAGGTTCCTGATTACTGATTTAGGCCTTATATAGAAAATGGTTAAATAACCACCTAGACTGAACATGCTAAAAATGTTTATTGCTTTCCATCACTTTGTATGGACAACCATGATCAGAAAGCCCTTGAGAAAAAAGATTTTGAAGTGTTCTGTCTCTTGAGCTAAGTTGTCATATTACATATCAGATCTTATGGCATGAATGCAGCTGGCCATGAAATATTTACTCCAGCTGACCGGGTCTGTGAAAAATTGTCTATGCTTTGGGTTGCCACTGAATTACTTTGATAAGAATTTTATAGAAAGAACTGAAATCCTGTTTAATGTGAATGATGTATTTAAAACTCAGCTAAGGAGACCTTCCCTGCGCTCACATTTCAGGAAAAAATGTGGACATGCCAGGATCTATGATAGCAGAACTTAGTGCATGCAGTACCACAGCTTTTAATTGATAACACACTCAGCTATTGGACAGACCAGTTTACTTACACTTCCTAGCTGCAAACATTTCTTGTAAGTTAACATTACATGACTGATAGTGTATGTCATTATAATGAAATCTGTTGCATGTCCCTCAAGTCACATGGGCAAGGTGTTCCTTGTATGTAAAGTCACTGTGAGTATTCCTGGTATCCTGGTGGGGAATTAGTCCCTTCCAAGGCAAGAAAAACACCTTTTCTAAACTGTGACAGCATCTTTTAACTGGAAAGAATGAAGCATATAATACATCATATTCGAGAGATATAAAATATTGATGTATATGGTGATAACAGCTTTCATTGCTAAATTCATTTCATCCTCTCAGGTTCCATCTCCATATTAGAGAGATACCACATTATGCCCTACTGCACATCCAAATCTTTTAGAAGTTTTAAATAGCTTGCCACACATCTTAAAGGAATCTAGGCATCTAATAAAGAGTATTTTTGCGTGTTGGTCTAAAAGACCTTGCAGTATGTGCAATATTTGCATCTGTGAATGTTAATAGGCCTTGATAGACACAAAGTAATTATCCATGAGTGATTATTAAAATACATGGTTAAGCAAACAGCAGAGAGGCAACAGTGAAGGTGATATGTCCAGTAATATAAATTTAGCTGGGATTAATTGGATCATGCAGGTAAATTTCTCTCATCTGTGCATTCCCCTCTATATTTAACAAAAGCATTCTGAAGAGCTTGAGTATGATTCCAGTCTAGAAAACTACATCACTTCATATACTTTTTCTATAGTCACTTAATAGATTTTATTTCTTACCATAAGACAAGTGGCAGATTTTTAAGTATCTATCCAGGCTGACAGCTGTCATGGTAATAAGGCTCCCACAGCCAAAGAAGAAACCAGCCCATCCATACCAGCGGCAGCCCATCCATCCAAACACCCAGCGGTGAGAAAAGAAGGAAATAATACTAAAGGGTTTTCCTACAACTTCATAACAAGAAAAGAATGTCAGTTGACTGATAAAATCCATCAGTGATAAAACCACTTTTTTTCAGAAAAGCAAACCCTCCCCTTTGCCCAGAGCTAATACCAGTGACAATGCTCTGCAGTGTGGAGAGGGAGCTTCAGGTGCAACACATGGGATGACTTGCCTGCCCTCCACCCACAGGATTAAGCTGTAGCTAGACCCCATAGCATCTATGCTGTGGTAGGATGAGCCAAGCCTGCGGAATGGCTGGAAACAGGTGCTTTATGCAGACCACATGAACCAGAAGTAAACCCATACTCTGGTACTGTAAAATTTCAGAGTATATGTTAAATCCACATGCAAACACATGCCAAAGCGTAAACAGTATGAGTGACGGGTGAGTCTGGCTTTGAAACAAGACACAGATCCAGTTAGGATACATCCCTATAATCAGTTGAGTGTCTTCAAACACAAGATGAAATTTGCCTTCAAAGAGGAGTTCTGCAAACCTGTCAAGACCCAACAGTAGGATGCATGCTGTGGTGAAGAGTTAGATTGGAAAGGAAGATGGTGCTATGGTCACAGCATGGACTTGAGCTGCAGAAGTGGTTTCAGCTCCTGTCCATACCACACTCTTCCTTGGTGACTATCAGCAAGTCACCTGGCCACAGATACTAAAAAGCTTTAAGCATCCTGAAACAGAAAAGAAATACCTAACTACTTTGGAGACTGTCCTAGCAGCACCTTAGCTCATTCCTCCAGTTGTAAGATTGGGTCATACATTATGGAAAAAGTGAAGTTAAGTTATATTCTGTTCCGTTCTCACCATGAAACAGATTAACATTATTCATATTCTTTGTAAGTATCATGAAATTGAGAAAGTTTGGAAATTGTAATTTTCTAATTAGAAATCTCCACTTCCTGATTTATTTATTTTTTTATCTCAAACTGGACAAACAAAAAAAATCAACTTTAATGGAACAGAAGACTCAACAATTTACAATCTAGGAACATGAGCATGTTTTCCAAATCCTTCACTTCTACTGACCAGACTGAGCTGAAACGCTCCAAGGCATGAACAGTTCAACACCTGAACAACATTAAATATTGAACGTTGCCTTCCTGTGACTGTATTTCCTTCCTGCACAGGAGTTGCCAGAGAACTTTAAGGATCTGAAACCACCCCAGCTGCCCTGGGCTAGTTTCCCTGGTTGAACCATACTGTCTCTAATGTCATGGCAGCCCAGTGAATTGATTTATAAAGAAGGCAAAAATGATCTTGCAAACTGTAATTCTCACAAGGTAACCTATTCATAGAAGTCAAGATTGAAGTCTCTATTTTATTGAAGTAGTCTATAGAAATATATTTTGGATTGTTCCCAAAAAAATATTCAGTTTTCAGATCAAACTGATGTGAAACGTCAGTTTAGCCTGGAGATGAGGAGCCTCAGCAGGGATCATATCACTCTCTACAGCTACCTGAAAGGAGGTTGTAGCCAGATGGGTGTTGGTTTCTTCTCCTAAGGTAGCAAGTGATGGGATGAGAGGAAATGTCCTCAAGTTGTGCCAGGGGGAGGTTTAGATTGGATATTAGGAAAAATGTCTTCACTGAAAGGGTTGTCAAGCACTGGAACAGGCTGCCCAGCGAGGTGGTGGAATCACCATCCCTGGAGGTATTTAAAAAACACATAGGTGTGGTGCTTAGGGACATGGTTTAGTGGTGGACTTGGCAGTGCTGGGTTAACAGTTGGACTTGATGATCTCAAAGGTCTTTTCCAACCTAAATGACTCTGTGATTCTATGAAACCAAACATTCTGTTTTCATTCTTAACAGAAAATTAAAACATTTCTATCAAAACAAAATCTTGCAGAAAATGGCCTTTGTTCCATCTTTTATACCAAAAGAATCATGATTGAAGTCCCTTCAAAATGAGACTAATTTTTAAACAAGGTATTTTGGGATTCTCTTCCTTTAGCCTGAGCTTGTAAGGGAAATCCTGCTTGAGCCTGAAGGTTGTGCTCAGGCTGATGCATTATGTGCTTTTCTCTGAGTAGAATAAATGTACTTTACTTTTTCAAGCAAAAGCTGACCCCAGTGATCATGGTTTCAAGGAAAACATGAAATACAGCAAGGCCTGGGTTATATGCTAAGAGTCAGCAACTTTCCTAATGTAAATCATTGCCAGCTGTAAAGGTCAACAGATTTATTTGCACAAAATCAAATTTCTCTTCAGCCGCACAGGACCGGGAGCCAGGCATCAGTGCAGAATGAGACTGATGCGGTTTTGAGCGAGTGGCTGGTGCCACCCTGTGGAAATCTGCAGGAAGCAGGACCATGGCAGAACCCGTTTCTTGAACAGGGTGCCAAGACAAGTGTGTGAAATACGAAGATTTTGGAAAAAGTCCCATCTTCAGTCCAATCGGTCCAGCAGAAAGAACACATATTTCTTCAGTCAGCATCTTTCATTAACAAAAAAAAAAAAAGAAAGAGAAGGGAGAAAAAGCATCCATTTCTTCAAAAAGATGCCAAGACAATTGTGTGAAATACGAAGATTTTGGAAAAAGTCCCATCTTCAGCCCAATCAGTTCCACAGACAGAACACATATTTCTTTAGTCAACATCTTTCATTAACAACAACAAAAAAAAAAGTTAAAAAAAAAAAAAAAGAAGGGAGAAAAAGCATGCATGGCTGTGCCAATCACAATTATTTTTAATTACAAAACTTAGACACACAGATAGATTGAGGTCCTCATGGAAGACAAGGTGACCAAGTGATATGTTGGTGACAGAGCTTAACAGAGAAACTAGCAGCCCTTGTGCTAAGAGGGGTCCCAAAGAAGATGTAGTTTGCACGCTTGGGAGATACAGCTTATATGGTTAGGATATAGCTGTTTACATTGCAAATACATAGCTACAGAAATTCTCCTGAAGCACTCTGTCTCATTGAAGTGACTCCCATTGGAGTCAGATATGAGCCTTATAAAATAAGACAGACTCAGGAAGTAAAGGAGATGAGAGCATCACTGAAGAGGCAAAACCTGGTCTTTTTTTTGGTGGTGTTTTTTTTTTTTTTTTAATTCTAAATGCTGCAAGATGGAAATAGTGTTTCCGTGGCAGATATGCCAAAGATATTGAGATTTCTTTGTGTGGCAGCAAAGCAGAGATATTTTTACTAATGTCTTTCTTCTGCTGAATTTCTAAGTATCCCCTTCAGAAAAGCATGTTTTCTGATCACCAAGAGGCATCAAAAGTACTGGAAGTTGAGGATGTGAGCAGCATCTTGGCTGTGTGCAGTCAGAACACAATAAGCATCGATTTGGAGGCTGGGAGCCATCATTTTATGTTGTCCAGTGCTATTTTAGGCATTTGGATGAAGGCAAAAGCATTTGGCAGAGACGAGGGCAGGAAAAGGGTGCACTGGAGCTGAGGGCAGGGGCCCCAGAGTATGCAACACATAAGGGACAGATGACTTTGGGAGCATGGGAACATACTATCATTTATATTGCACTGGGGAGATCCCATGGTCAGCTGGGATACATCAGGCCTTTATACCCATTGGATTGTCTGCCATCCAAAATACCCTTTTCTAAAGGACATCCAGTCCTCCCCGTATAGTTGCATGTAGCCATGAGCAGCTGAATGAGACTTGTGTCAAGAGCCAAAAGAATGATCTCCAAAGGCGCTTGACTCTGCAACTCTGTGTAAACCTTTCCAAAACTCCCTCCTCTCACGTCAAGGCATCCAGGCTGTGCGGCTGAAATGAAAATCCCTCTAGTTGGCTGATGTTGCTCTTCCTCTGTAGATTGATACAAATGCTTATTTTCCTGACCCAAAAATAAAAGAGGACAATCACTAGGCAGGAAATTACTAGCTTTGATAGGCTGATGGCCACTGACATGTTCCAATTTTTTCCCCTCATGCCCCTCTCAAGTCATATTTGGCTAAACACGTATTTCTGAGGCACCTGGATCCCTCCTGTTGCACCCTACAGCAAGAAATACAATTTTCTTCAATCTCAATACCGAGCTACTTTGTGGTTATGCACATGGGAGCTGCCTTTGAAGTCCTGCCCAGTGCTGGAGTGAACAGTTTTGCCTGATTGATAAATCCAGCCCTATTTTTTCCTATGTACTTTTCATTTCTTCCCATCAAGTTCTTCAGGCATGTTGTTTTCTATGCTTCTCTATTATTTATATAGAAATAATGGAGCAGAAATATCAGTAGTAAAAGTCATTTGGGGGTCCCATGACATCCAGAGGATTGTCTCTTGCTGCTGCCAAAATGAATGGTGGGATAGTAAAAATGAGTGAAAATAAGACATGAAATTACCTGAAATGCCCAGATCACACACTGCTAAATTAACAGTCATTATCTCAGCAGGTCTCAACTTCTTTTTTCGCTTCGAGGACATAAAAATAACATACCCATTTCCCAGAGTTGAAAGAATCCCTATAAAAATGAAAAAAAGAAAAACAATCAAATTAGAATTCGCCTCAAAAACAGTAATATCCCATCTTCCTTGTGAAATTCACTGATATTTTCAGCTTGAACCTGTGGTCCCAAGGCTAGACATTTTACTCTGAAACATGATCATCTCATTCTCATTATGCAGCTCGTAGAGACATCTACTGCAGACATCTCCCTCCCACCACAAATGCTGTTTTCCCCTCTGCAGAAGGACATTGCCATCCCCACCTGATCCTGCACCACTATCGACTGAATGCACATAATAGAAATCCCATCATTCCTCCCTTCTGATCGGCCCCGTATTTCTCACAAATGTTTATACAGCCACCAGAATGAAAATCATCTGTCTGCAATCACAAGGACCCCAAGCCTCTGACCAACCCTAGTTTTACTAAATATGATAATTAGAGGTTGAGGGATTCATTTTTAATATAAGGTAAATTAAGATGTGAATATCACATCCTAAATTTTATGATAAAAATTATTTCTCTTGTAAGATGGAAAAATTATAAAATATAGCTAATTTTGACTTCCAGCTGGAATTCAGCATGTGAGACAGGATCCCATTTTTCTGGGTATTTTTTCGCATTTTTTTAGGCCATATCACCACTCAAGGACACGCAGGGGCTAACACTGCAAGCGGTCAATCAGCCACGGAGCTAATCACACTGGTACCAAAACTGGCAGGGTTTCCAGTTCCCGCAAAGAACACTGTTTCTTCACTAGCTCACGTTTGAAAGAGTCTGAGTGTTTTGCAGTGGAAGCACAGGACAGCACCCAACACCCCTTGCAGGAAGCAAGAGTCACCCGCAAGGGTGAACACCCCGAAGGGACTGTGGCCCATGGAGGCCTCACACAGGAGTAGAGGAGACAAGAAGAAGGGAGATGCAGAAGAAAAGAGTGAAAAGCAAAGAGTGGAGTACCCCAATGTCCTGCACCGCCATTGCCTCACCAAAGGGACCTGCAATGGCAATGAAGGAGAAGATGCTGGAGTGAAGTTCAGCATGAGAAAGGGGAAGGAAAGGTGTTTTCCTTACTTATTTTATGTCTGTCATCTTTGTTTCTCACTACCCGAATCAGCAATTATATTATTAATTAAATTTATCTCCACTGCTTTTTCTCTTCCTATTTCTTCCCTACCCCACTGCGGGGGCTGTAAGCAACTGGCTGCCCTGGGTGCTTGGCTATCAGCTGAGGCCAGTCCTCCACGCTACTAAAAAAAGTCGTAAATAACCCAACTTTCCTTTGTCCATGAGGCAGCAAGTCCCTCTCTGTGATGCCTTCCCACACGTGGCTTTGATGGTGCAAACTCAGCCGTATTCCATGCCTCAAAAGGACCCCAGCAGCCACCCAGCAAGGTCACCCTCTCCAAATATTGTACCTTAGAGTCTGACATAATTTTCTTCAGTCTTCTTGGAGGCCAGATCTCAGGAATTAAATGGGTCTTTAATTATTTACTATGGCCCATCAATGGAATTATCCCCTTTTAAGGTTGCCATGTCATCACAAAACCAAGAACCCAACTTGAGAACATCCAGGCAGAGAGAAAAATGGTTCGTATATGCTAAAACCAATACTCAAGAAATATGAATAACTGTGGAACCAAAAGTTTACCATGCTGAGGAGAAAAATACTTTGATTTTGAATTTTTCGGTAATAAATGCCACATGTCTAATTGGAAACATTTCTTGTTTTCATACTGACAGTATTGCTTTCTATATTATTTAAAAAAACAAACGGGACAGAAGCTGTCTTATCATCGAATCTTCAGTTTTCTCAGCAAATTTGATTTATCCCTGGTGAATGAAATTTAAAGAATACCCTATTCTTATAGCTCCGAAAATTTAATCTGAGTTATAAGTAGATATAGCTATTAATATTAATTCTTTTCTTCCTTGCAGCTAAATGAATGAATCTATGTAGCTGAGCATTTTTCATATGTCTTGATCCTTTTCTCTCTTAACACCATTTTTCATCTAGTGATATTTAGGACATCTAGAGTGCCAGCATCCAGTTTGAAATACCTTTTGAAAGTGCCTGACATTTTCCTGAACCTTTTTCAGCTGTCTGGTAGTCCAGAGAGATGTCTTCATCAGACAAGGCTCTGAAGCGACTGCTCATTATCAACAGCAACGTTTCACAGAGCCCCAGCCCACTGACCTCCTAATCCTACCGCTGGAAGGGGTCCGGTGGTAATTTAAGTTGCTTTTTATCTATACGTGTATCTGACAATTGCTCATCTGAATTCTTTTTTAACTCCTTGCTGATAGGAACTTTATAATCTCCTTAGATGAGCCATCTAATGCCTCATTTTTCTCACTATTAAAAAGATTTCCCTAACAGCTATCTGAAGTCCTCACTGGTGCAGGCTCCCAGTTGTGGTAGGTGCTGGCAGGCGGTGTCTCTGGGCAGAGCCTTCTGTTGGAAATGGGGAGAAAAGACTCTTCAGCTATAAAATAAAGGCTCTTTTCCAGGAGCAAACAGTTTAGGGCACAACTTTCCATGGCACCGTAACATTATTACATACATACAAAGAAAGAGCCAAGGATGTGATAACTAAAAAAGTGATACCCACAGAGAAAGAGCCAGGCTCAGGTACACAACCTGCAGCGAAAGTTGAAAGTACATAGAAGAAGCAATCTGAACAAATAAGGCTCCTTTTCTCCAATCTGACAGCAGCGTTAAACCATCAGATAAAAAAAGAAAAAAAATAGTTCAGGATTTTGTTTTCAATTAAGCTGTTTCATAACATGCTGAGGAAGTGTGCAGCAACAGTTTGCAAATCAATAGTTACTTGCCACAGGCTTTCAAAGGAGCTGCCAGCCAGCAGGTCTCCGCTCAGTAGTTCATCACCCTATCTGGCCATATAGTAAAACAATCAAGTCAATGATGAAAAAGCTAGCAGGGGAAGTGGCAAAGTAAAAAGAATTGGATTCTTACAATCGTGTGTACTGTTTGATTTTTTTTCCAGACAATTAAAAAAATACACATGGAAATTAATTACTTAGAACAAAAGATCGCACAATCGCAGAGAATTTATCACAGATTGGTCAAAATCCCTGCTTTTTTCTAAGACAAAAATATGTATTTTTATATTTTCAAACTGCAATACTTAGTTGCACAGCCAGCCTGACCCTAAATGCTCTGCCAAGTTTCCTAGTAGGATCCCAGCCGCTTGCTAACTGGGCAACTTCTTCCCCTTTTTGAAATAAATTTTAAATTCACTTGCACCTTACATGCCTCAAGCACAAAAGGATGCCTGACAGCAGTCCTGCCTTCCCAGCTTTCTGCAGCCAGTCCCTCCCTCTGCTATCAGGATGTCCACACAGGGCATCCTCAAGAGGGGCCACCACCTCTTGGAAGGGATCTGCAAAGGAATAAGGGATACAGTTGAGTGGCAGAAGGTGACAATGCACAGATTCGGTCTGAACTACAGGTTATAATAAAAAAAACAAAGACATACCCTCACTGGGTATGGAGGCTGAATGCTCCAGCTTGGTTTTCCATCTTCTGCAGATTACTTGGTGTACAAAGCAAATCTGCAATACCGCAGAGTTACCCTAAGACACAACTATGCCCAAGAGCTATTTGAGCACATAGGTTTTGCTTACTGTTTTGGATACCTGGGAGCTGTGATTAATTATGAAGCTGCCAATTAAAGCAAAATTTTAGCCTTAGCAAATCTGTTGTGTGAAATTTGATGTCAGTGAATAGTTTCAGAGAGCTAGGTTTCCTTCTCCACCACCTTAAAATTCACTATTTACCACCAAAAAGCTCTGCATGGCAGTGCTTTGTGTCCCAACAGAAATGTAGATGATTTGAACTGTCAGCAATCAGCTTAGTGGAAAAGGATATTTAGGATAATTATTGTTTGCAGAAAGTAAAAATAAGTCTGTCAGAATTTCCCTGGGAACAAAGATGGATTTCTTTCTAAGTTCTCATGTTTTTGCAAGCCCAAGGTATTATTCAAGTGTTGCTATCCACCTATACATGAATGGGTAACAAAGTACGGATCTGCACATCAACAGGAGCTAATGGTGGCATCCCCAAGGTGCTAAGCTAAACTGGTCTTGAAAGGTACAACTCAAATGAGAAGCATTAACCCAAGCAAAGCCTTTTTTCTCTTTTTTTTTTTTTTTTTTTTTTTGGTAAGAAAAATGTGTTTAAAGACTACTTTACCCCATCTGTTCACAAGCACAGAAGAAGACTTGACATTCTTCCTTCCACCAGTTTTGTTCAATTCCCTCTCTCAGCGGCTGAGCTCTAAGCTGTAATTCTGCTTTGCTGGTAAAAGCCACAATACTCTCCTTCTTCACACAAACTCCTATAAAAGTTGGGGGTTCTTTACTTCTCTTGGCCACTGGCAAATTAATATCCCTTACTGTATTACACAGAGTATCTAAAACACTGCTGGGCTGGGCTAGAAAATACAACACCAGTTCCCCTTGCTGAAATGGCTGAGGGCACAAGTGACCAGCAGATAAGCAAAGGCTGCTTCAAATCATTGCAACGATTGCAATTAAGAATATCCATGCAGGTTGCCAGCAAGTCCAAGGCAGAGACAAAACCAGCATTTACACTTTTTTGTAAATGTATGAAAATGTATTAAATGTATACATGTATGAAAAGCATACTTGGAAATACTAATGAAAGCTGCTACTAGAGCATGTCATGACTATAAGGGTAAAGTAACTCAAGTAAAATGCAATGCAAAACACATGAAAAAAGTAACTTAAACCCAGAACAAAATGCAAAATGTAGCATATGATGTCTGGAGCTACACAGGTATGCAGCAGAGCTATGGCTTGAACTTCCCTGGCTTGGGTCACTGGGTGCCGTGAGTCTAGCACAGGCCAAAACACTGAGAAGGTGGGAATCTTGCTGGTAAGTCCAATATCAAAATTATTATCAGCCCTTTTTAAACTATAATTTCAGTCTCCTCAGACTGCTAATGTAAATCTGTGCCTTCATTGTTATCTTTTGAATTTTCACTGGAAATTTATGATTTCTGTTCCTTGCCTTTATTTGATTATATCTTTGTTTTTCAAGGTATTTCACGCCTGGCAGGGTGTGGATAAATGTACACTAAATGCAGCCGATATAACAAGGCAACACAGTGTACATGGGAAGGATTTGTTTCAGCTACTCAGACATATTTCCCTGGATTAAAGCTAAATTTGCTTAACCAAGTGAAAAAAGACTCGAAGGGGGGTTGTTTTGGACAGCTCAGTGAAGACATCTGTCTGCATAGCAGCAGAAAAAATGCATATATGTGAAAAGCCAGGATACATACAAACCAGTGGGTGAATACCGAGAACACTACAGAGATACCGCTCCACCTGCTGACTCGGCTGCTCTGAACTCCTTTTTCAATAAAGACATAAGCAGAAGAATGAGGAATGTGTTATTCAAGCTTCAAGTGAGACCTCCATTATAGAAAACATTACTTAGATCCATTGGAAAGGTAGTAAAGAGGGAGTGGGAAGGAGTGATGTAAAACAGTGAATGAGAAACATGAAGGTAGGACTGAAAGAGCTTCGTATTTTGCACAGAACAGATAAAACAAGAGAATGATTCAAAACCAAAATAAATGTCAAGGAATACACTGTACACCTTGTATTCAGCTTGGTGGTCAGCCGCCTGACACCTGGAGCCCAGTTTGGTGTAACACACTTACTAAGAAAACTGTCTAGCTGTGAGAAACTTTATGAACTAAAGCTATAAGATATAAGGAAACCTAAACCCTAGTAAGAAGTGGAAGTGTTGAGGCAAGTATTGACATAAAAAGATATAAACCTGCCCACCTCCATAAAGAAGAGAAGGTAAATCATCAAGAAGAACCAGTTTATCCCTAGAAGCAACGGAGAACAGTATTTCCCAGCTGAATGACAACTCCTTGGCATATGAGTACTTAAAGCAGAAGTTGGTCCCAGTTATCATCCATGTGCACTAACCAATAAATAAGTGCATTGGTTCTGCTTGCAAAGTCACTTTGCACATGGTAAAAAGACTCCAAAACAAAAAGGAAGGAAGTGTGTTAGGAAGAAAATATTGTTCCGTATCATATGTGACAGAGGACAGCTGATGCCAGGAGCTGAGCAAGATTCAAATGAGCGTGTCTGAGGGTGTCCTCTTTGCTGCATAGGCACATGAGAGAGGCTTTGAAAACAGGCCATAAACACCACATAGCATAAGGGCAAAAGCCAGTTCTGGTCAAGAATAATTAAAATGCAGTCTAGTAACCTATCTGGTCAAGAATAATTAAAATGCAGTCTACTAACCCATCTGTAGAAAAAAAAAATTGAGTATTTCTACACTTTTTGCTGGAAGGTCTACTGCTAGTCACTTTTGGCAACCTGGAGCAGCATCGTCTCTTGACATCAACTGCTGACAATGTTGACACCGCATTTCTAACACATTCTCTCCTCTCCCTCCTAGATTTTTATTTCTACTGTGAAGAGATATGTAATTACACATCTAACACCCAGCAGCTTCTGCCTTGTTTGTGAGTGCCTGCAAGGCTGCAGTGACACACTCACATTTCAAAGGACAAATTACAGAATCATTACCAATTACTGTCAAATAAAACCCAGCCACGATATCAGCTTCTCTAGAAAGCTTTGATGCAAACGGGTCTTCCTTCTGGAGATAGTGTGGGAGGTATTCTTCCTGGGAGGAAGTGTTGTGATCTGATGCCATCCCATTCATGTCCAGTTTTGCGTCTGGAAAACAAAAGAACAAAGTTTGCAACAGATCACATCTGCCACCAGCAAACGGAAAGATACTTTTGTTCATACGCAAGGTACACCTTCCTTTCTTCATTTCTGCTCTGCTACCTCCCAGGGCATTTCAGGATCCAATTCAAAATTGCATAAAGCATCCTGCCATGATTTATTTCATTACTTGGTTTATCCAAAAATGTCATTATTCATATGGCACTCATCACAGTAATCCATCTGAGCAGTGTCTAGGTACCAGTGTGTTGTGGCGTTCAGCCAGGGTTTCTGAAGTTTCTTCCCTGAATAGGAGCTTCATATTTCCAGCTGGGTGTAAGAATGATCCGAGACTGAGAATACAGAAAAACCAAGCAGGGTAATTCTTTGTGTCTGAATAGCTTCATTGCTCAATGTGTTTAATGCATACTGAACTTGGTGTCTTTATCTATGTGCACTGTTCTTGTAATCCCAAGAAACTGAGAATTATCAGTAAGACAGTCTCAGCAATTTCTTCATATCCTGAGGGGCACTACGCCTACAGAGGGTAGCTCTGCAAATTTTACAGTTAAGTGAAAACTTACATCCATAAATTCTCCTTATTTAGGTAGTGGGTTCTAATGTAAATAACCTTACATGGCTATGCTAAGAAACAGTAACTGGTTATTACAATTACAAAGAAGCAACAGGAGTATTAAATAATAGATTCATCCAGGCAAGGTTCTTGAGCTTTCTCTCCATTTCCTTTTCTGTGGGAATGGGCTATTGAGGTCAAGAGTGCTAAGATCAATAAAGTGAACCCTGATATGGCAAAACTAGAATCTTACAGACATCCATGAAGGTTACCCCTCCAGGATAACTGAAGAAATAAAATGAGGAAATCTAGCATAAGACAAAAACATTTCTGCAATGTTTGAAACCACCCAGCCAAGAGCTGTTTAGGACATTCAGTCTCCCCAGTTCTTCTTGCCAGTGCTTGGTGGGGCAGAAGTGGCATGCAAGAACTTGGCATTTAACTCCCAGGCTTCCATACTTTTTGCTGTGGGACCTGGAACAACTTGTGACACTCTAAATTTTGCCCCTCAAAAGTCCGAACTTGCATGGAGACTAAGTGAGGAGGAGCAAATTTCATTATTTTACCCATTTGCTCTCTCTTCTCCATCTTGAAGGCAGACAGCCTTCTCAATAACAGCCCTGTATGTCCAAAAATGTGGCAGGTGACATCTACCTATACCTAAAGCACCCACAAACCTCTCCCTGCTGTCCCTCTAGCTCTGAAAAAAAAGACCTTATTTAAGGGAGTCAGATCATAAAGGCACACTGCCACTCTCGACATCGGACCCTCCAAAAAGTGTCCTAAGCACATGGCTCTAAGTAGCACTGTATCTTTGAAGTTCAACAGCTTCATTGCTTTTCTTTTTTTCCGTGATAAAGGGAAAAATAAGCAAAGACTGATTAATTTAAAAAAACCCAAAAAACCAAAAAACGACCCCACCCCCCCACACCCAAACCTTAGGTGACTTCATGAGCACTTTTCTTCTTCCACAGCCATGGAGAGTAAGCACTCCAAATTGTTCACTGCTCCAGACATCAAAGCAGCCATTTAGGTTTGGGTTAGGTACCATGGTATGGCAGCCTAGACACAGTCTAAAGAGACCATCCTGTACAGGAGGGTGGACTAAGACATGAGTCTGTGAAACAAAATCATCAAGACTGGTTATCCTCTCCATCCAACCATAGCCACAAGTCTTGATCCAGACTCCACCTGGCCTTTAAGAGGATCCTGATGCTTCCCTGTTACCCAGCTTGCATGGTCCCACAACCCTTGTATTGCTGCAGTGTTTGAACTATGTGGGTGGTTGAAGTGATGCAAATGGAAAAGCACATCTGGGAACTGTCAGCACAGTTTGGATTTGATGTGACTATCAAAATATTTAAGGGCATGTTCTTTTCCTGAGCCACACAAAAGTCTCCCACTCAGGTCAGTATTAAGTGGCTCACCAGGACAATATTGTCCAACTTACAAGCACGCAAATAAAAAAGTAGCTTTAAAGAGGAAATTTCAACTTCTGTATAGGTTAAGCCCAGCCAGAAGCCCAGTCATTGAAATTTTTAATCTGCCTTGGAAGCAAAGGTGCAAGTTTTCCAAGGAAATCACAGCCACGAGGCAGGAAGAAGCCCTCTCTGATCAAACTGGACTGCTACAATATGGAAGATTTTGCTGTTCTGCTCAATTACCTGACTGCAAATGTTAGTTTTATGACAGACTAGTCCTACCTGCTGAAAAAGAAGCACCTTACTTTGGCTTCAAGCAGAAAGAGCACATTATTTCCTGAAAATTTTCAGAAAAAAAAAAGAAGGAGATTAATGTCTAACTTCCAAAAAGGCACACAAACTTTCCTTATAATTTTCCATCATATCTGGCAAATTAAGAATAAGTTTCAGATATAAAAACATAAAAAATAGCTTTGCTTGATTTAAAACAAAATGTTACAGCGACATATAATACAGGATTTCAATACTATATTGTGGCTTTAAAAGACGTTCATCATCCTGATTTGGCAGGAATTAATTGTGCCCCCCAAACGAATCTCACTCTTAAAGTGTAAAAACCAAAAATGAATGTAATTAATAAGACAGAATAATTGTTTGTCTCACAATTCCAATTCAAGAAAAGCCACAATCCTGATGAGCATCTAGTGCCTAAATGTTGGATAAAAAAATAGAGAGAGGGATAACTTTCACACTATTAGGCAAAGCCTAGCAAATGTAGGGAATGTGCATTTTCCCAGATGAATTATTTCAGGAACCAAGATTTGAACTAACTGTTGGTTTTGTTTATATATGTGCTTTTTAAGATACCACAGCATTACATGCCTGATAAAAGCCATAAAGGTTCTGATCCACAGCCCCTAAAAAAACTGAGTCAGGGGCAGGAACTCTAAAATGTTATTTTAATATAAACTTCAGTGATTCATATTTGTACGAGGCTTCATTGCTTGCAAGTTCCTGCGACCTCTTAAAACATATTGGGAAGCTACAAACAGGGTATACTTGAACCCAGATTCAGATTAAGCCTTCTTCCATGTGGCTCGGTTAAATATTGGCAGATACTGGCAAAAACTGAAGTCTTTAATCTAAATTAGTAAGAAAACAATCATTATTATTCTGTTAGCCTGCCAAAAATGAATGCATTCAGTTTATGTAGAACAGCCAAACTGGTATGAAGTGGGGAAAGTATTTTTGTAACTTTGCAGACAAATGAAGGAAATATTAATACCAACTATTTTCAAAGAAAAAATAAATCTGACAAAAACTAAAAGCATGTTGTAGCTCACAGGCAAAAGTTACTTTTGAATTTACTAAGGGCTAAATGGTAGAGTGAAACAGAAGATGTCCGTGGACCCAGCACCACCTCAGAAGGAATTAGTGGAGCTCATTTTAAAAGAATTAACACAGCTAAAGTGATGATATTATCAATTGTGTTAATTAAGAAAACAACTTTCTGCCCTTTCATGATATGTAAAAAACAATAAAACTATAAATAGTTTTATCTGAATCAGTAAAAGACAAAAGCTTAATGCATACATTAGTGCCTTTCTTTTAAAAGAAAAAAAAGGGGCAAGATCTTTTTTTGTTAATTTGTCCAATGTCATCTATTTCTTAGAGTCTTCAGAACAAAGTTAGTCAGTTCTCAGTGTCTGCTGGATCCCAATTCATAGTGTAGTTTTTATTCTAAACTTCTCCTGTGTATTTTGTGGACCCCATCTCACAAGCATGGGCCGTGGAGGCACAGGTAAAGGCCCCCAGTGGGCTTTGCCTTGCGCTCCTACACCCATTCTGGCTGCTACGCTGATAACACAGACCACGAGTCCAGCACACCTGGGGACAAACACTGCTTCACCCTTCACATCGCTGCTTCCCAGTACTCATTTTCCTCAGTGCTCAGTTTGATGATGAATGCCAAAACTTATTTCTATGACATACATCCCTAGCCAAGTATTTCCCAGGAGTCCAGCTAGCTGTTGTATTTAGGAATGTAATTAACAGTGACCAGAAAACTTATTTCAAAACAACCACAGAGCACTATTCTTTTCTTTCTTTCTTTCTTTTTTTTCTTTTTTTTGTTTAACCTCCTAACGTTGTAGAAGAGATTTCCTTAAGAAAGAAGGTCTTGATTTAGTCTTAGTTTAGGGCTAAAGTCTGAAGACTATGGACTAGGAGTCTGTCTTTTATCCTTGGCAGACTTGTTTAATCACCAGGCTGCTTGTTATTCTCGGGTAGATTCTCACACCTGTTGAAGGGGAACCATCCCTTTGAAGTCACTAAGATTAAAGTTTAAACTAACATTTCCTACATTTCAGCTGGGTACTGTGCTTCTTCATCAGACTGCTGCTTTTGTGCTAATAACGACAGAAATCAGTAAAATTGCAATGTCTCGTATTTCTCCTATGACAGAGAATCAGAGAGCTTTTGGAACATCAGCTTTCTGTATGTTGATGCTAAGAAAATATTTTATGCCTGCCTATCACAAAAGATCCGTCCAAGCAACATAACGTGACATCACATAGCAACACTGGAAAGGCATGGGCAAGAGAAAAGCTGCACTCAGATGTACGTGGCCCTGATCTCAGGCTGAACACCCTGCTGAGAGGTGAAACCCAAATTTTCAGGTAAAGCCCTGATTAGGTGCTTCTATTTCCTTTCAGCTTTAAAAGTATGCAGTAAGACTTATTACTGAGTTTTGAAACAATGTAATAATTACCCAAAAAAATGAGACAAAAGTAAAGTTAGAAGTAGTTATGTGAGTGTCTACAGCGACTTTTACATTAGTAAGCAGTACAGACCTACAGCAGTGGATCTGTAGAGCAAAACAGTTGCTGCTGAGGACCTTCACTTTCCCAAGGCTGCACATTTTTCAGTGCTAGCACTCAAGAAAAAAAGAAAAAGAAGAAAAAGGCAAATATGTGAAAATAACCACAAAGTAAATGATAAGACAAGCCATTTTTTAATTGAGTCCTTGATTCTGATTAATAAGCATAGATTCAAACCCAAGCTCTTAAAAAGTGTTTTGCAACATGAGTGCTTTATCTAGTGTGGTAGGCACACTTGGACAAGCACTGGGAAATAAACCAGTTATCAAGGACTGGTTTTGTCTTACTCACAACACAAAAGGATTCCACTCTGCAGTAGGTCTCCAATGACCAAAGCGTGGGAACAGAGCGCGCTACACCACTGCCCACCATTTAGCTCATCTACAGACCGTCTTCCCAGCACATCCCATGCTGAAAGGCCCCCAGTGCCTGCGAAAACAGATTTAAAACCATAACAAAAGACACAAATCTACTGCTTCCTATTAGAAATGGACTTGTGCTCATTCCTGTGCTGCAGACATTCATATTTAATTAATACAAACAATTCTGCTTTTAAATAATATATTCTTTAAAATGCTCCTATTCCACTATAACCAACCTCAGGAGATCCAAATCCTGACTCAGACACTGCAAAATGGCAATATCAAGCCTCAAAACTTCTGAGCCTAAAAACAAAAGCAATTTGAGGATTTTTGCCTTGGCTTAATCCGTGCAGTTTTGCCAGCCCTACATCAGTTTTGCTCCCCACTATCTCCTCGTCTCCCAGTAGGGTGTTTCACCATGTCCTTTGTGGCTTGGACAGGCTTTTCTCACCCTGAGGAAGGCAAGGACATGCCATCCCCACTTCTTTCAAGAAAGAAGCAGACTGCAGAATAGCAGCAACCTTCCTGATCTTTTCCTCCTATAGGGAGGCACTGAAGGAGTGGGGAGAAAAAACTTGGTTGTTCCTGCAAGGCACTGACCACCTGATGTTTTTTCTAAGGCTTGGACAAATCTAGGGAATTTTCACCTGGGGCTGCCAAAAGGAGGACATTTTGCAGGAGGTGAGTGACAGCAACCAGAACAGACCTGACCGTTACCTGTCATTTATTGGGCACTGACTTTTGGTTTCAGGGTTTTGTAGACCTCTCAGTGGCTGGCACGCTGCAGGCACAGCACGAGACTTTCCATGCCCCCAGCAAACTCTAGCCTGTGAACTTAAGGTCACATCTGCCTCTAGAACATCACCTGGAGAATTCAGGAGCTTCACAGTAATTGCTGTCTCAGCAGCTGCAAAATGCTGGCACAATCTGTCCCAGCTGTGGTTTTGTCCATTTGTATTTTATCAAACACCATGGCTTTGCCACTGTCCGTCTTTTCCATCCTAGTCCAGCTGTTTTCCCATCTTCAGAAGGAGATTCTTACAGTCCCCTACTCTTCTCCAGGAAGGTCTGGAGGACCAGGCACAGAGCAACCTTCCGGGTCCTGCAGAGGCTTATGCTTCTTCTACTTGATGGGCAATTTTCAGCAAATTGTTAAACCTCTTCCCCCAGAAGGAAAACAGAGTGAATTTGTATCTACAGCAGGGGTGGGCCAATGGACTAATGTGTGGTGGTGTAATGGCTCTCAAGTCTGTGATATGAGAAAGAATAATGTGTTCTGCTGTTTTGGAAAAATATTATAAACCACAGGCTGTCCTAAGAGATGTGAAGGCATGCAATGCTTTTATGAAGTAAGAATGAAATTATCAGCTCCAGTCACAACAGACTTTGATTTTGCAGGTGATCTCATACTCGGAGACCTGCCTGAAGCTGTTTTTTTCCCCAGGATAGCATCTTTGGAAGACAAGTGATTTATTTACAATAAGGAGATCAAAACTGAAATTTCAGATTCATCTCAGCAGCCTGTTATGTTTTCAATTTTTGATGTGAAAAATCACAATCATTATGTTGTCAAAGTGCTGTATTTATGCAGTTAGCCCTCAGTATCCAAAGGGCATGTAACAACCTCCACAAGCCTGAAGTCATCTGAATTTTACAATTTATTTGTGGGTTTGTTTTCCTATAGCTCAACAAAACAACAAATAATGCTCTCTGTGGTGTAATGCCTGCTAATATCCCTGACAGAAGCCAGATAAATGTGTGTGTCCAGGAGCAGAATCTGAAGGTGCTGGCGCATGCAAATCATGGAAAATTTCCTTCTTCTGAAAACAGCAGTATATTTGAGCAAGATGGGGAGAGAAGCAGCCTTTACAACAGTCACCTGTGATTAGGAAGATAAATCTTTTAACTGTTCACTCTGGCTGCTAATAAACCCCCCTGCACATGGTTTCCAAGAGGGCAGAACCACTATGTTCAGTGATGATTTTGGAAGATTGGGTGGTATTTTGAGGAGAACCAGCTGAGTGGTGACTGGGGCTTTGCACCCTGCAGAAGGCAGGCGCTGAGAAAAGAAATTGTGGCATACAATTGTTACAACCCTTATGACTGAAAAACAGGCTGGTGAGGACATGAAGCAAACACTTACTTTTATTTCATAGCAGGGTAAATGCTAATTATGTTGGTACAGACGACTGTCCAGTCTATCCTTAACAATTGCCTCCCTAGGCAATTTTTTTCCTGAGATTAATTAAAATTCTGAAGGAAAGAAACTTGAGACCACTCACTTCTTAAACAACTCACATCGTTAGATCAGAGACTCATTTCCCCCAAAATCCTTAATATCTGATATAGGTAGATCCTTTTGGAGAGAAATAATATTAGGGATTAATTTCAGTATTTTAGGAGTGTAATTAGTGTAGATTCAATAATCTGTTGAATTCAGCCTTTATAAAAGACTTGTTAATGCAAAATGGATTATGAGCAGGATTGTGCACAGGGAAGACAATTCAAATGCCTTGAACAGGTAACACACATATGGAGAAGTCCACTTATGTGTCAACTAGTGTCATTGCTTTGGCAAGAATTGGGCATCAGCAGTGCTTTTTAGGGTCTCAAAAAAACTTGAAAGTCACCATGGTATTATAGCACAAAATATAAATGAATTGCAAGAGATGTAGGAGAAGAAAGGCAAGAGGAAAACAGTAAGTGAAATTCAGAAGAACCTGAATTCAAACTCAAGCATTATTTATGGACAGAAGCACTGAGAGAAACTCCATTTGGGAACAAAAATTAAAATGAAGAGACATGTACGTATTTGATAGACAATAATACAGATTTCCTTCTGTTTGGGTTTTCGTTCATAAAATCAACCTAACTGCAAAGCATCATACACACCAACATCACAACAACACACCATGCAGCACCTTGCACCTGAGCCAGTTCCCACAGCAGAGGGCATTTCCAGCACCCTCACCAAGGGGCATGGGAAGGCAGCACCCAAAATGCATTCACAGCTTGCCCAAGACAAACACATTGTACCAGGGACCTTGTTTAGATTAAAAAAATTCATCTCCAGATTCGAGCCCTCATGGAATAGTTCCTCAACTTCAAGAGCCGAAAAGATCTGTGTTCCCTTCGTATCCCCAGGGAGCCCTCTGGCACATCAGCATTTCCTTGCATCCATGTCTGAGTTCCCCCTGCTTATGCATTTCAGGGCACACACCACTGCTCTTGGCTGGGGCAGACAGGACGATGTTTTCTTGCACTGGTTTTCCTGGGGGTCCTGGTGGCGAACATACCTTCAGCTGTATGAACCTGCTACAGTGGAGTAATGCTGACTTAAACATGCTGGGTATCTGGCTCTGCCCTTCTCCTAATCTTGCAGAGGGAATTTGGGTGTCTCTATAAACCTGAGCCAAAACCAACCAAAAGAAAATAAAGCAAACATTTCACAGGGTCTGAAGAGGCCGCAAAGGTTTTATTGACTACTTCTGTGGTACCTACAGTGCACCAGCGACAAACCAGGTTTCACACTCCTGCTTTCCTGAGGTTGACTTGTCAAAAAAAGTGTGTGCCGCTCAAACACAGGAGCTACACAATCAGCAGAGACTGCCTAGAAGAAAAGGAAAAGTGGACACAGTCAAGGCATGGTTTAGAGAGGACAAAAATGGGGCTAAGTTACCTGGCAAGTACAATTTTAACCAAGAAAACGGTACCCCAACAGTAGCACCGCAGGAGAGCAATCATCAAGAAAAAAGCTATACAGACAAGACCAGCTAAAGAAGAACAGAAAGGCAATGCCACCTCACGAGATACAGGACCTGCAATATTGGTTTAGGCTCCTGGAAGACTTTTAGGTGGAGGTTTCCTGTTGCAGAGAAATTCTATTCCTCCACTTTGACATCACTAGCTGCTTGTCCATTAAACAAGCATCCTGGAGACACACAAAAGCCTGATCCTGTCCCAAGGAGAAACAAGTGGCTTCCTGGCAGACCAGCATAGAAAATCTCATCTGATCCTTTCTCATGTAAAACAATAAGGCCTGAGTAAATACGTGCATAACTATTTTCTAGCTCATAAACTTAATTAGAGCGGCTTAGTGATTTAGCGAGTCATAGGCTGGGAATGTAACTTGGAAATGCTGACTCCCTTTCCCTCCCTCTCTCTGCTGGATCTCTCTTCTCCTATTACAGGCTGAGTCCGATATTAAAATTGTCCTTTTTGTTGCCTGTTTACTACTGAAGCAGTAGTTCCTCACTGCAAACTTCGGTGCAGCCAGGCACAAGGTGCCTGCATCCAGCTCAGCAGCTCAACACCCTCCGGCTGCATGCAAACACTAGGATTTGCCGATGCCCGACTCTCAGACGAGTACTTCAGTGCTAATTTGCAATTAAATGCAGTTTAGAGTTCTGCTAAATACAAAAAGCTGGTTTTTCTTTGGTGTAAAGTGCTGTCACAACACTATGCTGACTTACAACTCCAGGCAATTGCCTTCTCTCTACGAACAAGCAAAGCTGTGAGGAAGGGACATGGACACAGTTTCTGCAAATACTTTCTCTCTTGTTTTAAGGGAGTGTTTAGGGGCACTGGTTTAAATATCATACTTTGCAATTAACCAAGAATCAGTATCAAATCAGTATTAATCAGATAGTATCAAATCAAATCAATATTTGCAGCTCCTTATATTGCCTGAAGACAAAAATTATTCTCTTTTCCAAATTCATTCTGTAATAAAGGTAATGCCAGATTTGTACAGACCTCCAAAAAGACTAAAGGAAACACCAGTCCAAAACCCACAAGATTTATCAAAATGCTATTACACTGCTCAGGCACGTTACATCATTAAATTATCTCTGGTTATATCACACATGCCTAGAGACTCTAATGCCATGAAGTGGGGTGGAGGAGAGAAAGAAATAAAAGACACTGTGCAAACACTAAATACCAAAACTTTCAGAATATTTTCCTGACTTTCTCAGATACATTTCGGAAGGCTACACCCTAAAATCTTTATTCCTATGATGAAACAATTTATTCCACAGGAAGGAGAATTCTATGTGAAACTAAGTATTAGTGAAGCTGCTATGAAGACGGACCTAAATTAAGAATACAGTGAAAATACATAGTGTAAACACCCAGATGTGCATATATGCATGCAATTTTGCACCTGCATATTTAGCATGTACACACCTATACATGCAGCATCTTATAAGAACAGAAGGAGAAACAGGACGTACCTTATTCACAAACTCCGTATAAAGCATCCCCCTTAGAGCTCCACAGCTGCTTTTGTTTCAGTGTCCAGACTGGACTGATCTATAAAAGCGTAAATCCATAGTGTTCTTGGTGTTTCAAGTTTTAGAATTCAAGAGGGAGAGAGGAAAATCATGCTGTTCCTCAGTAAAAGGCGATCTTTCTCCTTCCCCCCCTTCCTGACTTAGGCTCCCAGCCCCTGGATGTCGTGATGTTCCTCCCTCTCTCACTCTTCCCAGTGGTGCTGCTGTTGATCATCCACTTTACTCCACGAAAATCACTCTCTGGAGCATCCTGCCCTTACGTCCGTGCTGATCAGCTTTCCAAAGGACCAGTGACACCTCGGAGAGAGACCCCGGGAGCGTACCACTGGCAGAGGAAGGGGCATAAGCCAGACCCATCCATATTCTGTCAAACCACATGTCACATGCTGCTGGATCCCTCCTGCCAGCACAGCTGTAATCCTGTTTATCGCCTACACCACAAAACGGAGAAAGCTTTTAAACTTGAAGGCTTACGTGTTTGTTTTCATTAAGTGATTCTTACTTTCTGGTAAGAGAGGAAAAATATCTACAGTCCTAAAAGGTGCTTTCACAGAGTTAACAGAAGTATTTTTATTATTGTATATTAGTATTGTATGTCATTCATCTTCACCAGCACCCTCAGTCACTTATAAAACTGGGCTGGTTAGTAAGAAGACACGTGCATAAATCATCATCACTACCTTGAACTCAGTAAATTTTTACATTAACTGAAGACCTGATTTTCAATCCTCATTGCAATAGCATAAAGTCTAAAGCCTGGGGGGGGGGGGTGGGGGGGGTGGGGGAAGAGAGAAAAAAAAAAGTAAGTTACAGAGATGAAGTACAGGAATCTATCCCTGTTTTTTTCTCACTAAGGCAGATTTCTGAGTCTGTAAGCTCTGCCTCATGGAATAAGTTTGTTTTCATCAGCTGCCTGGTCAAAAAGCACTTTCCTGGGTAACACAGCAAAATGAATCCAATCCTAGATATGGAAAGGATATTGCAGGGAATATTTTTAGTTGCTTTGTAACCAGAGACTAACCCTGTCACATTTCTGCCAGGGGCTAGGAATTAAGAGGCTGCAGAAGTCACTGAAAAATTTTAATAACAACTTCACACATTTTAATACCAAAGATCAATACAGACCATGGTAGCTGTTTTGCTTCATTTAAAATAAGGTCATCATGAATTTCACTGGTGTCTTTCTGTGCTTGCCAAGAGGTGAAAGGATTGTATTCTACAAGTAAAAGAGAAAGGATTCTATCCTACAGTGATAAAAGAAGATAAGGGGAAGCAAATAACATCCACAAAAATGGAGATTCTTCTGAGTCAGGGCAGAATCTTACAGTAGCGCTCGATATCACTCTCAGATGGTTACATAAAAAAGCAGCATGTTTTCTGCTTTCCAGGAGATAGCCAGGATTGGCAGTAGCCCAGTTTTCACTTACAGACTGGCCCCAGTTTGTTCACTGAGACTGCAGCCTTAGTGAAACTCCAGAGAGTAACTTTCTAACCCCAAAATCCAGGCTACACCATCAAAAACCTTGTGTGGCAAGTGACTTCAGGAAATTTCACTACAGAATTAACATGAACACAGTGTTTTACACTCAATTGATTTGAAGCTGCTTTGCAGAAAAAGCTCATCATTAATGTCATGTTTTATTTACAGGGTGAAGAGCCATGGCAGAGAAAGGTGAAAAGCACATGGTTTTCCAAATAGAAAATTCACTTTAGGTAAGGTTTTCAGTCTTCCAAACCGTCAGTGTGTGCCAAAACAGTTGTAGATGTCAGGAAAGCTGTTGGGAGGAGGCTCCAACCCCTCCAAAACCATTCATGTGCAAAACCTTGCAAGCCTCAAGAGGAAAGCAAGGTAACTGGCTGCTTTGGAGGTGGCAAGTCCCAAAGACAGAGGCTACACGGTGTCCCTCCTCTCCTCTCCTCCACTTTTTTCACATCAGCATGGAGCAAAGTGACAAGCACTTGGTGAAGGTTAAAGGGAGCAGCTTAACACAGGACTGTAAGGACTTGGAAAGGGCAAAGAAGAATGGGTGAAAAGGAGACAAAGAGGAAAATGGCTGTAATTTGTAGCATCACCCAGAGCCTTTGGCACTAGGAGACAACAGGAGCATGGCTTTCCTACAAAGCAGTGGAGAACTTCCATAGAACTGGACTTTCAGGGCTCCCACTAATACTTCTGTCCTAAAACATCATTTTTTAAAGAAAGATTTTGATATTTGCTATGGACTTAAACACCAGTAGATGTAAAGTATAAACTGAAGTCCTTCTAGGGCATGTCACTTACCTCTAGGAAGGAGTTTTCTTTTCCTAGTTGCAGAAATCATGGCAAAAAACTCAGGGAAGGCAGCGGTGGAAGAAAACTGAGTTTATTTCTCAGTTTATTGTAGATGGTGTTGGTGATATGACATTGTCATTGGTACTAACAGACCACTGATCTTAAGTCCTCATCTTAGCCCCCACCTAAACTGGTCCTGCTTTCCTTTGCTTTCTTGAGGAGCAAAGTAGCCAGGTGACTAAACTCTTAATAGAAAAGAAAAAGAAAAAAAAAAGGTCAGATGGTTATTTTTTTTAACCACAGTCCTTGTTTGGTAGTTTTCATCTTGGATTTTTCATATTTAGTAAGGTTTAGTCATATCATATACAGCAAAAGTCCAGCAAAGAACCACACGTGAGTGAAAATCCTAGTACAGTATAGGATCGTAGATCACTGGGAAAGAAGTTCACTAACAAACAACAGTATAAAAATATCCCCAAGCAAACCAGAAAACTGAAGAGTATCAGAAGAAGAAACTATTGCTACCAACAGAAATGCTGGCAGCCTGACATCTTGCCATGATAGTCCTTGGCCAGCACAGGTAAACACAAGGGTGGGAAAGTGGCTCAAAGAAGAGGGACAGCAAAGGACAATGTAGCTAGGAGATTGCTATTAACTGCATTAGTAATATCACATCTTTTATTTTATTTAAACAACTTGGGTTATTGATGCATGGTGCCATTTAATTGGACTAGTAGCAGCTTCTACTTTATTTTAATTGGACTAGTAATCAATTATTTTATGTGTTTATAGGGTCCATAACAATATTTTTACTGTACCAGGCCAGGCTTAGGATGTGGTACCAATGCAAATGCTGTGAACGGTTTGATGAACTACTTCAGGCTCAGTGAAGATGTGAGACTTATAGAACATTGTGGAACACTTTTTCAGGAATCTTGGGGGGGAAAAAACCCATAGTTTGGAAAATGTTCCAGTGGCTGAAGAGAACCAAGAAGCTGCTAGTCTTCCCAAGCTTGGGGATGAACCCAGGTGGCATGTACCATCAGAAATAGAGAAATAAAAGCCAATATTGAATCTGCTTACAAGAAACTGAATATTTGATTGAGGCCTTTTTTTAGGAAAGAAAGCATACAGAAAAAAATTTTTAGAACTACAGGGAGGAGAGGGGAATCTTTCAGCCTATCAGTTCATTCATAATTTTTTTTTTCTATTTTTAAAGCATCCTTTTAACAAATTATTGATTTAATACAAAAGAAAAAGAAGAAAAAAAAAAATCAAAATGGCATTATTTCAATTACTGGTACACCACAGCACTGTAATATATCTTTTCAACAAAAAGCACGAAGCACAATGAAGTTCCATGTTAACTGCATAACACTACACACTAATCTTGGTGCAACAGATAGAACACCAGTCCAAAGCAAAAGTGGTCATGTGCCAGCTGCAGGTTTTCTTTTATGTTCAGCACGTTCACTCACATGGTTATAAAAACAAATTGTGGCTTGACGCTTAATGTCACATTGATCAACTGAGATAAAACTTAAATAACTCTCTGCTCTGCTTGTGCAATTTCAGCCTGGTAACAGCTTGAAAGTAGGGAATCTGAGTGCAAGAGCTTCATCCATCAGGATGTGTCCACCCAAATTACTCCTATGGCACTCATCCTCTCTCATGAACAAATAGATGCCAGGACTCATTAGAGGGCAAGGCTGTGCAAACCTCCACATCAGCATCATGACGTGCCAGAATGAATTAAAACAGTGCTAGTGCAAAGCTTAAGGCACAGAAGAGCTCAGTGGTGGTGGGTGCCATCCTCTCTTGGGGCCTCATCTTCCAGCTGTCAAAACACATCAACCGAGTCCTTGACTATGCTAAGTCCACCAGCGCCATTTTGGATGGTATGTCGTGCTCTAGTGCCCTTGCCATGAAGATCTTCTTCACAGTGATTGATCCACTGAGAAAGATGCCTTGGAAAGTAAATGATGGTGATGCAAGTTCATCAGTCCACCAATATCAACATAAAAGTTCTTAAGAAATTAGAGATTTATGGGATGGAGGAGCTATAGCATTTGAAAACTGCACAACAGCTTAGTGGGTAGGGGATTCATATAGCTTGAGAAGACACAGTAAGAAGCTGAGAAGAGCATGCGGCTCTTTCACTGTGCAGTGTGGTGGGCTGACCTGGGCTGGATGCCAGGTGTCCATCAAAGCAGCTTCATCCTTCCCCTCCTCAGCTGGGCAGGGGAGAAAACAAAACAAAACAAAACAAAAGGCTTGAGGGGAGAGATAAGGACAGGGAAAGATCATTCACCCATTACCATACCCTCTACCTCTCCCTTCTTCCTGGACACAACTTCACTCCCAATTTTCTCTACCTGCTCCCCCCAGGCAGTGCTGGGGGTCAGGGAGTGGGGGGGCTGTGGTCAGTCCCTCACACGGTCCCCGCTGCCACTGCCTCTCAGGGGGCAGCTCCTCACACCCTGCCCTGCCCCAGCGCGGGGCCCTGCCAGGCTGCAGTTATTCACACACATTTTCCCCCCCTTGTTAAATCCGTTACCCGAGGTGCTACCACCGTCCGATGAGCTTAGCCTTGGCCAGTGGTGGGTCTGTCTTCAGGCCGACTGCCATCGGTTCCATTGGACATGGGGAAAGCCATCCCTGTGGCCCCCCCACTACCAAAACCTTGCCACACAAACCAAATACATGCAGTTGGAAATTGAAGATACCTCTGGAAATTACCTGTCTCCAGAGAGCAGAACTTCCCATGAAATCTTCTCTTGAAAAGGTGATGTGGGGAAGACCCTTTTCTCAATAAAGAGCTATAAAGTTATATCTAAGGAAGGAAGGAAGGAAGGAGGTGACAGGTGACATTCAGAGATAGTGTCATTTTTTGAGAAAGAGAAGATCTGGATGACTAAATGAACAGAGAAATGGCGAACGAGTATGTTTTAGTTAACAAAGGTCCTAATCAAGAAAAATAGACCACGCTTACAAGGGATCAGAAAAAAGTGTTTGGAAGGAGTAGTGCATCCTTACTGCACCAAAACCCCACAGCTCCTTTTCATTCGCAGATGTCAGGTTGAAATAACAATATGATACCGAAATCCCTTTCTTCGTTCATTTTGGATACCTGTCTTTCAAGTAGCCCCTGTGCCACACAATTCTTAGTTGAGTGTTCAAGTGGATAATCAATAGTATGGCTCAAGTTACAGTCCAATACAAGTAAACAAAAATAAAAACTTTACGTTTCAGTCACTAAGCCACTCTTCCTTACCCACCTGTCTGCACCTGTCCATTACAGTTCAGCTGTAAGTTTCTTGGGGCAGAAGTTTTTCTTCAAGACTTGACCACTTGTATCCCAAGACACAGCCTATTCTATCCTTTCTAAATAATAAATGCTCCAATTTTGTTAGTCATCTGCAAGTTCTTGAGAAGTTACAAGGCAAGCGGAAGCACAAAAACCCCAGCATGTATCATTCATCAACACACTGCTCTCTCCCTCTACACATTGTAGGTAGCTGATTGCAAGGCCATTTCTTTTGGACAGATCGCTTGACTCGGGTAGGAAGGTAAAATATTTACCTTTCCTTGTGCTCCCTCAAGAAAACAACATATTCTTAGCATGTAATCCTCAAGAGAAATAGAGTATTTTCTATGTGAAAAGAAATCCTTGTATGGATATATGAGTTTCTCCTACCTTGTGCAAAGTGGCTGTCTCCACTGCTCCACCAGCCACTGGACCTTCAAGGCTGCATGTTCTACTGTATCTAACTATGGAAAACTCCTCAAGCCCCCTCTCTTCTCTTGTTTTCTGCCTATCTTTGTCCTCATCCTGTTACAGATAACTCTCTTCAACCATTTCTCTTGCTCTGAGCCCTTCCTGATTTCTTGACTCCAAATCCCTTTCTTCTTTGCACCTACAACATCTCAGACGTATTGTCCCAAAATCTCTCAGCCACTTTGAGATGCCATCCACATTAAGCTCCTACCAGTTACTGCAGAGAAACAGATAGTCTGGGTCTCGTTATTGCCAGAGGCCATTTCACCTTGCTATAAAATGCATAGCTGAGAGTAGTCAAGTGAATTGCTCTCTAAAAATGACAAGTTTTCTAGGATTGAAGAACTAGCTCTAAAATTAGTCCTAATTCTAACTTTTCTTCCACATAACCCCCCAAAACAACTTGTACTAACCTCCACTATAAAAATAAGCAACATCTCCTTTAGCATGCATGCATGTAATAATATTTTTCTCTTACTAAGGCATATGAAATCTGTGTGATCAATCAAGCTGCTAATTTGGTCTTCTGAGTCTGCAGAACTTGCCAAAGACAACATCAAACTAGGCCACCTGCTGACAGTTCACTCAGGCCATCTGGTTATGTCTCACTTTAAAAAAGGACTGTCTCAGGCAATGAGGACACCTTGGGATTTTCTGGTTCCAGCCAGTGGTCCCCAGTCTCCCAAGAGGAGGAACACGAATGGTACAAAGCAATGATACAGACAAATAAAGTGGAACAGCCCAACACATGCAGGCAAGCATACTTCTGGACTTAATTCTATGGTGTATGAAAGCAGGCTAAGATTCATCTCACCTAACGTTCGTTGATGAAACATTAAACATCAAGATTTAAATATCTGGAAGCCTTTTATCTTTAAGCATGAGAAAAATAAACAGAAAAAAAAGCACTTTCATCATGGAATCATTCAAAAGAGGAGATAGGTTAAATAAAAAAAAATGGAAAAAATGTAATTTCCTTAAAAAATTGAAATTAAAACTTCTGAAGCTAAATACATCCTAAATACTGATTTTTAATTTCTTCATCCCTGAAAATACACATTAATTCTGAAAACAGAATGAAAATTAAGCAGTTGGTTTGCTTCTCAGTTTGTTAAGCAAATCAGGACTAAAGAATTACACTGCCCAAGTTTTCCCCAATAACTTTTGAGCTTATTAATTCCCTCCAAAACAGAAACAAGTGGAAATCTCTAATTATATCTCTTATAATTGTTTGAAAAAATCAGTAAGAACATAGATGAAAGAGATGCAGAACCATAACCCTCAGGAAAGAAAGGAGGCAGAATCACGACCTGTGCCATTGATAGAAGCTAATGAGGGCATCAATCTTTGTTTAGTGCCTTATCAGAAAACTGAAACAAAACTATTTCTCTGTACGGTATTTCTCTTTTGACATCTTTTAGGGTTAAGAGGCATGGAAGGAATGTACCATGACTGTTTTAGAAGGAAAAGGGAAGATAGATATTAACAGAAAAAGAATAATAGAAAAATCAAGCTTCATTGATTCCACTGCTCATGATAAAACAGGTTACTTGTTTGTATTTGACACTGTAAAAACCTCACCAAATTGACAAGCTGTACATATCACCTATTTAGATTGGTAGGCTGGTAAGTATGGGTAGACCCCATATTTTAAATGAGAAATAGATCTACTGAAGAGTCTAGAAAAAAGGCAACAGAATAAGCAGAAGTGTAGGGGGGACGGACAGACAGACACAAAAATACAAGAAAAGATATATTTTTTTAAAAAGTTTTTTAATCTAAATTGGAAATTATTTGAGACATCTGAACAGTGTAAAAATGTGTAGAGGAATGAATAAATTTTCTTCCAATCTATGTCAGAAAGGACAAGAAGGGAATGGGGCTAACATTTCAACAACAGAGGTTCACACCAGACACTAATAAACTTGGATTGACATCCAGTAGAAATAGTTTCAGAAGAGTCAGGGAGAGAGAAATGGGCTAGATAAAAGAAGAGTAGGGAACCTGAGAAGTTAAGTCTATATAATGTAAGTACACCCATTTATGAAAGCAGCTCATATGCCAAGTAACTATTGATGTAACCAGCACAGAAAAAGATCTTGTGTATTAAAATCAGATAACAGATGCTGAAATGCATTAACTAGCAAAGTTCAAAAGAGTATGAAATGCTATTTGATTGATCTGTGTTTACTTGCATTGTAAATTCCTCTACTTCACACTGTCGGTCCAAGAAAGAAATCAAACACATTTGTTGACAGAGGTTTATCTCGTTGGGTTATACATTAATGACATTAGACCCAAAGGCAATTCTGGCTGGGTTTGAAATAGGGAACTGCTTGTTTGAATCTTGACTGCTTTGATAGCTCACACTGTTAAAGAGTTTGGAGTTTCTACTTTGGAAAAAAAAAAAAAAAGAAAAAAAAAGCCCCTTTAATTTTTTCCTTTGATGGAAGGATTTCTTCTGAATTTGAAACCAAAGACCCTCCAGCAATTTCACCAGAAAGCATAGCACCTTCTTGTTATATTTCATTTCCCTACACATAAAAAGTGGAGTCCAAACACCTAATTCTGCCTACGTGTAATCATTAAACACATTGGTGGCAGTCTGAGAAAGGGGAAATTTGCAAGTCACCCAGATCCATCATTTCCCTACATAGACTCCTGCTACCTTCATTGCAAATGAAAAAAGGTCAAAGGACACTTGTGTTTTTTAATTTTCCAGTATATTAGACAAGCTTCAGGACAGGATAAAATACTGTTTAAAACTAGCTCAAGTACACTCCATATTTATTGTATTATTCAAACAGCTCAGGCAATACTGAGGTAACACTATTTAGTTAAGACCATTAACGCTGAGCTAGAGGTACTGATTTTTAGAATAATATCAGAAGAACTAGTATTTGTTTGAGACGGTCAGAGTCTTCCTAAAGGCTCAATAGTTAATAGAAATGAGGCTGCTTTGACTTATGCAGAGTTATGGATCAGTTTGGCATTTGAAGAAAAGAAACACAATCTCTTCCATGGACAGCTCAAACTAAGACTAAAGAACAAAATAAATTTTTCCCCGTAAAGAATTTTTACATTTTGCTACCATTCTGTTGAGGGATGTATTGTCTCAGTGGGTGGGTTTTGATCATTGTTAATATAGCTTAGATGATCCAACACTGATCAGTTCACAATCACATTATGCATGAAAGGATTCTTCTGCTGGTCTTGTTTGCTTGTGCACATGCACACACACACACTTTCCTACTCTGAGGTCCTTCATGAATGCATGACTTGGCATGACTCATAATGAGGCACAGAGCTGCTAATTATGTGCTCTAAAGGTTACACAGCCCAATTACTCCCCTGCAAAATGACCATCAGCAACTGTTTGACCTTCTTCCCCGAAGGCCGTGCTCTATAGCAGCAGAGGTGATAGTCAGGTGTGTCTTGAACAAGGTTTTGAGCACAAGGAACACGAATCTTACTTCCTACACACACAGAATAAAACAGGGTAAAAAAATAAGGTCCTTATTCTCAGCTCCCAAGCTTATCAGCTTCCACCACAAAAATCCTCTCCCTGCCTTCTCTCCAATACACTCTGTGTCTCCCCAGCAAGGGGAACCTCCAGATTTCCAGTTTGGAGCATCTCCCTTCTGTGACAGCATATCACTTTCCTGTGCATCTTTAGCTGGAGGTATGTACTTGGGTTTGTACTAGCTATTGCATCAGCCACAAACTTCCCTGTTATTTACGTAAGCTTTGTTAAACTGATCTGTGCCAGTTGTTTTAGCAAACAATTCCAATATGATTCCCCCCAACACATTTCTCCCAATTACAATTGGGAGAAGCCTCTGCTTGCGCAGTTACCACCTCTCCAACACCATTTTTTAGAGATAATAATACCTTAAATTTATGATTCTCATTTCAGCTCCTGTTTGTTTAGCTTTTAAACACAGTGGCAGCCTGATGGTTGGTGTATGTTTGCCTACATATACATATACAACTACATCCTTTTGAGTCACTAGCTAAAGAAGGAATGATAATAGATTGAAGTTATTGATGAAACCCCATATCCTTGAAGCAACGCAATTGTATCTTAACTCTTGGGTCCAGGCTTTCCTCAGCAACATGCTCCTGGAAAAGAGGAAAGAGACAGAGGGCATATTTGTATCCACCTCAGCTGATTTATCCCCTACCATACTGCCCTAGGAGCAGTTGCATGACACAGATGAGAGAACGGAGCAAGAATAAGTATTCATCAAACTCAGCATTGCTGCCGAAAAAAGGTACCTGCAGCTGTATCCTGACACAAGGGTTCATGTTAAAGCAAAGTTTTGTGCAGCTGCAGAGAAAGGTGGCGATCTATTACGCACTTGATCCACACATTCTCACATGAGTATTCACTGGAGTCACTGGTTTATTCACCACAGTGAAAGGATCTCGATTGTGTAGCCTGCATGACCTCCAGCAAGGTGCAGCGATCAAAGGACTGTAACAGTCAGATCAGCCAGTTTAATACAAGGACAACCCAGCGGAGGCCACTGCCTGAGTTGTCCAATGGTAAGTATATGTGTAAGTTCTATTTCAAGTCTTTCTTTTCTCTGGGTGCTCTTTGGGCACAGCAAACAAGAAACTTGAACTCTGTCCTATAAAGCAGAATCTCTTGAAGTGGACAGAAAGAGTGAATGCAAAAGAAAAGAAATTAAGAATGCGCAGAAACAGCAGCAGAAAGCAGGTAAAACTGTAAAAGCAAAAGAGGAAATTGTTGAAGTAAAATGGGTTGGAAGATGAAAGAGACTTAAAGGAAAAGAAAGAGGAAAAGTTTCTGAAAAGACATTGCTGTTCATTTAAACTGCATCTTCTGTGGTGCGACAATCCCCAACATTCCCTTCTCTATTTCAGGGTAGGGATGTCCTCCCTATGCAGTTCCTCCCCTCAGGCTCCTGCTCAGCCTTGTTTATCACTTGCCTTTTTTTACTCTCTTCCCACTCCCTTCCCAGACACTGTTGCTTCCCTGTGCATGTCACACATTTTAGTCCTTAGACCACAGTCTCGTCTCCCCAGTCCCACAAGTATCAGGCTGAAGTCTACTTACCATGCTCTATTTACTTCCAGAGTGAAAAAACAACAAAGTAGTCATGAGGTGTTTTGGAGACTGTTGTACCTGGTCTGGATTATGGTCGTCAGGCCCTGACAACATGGATTGCACCAGAGAAATCATGGTAGCAGAAAGCCTCTGCATGCAGCAGAGTGGGAAGCAGACTCTACCATCAAATTAATGCTTTTATACTACCAAAAAACACCTCTAAACAGCATCATCTTCAATGCAAAGAGAAGTGGCAGCAAAGAAAAGTGGTTTCTCAAGTAACCTAGAAGGTAATAAAGCAACAGAATTAGTGCTTGGAGATGTCAAATACTAGCTTGTTGAGCATTTACCATTGATTCAGTTCTGGTGGATTAATTAAAATTGTACTTAAAAAACCCCAAAGCAGTCACAGCAGAAGACTGTTGCTTGACCAAATTATTTTTTTGTGGAAAACAGTACAAAAGGAAAGGTTTCATTTCCTCCATTTGAATGTGTTTGTGAGAGATGCGGGTTTAACATCAAGTCTTTCATGGTATTTTCACAGACTTCAAATACAGATGGACAAAGTTGCACTTCATATTTTCAACAGGTATCCAACACCTTTATCACTGTTTATTTTTGTATCAATACACCAGTACTCATCCATTTTGCATCACTTGTGACAAGATATAAACAAAAATACACAGAACAAGAAAACCTTCCCAGCTGGGAGAAGACACCTAGGCAATACCTTGAGGACCAGGCATAAATTTCTTGTATTTCCAGTAGAGAAAACTGGAGTTAACAATTACTAGAGCGAAGACCACAGGAGAAAAGGGCAAAGGACAAAACAATAGCATTTGCAAACAGTTGAGTGCAAGAGGCAGCAAAATTTGAGTTTGACATAACTAATTTTTCACACTCTTCAATTTCTGAGACCTAAAGGCAGCTGTCTCTGCATCTGTGTCACATACTTTTGGAAGACAAGCATAAACCTCCATTTAATGGGGCTACATTATCTTACTTCACTAGTTTTCTTGTATGTTGACAAATATCGTGACTTTCTTGAAGATCACTAAAGGTAAACGCAAAGCACTATGCGTTTATGCATAAGGAAGGATATTAGAGGTCTCTGTGTATGTGGTACAGCACAGAGAGCAGATTGGGAACACCTTCCTCAGAAATAAACCCACTTCTCTTACTGTTTTACGCCTCTGCAAAATGTGTGACATGCAATAGTAATAGAGGCTCGCTAAGGTGATCCCACTTCGATGACGTCTCTGTCATGGTGACTGTCTCCAGGGTGCCGGGACTGCATCTGCAGCTACAAAAGTGGTGCCAAAATGTGTATAAAATGGGAGCCAAGCCTACAGACAAGCAAGCACCCCAGACTCCTGACAGTATCTGCCATGTCTAGGCAGGCCACAGAGGAAAGAATCATAGAATCGTTTAGGTTGGAAAAGACCTTTGAGGTCATCAAGTCCAAATGTTAATCCAGCACTGCCAAGTCCACCACTAAACCATGTCCCTACACACCGCATCTATGCATGTTTTAAATACCAGCGATGGGGACTCAGCCACCTCCCTGGGCAGCCTGGTCCAGTGCTTGAAAACCCTTTTGTTAAGACATTTTTACTAATATCCAAACTAAACCTCCCCTGACACAACTTGAGGAAGTTTCCTCTTGTCCTGTCACTTGTTATCTGGGAGAAAAGACTGACCCCCACCTGCCTACAATCCCCTCTCAGGCAGCTGTAGAGAGCGATCAGGTCCCCCCTGAGCCTCTTCTTCCCCAGGCTGAACCCCCCCAGGTCCCTCAGCCGCTCCTCATCAGCCCTGTGCCCCAGCCCCTGCCCCAGCCCCTGCCCTGCTCTGGACACGCTCCAGCCCCTCCACGTCCCCCTGCAGTGAGGGGCCCAAAGCTGAACACAGGGGTCCAGGGGCGGCCTCACCGGTGCCCAGCGCAGGGGGACGGGCACTGCCCTGCTCCTGATGGCCACACTCTTTCGCATACCAGCCAGGATGCTGATGGCCACCTGGGCCACCTGGGCACACAGCTGGCTCATGCCCAGCCGCCTGCTGACCAGCACCCCCAGGCCCTTTCCCACCAGGCACCTTCCCAGCCCCCTGCCCCCAGCCTGTAGCGCTGCCTGGGGTTGCTGTGACCCAGGGGCAGGACCCGGCACTGAGCCTGGTTGAACCTCGTGCCATTGGCCTCGGCCCATCGGTCCAGCCTGCCCAGACCCTCTGCAGAGCCTCCTGCCCTACAGTGAGTCAACACTCCCCAACAACTCAGCGTCATCTGCAAACTGACTGAGGGTGCACTCGGTCCCCTCATCCAGGTCATCGATAAAGACATTAAACAGAACTGGCCCCAGCGCTGAGCCCTGGGGAACACCGCCTGTGACCGGCTGCCAACTGAATTGAACTCCATCCACCACCACTCCTTGGGCTTGGCCATCCAGCCAGTTTTTTACCCAGCAAAGCGTATGCCTAAGCCATGAGCAGCCAGTGTCTCCAGGACAATGCTGTGGGAAAGGGTGTCAAAGGTTTTACTAAGGTCCAGGCAGACAGCATCCACAGCCTTTCCCTCATCTGCTAGGCAGGTCATGTTATCACAGAAGATCATTAAGTAGGACCTGCCTGTCATAACCCCATGCTGGCTGGGCCTGATCCCTTGATTGTCTTGCATGTGCTACACGATGGCACTCAGGATGAGCTGCTCCATAACCTTCCCTGGCACCAAGGTCAGGCTGACAGGCCTGTAGCTCGCTGGATCCTCTTTCCTGCCTTCCTTATAGGTGAGTGTCACATCATGTAACCTCCAGTCTGCTGGGACTTCTCCAGTTTGCCAGGTCTGCTGCCAAATAGTGGACAGCTGCTCCTCCACCACCTCCCTCAGTACCCTCAGGTGGATCCCATCCGACCCCATAGACATGTGCACATCTAAGTGGAGCAGCAGGTCACTGATTTTTTCCTCCTGCGCTGTGGGGACTTGCTTCTGTTCCTCACCTCTGTCTCCCAGCACAGGGGGATGGGTACCCTGAGTGAAGCTGGCCTTGTTGTTAAGGGCCTAGGCAAAGAAAGCACTAAGCACCTCAGCCTTTTCGGCAATGTTTCTCACCACATCCAATAAAAGATATAGATTATCCTTGGCCTTCCTTTTGTTTCTAATGATTTGTAAAAACTTTTTTTTTAATATCTTTTATGGCAGTGGCCAGCCCGAGCTCTGCTGGGCTTTCACCTCTCCGACCCGCACCCTGCACAGCCTCACAGCACCCTGCGCCCCCCCAGAGCTGCCTGCCCCCTCCTCCAGCGGTGGAAACTCTCCCTTTCCCCAGTTCCAGCCCCAGCTCCCTACTCAGCCAGGCCTCCTCCTCCCCCACCGCCGTTCAGAATTCCTCCCTGAGGAACGCCCGGCCTGCCTGGAGCCCTGGGCCCTGCAGGGCTGCCTCCCCAGGGGCTCTGTCACCCGGCCCCTGCACGGGCCGGCGTCGGCCCCCGGCAGCACAGGGCAGCCGTTCTGCTGAGCCCCCTCCTCACTGCTCTGAGAAATGACAACTCCTGTCACCCGGCGATCGCTGTGCCACAGACGCCCTCCAACCCCCACGTCACCCACCAGTCCGTCCCTGTTTGCCCATGGCAGGCTCCGTGGGGCATCTCCCCCGGCCGGCTCGCTGACCAGCTGGGTCAGGCCGTTATCCTCCGCCTGCTCCGGGAACCTCCCGCACTGTTCCCTCTTCGCTGGGGTGTATTTCCAGCGGCCATCCGGCAGGTTGAAGTCCCCCACAAGAACAAGGGCTAGCAATTATGAGACTTCTCCCAACTGCTTGTAGAACACTTCCTCTGCCTCTCCATCCTGGTTGCGTGGTCTAGAACAGACTCCCACCATGATATCCACCTTGTTGGCCCTTCCTGATTCTTACCCATAAACATTCAACCCTACTGCCACCATCATTCAACTCTAGGTAGTCGAAACATCCCCTGACATACAGAGCTGCCCCACTGCCTCTCCTTCCCTGCCTATCCCTTCTGAAGAGTTTGCAGTCACCCATTGCAGCACTCCAGTCATGTGAGTTATCCCACCATGTTTCTGTGATGGTGATTATGGCATAATTTACCTGCTTCATGATGGATCCCAGCTCCTCCTATTTGTGGCCCAGGCTTTGTGCATTGGCAAAGATGCACTCCAGCTGTGCTGTTGATCTCACCTCCACCCTGGCATGCCACCCCCAGGCTCATCTCTAATGAGCTTGGTTTTATTCCCTTCCCCCTTTAAATCTAGTTTAAAGCTCTCTTGATGAGCCCTGCTAACTCCTGACCTAGGGTCATTATCGCCCTTTGAGACAGGTGAACCCCTGCTGCTGCTGTGTAAACTGACCCATGATCAAAACCCCTGAAATTTAGCTCTTGACACCACGCCCAGAGCCAGGTATTGATCTGTGTGATCTTCTGATCACACACCCCATCGTTCCCTGCAACTAGCATTATAGAATAAATATCACTACTTGTCCTCCTGATCCCTCAACCAGTTGCCCCAAGGCCCTGAGGTCTCTCTTGACTGCCCTCAGACTTCTTGTCATTTGGTCTTCATCATTGCCTACTGGAAGAGCAGTAATGGGTAGTAATCAGAGGGCCCTACCAAAAAAGGGTGTTTTCTAGTACTATCCCTTATCCAGGCCTCAGAGAGGCAGAAGACTTCCCATGGGTTGGGTCTGGTCGGCATATGGCACTCTCTGTTCGCCTCAGAGTGAAGTTGCCAATGTCAACAACCTTCATTTTCTTCCTAGCAGAGCTGGTCATGATGCCTGAGATTGATTGACTCTCCCTAGGCAACTTGTGCTCCTTGGGGGCCACTTTCAACCCTAACCCTGCCTGCGCCAGGTCAGAGCTGCCGCTCAGCAGGGCCTCAACACTTCCCTCTCTGGGGGGAGAGGCTGGGGCACCTTCTTGCTCCATCTGCACTTACTTCTCAGTTTTGAAAAGGAAAAGGTGAAGGCAACATTGCCACCTTTGCTAGGTGACTATCCAAGAGATGCCATCACCACTAACAAGCATGAAATGTGGCTCCACGCTGGCAATCACATTTCTGCAACCATCTGTCAACCACTGCAAAAATACCAGCAGAAAATACTTTTCAGGTCATTTTTCCCACTATGATACCTATTTTTTTTAACCGTAAAACCAGCACTACTGTCCTAAACCATCTCAAGAACATAAATTAGTTGTTTTCCCCTGCAAACACAAGGTTCTCATTCCCTTAATCCTAAATGCTTGTTCTTTCTTTAAGTCATTCCCACCATATGGATGGATTATTAACAGTGTTGAAAAAGTTGCTATTGGAGAAGCTATAATCGCCGCCTACAAAGCACTCTGTGATAAACTGCCTTCCGGCTGGTAGAAAGTAGGGAGGAAAGGATAAATGAGTTGTCCGAATGAGTTTGTCTGACCCCCACCCATTCACCTGGAATTCGAGTGTCTGGGTATCGGGTTCTACCTGAGGACACACCGGCACCTCCCAAAAGCAATTTGCCTCACTGTGCCCTTGCCAGTCCCAGCTGAAACAATATATTTTCTTTCTAATACATATATAAATAATGTAAACATCTACATGAGATCTAAATATATATAGAGAGAGACTGTATTAAGAGATTCTTCTCAATGCAGTTAATATGTGTTTTGCAGAGCTATATAAACATCCAGATGAAGCAGGAACACAGCATTACAATGAATGTTTGGAGCGATGAAATCTCATCATCCAGCACTGCAGGCAGCCAGGGTGTAAGCAGATCACACTCCTTTTTCTTTTCTTTTCTTTTTTACAGCTTGGCTGTTTGTTCCTTTGGTTTTACTGTAGGCCTATCCCTGACTTTCATTCAGTGATGATTGGAAATCTTTCTGTTATGTCCAGCCTGAACATATACCTATTTATTATTATATTGAAACTCTCCTGTAGCTCTGATAACTCTTGCCTCACTCATTTATTTCCCCACTGTATTACAGGAACCACTATCATTTCAACCTTCATTTTGCCATCTAAGTAGATGAAGTACCTTCCATTTTCTGCATGAAGAGAGATTCCCCATTTCTCAGATCACAGTCACGCACTCTCAGGTGCTGCCTTAGTTTATCCATCTTTATGCAGTGTGAGACACTACATCCTAGATGAGGGGGTTTATGTATGTATCACATACCAGGGGTGTTCATTCTCCCTGGTTTTTATTGAAAAACCTTTCTGATACAATTTAGGAGAGCATTCAGCCCTTTGACAGCAGTAGAATTAGGGTCTGTGTTGAGCCTGTGATGGGATAGTCTTTCACGTCAAGATAGGCTCATCTCAAGAAACAACCTAAGAGCAGTTCCTGCTGCTATTTCCTAAGGGCATCCCTTGTACCTGGGACCTGCATACCTCACCCTGTTTCCAACTACTTCAGACTTCAGGGTGACTGTTTTCATCAGCCATGTTAATACTGGGAAATTATTCCCTGGCACTGAGTCTTGGTCACCTATATTTAAACTGAATGTTTGTTCACATTTTCAGCCAAGACAAACCAGCACCCTACCAACAAATCCCAACCGTGGGCCAGGAATTATTCCCAAAAAGGTAGCCTGGATGTGGCCTCACCATTTTGCTGGCCAAAGTAGCTTCATAGTATGGAAATACTGGCTGGCACCAGGGCCAAAGGGCCAGCTGTGATCCTGCTGATGTTCCTAGTGCCAACGCACCCAACACGTGCTGTTTTAACCTCCTGATTAAGTATGGTCACTACGGATAGCTACAGACCTGGATCATTGCTGATGGTTTAAATCTGTCAAAAGCAGTATATTTGCCATTGGACTAAGTGTGATTTTTGCCTCTGTAACAGTTATATGTGGATGTAAAGAACTACAATTATAGAAGTCCATTATTTTCTGAGAAAATATTGACATTTTAATTTCCCAGACTGTGGGGTTTGAGACACACTTAATGCTAGATGAATGAACAAAAAGTATTGCAGTATGACACTGTAGAAGATAAGGACTGATTTTTATTTACATTGAGAAGTTACTGAAAAAAATTATTACTTACCACATCAAGCTACAAATAACTACAGCAGTGAACTTGTAAGACTGTCACAGAATTCCAGAAAAAAACATGTACATGACATTTGAAAGAATAAAGCTTGCAGAATGGAGACCATATAGCATTAGTAAAAATGAGCTCTTAGACCTTTTAAATACTGAAGCCTATAAGAGACTTTTTTTTCTTTTTTAAGATAGCGATTAAAATAATGTCCTCAAATAATCCTGAGTGGCATTTGTGTCATCCCAAAGCAATATTACACAAGATGCTAAAGGTAGTAAAAGGAATCAATTCCTGCAAATAAAATCTCATTCTTTGACTAGTGATCATGCTATGATGCATTCCTAATAAAAGAGTTACTCCTCTAATTCTTACCAAGGATAGCAACACCAAGAAATTTTGCACTCGGAAAAAAAAGCAGTCTAAGTGTTCGGAATAAGAACAAAGTGGATTTTAAGGACTTTTTGATCATTAACTTAATAGGAAATAAAGGTACATTGTGCTCCTGTAGAAGATACATCCTGATAACAACAAAAAAAACCATTGCCTAATTCTTGAAACAGCCATTGTATTAATTGTACCTTTTCTCCACAAACAGATTAACTTTTAATGACTTATTATTGTTCACACTATAGCAAGTATTGCAAAGATAATGCTGTTATTGTCCTCAAACTGTGAGTTATATAAAAGATTTTTGGATTTCATGATAAATCAGACTATGGCTCATGGTGGGGATTTAATTACTTCAAGTGCATAGAAGAATACTGTCTGAAGTTGAATCTAAGATATTAAGCATGTATTTAGCATAATTTAAATTATTTTACTATAACACATACATTTTAAAGAAGGTGATTGAAGTTCTAACTCCAAATTAGATTAAATGGGAGACAAAATAAATGGAGTAAGAATTACAGGGTGAATAAAATTAAATGAGACATTGCAACTATTTAAGATACTCAAGATTATATTCGCTAAGAGACAGAGCAAAGAAGAGGTAGAGACTGAGTGACCACAGCATGGAGAGGTGAAGGTGTAACCAGAACCCACAGCCATGGTGTGCAGATAAGCCTGGTTCAGTCTTGAAACAGTGAATGCTTTTTTTCTAAGCCCTTCTTTTATGATGTTCTCACTGCAGTACAAATAATAAAAAATTTGAAAACATGCAAACCCACGGTGGTGGATAAGCCTTCGCCTTAACCATTCCAAATGTCCAGAAGAGGTCTATTTATTTATTTTACATCCCTTGCTGCTCATAGTCTCTCTCTCTAAATGGTGACACATGAATGTTGCAAACTCTGCTGGGATACTGGGAGCTCCCAGTCAGAGGCTGGACCTTATAGCACGAACTGGAACTTGAAAATGAAGTCTATCAAAGAAGCAGAATACACTTTAGCAAATAACTCCTTTGTAATTGTAAACACACAATTCCAACATAATGTTCTCTGGAAGGCACAGGAGGAAAAAACATAATTACTGGAGTGCTATCTAGAATTTTCACAACTTTGAGAGCAATCCCTTGAGGACTAGTAAATGCTAACATCTTCCTATTGAAGTAAAGAGATTTAAAAAAAAAAGACACAGGCGTATCATGACAGGGGATCACACACTAACCAGCTGCTGCTGATCTTGCTTAAATCATTTCATGAACATCAACACGAATTATATATACGCTACACATCTGCACACAAATACATTGGCAGGAGCTGATGTGGTGCATATTTTCAAGGTCACTGAGCTCTTCTCTAGGAAAAAAAGGTTTTGCCGTTCATCTTTAGAGTGAAAAAGAAAGAAACCATGAGTAAATTCCAGCACTATTTCAAACCCACCAAAACCAGGAAATGCAGATCAAACTGACTGGAATGGCATGTTGGCAGTTTCTTTTAGCAACAAGAACAGCCAAGTTTTCCACTTCTATCCAGCAAGATCTTTTTTCCAAGTGCTTATAGCAAAAGTGAAGCATAGAGCTTCAGCTCCAGCTATAGAGGAACAAATACAGGTGTGAGTGAGCATTCAGGAGACAGAGTATTCTCCTTCATGCCTGAGGAGCAGAGATGGAGAATATGAACTCAATGTTGTGGTTCAGAGGAGGGATGCGAAGCAACATGGCCAAGAAGAAAGCTAAGCAGTGCACACATCCTACACAAAACATCACAGCAGGATCATGCATTCACACCATACTGCTGCAAGAGAGGGAAAAGAGATATTTAGATGTCCTCTGGGACAGCCAGGGTCTTCCATATCTTGAATTCAGTGGAAGCATTAATGCTTTTTAGCTCTTGGGGAACTTAGCTGCTGTATTTTAGAAAACACAAGAAATAGCCATTGTATATGTAATGCAATAAAGAAAATTATGGATTTCCTCTGTGCATCCCTTTCATCCTCAGGCTGAGCTGCCAACTTTGGGTAGCCAACAAAATACCCTCAGCCTTGCAATCAAACACAACTCATGGGGACGGACATCTGACAACTCCTCTGCGTACTAGCACGTGCCATAGCACAGAGAAAGAGCAAGGAAGTGGGATCCATCTCCCTGAAACATAAGGCATCCAGTCCAGGGTAGTCCATAAGCTCCATAAGCAAGGGTCACACATGGATACCTCCAGACTGAGGTTCATTCCCAACTGAGCACGGAAACACAAAGACATCCCATGAAGAGGGCTTCTCCCAAGAACTTTAAAGTTCATAAATAAGGTACTACCACGGAGGGGATTTTTGGACAAACTCACAAAGAATTCAAACCATTCAAAAGACGGGACTATTTTGCTCATCACAAGCGCAATTCCTGCCTCACAAACTCATTACCTAGGAGGCAGGCACTCAGGCAACAATGAATATTTACAGGTACTTCACTGAACTATTCTCATCTGTGCTTTCACGAGGTCCTTAGTCCTTCTATGCCACCAAAAAAAAAAAAAAAAAAAAAAAAAAAAGGATTTACTTTTGCACCATCACAAACGCGCACAGTTCAGCCATTAAACCACCCCTACCAGGGCAGTCCTTTTAAATCACCGCCTGGTAGTTACATACCAGCACTGAAAGCTGTAGCCTCTAGTCCATCACTGGAAACATGTCCGTCTGCCTTTATGTGCACATTATAATACCCTGTAATTTTATTTTGGTCCATTACTGCACTATAGTCTAAATTACCAGTAAAATGAAGGTCTGTTTAAGCTTGGAAAGCCCTCTGGCTAAAATCTGTAGTATGCTAACTACAAGAGGCTGAGATGTACGATATTATTTGTTTCTGAATCACTTATTATGACATTATAAGGTTTGTTTCTTACTTCAGATTGTAAACCTAAAGAGACTACTCTTAAACTCTCTGGAGCAGAAAGATGTAGGTAAGTTTTTCTTTCTTGTTCTCACACAACTGTACTATTTGATTAAAAGTTCCCAGATATTGCACAGAATTTTTTTTTCCTTACACCCCAGATTAATTTTAGAATTATTTAAGTAATAATTTTCTATACCTATGATACCATCCATTTAATTACAGGGTGCTTCCTTCTCATTCAATCTCATTGAGACTTTCTGGAGCCCTGCACTGCTCCCAAGTCATCATAGAGAATAGAAAAGAGATACTTGCCTATATCTGTGTGATTGGCTTTTAACAGGTCTGCTAAACATAATTAAGTTTTGTTTAATTATCATGCCAGGAAAATTAGTGCATGCGGAATCTATGCTAAAGTTCAAGATGATCAGTACATATCAGTGATTTTTCTGAGAAAAGTTCACGGTCAGAAATTGCCTCAAGAATGTTAATTTAATCAAGTCACACTGACATTTTCCCCTAAAGAGAAAATCAGACAGTAACAGGAAAAGCCACATCACCTCCCATTTCTAATGAAAACAAATAGACCGTTTCTAATATAACTCAGTACAAGTGACACAGCTGTGCAACACCAACAACAAAAAATGTTTAGCTGATGCAGCCATTTTACATGCGCAGAAGTGAAACCATGCATTAACTTGCTAAGACAAGAAGATGTTTCCATTATTCTCCCCAAGGAACTTCTTTAAACATTTTTTTCCCTAATACACAATTTCATCTTATACCACAACAGACAGCCCCAGTGACAGAGGATTTCATAAAATCCCAAATAGCACAGGAAATCTAGGAAAATAATTGACAAGGTGATATTCTGAGAGTATATTTAGTGCCACAGGCAAATCAGCAAAATCATACCTTGATACTAAGAAAAAGAGAAGAATGTATCAAGCGTAGAGGGGAGGAAGGCTGCAGATTAATTAGAAGGTGCATGTTAGGCATATTTTTTAATTAGACACACTCTGACTAAGTTTGAGTTATATTTTCAGGCAGATATGTACCAAATTGGTATCAGTTACTCCATGTGGGAAGGACCTGGAACAAATACAGGTGTCAAGGAAAAAAACCAGACCTTCTAAAATACCTGCTCATAATTGCCCGTAGTGCAGGAAGCAGAACTGGAGATGGCATTTGTTATTCAGGTCACATCTACAATTTGTGGTAAAACTGTAATGCTAAATTCACCAAATTCTCTCCCAGCATTTATCAAGAGCAGCCCAGCTGGTGTCGGTGGGGAGCTCTGCAGAACATAGGTAGGCAAGTTGAGTTCTGGTAGTAAGTAATTCTGAAAATGAACACTTTCATAAGGAGACCGCAGGCTTACTGTTTTTACAAGGTACTTTAATGTTCCCAAATTGAAAAAAGCCCCAAACTTTTCCACAAAAGATTGGTGATGTGAAATTTAGAATAGAATTCCCATTTTATTCAAACTCTTTGTTCTGTCATTTTTTGAAATTTTAGTCAGCAGTGAGGATACAGAAAGAAGAGTCACGACTCATACTGGACACCTCCCACACCAAAAATTCACAAATCCACATGTACTGGCCTATAGCTTCTTGTGCAGATAATCCAGGACTTCCTTCCTCCTCCTTCTCCCTGTCCATCATCTGGCCCACAGCCACGGTACCAGCAGATACACAGTCCACGCCACTACCCATGGGAGAAAACATGCGGTTATGCCCTGGAGCATTACCAGGCTCATCCCTGCATCATCCCAAGACAGGCATGTTTTTGGTTTTTTTCCAGAGCAATTACATTTTGCTCATATAATGCTGCACAATTGGTCACACAGCTGAGAAAGGGCCAGAAGGGCCCCTGACAAAAGCAAAGTGCTCAGCTACAAACACCTCCATTTGCAAACTTCTCTATTTCCTCCAAATTTCCCTGTTGGAAAAGGCAATGGCGTCTCCCAGGGAGAGGATGGCAAGGTGCAGGTTGAAAGACAGGTGATTTTTTTCTTCCTGAGCTAGATGTGGCTTGGGGTCTTCACCTCATCCCCCTTGCTCTAAGCAGTTCAGTCAGTATTCACAGAAAACACAACGCCAATTGCAGATCGCAGAAGTTTCTGAAAGTTCCCAGTAAAATGCAGCTGAATTTACAACACATTTCATACCTGCAGTATCATGCTACATATGAAATTAAAAATCATCATCTGTACTGGTATTTATGTAAGGTCCATCATTCAGTTTTAAGATTTCAAGTCTGCAAGCCCAGCAAACCCCAGCTCAGCTGGGCTTTGCTTCCTTTTTGTACAATGCTGGTTCTTTGATAGATATAAATATATCGATCAAATAAACGCACCATTTTAAGGCAAGTGGCTTGAAGCTGACGGGTTGCACCTTCTGGCTCACCGAGGGAAGTTTTTTTTCTGTCCAACGGTAAAGGCAAGAGCTGTAGCTGCCACTAAATCACCTCTACAAATCCTGAGCAAGGGGATTGTGCTTGTCGGTGTTATTCCTGGTATATTCAGATAGTGTAGGAGATGCTTAGCAGTGATCATGGATTATTACCCTGCATACAGACAGACAAGAAGATAATAAATTATTGGAAGTGGGCTATTTAGTGAGATCGTTAAATAGTCTCATGCACGTTCTCCACTGTGCCATCCCTGTGAAGAATTGGGCTCAGCGAGATGGCAAATTTTTTTTACTGGGAAGAATATACATTCCCTGTACTTTTCTTCAAGACTTATGTGGTTATATGACTGATGTGAGTAACCCAGATAAGATCTGGGACTGTGTCAATCTCTAATACCTCTCCAGGACTGGTAATAGCTGGAAAGAAGATTTAAGGTTATGCCATGGTCCCAGGGGTGAAAAACCTGTCATTAATCATTAGGATCTGATCAATAAAGGGGGCAAGTTTGGGTAGTTTTGTGTATTATCCCTTCAAACTCATTTTTGTGGTGTAAAAAACATTACATTTTGGATTTTCTTTGTGCAAATGACTCTGGTTGATAAATGAGGTGCTTCACAGGATGGAGAGCTCAGAGCTCACACTGCGAATTCCCTGCGGGTCTGTGCTAGCACCGATGAAAGAGGGGAAAATCTATGACATTAAAATGACAGATTCCATTATACTTGCACCTTCAGTGGTTGTCTGGTCAGGAAAAAGAAAGTGTGAATGTGCTGAGCAAGATGACTTTGACTTGTAAAAACTGCTTTTATCAAGGTCACGCAAGCAGTCCAAACTTTTAATTGGGCGCAGTTTTCTTACCACAAGGGTGCTTGCCCTGCTCTTGGCTCATCTCTGGCTTTCCACAAGAGTAACAGCACAGCCGTAGTAAGGTGCTTTCAAGGTGTTGGAGAGTTGGACTGGCTGTTTCCAAAGGGACTCTGCTCACCCGGCAGGACAAGATGTTTCAGAGATGGTTGTTAGCATTGTATTGAGCACATATGCATAAGCAAGGTGAGAACTGAGAAAAAAAAAAAAAAAAAAAAACAAAACTGAAAAAATACAGCCCATCTGTAAGCCTTTGCCCAGTCCCAGTCTGCTGGGCCCCTCCCAGTACAGGTGGGGCTCTGCCCACCCAGTACAGATGGGGCTTTGTCCCAGTACAAACAGGATCTCCTGGCCTTGCCTCCGTACAGACTGGGCCCTGTCCCAGTACAAACCGGAACCCCTGACTCCTTTCCCAGTTCAGATTGGGTCCTGTCCCAGTATAAACTAGATCCCTGACCTCCTCCTAATACAGTCTGGGCCCAGTCCCAGCACAAACCGGCTCCCCTGGCCTTGTCCCAGTACAGACTGAATCCCCTGGCTTCTTTCTAGTACAGACTGGACCCCATCCCAGTACAAACTGGCAGCTGTAGCCCAAAGCAAGCAAGCTTGAGGATGGCAAAGAGTGCATTGATGTCTGGTTTAACCTTAGGCAGTCCCGCAAGGAGCAAGGGGTTGGACTTGATGATCCTTAAAGGTCCCTTCCAACCCAAGATCTTCTATGATTCCCTACCAGAAAGGTCCCACAGCGGAAAAATCAGCAAGCAAGAGGGTGAGAAAAGCTGTTCTTGAGATCACACTACAGACAAGAAATACTGAACTGAGGATTCAAAGTCAGATTTTCAGTTCAAATTCAATTCTGTCAAAGGATACACAAGAATTGTTTTCACTAAGTTTTTCTCATAATGAAGTTGTTTTCAATTCTTTTGGTGGACCATTTCAGAGGGGGTGGAAGGTCCTTCTGCTCTTCCCAGAAAATTGCTTTTTTGTTCTTAACACAGCAATCCTCTAAAACATTTTAAACAGAAGTTATGATTTTTTTGTAAGCAAAATGTTTTGGTTTTATTTATTTTCCAGATTTTCATTCTTCCACATGGTTTCAATTTTCAAAACCCTTCAGTCAGCCTTTAGGGAAAAATTCTTGCCTTCACCTCTGCCTCTCCGAGAAGCTAGTGTATGTATCTCTGATGATAAAAAATTAGAACAAGTAATTTAAGTTTTTCTGCGTCTTTCTCTTAGATGACTGCAGGCGACGAACTATTGCATTGCTCTGTAGCCTCAGCCATATGCACTCTAACAGATATCACATCTTTACTGCCAGCCACAGATTGGTAAATTTTAATCCTATCAAGATGTATTTGGTTTATTTTTAATAGCTCTACACATCCAAAGCCTAATAAAGATGTTAACAAACAAAATAATTTATTCCATGCAGAGCCTCTATTGATATTGCATGGACAGATGTATTTCTTTCCTGCACACAGAAAGGCTATGTAATGTATTTTGATACATGCACACACATAAAAACACCTTTAAGTCTGGTGATAAAACTGAAGAAGTATCATTCATCCACAAATAAATCTACCACTTCCTATCTTAGTAAAAAAAATTACGGTTGATGCACTGAGAGGTGTGTCGCTTGACAAACATAAACTTCATCCAAAAGATGCTACAGCATTAAGAGTTTTGTATTTACAGTGACTTTTGCCAGGGGGTGGGGGACAGGACAGGGACAGGACTTAAAGCAGCACTCAGTGAGTCAGTTGAGAGCAAAGTTGCTCATCAAGCTACTTTAACATGTTGGCTCAGAAGTAACAGACTGACTGTGCCCAGGATACTTCATGGGCAAAACCAGCAGAACTGGTGTCTTTCAGTTACCTTTCGACAGAGAAGCAACACAACTGGAACAAGGCAGAATTATTACACTAACAATAATTCTGCAAGAAAGGCTTTAGGTTCACTGACTAGCCTAGCAAAACACCAGAAGACAGTTGAAATTCAGATGGAACTTAACTCAAAAGCTGTTTTCCAAATTGGTATTTTGTTGTCCTGATGTTTTCTTCATTCCTAACTTGTACAGAAACTGGCCCGAATGAATGCCAAGATGATCTTGATACAAAGGCAAAACAACTGAAGTTTCCGACTTCTTTACATCAGGGTAAAGAATTTTTTCAACAAGTTCCCCAGCTGTTCCTTCAAACTTCCAGGTTTCATTTACTTATTAGGATGATGGCACCGTTGTATAGCAGAGCTGAGCAAAATCAGTTACATTTGTGGGGTTTGGGTTTTTTTTTTGTTTGCACGGTTCATCTTTACTGCACCAATAAAATAACTTTGGTCTGAAAACAGCAATAAAGCATTGTAGAAATCATGGGTTTACCCTGAAGAAATAATGCAAGAACTTGTTTCGTACTATTTGGTTTTATTTATGTTGTCATAAGATCTCTTTCTGAGCCAAATGGCTTGGTTTTATTTCTTGGGAACAATGATTTAGTTATGTCAAAACTTATCAACTAACTAGAGCTCAAGCCCAGAGTTCACCAGTTGAAAATAATACAATTTTTAAGAGAGTTTCTTTCATATAAACATATGACTCCTGTCATAATGCCTGTAGGATACCCTTTTCCTCTTGTATTAGTAAAATTAACAATTAAGAATTTTGGTAAGCGGTTATTAATCACCTGTTTTTCTGCCTGCAGTGGAAGATTATCTTATGCTACTAAGTTACTTCTACCTAGAATTGCACAGGGCAGTAAGTTTTGTTTAGCGCATAAATAATGGTAAGTATTTCCCTTACCTGTCACCAACATATTTCAGAATGTATTCTCATAAACACATGAATGAAATGAAAATTTTTCAAGAGGAAGCCTGTCACTAGCAGTATTATTATTATTCACTTCTACTGTGGCATCATGTAGGATCTTGAGCCATGGTCCAGGATGCCAGCATGCTGAGCTCTGTGCATCATAGCACATCTGGGCTCAATCTTAAAGGTCTTTTCCAACCTAAATTATTCTATAGCACAAAAGAATAGGTCGCGTTCTCAATATTCAGGTTTGGTACTTAGGTCAGGTTTGTGTCACCCCATTTTACCAAGGCAGAAGTTAACCAAGGTCAGAGATTCAGCAGCTGGTGTGGAGACCTTCAAGAAATAAAATCCAAGGTTATAGTCCTAATGCCATAAGTAATCACCCACATAAATGACTGGATGGGTCAACTTTTAGGAAAATCAAGTTACTGAAAACTTTCACTAATATAAATAGCATGTGTTTGGGTTTTTTTTAACAGAGTTAAAAATAGAACCATACGTAAGTCCTTGTAAAAAACATTTAGGTAGGTCTGCATTTAAAAGTTTTAACACCTTACTACCAAAATGATTAGATTAATTAAAGCATTAAGATTCTGAATGTGTTTAGTATGAGCTGTGGATTGTCCCAGTCCTGATTACACTCGGTCTGATGTGACCAACACACCATCGGTAAAACGTTTTGGTGTCTTTCTGATCAGCTGTACCCTGACCAGGGTGTTACACAGCAGGGCTGAGCCCGCAAACCTGGATCGGACCTTCCCCATGGCAGACTTTTTTATTCCCTCACCCCACCCCCCAAAGAGTAGACAGAGTTTTCAGCCTGTGACCATTTCTGCTTTGGGGCTGATGCCAATCTCCAGTACACCCAGAGTTAAATTACGCACTCAGACTCACCATGCATCATCTCAATAGAGGATGCCAGCCCTAAAGCTATTCTTGGATGCTATTATCCAAACTGATTTTAGAAAATCAGGATTCAGGCATACATCCCCCTCACTTTTTGAGGTTCCCCAAGAAAATTTACACACTGGGAGAATTTAGGACTGACTGACAGCAGTTCAGCTGATCTCCAGAGAGGGGTGATTATTCCATCATCAGAACAATTATATTTTAGGCATATTTCAGCTGAGAGTCATGCTTATCTGACTTACACAGCTTTTCTTCACATTTTTTTCACCTCTCTGCAAACTAGTGTTCATGGAAAAGCTGGAAGCAACAACAGTGTGTCTCGCTCAGCCCATCTCTTTTCTCCCCTCTGGCTCTAAGCTCCATTTCCATAAAGAGCATTTATTTTTAAGAATGCTGTAGTAGCTCAAGTGATCAGCAACACATGCCAGCTATTATACAGCTCTCTAATTCAAGTAATTTAGGATGGTGACCAACAAAAAGGGAAGCATTCCTTTAGGTGGGGGAGGGGGGGCAAGGAAAAGAAATAAAAGCATCATGCATTCACCAGGAGGACCCCGATTTGCATGCTTATTCCTCGTAAACTCTTCATAGTAGTGTGTCCTACACAGAAGCTGCATTCTGCTGCTGCTAAGCAGCTGCAGAGCTCCACATTACCTCAGACAGCAATCTGTGGACATCTCATCAACTCCTGCATCACCCTTTGCTTTCAGTTTCAGGCATCTGCCATCTCCCATCACCACACGCTGAACCCCCAGACATCCCAAATGCCCTGGGACAAAGCTTCCCCACAGAAAGGTCTCCATGGGAATTCCAGCTAGCGGACTTCCCACCTCTGCCCCACAGCATGCTCCCACCTCTTTTTGCACCATTACAGCCTACGTGGGCCTCACCATGAAATGGGTCTGGTGCAACCTCGAGCTGGCCAGCCCAAGAGGAGCCACACAACACAACACCGAGCTGCACAACAGCACCTGCTCTCTTGAAGCAGCCTGATGGCCAAACCCCTGTGGTCCAGCTAGTCTGGCTACCACAGCAGGTCCCAGATGGGGTTTCCAGGGCTGGTTGCTGAAGCACAAAGCCTCCCATTTAGGTCAAAAACCCTAAAGATTTATAGCTTTTTTTTCTTTGCCAACATTGCAATTGAGTTGTCTTGCACCTGTTTCAGATGTCAACCGCTATTATTTTTTTTTTTTAAATGAATTTCACTCCTGTATTTGTGGCTTAAGTTTCAATAACCAACATTTTTGTCTCAACTCTCCTTTTTTCCTGTGGGTTTTCACATACATTCATTACAGGAAGAAGACCCATTTTCCTATTAGTTTAACACAGCTTGTAACCTGAAGGGTGCATCTCTGTACTACGTTTATTCTTCTGTCTGCTAGCAAAAATGAAAATCAATACAATTTCAATACTACAACTCCTCTTCTGAAAGGAAGAAGACAGCTCAATCTATCTGGTTTGCCCAGAAAAAGGCTGAAAGGTGGTTTGAACAGCTCCAAGAGAAGGCGGCTCTGTTTAATATCAACAGTTTCTTGTGGCCTAAAAAATAAAAGCTTAAAAAAGGATTGTCTGAACCTTCTCCCAAAAGCAGGCATTTTCAAGACACTTATGGCTTGGCAGTTTGTTTCAAAGGCAATGGGAATTTTACTACGAATCAGCACACGCCTAAGTCAGCCTTTAAGTCTTGCTTTCAATAGATCTTTTGGCACATCCTGACACACATTTACTCTAGCAGCTTTACAGCTTATTGATAAAAGGTCAAAATCCTCTGTTCTACCGCCCTATTCTTGCTATGCCCAGCGGCACCGATACTTGCAGTACAGGAGGTAATGAGAGGATTTCTGCTGTACCTCTCCAGCTGGCAAGATTAATACATGGAGCTCTCTGTAGTGAGCAGAGATTAAGATAATATTTTGTAATAACACAGAAGCTAAGCAAGAAATCCAGGCTGCCCCAGAGCTCCCAAGCCAACCATCTCAGCAGCACGGGAGATTTTCAACTACACCATGACAAAAGCAAAGGCTGCATGAGTAACTGTCACTATTCAGAAAAAGTGAAGCCTTTACTGTAGAAACAGCGATCGCCCAGAAAGGCACAGAGGACTGTGATGGATCTGACACAATTTAAGCAGGCGAGTGGTACCCTAAATCCAGTTCTGCTCTCTCATACCACAAGAAGTCAGGATTAACTACTGACATCAATGGAGTATTTCTGGAAGAAAAACACCCTAACAGCAAGGACGGGGACCAAAGATACTACTAATACACAGCAGAGTTTATTAAAAACCCTGTATATTTTTGTATATTTTATTAAAAATGTTGGCACTGATACAAGTATACTGATCCAATTACTTCACCTTCCTTTTCCTTACAACTTCCATCAAAGAGCCAGCCAAAACAGAGAGCTCTGCCTGGGGATGGCCACCTCTAGTAATAGAAATTCACATTTGGCTACTGGTAACAATACTGCAATGGAAAGAAAGGCCTGTGATAGCTATCGCATGTCAAGGCCAGAAGGGACTTGTTTCACAGGCTGGAGAACTGCCTTCACACCACTGTACAGCTCCCAGAGTCAGTGTTTACTGAAAGCCTGGTTTAGCAACAGCAGAGAAAGGAAAACTCATTGCTTCTCAAAAGACTTGCTCTACTATTCATTTATGCTTCTCAAGGAAGGGTATTTAAAGCCAGTCACATTCAAGTTAGACACAGCTCGATCTTCCAATAACCCAGTAATGGTAAGTCTGCCCACTCCTGCACCAGAGACCCTGCAGCATAAATAAGTAGTAAATCGTAAAACTCGACTTGTGCTCCCCAAGGGTCGAAATGATCTTTCTAATCAATCTGTTGTTCAACACAATCTTCAAATAGCCCAAACAGATGATTTATTACTGGTCTGAGCCTGAAACAAGAGTACCCAAAGGATAAACTTCTATCTTTCATGTGGGTTGCAGAGCTATAATTAAACACTGATGCTTAAGCAAGCAAGAGAGCACTGGGCTTTTCAAGTTTAGTACTGCTGAGCAAATAAAAGTGCAAATCCATTTACTGGCTGCAGTTAAGTAGATAAATTGACCTAAGATGACTTTTTCCAGTTGTGAAAAAGAACGACCTTAGCACGTGGCTGCAGTAACTGGTGGCAGATTAACTATTTCTGTAAAATCAGAAGAGGCACGCACCTTCTCCCAAAGCTGGAACCAGCCTCTGTGCGTAACTTAAGTCAAGCTGGGTTTCAGGTACAACGGGAACCTGAGGGGCCTGAAGAGACACAAGTGCCCAACCACATTTGACCTGAAGCGTAGACTGTATGTAAGGAGGTTTACAAACTTTACCCCATTAGCAAGGTGTCTCTGTTACACCCAGATGAAGGTGGTTCAAGGAAAACACTTCTTACTACAGCGTTCAGAGCAAAACCACAGAAAGATTTGATTACATCGAAAACAGGAAAGTTCAAATTACATATAACTCCAATGGCATTTGATATTGATTATGCCTGCTTGGGAAAGTGAAAATAAAAAAAGGCTGGTTTGTAGCGCAGAGTTAGTTAGAAAGCAGCCACACAACACCTTTGCGAAGGACCACGCCAAGCACCCACTGGTTCTTGGAGCCACGGGCAGCAGGCTGGAAGCACACCTGGAGCTAGCAGTGCCGAGCCTCGTGGTGCAGGTGGGCATCTACCAGCAGCACATTTCATGGAGCAGCCCAGCCACCTTGTTAACAGCCTGCGAGACTCTACTGGTTTGGCACTTTCCTCTCAATTCACCAGCCCTGAAGGAGATGCCTTTGACAGATAGAAAACAGGGGACAATGTTGCTGGCTCTGGAAAGGCAACATAAAACTTGAGGTATTTGAGATAAACTAATGTTCTACCCAAGAACTTGTCAAGGCTGACATCAAAACACAAGAAAATTCAAATTTCATCTGCTGGGCCAAGGAGCTCTGACATCTCTGTGCTTGGCCACCCAACCAATGCTGTAAGCCTATGGAAAAAAACGGGTTATCCCATTAATTGTGTCACCATGTGAAGAAGAGCACTTGGGGTTTTCAAGTCTGACCACTTTGGCAGGGAGGGCGGAACAGCTCCAAAACAAGCTCCTGCACGTCAAGGGGCCCACCTGACCCACTCAACACGGACATTATTAAGCTGTGCTAAACTGGTACTTTGGGAAACTGGCAGAATTTGAACTCTAGTGATTCCCCCCCACCAGCTGCACCTAGATCTGGGTCATCAGCCCATGACATTTAAAGAAATACCAGTTCATAACCCACAGAGGGCAGCTACAGCTTTCACCTCTCAGAAACATTTATTCATTAAATGCTCCTGGTCAGTTTAATTTTGGGGTATTAAAAATAAAACTTCAGTGCTCATCCTCATCCTGTACCATCAAGTGGTTCTCTGTAAGCCCCTAGTTATTTTTAAATACCTAAATGATCATAAAACCAGGGTGAAACACTTTGCTGTGTGCCAGCTGCTGAAAATAAGCCCCATGCTTCAAACATCCTTTGATAAATGGCTTAGATACTTCTATCAGCAAAGTGCAGATGAAACAGATTCCTTTCACAGCACCATTGCCTGGCCAAGACTCCTGCTGAATTTCCTGGGATTTTGGAGGGGGTGTGTATAACATGGGAAGCCTCATCTGAGATTGTCTATAAATTCAGAGTTGTAATGGACTGTGGTTTAACATGCACATGTGTGCACACACAAGACAAGGGTAAGATGCTAGGGTTGTTTTGAATTTCCAGGAGGGAAAACCCACATCATTTCAGTAATAAAATTTCACTGTTAACAGTAAAAACAAACAAACACTAATTGAATTAAATGTAATCCTGAAGAATGGTGGAAAATGGAGGTCTTAAAATACACTGCAGCAAATTCAGGTGCAAAGCAGCTGTTTTCTCCATGCTGCAAACTGCATGTGGTCCCCTTCCTACAGAGGTGACAGAGGTACCCCTACAGGGTTCACATCTGCAAAGGACATGTGCTGAACACTGGCCAACACCTCCACCTGACACTACACATCCTGTGCTAGTCTTCGAACTATTATTTAAAATATAGTAGTAGATTCATAAATCAGGTGTACAATACCAAAATGAAATAAAACCCTCAAGCGTAAGAGGCACGTAGCTCTGATACTACATTGAAAAAGGCCAGGCAGGGACTTGGAGGAGATGCTACTGGTGCTGAAAAAGGTTTAAGAGACAAGTCCAACATACATTAACTTAAGTGGGGGAAAGGGAAGGAAAGGAAAAAAAAATCCTCTAAGTGCTTCAAGGAGAGAGAGAGAAGCTGAAGCACAGAAAATGCTGCTTGACACTAAGCAGCTGACTTCGGGGCAATGGTCTTTTTAAATTTATGTTACAGCAGCATGTAAGTCCAATTTTATCTCTGTTTAATCAAAGCTCTCCAACATGCAAATGCACTGTATGAAGTGAGTGGGGATAGTCTCTTGTAGCAAAACTACAGTCTATGAGGAAAGAAAATAGGAGAGGAAGGCATGAGGAAGCAACAGAGTCCTGGGGACAAGAACTCTGTCATGGCCCAGCAGAGCTCTGCCCTCAAGATCCCCCCCTCCAGAGCCCTATCCTTCCCCACATCCCTCCACCCCCCCCCACCCCCCGAGTCATCTGGCTCTGGATTTTTCCATAGTACACATCACATGCCCCACACCCCTCGGTTCATTTCCCAGGGTATTTTTCTTCCTCTTCAGTAAAGGGGTGTTGATGACATTAAACAGTATTATTTTGATTAAATTTTCTGTATTTCAAACGTACGTGAAGCTACAGGGGGATGAGTGATTTCTGACTTGAGTAATACCAGCTAACATTAAAGGGCATTTATCTGCTTTTTTTGGTAGAGGAGAATAGTGACTGCTTATTAGAAACAATGACAAAATTTCAACCTTATTTCCATTTGAAAACATTGATGTGTCCTGACAAGACAGAATAATATTTCTATCAGAGCTTTCATTAAAAAAGGATTTCTCAGACCAAGGACTGATTTTCTAATGAAGCTGAGTACCCCATCTCACATGGACAAACCATTTCCTTCGTTAGCACACCGCATGGGACGTGGGAGCTTTCCATCCACGTGATTAAACTGAAGCATATTCACAACTTACTTTGCCACATCTAAAGAGGGAAACTAATTATTTGCAGAATGTTCATTCTTGTTTATCTTTGTCATTGTCTTGCAGGGTGGAAAAAGAATGAAATTTCTATCCTGGCAAACGGAAACAGTGCTTTGTACAATTCCTCTGACACACAAGCACTGAGATGGACAAATACCGAGATGGAGAGAACAGCTGCAAGGCAGAAATAGTGTTACATGCTCCCTCAGTCTGGGAGGACAAATGGAAATTATGAATACAGTGCCATCTAACAGAACCACTTTTGATCAAAGATAGCCAAAACCAGCTCAATAACACTCAATATTTCCACATCACATTAAAAATTAAATAACTGTAGAACAGCTCCACATGCTGTACGGCTCCTCATTGCACTGACATAAAAAAATAATAAAAGAAACTGAAGCACTGAAATGGCAAACGAGGACAAACTCTCCTCACAGCAGTTTTCATAAAGGTGAGAAAGGTGTATCAGTGTGTTTCCTCCAAGGGCTGCAGCAACACTGATGATTTCCTGCTCCTGACAGCAGGTTCAGAGCCTCTTCTCTTCTGGTTTTCATGATGTTTCCCGTGGTCGTGCTTCAGGACAGTGCTGTCCATGCTCTGAGCTGGTCAGCCACTTTGGCTCATCTCAAACCAGGATTTCTGTGTAAAAAGTGCTCCTTTTTCCTCTCACTGCTCAGGTTCACTGAAGACAACCATCCATTGCTAGGACTAAGGGAAAAGAAATCAGCAGGTCAGATTAGATATGTCATCCCTGTAGGTGGAAGTTCCATTTCAAAAAGGAGGTGCCTTCAAATCCTGTGAGAAACACCACAAGACGGTCATCTTAAAATCTGATCCAGAAGAAGGGTTTTTATGAGGCTGGAGCAACCAGGGGACCTGAAGCAAGAGTCTGCATAACCCTTCTAGGTGTTTTACACAATCGCCATTAAACCCCCAGATACAGTCCCATTCTGAAACAAGAGGTTTTAATTATTTTTATTATTTTTTTCAACAATCATTTCAGGTGTGACAAACTTTTCCAGCTCTTGTAAGTCAAACTCATGTGGTCTCTTTCACCCAGGTGAGTAGCCACATTGACCCAAGCTTGTAGACACAGGCAGCCATGGTTTCCACGTAAAATTTTGCCCAGTGAGATCACTTAATACTTTTAGCAAGTGTTGTCAAGTCATGGGATTAGTGAAATTTCTACCATTGTTTCCAGAATATTATACTGGTGGTGACTTGAGAGAATTTTAACCTACAAACTTCCAATCCTGACCTGAAGTTTGATAAGATGTGCAACAACTTCACTGTTATTTGGATCCTGGATCTGTAAAACTAGGAATAGCTTTCAATACTAGAATCAGGACTGATATATAGACTGGAGAAAAGCAAGGAAATACCTTTATTTTCCTGAAGTTCAAACTGAACTGACATAGTTTCTTTTGGCAGACAGCGGGAGCACTGCAGACTATTCTTGCGAGACAGCTAAAGGGGATTCCCTTTTATAAATACAGCATGAAAGCATTAAAGCCTCGCTACCAAAGGAAATCTAACAAACAGCAGATAAACTTTTCCAGCAGAGGTAGGAAATACTAACTCAGCGAGGTCAGCACTTCAATTCCACGAACGTTTTCCTAGGAAGCTGCTGAAACACAGCTGTTTCCTTAAGGTTTAAACACTGGCTTTTAATGAATTGCCCTGATATTTAAAAAAACCTTCAGGCTCTTTGAGAACCAACATTGATGAGCACCAAATGTACCGGCTGGGCTCTGAGTGGTTTCCATCCTGAACTGATGTCCAGCTGGAAGCAGAACCACCTTCTGATATCTAAAAGCAGCCCTGCCATCATACGGATCCATATTTTTGTAAAGATGGCAAATAGGTCATTACATTGGGATTTTGGACTCCTAATTCTGCTCCTTACTTAGTCACCTTAAATTAGGTGTATTTTACAGCTGGGGAAAAAGGTCATTGGCATCTCTGTCTAAAGGACTTTGATATCTACAGGTGAAAAGATGAGATTAAAATACCATTTTTAATTTTGTAACAGCAGTAGGTTATGTAGCAGTCAGAAGTCTATGGATTGCCACTTCTAATATCTAGAAGCTTAATACTCTCAACATACTTTTCAGATACCTGTATGTTGCGGTTTAACCCCAGACAGTAATGAAGTGCCACGCAGCAGCTCACTCACTTCCCCCAACACAGGGAGGTGGGGAGGAGAATCGGAAAGGGATGTAAAACTTGAGGGCTGAGATAAGAACAGTTGTAACAATTGAGATAAAAGCAAAAGAATAATAATAAGCAATAATGAAAACAAGGGAGAAGGGGAGAGGAATGAAATTCAAAGGCAAGGGAGAAAAGAATACTAGTGGTGCCCAGTACAGCTGCTCACCGCCTGCTGAGCGATGCCCAGGCAGTCCCCGAGCAGTGATCGGCAGCCTTGGGCAACCCCCCCAGTTTATATACTGAGCATGACATCCCACGGTATGGAATATCCCTTTGGCTAGTTGGGGTCAGCTGTCCCGGCTCTGCTCCCTTCCGATTTTCTGCATCCCTCCAGCCCTCCCGCCAGCAAGGCCTGAGAAACCAAAAAGTCCCTGACCACACTGTTTCCACACCAAATCCAAAACACAGCACCACCGAGGAAAATTAACTCCATCCCAGCCAAAACCAGGACACTGTATTTCCTTCAGCAAGCATTTGCCTTAGAAAAATGTTAAACCAGGTAAGATTCAGTGATTCGTTCCATTCTTTCCTCATACAAATAAGGTAAGTTAGTAAATTAAGCCTCTAAGGGGGGAAAAAAGCAATCTATATAAATCTTTACCTTTGCTAGACTACACTTCCTCTTTGATGAAAGGCAGCTCATCCTTAAGGCTTCTCTTGTCTGTAGAGTTAAGAAAATATTAAACGGAACAGTTTCTCAGAGCGTAGAAAATGTTCATACAATCCAGAATAAGTACTGAAGTGACCCAAGTACCTTTCTGTCCAGAAGTGTCCCAAACAACAGGATGAAGAATCCCTAAAAAAAATTGCAAAACCAGTTAACAAAACCAGCATGACCACAGGATGGTTCTTAAATGCTTCTACACACCACTTCCTTAAGGATAGATCTCATCACCTATGACTCGGATAACAGCAATGAGCAAGAGGAGTTTATCCGCCCAGTTCACACGGGCTCTCCAGGAATGTCAAGAATGGATATATAACCCATGCTAATTCTCATTAAGAACTGGACTGATGGGTTACATACCAAGACTTTCTCAACCCACTCAGCAGCAGTATTAGCCAAGAGCCGCCAAGGCAGACTGGGTATACAACAGTGTCAGGTAATATTAGATGTGTATACCGATGTGTTAAATAAAACCATCTTCAATGGCCAATGAGAATTTTCTGTGTATTTGTTAATTGATATGGATGAGCCATTTTTTTCAGTTACTGGGCATTAACCGGTGTATTTTATGCTTTACGTGAATTCATCATCCTGATTCATCACACTTTGTGCCAACTAGTTTGTTCCATTACCCATCTGCCTTTACGACATCAACGCAGGATGCCTAGTGCATGTACCGCGTTGAGTCAAAAAGAAAGCTTAGACCCTGTTTTTCACACACAACGCATGCTGCCAGCCTCTCTTTGATCTGCTACCCTTCCCCAGGCTCAAAGTTTGATCACACACCATTCCCAGTCTTGCAGAGTTTACCTGAAAGGCGTTCAATAGTGCAAACGTAACATGGAATGCCAGAGAGCGACTGTCGACAACCGTGGCTAATCCAAACCCCCAGGTGAGACCCAGAAGAGGTGTCAGAAGGGCAACATTTTTGCTAATTCGGATCATGTTGCTCAAATCCTGTGACTTGCAGCCTTCTCCAACAGAGGATCTCCCAGTCTTCACCACAACTACTATCACCACCACCACATTCACAACAATGATGCTCAGAGCGGGTGCAACAAAGGCCAAGAGGGCTTTGGTCTCATACCAATTGAGCCAGCAGGCTCCACTCCTTAAATACCCATTTTTTGGTTCAGTAATAGCAACAGTGAGGATAGATATGACCAAGGGACATCCATATCCAACAGAGAATGCTGTAGCTATGAATACAGATCTTGTTATCTTAAAAAAAATTAATAATAATCCATAAAGAATCAAAAGGCCCAAGGTAAACATCCAAAAAAACAAGGCAAGATAGAAAAAGTGAAGGAAAAACGTGGCTGCTACACACAACTGATAGTTTAGGGCTGTGTTGTGAACAACAGCCGCCAAGATGAACAAAACATCGGCGATGAGAAGCGATGTAGCAATGTTGACCAAACAAAAATGGCGCATGTAGGTTATTTCGGTTTTTGTAACGTGGCGCCAGACAACAGCCTCAATGATAAGGCAAAGAACCAGGCTGCAAATGGAAAGGCCTAACCCTACACGTGTAACGTAATCCAGCACGGCATTTCGGAGCACGGCAGGGGACATCAAAATGGAGAAGGATTTGAATGTCCGACGGTGGTACTTGCAGACGCAAACAACACTGCTGATGTTGTCAGATGTCATTTTGCACGCCCTGTTATCCCATCTCCTTTCCGTGGAGTGCCACCCAACACACTGAGCCTTGACGTTCTCCAGTTTATTCACCTTTTCAAAGGTGAGCAAAATATGCCGGAGCTCTTCTGGCAGAGACACGGATAACACCATTCCATTTACAGAAACTGGGTCCAACCGGCTGGTTTCTATAATGGCTCCAAGTGTTGGAAATGCAATGCTGATGGCTTTGGAAGCCTTGGGTAACCTGGAAAGCTCTTCTTCTGGAATCACCACGTGCCCAGTGATATTGCCTGTGTTATTGAACTCCATAGAAAAATCAAAGCTCTTTCCTGAAGTGTTTTTATGTATGCTGTAGCCTTTTGTAGAGATGAAGCGCTCCTGTATACGTTCTGACCCATTCCTTAGGAGAAGTTTCCCAGCAAATAAATTCACCGAGTCCAGTAATATTGAACTAGCATTTCTGTCCTTTACAAAAGCCCAGTTGGAAATAATGGAGCTGTTAAGAATATGGTTTGCTATCCTGCTGTAAGTCTGAAACAAACAAGAAAAAAAAAAAAGTTACTTTTTATGTTCAAAGAAACCAACTGTTATTCCACCGGCAGTCTCCAGAAAGGCTCATTTAAATCCAAGAGTGATTTCTATAAAGGGAATATTCTTCTTTGACAATGAACAGGTTCCCATGGTCAAACCCCAACATCTCACTGGCATGGTCACTACCAGAATTGTCCTATCCTCTTCATATCATGGCCCAAAAGGGGACTGGAGAAGCAAATATAAAGCAAAAATCAGGACACCTAAGTTCTATTCAAGATGCTGACCTGCTATGCAGGTTTGCTTTACATCATCCTCCCTATATTTCTTCCCCCACCTCTCTGATTACATCAGGGAAAAAAATGAGTTTCCATTGTGCAACACATGACAAACACAGCTGCAGGTCAGCATCTCCAAGGCTGCCTTCCCTACAGCATCATACTTTAAAAATGACTTCTTCCTTGGACTGCTTTCCCATGTCTAACCAGTTCCTGAAAATTTCTGCTTTTAAAGAAAGAATTCCAGATAGTACTTTCATTGTACACGAATAGGTCAAAGAGTTTCTCTGACAACAAAATATGGCCCTCTCTGGAAACTCTCCCAGGTGATGTCCATGCGATTTGCAGCTATCACTTCATTGGACAGTGGCTATAAGGACAAAACACTGTATGGATGCTCTGGCAAGCTCAAAAACACCTCCTGAAGCCCATATGAGTAAATACCTGCATTTTTCCTCTGTTGACATTCTCTGATAACAGCAGGGAAATCTTCTTCAGCAATTCCACTATATCAGCAATGTTTCCTGGAATGGCTGGTGAAGACAGGATATCTGGGATGATGCATGAAAAATCAGCTTGGCAGTTACTATTCCCATGGTCGTCATCACCAAAATATTTTGCTCCACCTCCAGGCTTCCCATGTGCTGGCTTTCCTTCCCCTACAAAAGGAAGGTGTTCTCCAGCAACACTAACCTGTCCTCCAGAGCTTGGAAGGAGCTCACGTTCAGAAATTCTCTGGAGGGAGGAAAATAAATTTGGGAAAATGAACAAACAGAATGAAAATGAAGCTGCAGCTACAACCAGGCAAGAGATACAGTGCTGCAACTAGGTGACCTTCACAGGTCCCTTCTGACCGTGACCATTCTGTCATTCTGTGGTGGGGTATGCAATAAATGTGCTGGATGGCCTGAAACCCAGGACCACAGCCCACCTGAGAAGAATGCCTTGCTTCTACAACAGATACAAAGAAAGGGGCAAGAACTAAATGTAGTGCCTTATCCTTCAAGTGACCTGAATAAAGTTTTTTATTTTGTGGTTGAGGAGAATTTACCATGAATCATCTGATTATTACAGGTATTGGTGTTGCTTTTTTCTCAGGTGCATCCCAGCGTATCATTGTCTTGGTTCAGATGTGCATGAGGAATGTTAACCAAGAGAACAAGGCAAGTTCACTTCTGAATTATGTTTCCACACAAGAATTTCTAAAATTTATTTCCTATCATTTGGTTTAAGATGAAGTCAAAGACTGTTATCAAATTTATCTGTGTTTTAGGATCCCATCTCCTTCCCTTTGCTCAAGTCTGAAAGCAGATGGAGGAAGGGGCTGTCTTTGCAAGGCCAAAGCAGATGCCTCACCTGAAAAAGAGACTGAACATCCAGGCTTGCACAGGCATCTGCGAACATTTGCCACTTTCTGTTTTCACAAACAAAGCTTGTCTCCCCATGGAAGGAGGGAGAACAAGGCTGAATACAAATAGCTCCATTATCTTTGCAGGGAATAAGATTTATACAGCCATCTGTAAAACAAATCAAGCAGATATTGTTATAAGGTATAAGACAGCATACTATGGTTCACGAGGTATCAGGGGTATAAAGTATTGATAATTGGTAACATCTCACAAAGAATTAACAAAGACACATAGCTATTCACTGTACCTTGCTGATTACCAGTCTTTGATTCCTTATGGAGAGCCTGAAAAATAAGAAGTGGAATGCAGATTAAATCTGAAATAAGATGACTCCGTGGCACAAACCAGAAAGGTGACTGCAAGGGCAGAACAGTCATTTTGAGGTCCAGAAGTCTTATCAAGGTCCAGAATGCAGAGCTCACGGCCCCTTGCTCATACAGACCAACTGAGAACTCCCCACTGGCAGTGTATCTCTATATATCGAGCCTTCGGTTCTACCCTTCTACTGCAGTGACATGCTGAGTTAGCCGACAGGATCACACACGCCTCCAGCAGTTGTCCTTCAGTCAAAAAGCCTGTATTAGGCTTAAGCTCTCCAGTATTGCCCGTGTTGGTGAGAATCTGTGACTTGTTGGTGACAATGCGACCTATATGACTTTTGCCATAAGATAAAACTACAGTTGTACGAATATCAATAGCCACTTCATTCCTCTCCTGGTTGGGCAGTGACCCCAAGGTAGGCACACGGGACTCCTGCAGGCAGGACCACTTGCTGGGACGGTGTGTGGTGCAGCCAGGCACAATCCAGAACAGCTTCCGTCACCGCTTGTCAAACGGTCCATCACCTCCAACCAGACAAACCCTGCCAGCCTGGAAGGAAAGCTTGGCTACGCAATGCCTTGGGAGCTGCACTGTTACTGCTGGGTAAAGGAGGCTGAATAGCAGGTTTCTAACACTCCAGGAGTTGTGCTGGAGGTTGCTTGGCATGTTGAACATAATGAATACTTCAAAATATTTCCTCCTGCAGCGACAGGACAAGGGGAAAAGGTTTCATACTGGAAGAGGGTAGGCTTAGATCGGATGAAGAAGAAATTTTTATGATGAGGGTGGTGAGACACTGGCACAGGTTGCCTAGAGAAGCTGTGGATGCCCCATGCCTGGAAGTGTTCAAGGTCAGGTGGGATGGGGATTTGGGCAGCCTGATCTAGTGAAACTTACCCCAAGAGCCGTGTGCGGCGTGGCTGGGAAGAAGTGCACAGTCCAAAGGAGCAGGCAGTGGACTACCCTCACTTCCATCCCCTCACATTTACTGCTTTCCTCCTAGAAGGAACAGATGTTAAAGGAGCTTAGACACCTCTGTTTTCACTTTGGAATAGTCTTGTTGCTAGTAAGAAAGCAGCTAAACCCATCCCCAAAGACTGTCCTTGCAAGGTAATTTTCAGATATTTATCATTTAAATTTTTTACTGAGAATGATTTGTAAACCTTTTCTTAAAAAAAAAAAAAAAGTTGGTCCAACACTGGAAGTTACTGCATTTATAATTTATTGTAAACTGCGAGGTAGAGAGCTTATTAAAGCAGTTCAGCCTGTGGGTCCCTTTTGAAGTGATTTAAGACAGGCTTCGTCTCTGCCACGCAAGGTAGCAAGCTTGGGCCCTCTGGGATCAGATACCAAAATCTGAGAAACAAGGACCAGACTGAAGTAACGTGTTACTTGCTTTGCAGAAGGATTCAGGCCTCTGCTGCCCCCGTGAAGTTTCCTATGGTTCTTTGTAAAAGCTTAATATCCTGGCTTGCAATTTGTTACAGGCATCTTTACTGGCAGAAAATAATCTGGGGATTAAGGAAAAATAGTATGTTACATTAAATCTGATTACTAGATGCTATGCATGTCTAAGGTAAAAGCAACAGCTGCTGTGGATTCAAAAGAATTGAGACACTGATCTTCTGTCATTGGAGGTAGAAGTAGATTAAGGCATGGACTAAAAAAAAAAAAAAAAAAAAAAAAGGCATAAAATTGGTGAGCTAAAGCACTAAAACACAAAGCAAACACAAAGTGGCAAAGCGGAATGATGGCTGGATTTCAGGAGATGCACACTCGTCAGATCACCATGCCTTGATAGCAGCCACTCAGTTTTCCCCCGATAGTACTGAGCAGCACAGATGATGCTGAAACAGAAGGGGTCCTGCACCGACAGAGTTTCCTTGATAGGAAAACACATCTCTGCTCCAAGTTCTCACAATCTGACAGCACCACAGGGCCAGGCGCACAGCTGGCTACCCCCTTCATCTGTGACAATTGTTCACCTTACTGTATTTTCAAATCTGCAGGTTTATTACTTATGAAAAGATTATAAAGGGAAGAGCCATGGGAATGTCTAAGCTAGCTCTAAAGGAGAACCTTATGGCAGCCTCTTGAATTCAACTGGTACGAGTACAAAGATTTTCTGGGTTTAAAAGCTAGAAACCATTAGCTCTTCTAAGGAAATGAAATGGACAAGGAGAAGTGAACCAAAAGATTCAGATCAACCTTGCCAAAAAATGGGAGGTGGCTGGGAAACACCTACAGGTGTGAGGCAAAGGGCTGTATCAAATTCTTTTCCGATTTCTGCGGTCATTATGTGTTTACTGTATGCTTGTAGCCCTAATTCCATTTCACAGCAGGGAATCCTTGAGCACATCGTGTTTCATCATTAACTCATATTTTTGTATTTAGTCACTGATGTAACTCCACCTAGGGCTGTTACCTTTAAGTGAGGTAGAAATCTGGAACAGGTCCAGGTATCTAAGGCTCACCAAGATATCGGCCCGCGTTACCAGTAAAACACTGTTCTCGCTCAGTTGCGTTGCTTGACTCACCCTGGAAAGCACCCAGTCTCACACTGCAAGAACGTGCCAAGCACCAATAGATACTTAGAGCAAAACAAGGAACACAGCAGCAAGTCACTGTAGGGAAAGAACATGGATATACTGACCCAAGACCATGTGAAAGCACATACACCTATTCCTCGCCCAAAACATCCAGTTATAGTACTTGAGACAGAGAATAATATATATATCTTATAAACTACCTACTACCAGTAATGCCTCCCTTTTTAAGAAGCTGTAAACAGGTTACTCCTCCCTTCCAGAGCTTTCTGTTCCACCAGGACATAGGCACACAAGCAACTGAGTTGTCAAAACCCTTGAGAAACAAGGTACTTCCATACCCTCAGGTACCTCCCACCCAACTCAGGAGATTGTCACCAGCTGTGGAACCTCCTTCTCCACCTCATTTCGTTTCATCACAGCACCCCAGGGGGGCAAAGCTCTGGAAGAGTGAGGAGTGGGTGGCTAGACAGTGGTTGCAAGAGGACAGCACCTCTTAAACAGTTTAAAAAAAGGTCAAGCAAGTAATCCATATGTTCGTGAACATATCGCAGCCTTAAATTCAAAGCCCTTACTCCGTGACTTCTGTTGGTTTAAAATCAAAGTGTTCTGTAAAACTCTACAAAACCATCCCTCCTTTCCTCCACCCCAAGCTCCCTCATACTTTTTATTTCTGGCAGGACGCTGCCAGAAGGTCCGGCCCCACGTGGCTGCCGCTACCAGAGGGCTCAGCGCAAGCAGCGACAACAGTAGGAACTACAACCCCAGACTGGTGGGACCGAGGTCTCTGGCCAAAAACCTCTCCGTTACCTGGGGTCACAGCTTTCCCCTCCTCACTACTCCTGAAACAAACTACCCTTAGGTTTATGGGGAATGCTATCCTGTGCAAAAACGACACGCACATACTGCACAAAATAAAGTTTTACATGGTCTTGCCATAATTGGCTACACAAATATGTTTTCTCAAACACTGCAAACTCGCACTGCGTGTATTTAACATTTTCTAAAAAATATTAAACCCATTGTTATGAACCTATTCTATTATTTTTAGGGCTTGAATGGCTACATGGCTAACTTAAAACTCAATAAACCACCATAACGTGGCAAGTTAAAAGGGCTGCAGCAGGAGACTATTTAGAGTCTTCAACATGGTCATCCGAGGATAAAAATTAAAGCTCTTAATTATACAGAATGCTATCAGTTGTATTTTTCAAGGGAAATTTACATTTTCCAAATGTATTAAGTAGAGAGGAAAGTGAATTTCACAGTAACTTTTTCTGTAAGAAAATTTCTGATTTTCTTAAAAAGTGGCAACACTTTGATTAGATACCAATTACAAAACTACAAGCAAAAAGATCAGAGATTTATTAAAACATCAACACTGCACAGACATAAGGAGAACATAAAACTGAGGAACGAAGTGCAAAGTAAACACAGCCTAAGCAATTAAGTGCATTTTAGATTATGAACAAACAAGCTTCACAGACCACCGATGATTTTCGAACAGATCTGGAAAAGGTTTTGTGATAATACTCACCGTTTTTAGAAATCTGGGTTCTACTGTAAACAAAATTAACACAGCCAGGGATCCTCAAGATATCAGAGGCGAATGTCTAACCATTCATCTGCTGCCATCGTGCCCCAGTCTCACTCTTACGGTTTTACCCAGTGTTGCTTGGGTTCTCTGACTCATTTACAGTTTTCCCATGAGGAAATAACCTTGGGCATCAGTATGCTTCTTTTCTTGTCCAACTGGATTAGCACTGAGGAACCTGCAGACGAACAATAAAGGTATTGCACTGCAAAATGACAAAACAAGTTGCAAACACACCCCCAAAACTGCTAGATTGCCACCTTTCCCAGGAGTCCACACAGATGAATCATGCCTGCGTGGTTTGTACCCTTCCTCCTGGTGGAGGAGGCATCTTCTGTATTGTCTGTATTGATCTTCTGAAGACAAAAAAAAAAAAAAAAAAGAAAAAAAAATCTTGCCAGGTTAATGCATTACCCTTCGTAAATCAAAGACGACACTACTGACAGTCTCTCGCACAGGTAAAAAGCTCAATGAGCAATTAAGAATCCTTTCTTTATGGGCTGCACCCATTGTAAGGGGTGAGAGCTGTCTGCTGAACCTTGTGCTACATTCACTGCTCGCTCTCTTAATATTGGCTCACCTCCAACAGCCAGATTTCCAACAGCCAGTAATTTACAACAAGTAGTTTGTCATAACAATAGAGCAATTCCTAACACACGCTACTCAACAGGGCTGCTTTGGAAGAGTTTTGGTCAGGAATTTTTTCCAGTCCTGCAATATGTTTGTCATGGGCTTATAGGGTTTCTTGGGATAACATCATTTTGCCTGCTACCGCAACTTCAGTCAGGCCTCTGCCACAAGGTAGGTCTCCAGTTTTAGCCTGAAGGCAGGTATTATTTAATGTTCTGTTTTGTTATAGCCAGCCTTGCGTCTCACATTGGTATCAAGTAGGAATTAAGCCAAGCGCAACCAGACGCAGCCAACGCAACCCATCTGGAAAGGTTAAATGACTTACACTTGATATAGCACTGGTTAAAGACAAATTTGAAGGTGGCACCTTAGCAACCTTCTAAGTAAGAAGAGGACCCAAGACCAGACCGCATCAAGGTACAGACACCTGTTTGAAAAGGCTTCTTCCCCTAGTCACACACACTCCCCGAACCTTTGCTACAACAGCAAGACTAACCACCCCATGACTCTCGATTCTCCAACACCTCCTCAATCTAGCAAGCCCTCCGAAGGATGCAACGGCTGGCATACTTCAACAGACACACACACATGCTTCGCTCGGAAGGAAGAGGTGCGGATCTGTGCTCCCAAGGGCTTAGCAAGATACTCAAACCATGACTTCCAACAAGCAAAGGGGGTACTCCAAACCCTGAACCCAGCAGCGTCAGGTCTCACGCTTTACAAGCTGGTCGAGGCTGCATTCTTCAAGCTGGGAGGTATGTGCCTCAGCACCCAAAAGGGAGTGGTTTGTCTTTTTAGCTCTTGCAAAATCCAATTACCCAAGATCTACGACCAGCTGCTTTGACACTGCTCTGAGAAAGCAGCCAGCAATTGGGAACATCTCAGATAAGTTTAATAGCAGCTAAAAGTAAGGCAGCTGTGAAAATCTAGTTTTACCAATTTCTTTGGAAAGAGTTAACACACTTCTGCTAATTGTGACTTCAACGAATACAAGGTACTGATATTTTTTCTACACAACTCAAAGTCAAACCTTGCAATACATTACAGGTTTTCAACAGAAACTTCATTTCCCTGGAGCAACATTCACGAAAGATGTTACCTTAATGATGATCAACTAATTTTTTTTTTTTTTTTTAATATATAAGTAGACCTGTAATTTGATGTTAATTTGTTTTTTAAACTGTACCCTGTATGCAAACAAAAGCTTTTTAAAGAATGTTATGAAGATACAATAAAAACCTTGCAGTTTAAAAATGTCCTTCTGTTGGCCTATTCTTCATTTGCCTTTTCCCTCATCCACACCCCTTTTAAAACCTGCCATGCTCTCAGTCTTCAGTTCTTCGCTATAGTCTTAAGAAATGATTCAAACATCCATTTATCCATGTTATTTATTGACTGGCAATAGGGGTCTTAGGAAAAGGCTCTGAAGATGCCAGTAAGGTCAGTTCAATACAGACCGACAGGAAAAAAAAAAAAAAAAAAGTGGGGGGAATAAAGAGATACTGGGAAGTTAAGATTCCCAGTTACACTTACAAAGAAAACCAGTAAGCTTTCCAACTGTTTCCATCCTAAGCCATCCTGACAGTCAGGAACCAGAGCATTCCAGTGAGTAAATTAAAATCTGAAAGTCTCCAAGACTGTCTATACAAATAATCATACACTTTGCTCCCACCTCCTGCACTGCTCTTGTAGAAAATTTAATGGCATACCAAACATTCCTGAACAGAACTGAGCAGACGTTTCAACAGGTTTTTGAACTTATTTTATTTGCCGAGTTTGGATAGCATGCATCATTTTACAGCACCGGTAAACAATTCAGTGAAGCATACTGCTTTCAGCAACTTGTATTGCGGAATGTCTTCAAAACCATTACCCTCTCCCCCTCCACTCTGGTCCGTAACACTAGCTGAAGACAAGATACACATATCTGGGCAGTTTCCTTATGGCTAAAAATACTCATAGCAGCGACTTTTAAAAGAAGGATTTATTAAATCAAGTCATTGCACTTGGGTCATTTATTGCTATAGTGAACAAAGGCCATTAAATAACAAACACCTTTCATTACTGGTTTTAACTGATTGTCTTGTTCTGTTCATCTGCTACAAGCTTACATGCAGACAACTTCTGTAGAGCAATTCATTTCAAGATTTGTTTCATGCTCTAATCACAGTGAGGAGCTTATATAACAAAATTGGCTGTTCCGTTAGGCTCAATTCTTGCTCTTCCTCAACTGACTCAGAGGTACAAATTCTAAGTAAGAGTTTAGTGTCTGACAAGGCATTACTGCTGCACATTACTCCTCAATATAAAGATCTGGCTCAAGACTTCATTTGTGATGCACCTAGGCAATTAAAAGTTAAAAGCACTAATATTTGATCCGCTGATTAGCAATGTGACTAGCAAATATTACCCAATACCTGCATAGTATATTAATCAAATTTTATGAACAATTTAAATCAACAACTGGCAGACATCCTCCAATTGACTTTTTCCTGTTTGTATTTTATGATGCATCAACTGTGGAAAAAGTATGCTCTCAAGAAGTAACACTTCCATGTCGCTTGCTCAAGTGACACACTAAATAATTACTGTATTTTTTACTATTCCCATGAATAGAAACTTCATTGCTTCTCTTACTGGTAAAGTTGTCAAACTATGTGGCACGTTTGTTTTTTTTTTCCATTTAAATTCTAATAGACCAATAGGAGATAAGGTGATTACTAACAGAAGTAATGCATTTGACTGGCTTTCTGAAGCTGTATGTTTTTTAATTCTTCAATCAAATGAACACAGCAATAAATATCACCTCTTATATTATTCTGGTGCACTGCGTTGAGCTCAGGGGTTAAAGACAAAAGCAATCCACAAGATTTCAACTGTTTTCCATAAAATGTGAAAGACACCATCTTGGACACCAGCATAATGCTGTCAAAGCAACTGTTCCAACCACTCATTAAAATACGAAGTTGTTATTAAATTTAGAGGTACACAATATACTGAGAAAATTTATGGCATAAATATATAAATATTGAGACCTTTTGGGAGTATCAAAGTTCAAAAGGGATTTATTTAGAGACAGTAACAAAACCTGACTATTTTAAAAACAGATCAAGACTATTTTAAAAACAGATCAAGATGCATACTTAACCACTAGAAAGACTGTCTTCAGTTTAGACACACAGAAGCACAGACACTGTGACTTAAGGTTTACTTTTTCATGCTGTATGCTGCAGTATTTTAGGCACAACAGGTTGAGTTAAGACTGGATTCTAGTCTTCTGTATTTCTTGCATTTTGTGGTTTTAAAAGTTATTTTTGTCATAATTTCATGATTCAGTCCTAAGTCCCTTATTAATCCAATAGTGCAAGCGACAAAATGTTCTGCTAAACTCCTCAGATCATTCGTTCTAATTACAATGCATAGGAGTTCCACCTGCTTCATGGCATTAACAAATTCCTATCTCATTACTCAACTTATAAACAGCATATTATTAATATTCTCACTGTAGACAGGCATAACAGCATAACCCTGGGTAAAACTGCCAAAATTATACAAATATCATATATTCCCTTTTGCATGTAGGGGAAAAGCAGCGACTACAATTACGATACAGTTATTCCATCCCTCCCAATAGACTATTTTACAGATTACTTGTAAAGATAGATTACCCTATTTATAGTATAGATCTCTTCAAAAATTAAGCTACAGGTAGTCAATAAAAATCTGTTAAGAATTCCCTCTCCTTTCTATACAGATTCAGTAGTATTTTCAAGCAAACCAAAAAATAAGGTCTGCAATTCCAGCACAGTAAGAAATAAGGCCTCTTTTATATTGGCAAAAAAATTACATCATTATTCTTTTTTGTTTTCTTATCTCTCTGAATAAAAGACTATATTCTTTTTTTTTATTTTACTATATATTTTTTTAAGACTGTTGAACACCAGCATCCACTATTATGAAATAAAGAGTCAGTTCTCCTTGTGTTCATCTTTGAATTCCTGGTGAGTTAAAAACATTGAGTCCACAGCTGTCTCATGTAGACATCACTGCTTTCTTCAATTTTTCTATTTCAAGCTGGAAAATGGACATTTTGAAAAGAGAGTCAGTACTGGAGTGGCGATAAAGACTTCAGAGCTTTCACTAAAATTATAACCGTTGTATTTCAAAGACACTTCAGTAAAAATAACAACACAGAAGCACTTAACAGTTTAGTATTTACAGCTGACTTTATACTAGTATGTCGCTAAACAAACAAGAATTTAAAATCATTACAAACTTGCCTATAGTTCTGCTACATTCTGTTGGATAAACTCTGAATAAAGCAAAGCTGGGTTGTGAAATCACTTGACATGCCCCCATGCAACACTGCATCACCACCTCAGACTAACTTCCTAAAGCAGCCTTCATGCAAAAAACCGCACCACGATTAATTTGTATTTCTTCAAATGGATTTAGAGGATACACGTAAAGTCACCTCCTCTTCATCCCCAGTGCATATTTAAGGCAACTTCATTGATTGCTTTTGAGTTGCATTAAAAAGCAAACTCACCAAAAGTTCAAAAGTAGCTTTGTAGTCAATAACAGGTACTATTTCACAAATAAAATGCTCTTTTGTACCAGACTGAAATATTTTTCTACAATGAGCTCATCCTATTAACTATTAATGCCATCATATTGTAATGCAGGTAGCCTTCTTCATTAATAAATTGAGAGCAGTGGCATTCATTCATAAGAAAAATTTTCAGATGCATTCTGTTCTTTTGGCAAATTATCCACTTAATATTTAAACAAATCCATCAAAAATTTTAGGGAAGTTGACTTTTGCCCAGTTTTTCTTTTGATTGCATAAAGTCGATTTTTCCTTCAGCTTTACAAAAGCAAAGTATTCTTCTTCTCTCTTGGAACACGTCCAGTTGGACGTGTTTCTAGCAAAGAGCAGAATCTAGTAACGCTGAACTGAACTCGCAACCCCAACACATCCTACTGTGAATCTTTCATATACATCCAACCGCTTTGTGAGGCATTCGTTCAACGCCACGCTAGCACAGCAACACAAAAAGTTTGAGCAGGTTCATTAACACTTTACTGTGGCGCCAGATTTCAGAACACTGCCTATGTATACTTGTAAACTCCCCCCGTCACCTTCAAATTGCTAACATTACCTCCAGATTACTTCGCAACAGCTTCTCTTCTTCCAAATCCTTCTTTAGTTTTTCCAGTTCTCTCCTAATAGTGGTTAAGATACCAGAAATACAGGTCAGATGGGGGACAAAAGAATTCATATTACCGAGAACACGAAGCACAGGCCTTGTTTAAATTTTACAAGAGCAATCCACATAACTGTCTGATGTTACATCTTATAAATAAAACTTACATGTAAGTACAGGCCCACTAGTGAACTGGCACTCAAGCCTCTTGGACCACAAGATTCCACCAACCCTCAACACTTCTTACCTAACACTAGGCACCAATCCCTAACTTATAATCACAATTTTAAGTAGGCTACTTAAAAATCTGTACCGTTCTTTTACTTGGAGAGTTGAATTCAAGTTAAAATAATCTGGCAATTTCTACATAGAGAATAGTCATTCTTTAGAATACGAAGTTCCTAAAAATGTGTTTTATTTCATAAGTATGTTCAGGCAAGAACGTACTAAGAATTACCAAGTCACTGAAAAGCTAGTTCATTGATCTCCAGAACTCATAATTTACTAGTTTACTCTGGAGACCAACTGATCCTGATGCTTTATAACCTCTCCAGAGGTCAATAAAAGCCAGTTCAGTTAACACTAGTCATTATTTAAATAGTACCAAAATGAATGTCTGTGCTGTAGAACTAAAACAGAAAAAGTAAATTTTCTGCAGATTGGTCTTTATTATTTTTACTCAAACACAAATTTTATTTTTTTTCTACATCATTCTCCAAACACAACCCTACCCACATGCACAGAGATGATGGGGCCACCACGATCACCAACTTGAAAAGCTCTGTAATATCTTTCCCTACCAACAGTCCTGTCAATACTGCAACTACTTGTGCGCAGTGTTACACAAGGCCAGTACATGTACTTCTATACCCCCAACATTACCTATTTTTCCTTACAGTGAGAGTACTAACTGTTTAAGAAACATTTTCAAAAAGCTGTAATGAACACAGGAGCACAGAGTATGAAGGAAAAAACCTGTACCAATTCCCAAAATAGTCTGACATCAAAATCATAGGTATTTAGGACATCTAGTTAGATCAAGTTCTAAACAAAGAAGTTCTCAATTAATATTAATATAGACTAGCTTTTTATTTTTAAGAAATTTGGCATTCAAGACATTTGGAAGATGTTTATATATTCCTTTGTAAATTGAGAAGGAAAATATTTACCCATGTTCTTTCTTCAGTGTGTCTACTAAACCCATCAATTCATTCATCTGAGTCCTGAGCTCTTCCACAGAAATTTTTTCATCATCTGTTTCTCCTTTAAGTTGGATGTCCCCAGGAAAAGAATTGAGTATAACAGAACTTGGTCTCTGAGATGAAGATGGAATTGGTGGACTGAATGCAGATGGCTGAAAAAAACAAACGAGCAGAAAGCTAAGAAACTAGATCTTTATGAAAAGCTCACTTACAGCATACACGTTGTACTGGTATGGCAGCTGCATGTGTACAAATTTCCTTTATTTTCTACCCAAAAGGTAAAACATAATGTCCAGTTCAAATGGACTACTGTAGTATGTGAAAGTTATTTTATACAGCTCTTTATTAAGCATTTCCCTGAGGTTCCTGTACTCACTTTAAAAAAGTACAGTTCTCTACACCTTAAAAAACAAACTGATTTAATGGAGCCCATTGGTTCATTATAAACAATCTTCTGTGCACCTTTCTAATCTGCTCAGTTGTTCTGTTGGGAGGCTGAAGGCTGAGCAGACATGAAGCTTATTTGGGAAACACCACCAGTTTCATGCTACCTCATGTAATAGTTCTCATCAGAACTGATGCACATTATACTGAAGTATAATGAACTTTATACTAAATGACACTGTACACTTGCATTTAAATATAATCATTTGTATTTAAATTGTTGCATCCATACAAACTTGAAACATGAGCAAGATGAACAGAACAACTGGTACTTCTCTAGCTCTCTTTGGTATCATACCTTTTTTGTTTCAAATGGCTTTGGTTTGGCACTTTCTTCTTCTTTCTGAGTCTTCAAATTTTTTTCTGGACTCACATTTTGACTTGTCTAGTAAACGATTTATAAAAAATGAGAAGGTTTTCAGAATTTTTAAAAAATATACTAAAAAGTAAATAAAAACTGCCTGATGTTTCTAAGGATGTAATACTACAAAAAGAAAAAATACAGAACAAAAACCCCCAAGCTTCAATCGCTAGATTACCAGAGTTTTCATTCCCCGCCACTCAGAACTTTCTTCCCCTGCACTACTCATTCAGATGAATTTAAACTGAACATAGGAAACTTGGGCAGGATTTTCAAGCATCTCTGCAGTACTTAACAAGTCCTTGATGTTTTTGGGAGCATGTAAGTGCTTCAACAAAACAAACATTAATGGGCAGTAACTGTAGATGGTAACTAGCATGACTGAACTATATGACATCCGATGATACAAACTGATTTCAAGGACTCTGCACCACCTGGTTCTCATGTTCTGACAATCTCACATCTCAGCACATGAGGTCACAAAACCCACATTACAGCAACATTAAATTACGAATTTGTTGTGGCCAAAGACTATATATTGTTAGGCTTGTAAGACACTAAGGACACTTTGTGAGTTGTGTGTATGCACAACACTTGTTTCATCATCAGTGATCTTAGAAAAGCCAAGTACTCACTGGAGCCATAACCCACAGAACAGAAAGACTCCTCCAGCTGCGAGACAGCCATGTTGTCTCTCTTACATACACTTCTCTCCTGGGAATGGAAATTCCTGTAGACTTTGTCTACAGGAACTGAACCTCCGTGGCATTTACCTCTCAGGTAAAAATGATTCATGAGACACTTTCCTAGTGCAATCCTGTTTCCTGGGAAGTTAGTTCTTAGTTCGCTACTAGGAAACACCCCCGATATACTCACAGGACTAGTGCTATTGAAACGTGAAGGCAGCCTCCTACCAGGCATCTTGGGTCGGTTTGCAGTGGGGTGTGATAGATTATCTGAGGTAGCTATTACATCATCAAAGCTTAACAGATCTAGAAAGAGATGAAAACAGAGACCACCATCATGACCAGAAGGTTTTGCTGCGTTCTTCTTTTGTCACTTTCTTCCTTAAGACACACACACAAATTATCAGAACTCTTATTGTTTCAAAGAATTTCAGCATATACAACACTAGCTATATGAAACAACCACGTGACTGGCATATCTGGGAAACCACATTTTCCCCTTGAAAAAAAGTTAATTCAATTAGCATTTAAATTCAAGTTCTCAACAGAACTAGTGCTGTAGTCACATGGCAGCATAAAACAGACCTAACGAGTATGTGCAGAAAAATATATTTTTTGAGATTAGACATTTTTGAGTATTGCCATACTCAATTATGTAGGAGAGCATATTTTGTTATCATAAAACTTGCATGAAAATCCAAGTTTAGTGACTAGGACAAAAATAAAAGCAACATGTTAACATCCATGTTCACACACATTGGTTAAAATAAGTTAACAAGATGTTAACTGCAAGTATTTCCTTGCAGGGTAGTTTTT